>NW_025964334.1:56177874-57582397 GCF_023055435.1 Haliotis rufescens
TACATTAGCAGATAGTCATCAATACGTCAGCCGTGTTACAGTAGCATGCAGTCATGAATACGTCAGCCGTGTTACAGTAACACGCAGTCATCAATACGTCAGCCGTGTTACAGCAGCAGACAGTCATCAACACGTTAGCCGTCTTACATTAGCAGATAGTCATTAATACGTCAGCCGTGTTACAGTAGCATGCAGTCATCAATACGTCAGCCCTGTTACAGAAGCATGCAGTCATCAATGCGTCAGCCGTGTTACAGTAGCATGCAGTCATCATTACGTCAGCCGTGTTACAGTAGCAGACAGTCATCAATACGTCAGCCGTGTTACATTAGCAGATAGTCATGAATACGTCAGCCGTGTTACAGTAGCATGCAGTCATCAATACGTCAGCCTTGTTACAGTAACATGCAGTCATCAATACGTCAGCCGTGTTACAGCAGCAGACAGTCATCAACACGTTAGCCGTGTTACATTAGCAGATAGTCATCAATACGTCAGCCGTGTTACAGTAGCATGCAGTCATCAATACGTCAGCTGTGTTACAGTAGCAGACAGTCATCAATACGTCAGCCGTGTTACAGTAGCATGCAGTCATCAATACGTCAGCCGTGTTACAGAAGCATGCAGTCATCCATACGTCAGCCGTGTTACAGTAGCATGCAGTCATCCATACGTCAGCCGTGTTACAGTAGCATGCAGTCATCCATACGTCAGCCTTGTTACAGTAGCATGCAGGCATCATTACATCAGCCGTGTTACAGTAGCATGCAGTCATCAATACGTCAGCCGTGTTACTGTAGCATGCAGTCATCATTACGTTAGTCGTGCTACAGTAGCATGCAGTTATATGACGGCGGTCTGTGTATATCGAGTCAGGACCTACACACTAACCTTTCCGGTTTCTATTCTTCGACCACTATTGAAGTTACTGTGGACAGGGACATTTTATTTTGACCTGAGCCTCATAATGTCAGCAACATCCCTGTGACGTTTCTATCTGACGATAAAGTCTTAGAACTGTAGATAACTTGGACGAAGATAACGGTAATGGAGCTTATCAGGTGTTTGAGACACACACATGAATGGACGACAAACTACAGTTGATAAAGTCGTTAAAGATAATAAGAAAAAATTTTCGTCAACCATGTTGATGTGACGATCTACGGTGACAAGGGAAAGAGTATCTGAAAGTGAGTGAGAGAGTGAGTGAGTGAGTGAGTGAGTGAGTGAGTTGGGTTTGACGCCGCTTTTAACAGTATTCCAGTTATATCACGGCGTGCCAGCTTAATGTGGGAGGAAAGCCCGAAGTGATGCAGGTCTCAGACCTTTACCACTTCGGTGAAACCCACGAGCACGGGTAGGGTGCTGACAAACCTAGAAACATAATCGGGGCGAACCGGGATTCGAACCCACAATTATAGGTTTCTGGCGTGCCCAAGGGACGCAACTCTGATCAGCGAATCGCGGCGCCTTAGACGACTGGGCCCCGTGCCCCATCTGAGAGTGAACGTGACTGGCTAACATGTACTAAGCCTTACGTTAAACATCAGCTGAAACAAATATATAGTGCGCAACGGAAGAACTTTGATCGCCTTAATAGAAAACTGAAAAGACAGTATTAACTAAAGAAACAACTAAACTTATTGGACAATTAGGTACAGATAAGGATTTCTGGAAAGTTATCGGCAAAATCAGTATTGGAAGTGAAAGAAATTCCGGGTTACCCATGAAAGTGATAACAAAGGAAGCACTTTGTGCTCAGATAAACCGTCACTGCTTGAAATTGCAAACCGGGCTTTAAAGTCTACTTCAGTCTACTCGGAGAAAAACCAGGATTTGGACAACTGTCATTTACAAGTGAGTGAGTGAGTATGGTTTTACGCCGCTTTTAGCAATATTCCAGCAATATCACGGCGGAGGACAACAGAAATGGGCTTCACACATTGTACCCATGTCGGGAATCGAACCCGGGTCTTCGACGTGACGAGCGAACGCTTTTACCACAACGCTACCCGACCGCCCCTCATGTCATGTCATGGTTGGATAAGGGAGAAGCAGCGCGCTCTTTAGAAGATGAAGATGCGATTCTGAATCAGACTATAACTAGAGATGAGGTTGTGAAGGCAGCAGTGAGTGACAAGTCTTGAAGGCAGCTGGGCCATACAGTGTTCCGGAAGAAGTTTTGATAAACGAATACTGCTTTGATATTTTGTATAACCGTTATTCTGTTTGTTTAGAAGGAGGCATCAGCCCTGAAAAATGGAAAAGTAGCGTCATACTCCCTATCGTTAAGACGGACACCAATATCCGAATCCCGTCCACATATAGCGTCATAAGCTTACTGTCTGTACCCTGTATTGTGATGTTTTAAATCAACGTCTCTCAACATGGCTTGAATTAGAAGATTTTTTTGGGAAGAGCAGAATGGATTCCTGAAGAAAAGTTGTTTTGACTACTTGTTCACCTAATATTCACTTGTTAAAAACAGATTAGATGCAAAACAACAAACGTATGCATGTTTCATAGACTTTAAAAAGGTTTTCGACAATGTGGATAGATCATGCCACTGGTTTAAACAGAGGAAAGTGGTCGATGTTAAAACGATACAGTCATTGAATAACATTATAAAATGTGCTGTGCGTGTCCCCTTTGATGGCCCCTTTCTTTGACGTAGCTAAAGGTGTGACGCAGGGCTGTTTGTCGTCACCCTCGTTATTTGCCCTATTATACATAATCTAGCGATTGATATCAATGACCCGAGGTATTGCGTCATGATGGACATCGTACACGTTTCTGTACGACTTTGCATCGACGATGTTGTCCTTCTAGCCCCAACAGACGACAAGTTACAGCGTATGCTGGGTGTGGTGACAAGCTGGTGCTCCAAGTGGCGTCTCAACGTTAAGAGGAAAACCAAGATTGTGCATTTTAGAAATAAGTCTGTAGAACCCTTTACATATCCATTTTCGTGTGCCTATAAGTACCTGGGTTTGTTGTTCGAGGTGTGAGGTGAGGTGAAATTGGGTTTAACGTCTCGTCCAAAATTATTGCACTTATATAGCGACGTGCATGCACGTGTGTGGCTGTTTGTACTAGTCCGGACTGATGCCGATTTATAGTGCTAGCACACTGAGATACCATGCCGCAGTTTAACATGAATACCCCACTCAAACACAGTATACTGACTCCGAGCCGACCACTCCTTGATTTAGCCCCTTAATGCCGAGCGCAAGGCAGGATAACAACAAGTACCATCTTTTAACGTCTTTTGGTATGACGCGGCCCGGGACCGAACACCGGACCTTCCGCTCCCCGGGCGGACGCTCTACCACTAGACCACGGAGGCGGTCTTGTTCGAGGAGCATCTCAACATGCAGTATACTATAAAGGAGAACGCCAAGAGTGCTGGGCGCGCTCTGTCTCCGGTGACATGGCTCACGACGTTTTCACAAAACTGTATGAATCATCTGTGATACTGCTGTACAGGGCACCGATATGGGGACCTTACAGCCACAGAGAAATTAATAACATACAAAACAGAGCCGGACGCTTCATCATAGGCGTGTCACGTACAAGACCAGACACTAGCGGTCCAAGGTGAAATGGGTTTGTCCTCGTGCCTCACAAAACAGACTTGAAACATTCAGAAGGTTCTTCAAAGTCAACGAAAACGAAGATGATATACTGCCACACAGAGGTTTAGAATGTATCAAAAGAAGAAAAATCATTTTTTAACACTGCCATTAAAATAAGCAAGCATTTGGATACTTAGGGCTTGATATTCATGCCAGGCTCAACTAAGTATGCGATGTCTCTTATAAATAAAAACAATAGATGAAATACGTGGTTTGAACAACTCTGGAACGATGATCGAATCCACAGCATGGGAATAAGCTACGCAACTATCATCATTTTCAAAAATGATATTGCCACGGAACTTTACTTGCAAACCGTTATATCCAGGAATCTCAGAAAATGTCTCTCCAGACTACGTCGTGGAAGCCTCTCCCTCATGTGGAGACAGGTCGGCACAATAGACCCCCCCCCCCCCCCCCCCCCCCCTTTAGAGCACAGAATGTGTTATTTTTGTACCAGAGTGAGAACAGAAGTTCATTTCCTTTATTATGCCCTAAAATACAACATCAATTGTCTTGTTACAGACCGCCTCCGTGGTCTTGTGGTAGAGCGTCCGCCCGGAGAGCGATAGGTCCAGGGTTCGATCCCGGGCCGCGTCATACAAAACGACGTTAAAAGATTGTACTTGTTGTTACCCTGTCTGGCGCTCGGCATTAAGGGGCTAAAACAAGGACTGGTCGGCTCGGAGTCAGTATACTGTGTCTGAGTGGGGTATTCATGTTAAACTGCGGCATGGTATCTCAGTGAGCTAGCACTATAAATCGGCATCAGTCCGGACTAGTACAAACAGCCACACACACACATACACGTGCATGCACGTCGCTATATAAGTGCAATAATCTTGGACGCGACGTTAAACCCAATTTCACCTCACCTCACCTCTTGTTACAATTCTAAAGAGTCTAAAGATCTATTCATTAAATTGTTATCTGAAAATAATCCTAAGCGCATCAAATGTATTCTTCTACCACAAGAAACATATTTTTAGACGACAATTATTCAAATGAAAGTTGCATTGTGTATTGTTCTACATCATTTTATAACAATTATATCATTACAAATGGTATTTTACCGTACGTAATATAATAAATAGGTTGTGTCTCGTGATCCAGAGCGCTGAGCCAAACCAAACGCTTTCCTAAGATAATGGTGATCTATTCTTCTAGGAGTCACCGCGGAAGGCAAGGTGGTGCGGTGGTTTGAAGGACTGGTATCTGTATAGGTGCACGGCAGATAATTTTACATATCAATGGCCAAGAGGCCCCGAGAAGGATCACGCACCTGAAGCCCCGACCACGTGGCTACTCGACCTACTTTTTCTCGTTAGTCATCCGCGTGTCCGCGAACCTCCACGAGAATACGGATTGACCCGGAATGTGACGAGTGGCCACGATTGTAGTTAATCGTGATTTCTTGGGTCATCGTGTCTAGGAAAACACAGAATGCTTTGATAATCAAAGAAAGAAACGAGGGTTAACGAACTGTCAGTTTCGTTGAATTGTTAGTTTCGTTTCAATCCATTTCCTTATTTGTGACGGGTGCCGGTGGAGCAGGATACGCTCACCTTTTCGCGACGAACACACTATATCATCACTATTTGATTGTGATTCATAAACACATATTTATGACATCGTACAATGCATTCTGATTTCAGTAGATATGTCTTATGATAATGGAAAGAGTTTTGTCGTTTGTACTTAAGACTGTATGTTGTGAGTGAGTGAGTGAGTGAGTTAGTGAGTGAGTGAGTTGGTTTTAACGCGGCTTTTAACAGTATTCCAGTTATATCACGGCGTGTCAGGTTAATGTGGGAGGAAAGCCCGAAGTGATGCAGGTCTCAGACGTTTACCACTTCGGTGAAACCCACGAGCACGGGTATGGTGCTGACAAACCTAGAAACATAATCGGGGTGAACCGGGATTCGAACCCACAATCATAGGTTTCTGGCGTGTCCAGGGGACGCAACTCTGCACAGCGAATCACGGCGCCTTAGACGACTGGGCCACCCGTGCCCCCTAAACATTACCTAGCTACATGCATTCTTATTGATTATTGATACTCCATGTTTGTCGTAGGATCGGGTTAGAATGAAGATCAAGTGCTCTGGCCATGCGATGTTGCTGATTATATTTTTAAATATATATTTACGTTTGTTATCGGACGCAAATGATGAAAGGCTGGTCGTGCCATAAACCAATTGTCTTCCTGTCCTTGACCCGGTGATATTTAGATGTCCTTGACAGAGCTGGAATATTGCTGACTGTAGCGTGAATCATTAACTGTCAAATCATCTTCCTCCTCTTCCTTAAACTCAGTACACGTCGGGGCGGTCGGGTAGCCTAGTGGTTAAAGCGTTCGCTCGTCACGCCGAAGAGCCGAGTTCGATTCCCGACATGGGTACAATGTGTGAAGCCCATTTGTGGTGTCCCCCGCCGTGATATTGCTGGAATATTGCTAAAAGCGGCGTAAAACCATACTCACTCACTCACTCAGGGCATCTCCGTACATCCCTACTTGCCGTGAAGAGTTTAATACCTTAGGTGTCGTGGCCCGCTGGTCTGACATTTTTTCACCCACACCTAGCCTTGTAGACCTCCGATAAGAAAAATGCACATTTTGGAGAAACAGACATTCAAAAGGTGCACTTATCAAACATTCAAATATGTTTCTAAAATAGTCATGTAATGCCTAAGATGTAAAAATTTGAACCTTTTATTCTGAAATACTAAGGGAGATGTTAGTAAAATAAAAAGGCACATATTCATGCTACATTCTTTGACAAATGCTCCACATCACAATTACTCCTCTGCATCAGTTTTGCCATGATGTACAGATTCCCGTTGGCTGGTACAGTGATTTATTGCGTATGAAAACCTAATGGTGCCACTTCGGTAGCATACTTGTATTTTTATAAATTTCATTTATTTGTTGATGTTTTTCGAATTTTCATTATTTGTCGGTTGAAATAAACTTGAAGTAACGAGAAAATAATCGAAGTAACCAGAAAAACTTGAAGTGACGAGAAAAACGCGAAATTTCTAGAAAATTATAGAAATATCGAGAAAATAATCAGGTAACCAGAAAACACTCGAAATTTCGAAAAAATAATTAGATAATTGGCATAATGAGAAATTTAGATGTAAAAAAATATAATTATGCAACAAAAGTGGTACCATTAGGCTTCCGTAATTGCAATAGCCGGTCGCTGCTGAGCTTGCACATATCATTGTGACAACGAGATAAGTCGAGAGATAGGATTACTTCATTATTTCACGGGGACGAGTGTGAAACAGACATACATCATTCATTTCTGATCTTACTCGACTTTAAATAAATGCCACTTTACAAATCAGTTATATCTAGTCTTGTCACTTTATGGTCAGAAGTGTCGTTGGCTCGAACAGTTCTATACAATCCACCCCCTCCCCTTTGTATCGTCAACCAGACCAGATTCCTCTTTTAAAACCACGTGTATGTCGTAAATATTGTCTAGTCTTGTGATACGCTCTAAAAGCGGCGTACAAGTCCTGCCCCACACTCACACTTCCCCACCCCTCTTACCTCCCACACGGTCCACGTCCCGCACCCCACGGCCGGAATCTGGTCACCCCCGGGCAAAGCAACCGACTTGGGAACAGACATCGTTAAATCTGACACCTCTCAGTCTTATCGGTCTAAATAATAGCCTTTCGTGAATGACCCCCTGCACTGACCTCAATAACTGGGTCATGTTATCTGAAGATGTACGCCTCGCCCGACTGACGTGTACAAATTCAAACAACAGTGTCATTGAAGCTATATTCGAGTAGAGATGAAGATCTATGTCATCAGTATTGACTGAGAGTCTAATACTTGCCCGAAATTAGGTTAAATCCAACCCAATATTGACCGAATGGTTTACGGGGGATCATTTCTCATTTCCGGTACATTTTCACCTCGAAATCCCGGACGCTGTTAATCTGGACACTCTTCTTTCGGAACTTCTACCGTTAGGTGGGTCTACATGGAATTTAGACCAGCCCTTTAAAAAAAATAGTTTACGAATCCGTCGACTCCAAAAAAAATGAAATGTGAGAAAAATAAACAAATGAATACCAGTGTTATATTCCGCCGACCAAAAAAATATGAAATGCAAACAAACCCCTTATTTACGGTCGCTGTCAAAGAGCTGTTAAAGAATTAAAAAAACAGCGAAATAAGACATATCGCGAGAGGAAACTCCCCCAAAACGTTTAACTGAAATTAGAAAAGATACTAAACTGATAAATTGTCCGGTCAACCGACCTGCTCTCTTTTTGACCCGACTCGGTAACCCCCGAAAAGGTATCGCCTTATTTGCAGAGGAATTTACTCATCGATTCTGATTAGTTTATCCGCAAATGTGTTAATCCCCATGACATCATTAAGAACGGTCCGGTCCGCGTTAAAAACTGTATTGTATATGACTATCATGGGAAAAGGAAGGGTCAAGAATTTGAAGCTATTGTAACCCGCTGTTGCAGACACTCCCTTCAAATAATGCATGTAAAAACAAACCGCATATGTTTCTTTTTCGTCTGAATAAAAAAACACATTTGTGAGCAACACTGTTCGCTGGCATGTATTTGAAGAAGTATAGAACAACAGTCGGTTGATATTTTTCGGTTCAGGTTTTGGAAACGATATTGACATGACTGACAATCTGACTTGAACTTGTCTGACATATTTGGTTTGTAACTTTGCATTGACAAGATCAGCTGTGTCATGTGTGAACATATACAATGTGTACAAATGGTAGTTTTTTTAACGCGTTAACTCTGCCTTTCACCTGTTTGTTATATTGACCTAGTCCCCTTTTGTGTTGAATATCCTGGTGTGATTTCCGTGGAAAGGTTTTCATGTAAGAGCAGACTAAAATGTGGATTATTTGTGCGGGAGGACCTGATTCCGTGGCGTTATACTCCCACGACGTGGGTCGTCGACTAGACTAAGATGTGTTTGTTTGTTTTTTAACGCCACACTCAGCAATATTCCAGCTGTACGACGGCGGTCTGTATATAATCAATCTTGGATCAGATGTTCCAGTGATTGACATCATGAGCATCGATCCTCGCAATACGGATACGCTGAGGCAACGAAGTCAGCGAACCTGACCACCCGATCCCGTTTGTCGCCTTATACAGCAAACAGGGGTTGCTGAAGACCTATTCAAGCCCGATCTTCATGGGTGACCAAGCCCAGAACCACCGGTGTGCCACGTTTCATGTTAGCTGGTGTGACAGGAAGAATATTGCAGCTTAAACAACACTCGTTCACTTAACACACTCCTGAAATCTGTGATTCTACTAACGACTGCTCATGTATTCATTCACACAACAATCACATCTGCCATCCCAAATGTGGAGGATTGCACACATATCAAACCTTGGCTGACGAAGAAGATGTTATCCCGGGCATCTGACGTCTCGGACGATGTCGTTTTTTTCCGTACACGTGATCAGGGGGCACGGGTGGCCCAGTCGTCTAAGGCGCCGCGATTCGCTGTGCAGGGTTGCGTCCCTTGGGCACGCCAGAAACCTATGATTGTGGGTTCGAATCCCGGTTCGCCCCGATTATGCTTCTAGGTTTGTCAGCACCATACCCGTGCTCGTGGGCTTCACCGAAGTGGTAAACGTCTGAGACCTGCATCACTCCGGGCGTTCCTCCCACATTAAGCTGACAACTGGAATACTGTTAAAAGCGGCGTTGAACCCAACTCACTCACTCACTCACTACACGTGATCCGTTAATCGGGAATATGTTACCACGGGATATTTCAGTCCGTCAAAGAATCAACTATAACATACTAGTTTTATTGTTCAAGGCATTCTACAACGAAGCTCAAACATGTCTTGCTGATCTCGTAGTGAAGTACCTGCCATCATGTCCCTCCCCTCAGGTCATCAGTCGACTCAAGGCGAGGTCTGTACCTTCACGTACTAAGACATTTGGCAATGGGTTATTTCAAGCTTCATCAAACTCCCACTTGGTGTCAGCTGAACGGCAGAACTATGTACTTTCAAATCCAGATTGAAGACATCTATTCAATGAGGCTTTCATCAACATGTCCACATAACTGTTTTTTCAGATATGTTCCAGATTCGACAGTGCTTCTATTCATCCATCCATCCATTTATCCCTATCCATCCATCTATCTTTCTATCTATCTGTCTATCTATCTATCCATTTATCCCTATCCATTCATCCATCTATCTGTCTATCCATCCATCATCCACCCATTTATCCCTATCCATCCATCTATCTATCCATCCATCCATCCATCCATCCATCTATCTATCTATCTATCTATCTAGCTACCTACCATCCATCTATCTATCCATCCATCCATCCATCCATCCATCTACCTACCTACCTACCTACCTACCTACCTACCCATCCATCCATCCATCCATCCATCCATCGTGGTGAGATGCACTGATGTACAGTAGCTCATATGTTATTAAATTCACAAAATAATAAGCAACACGGATTGTTGTCCTACATGTTTCAGCTTTATCTTCAGGGAGAAGTGATTACAGTTACAGAAAACTATTACGACGTCACAATGTAACAACAGATAAAGAACCCCAATACAAGGTGCATCCCCTCAAACGCTCAAGCATCCCTCACATCGACAAATGCGCAGCAGGAAAGGATTAACAATTTACGATATTCCCTTTCTTTAAAAGGAATACTGCTGATGCCATGCAACGTAAAGCTAAAGAACACTTTTTCATTAAAAAGATGTGTTCATTGTTAAATAGAGAATCTCACCCGAGGGTCTTTTGATACTAATTATATCAACACGGGTTGATAAAAGTGGAAAAATTCCGAGGCTTGCCGAGGATTTTTGTCACTTTTATCAACGAGTGTTGATATATTTGATATCAAAAGACAAAAGGGTGAGATTTTATTTATCATCCAACATCATTCTTTCAACTTTTTCAATTTGTAGACAGTAATTAGCTGTATCTTCAGTGTAAAAAGTACTGCAAACTGCTTCAGTAGCAGAGCCATTCGTGATGTCATTTGATTGTGACGTCATGGTAACCAGTGATGTCACAATGGTCTGCAAAGCATTGTGATGTTCTTACACACCTGTGGGTGAGAAACCCATTTGAGATAACTGGTATCAAACATATGTGTGAGATCGAATTCCAAGCCCGTGATTGGCTACTCCATGGTGATGACCTAGGGTCAGATGATGACGGACTACTTTCCTGAGTGTAAGTCATTCATAAGTTGCTCGTGCTTCAGTCAAATGTTCACCTACGTCTGTATTGAAAAACAGGACCATGTAATTAATAATAAAAATAAACAAACTCTTCCTCGTCTGCGAGTTTGTTTGTTATTATTATCAGTTACATTATCTGTTGTTTTGTCAACATTATCGTGTTTTCAGAGTGTAAACCCCCTGGATGCCCCAGCGACACATATGTCCATCCCCTGTAACCCTCACTTCGAAATCGAATAAAATTCAAAATACATCACGCAAACACTTCACAGTTTTGAATTCCCCCTTCTGTTTATCATTTACTGTCATTTTAGGCAATTCAATATATTACTTATAAATATTTACTGTGTGTTTAGAAATCTAAATATCGGATATTTACTCGAATAATTAAAGTAGAAAAATAGCATATTAGCGATCACGGGTATCAAATCACTAATGATAATTCTGAAACGTCGCTGATAAGCCTAGAATCGTCTAGAATGTTTTGGAAAATATGCATACACGAACGCCGAAGCGTTCCGCCATATTGGATTGTGTTTACAAAATGCCTGTTATGAGACGCCTGTACTCGATCAGGTATATTTCAAACTCAGCTGCTATACATGCATCCCTGAATTCCTCATACATTTTCGAAACAATGGATAAATGGTCTTTGTCACCAATGCAAATTATCTGGATGAAATCATGCGAAATAAATTAGGTATGGAAACGAAAACTGTGCTCGGAAAATTGTACTTGCTGAAATGTAAACAAAGCAAATATTCAGATTTTACACTGTGTAGCATTAAAGAGGTACTTTCGTCTAATTGTTGCATACACTGTCTCGATCACGCGTTTGAGAATATTCATGGGAAGAGTATCGTTGCACTAATTATGGAATTACACATATATACATTACAATGATGTGGTAAATTCAACAGAAGCCGTAAAATTTCCGTCCTGTGTGACGACATGACTGACGCTAAATCACGCACAACGATGACGGTAGTTATCTGCATTTCTGACCAATTCTCTTTGTTACATTGGAAAACATGGTAAACAAATAACAGTACGCAGATTGTCAGAATGTTTCTGATTACTTACGTGACACATTTATGTGTATACGATTCGTCAATCAACGAAAATCTCCTCTGGAAATCCCGCGTACTGTTCTCAGTGAACACGCCATTTTGTAAAAGTCGGTCACCGGTAGTGATGTCATATGGAAGTAAACATTGTTGTTCATATTTGGTCATTTCTTTGAGGTGTAAACTTTCAACTTGGCACCCAGCGTGTTCTTGGTTTTTGTCTAGTATACATTTTCATCATCGCCTTGATAATCCACAGATAGGACGGAAACCTTTTTGTGTAGGGTCACATTATTTATGAGTAGTAAGCAGCACATAGGATGACGTCACTTATGACAGTGGTATTATGTATTAATGCGCTACTGCAATCATGAGACAAAATTCATCGGTTCGATGCTAAAAAGGTGCGATTTTAGGGTGTGTAAGAAACAGATTACTGCACTCGTGTCTGTCAGATACCATGGATCTTACAACTCGTTGTTACAAAGCGTATCTAACTCGCTTTCGCTCGTTAGATACGTTTTGAAACAACTCGTTGTAAGATCAATGGTATCTGACAGATACTCGTGTAGTAATCTCTATATCTCATCCAAGCGATATCTCCTGTGGGAGCCAGTTTTGGATGATAAATAGGTAATGTAAAGGAGTTATTTTAAGAATTGACCTGCACTTTGTGTGAGTTCATTGGAGTATGAACCTTCATAGAGTCGCAAGCTCCGACGTTTATACAGTTTAGCCCTCACTCTATGAAGGTTCATACTCCAATGAATTCACACAAAGTGAAAGTCAATTCTTATGATTTTTTTATCACAATTTCTTTCCTCAAAGGATGTAGGCCCAGATCTAAACACAATTTTATTTAGTACGTGTGACTTCATGTTTACACTGACAATCATACAACAACCAGCTATATCGCGGAGTAAAATAGTTCCTCAAAAAGAGAGGTGACATGGGCGTGTGGATGCACAACTTGCTCTTCAGAAACATCTTAAGCAGCACATGTGTTCAAATCATATCCTCATTAGATGAGAAAGGTCTGTAAAGAACTACCTCAGTAAGTCAGTCACAATGACAGCGCGTCGTAATACATTTACATCAAGTACAAGACGTCAAAATGGCCGACACGATAAACGTGACGGGAGAGATTTCCGAAGTTGTTAATGGACGTGTGGCGGTTACATGTGTTAGTCATCATTGATCAACTGGCCGATCATTAAAAGGTGAATAAAGATGCGTCAAACAGACACTAAGGTAAATTCATAGATTGCTGGAGACGGTCAGTGTCAGCCTAAGCACGGATCGAGTCGACACTACGATAGTTTAGATGTGCATTTCATCGTTTGTTCATTAGGATAGGCCGCAGCGAGGATATTCGTGAACAATCATGCAGACACGCTCTCTGACATTTCTCAATGTATACTGAAACTCTGAGACCAAGAATAAAGGTTCTAAATGATCAGAAACAACGCTTATGTGTGTTTTCGTGCTAGGGAATTCTCAGGGGTTTCCCCAGGAATGTGGAAGTAGTCCGTCAGTGTTTACGTCATTTCAAGAACGCGGTCTCGTGAAAAACGTATGAACGTCAAATTGTGTCGTTCATACACTAATGAACGGCAATTTCGCGGTCATGTGCTCTCTCGTCCAATGGAAAAGCCGTATATCGTGTAAACTTCAAATTAAAAAATTATATTTGTTTGTATTGTTACCACTGTCAATTTAAGCCGCCAATGTGACGTCATGGCAATGCCGCGTCACATCATTTGTACGCACAGTGACGTCATGACTGCACTTTTCCCCGAAGATAAAGCAGAAACATGTAGGAGAAGAATCCGTGTTTGTAATTATTTTGTAAATTTCTTAACATATATAGATATTTCAGGGCAGGACTGCTCCGCTTTTTCGCAAATACCTGCTGCCATCAATCGTTTTCAGTGATCCATTCATAAAATATTCACCGCTATTGTGAGCCGGTGTTTCGGCAGAACATTGAGACTGTTTATTCTCTGACGCTGACGTTTAATATTTCATTCCCACCACGATGAGGAACGATGTAGAACCACATACTGTAACACACTGGGAGTATAGATCTCCTAGATCAAACAGTTCATCTGCTCATGCCTTTCAGCGCCAGATGTGGAGATTTCGAGTAATTTGACTAATGGCCTCTATAGCTTAGCACCCAGTCCGTGTTTGTTGCCCCTTGGGGACATTTAGGAGCAGCCGTCCGATATTCCTGTCCATACACACGGAAATCTCTGTTCAAAATGAATATTTGTTTCGTCTCGGCTGGGTTTTTGTATGACTGGGAATTTGTATGGAGACTAGATATTTCTTTAGTTACATCTGCAAAACTATGACCCTAAATATTTGCTTTCTAAAAAAGACCTTGCAATAATGTAAATTTTGTGGAAGACAATTCCTTTCTTTTCCAACAGCATGAAGCATAATTATTGTTTTCATCATTTTAATTTTTTGTTCTTTTATTTCGATAAGATCTCAGACCTACCCCCACCCACCCATACACAGAACTTCAAAAATGGTCGGCCAAAAACTAACTATGTTGTTCATTTGACTGTCCATTTAATTTTGATTTGGAGTCCAAATCTTACATCACTAGACATTTATGTTAGTTTCACAAATGTTTAATCCTCATCCAAATGATTTGAGTAACATGTGTTGTGTCAATAATTATATTCCTTTCTTCTTTTCTTTCTTGCTTCTTTCTCGTTTTCATAGTTGTGTACTGACAACATTATATACTGAAAATAAGATCTGTTAAGAAAACGTGTCCAATGTTAGTACTCCAATCCAGATACAGTATGTCTACTCTCAACTACTTTATTTTGTTGTTTGTGAACCTACCTTTGCTACTAGTTTGTCTGATGAAGGTAAGAGTTAGTACAGTTCAAACTCACATTTCTCCATAAAACCACCGTTGGTGTCACTGGAGAACTTGAACCAAATAATACCAAAGTGTCATTAAGATGGACACCAAGATGGCTGTCCATAATTTATTTTTTCTTACTTTTGTGAATACAACAGTTATGAATTTGGCAAAGTTTTTATTTTCTTTAGAGTTTAGTGAATTGAAGAGGCTTTGAAAACATACCATATCAGGCCAATTTATATATTTATTTACGATGTATTGTTTTTTGTATTCTTTGAGAGCGTGGCATCGAAAATTGAAATGAAATTAGTCTGTTATTGCTGGGGAATTACATACCATAACCAAGCTTGACTACTGCAAACCTCGGCGAACACATCACTCATTTAACCCCTGATAAACTGCCGGGCAATAGTACACTTCAAAACTGGATTTGACAAAATAATTATAAACTTTATCAGAACCTTACTTTATCAGTCGCCGAAACACTTCAAACGTAAGGTCCACAACACAACTATGATACCCGAACCGAATAGATGTACGTCACCATGGAATAAACATTCATTGTCTGTGTTCATTTTCAGCCACCTTCCAACATATGTGTAGCGTTCGTTTTCCCGGCCGTTCAGTAACAATCTTGACATTCCTTCTTTCAGTGGCATTTAGAAGTTGGTGTGTTGAAGAAAGGCAAGCTCTATGGATGAACAACTTCTTTATTACAATTAGTGCGACGTTTCGGTGTAGATCCTAACACCTTTATCAAGCTTACTCGCTGGTTCAGGGTTGGTGGTGTTTTATTCTGACGTTTGTGGGTCGGGAAGTTTCACCTGCACGTGTGTTGCCGAAATCGCAACCATTAGGTTCCTATTGTTTTGAAGTGTTCCTGTCAGTATCTTTCAGAAAGGCTTTACATGGTACAACGGTATAAGGATCATATTAGAATGAACAAGTTGTCATCCACAACATATCTTGTCTTCACTGTTGTGCCATCTGACCCGTGAGGACCCGTGGTCTTCAGAAACCCATGCTACTCACAAGAGGCGACTAACGACATCGGGAGGTCAGGCTCGCTGACTTGGTACATACATGTCATCACATCCCTATTGCGTAGATCGATGCTCATGGTCTTAATCACTGGATTGCCTGGACCAGACCCAGTTATTTACAGACCGCTGTCATGTAGCTGGAATATTGCTGCGTGCGGCGTTACACAACATACAAATGAACTTATCAAGTTCTTAAAATGCCAATAAAACTAACAATACAGAGATTTAAAACATCTAAATAATTGAGAATTTGTTGTGATCCTTTTGTCTGCTTCAGTCAGGAACACTGGATAGATGGTTCCTTGTTTCACATGGTTTACATTGATACTTGAATTATTCATCTTCACTCGCCAGACCAAGACAAACTTGGCTGAATAGTATGGAGGAAGCGATATTAGAACATGTTACCATTCTTTCACCTATTAGTGCTAACTACCCCGGCCTCCCGTTTGCCCAGAGTCCATTACCTATTACTTATCTATGATACTTAAGTACTGGCTTCCACACCTTCAGCGCTAATTACTGTAAAGTGTTGGCTTCCATTATCTATTGTTAATCACCTATCAGCGCCAATCATCTGTTAGCTTCCCTTGTTAGTTCCCACCCTTTGTTATTTTCCACCTTTTGTTATTTTATTAATTTTGTTGTCCCTACATGTACATACATATGCTCTCTGCCTCATGGCATTCATTTACCCCATGAAGGAGTAACCACATACTCGTTGTGTTCCTCATAATAAAGAAGTTGACATCCATACATTGTTTTCCTCACGTTATCATAAATTATTTAAGAAAGCATACAGCTTTATGAATAACACTTTCTGGTTTATACACTTCACATACGTAAGGTGGCCCATAAGGGACATGGGGTCTGTTTTTCAATATTTGATATTTCACTTACATTTATCGTAACCTTTTGCAAATTAACACAATTTGTCTGACAAATATGTGATAAATCATGTGTAAAGAAGATATTGAATCGCTGAAAAACGAAACGAAAATGCCCAAAACTAAAATGAAAATCTCAAAAACACAAAACGAAAATGTCAAAAACTAAAATGAAAATACAGAAAACTATTTCCACCGCGGACAGTCTTGAATACGTATATTAGACATTATCACTTTAATATGCTGAAAATGCGCAAGAAGTCCCTATGTTTATATCATGAAATGATAAACAGTATTGATCCATAGCATCTGTGTAATCTCGTTCTGCGTCAGATAGACATAGGTAACCATTATAAATAAAGAAATGGTAGGCAATTACAAGAAAAAGTTTGTAAGACTTCGCGTTGCAGTGGGTCATTTCATCCAGCTACTGTCTGCCTTTGGAATCTGTAACCAGATGATGTTAAGCATTCTAGCACTACCCTGTTTTAAAAAAGGCATTGGATACTTCTGAAAATTGTGTATAGAGTTGAAGACATATTCCTAGTATTGCAGATTGTCAGCGTGGTCTTTATTTGGAGTCTCCACTTCAAAACTTCAAAACTGAGGTTGTTGTATTTGGATCAAGAAATAATAATGTGTTGAGGACAACCGATACTGTTGTTGATGTAGTAGCTCAATGTAAGTATTTTGGTGAGGTTTATAAAAGAACTGAACATTTCTAGCAGCTCAAGACAAAAGGTGAGTTGAAATGGGGTTTAACATCGCTTCCAAGATTATTGCACTTATATAGCGACGTGCATGCATGTGTGTGTGGCTGCTTCTACTAGTCCGCACTGATGCCGATTGATAGTGCTAGCCCACTGAGATACCATGCCGCAGTTTAACATGAATACCCCACTCAGACACAGTATACTGACTCCGAGCCGACCAGTCCTTGTTTTAGCTCCTTAATGCCGAGCGCCAGACAGGGTAACAACTTTTAACGTCTTTTGGTATGACGTGGCCGTGGATCGAACCCCGGACCTTCCGCTCTCTGGGCGGACGTTCTACCACTAGATAACGGAGGCGGTCGCTAGACATTTATTATATATTAGAATACGTAATCTTGACTTACCTGTAGACTGCCAATTATTATTTAACCAAACAATAGTGCCTGAGTTGACATTTGGTTTCGAAAGCTTGGGATTTGTGAACTAGATATGATAGAAAAGGTTCACACAGACTCAAAAAAATATGCATGCATAGGGTTAAAAATGTACACCTCACTTTTTTATACGTAGTGCTTGGAGTGAGTGAGTGAGTGAGTGAGTGAGTGAGTGAGTGAGTGAGTGAGTGAGTGAGTGGGTGAGTGAGTATGGTTTTAGCACTATTCCAGCAATATCACGGCGGGGGACACCAGAAATGGGCTTCACACATTGTACCCATGTCGGGAATCGAACCCGGGTCTTCGGCGTGACGAGCGAACGCTATAACCGCTAGGCTACCTGACTGCCCCACGTTCTGCTTGGGGCGAATTACTTTCACTGATATAATTAAAGGAAGAATGTTGATATACTGGTCGAAAATAATAGGTAATAAACCAACGAAACTGTGTGCTATTATGTATAATCTATTATCTGCAGACTCTTGTTACCATAAGTATAGCTGGCTCGAATATGTTAAAAGCTTACTTGATGGATAAGGCATTAATTATACATGGACCAAACGGTTAGACACACATGTACATGCTTTATAATGTGATAAGAAACAACGTATCTTTGATCAGTTAAGCCAGACATGGACAAGTCTCCCACGGCATTATTCTTACGAATATTTAATCATAAAATGTAGCTAGAAATTTATATGCTATTACTACCCTTAAGACATAGTAACCGGATTATCAAATTAAATAAGATCCACTAATCATCGATTACCAACAGAGAAAAGACGATGGGAAAATATACCACGGGATTTGTTGTCAGTGTAATAAAAATGACCTAGCTGACGAATATATAATTTCCTTAAGTTATATATTCACAAGAAATATTTTACAAAGCCTTGTGTGATTAATACTCGATATGTTATTAAATACTGAAGGTGACGTGAGGTGAAATGGGGTTTAACGTCGCGTCCAAGATTATTGCACATGTACGTGTGTGTGTTTGTGTGGCTGCTTGTACTAGTCCGGACTGATTTATAGTGCTAGCCCACTGAGATACAATGCCGCAGTTTAACATGAATACCCCACTCAGGCACAGTATACTGACTCCGAGCCGACCAGTCCTTGTTTTAGCCCCTTAATGCCGAGGGCCAGACAGGGTAACAACAAGTACCATATTTTAACGTCTTTTGGTATGATGCGGCCGGGGACCGAACCCCGGACCTTCCACTCTCCGGGCGGACGCTCTACCTCTAGACCACGGAGGCGGTCCTAAATACTGAAGGCTTATTAGAACTTTAAAAATTGCACAATTTGTAAAATAAATCCTTAAAACCTTTTAATTAAGTGTATGAGTATGTTGCAGATAAAGGTATACATGACGCACGCCTATCTCGTGCCTTGTGGCACATCACATATCTTTCCTTTCCCTTCAATATGTCATAGCTATGTCCTTGAAGCGAAATAATGTTTTTTTCCATCGTAGTTCTGCACCATGATCAAGTTGGAGTGACAACCACGTAACGAGAGGTATACATCATGATAATTTGTGATAAGCAGCAGGTATACTTAACAACAATAAGGAATAGATAACAAGTAGCACACATATAATCCAATGAAACCAGACGTACAGTAAGAATAAAAATATCGCCAGATGTACAGTAACTATAACAAGTTATAACAAGTAAATACAAATATAAGATTGCTACGCGATAAATCGCAAAAAACAATGAAGAAAGATGCGTGGTTTATTTCACAATAAAACAGTGTTCTATCATGACGTCATTTCTATTGATTCGAATATGCGCTCGCAACTTGATGACGTCATACATGGGACGATGTTATTTTTGAGAAGAAATGTGTAGTATTATTTGTTCCTATACTTTGTACATGTAGTTGGGCTACGCAGATAAACGCAGTTGCCGAACGATTGCACCTAAAAGTGGAAGGTATATTACATTCGATATTAGGAAAAAGGTACAGATAAACGACGTGAGAATTGATATAGTATGCGGCAAATACCAAACTTAACCCACCTGTTCGTAAAATGGATTTGTTCGACATTTCCGAGTCGGATTCCATTCAGGGCGTGATCATAATTAAAATTGGGGTAAATAGTTTCAAAGCTTGTACATTTTATCAACAAACACAGCAGGGAGAATAAACCACTCGGAGCTGCGCCCCTCATGGTTTATTGTCCCTGCAGTGTTTTATTTTACGATAACTCCCACTCGTCGTTTATTTCTTAAAAAACCGTATATTGCTTGATTGGATCTTCATTCGCAGACGAGATGTAACACCCTTGATCTCTGTTGATCAACGGTTTGTGACGTCTGAGGGGTTCTGAGAGTTTTCTTTTTGTGAATTCCTGATGTTTGGTAGAGGGTATACACATTGTGAGGACCCAATCTTATTACTCCAGCACCTAAAAGCCCAACAACCCCTACTCTAGAATCAAATAGTTAGTCACCATATTGTCTGGAGGGCTTTTGGGTAGCCTTGTGGGTTCGATTGTCGACAAGGGTACAATGTGTGAACCCCATTCTTGGTATGTTGCTAACAGCGGCGTAAAACCATTCTCATTTACTGGTATCACTGGGACCTGACATGAACGCCAACATCTACTATAAACGCTAGACGTAAGGCGTCTCAAACATTCACATCGTATCTACATCTAAATATCAATGAATATAACACATTTCAAGTGACAGCGAAGGATAAAAACATAATTTGAAAAAATACAAACATGAAGTACTCATATCTCCGACAAAGATGAAGCGTATTGAGCTAAAGAGACAACCTGATTCTTGTTCTAAAGCGTCGATATCACTACAGAAATACGATTAAAATGCTGCCTAGTGATTAGTGCTTTAACCATCTCAGAAGGGTAGTGTTGCCATGAGAATATCACTAGGACCATTGGTTTTCCTCAGATATGCTGGGGTTTTCCATTGTATCGACGGGATTCGATAAATAAATGAAACCTACAAAAATGCCAAAAACTTGAATGTCCCCAGTTGACCATTTGATTGATAAGTGCAGAAATTCAAATAGGTCCTGCGTTTTGCTCTGGAAACAAACCCATTCCTTCAATGAACTTATCATTCAATTTGTTGTCATGCTAACCGGAAAAAAAGTTGCCATATTCCTCAAAAACGGTTCCAGGCCATGGCTTGACTGATATTTGTGTAAAGGAGTACTGAACTGTCCTTAGTCACGAAATAGACTTTTGACGGGTAACTTCACCCATTCCTATATCGCCCTTCCTTCGTGGATTGACAAAGTGCGTATTACCCATTCAGCCCAAATGGAAAAGAAAGGGTTGCACTTTGCAAAGTTGATCACCCTTGCTATCCTGTCATTCTTCTACATGACCTTCAAGTCAAATTATATTCTCAAAAGTGTAGGGCAGGAATGTTGTATATGGCAATAGATGTAAGTTTATTTCTGATGGTTGTAAGTGGCAGCAGTTTGAAGCGCTCGTAAAAATCCAAGCGCTTTTTGTTTCTAGATTGCTTTGCTTATTAAAAACAGAGTACTTGAGATTTAATCGCCTGGGATAAACTCAATTTCAAGAAGTTTCAATGGGAAACTTCTAGAATGTTGGCTGTACCTATTTCATTGTGATTCATATACACATGCTCATGATACAGTCAAGATCGTCGGTCGATTTTGCTTTTAGCAGAAGATGGGAGATGGAAGCAGCTTTGTCGCGTTTATCTATATACGAGCAGGACGAGGGCGTTTCGAAGCCTTCTACGATCTGAAGCGCGGCGGGATACCTATTTGAAACGAGATTTCGCCCAGCTCTGAACATATGATATAGTCAGAATCGAACAAGTGACTCTGCGTTTAGCAAAGATTTTTTTATGAATATGGAAAGGTATTTTATTTTATTTTATTGAATGAAAACCGTGTCCGTTCTTGAATCCAGGAAAGAGAATCACTATCAAATAGTGATGTGCCAGGGATTGTCGAAAAAATGAGGGTGAGGGAATTCTGTACCATCGGTGGCACCCATCACAAACACACGCAAAGGCAAGTCAGTTGTTCACATGAAGAACACGGGAAATATACTTTAAATTTGTGCATACCAGACAAGACAATTTTGAACATTTGTGTGACACTCTAATGAAATCCAAAAGACAAACTGAGGCTATGAAGTATGGCATGGAGAATGAGGACTCTGCTGCTGAGGCATATTCAGGGCTGCAGAATCTTAATGTCCATGCTTGTGGAATTGTCATTAACCATACATGTCCATATCTAGCCACTTCACCAGACAGGCGGGTATATGACCCATCTGGGTTTGCTAGAAATCAAATGTTCCACTGCACAATCCATATCAAATATCAACTACCTTAAGTTAACATCTCAAGGTACATACAAACTCAAAGAAACATTCCAGCATTATCATCAAGTAATGGTTCATATGTTACTCACTGGGGCCAGGTGGGTCGATTTCTCTGTGTGGTGCACATAGAGAGAATATATGATGAAAAACCCTGGTGATGCCTGCACAGGTTGAAAGATGACAAGTCTTGAATTGCTTCCAGCCCGCCATCCCATCTGGATTGAATTTCTAGTGGCAAGTTATCATCCAAATCAAGACCTAGCTTCCATAAGTCTTGTAAGGAACACTTTGTGTGAACTGTGTCTAGAGCCTAAGAGCCTCAAGGATCAAAGATGGAGCTTACTATGCTTATTACACCTCTCATTGTTTTTGAAGTGTTGTGAATTCTGTGATCAAACACAAAATTATCCAAGACAATATTCCATTTTAGTCCAAAAGCTCCAATAGTGGCTATTTCGTTTAGATCAAGGTTCTATGAGCTAACAGCTTTTTCACTTTCAGCGATTGATTTCAACACAACTTGTGAATTCGAAATCCACTTGTGGAGGTTGAATCCGCCCATTTTCATGGGGTATGTCATGTCTTGGATCAGCTGCACTGTGGTAGTTTCAGTCCCAACCGATTTCAAAAGATCATCAACATGGAAATCATTGAGGGCTGTATCAATCACTGACTGCTCAAATAGGTCAGCATTGTCTTTAGCTGTTCGCTTCACAGTATAGTTTGCACAAGATGATGAGTCAGCTGCTCCAAACACATGTACTTTCATCCTGTACACATCCGGAGGACCAGGAGCCTTGAGATCTGATTTCCATAGAAATCGGAGTGCATCAGAGTCCTCCTTAGGGACCCCAACTTGATGGTACATACCTTCTATATCAGCTGCTATCGCAACTTCAAAATGTCTGAATCGCTGGAGAATGCCACACTAACTGTTGACGAGATCAGAACCAGTCATTAACTTTTTATTCAGAGATGTGTATGAAACTGCAGCGTCGAACTCATCTCTCACTTTCCCTGGTTTATTAGCATTCGTAACACCGTGATGAGGTAAATACCAGGTACAACATGATGAATTGTCAATTTCTTGAGCCAAGAGTTTCTCTGCTTGATCCTTTGACACATAATCGTTGAGGGGTTTGCTATAAAGAACACCAAATTCAGAGTCTCTCAGACTACACACTTTTATGGACTGCCAAAAATACACAAAAGTCAAGATATATATATTATATTTATATATGATTTTATGGGCGATTAACAGAAACACCAGAATATGTAAAGTATATTAATAACGGCTAAGAATCACAAGATAGATTAACGGGTCAATCAGCCAGTGAAAACAGTTGTCTTCTCTACGATTATAATGATTGTCTCTCCCTGGGAAATGCACCAAGGAACATCGATATTCATGTACAATTGAAAGTGCTATGTCGCAATTATAACGCAATGTCAACGCCACCTTAATGTTGTGCCATGATATTATTAAGGAGCCATACGCTCAGTAACAATACATGAGTGCCATTGCATTATAATTGACATTGCTGGGTCGTCATGTAACTGTGAGCAGTCAAGTTAGACGATGCTCTACGTTCAAAGAAAACCTTTGTTTTATGCACTTTGAAGTGTTATTTTCTGAAATTGTGAAGTATTGATAATGGCCTTGGTGTATGGTTCAGTAGGTTCAGCAACGTACGAGTGATAATGGTAACTTGGACAGCTATGTAATCATACTGGATGTGCCGTCAGTGATTGATGACAATGAAGATTACAATTGAATGCGCTATAAATTCATGTCAACTAACAAAACTGTTTCTTGCATTGATAATATCGGCGCATTAGCAAAATGCAAAACATATGAAAAAGAATTACCATGCCTTCTCTGCTTGCTGTAGTATTAGACTTGGGACACCTTCCCAGATGTTTGTGCTTTTCATTATCAAATAATATATATCTATATATCAATACATCTGTTGTTTGTTTGTTTGCTTGTTTGTTTGTTTAACTCCACTTCAGTATATAATATATTATTTTGAACTAGCATGCCACTGGAATTTGGAATTTCTGGAATCTGAAAAATAGGACGGGCGAAAAAATGAAGGTCAGTTTGATAAATAATTAAATTTTTACATTTGAATTGACAGCCTAATGTACATCGGAATGAGTTAAAGACATTTCCACTGTATTTATAACCTGAAATATATTCATGTCAATACTGATATAACTCAACCAACAATTCGAGTACGTGTGGTTGTAGGTACTGCAATATCAAGTTCGTCCTGGGGGCACGGGTGGCCCAGTCGTCTAAGGCGCCGCGATTCGCTGTGCAGAGTTGCGTCCCTTGGGCACGCCAGAAACCTATGATAGTGGGTTCGAATCCCGGTTCGCCCCGATTATGTTTCTAGGTTTGTCAGCACCATATCCGTGCTCGTGGGTTTCACCGAAGTGGTAAACGTCTGAGACCTGCATCACTTCGGGCTTTCCTCCCACATTAAGCTGACACGCCGTGATATAACTGGAATACTGTTAAAAGCGGCGTTAAACCTAACTCACTCACTCACTCAAGTTCGTCCTGGGCTTGGGCTTTCAGAATGAATTAAAATTTTCCCAGCCTTTTGATTCAATTGGGCCAGTTTTACTTAAGCATCAGGTATATCGATGATTGGATGTCGTTAAATAATGGTGCATTAGCAACTTCCTTTTCCATTGATTGACGCATCTGAACTAGAAACAAGCATTGAGAGGGCTGACTTCATCCTTCCAAAAGCCACTTTTTTCTTTTTGTCGAGCAATATTGCAGCAGCTCCAGCCTTTGACGTCTACATTTTACAACGTTTAAGGTACAATACACGAAAATGCTACTCTTGCTCAAAAGTTGTTTTATCAGTGACCAAAATGACATCCGATGCAATTCTCCATTTTGACTTGTACCATATGTTCCTGAGTTTTTACAGGTGAAGAATTGATTTCCTTTGCATGTGTTTTGTGATGGGTGATGCCGGTACGCTTATCTTTTCGCGAACATCTAGTATCATTAGTAAATTAGTGATTCGTGGACAGCTACTCATCATGAACACAATAAACACGTTATAAAACATGAACTACCTGAAGTCATGCGTATTGGGAGGTAGGTAGATAGGTATGTAGGTAGGTAGTTGTGTAGGGATAGAGGGAGGGAGGATGTGATACGTATGCACCACAGGTTGATCAAATATCAATAACTGAATCGTCTCCTTTATATTTCAGATTCCCAGTCCCAAAAAGTAATATTGTCAACATCGTCAACACATACCTACCACTCGCTGTTTGATCATGGTGTTAAACAAAGAAGCCACACCTCCCTCACGTTCAAGGTTAAAACCTGCCGTGATGCGCATGTAGCCCTGCAGACGCTGTACCAGATTTCAAACACACAGATGTACGAAGTCGTCCTAGGTGGCTGGAGCAACAGCAAATCCGTGTTGAGACGGTGTGCCCAGTGTGATTCACTCGTGGAGTACAGTGGAGCTGTGGTATCCTGTTCTCAGTACAAACAATTCTGGACGAGCTGGGGCGATGGTACAGTTAAGGCAGGACGCGGTGGCACAGTGGGTCAAGACGAGATCCTGTCGTACACAGATCCGAATCCACATGCTATTAACTACTTTGCTGCTTCCGGATGAGAATCACCTTGGGAATGGATATTTGGTAAGAAAAGTGAAACGTAGGCAGTCCTTGGAAAGCAGTGGAACTGTATTGAGCTCTCCGTAGTTTGAGAAAAGCAGAATACAGATGTTAGTTCACAGGGACCATATGGGGCCTGGTTTAGCCATGTGAAAATAGCAAAGTAGACACAATGTATGGATAAGAACTTCTTTAATACCGTAAATGCAAGACGGCATAAGGATCTATACCAAAACGTCTCCTTTACAGTATTAAAGAAGTTGTTATCCATAATTTGTGTCTACTTTGTTATCCGTCGAGTAATTCATGTTAAAATAGCGTTAAAAGAATTCAAGGTTTTACAGTACATTAGAAATGACTACTGTTGATATTTTCCTATCAAACATATTCATCTTTGAACAGTGATATTGGTGAAAAATGTCATTATGTTTCAGTGACAATAACGTTAACTGATTGTGTTATATATCTCTGTGAGTCCAGTCTGCAGTTTAAGTTTCTCAAGAGCAACTCAAAGTATGACGGTGGCACAAACAGAGATTCCAAGACAGTTCTGTCAAGAGCAGATTGTTCAGTAAACTGTTTCTCCTCCATCTTGTGTCAAGGATTTAGTCATGACTCGTCCACAAACACCTGCAACATATTTGATGATATTCCTCCACCGACAGCTCTTACTTCTGCTACAGGATGGGAGACTTGGATTGTTTTACTGTGATTATTTCTTTCAAATGTTGTTTTCAGATTTGTACCCAGTTCGCACATACCCCTACACCCCACCCAGTGTACAAGACAGTAAACTTTGTTCAACAGCGAACAAAATACAGCGAACATCTGGTGTCATGACTTCTTCACCGATAGTTTGCCCTTTACGCCAAATGGATTTGGTTTCGGCAGAAAATCGAGACTGGTTATTCTCTGGCATTGACGTTTGATATAAATATTCTATGTACATTGGTCAATGTTATATCATAGAGTAACCCTTTCAGTCAATCCCGAAAGAAGTGCATTTTCATGAATACAAGTTAAGCCAATAACAGAAGAACACAACACACTGAAGACAATGAGCTTTTGTATTAGGAAATGAAGATTTTGTACTGGACAGTGAACGAATTCGTTGCTACCCACCTTTACTCGTTACAAATACACTTTGGCCATGCAATCTAAGGTGCTACAATTTTGCATTGTTGTCCAAAGCTGCGTTCGAGAATCCTATGGTGGTGGGTTTAAATCCTAGATTCGTCCTGATAATGTTTCGATGTTTGACAGCGCCGGCACTGACGGGTTTCACGTTTAAGATTTGCATCATCATGGGCTTTTCACCACACTGTTCTCAAACGTAGTTTCAACAGGGCTCAGCAAAGCATTAAGAAAATGGTTGACCTGTAAAGGGAAATTCCAAATTTGAACCAGTGAACAAAAGTGATGTCCTATGCAATTATCTATTTTGACTTGTACCACCTTTTACAGGTAGACAATTGCCTTGCCTTTGCATGTATATGTTACGGTTGCTCCCGTGGGGCAGGATAGGATCGCCTTTTCGTCTTTTAACTAATGACGTAGTCCTTTGACCTTATGACATGTGACACTATACAACAGTGTATGGTATCCACACTCTGTACTTTTATTCATGTATTTTATTCTGTTCTATTTATGATAATTGTTATGAGCTTATACTAGAGACCAAGACAGCTTGAGCTTTTCCCCACACTTGGTTCAAAAATTGTTTTATTTGGGTTTCAACATTCAACGTCTAAGGAAAGCTTAAAAATGTTAATGCGGACATGTTAAGGGCATTTTCAAATTTGTCTCACCAGTGAACAAAATAATTTGAGAGGCAATTCGTTAGTTTGACTTGTACTACCAGTTCCGGGTGAACAATTGACTTGCCTTTGCATGTGTCTTTTACGGTTGCTCTCTGTGGGCAGGATAGACTCACCTTTGTGTCTTTTATCTTATAACCTTGTTCCTTGACCTCATGACATGTGACATGAAACAACAATGTTTTGTATCCAAACTCGGTTATAAGCTTATGATAGAGGCAGATATCAGTTTTGAGTTTTACCAAATTTCGTTCAATAGATTCTGTAACTGGGGAGAAACACATACAGATACAACGTTGTCCTCGACTCGACGTTGAATTCCGATCATGAATATGAAGTTTCAACTTGTATGCGAAATTCAAGTTTCTTAAGATCTAAAAAAAGAATTGCAATGGAATCAACAAGACGCAAACAAATGTATAAGAAGAAACATTTACGCTAAATTTCAGCTATAATTGACCGGCAGTTGTAGCAGAGCATTATTAGAGTATTAAAGTGGTGAGTGAGTGCGAGAGTGCGTGAGTGGGTGAGTAGGTGAGTGGGTGAGTGGGTGAGTAGGTGAGTGGGTGAGTGGGTGAGTAGGTGAGTGGGTGAGTGGGTGAGTGGGTGAGTAGGTGAGTGGGTGAGTAGGTGAGTAGGTGAGTGGGTGAGTGGGTGAGTGGGTGAGTGGGTGAGTGGGTGAGTAGGTGAGTGGGTGAGTGGGTGAGTGGGTGAGTGGGTGAAGGAGTGAGTGAGTAGAGTTTTACCCTGCTTTATGCCATCATGGCTGGGGAAACTTGTTTTTATTGTTACACGTCATGTCCTCCGAGGACACAATAGTGAGTATAATCAAGCCTGGTCCAGTGAAATATCATGTATCTGACAGTTGCGCTGTTTTATTGCTGTGAAACGTGAAAGAAACGACTCCATTCTGCTGTTGATGCGAACTGAGGAAAATTAGACAAGGCTTGTGTTGTTGTGAATTATGCGTTCTTCGCATGTGGAATAAATAATACCAACACCAATAATAAACTACAAGGTGTAAATGTTATTCAGAGACAAAAGAGTTCAAGTTAAGGACACACCACAAGTGCAATTCAACCACCGGGAATGTAAGAATCGATATGAATCTACAGTGATGAAGATGTTGGAAGTGACATGTAACACACTCAAAGATGAAATCAATGAACCCTGCTGATTAAAGTGAAACGGTTGCAAAGGCCTTTTTACCGCAACGATTTCAGTTTCGCATGCAAACCCTCGCAAACCACTATTATCGGCCTGCCCTCAGAACACCTCGTCACGATGATCAGATTCAAGAAGTCTACATGTTACCGCTTCCCTGTCACATCGCAAGACCGCACTTGTTAATATTTGACGGGTTTTCATGATATCTTGAGTGAGTGAGTGAATTGGGTTTAACGCCGCTTTTAACAATATTCCAGTTATATCACGGCGTGTCAGCTTAATGTGGGAGGAAAGCCCGAAGTGATGCAGGTGAAACCACTTCGGTGAAACCCACGAGCACGGGTATGGTGCTGACAAACCAAGAAACATAATCGGGGCAAACCGAGATTCGAACCCACAATCATAGGTTTCTGGTGTGCCCAAGGACACAACTCAATGGCGGCGCCTTAGACGACTGGTCCATCCGTGCCATGTAAAGGGAAAATTTCACAACGACGTGACAGAATAGGTTCTGGGCAGTCTAATGCTTGCAGTAAGAAGCGATCTGGTTGTGGATAACACGTAATCAACCACGTCACCGAACATGAACACCAATCCATTTGGTTGACTCATTTGACAATCCTATATTTATTGGGAACTATATAATTCTAACCCGGATTCCCCACGTCACACATCTGTGTGAAATGATACTTACACACATTGATAAATTCAAAATGGTAGCCACAGAAACATGAAAAAAATATTTTTGCCCTATCATTGGTACTAAACACGGTGGGCCCATAAATAGAACATTTCTCTGTATTTTCAGGTACAAGTAATCCATTGAAGCCATACGTTAACCCTCAATATGTCAAGAAAATAGGATGGCTGCCCTATCAGGACAACTTCGATCACCAACTGCGTCCAATGTAAAACAAAAGCTAATTTGCTTGAGTGACTTAACTTTATCAAATTTTATGTGTGAGTGAGTTGGATTTAACGCCGCTTTTAACACTATTCCAGTTACATCACAGCGTGTCAGCATAATGTGGGAGGAAAGCCCGAAGTGATGCAAGTCTCAGACGTTTACCACTTTGGTGAAACCCACGAGCACGGGTATGGTGCTGACAAACCTAGAAACATAATCTGGGCGAACCGGGAATCGAACCCACAATCATAGGTTTCTGGCGTGCCCAAGGGACGCAACTCTGCACAGCGAATCGCGGCGCCTTAGACGACTGGGTCAACCGTGCCCCCCATACTTTTATGGTTGTGTTGTGGGTGAGACTAACTGTAAATGATACTTAAACATAGTTGTTTGTCCGCATCATGAACATTTTCTCAAAAAGCACATAGTTTCATTGTTATGTTTAGGAATTAGCTTCATGTGAAAGTAGACACAATTTATGAATAACATCTTCTTTGCGTGACAACGGTATACTGATCTGTACCGAAGCGTCGCCTTAACAGTAAAAAACGAACTTGTTATCCATAAATTGTGTCTACTTTGTCATCTGTCAACCTCTGAGTAATGCCTTTCAAACAAATGAGCTTCATCGTGAATGCAAGTTAACTCAGTGACTCGTACCAAATATCAGTTCAGGCGTAACTCATACATGACATTACGACGATAAAGGATGTGGAAATACATCCTGTTACAAAAGATAGTTCTCCCAATTCAAATAATCAATTCCAAGAAACAATTTATCTCCTCCAGCTTTGCAGCGTTAGATGTAGATTGATTTTAATAATGGCCTTTATGTATACACACCCAGCCAGTGTTTGACGCCTGTGGAATTTCAGCTCATTCAGGGACCGACCATTTGTTTGGCTGGGATCTTGTACGGAAATTAGATATTTGTTCAGCCACAACCAGCCATTTTTAATTAAAACTATGAGACTTAATACTATTTTATATGACCCTTACAACAATGTAGATTTTGTGGCAGACATTTATATTTGTTCTAACAGTATGGAGCATACTTATGTTTTTCAAGGATTTCGAAAACAATTTATTGTTTTTGACACCACCCACCACCCTCACCCCAACAATCAAATGGTCCGCTCCTTACTTATTATATTAGAAACACAGAGAGTAAGTGTTTTCATCACATGTGTTTATATCCATTGTTCATAGTTGCATAATGACAACATGAAAACGTCTAAAATGTTTGCACTCCAGTGTGTCTAAACCTAACTGGAGGCACGGCTGGCCCAGTCGTCAAAGGCGCCGCGATTTGCTGTTCAGAGTTGCGTCCCTTGGGCTCGCCAGGAGCCGATGATTGTGGGCTCGAATCCCGGTTCGCCCTGATTATGTTTCTAGGTTTGTCAGCACCATACCCGTGCTCGTGGGTTTTACCGAAGTGATAAATGTCTTAGACATCAATCACTTCGGGTTTTCCTCCCACATTAAGCTAACACGCGTTATATTACTGCAATGATAATAAAAGCAGCGTTAAACCCAACTCGCTCACTAAACTTAACTTCCTTATCATGTTGGTAGTATGACTTCACTCGGAACCCGCGTAATTTTACTACTAGTGTACAGGCCGCCATAACGAAGCTTGACTACTGCACATATCTACGTGCACTACATCACTCATTTAACCCCTGATAAACTGCCAGGCAAAAGAAAGTATGCACTTGAAAATTGGATTTGACTAAAGAAATTTAATTGCTGAAACACCAAAACATGGTTGTATGCTTTCATTTGCCCGCAGTTTAGCAACAATCGTGTCAATCGCTGTTTTTTTTATCAATAAAAAATTGATAAAATCCATTAAATCTCAAAGCGAATAATTGAGAATTAATTGTGATCCTTTTGTATGCTGCACTTAGGAACACCAGGTTAATGCTTTATGGTTCACGCGGTTTATGTTGATAATTGACTTATTCGTTGTAACTTGTCAGACCAAGACAAACTCTCATGGAAAGTTGCTGTGCAGGAGGGATATTATAATTAGAACACATGTCACGACGGTGTAGATTATTTATGAAGCCTCGGCTGTATCGTCTCTGTGGCATCCTCATCTATATTTTAAGATATTGTTCATTGTTTATTGTTCTTGTAAATAATATTGTAATTAGTCTCTTGTGACTCTGGCACACTGCTGATTAACACCCATCGAAAACCAGCACACCATTTGGAAATGGAACATCAGACACAGAAACATAATAGCTCACTGCCACCGGTTCCACTTCCAGTGCCACTTGAGGCTGTTCCTGACAAACAATCAGAGTTCCCCGATAAGATCAGGAAGTAGTCAAGGCATACATGGCAATCCCTCTGTGAAAGGAGAGGATGCTCTTATATCAACAGCTGGGAGTCATGTTTGGATAGCCATAGAACAATATATTCCCGTAAACCTTTACAAGACACTGTGTGTGTATGTTTGTACTTATCTATCGTATTGTGAATGGAAATGGAGTTGTTCGTGAACGCGTTTTTCAGTCAATTGTTCATGGACACAGTTGGTGCCAACGGCACACGTCTGATTCACTGCTGTATTGTTTCAAGAAATAGATTCCCTCTACAAGTATGGCATCAAAGAATAGGCTATTCAGTATTTCTATGTCATTATTGATCATATAAATCCATCCCGTGAAGATCCGTGGCTCGAATAGGTTTTCAGCAACCCATTCTTGCCGTAAAAGGCGACCATGCTTGTCTTAAGAGGCGACTAACGGGATCGATCGGACTGTCTGGTCCAGAATTGATTATTTACAGATCGCTGTCATATAGCTGGAACATTGCTGAGTGCGGCGATAAACACCAAACAAACCAAACTGTACCAATCATATAAATCCTTGTTATAACCTGAAGTATATGTAATTTCGAAAATGATTTGACACGTGTATTTGCCAAATTTGGCACCCTATCACGCGACGAATTATAACAACAGGTTGGCTGCATGCGCTAGAGAAGGTGTAACGTTGGTTAATGTGATAATTTGCATATTCCTATATGAAAGGGTTCGTCTTACGGTTCGTGGTGGGAAGTGACAACATCAAATTCAGGATTTTGTGGTATATACATGTTTGCTATGTACAATTAGAAATATATAAGGGGCGGTCGGGTAGCCTAGTGGTCAAAGCGTTCGCTCGTCACGCCGAAGACCCGGGTTCGATTCCCGACATGGGTACAATGTGTGAAGCCCTTTTCTGGTGCCCCCCGCACAGGTATTGCTGGAATATTGCTAAAAGCGGAGTAAAACCATACTCACTCACTCACTAGAAATATATTAAAGAACTACTTTGTGCCAGGTCAGCACATAGTGTTGGTGGTTGTAGGGTTTTCAAGGCTACAGGGTCTTATGAAGGCCATATGAATTAAATGTTCATTCAGACAATGGTTTTCCCAAATTGGAATATTGGAATATTGCTGGACATAAAGGAAAAATTGACTATTGGAAATTTGATATAAAACGTCAACGCCAGAGAATAATCAGTATCCATTATCTGTCAAAACAGATTCCACTGAGCTCAAAAGGCATTGTGGAAAGTGTGTTCCCGGGACTATTAATGCCTTGCAGTGCCCTGCGGACAGTCAGTTCCGGGGTCGACTCATCAACTCAACTCAAAGTATTCTCTAAAAGCATCCGTTTTGGTATAAGAATAAAGTTGCAACTTTCTTCAAAATAATTAAATATACCGGAAGATGGCGGAATAACAACATAACATGAATACAAACAATTAAAGCGACAAAACCGTTTCAATATTCATAAGAAATCTCTGCTCAAAGCAGAGTCGGTTATATGATTTCGACTACATTATCAATATGTGTTTATGATTCACCATCAAATAGTGATGATACCAGGTATTTGCGAAAAAGTGAACGTGTCCTGCCCTGCCCATGTAGCATCGGACATCATTTTTGTCACTGATGCATCGAATTGGGAAATGTCCACCACGTGTCTACAACAGAACATCAAACTCTCTTTGGAATATTGAAAGAAAGAGCATTGTACCTCAAAAGTCGTGAAATGTAAACACCAAAGGCAGGAGCAAATTCCTCGAATATTACTAAACTACTGTTTAAAGTGGATCAATTCAATTTGGTTTCTCATGTTGGCAATCGGCCATCTATGTCAGTGTCGTAGTCTCTGCGATGGGCCCCGTTTTCTTATTGCTGCACATCAGTGTGACCTGAGCTAGCAGCGACCCTAGAAACGTACAATACAATCAATAGTTGCATACAAATTGCATCATAGCGAGCAAATTCGATGTACATAATCAGGAACTGCGTCATCAAACTGGAAAGAACAAAAAGATCTTTCGTATCGGGAATAGGACAAATGAGCTGTTTATTCGTAAAGGGTAATGAGAACAGTGCATTCGGTGAGAAAGGGCGAACTGTGACATGCTTGTTGCCTACCACAGCTGGGATGAAGACTGTCAGATCAACAATGATCACGTCAAATTTCAAGTAAAAAAGAAATGGGGACCAACCAAGTCAACAAACCTGAACAGCCAATCGCATTAGTCGCCTCTAAGGTCAAGCATTGTTTTTTGAAGGCCTATTCTAACCTGGATCTTCGCGGCGCCTCGTGGTTCCGATTCACAGATTGGCATGCTTGTGATCTTTGGTTTGTTATCACCTGGCCACTTGACGCGTGCTCATGGGTCTGTTTTTTAGTGGTAAGAGTTTAAACCCTGTGTCATTCTGGCATACTGTACAAAGCAGACTTCAATCCAGCTCATTCACTCCAGCTTAAAATAAGAAAAGACCCGGACTGGTAGCATCATCAATATGTGTAAATCCAGATATATTGCTGATAATGTGAGTTGAATGTCTGTGTCGTTTGGAATTTGATCATTAGAAATTTTTGTTTCATGATGTATTCCAAAATAATCCAGCTATATTATATTTACGACCAGGAAGTAATCAAGCCTGTACCAGTCGCAACTTTATGTAGGGTGGCATGAAATCAGCCAAGTCACCATCGTATCCATTTAATCGCTTCTAACAAGCATATGACAATTTCTAATCCACAGGCAGATGGGTGGTGAAAGCGTCTTCTCATCATGCAGAAGACCCAATTTTGATTTATCACATGGGTACAATGTGTGAAGCTGATTTCTGGAGTCCCCAACTGTGATATTGCTGGAAAAATTGCTAACAGCATACTCAGTCACTCGGAATACACAAGGGGCCGTTAGAAGTATGGAAAGTTAACCGTTTATGTGTTTTGCTGTATATTTTGTATACATCACCGTACATGCACATATGAAAAATAAGCGACACAAGGTTCCAATTTGTATAAGGTGGCTGTGCAGAGTTGTGTCCCTAATCCATGCCAGGATCAATTGTGCGTGGGTTTGAAACAAGATTCGGCCTGATTGTTACATGGTCTGTCAGAACTGTATCCATTTAAACTTCGTGTTACGGATGCTACAGTGTTAAGCTAAAGTGAGTATTGTCCTTGCAATAATGAGTGAGTATTGTTTTACATCTCTTTGAACAATATTCCAGCAATACCAGGATGTGATTCGCACATTGTACATATGTGAGGACTCGGACCCAGGCTTTCGGTGTGACAAACATACATTTTAAACTCTAGGCTACCCCATCGCCTAAACGTCCAACAGCTGAATCTACCCACAATCGTGCTGTGTACCGCTCTATATACAACCATCTTAGGAGACAGATCTGGAAATAATGGACAAAACGTCTTTGAAATGTACATTTCACCAATTCTCTAAAAATATTTAGTCTCACGTTCAGTTGGCTCGACTACCAACAATAATCATCGCAATTCCGCAAGCACCTATTTATTTTTTACAGAACCAAATAATCCTTGGAGTAGGGTAAAGTAGGACATTTATATTCTCTGGCGTTGGCGTTTAATGTTTCCTTCCCCCGACGATAAGGCTGTGGAAACACATCCTGTTGCAAAATAGACATAGTGTAATTTATTCAAAGAAACAATTCATCCCGCGGCCTTCCAGTTTTAGATGAAGATTAATTATTATAATGGCCTTATATATATATATATACACCCAGCCAGTGTCTGACGACTGTGGGATTTCAGCTCATTCAGAGACCGACTATTTCTTTGGCTGGGATCTTGTACGAAAACTAGATATTTTTCAGCCACAGCCAAACAGGTTTTAATAAATACTATGAGACTTAATACTATTTTATATGACACCTAAGCAACAATGTAGTTATTGTCGCAGACACTTATATTTTTCCCTAATAGTATGGAGCATACTTGCATTTTCAAGGATTTTCGAAAACAATTTATTGTTTTTGAGACGACCCCACCAACGACAAATGGTCCACTCCTTCCTTATTACATTACAAACACAGAGAATAAGTGTTTTTATCACTTGAATATGTTCTTATATGCATGTTTAATAGTTGTATAATGACACCATAAAAACATCTCAAATATCTAAACTCAAGTGTGTCTAAACTTTCCTCCCACATTAAGCTGACACGTCGTTATATTACTGCAATAATTTTAAAAGCGGCGTTAAACCCAACTCACTCACTCACTAAACTTAACTTCCTTATCATGTTGGTAGTATCACTTCACTCGGAACCCGCGTACCTTCACTACTAGTGTACAGGCCGCCATAACGAAACTTGACTACTGCACACCTCTACGTACACTACATCACTCATTTAACCCCTGATAAACTGGCAGGCAAAAGAAAGTATGCACTTGAAAATTGGATTTTACAAAATAATTTAATTGCTGAAACACTGCACACTTAAGGTCCAAAACACAAATGTGACATCCGTATTAATTATATTCCTATGGAATAACCATGTTTAAAACATTTTAGCCACCATAAAATATGGGTGTATGCTTTCTGTTGCCCGTAGTTTAGCAACAATCGTGACATTTGCTGTGAGGAGTTTTTTAAATCAATACTTTTAAAAAAAAAATAGATTATACTCAAAGCGAATAACTGAGAATTCGTTGTGATCATTTGTCTGCTTCAGTTAGGAACACTGGGTGGATGGTTTATGCTTCACATGGTTTATGTTGATACATGACTTATTCATTGTAACTTGTCAGACCAAGACAAACTCTCAAGGCAGGTTTCCATACAGGAGAGGATATTATAACACATGTAACGACTGTGTAGATTATTTATGAAGCCTTTCCTGCTGAGACATTCACACGGCGCCATAAACAATGTTGTGTGTTGAAAAAGACAATCTTTGTTGAAAGGAAATTCATTTGAAACGCCAAGCAAAAACTGTTGCAGGAATAAGCTGCTCTGTGTTTGGTATGTTTGTTGTTTAAGACAGTCCGGCTATGTGAGAACAGTCTGTAACTAATCGATTCTGGACCAGACAATCCATTGATTGACATCACGGGCATCGATTTTCGAATTTGGGATACAATGACATGCTTCAATAAGGTCAACGAGCCTGATCCAATTACTCCTACTTACAAGTTGTACGTACAAGTTGGGTTGTTGAAAACCAACTCTAACCTGGGTCTTCAAGCTGTATTAAAGCCTTGAACATTTTTATTAAATCATGTATTTGGTGTGATCATAAATATTGAACTTTCAGCCTCACAAGAGGTTTATGACAACGCTTTATACTTCTTTGGTTACCATTTTCATTCTGTCAGTAAATTGTTAAATGTGTATGTACTCGTAAACCAAACAAGACAACCAAGAGTTTGACATCATGAGCATCGATCTACGCAAATCTGATACGATGGCGTGTATCAACAAAGTCAGCCAGCATGACGATCTGATCCCTAAGCCAGCCAGCATGAGTTTCTGATCCCCAAGTCAGCCAGCATGACCATCTGATCCCATAGTCAGCTAGCATGACCATCTGATCCCCAAGTCAGCCAGCATGACCATCTGATCCCCAAGTCAGCCAGCATGACCATCTGATCCCCAAGTCAGCCAGCTTGACCATCTGATCCCCAAGTCAGCCAGCATGACCATCTGATCCCCAAGTCAGCCAGCAAGCCCATCTGATCCCCAAGTCAGCCAGCATGACCATCTGATCCCCAAGTCAGCCAGCATGACCATCTGATCCCCAAGTCAGCTAGCTTGACCATATGATCCCCAAGTCAGCCAGCATGCCCATCTGATCCCCAAGTCAGCCAGCTTGACCATCTGATCCCCAAGTCAGCCAGCATGACCATCTGATCCCCAAATAAGCCAGCAAGCCCATCTGATCCCCAAGTCAGCCAGCATGACCATCTGATCCCCAAGTCAGCCAGCATGACCATCTGATCCCCAAGTCAGCCAGCATGACCATCTGATCCCCAAGTCAGCCGGCATGACCATCTGATCCCCAAGTCAGCCAGCATGACCATCTGATCCCGTTAGTTGCCTCTCACGCCAAGCATGAGTTTCTGATTTCTACACGGATCTTCACGGGTTACTTCTGTAAATGCCTCAGTTGACGTCTATCATGTTTGGTATCCCAGGGTCTTATGCTACTCCGAAATCTAAAATAAACACACGGCATCTAAACAAATACACATGATACCCATGACGCCATGTATACAACACATCTTACATTAAAGCAAAGGATAAACACACAATTCGAAAAAAAGAACGAAATACTCGTTTCGCTCGCCAATGATATGTTGTATTGAGTTAAACAATAAACAACTGGGACCTGTTTTACGGCGTTAACGACACTAAAACGTATTGATTAGTATCCTGCTAGGTTACTGGTATCTTCAGCCGTAGGGTAGTTTTGTTTGTTTGTTTGTTTGTTGTTTAACACTCAGCAATATTCCAGCTATATGACTGCGGTCTGTAAATAATCGGGCCTGGACCAGACAATCCAGTGATTGACATCATGAGCATCGGTCCACGCTATTGGTATACGATGACATGCATCAATCAAATCAGCGAGTCTGACCACCCGATCCCGTTAGTCGCCTTTTATGGCAAGCTTGGGTTGCTGAAGACCTATTCTACTCCGGAATCTTCACGGGTCGAAACCCGTTGAGATAAGCACTGTATGGAGATGAACCCTTAAACTGAATGAACCATCACTGTATTTTGAAATAACACTGTATTTATATAAGTATAAACATAAACCATTTCCATAATCAATAAAAATCTCCACTGAAAGCTGAGTCGATTGTATGTTCCGCATGTGTTTATGAATCACTATCAAATAAAAAAGATGAGCGTGTACTGCTCCGTCGGTGGCAACCGTCACAAATACACGCAAATGCAAGTCAACTGGTCATCTGAAAAATATGATACAAAACGAAATAAGGATTTGCATCGTCACAATTTTTTGAAATGTTATCCACGTGTCAATCCTAAAACATTTTGAAGCTTTACTAAGGCGTTGGATGTTGTAACCCTGATAACATATTTATTCGGATAAGCAATTATCGAGTAAGCTTGAACGAAACCTAACACACACTTAATTCGTTTTGACATTTCACCCCAGAAAGCATAGTAAATACATCGAGTAATTAGATCATCACTTTCAGTCTTCCCAAGTTAAGCAGTCAATCACTGTATATAAACTGGAAGCCTCTCCTGAACCAACCAGTTAACGCACCACACTAAATATTCATCATATCGAACAGCGTGAGGCGACTGGCTGCCAGGTTGTCAGCACACTGCTGTATGCGGCTCTACATTGCTGACATGGATACGCTACTGCTAGTAATTTTGGTGTTTTGGATAGTTCATTTAACAGGTAAGAAGTGTCGCAAATGCCAAGGGAGATGTGTTGTACTGATTCATGTATTTTGCGTTGATTTAACGGCAACGGCGTTGAACTTCTTCACCAAAATAAGTCGTAATGTTCAGGGGATTAACATTCGAAGGGTATTTTTGCATTCTCGGGAAAGTCGGGTGTTTTTTCAGATATTAGGAATTGTTTGTTGGAACCTGTTTCGTTTCAGAATCGAGGCTTGTTAATATCTATCAGTGACGTTTTATATTTATATTGTATTAAGGAAGCGAGTTGGTTGTTTTGGACTGTGCTGTGTGACGTGTGTACTTCCACCAATAACTTACGTATGCATCCTGTTAAGGAATATTGGTTCGGCAGTTTCCCTTCATCATTCAGTTATTGAGGTTCATGAAGACAATAAGGTTTATGCTTATTTGCTCGCTAGAATCTTATTTTGATACTTTCAGTGTGAACACGAACAGTTAAATTCTAAACACATATAGATACCACTGGAAGCGAACGTGTGTAAACGATGTTTATCCTGGTGAAGTAAGTCTCGCGTTTCATCATAGCCTCAATAGCCACATAAGAATTGTGTAGGCCGAGGCATTAAAACGGCCCTATCACCCCACTGTGCAAGACAATATTTCTCAACCGTTATTCTTTTCTTGTAAAAAGCAAAATCTCTGCAGACGTACGCTGAAGACGTAATTCAAATTTAGATATCTATTTAGTTTAAAAAATCTGTAAATGCTTGGTTGGTTGGTTGGTTGTTTAACGCCGCACTCAGAAATATTCCGGCTATATGACGGCGGTCTGTAAATAATCGAGTCTGGACCAGACAATATTAAACAATATTATCAAGAGCATCAATCCACGCAGTTGGGATACGATGACATGCCTCAACCAAGTGAGCGAGCCCGACCACCCGATCCCGTTAGTCGCCTCTTACGACAAGCATAGTCGCCTTTTACGGCAAGCGTGGGTTGCTGAAGACCTTTTCATGCGTACATGTCATAGCAGGTATGGCAGCATAATGCTCGTGCTGAACTGTCACGATCTGTGTCCTTGGTCTATCAGCATTTTAGCTGAGATTTCCTGGAATTTGTCCAAGAAGTTTAGCTTAAGTGTCAGGTACTTCAATGATTTAATCTCGTTCAATAATGGCGAAATAGCCAATTCCCTTCCACTGATTTACCCACCAAAACTAGGAACAAGCGAGAAAGGAGAGATGATTGCAACTTATCCAAAAGTCAACTTTCCCTTTATGTCGAGCAATATTCCTGAGCTCCGCCCTTTGGGTATAACTTTCACAACTTTAGTCCAAGCGAGCTTTTTCTACGAATATTTCAAAAACCTTGATGCAACTCTAATCCTGTTTTTTTATTGTTTTGTCTGTGCATGTGTTTGTGATGGGAACCATCAGTGGGGATGATTGCAACTTATCCAAAAGTTAACTTTCCCTTTATGTCGAGCAATATTCCTGAGCTCCGCCCTTTGGGTATAACTTTAGTACAAGCGAGCTTTTTCTACGAATATTTCAAAAACCTTGATGCAACTCTTGCTGCAAAGTTGTAAATATTTCAAAAAACGTTTTAAACATGTTGAGGACATTTCCAAATTTGACGTATGGGTGAGCAAAATAATATCTGAGGCCATTAACTGTTTTTAACTTGCGCAATTGAATATAATCCTGTTTTTTTATTGTTTTGCCTATGCATGTGTTTGTGATGGGTACCACCAGTGGGGCTTAATACGCCCACCTTTTCTCGAACACCTGGTATCATCACTTAATGATAATGATCCATAAACATATGCTTATGATAGCAGGAATCATAAGGGACTCTGACTTTGAGGTATATTTCCTCTGATTATGAAAATGGTTTTGTCGCTTTATTCACATGTATATATTTTCAACCTGAACAGAAGTTCGACTTCCCAAAATTGAAACAATATCATGCCTTGTCAACACAACTGTGGTCTCAGACCTGTTTATAAAAGGTTATAAAAACAGTCACTATATATATAGACGTCTTACATGTCCAGTAGATATTCATATTATATTTCGTAAATTCTCAGACTTTACACATGTCGTTTAGCGTGTGACCTTATATAAACAGCACACACACGTTGCTCAAATGTCGTGTTAACGGACTCATCTTCTTTCTATTTCAGATTCCCAGTCTCAAAAAGTAATATTTTCAACATCGTCAACACATACCTACCACTCGCTGTTTGATCATGGCGTTAAACAAAGAAGCCACACCTCCCTCAAGTTCAAGGTTAAAGCCTGCGGTGATGCGCATGTAGCTCTGCAGACGTTGTACCAGAATTCAGACACACAGATGTACGAAATCGTCCTAGGTGGCTGGAGCAACAGCAAATCCGTGTTCAGACGGTGTGCCCAGTGTGATTCACTTGTGGAGTACAGTGGAGCTGTGGTATCCTGTTCTCAGTACAAACAATTCTGGACGAGCTGGGGCGATGGTACAGTTAAGGCAGGACGCGGTGGCACAGTGGGACAAGACGAGATCCTGTCGTACACAGATCCGAATCCACATGCTATTAACTACTTTGCTGCTGCTACCGGATTTGGATCATCTGGGGAATGGATATTTGGTAAGATGAGTGAACCTGAGGCAGTCATCGGAAAGCATTGGAACTGTATTGAGCTCCCCATAGTGTGTGAAAGGCAGAATGCAGATGTTAGTTCGTAGGGACTCTTTTGTGAAAATAGCGTTAAAAGAATTCATGGTTTTACAGTATATTAGAAATGACTATTGTTGATATTTTCCTTACAAACATATTCCACTTTGAACGGTAATATAGGTGACAAATAAATGGCATTATGTTCAGTGACAATAACGTTTACTCATTTTGTTATAGATCTCTGTGAGTCCAGTCTGCAGTTTAAGTTTCTCCAGAACAACGCAAAGTATGACGGTGGCACAATTAGAGATTCCAAGACAGTTCTGTCAAGAGCAGATTGTTCAGTAAACTGTTTCTCCTCCATCTGGTGTCAAGGATTTAGTCATGACTCGTCCACAAACACCTGCAACATGTTTGATGATATTCCACCAACGACAGCTCTTACTTCTGCTACAGGATGGGAGACTTGGATTGTTTCACTGTGATTATTTCTTTCAAATGCTGTTTCCAGATTCGTACTGTGTGGCCACAAACCCCTACACCCCACCTAGTGCATAATACAGTAAACGTTGTTCAGAAGTGAACAAAAGACAGCAAACATCTGGCGTCATTACAAATGGAATCGGTTTCGGCAGAAAATCGTGATATGTTATTCTCTGGCGTTGACGATTGACATCAGTTGTCTATGACAATACGTCAATGTCATATAATAGAGTTACACTTTTTAGCCAATCCTGAAAGAAGTGCATTTTCATGAATACGTCGTGATTGATTCTGTACAATGGCAGAGCTGAAACACTCTGGGTTACAGGAAGTATATACAGCCATAGCGAATGATGTGATATGCCAAACTTGGCACTGATTGCCAAGTGGTCCAACTAATCCATGTCAGCACATCACATTGCAGGAATTGAGATTGATTTGCTGTGATTCTGTTATCAGGGGTGTTTCATATGCTCGCTCTGAATGTGCCTGTTTCCTCTTCCATCGTACATAAACACGCGTGGATGAAACAACGTGATATGAAATTTAGTGTTATGAAACTATGATATACCTGTGAAGAAAAAACCTTGTGCTATTAAAGAACTACTTCCTCGTGCGTTTCATGGACACTACCACCAACAACAATGTGGAGTGGAGGGCATTTCCAAATTAGAAGCATCAGTGAACAAAGCGATGTCCAATATGAACTACTCTCAGGCCCTCCAACGCACTGCAAATTGTGGTTCATAGCCTATGGTCGCGGGTTCGAATCCCAAATTCACCCTGCTTAAGTTTCTAGGTTTGACAGCACAGTGACCGCATTCGTGGTTTTCACGTCAAAGACAGCTTGAACGTTTCCACACACTTTTGTTCAAAAATTGTTTTATTTGGGTTTCAACATTCAACGTCTAAGGAAAGCTTTAAAATGTTAATGCGGACATGTTAAGGAAATTTTCAAATTTGTCTCACCAGTGAACAAAATAATTTGAGAGGCAATTCGTTATTTTGACTTGTACTACCAGTTCCAGGTGAACAATTGGCTTGCCTTTGCATGTGTTTCTTACGGTCGCGCTTTGTGGCCAACTTTTTGTCGTATGACCTTGTTCCTTGACCTCATGACACGTGACATGAAACAACAATGTATTGTTTCCATACTTGGTTATCAGCTTATGATAGAGACAGATATCAATTTTGAGTTTTAGCAAAAAAAATTTGATAGATTCTGTGAACAGGGAGAAACACATATACAAAATTGTCTACGACCTGACGATGAATTTCGATCATGAATACCATGTTTTAACCTTCAGGTGAAATTCAAATTTCTTTTGATTTAACACTAGAATAGCAATGGAATCACGATGACGCTAACAAATGTTATGAGAAGAACATTTTGCTCAAAACTTCTTAGTTTAATTAGACCAAACTTGTACCTTTCGCACGTTGAATAAATAATACCAATACCAAAAATATGGTGTAAGTGTGATTCAGAGACAGAATGGAAGTTGAAAACACATCACATGTACTATTTAATCCCTGGGAATGTAAGAATCGATATGATTCTACAGTGATGGCAATATAGGAATTGACATGTGACATACCCGAAGATAAAATCAATGACACCTGATGATTAAAGTGAAACGGTTGATCAGGAACCACTTAGTATGACACTGCATTTCTTTTTACTGCTAGAATTGGTTCTGGGCAGCCTCATGCTTACAGTAAGAAGCGACTAAACTGGTTCGGGTTGTCTGTGATTCAGGACTTATCTGTGAGTGAGTGAGAATGTAACATCACATCAGCAATATCGCAAGGATATAATGACCCACGTTGTGGGAAGTTGAACATCAGATTGGAATTTTACTGACTGTGACAATATTCTAGCTATATGAGGTCGGTCTAAATAGTCGTCTCTGGATGAGACAATCAAGTGATTGATGGCGTGAGCAACGACCCACGCCGTCAAGGTACGACGTCATGCCATCATCCACGTCACTGAGCCTGACTACCTGATTTATTTGGTGACAGACAACATTTCTGGACGTAATGATATGTTCTAAATTGATTTAAGGGGTTTGCCAGGCTGTATATTTAACGGGTAACCAACAAGACACAATAAATTCAAAATGGCCACCACTGAAACATGAAAGAAATATTCTTGCCCTATTATTGTTACTAAACATGGTGGGCCCACAAATAGAACATTTCTCTGTATTTTCAGGTACAAGTAATCCATTGAAGCCATACGTTAACTTTCAATATGTCAAGAAATTAGTATGGCTGTCATGTTAGGGCAAACTCGATCACTAACTGCATCCAATGCAAACAAAAGATAATTTGCTTGAGTGACTTAACGTTTCCATACTATAATGGTTCTATTGTGGGTGAAATTAACCGTAAATCATACAGCCTTGCTTAAATATAGTTGTTTGTCTTCACCATTAACATTTTCTGAAACTTCATTTGGTTTCCTAGTTATGTTTTGTCTCTGGTCAACGTAAAATAGGAATGAGCTTCATAGAAAAGTCGACACAATGTATGGATAACAACTTCTTCAAGTCTTTGAGAGATATTTAGAAGTGGTACAAATAAGGAAGAGAATTTATTCACTTGATACGTTGAACACTTGAAACGTTGTTCGTCATAATAAAGAAGTTGACGTCCATAGATTCTCTTCCCTAACATCTTCTTGCTTGACAACGGTATAAGGATCTATACCAAAACGTCGCCTTTACAGTAAACAAAGAAGTCGATATCCATAAATAGAATAGCACCAAGAATAGTACAAAGTCTGTCCTTTAGCAGCGAAAAAGTCTTTTTTCATAATCATAAAAGATATTTACTTAATGCAGAATCCACGTGCGCTTCCGACTATATCACGTACGTGTGTTTCTGAATCACGATCAACTTGTGATGATAACAGGTGTTCGCTAAAAAACATCAAATATGAGAGCCACGGTAAACATTTGTTTTAACATATTGGACCGTTGCTTTTAATCGAACCCTGATTGTCGGAATGATGAGTCAGTGCTTTAATTGCTGGATTACCGCACCAATCGGGTTTCATTGAATATGTAATGCTGCATTTAATATTTGTATTTCAAAATGGATCAGCAATAATTGCCAATTAACTACTGTTTACATGCACCACTTGATTTATTTTAGCAGAAATATATTATATACATAAATCTTTATATATTTCTTTGTTTCCATTGCGCACCTTTTGTCTCTGGTGTAACGCAGAGTGCGATGACCCAGCCATCACAGACCTGCCTCAATACACCTTCTGCCTTCTCTTTGACTGGGATCAATCCCGGGACTGGATAAGCAGGAAGCTGTTCCTATCAAACAATCAGTGTTCCCTGATGAAATCAGGAAATTGTCAAGACATACAGGGCAATTCCTCTGTGAAAGGACAGGATGCTCTTATGTCAGTAGTTAGAAGTCAAGTTATGATTACTATAGATTAATAGACCGCCTCCGTGGTCTTGTGGTAGAGCGTCCACCCGGAGAGCGGAAGGTCCGGGGTTCGATCCCCGACCGCGTCATACAAAAAGACGTTAAATGATGGTACTTGTTGTTACCCTCTCTGGCCCTCGGCATTAAGGGGCTAAAAGGAGGACTGGTCGGCTCGGAGTCAGTATACTGTGTCTGAGTGGGGTATTCATGTTAAACTGCGGCATGGTATCTCAGTGAGCTAGCACTATAAATCGGCATCAGTCCGGACTAGTACAAGCAGCCACACACACATACACGTGCATGCACGTCGCTATATAAGTGCAATAATCTTGGACGCGACGTTGAACCCAGTTTCACCTCACCTCACCTATAGATTAATATGGTCATTATCGAAAACCTTTAATAAGCACTGCATGCGTTTGTTTGCACCTATCTACTGTTTGGTGAATGTAGATGTCAGTTGTTGCCAACGGCACAAGTCTTATTGACTGCTGTATTGCCTGAAGAAATGGCTTCCCTCAACAAGTATGTTATCAAAGAAGAGGTTATTCATTATGTCTTAGTCGTTATTGATCACATACAAGTAAATCCTTGTTATCTAGCTTAACTCTATTTAACTAAGGGTAGACCCTTTCCATGGTTTGTCTCTGGACAAATGTTCAGGCATGGTCATCGAACTTATTAAGTAAGAATATAAACAACAGTAAGAACGAGAAGAGACATAGTTGCACTGATGGCTGACAATCAATGTACAATATAATGGGAATTAACACTTGAGAATAGCATCTTACTAGTAATGGCAATTAAGTGATTATATACATGCGCATGACAAGGCTACAGGGCCTTATGAACTATATGTTCTTTCAGACAATGGTTGTCCCGAATTGGAAAATATGAATATTGATCAACATTAAGGGAAAGTTGACTATCGGAACGTCAACGCCAGAGAATAATCAGTATCCATTTTCTGTCGAAACATTCCACAAAGCGCAAAAGGCATTGCAGACAGTGACCTCCCTGGACTACTAATCCTTGGATACAATGCTTGCAGACAGTGTGTTCCCGGGACTATTAATGCCTTGCAGTGCCCTGCGGACAGTGAGCTCAGCGTTCTACTTATCAACTCAACTCAAATTATTCTCGAAAAGCATCTATGGTGGTACAAGGATAAAGTTGCAATTTTCTACAAAACAATTAAATAGAATAAACAACATTGCATGAATACATACAATTAAAGCCACTATCAAATAGTGATGATATCAGCTAGCCGGGAAGAGGTGAACGTGTCCTGCCTTACCGGTGGCACTCGTCAAAAACTGATAAAAGACATGTCAATTGTTCACCTAAAAGCACGGAACATACGGTAAACGTCAAAATAGGGAAAACATGTAGCATCAATCTCATTAAAATCAGACCTTAGTTCTCGCTACCGCTAAACAAAGATCTGAAGACATCCCATCAGGGGTCACGTCAGACCGACCTTTCATCCGCCCAATCAGTGCGTCGCTTACCAGATTATGAAAGTGACAGTCGGAATGTGATTTCTAATCATGCAATCTCGAAAACTTTAACATGGGATATTCCGAACGATAGTTATGGGTTTAACGACTGAATCCTTACAATCTAGACCATCTATTAGCCATTCCAGAACGGTTTTTTTTATCAGGTTTCAAATTTGTAATCGAGAATTTGTCAAAATATGTCTCGAAGCGTAGTCGCCAATTTGATTGGTCATTCCCTTGGTCGGTCAAAGTTCGCGCAAGGTCGGTCTGACGTGACCCGTAATGTTATGTCCTCAGATCTTTGTTTAGCGGTAGCGAGAACTAAGATCTGATTTTAATGAGATTGATGTAGCATCGGACACCACTGTCGCCACTGATGTGTCAAATGTGGTAGGTAACGTCCTCCACATGTCTACAATATAACATGCAACACCAAAGGCTGAAGCTGCAGGAACATTTCTCGAAAGTGTCCAAAGTGGATCCGTTCAAAGAAGTATATCATATTGCCAATCAATCATGAAACCGGAAACAATGTCAGCGTTGGGGTCGCTTTGTTGACTTACTTGGTCCTGATGTTATTGCTGCAAATAAATGTGACTTGAGCTAGCGCCGACAATGAAATAGTACAATACAATCAATAACTAAATATAAATTGCATTTTAGCAAGAAGGTCGATGTGCGTAATCAAAAACTGCGTCATTAACTGGAAAGAACTCTTTATTTCCATAAGGGTAATGGAACCAGATCATTCGCTGAGAACTGTGACATGTTTTGTCATACAGCTGTGTTGAAGACTATCAATTTTCAATCCAACAATGATCAGTGATTGAAGTCACATTTCAAGTAGAAAAGTAATAGGGAACACCTCTCCGTGGTGTGGAGGGAGCTGGTGCTCGGCCGTTTCATCCACTGACCGTGTCATGCCAAAAAGCAGTTAAATGAAGGTACCAACAAAACATAATGCTCTTGTTAAAATGCGGCATGGTATCTCTGTGGGTCAGCGCTATAAAACCGCCATTGATCCAGACTAGTACTAGCAGCCACAGACACATGTGTATGCACGTCGCTATATGACTGAAATAATTTTGAACGCCACGCTGAACCCCATTCACCTGAAACTAAAGCGATACAGCTGGCCTGGTGGTATAAGGCTATGTGTTGATGGAGTTGCGTCCCTTTCGTTAGTTTTCTTTGTTGTTTAACGCTACACTCCACAATATTCGAGCATTATGACAGAGATTTGTAAATAATTGAATCTGGACCATACAATCCAGTGAGTGACATCATCAACATCTGTCTACGCAGTTTGGATTCACTCATATGCATCAACGAATCCTAACCCATTAGTCGCCTCTGAGGTCAAGCATTGGTCGTTGAAGGTCAATTCTAACCCGGATCTTTACGTGGTTCTGATTCACAGATTGACATGCTTGTGATCTTTGGTTTGTTAGTACTTGCCAACGTGACCCGTCCTCGATGGTTTAATGTAAGTGGTAAGATTTTACACCCTGTGTCATTTCGATCTACCTCCTCCCCCCATATATTCAGCTCAATGCGACTACTACTACTACTACTACTACTACTACTACTACTGCTACTACTGCTAATAATAATAATGACAAAAACAATAGTAAGAGTCCATAATAACAAGAGTCCATTTGTATGGCGCCAAACTCCATACCAGCTCGTGTGTTCACGACGCTTTCATTATTACCCCAGTCAACGAATCAGTGAGCACTCGATTTTCATTCTCAGCTCCCTGGGGAGTATACAACCAAAGCTGCTTGTGAGGCGAGAGAAGGTAAACAGCCACATTTCCATCTCATTCTACAGGGTACCCACTCACTGAACAGAGGCACATTTCGAACAAAGTCACTTGCCTAAGGAGACACCACATGTGGTACATGTGCTTCAGTGTGGGGCAGGACCGAAACCCTAGAAACTCTCAGGAGTCAAGCTGCTGAACGTCGTCATCCATCCAGCTACTATCCGAGACCGACGTTGCTTAACTTCACCTGATTAGTGATCTGTGCGCTGTGCACAGGACCACGTGCCACCTTCTAACATCCTGTATAAAGCAGACGTAAATCCAACTCACTCACTTGCTTTTTAAATAGCAAAAGACCCTGACTTGTGTAATCATCAAAATATGTAAATCAATAATATATTGCTAATAATATGAGTTTAATGTTTATGTCGCATGCAATTTTCATCATTAGAAATGTATTGCTTCATACCGAAACACAAAAGTATCCAGCCATATTATATTTATGACCAGTAAATAATTGCGTCTGTACCAGGCAAACGTGTTATTGATATTATGAGCCACGTCCCATGCCATTGAGGTAGGATGGCATGAAATCAACCAAGTCACCGATCATCTTCTTCATTTAACAGCCTCTAACAAGCATAGGACAATTTCAGGGGCGGGTGGGTAGCCTAGTGGTTAAAGCGTTCGCTCGTCGCGCAGAAGACCCGGGTTCGATTCCCTACATGGGCACAATGTACATGTATGATGCCCATTTCTGGTGTCCCCCACCGTGATGGACTGGAAATAATTGCTCAAAGCATACTCACTCACTCGAAAAAACAAGACCATTAGACTACAAAAAAGTTAAACGTTTATGTGTTTGCTACATATTTCGTATACATCACTGGCATGCACATATGAAAGTAAGCGACAGAGGTTTCCCACTGGCATAAGGTGGCTGGGCAGAGTTGCGTCCCTTACTCATGCCAGGATCAATTAAACGTGGGTTCGAAACAAGATTCGCCCCGATTGTTACATGGTCTGTCAGCACCATATCCATTTCAACTCCGTGTCATAATGGTCTTTACATGTACATATACACACCGCGCCAGCTTTTGGCGCCTGTGGAATTTAGCTCATTTAGGGTCCAAACATTTGTTTCGCCGGGATCTTGTATGAAATCTAGATATTTTTTAGCCACAACTGCAAAACAAAACATTTTTAATTACAACTATGAAACCAAATACAATTTGTTTATGACACCTTGCAACAATTAAGTTTTTGTGGCAGACATTTTAAATTTTCTTTTTCCTAACAGTATGGAACATACTTATGTTTTTCAAGGATTTTCGAGAACGCCATCAAGAGAATCTAATGGTCCATCCTTTACTTCCTTTTTTTACAAACACAGAGAATCCGCGTTGTTATCACTTGAATGCATTTTTGAATGCATGACAGCGTTGACTTCATTGTCATTCAATTTTGTTTTTTGTTTTACCCTCACTTAACATTATGTTAGTTTTTTCAAATATCTAATACACAACTAAATAAAACAGTTTCTTGTGTCCTTAAGTATCTTCCTACTTTTTGACCTTTTTGCCCAAATCGCGTCTTCATAGTTGTATAATGACAAAATGACTAACTGAAAACCAGATGTGTTTAGAAAACGTCTCCAGCGTTTGTGCTCCAATGTGTGCACTCCAGGTTTAACTACTCTTTCTTGTCGGTTGTATCACTTCACCTAGAACCCGCATACCCTTGGTACTTGTGTACAGTCCTCCATAACAAAACTGGACTACTGCAAACCTCTGCATGCGTACACAACATCTAACCCCTAACTGCCGGGCAAAAGAAAGTATACACTTGACAAAAAACTTAAATTGTATTAAAACGTTAAAAGGCTGATAAAGTCGCTTAAAAGGTACTAAACACAACTATGAGTTTCAATTGTATACCTACAATGTTTAATATGTTTTAGCCACCATCAACCATGGCTATATCATGTATATCATGTATATCATATATAGACAATATTTTAAACATGGCCAACCTATCTGCGTTATAGATAGTGTCCCAGCCGTCTCATGCGCAACAACTTGTCCATCGCTGCGTTCCTGAAGCCTATAGTGGCAGGTTCGAATCCTTGAATCGCCCTGATTATGTTTCTAAGTTTGTCAGCACCATACCAGCACTGGCGGGTTTCACATTAAGGACAAGCATTATCATGAGCTTTTCACCACACTCTTCTCAAAAGTTTCAACCGGACTCAGCAAAGTTTTAAGAAAGTGTAGAACATGTGGAGGGCAATTCCAAATTTGACTCATCATTGAACAAAGTGATGTCCTAGACAATTGACTCGCCATTGCGTGTGTTTGTGACTGATGTTCCCGTTGGGCCGGATAGGCTCACCTCGTCTTTTATCTAATGACCTAGTCCTTTGATCTTATGACATGTGACATTAAACAACAATGTATTGTATCCACACTCGGGTCTTATCTTTATATAGTTTTATGCTTATCTATGTATGATAATTGTTATGACAGAAATTAATCTTGAGTTTTAGCAAATTTCGTTCAATAGATTTTGTAACTGGGGAGAAACTAATACAGAGACAACATTGTCGACGTCCCGACGATGAATTCCGATTATGAATATGATGTTTCAGTTAGTATGTGAAAATCAATTTTCTTTAGAGTTTAAACTAGAATAGCAATGGAATCACAAAGTCGGGAAGAAAAGTTTATTTGGCCAGGCAGATGCAGCAGAGCATTATAATGGGATGTAAGTGAGTGAGTGAGTGGAGGTTTACTCCGCGTTAAGCACCAGTCCATTCCATCATGCCAGGGGTAAACTTGTCTTTACTTGTCTTTACTGTTACATTTCATCTCATCCGAGTAAGGAGAATCAATCCTGTTCCAGTGAAATATTATGTTTTTATTACTGTAAAATGTGAATGAAATGACTTTTGTTGATAGGAACGGGGGCTCCTGAGTCCAAAGTTTTGTTTTGTGAATTATGTGTGACAAGAGAATGGAAGTTGAGAACACACAACAAGTACTATTTAATGTAAGAATCGATATGTTTCTACAGTGATGACGATGTTGGAATTGACATGTTACAAACTCTCAGATGAAGTCAATGACACCTGCTGATTAAAGTGAAACGGTTGATCAGGAACCACTTAGTATGCCACTGCAGGTTTCATTTTATGGCTATCGATTCCCATTTCGCGAAGTAACCCTTGCAAACTATTATTGTAGGTCTGTGATCAGAACAGCTCATCACGGAATCAGAAAGCAATTTCACAACGTCAAGATAGAACATTTTCCTTGCAGCCTGATGCTTACAAATACACGCGACTAAATTGACTATAGCATGGTTTTAATTCATATTAACTAACTGACTGAACAATTCTTTGTTTTAATATGGACCAGGTTTGTTTTATATCTAAACTGTTATATTTACCCAACTGTCCTTTGTCGACAGGAATTTTATCATAATAAACTTTTTCTCATCGCGATATGGCTGCAATATTGCCGATGCGATGTAAAATTATAACTCACTCACTCACTTATATGAAGTCATCGTTACATTAGTTGATCGGTCTAAGAACGTAGTGTACGTGACATATCAAACACATTTATTTCATAATTTGTTTATTTTTCTAAAGCATTTGCACGGTTTTGCATGACAATATATTCACAGAAATAAAGCATGCCAGCTTGACCAAAGCTTATTAAAGTAATATCTTTTACGATAAATGATGGAAGTATACCTTGTTAACTTATAATATTCAGTGAGCTCCTTCTGTATGAATTGGAATGTTGTATTATAGCTATTATTTCTGAAGGTGAAAATGATTCGCTTTGACAATATAATGATAAGGTTTAAAGGATTGTACTTTTTCGAAAAATAACTGAAATGAACATTTTCTTTGGATATTGTAACCGGGTTTTGTAATTTCATACTGCTTCATGTTTCTACGCCTAATATCAAGAAGGGATTTCTTCTGCCTACAGCTAAGATTCCCGCTGGGTTGACTGACAGCTTAAATATTGTGGTGCAAAACAACACTCGTACTAGTCCGGACTAATGCCGAGTTTATAGTGCTAGTACAATGCCGCAGTTTAACATGAATAACCCACTCAGTATACTCGGACCAGTCCTTCTTTTAGCCCCTTAATGCCGAGCGAGCGTAACAGCACGAAGACTCTTTTAACGTCATTTGGTATGACACGACCTTACGCTTTTTATGTTTTGTGCGATATCAAAATGTCCATGTCTCGCTAGCTCACTTTGCTGCATTCCAAAATATTTGTATAACATCTTTTAGATCTGTTACATTAGAACAGTAACTACAATTTGGACTGTCTGCGAATCCCATTTATTGAGAAGACCGTTTGTTTGCAATATATGATGTACAATTTGAAACTGGTACCATTGTAGTTTAGTCACGTCAGTGCAACTAAACGGGACAGAAATGATACCCTTCCTGTCTTGTTTTCTTCAATTTTGCGTCCAAGTCCGTACTCCCATTTAGCAAAATGATTATTTCTGTCACATATATAATTACTCAATATTATATAATATTTATACCTTTTTTCTTATTGTTGTTTCTTGTCATTATTGCGAGTATTTCAGCACATAGTATAAAGATATAGGGACCAAATGGCCACCTTCCCTGGAACCCCTAGCTGGTTTGAAAAATGGTGATCCAAAGCCATCCACTTTTAAACATAATTGAATTTCGTTGTTTTATATATCAAATAATGTCAAATGTAAGGACTATGTTCACTGGGGAAGGCATCCATAAAAATCCCTATAAAGAGAGATATATCCCCAAGTCCAGCAAGTTTACATGTCTCAAAGTTTTAACACAATTCTTAATACAATCAAGGACATCTCATAAGGGAACCAAGTTTAATAATGTCAAAACGTTGTATTCTGTAACTTTATACACTTCTGTCTCACATGTCAAACTTGAGGAGAAACTTCTCTTCCTGATCCATGCGGGAACTGTCACTAAACGAGGTGACCATAGATATAATTATATCTCTAGCTTCAAAGGTTGAAGACACTTCAGGTATCATTTTAAGTTCACAAAGAAAACAATACTTGAAATGCTGGACTTTCTTAGTTAGAAGATATGTGCGAAATTGGGGATAAGACATAGAGGCAAGAAGAAGGCATCGCCATTGGAACCAACTTCTCTATGCACATTACTATGAATTGGTGTGGGGGTTGGCAAGATCCAAACAAGGGAGTTTAAGGGAAGAAGTTTAAGGGAAGAAGTTTAAGGTACGTTTCAGATATATCGATGATCTGATGGTGTTCAATGATGGTATTTTAGCCGATTCTCTTCCACTGATTTACCCTCCTCACCTAGAGGAAGAACCGCCCAGCCAAACCTCCTCATCTGTTTAATATTTGAATCTATGCATAAAGATTAAGAGTGATAAAATCTACAAGACCGTCCTCATCCATTGTGATATTGTATAAATGATTAATGAGTTTTTTGTTCAATAGTCAAAGAAAGTTAATCAGTTTAGATAATTTATTAACAATGGTAGTATTTGTTTAAAAACTTTATATGGCTATATGACTTAAAACATATATTTATATACATGTATTCACTCGGAACTGAAGTGTCATAAAGCTGACAAGATTGTTATTGACATTTTGAAATAAAAAAAATAATTCATTCATTATTGTCCTGCTACTACTAAATAAGAACAGCCAAATTTTATTTTGTTTTCAGTGTAATGTCATAAATGACACATCAAATATATTAACCTCTTTGCAGGGATTGATATGTACTGCTGTTGTCTCAGGCCATTGACATTATTAATACGTTGTGTTATCTTAGCTTGATTATCGAATAAAGATAGTTTGTTCTCTCTTCATCTAAATATAAATACAAATTATGTTCATACAATTTAGGATAATTTACCAGTTTCCTTCATGAGAGTACTGATGATCTATCTTAAAATGATCAGTTCAGGATGTCCAAGAATTTTTTTATATGTCAATTCTAATAATTATTTTCTCAATTTTATGTGATACCAAGACAAAAAAAATAACTGATTTCAATCAATCCACATAGTTTTACTTTGTCATGCTCTATCCAAAAGTATTCGGTTAACTTTTAATATTTCAAAAGGTAGGGTTTCATATACCACGCAACAAAATATATTGAGTTATCTTCTACATTTATATTTTGACGGACGCTGTATTTTACTAATCATTAATATCATAAAATGGTTGGAAGAAAAACATGTAAGACAATGGCAAAACGATAGTGCGTGATGAGGCCGACACGTTGACTCGTGAAATAAATATGACGGAGTGCCCCAAGCGGCAAGTCAGTCGATCAAATGAGCATAATACACGTAAGTGTTGCTTGTCATGCAAATTATTTACGAAACATCAATTCTATCAGCCAAGTCACCGTAACCTGAGCAGCGGATCCATTTAGTAGATGTGCGGAATCTCCAGATTGAGTGAGTGAGTGAGTATGGTTTTTCGCCGCCTTTAGCAATATTCCAGCAATATCACGGCGAGGGACATGGGCTTCACACATTGTACCAATGTTGGGAAACAAACCCGGGTCTTCTGCGTGACGAGCGAACGCTTTAACCACTAGGCTACCAGCCCGCCCCGGAATCGCCACAGTTGTTGCGCCATGTTAATAATATATAATGCTGTATCTGATGAGGAGGTACATATTGCATAATCGAGAATCTGTTATCATGTTGTAAATATATAAGTATTTTCAGACTTTTTAACTTTTAAGTATACAATAGTTTTGGCATTGCAATTCCAGAAATTATGTGGGCAGATAATTATTGTTACCCACGAGATATACATGTGTGGTGTGTTCCCACAATGTTACCAAAGGTTGTTGAAATACAGGTATATAACCCTTTTTCATTTGTAAAATATTGTGCTTATATTTATTATTCTACCATGAATTTGGAGTTTACTCGATTCTGGTTGGTCAATCAGAGGCTATTATATCACAATAAACCCCTTCTGATTGAAACAGCTGGTTTGACGGCCGCATCACCGCGGAAGCTAATATTCATAGAATAGTACTATTTTCAGTCATTGTCGGTAGGCATATTTAAATAATTATATCTACAATTACAGGTTACAAAATGCACAGATGCGGTTACTACAATATTCAAAGGATGTGTGGCAATACATTTCGTGCAGAAAAACACGACAGAAATCAACAAAGGGAATGAATTTACGTTTTGGAGACAACAGAGAGCATGGAATTTTGGCGCTTTTCTATATACGACTGTGACGTCATATCTTTTGCGTCACAATGAGCGATATGATGTCATAATGGTGACGTGCGATGTAGAGCGAAAGCCTTGCAAAGCTTGCTTTGTTTTCTTTAGGGATGCCCACCTCATGTTAGCTTACCAAGTTGCCGTGCGTATATGCTTTCAATGCCTGTCATATGTTCGAGTGAAGTATTACGGTGTAAACAAACTGCTTGAGTATATACAGCACCATATTTTGTTCGGTGATTCCGTAATTCAGATCGATAACCCACTCAAAACACTGAAGTATATTTGCTAATACCCAAGAGTTCGCATTTTATTTAGTTCGGTTCCAAATTCAATTTAGCAGGGTTAAATCTACAGGTAACCTAGCTCTACATTGAAAACACAGTATGTTTATCTCCAAAATGGCACGAATAAAAAGATTACATTTCCTTCATGGGTGATTCTCACAAGTATCTGCTTACCAACATGGGCATACTAAGGTGGGGAGAGTCTGAGACAGATAGATTTTTTCAGTCAAGACTTCAAGAGATATACCTTTCTGCAAAAGAGAGCCAAACAATAGCTTACTAAGCGACAAAACCCTTACCATACTGATAAGAAATCTCTGCCAAAAACAGTCGATTGTACGATTGCAATGTTATGAGTCGAGTCTGACCACCTGAAGTCACCTCTTGGGGACAGCTGGGGCCCTATTCTAACCTGGGAATCCAAGCGTTGTTATGAAGAGAACAAAAACTGACCGAAATGATATTTTAACAATCTAAAGCAGAATCCCAGACAAGCAGTCTGCCCCTTAGCATCGACAAAACGTTTCCATAATCATAAAAAAATATGTTCATTGTTCGATTGCGACTATATATCACGAGCTTGTGTTTTTGAATTATTATCAACAAGTGATGATAACAGGTGTACGCGTAAAGAACACGGCAAATATTATTGCCACGTCAAATATTTGGCTTCACACACTGAATCGTTGATATGAATCGAACCCACATTGTCGGAATGATGAGTCAGTGCTGTAATTGCTGGATAACCTCACCAATCGGGTTTCATTGAAAATATAATACTGCATTAAATATTTGTATTTCAAAATGGATCAGCAATAATTGCCAATTAACTACTGTTTACATGCACCACTTGATTTATTTTAGCAGAAATATATTATATACATAAATCTTTATATATTTCTTTGTTTCCATTGCGCACCTTTTGTCTCTGGTGTAACGCAGAGTGCGATGACCCAGCCTCCACAGACCTGCCCCAATACACCTTCTGCCTTCTCTTTGACTGGGATCAATCCCGGGACTGGATAAGCAGGAAGCTGTTCCTATCAAACAATCAGTGTTCCCTGATGAAATCAGGAAATTGTCAAGACATACAGGGCAATCCTGTCACTTTGGATTAACAATAATTGCCTTCTCCATTCAGCTCTATTTTATATATACCCCTTGATGTGTTTTAGCACAGATATCATACTAAGTGTCTGTTTGTGTTCGTTATTTCCAAAGCAGATCAATACCGCATTGGCATTGTCAGGTTATTCTCACCTCTTGTATCTGGTGGTATGCCCCAATACACCTTTTTCCTATCTTCTAACACCAGACAGGAAGCGCTTATATCAACAGATGGAAGTCATGTTTGGATGACCATAGACCAATATATTCATTATGGTGGACCTTTAACAGACACTTAGTGTGTGTGTGTGTGTGTGTGTGTGTGTGTGTGTGTGTGTGTGTGTGTGTGTGTGTGTGCATCTATCGACCGTATGGCGAATGCAGGTTTTGTTGTACGTGCGTGCCATTTTGTTCGAAAAAGACAAATTATACCATTATTAAATCTGCCAATTGGAGTTATAATAAATAATGGGTATTCTAACGTTTGTGTAAGTTCACAGACTTTTAGGTTAGTAAAATGTAGATTCTGTACAGAATAAGAAAGAGGTGTACCTCCATCTGAGATATCCCCAGCGTTGCCTAACTCTTCTACTGTTATTCAGTGGCAGAGAATTAGGGGGTAATGCATGAATAGAGAGATCAGTATGATCAAAAACATAGTTGGTATGACAATTGTTGACATAAGGCAAGTCATGTAGCATATCAACTGGTTTCATCATTTGTGTTGGGGTATCACATGTGTCATTAAATGCAAATGACGCAATTCATCTTGGATGAATGATAGGTCCATTCCACCAGTTTACACCAATACCATCAGAAGAACGGTCACAAGTGTCAGTCTTTCCCTTACCTGATTGCTGGTTGTATTATCATTGGAAACAGGGGGCTGACACCCAAGACCACCGTCGTGACCCTATTTCCAGCTGTTATACCTAGTGTCTCAGGCGCATTACTGAGTCTGTTTTCAATATAAGGTTTGTCCACAAGTACTTGTGCTGTGATCTCTCCTGGCTTCTCTCAGTGACGGCATCGGTACATCAGGTGAGGTGAGGTGAAATGGGGTTTAACGTCGCGTCCAAGATTATTGCAGTTATATAGCGACGTGCATGTACGTGTGTGTATTTGTGTGGCTGCTTGTACTAGTCCGGACATGCCGATTTATAGTGCTAGCTCACTGAGACACCATGCCGCAGTTTAACATGAATACCCCACTCAGACACAGTATACTGACTCCGAGCCGACCGGTCCGTTTTAGTCCCTTAATACCGAGCGCCTGACAGGGTAACAACAAGTACCATCTTTTAATGTCATTTGGTATGACGCGGTCGGGGATCGAACCCCGGACCTTCCGCTCTCCGGGCGGACGCTCTACCACTAGACCACGGAGGCGGTCTCGGTTCATCAGAATTCAACGCAGTTCCAGGTATGTTGGCGAATACGAGGTTATGTCTCATGCTGCTACACCTGGTATCAATATGGGATTCAGCCTTCAGCGAAGATTCCCGTTGGCTTGAGTGACCGATAACATATTAGAGCGTAAAACAACACTCGTACACTTTACAAACTACTGTTGCCGGTTTCGATGGGACTCCACAAACGACGGCTCCTACCTCTGCTTCAGAATGGGTAACACATTTCAGGATGATCAAACTCACGCAAGTTTTTTACATGTGCAATACTCTGTGACAGGGATCGGGATTAAGGAGGTTTCTGAGTATGTATGTACAATAATCAGTGACATCGGTCAGTACTCAAGATGTGTTTGAGTATGTATATGTACAATTATAAGTCACAAGGGTCAGGACCAAAGAGGTTTCTGAGTATATATGTGCAATAATCAGTCACAAGGGTCCATACCAAAGAGGTTTCTGAGTATATATGTGCAATAATCAGTCACAAGGGTCAGTACCAAAGAGGTTTCTGAGTATATATGTGCAATAATCAGTCACAAGGGTCAGGACCAAAGAGGTTTCTGATTATGTTTGTACAAAAATCAGTCGCAAGGGTCAGCTCTCAAAATGTTTCAGTGTATGTATGTGCAATACTCCCTAACATGGCCTGGACTAAAGACATTTCAGTGTGTGCATTCACAATAATCAGCCCGGACTAATGCCGATTTTATAGTGCTAGCCAACTAAGATACCATGCTGCAGTTAAACATGAATACACCACTCAGACATAATATACGGACTCCGAGCCGGCCAGTCCTTGCTTTAGCCCCTTAATGCCGAGTGCCAGACAGTGTAACAAGAAGTACCATCTTTCAACGTCTTTTGGTATGACGCGGCCGGGGATCGAACAACGGACCTTCCGCTCTCCGGGCGGACGCTCTACCTCTAGACCACGGAGGCAGAAATTATGAAGGAGCCAGATTAAGATTATCGATGCATTAAGGATGTAACGCTATGCTTTCTGTCACCCCTGTTCGGTGACCTAATCCAGTCATATGAGAAGGTGAATAGTGATGAGGCCATACTTTTTGTATTTGCTTTGCGGATTTGTTTTACAGGAAAATACCTGTCTGTAGGTGGGAGAAAGAAATTTGTAATTCAATTTTTTAAAACTTTTCTGCTCCACTGCAGATCGGTAGGTATAACAAAATAAAAATGGCTTACTGTGGGAGTAGAACCTGCAACACAGTTGTTGCTTTAAACAATGCAAACCTGACGAATCAAGCGGAAATACTGTTGTGCATCTGATTCCTATCAGTTTCAGGAACGACAACAAACTATATTTTGACTCCAATGTTTAATGTATGTCATCTTCAGTGGGTCCTTGTTTCGAAAATTCTTTTTTGCCAAATCTTATCATAATAATTATTTTTTTCAATTTCAACAAAATTTACAATCGGCGGATCCGTAAAGGGAGGATAACAGTGTGTCTCAAGCGCTGTCTGGTGAAACTTTCTAGCTAATCTCAGATCCTAGAGGCTTGCGGACATATAGATCAGAAGGGTCGTCGTCAATGACAGCACCGAGGTTGATGACCCTCCATTCTTGCCAGAGGGACATGGAACTAGGGATGTTGTAGTCGGTGCCACAGTTGTAGTGGCTGGCTGGCAAACTGATGACCCTGAAAAATACAGCTTTTCTCCGTAAAATGTCTGTTTCCGTCAACCGAGTTCCTGGCTTGGTTGATGCACGTCTTCGTATCCCAATTACCTTGATCGATGAGCATGATGTCAATCATTGAATTGTCTGGTCCAGACTCGATTATTTACAGACCGCCGTCATATAGCTGGAATATTGCTGAGTGCGGCGTTGATAAAACGGTATCGTAATGTACAGTTTTAATGATAAAGAGGCTGCTCTAACGGTTAAAATTGAAGTGGAAATGGATAAAGTTGAAATGGAAACGGACGGGCAGATGCAAACAATAAAAATAAATGCTTTTGAGTACAACTGTTACTCACAATTTGTGGTCCATGTGATAGTTATTGTACCATATTCGAAGTGTGTTGTTGATGAGAACTTCAGAATCCGAAAAAGCAGTTTTTCGTCGGAAAGAACAAAACAATTTCCTTCCTTCGTAGGCACGGTGGATCAATCGAATGGCTGAAGCGTTCACTTGAGCGGCAATAGACACTCAATAGACACTTAATTCCCTCTCAAAATTAATGTCGTCCTATATTTACGAAGTCATCAAGTTACGAGCGCATGATCGAATCTCCAGAAGTGACGTTATGATAGAACAATGTTTTATCGTGAAATAAACCACGATTCGTTCTTCATTGTACTGTGCTCTTTATTGCGTAGCTATCTTATATCGTATTATATTCGAAGTGCAGGGGTTAGTGTGTTGGTGATGAGATCTTCAAAGACCGAAAAAACAGTTTTTCGTCGGAAAGAACGAAACAATCAGAGTTATTTCCTTCCCTCGAAGGGCGGTGGGCTAACCGAATGGTTGAAGCGTTCACTAGTTACGACAAAAGCCCAGGTTCGATTCTCATTATGGGTACAATGTCTGGTGCCCCCGTTGTAATATTGATGGAAAATTGCTCACTCTTTTCTTAGCATATCTGTGCGATTACATAGAACGCGGATGTTGTTTATGAAATTTCGTTAAGTGTTTTCCAGGATGAGATTATAATACTACTCAAAGGAAGCTCACGAACACCCGAATCGTGTGTTCTGTAACTTCTTTTGAGCAATATATATTTAATATAGAAACATATTTATAGTTTGAAACAAAACGTTTTCTCGGCGGGACGGCGATTAAGGATTTGCGTGAGATACACAAACATTTAAGACGTCCTTAGACCTTCTTAAAGACATTCTTGTCAAGGTTAAGAAACTTAATAACCTGTTCATCTGGCAAGTCTAGGCTAATTATGTGACAAAGATTTGACTTGGGTGATGTAGTCTGATCCAGACAATCTAGTGATTGATATTATGAGAATCTATGCACTCCGGCAGGGTACGATGACACGCTTTCAACCCAGTCAGAGCCTGACTGCCCGTTCGATTTAGTAGCCTCCTACAACCACGAGTGGTTGGTGGAAACCGATTCTAATCCGCAACACAACGTGTTGTAAACTTTTACATAACATAGCTACGCGATAAATCACAAAGAACAAAGAAGAACGAAGCATGGTTTTGTTTCACAACATAAAAAGATTCTCTCATGACGTCATTTCTGGAGATTCGAACATAAGCTCGCAACTTGATGACGTCGTAATTGGACGACGTTATTTTTGAGAGGGAAGTGTCTAGTGAGTTATTCCCGTAGATACAGCTGGGCAACGTAGATGAACGCAGTGGCCGAACGATCGCATCCAAAAGTGGGAGAGATATGGTAATCGGTATTGGGAGAAAAGGTACAGATAATCGACCTGCAAATTGTGAGAATATGTGGGAAAGACCAAATTTAAACCCCCTGTTCATAAAATGGACTTGTCTGCCATTGCCGAAGGTCGGATTCTATTCTGGCAGTAATCATTTTTTAAATATGAGTAAATATTTTGAAAGCTTGTACATTTTATTAACGTCTTTAAAGAGGTTGTACATAATATTGACATCTGATATAAGAAATAAACGACTCGTAGTCGTTGTTTAACGTACAATAAAACGCTGCAATGAGAATATACCACTCGGGGTTACACCCCTCATGGATATTCTGCCTGCAGTATTTTATTGTCGATAAACAACGACCACGTGTCATTTATTTCTTCATCAATTTATTATAGACTCACCAAGCTTCCACATCGCTGTTCGGGCGGAACTCAACTCCATCTTGGCGAATGGTGGGTTGTTGAATAGGCTTTCCATCCCTTCTACATAAAAACCTGTTAGGCCACCTGTCTCCACTGTGCAACCGTCTCCAAAAAACATTTTAGGGATAGTTTGTAGGAAACTTCTTTTTATCCAGAATGCTTTATACCCAGAGCAGTAGTCACCGGCCGAGAAACTAATTTCCGCGCTCGATGAGCAACTTTCCCTGTAGCAGGCATACGGTGTCGACTTGTTGGCATGCTCTGAAAGTTCTAGTTTGACGGAATAGGTGGCGATCTCATCAAGTAGTGTTACGTTTACAATCCCACAGGACATTACCTCGAAGAAGAAATAATCTGACTGGTTGTTCAAGAACACATGGGAAGGTGTAACAAACGTCGTCACGCCTTTGTATGTCTCGAGCAGGATGCCGTGTACACTTGTATCTGGAGGAAAGGGAAAGGAAATATCAGTTCAGTTCCATATGGAGCATCTACATGAAGGTTGGATGGATGAGTGAGTAATGTAGATTTAACACGGCTTTGTACACTATTTCGGCACCATCACGCATGGCAGTTTAATGTGGAAAGAAAACTAGAAGTACTCATTATATTCCTCACATTCTAAATCATTTACTTGTAGAATGGGCGAGTGTTTGTCACTTTGTTTGCTTGTATTTTAACGCCGCAATATTTAAACTATAGGATGGCGGTTTGTAAATAATCGAGTCTGGACCAGACACTTAAGTGATGTACATCATGCACATTGATCTACGCAATTGCGATACGTTGACATGCATCAACCAAGTCAGCGAGCCTGTCCACCCGGTCTCGTCAGTCGCTTCTTACGACAAGCATGGGTTGCTGAAGACCGATGGTAACATGGCAGTTTTCATTCAAACGTTTCATGTTAAGGCAGCTGGCTTGTAAAGAATGGCTTCATTGAATTATGTTTCCTCTTTTTCAATTGTTCATTCTAATAATGATAACTTACTGACTTAACCTACCCTGAAAGACATTCAACATTCTTCTGTTTTAGCCCATTTTTATATGCTTTGACAGCATTAGTAAAGCTGTTATCCCAGTTGGAAGCAGGTTACTAACACTATTTTGGGCTGCATTTGAATAACTGAAGAATTGTTGGCAACATATATAGAAATGCACCTAACATTATACGACCAATAGGTTGGTTGCAGTATGATGAGTTTTGGCTGGCACAAGTTCCCATTATTGAACAACTTGGATGAACTGATGTTTGTATAGGAAAATGGACCTGTTGGTTGTTCCTGACATTTGTAATATCTGGGACATTATGGGAAACCTAATTAAATTTAAAATATCATTTCATTTTTCTGCAGATGTCAAAGTGTGAGGAACAAGCTGTCTTTTGTCTGATTAAGTAGCGTGTGTGTCTGGCCTGTCGAAACTGTTGGCTCTTATTGTTTGTACATTCATCCACCAGTGAAAGTTTCTGGATTCGTTTGATTTCTCACAATTAGAATAATCTTGTTCCAAAACAACATAGTTGAATGGGCATGTTCGAAGTGCAAAGGTAAAAATTAAGGACAAAATCAAAATACAGGAAAAACACGGAGCATATACCTGTAGCCCCTCTACACAGTACGTGTAAATTTGACTTCATTATCTCTGCAAATGTTTGTCCAATAATTGAGCCACACATGGCTATTGCAAATCGGTTAAAACTTCCCCAATCAAGTTTTGATGTGATCATCGGAAAGACCATGTGTTCAGGTATCTGCTTATCGCTTTTTCGCCGCACTGAGCACTATCTGAGCTATATGACGATGGCCTGTACATAGTGAAGTCTTGACCAGACAGTCCAGGGATTGATATTGTGTCCAAAGATCCAGGAGCGTACCGTCTCGGTACAATGACACATACATGTATGTCAGCCAAGTCTGACTACCCAAGCCATTTGGTCGCCTCGCACAACCAGCATATGTCGCTTGGGACCTATATTATTACCAGGAATAGACGGGTCAGATAATGTTTACAGACCATGCATGACGGATATACAGATCGATACACATGTAAGCATTCCAATTGGACAAAGCTAGTTTGGTTCTAAAGGTAGGACAGACGTACGAAGAGCCATGACATAATACCATAGTGAGATATCAGCATAAGTTCCAGGGAACCAATATTATTACCTTGAATACAATGGTCAGAAAATGTTTACAGACCCACCAGACGGATAAATAAGTCGACATAAGCTCCCTTGCCCTTTCAGGGATTCCAGTTAACAATAAGCTGAAGATTTTACCTTTTTGTAAATAAAGCAGCAAAACCCTTTGTCGATTGTTCGATTCCGACTTTTTCATGAGCATGTGTAATTAATCACTACCAAATCGTAATGATACCAGGTGTTCGCGAAAAGGTGAGCGTATCCTGCCCCACCGGTGGCACACCCGTCACCAAACACACGCAAAGGAACGTCAATTATGCACCTATAAAACTCACGGGCACATATGGTACAAGTTCAAATAGGGCATAGCATCGGAGATTATTTTTGCCACGATGCGTCAAATTTAGAAATGTCCTCCACATGTATACCATGAAACTTTTAAAAGCTTTACTGAGGCCTTGAATGTTGTAACCTTGATCAAACAACTTCTGATGAGCAAGAGTCATATGACGCTCTTTGAAATCTTGGTAGAAAGAGCATGCTCGATTGTATTTCAAAAGGTGTAAAGTGTGAACACCTAAGACAGGGCTAATCCGAGCCGAAATTCCGATTCATATGCATCAACAAACAGATCCGCAAAAAGTGGATCACCATTGGTCCCCATTGGGATGCCTTCGTGTGGCCTAAATGTCTTACCCCTAAATGTTACATAATGTTATCAATGAGCAATATATCTCTCTTTATACGGATTTTTATTGAGCTTTGGAATCTAGTACACAAGAGGAATTGACGTCTTCAGGTTTCTGGTCAAAAGTTGACAGGACTGATTTATGGTTTTGGCAGATGTCTTCCTCAGTTAACATACTGGCCTTATTTGTAGAATTATTTGATATGTCATTTATACCAAGTACAAAAGGAGAAGAGATAGTTCAGTGCTGACGGAAGAACAGACGGACGAAGACCCATGACATAATCTCACACTGACTTTGTCAAAATGAGATACATATGAGAGCAGGTCATGCAAACCAGTACACAACAGCATGTACAACGACCCAAATGTAGTCTAAAACTAAAACTAAACGCGGTCCCATATGACATTCAAGCGAGAGTTGCGACTACTAGGATACCCCAAACAAGTCTCACCAGACAAGACTGCTAACAGAGCGCCTAGCTTCAGGATGATCATGGCGCCGAGATCTTCGTATCTTCACTGTGTATGTTTGTATGCATATAATGTACTTCTCCGTCACCTATATAGCAGTAACCTGTTCGTGGTAAAATACAATCTACACTTAATTCAGTAAACTGAAACTCAGGTAAGATTCGTTTGATCCAGGAAGGTAGTTATAGACGTTATCGCACTCTAGCATGCCTTGTGTACTTGAGGACTCTGTTGAGACAGGTGATGGGGTGTATAGAAATACTGTGACTGGAAGTGTCGTGATAGCATGAGTAATTAGAGATTTGTTTCAAATCCCACATCTGCATGTCGAAAGTCAATTGTCAGTATGTTTTATTGACAAATGACACGTTGACCGATCACCATCTCATGGATATTGTAAATCAAAGTGCGTTCTGAAGGCGTACTAACATCTTGTGGAATTTTATTCTGTTGTAAAGATTAGGCTCTTTGGATATTGTTCCAAAGTGTGAGGATATATAGGGGATTTATCTGTTTTGATTAGGAAAAAGATTGTTAGGAAAAAGTAGTGGCATCCTGAACTTAAGGAATACAAGCTACTTACTTTTTTCTATAGACAACATTCTGACTAGAGCACGTTTTAAGAGCTAAAGGACCACCAACATCTAAACACCACTGATAAAGGGCACAAGTGTTTCCTTGTTTCCTTTCCTCGTAAATGGTTAAGTAGTGTCCTAGTACATCTGTCATTAAATAAAGTATGAATGAGAAGTTGTCAATATATGGCGACCTGTAATCAAGTGATTGCTTAATATGAGGAGGAACTGTCTTACCAATCACCAAGTCACCGAGTCTTATCACCATTACGTCGTCTGGTACGAGAGGCATAGGTTGCTTGGGGTATATTTAGCCTAGAGTCCCAAAGGGACTTGAAGAATAATATGAAGTTAAACCTGAAGAAGCATAAGATGTGTATGTTAAGAACATCACCGCATGTGATGCTATACCATAGTGTCCTGAGGGTAATTTGGTCGTGAGAATCCACGAAACAAACAAACAAACAAACAAATTGATGTGAGGTTGGTTCAGTCACTCGATGTGGTAACATAACCGGTACACCATGTGGGAGATCAGTCATCATCTGTCTGTGTGACAAGGCAGGTCAAGGAGTCCTTGTACAGTTACTCGGTGAACATAACCTGTAATATATTTATGATTTAACATTAAAATATTCTGTATTTTGTTGCTGTGTATGATCCTCACGATTATCACTGAGGCATCTTATTTGTCTCATCTAAGCTTCGAGCAGTTGTGAGAAATACTGAAATATGCACGATATACGATGTGTGATTGAGACGTTGTGAACTTCACACATAAATACCTTACATAAAGACATTAACATGGTTATTTTTCTATACAACTTGACACATTGATACACTTTTGCTGACGATGTGGAAGACATTTAATCCCAGTTTCGTACTCCTTCTCTTGCTGTGAACAACTTTCTCCGCGGCTGCTATTACGTCATCGTTCGAGTCTACATGGGTTCTGGCTAGAGGTATCTTTATATTTGGGAACAGATGGAGGTCAGAAGGTGCCAGACCAGGAAAATAAGGTTGGTGCTGACCGAGTCGAAAGCCTGCACTCATTGAGTGTAGACATGTCATTACTGTTTTGAGCGCTGGTGCATTGTCTCAATTGAAGAACACACGCGAATCTTAGTCTTAATGTCATCCCGTAATTGTATCGGAAGAACAGTATGATATGCTGTTTATTGTTTGGTCTTTTGAAATTTAGCCCATCATGAAAACGCCCTAAGCATCCAAGAACATGGAGGTCATAGCCTGTCCAGCTAATGAAACGGTATTTGCCTTCTTTGTTGGTGGGGATGTCAAATGCTTCCGTTGATTTTAGTTTTGTTTGGACTCAGGCTGGAAGAGGTGTACCGAGGTTTCATCAATACTAAAAATCGTTTAAAGAACCTTTCTGGATCTGGAGTTTAACTCCAGCTTCGGGTATATCGATTATAGCATATTTCCTTCCACTGATTTACCCACCTGAGCACGAATTAAAAGAAATCAATGATACCGCCCCATCAGTTTGATATATTGATCTATGCAAAAAGTCAGAGTGACTGTAAACTATCCACAATACTGTATTCGAAAATCAAACCCAAATCGTATATTGACAAGAAACTTAACTTTAGCTTAAGGTATATTGTTGATCTGAATATGATTCAATGATGGTCCAGTAGCCAGTTCCATTTAACTGATTTACCCATCTGAATTCGTGATTAAAGATCATAAGATCATAACCATCTTCAAATAGATAGCAGGTGGCCAAAACATATGCAAGCAATTTTGTATTATTTAGGCATATTTCGTTCAAGTACAGATCAACACTACATTTGTGTTGTAAAGGCATAATGGTGTATAAGTACACGGCTTTACACCTAAATGCAATTTTCTGTTGAGCTTGAAAACATATACAGGGGAATAAAAGCGACACAATATTTTTCATAATCATCAGAAGAGCAGAGTCCAATGAACCACATCAACGAGCCTGACCACCCGATCCATTTGGTCGACTCTTTTGACTGTCAGAGGTTTCTTGGGACCCGTATAATTCTAACCCGTAATCTCCACGAGACATATCTGTGTGAAATAATACTTATAGTCTATATCGATTTTACATGTCTAACCATCGTATTTTATTTAGATTTAATCTGTCTTTCCCGGGGCGGTAGGGGGTAGCCATCCCACTGGATGAAAGCTTCCCTTTATATGAATACGGTATGTAGACCAGACAGTCCAGTGATTTGACATTAATCAACGCAATTGAGATACGACAAACTGCGATAAACTATATCCAACCACATGGGCCATGTAGTAGACTCTGACGACACGTTATATATTTTATATTCTCACACGGAATCCTCATAGGTAGTTTTCTTTTCAATAAAACTGATGTCGTGCCCATAATTAAAATCGCATTTTAACCTCTTGTAGAAATTGAGTCGTCATCATTGGTGGGAACAAACCTGTGAAATAAATGCTTCATTGCATCAGTGGTTTCGGGATGGTTTGTACAAGACAAGTCAACTAGAATTAATATGTATGTCTTTTGGAGTGGCTTAAGGTATTCCCTGTATAATGGGACACTTCCGGTGAAAACTACGACTTTTGCCGATGTTTCCAACATCGGCAATGTTCGGGTGATGTAATACCGAGTAAGAGTTATGCCCCTTATTGTAAACAATCATGGCGACTGACAGAGATAGCTGTGGTCGATTCAAAAAGAAAAAGACCGGTAATCACACCAAAATATTAAAATCGAACGTGCTCATCGACCACAACTACCCAGCTTGTCATGTTTGCTACGGTGATCCTTGCAAGGACGACGACTGTCCACTTTTTCGAAACATCAAACTCGGCAAATACGCAAGCAGAGATGGATGGAAAGAAGGGCGGAGGATCGTCGAGCTCGGGGAACTTCTCTCAAATCTCGTCGCTTGCAAGTACTGCAAATTGGGCCCTATTCCATTAACGTATGGGAATATTGTCGGTGAGATGAGGAAAGGACTTAGCGGCTATTTGTACGTGAAATGTCAGAACGCGGAATGTGGGCAAATAAACATGGTTCCATACGGGAAGACACACAGGGAGAAGAAGGGGAAGTCAGGGATGCCATGTTTTGTTATCAACACAAAGCTTGGATATTTATTTACAGCTATGATCGATAGCGTTGGGGGACCAGACAGAATGAATAATCTCCTTTCGACATTAAATATCAAACCCATCAACCAGAGAAGTTTAAAAAGCATGGAACGGAGGGCTGGAGGCTATGTTGAAGCTGTTGCCAAAAAGTCGACTCAACAGGCTGCAAATGATTCATTTAGAATGGAGATGGAGTAAGTTCTATACAATGTCATAGCAATGTTTGTTTATGAAACTAGTCATTTGTGTTCAAACCAATTGTTAATAACACAAGGATACAATAAACATGGTGGATACTCTGAATCAAATGAATTAATTGTTTAATGACAACTGAGTGTGTAGATATTGTGGAAATCGTCGAATATAAACAAAGAATATCATCTCATATTGGTGTCGGATATTAAAAAAAAAAAAATTTGAATTTGGAATTCCTTTTTCACTTTGATGCTCTTGGTCTGCCTTTAACCCATCAGGTTTATTTCTTTGGTACAGAGACATTGCAGAAGAGGAGAGTCGACAAGCTGCAAAGATCATGGGGGAGGTGATCGAAGATTTAGGAGTTTGTCCTCTACCAGACGCACCTCCTGAAATTAGGTCTATTCTTTTCTATATATTTTTAGTATGTACATGTATAGCTTGTGTTGAATAGTGGGAGATATGTTCAGATGGAAATAAGATTATTTTGAAAATATTCCATTGTACAATGTATATGCAACTATTGTATATCATTTAGAAACAACAAGACACTTTTCCATAGGTTCAGTATTTCTGTGGGACATGGAAGATCAATCCATCAGATGGGACTGTAGAGTAAGTGGTTACATGAGTGAAATTGTTTTAGCACATAAAAGAACCAATATTAATTCGGATTGGTTCTTTGCATTAGTAAAATGTGTTTGCAGCTAAAAAGTTATACAGTTAAATTCCTCCACCACAGAAGTTAAACAATAACTGATCTCAAACAAACATTTTGACAATACATGAAAACAATTTATAATTCATTTTTAATATTTCAGATTATTGATGTCATCCTACTCCTCTACTGTACCAGTAGTTGAGGCTAGTTCTGGTGATGAAAGTGGACATTCTTACCAGACTCCTCAAGCATCGAATATGGAAAGTCCACCAGTCTCATGTTCAAACAGGTGAGAATTTTGAAAAAAATTCAGCACAAACAATAGTTTTATTTGATCATGTAGCCAAGTGCATGATTGAGAGTTTAACCAACTAGGCACGCAATCAAAATGTTGCCGGTTCTAATCCTAGCAAACCCACTTGATGATACTCGTTGTGTCCTTAGACAAGTCACTTTATCTGCATTGTCTCAGCCCACCCAGCTGTTTTTTGCCATCGACTTCGACTGCAGGTTAACCTGCAATGGTTCACTGGTGTAACATCCAGGTGGGGGGACCTTATCCTAAGAGCACCAAGGAAACTGGGTATAATCACAGACCTTATTAGGGGCGGTCGGGTAGCCTAGTGGTTAAAGCGTTCGCTCATCATGCCGAAGACCCGGGTTCGATTTCCGACATAGGTACAATGTGTGAAGCCCATTTCGGGTGTCCCCCGCCGTGATATTGCTGGAATATTGCTAAAAGCAGCGTAAAACCATACTCACTCACAGACCTTATTAGCTTTAGCTATGAAAGGATTTAACTTTTAAAATGTACATGCTGTATTTGATTCATATTTTTGTATTGGTATGCCAGACATGATGAACATTTATTGATGTGTATCAAAGTTTTCTTTTTATGTGTTTCAGTGTAAACACTCCATCAAATCTAGCCAGCCTTGTTGCCAAAATAAAAGAAATTCCTCAGGCCCCACACAAACAACCCGGCAAGAAGATCTTAACATCTAAGAAGCGTGTGAGACTTGCATCAAGATTTCCATGCAAGACCAGAAGTGGAATGTCTTGTGCAGTTGATACAGCCTGGCATAAAAGGGGATTTGACAGTCTTACATGTAAGTATATTAAGAAATTTGAGGCATTATTTTGTTATTATTACTTTACACAACACTTTGGAATATTTCACCTATATGACAGTGGCCAGTGATGAGTGATTGAGAAACGGTAGAACCCATGTGACTTTCAGTAGGTACTGTGGCGGACCTTCCCATAAAGGTAGAAACATGAGGAGAAAGACTATATGTTCCATTGTAGCACCTTAGTCCACTGGGCCAACGAGGCCCACCCTCACCTTTATTATAATGATTCTGTTTGCCTAAAAATATACTGACATACATGTGCCTCAGCAATTATATTTTAAACATGCAACCAAACTTTTTAACTTTATTTTTAGCACACACGTTCTTCATGAGCAAGGCCAAATATGGAAAGAAGGTAGTTAAAGCACTAGTGGGTCACCGAACATGCGGCACATGCAAGTGGTGGATGAGGAATAGACCTGGACTACCAATCCGAAAGCACAGATGTGTCCTAAATCACTTCGGTAGTGCTCGGTTAATGGAGTGTAAAAGTGGGGTTCAAGGCATCAAGGAGCTTTCTGAGGGTGGGACTCCTGTTGATTACCTGGAAGGAGACGGTGATAATACTATGATTGCTCATATCAAATCAGACTTGAACATTACCATGAAAAAACGGTTTGATAGAAATCACGTCGTGAAAAACATAGGGAAAAGCTTATATGCCTTGCAAGGAAAAAAGCTCAGTAGGAGTGTGATTATGCACATTCAGAAATGTCTCAAATATGCATTCGCCAAAAACCAAGGGAACAAGGAAGGACTGGAGAAAAATCTCAAAGCGTTGATTCCTCATCAATTTGGAGATCACAGTTTATGTTTTCCCAGATTCTGTGGCTTCAGACGTACATCATCAAATGAGAAGTATACTCATAAAAGTTTACCCTACAAAGCAGCTCTCAAAGATGATGAACTACAGTCAAAGCTGAAAAAACTGTTCAAGCCAGTTATTGCTAATGCTGAACAATATGCTGATTTAGGCTCTAGTCAACAGTGCGAACATGCAAATCGCGAAGTCACATTGAGGGCACCAAAATCTTTGCATTATGGAAATTCAGAGTCCCTGGACTTTCGTGTTGCAGCAACAACAGCCTTTATTAATGAAGGACGAAGCTATGTGTCTGAGGTATATATTCAACATATTTTATTGTTGTTTGTTTTGCAAAAATGTGATTCAACTTTGCTTTTGTTTTCTTTTGATGCATGCTTTTTCATGTTTATTTTAAATGTTTTTGAATTTATGTTGGTTTTTCTTGTTTTTTGTATTTGTAGACTTTCAAAGCAGGGTTACAGTTCCAGTGTTGTAAGTTTGTTTTGTATTTTTCAATGAAATACATGTTACAAAAATATTTTTTTATAAAGTATTCATTTAAATTGTAAAAATAAATTAATAAAAGGCTCCTAAGTAAAAGATTGTCAGAAACAGAACAACAGCATACTATTTTGTTCAGGCTGTGTCAGCAACTCATCCTTCTATTTCAGGTCAACATGGCAGCAGGAATTTCTCCCGGGACATTTTCTGTAAAATATGCTGCTAAGCAAATGAAGCGCAGAAAACGTGTACAACGAAAATCCCAGTTACCCTCAACAAAAAGAAGACGTGTTACCCTGAAGCAGGAACGTGTAATCGCACAGGGAGCCAATGAAGTGTTAGAAGGGACCACTTATGAGTCAGGTAAGTTTCATTTTCATTAAACAAAGAAAACTAACAAAACGCTTGTTTAAACTTTATTTTTGCCGACTTCCTCTGACTGCAAATAAATATAAATAAAAAATAAGTACCATATGGAAAAGTTTTACTTTTTATTACAGTACTTATTTCATTTCACAGGTATTGGGCATACCACTAATGTAGATGTTGAGCAGTTACCTGAAGCAGTACCCCGTGGGAAATTCGCGACTGTATCAGCTGGCAAAGAAGCTACGGTTATTACATTTGACTTGGAGACAACAGACCTAAGTAAGTTTGAATTGATTATTCATCTTTGAATGAACTTTTTGAATGATTACACATTTTTTATTTGTTGTGCCAATAGGTCTGTGATTAGTAAAGCATCACCTAAATAAGCATCAAGTGATACATGTACTTATATATCATATTGTATGTACTTGGATTTTAAAGCTTGAACTTTTTTTCAGTACGTGGAGGAAAAATGCCACATATCACACAGATTGCAGCTTCAGATATGGAAACAGGAAAGGGATTCTCAACCTATGTACTTCCAAAAGTACCAATCTCAACTACAGCTCAACAGGTTACTGGTATCATAGTTAATAATAGTGGTACAATGACGGTCAATGGGAAACAAGTTCAGCCTGAAACTGTTCAGTTTGCAGTTGACAAGTTTTGTAAATGGCTCAGTGGGTTTCCCAATGTACATCCAGTGTGAAGCACAATTTTTCAACTGTGTATCAGGTCTTATTGATAGCCTACCTGTCTTCAAGAAGGCCTTTCCTGGACAATCGTCATACAAGCAAGAAGAATTAGCCAAGACCTTTTTGCACTCATCATATGAAGCACACAATGCCATAGAAGATGTAAAGGTCCTTGGTAAGCTTGTATCTCACACAAAGATGAAAATTCAGGAACTTGCTAGGTACAGTTTCCCACCATCAGCAGTCCACAATCTACTTCTCTTCAACAAAGAAAAGGCCAAACATATCAAAACACTCCATTCTCTCTTAGCCCAAGGTGTCATGAAAATGTCAATTGCCGAGAAAATTGCCGGATCAGGACTGAATCTGGGTCACCTGCGCAAAATTTTTCAGCGTGATGGAGAAGATGGTCTTCGCAATACTTTTACATGTAAAAACTCTGAGGGACAGCCACGTGTGACAGATGTAAAGAAAACCCTTGACGATGTCATTCCGAAATTAGTCCTCTTTTTCTGAACAAGGACTAAACCAAGCAACAGATGGTTTGTTCTTTCAAATTTGTCATCTTCTGATGGTTATGTTAGTCAGAAATCGTTTCTGTTCAGGTCTGACTGATAAACTTGATGTTGATGTATATGTGAAAATAGAAATGCTTGATGACATGCTTTTGTTGTCTCTGGGTGCAGATGTTCATGACTAAGTTGATTATGATACTTGGAATACATGATACTGTCTCTTTGAATTTTAGAGAAACACCTGATGTATATGTATGTACTAGACACATGCGCTCTTCTGCTCCCAATTTGTACATTGTAAATTGTGTATTCATGAGTACTGTATCGCATGCTTTCATTGTATATGGTCACGTAATATAAAAATAATGTATTGTAAATAGTGTATTTGCCTATCTATCATCTTTGCTTTCAAATCTGTAAGAAATACAGAAATATATTTATTCATTCATATCTTTATTAGAAATGACTCATTGACATGTACATGGGTTTGACATTTCAATTGTGTAATTTTCCAAAAAATCCCAATAACTTCACATTCTTGAGTAGTATTGTCATGTAAAGGACAATTTCGCAAGTTGAGAATACAGGGGAAAAATCCAAGTGCTTTATGAGAGAGAGATTTTCTTTATTTGAAGTAAATATATGTAATTCTCACATGTATTACTCATTTGTTCTTAAGGCTCATTCCCTGCTACAATATAATAACAGTTCCATGGTGAAATGACGCACGTTGCTTGGTTGTTTTTATGTGAACTGCTGCAGGCAAGGCCAATGTCAGAGGTCAAGGTCATTGTCAAGGTGAAAAAAAAACACAGGGAAATATTCATTGTTTACACATGTTACCATCACTCATTAGTCACTATATTTAGTATTTTCGAGTTGTTGAGGCTTGGTTCTTTGTGGCATTATATTTGGTCAAACAGAAAAATAGCGGTGGGGGGTGTTATTAGGATTGGGGTTATAATACTAATAAATAATGGTAAATTGTTTGTTTTTTGTCTTGTTTTTATTTTATAGTCACTTCAGATGTTTTTACAGAAGTGTTTTCATATCTATGTGTCTTGTTTGTACTTCCAGAGCAATAAATACAATGTCTCAATTGAAAAAAGACATGGAAAAAACAAGCATTTCAGAAGCCTAATTACAAGTTCACACGTTGAATGCCTCAATACACTACTTCTGCATTGAATTTACTGCTTATATTTATAAACTTACATGATTTCCCTGCTGATATATATCTATTATGAAATATTTAAGAAATAAATGCCAAGTTCATGATCATTTGAACATACATACCCCTGTTCCATGATTTCGAATTTTGTAGAAAGGGGGGTGGGCGTATAAAAGTTAATGAAACAGATTAACTGAACGGTGAATATTGATAAAACTTTAAAAATAAATCCAGGGAATGGTGTATATGATAATAAAAGAAAGTGTTTTATGATTTTCAAAACTGCCCATTATACAGGGAATACCTTAAGTTAGAGTGTAAAATTATCCCTGGTGGAATTTGTCATCGGTAGAATTCACAGACTGAAAAGAGGAATAGGTGGAATAAAACCATTCTGTCCTCGTCATTCAATCTTTGGCTGTCACACATGACAAGTTTGTAGTTGTTTTTACTGACAAGGCTTCCATCAACCTTTATATGTAGTATCACGACATTAGTTGACTGGTCAAAGAACGTTTTGTAAGTGACATATCAAATAAAAATTAATATAATTTGTTTATTTTTCAAGAGCATATACACGGTTTGGGGTAGCAATATATTCACAGAAATAAAGCGTGACAGCTATTAAAGTAATCTTTATAGCTAATGATCGAAGTACATGTATATTGTGTTAACTTATAAAATTCGATAAGCTCCTTAATGATAAGGCTTAAGGGGCTGGATGAATAACCGAAAAGAACATTTCTTTGGACATTGTTACCGGGTTTTTCGTTTTGTGCGACATAAAAATTTCCATGTCTCGCAAGAACACTATTGCGATCCCAAAATGTATGTCCAGCGTCTTCTGTTTCCTTAGAACAGTAGCTACAACTTGTACTGTCCCATTTTATTGAGAAGTTTGTTGGCAGGATACATTTAAAATTTGAAACTGGAACCATTGTAGTTTAGTCACGTTCGTGCAACTAAACCGGATAGAACTCTATCCTGTTTTGTTCTTCAATATTGCGTCCTAGTTCGTACTCCCATTTGACCCGTGAAGATTCCGGTGTAGAATAGGTCTTCAGCAACCCATACTTGCCGTAAAAGGCGACTATGCTTGTCGTAAAAGGCGACTAACGTGATCGGGTGGTCAGGCTCGCTGACTTGGTTGATGCTTGTCATCGATTCCAATTGCGTGGATCGATGCTCATGATGTCAATCACTGGATTGTCTGGTCCAGTCTCGATTATTTTACAGACCGTCGTCATATAGCGGGAATATTGCTGAGTGTGGCGTTAAACAACAAACAAACAAACAAACAAACTCCCATTTAGCAAAATGACTAATTCTCTCACATGAATTTTGAATAAGTGTTTTATGTTTTCAAAGTGAAAACGGTTTAAAAGGTTTTGAATGACATGAACTGTACGTTATTATCTAAAACATCATAAATGAAACGCATCCCTTTTACAAACCATTCTTTATAAAATATACTGGTATTTCTTATTTTTGTGTTCTTGTTGTACCGTATTTTAATTTTGACGCTCTACGTACCAGTGATATTTATTGCGCATGTATTAATGATAGTATTGTGGGACATATTATAGTTCGATCTGATGTGATAATTTGACTTCTTTTTACTTTGTCGGGTTTACCTCCCCAAATGAATAAGAAACATCTTTTAGAAAACTTTTAATCTCAGTATCTGGTGGATCGGGTAGAGATGAAAATAAATGGTTATATTTTGGTAGAATTAGTGATTTTAGCACGGTATTTCTCCCTAAGGGAGTAGGATGTCTTGAACATCAAATGCACATGAGTGTTTCACATTTTCTACATGCATTGTCATAATTCAAGCCAATCATTTCGTGGAGATCAGTACTGAATTTAATTTCAAGGAGATCGAACGGGTCATGCCTCCGATCCAGGTTCCATTCTTGACATATTTTTATTCTACAGCACTTTTTTATCATATACAGAGAATCCTTTTTTGTCCATTATTTGTCTAACTACAAGGCCGCCCTCGGGATCTTGTGGTCAGGCTCGCTGACATGGTTGATGTTTGTCATCGTATCGCAATTGCTTAGATCGATGGTCATGATGTCAATGACTGGGCTGTCCGGCCCAGACTCGATTATTTACAGACCACCGCCATCTAGCTGAAATATTGCCGAACAACAAACATACAATTCGTATTGTGAGAAATATAGACATAAAATTTCGGTTAGTTTTGCTTTATTGAATGTGAGAAATCAAGATTAGTCTGGATAACTGCATATCACACACTGATATAAAACCCTAATGATACTCTTGTTTTTGCCTGTTCTAGACATAGAATAGATTTTTTATCAGAATTAATTAGCATACTATTAACACGAAACAATCAAGACCTATGGTTCTTTAAACAGCAGAATGTTTTTGATGATAGGTGACTGATCCAGGGTGATATTTTATGTCTATTCTTTTTCAATGAAATTTGATTATTTTCAGATAATTTATGACAAATGTGGTATTTGTAGACATAAATAATATGACTAGATGACTTTAAACATGTTTATATGAAATCATATATTTATCGTATATTCAGATCAGACACACTTACCGATACATGTTGATGTCCCAAGTCTCGCTTCACTAACTCATATCCTGGAACTTGTTTTTTCCTAATTCCACAACGCACGAATAGTTGGGTAGTTGGTGTCTTCAGGGTCATTGCCACAGCAAAAACATATAGAAGTATGTCAGAAGACAAGTTAAATGTGTTGTTATGTCACTCTGAATTGAAGTGTCAGAAAACTGACAAGATTGTTGAAATGAAACAGATATTTAATCCATTTCTGGCCTGCTACTACTTAGAAACAGCCAAATTGTATTTGGTTTCCAATGTCATAAATGACACACCACATATTTTAACCTTTTTGTAGGGATCGATATTTACTGATTTTGTCTCAGGCCATTGACATAATTGATACGTGTTTTATCTCAGTTTGCTTATCGAATAAAGATAGTTTGTTTTATTTTCATCTGAATAGAAATACAAAATATGTTTCTACAATTTAGGAAAATGTACCTGTTTCGTACTAATGATCTATTTTCAAATAATCGGGTCAGGTTGTCCAAGATATTGGTTTTGATGCCAATTGTAATATTTTTTTCTACTTGATGTGATATCTAGATTTAAAACCCCTCAACTGATTTCAGTGTAATCCACGCATTTGTACTTTGTCATGCTCTATTCAAAAGTACTCAGTTAAGTTATGGTTGGGAGAGAGAATATATGCCTTATTATGGTTGGAAGAAACAAAATATAAGAATATATGCCTTATGTCTACAGGACTATGGGAAAAAGGATATTTATTGGTGATGAGGCCGACACGGTGTCTCATGAAATAAATATGACGGAGCGCGCGAAGCGGCAAGTGACATGCTATGCAACTAATTTAGAAACATAAATTCTGTCAGCCAAATTCACCAAGCCCGAGCAGCAGATCCATTAATTCGACGTGATGTGCGTAGGCTGCTGGGGTGAAATTCTAACGCGGAAACGCCAGAGTGATTGAGTGAGTGAGTGAATGAATATGGTTTTACGCGATCTATAAAGACACCTTTTTGAGCCAGGTTGGGTCCTATTCTAACCTGGGAATCCAAACGATGTTTGAACAAGAACAAGAAGTGAACGAAATGATATTATAACAATTATATCTCAAAGTCTGAACCTTAGCAGCGACAAAAACGTTTTGATAATCATAAAAACATATCTTCATATAGCAGAGTTCATTGTTTGATTCCGACTTTATCACGAGCTTGTGTTTCTGAATAAATTTCAACAAGTGATGATAACAGGTGTACGCGTAAAGAACACGTCAAATATTAGTGCCACGTAAAATATTTGGCTTCACACACTGAATCGTTGATATAAATCATTATATAAAGCATTAAATATTTGATATGAATGGCAATAATTGCCTTCTCCATTCAGCTCCATTTTATATATACCCCTTTATATGTTTTAGCACAAATATCATACTTATTGTCCTTTTGTGTTCGTTATTTCCAAAGTAGATCAATACCACATCTTATCGCATTGGCATTGTCAGACACCGCAAGGTTTGCTTACCTCTTGTATTTGGTGGTACGCAGAGTTTGATAAACAAGCCTCAATTGACACTGCGATCTATACCGGGACCGGGTACGCTGAGTTCCCTGACAACATCCGAGGATTGACAAGGTGTAAAAACCACCCCTCTGTGAAAGGACATGATGCGCTTATATCAACAGATGGAAGTCATGTTTGGATGGCCATAGAACAACATATTCATTATTGTGGACCTTTAACAGACACTTCATGTGTGTGAGGGGGAAACTATCGATCGTAAGGGGAATGCAGGTGTAGTTGTACGTGCGTGCTTTTTAAAGTCTATTGTTCCCATATGACTACCTCAACAAAGAGATTTTCGCTTTAAGTATGGTAAAAAATGGGTTGTTCAGTTTTATAGATCATATAAGTGGTTGTTATAACTTGAAGTATACATAATATAAGGCTACACCGAGAATGATTTGACACGTGTATCGGCCAAATTTCGTGTCCTGTCAAAATAACTGAAAAATTGCACAACGTTATAAAGAAGTTGACATAAATCAAAGCAGGCATCTCTGAAGACACATGTGACTTCATGTCAAAATTAACAAAACTGATGATGTGTGATAATATCAATACATTAACAGGTCTTGCTTAATATTTGAAAAGACATATGCATAAATAATGACAAAGTTACATTAAAATATTTTGACTACCAGTTATATATTTATGATGATTACAGTGTATGTCCTTCATCTTACACCTGTTATACAGCAATGTAATAACACCACAAGACTCATACAACAAATTGCAACCTGGGACACGAGGCCTCAAATACCTGATAAATAAAAGCGACAGAACCTCTTCTGAAATCTAAGGAAATCTGTTGTGCGTTTCTTACTATATCATTAGCACGTGTACATTAATCACTCTACACAAGCCATACTACCAAGTGTTCTCTATACGTACATAATAGAACCAGCTGTCAAAGGAAATCTGTTGTGCGTTTCTTACTATATCATTAGCACGTGTATATTAATCACTCTACACTAGCCTTACTACCACGTGTTCTCTATGCGTACATAATAGAACCAGCTTTCAAAGGAAATCTGTTGTGCGTTTCTTACTATATGATTAGCACGTGTATATTAATCACTCTACACTAGCCATACTACCAAGTGTTCTCTATACGTACATAATAGAACCAGCTGTCAAAGGAAGTCTGTTGTGCGTTTCTTACGATATGATTAGCACGTGTATATTAATCACTCTACACTAGCCATACTACCAAGTGTTCTCTATACGTACATAATAGAACCAGCTGTCAAAGAAAATCTGTTGTGCGTTTCCTACTATATCATTGGCACGTGTATATTAATCACTCTACACTAGCCATACTACCAAGTGTTCTCTATACGTAGATAATAGAACCAGCTTTCAAAGGAAATCTGTTGTGCGTTTCCTACTATATCATTAGCACGTGTATATTAATCACTCTACACTAGCCATACTACCAAGTGTTCTCTATACGTACATAAAAGAACCAGCTGTCAAAGGAAATCTGTTGTGCGATCCTACTATATCATTAGCACGTGTATATTAATCACTCTACACTAGCCATACTACCACGTGTTCTCTATACGTACATAATAGAACCAGCTGTCAAAGGAAATCTGTTGTGTGCGTTTCCTACTATATCATTAGCACGTGTATATTAATCACTCTACACTAGCCATACTACCAAGTGTTCTCTATACGTACATAATAGAACCAGCTTTCAAAGGAAGTCTGGTGGCATAGGTTAAGCAGTCAGAAATAAATACGCTGACTATATCTCTATTGTTGATTACAATTGTTAATATTTTAAAATGGTTCTGTATATCCAAGTCATTATTTAACTTCACAATGACCTGAATCCAGGAATACTGTACCTACTCCCAGAAGGTTCTAAATATTCTACAGATGACATGTATATCCTTCTAGAACAATTCATTTTGCACATGCAAGCGGAGATTATATGATTATATTTTACTTATGGGTGATTTTATTGCAAGGTTTAGTTTGGTTTGTTTGTTGTTTAAAGCCGCACTCAGCAATATTCCAGCTATATGACGGCGGTCTGTAAATAATCGAGTCTGGACCAGACAATCCAGTGATTGACATTATGAGCATGGATCCACGCAATTGGATCGATGACATGCATCAACCAAGTCGGCGAGCCTGACCACCCGATCCCGTTAGTCGCCTTTTACGACAAGAATAGTCGCCTTTTACGGCAAGTATGGGTTGCTGAAGACCCCGGAATCTTCACGGGTCTACACGAGAAAACAAAAGATGTGATTGTAAGTAGACACTTCCGATAGCATAATCATAAATTGTGCACTGTCACAAAACCTTTGGGTGACAAGAAGCCACTCCTGAAGCGAATTTAACCAACCAGCTGACATACAACACTAAATATTCATCATATCAAACAGCGTGAGGCGACTGGCTGCCAAGTTGTCAGCACACTGCTGTATGCGGCTCGACACTGCTGACATGGATACGCTACTGTTACCAATTTCGTTGCTTTTGATCATTCATTTGACAGGTAAGCAGTGCCGTACGTTTCAAAGGAGATCTGTTGTATTTATTCACATATTGGCTTGGGGCCGATCATAAACAGTGTGGTCACACATTGAATATATCGGCTACCTCTCTCTGAGTTTTACCAACCCTCAGGTGAACATTACAACGGAGATGATGCATTCCCAAACTGATCGCATATTCTGCATTAAAGCCAGAGCAGAGAGCTCGTGTGTTACTGTGGATAATGAAAATAAACACTATTAATGGCTCAGATCGATTTGACAACATTTTATTAAAGTTCAAGAATGACGCCCTGCGCCATTCGTTACAAGCTCGTCCCAGTTCGGGACAAGCCGCATGTACACACGTGCCCCTCTCGAAGGTTTCCATGTTAGCTCGAACTCAAGAACTACAAGAACAAGAACAACTCTGATTGTACCCACGTCTTAAAATTGATGTTTGCGTTACAGCAGAGCTCGTTTTCGTGTTGTAACACTGTTGAACTTCTCTGATAAATATATTCTTTTTGACACAAGTATACCGGACTGGTCGGCCCGGACTCTGTATACTGTGTCTGAGTGGGGTATTCGGGTTTAACTGCGGCTTGGTATCTCAGTGGGCCAGCACATGCACACACTTATGGTTTAATATGATCAAACAAGGAAATTGAACATCAAAGCATTTTGTAAACATCGAAAATCACTCGTCAATATCGAAAAATTACTCGGACAATACTTTTACACTACTTCCGCAAATTTCGATGTTAAAGACACTGCCAACCTCGTTACCAAATATATTCTACCTATTCTGAAACGATTATTTTCTTATTACAAAACAAGTTACAAAAATTAAATGAGATTTAAAAAAAGATTTTAAAACCTTTTTTATTCTTTGTGGAAGTGGAACGTATTGAGGGACCTAATGTTCTACTACACACATTTCCGTATATCATGGAATTATGATTAAGCTAACGTACAAATATTTCCGGATAGTATGAAATTATGGTAAACCCAAACGTTCAACTATTTCCGGATATTATGGAATTATGGTAAATCCAACGTACAACTATTTCCAGGTATTATGGAATTAAGGTAAACCCAAAGTAAAACTATTTCCGGATATTATGGAATTATGGTAAACCTAACGTACAACTATTTCCAGATATTATGGAATTAAGGTAAACCCAAAATACAACTATTTCCAGATATTACTGAATTAAGGTAAACCTGACGCCCGACTATTTCCAGACATTATGGAATTATGGTAAACCCAAAGTACAACTATTTCCGGATATAATGGAATTATGGTAAAACCAACGTTCAGGTATTTCCGGATATTATGGGATTAAGGTAAACCCAAACGTTCAACTATTTCCGTATATTATGGAATTATGATTAAGCTAACGTACAAATATTTCCGGATAGTATGAAATTATGGTAAACCCAAACGTTCAACTATTTCCGGATATTATGGAATTATGGTAAATCCAACGTACAACTATTTCCAGGTATTATGGAATTAAGGTAAACCCAAAGTAAAACTATTTTCGGATATTATTAAATTATGGTAAACCTTACGTACAATTATTTCCAGATATTATGGAATTAAGGTAAACCGAAAATACAACTATTTCCAGATATTACTGAATTAAGGTAAACCTGACGCCCAACTATTTCCAGACATTCTGGAATTATGGTAAACCCAAAGTACAACTATTTCCGTATATAATAAAATTATGGTAAAACCAACGTTCAGGTATTTCCGGATATTATGGGATTAAGGTAAACCCAGTATACAACTATTTCCGGATATTATGGAATTATGGTAACACCAACGTTCAGCTATTTCTGTATATTCTGAAATTTTAGAAAACTATAATGGAATTATGTTTAAGAAATATATGACGAGGATAAGTTGTTTATTGTACAATGAAACACTGCAGAGAGCATAAAGACCCGCGTGTTTAATTGTCCCTGCAATTTTATATTGTATAATTAAAAACGACCACGAGTGTTATATCCACTTTTTGTATTTAGCCACTTTTAGGATTTATTAAAATGTACACTTTTTAAATTATTTACCTTTATTAAAAAAAAAATGACGACTCCCTGAATAGAATCACATTGATAACCTGATCTTGTTCAATAATAGTGAAAGAGCCAATTCTGGTCCACTGAATTAAAAACTAGAGAAACAAAAGGGTTGACTTCAATTTTCCAAAAGTCAACTTTTTGTTAAACAAAGTTCCAGCAGCTCCAGCCTTTTGAGATAAGATCGAGCACGATTTTCATACAAATATTTCAATGAGCATCATGCAATTCTTGCTGAAAAGGTGTTTGTTCAGTAAATATTTCAAAAACAATTTTAGACATTTCAAAATTTGATGCACCAGTTAGCAAAATGATCCCGATGCAATTTCCTAGTTAGTGGTGTACAGTATCATCCTGTTTTTTCAGGTGAATAATTGACATGCCATTACATGTGTTTGTGATGTGTGCTTGCTATGCGGTATGACACACTCACCTCCTCGCGAACACTTGGTTTCAACCCTAAATGATAGTGATCCATAAACACATGCTTATGATAGTTGGAATCCGTAAAGGGATTCTGTCTTTAAGAGCTAATTCTGATGATTATAAATATGGTTTTGTCGCATTTATTCCCCTATATATTGTATTTAGGTTTAAAAACCCTGCACTGATACACTATTATGCCTTTACCACACAATTGTAGTCTCAGACCCTCTAGTTCTAAAAAACATTAAATATCGCACGTTCGCACGCACACTTTGGTCAAATTTATTGTAGTGAATCATGTTTATATTACAGATTCTCTATCTCAAAGAGCAATATTTTCAACATCGCCAAATCATATCTACCACTCGCTGTTTGATGATGGTGTCATAAAAAGAAGCCACACTTCCCTCAAGTTCAAGGTTAAAGCCTGCGGTGATGCGAATGTAGCCCTGCAGACGCTGTACCAGAATTCAAACACACAGATGTACGAAGTCGTCCTAGGTGGCTGGAGCAACAGCAAATCCGTGTTCAGACGGTGTGCCAAGTGTGATTCACTCATGGAGTACAGTGGAGCTGTGGTATCCTGTTCTCAGTACAAACAATTCTGGACGAACTGGGTCGATGGTACAGTTAAGGTGGGACGCGGTGCCACAGTGGGTCAAGACGAGATCCTCTCCTACACAGATCCGAATCCACATGCTATTAACTACTTTGCTGCTGCTACCGGATGGGGATCATCTGGGGAATGGATATTTGGTAAGAAGAGTGAACCTGAGGCAGTCATGGGAAAGCATTGGAACTGTATTGAGCTCTCCATAGTGTGTGAGAGGCAGAATGCAGATGTTAGTTCGTAGGGCACAAATTGGACTCTTTTGTGACAATAGCGTTAAAAGAATTAGTGGTTTTACTGTATATTAGAAATGACTATTGTTGATATTTTCCTTACAAACATATTCCCCTTTGAACGATGATATTGGTGACAATTTAATAGCATTATGTTTCAGTGACAATAACGTTTACTCATTTTGTTATAGATCTCTGTGAGTCCAGTCTGCAGTTTAAGTTTCTCCAGAACAACGCAAAGTATGACGGTGGCACAAACAGAGATTCCAAGATAGTTCTGTCAAGAGTAGACTGTCCAGTCACCTGTCTCTCTCTCATCTGGTGTCAAGGATTTAGTCATGCCTCGTCCACAAACACCTGCAACATGTTTGATGGTATTCCACCAACAACAGCTCTTACCTCTGCTACAGGATGGGAGACTTGGATTGTTTCACTGTGATTATTTCTTTAAAATGCTGTTTTCCAGATTCGTACTGTTTTCCTACAAACCCCTACACCCCACCTAGTGCATAGTACAGTAAACGTTGTTCAGTAGTGAACATAATGCAGCGAACATATTTTGTCATGACTAATTATAAGTGTTATCTCCACACCGTTAATTCTGAAACAATGCTATTTTTATCTCTATTCTGTTGTTGAGTGTATGGTAATTGTTACGATCTTATAGAGAAATAAATCTGTACTGAGTTTTAGCAAATTTGTTTCTATAGATTCTGTGTATAGGGAGAAACACATGCTTGTGCGACATTGTCTCCGACCCGACGATGCATTCCGATTAGGAATACAAAGTTTAAAGCATATGTGATATTTTAAATTTTCCTTAACATTTACAAATAGATTATGAATGAAATAACAAAAAGGGGATCGAAATTTTATAAGAAAAAATATTGACGCAAAACTTTGCAGAACAGCATTATTAGAGGACTTAAGGGAGTGAGAGAGTGAATGGGAGAGTGAGTGAGTGAGTGAGGTTTTACACCGCTTTGTCCAGGTTTAAACTTGTCTTTCTTGCTACACTACATGTCCAGACGGTCAGACAATAGTAAGGAGAATCAATCATGATCAGTGAAACATGTATCCGTCAGTTGCACAGTTTCTGTTGTTACTGTTAAATGTTAAAAGCCCCAACTCTATTCTCCTGTTGATGCAAATTAAGGTTCATTAGTCGAGGTTTGTGTTGTGTATTCTTCCTCGTATGTTGAAAAAATATAACCAGTATGAATAAGTCAGAAGAGAGAGGACTTTGAGAACACCCAGCAAGTCCTATTCAATCACCGGTAATGTAAGAATCGATATGTTTCTACAGTGATTATATTGTTTGAATTGACATGTGACACACTCTGAAGTGAAATCAACGAGACCTGGTGATTAATGTGAAACGGTTAATCAGGAATCAGTTAGTATAACACTGCATGTTTCTTTCTATAAATATGCATTGCAGTTTCGCAAAGGAACCCTTGCAAAATGCTATTGAAGTCTGCGACCAGAGTAGACTTATCACGGAATCAGATCGGACTCAAAAGGTCTCTAACTAGCCTGCGTTTCCTGTAAGATCGCACACATGTGTTTATATTTAGTTTTGTTTTGCTTGTTTGTTGTTTAACGCCGCACTAGTTTGCTATGATACATAAATACGTAGTATTTTAATGTCAACCAAGACCTGTGTACAATAGGTACATGAATTCATTTATATGAGTGGCACTTTCAACGAACATCTGGAGAAACATTGCCATTTAGTCTAATCGAGTCTGGACCAGACAATCCAGTGATTGATATCATGAGCACTCAATTGGTTGGTTGGTTGGTTGGTTGGTTGTTTGGTTGCTTAACGCCGCACTCAGCAATTCCAGCTATATGAAGGCGATCTGTAAATAATAGAGTCTGGACCAGACAATCCAGTGATTAATATCATTATCATCGATCCACGCACTTGAGATCGATGACATGCATCAACCAAGTCAGCGAGCCTGACCATGGCCACCCGATCCCGTTAGTCGCCTTTTACGACAAGCATAGTCACCTTTTACGGCAAGCATGGGTTGCTGAAGACCTATTTTACCCCGGAATCTTCACGGGGCTGAACGTGCAGAAAGTTTCCTCGGATTGATATTTGTACCAGAGAGAACCTTGAAGACACTGGAAATGATCCAGGGTGAGTGAGTGAGTGAGTGACATCAACAATATATATTAAGCTGTATAAAACTCTGCCGACGAAGGGCAGTATAATAACTAGAATATCACAGCTTTTCGTAAAACTAGTTTGTGAACATTTAAAATAGATAACTAACTAACATTCGACAACACATTATAAAAAAACGGGCTATAGATCGCCACCAACTGAAGGTTGATCACCGCGCTGGGGACCATGCCTTACAGAACTTTTGCTACCTGCATGGACCTCAGTCGGATTTACATCATCCCATCAGTTGTTGGCGACGGCTGACAAATTTAGCCAAACATTAAAATAACACATATGGTTCATATTAAAAACGTGGAAGAAATAAATATACTTTGAAAGACGTGGCTTACATACCCTCTCAGGGGGACAATAATTTAACACTACTTTAACCCCCTTCGGGGATATAGCCACTTACAATCTGTTATTGATTTATGAAACCAATTATAAAATGAATTTATTTATTTTGTTATTTCAAAAAAATAGTCAAAATTTATGGATCAATTCAATTTCTTTGAAAAAAACAATTAAATGATTCCTTGAAAAGATCCTTGATTCCTTGATTGATATCAAGCAGGTAAATGCCTGTCAAAGAAGAGTATCCCCTTTGTATACTCACATTTTGGAAACACATCCGAACAACTGAATCGTTACAACTGATCATGACAAAACGCCATAAAACGTGAGTACGCCTTCAGAACGCAGTTTGATTTACAAAATTCATGAGCTGCAGAAAGCTGAACGTGTCAGTTGTCTATAAAACATACTGACAATTGACTCTCGACATGCAAATATGAGATTTGAAACATTTCGCGAAGCTATATACGTCTGTCATACCAAGGGTGAATTCAGTCTAAGTATGTCGGAGCACTCGATCACCTATCATGATTAATAACTTATACAGCTGTCCATAACACCCTGTCACCCTCACAGTCGAAGGTTTGAACTCACTGTACATATGGGCTGTGTGATGTGGGGAGTAATTCCCTCTAAACTGAGACAGACTGTGTTGCAAGAATTACACACAGGACACGTCTTGTTTCGTTTCTAACGTCAGCAGTAGTAACTGGTAGTTGCTCAAACTGTCGGTTGTAAAACATCTCCACGTCATCTGGTGATTCTTTCTGCTCCCTGGTAACATTGACAAGTGGAAGTCTGGATAACACATTAGCATTTGCATGCTTCTCTGATACCTTATTCTCAATCTCATAATCATATGCACTTAGGATGAGCGCCCATCTCTGCATCCGAGCAGCCGCAAGTGTAGGCACCGGTCTTCCAGCTCCAAACAAAACAGTCAGCGGGCGCTGATCTGTGATTAATGTGAAATGTCTGCCATAAATGTACTGGTGAAACTGTTTTACACCAAAAATAATCCCCAAAGCTTCCTTGTCTATTTGAGAATATCCACTCTCAGCTTTCTTAGTGTGCGGGAAGCAAATGCAATGGGCCTTTCCGAACCATCCCTTGTAACATGTGACAGTACTGCCCCAACACCATATGACGAAGCATCACATGCAAGGCGTATGGGTAGTGAAGGATCGTAATGACATACCACATCCGAGCTGGCAATCATTCACTTGCATTTCTTGAAAGCTTCTTCACACTGGGAAGACCATGCCCACTTCTTACCTTTCCTCAGTAAGTCATTTAGTGGATGTAGTACCGTAGATAAATGCTCCAAAAAACGCCCACAATAGTTCACAGCACCCAAAAATGAACGTAGTTGCGATATATTCTCTGGTCTTGGAGCATCAGTTAAGGCCTGTCCTTTTTCCTTAGCCGTGTGCAGTCCTTCACTATCTATCACATGACCAAGATACTTGACTGAATCGACAAAAAACTTGCACTTTTTTTCCCCTCAACCCATATTCCTGCAACCTTTTCAACACTGCCTCTAGATTTCTGAAATGTTCTTTATCACTTGATCCGGTTACTAAAATGTCATCTTGATGACACACTACTTTGTCCAAGCCTTGCAATATCTGGTCCATTGTGGCCTTAAATATGGCTGGTGCAGAGGCGATGCCAAAAGCAAGACGGGTATACCTGTAAAGTCCCTTTGGTGTGTTAGTTGTCAAATATTTCTGACAATCTGTATCAACTTCCATCTGTTGATATGCATGTGCTAAGTCTATTTTGGAAAATGTTCTTCCACCAGCCAGAGTAGCAAACAAATCTTCTATTTTGTGCAGTGGGTACTTATTAACATTCAACACTGGGTTCACTGTAGACTTGGAAGTCCCCACAAATTCTCACTGTTAGATCCCCTTTGATAACAGGTACAATCGGAGTTGCCCACTCACTGTGATCCACTTTAAACAATACCCCATTCGTGTAATATCTTCCTTCACCCTGTCCTGTAAAGCATAAGCTACAGGCCTTGCTTTCATGAACCTGGGAGAAACTCCCTCTTTGACAGACAGGTGAGCTTTAATACCTTTTGTTGTACCATTTTCTCCTGAGAAAACGTCACAGTACTTCACAAGTATCTCTTCCAACTTTTCCTGACTTGAATATTCGCTGCACATCTGAATGTCATCACCTAGCTTTTTCCAATCAATGTCCACATATGGTAGCCATGCTGTACCTAGCAGAGGGGGCACTTCCCCTTTTACAACATGCAAATCCAACTTGTTCACATCATTTCCATTTGCAACATCAACTTTCAGTATGCCAAAGTTTGTAACACGCTCACCTGTGTAAGTTCTCAAAGGTACTGTTGCCTCGACCAAGTGACATCCGTTAAAACGATCCCTGTACACTTCTTCAGTAAAGATGGAATTTCGCGAACCAGTATCCAGTTCCATGTTTAGGTCAGTACCGTTTATGTTGACTGTGACCCACTATAACCCCAGAACTTCCGGGCATGGCAAACATCTGATTCAAACATTCTGATAGATCATCGACAATGAAATCGGAATAGTTCTCAAACCAAGCACAAGTTGGTCCCGAAGCCTCTCATTTAAAGTGACGCCAAACTCACAGTTTCGCGAAAGTCCCTTCAATGCAACCAAATACTGCGCAACTGTTTCACTTTCACTTTGCATCTGTTTGTGAAATCTGTACCTTTCTGCAATGACTAGTGGTCTGGGCATGTAGTGATTCTGTAGATGTGTCACTAAGTAATCCAATCTGTGGTCTTGCGGTCTCGCGGGCAAAAGTAAAGATTTTAGCACTCCATATGTTCTGCCGCCGAGCATGGAAAGAAATCCGGGCACTCCTCTTTCGTTCGGAATTTCGTTCGGAATTTTCGTCAAACTGACCAACTTAACCGATGACGCCCGCCATTGTGATTGATGGTCACGAGCAGGCCCACTATCATTTGCACAAAAAAAACCCCGCACTGCTGAATGAAAATAAAAAAAGGCCAGTTGTAAAAGTCATCCTTGCACGTAATGTTTCCGTAGTTTGAAGTTTTTATCCTCGTCGCCACTGTAAAGTTTTTGTAACATCAAGCAACAGCGGCGTTAAACAACAAATTAAACCAACCAAATCATACGCCAATATGAGAAGGGCACGTGTCCACATTCGGTTTATTCGGAATGGGACAAGTTGGTCATGAATTGCTCGCTGACGTTGTTCATGCATGTCATTGTATCACGATTGTGTAGATCGATGCTCATTATGTCAATCACTTGATTTTCTGGTCCAGACTCAATTATTTACAGCCCGTCGCCATACAGCTTGAAAATATATGACTGAGTGCGGCGTTAAACAACAAACGAACTATTGCAAAAAACACTCGCCCATTCTACTTGTAAATGTTTTAAGCATGTGAGTAATATATAATAATTACTTCTAGCTCTCTCACATTAACCTGCCGACCCATGAATATTGGTTGGTTTGTTGTTTTACGCTGCACTCAGCAATATTTCAGCCATATGACGGCGGTCTGTAAATATTCGAGTCTGGACCAGACAATCCAGTGATTAATATCATGAGCATCGATCCACGCAATTGGGATAGATGACATGCATCAACCAATTAAGTCAGCGAGCCTGACCACCCGATCCCGTTAGTCGCCTTTGACGACAAGCAAAGTCGCCCTTTACGGCAAGCATGGGTGGCTGAAGACCTATTCTACCCCGGATCTTCACGTGAGATCCCGGGTAAAATAGCAACCCATACTTGCCGTCAAGGGCGACTATGCTTGTTATAGAAACGGGATCGTGTGGTAAGGCTCGCTGACTTGGTTGATGTATGTCGTCGTATCCCAATTGCCGTGATCGATGCTCATGTCAGTCACTGGAATGTCTGGTCAAGACTCGATTATTTACACACCGCCGTCATATAGCTGGAATACTGAGTGCGGCGTTAAACAATCATGTGAATGCTCCAAATAGAACTGATATTTCCTTTCCCTTTCCACCAGATACAAGTGTACAAGGCATGTCGCTCGAGACATACAAAGGCGTGACGACGGTTGTGGCACCTTCCCATGTGTTCTTGAACCAGTCAGATTATTTCTTCTTCGAGGTAATATCCTGCGGGATTGTAAACGTGAGTCTGCTTGTTGAGACCGCCACCTATTACGCCAAACTGGAATTTTCAGAGCATGCAAAAGAGTCCACACCGTACGTCTGCTATGGGGAAAGTTGCACACCGACATCGGAAAAAGGTTTTTCGGCAGGTGACTACTGCTCTGGGTATAAAGCATTCTGGGTAAACAGAAATTTGGCAGAATTTACCCCTACCATGTATCTTGGCGAAGGTTGCACAGTGGGGAAAGGTAACCTTACGAGTTATCCTGTAGAAAGTATGACCAGCATGTAACTCGACCCACCATTCCTCACGATGGAGTTGAGTCCCGCCTGAAGTGCGACGTGGAAGCTTGGTGAGTGTGTAGTAACTGAACGGAACGGGTAGCCAGGCTCTGTGACTTGGTTGATAGCGGGTTATAGTACCCTACCCTGGCGGCGTAGATCGTTGCGCACAAAATCCATCGCTGGTGTTTCTGGACCGGGGGGGGGGGGGGGGGGGGGGGGAACGATGCTCACATTAATCACTGGATTATCTGGTCCAGGCTCGATTATTTACAGATCGCCGTAATATAGCTGGAATATTGCTGAGTGCGGCGTGAAACAACCAACCAAACCAACATTTCAGGGGTTATTAAGTTTATTAACCTTAACACATATGCCTTTAAGAGTGAGTGAGTTGGGTTTAACGCCGCTTTTAACAGTATTCCAGTCATAACACGGCGTGTCAGCTTAATGTGGGAGGAAAGCCCGAAGTGATGCAGGTCTCAGACGTTTACCACTTCGGTGAAACCCACGAGTACGGGTATGGTGCTGACAAACCTAGAAACATGATCCGGGCGAACCTTATGCCTTTAAGAAGGTCTGAGGACGTCTGTATATGTTTGCGTATCTCACGCAGATTCTTAATCCCCGTCCCACTGTGAAAACGTTTTGTATCCAACCATAAAGATATTTCCATATAAAATATATGTTACTTAAAAGTAGTTAACGAACACACGTATCGGGTGCTCTTAAGCTTCTTTTAAGTAGTTTTTGTAATTTCATACTGGAAAATGATTTAACGAATTTTCCGTTTCATAAATAAAATCCGCTATGCGAAGAAAAGAGTGAGAGTATTGTTTTACGCCGATTTTAGCAATATTCCATCAATATTACAACGGGATCATCAGACATTGTACCCATGTAGAGAATCGAACCTGGGCTTTTGTCGTAACTCGTGAACGCTTTAACCATTTCGGTTACCCCACCGCCCTTCGAGGGAAGGAAATAACTGTTTCGTTCTTTCCGACGAAATGTTTTTTTTTGTCTCTCCCCCCCCCCCCCCCCCCCCCCCCCCCCCGTATATAAAATGGAGTTGTCCGACATTGCCGACGTCGGGTTGTATTCGGGGAGTCATTATATAAATACTGGTAAATGTTTTTAGAGCTTGTACAATTGATTGACATTGTTAAAAAGGCTGTACAAATGTTGATATCTCATATAAGAAATAAATGAATCGTGCTCGTTGTTTATCGTACAATAAATCACTGCAGGGAGTATACACCACTCGGGGCTGTGCCTCTCATAGTTTATTCCCCAAGCAGTGTTCAATTGTATGATAAACAACTCCCACTCGTCATTCGTTTCTTAAATAGCACATGGACCATCTTCGCACAAATCTAGACAGTTGTACTCAGAGAACCGTGAAGATCCGGGGAAGAATTGGTCATAAGCAACCCATGCTTGCCGTAAAAGGTGACTATGCTTGTCGTAAAAGGCAACTAACGGGATCGGGTGGTCAGGCTCGCTGACTTGGTTGATGCATGTCATCGATACTCATGATATCAATCACTGGATTATCTGGTCCAGACTCGATTATTTACAGACTGCCGTCATATAGCTGGAATATTGCTTAATTCAGTCGCCACTTACAACAAACATGGGTTCCTGGAGACCTATTCCTACGTTGAATCACACGTCTGATTAGTTAGTTTGACTGAGAGGGATGACGACATGGGCGGTATCACGGAAATTGGTGACGTTACTATTTAGCTGGACTATTGATGAATGTTATCTTATATTGCAGTGTGGGCACGGGTGGCCCAGTCGTCTAAGGCGCCGCGATTCGCTGTGCAGAGTTGCGTCCCTTGGGCACGCCAGAAATCTATGATTGTGGGTTCGAATCCCGGTTCGCCCCGATTATGTTTCTAGGTTTGTCAGCACCATACCCGTGCCCGTGGGTTTCACCGAAGTGGTAAACGTCTGTGACCTGCATCACTTCGGGCTTTCCTCCCACATTAAGCTGACACGCCGCGATATAACTGGAATACTGTTAAAAGCGGCGTTAAACCAAACTCACTCACTCACTCATTATATTGCAGTGTATTTTATTGTTAAACAATTATTGTAACTGTATAACATTGTTTCTGTTGATATTCGGCTGAAGCTCATTGCATTGTATGTGGACAGTTGGACAATTTATCCGGAATGTCGTACTATTTATTGTAAGCAGTAGTTAGTTAAGTTACTATTTTTGGATGCGATTGTGATGTGGACACTTCCGGAAGAGTGTAGAGTATCCTGTGATGTTCAGGTGACACTGGACTGGTCAGACACTGTGTAGATATTCCGGAAGCGAGTTCGACTGAATATAAAGAGCGTGCCTATCACCAGCTTTCGTGTGAGGATCACTCATCACCTCTAATTCCCTGCCAAGGCCTTTCTCGGAAGTTTGACCACTGTCGCTGCTGGTTGAATATATTATTATTATTGAATTTTGCCATCACCAATGTTATTGTATTTGATGCTGGCCAGTGCCATCATCTTATATACTGCCACTGAATATTGCACTACCCACTCTATTGTGTACTGCCTTTGTAATTTCTGTGCAGTAATATGTATCGATTTGTAAACCTAGTGAATTGTGTAATACATTTGTTGATTGTATACCGCTTGTTGTGTTGGTTGTTTGTTGGTCTCACACTTAGTTCTTTTACGTACAGGTTTATGGGTTAACAGATTTTTAAGTGGGAATCGACGCGTGACACCTACAATTGTATCTCAGATGTGTGATGTTACTCTTTCGCAACTGAGTGGCAGTCAATGGACAAACTTGGTGTTGATGGTATCGAGATGATGGTTAAATCTAAAGTGACTTTGAATTACAGTGTAAAAATGAACATGATACTCATAGCCCGGCAGAATGTTTAGTTCACATAATTGTTTTTGCATGATTTCATTCCTTCATACACAACATATGAATAAACTATCGGATACCACATTGAGACCCTTCAGGGTTCAGAAATAAAGTGTTTGGGTTTGTTTTTCAAATTGGCCCCATTTGATTTCCGGCTGCAGTTTTGTAGTCACAAAGAAACACATTATGATAATTTCAGTTTGTTTGTTGTTTAACGCCGGACTCAACCTTATTAATCAAGTCGAGTGTAAATAATCTAGACAATCCCGTGATTGATATGATGAGCATCGATACACACAACTGGGATACGATGATATACATCAACGAAGTCAGCGCTCATGACCGCCTTATCCCGTTAGGCGCCTCTTGCGACTAGCGTTATCACCATGGTAGAAGGGCTTTAAAGTGATAAAACATAGGCCATTACGAATTTGAAACCCCTATTGCCATACAAAATGTTGGTTGGTTGGAAAGTTTGTTGTTTAACGCCGCACTCAGCAATATTTCAGCTATATGATGGCGGTCTGTAAATAATCAAGTCTGGATCAGACAATCCAGTGATTAATATCATGAACATCGATCCACGCAATTAGGATCGATGACATGTATCAACCAAGTCATCGAGCCTGACCACCCGATCCCGTGAGTCGCCTTTTAAGACAAGTCGGGTCGCCTTTTACGAATGTCACATTTAATCATTTTCTCTGATGACAAAAAGCGGCCCAAGTGCCTATCTTTTCGTAAGGCTTTATGGGGTTCTTTTTCATAGTTTATGTTCACTGCTATGTGCACAAACAAATGTCTAATGTGCCTGCTGTTTTCTTGTTATTCAGGTATTAAATACATTATCCTGTGGTACTCCGGGCGAGGCCTACTGCAACCCTTGCTTGTCCTGCAAGGCGACTTTACGGTGATCAGGCTCGGCGACTTGGAGCCTCCGTGGTCTTGTGGTAGAGCGTCCGCCCGGAGAGCGGAAGGTCCAGGGTTCGATCCCGGGCCGCGTCATACAAAAAGACGTTAAAAGATTGTACTTGTTGTTACCCTGTCTGGCGCTCGGCATTAAGGGGCTAAAACAAGGACTGGTCGGCTCGGAGTCAGTATACTGTGTCTGAGTGGGGTATTCATGTTAAACTGCGGCATGGTATCTCAGTGAGCTAGCACTATAAATCGGCATCAGTCCGGACTAGTACAAGCAGCCACACACACACATACACGTGCATGCACGTCGCTATATAAGTGCAATAATCTTGGACGCGACGTTAAACCCAATTTCACCTCACCTCACCTCGGCGACTTGGTAGATTGCGTGACAGTGTTGCCGGATAGCGTAGACAGTTGCCTGTCATAACAATGACTGGATTACAGGTCGCCATCATATCAATTGAAAAATAGCTTTATGTAATGACATAAGGCGGACCAATCTTAAAGAATGTTGTCTCTTAAAAATGAAAGTAGCTTGTAAAAGTTCAGTTTAGGATGCCGAGCCATCTTTAAAACAGGCAAATCGCCATCCATATCCACACCCTTTGACAATAAAGATCTGAAGAACCTAATCTTTACCTCAGAAAGCATCACTAGAAGTTACTATACATTGAACACGCAATTCAATTTCATATACTTACAAAATGCTCATGGGTCAACCGTGCAGTTGTCTATGAACCATACTGGTACATGTAATTGACTCTAGTCATGCAAACATAGGATTTGAAACACATCTCTCTAATTTCTGAAAGCAACTGGATGGACGTCTGTCATAACAAGGGTGCACTTTGTCACAGTATTTCTATGCACTCGATCACCTATCATGAGACCCGTGAAGATTCCGGGGTAGAATAGGTCTTCAGCAACCCATGCTAGCCGTAACAGGCGACTATGCATGTCGTGAAAGGCGACTAACGGGATCGGGTGGTCAGGCTCGCTGACTTGGTTGATGCATGTCATCGATCCCAGTTGTGTGGATCGATGCTCATGATATTAATCACTGGATTGTCTGGTCCAGACTCGATTATTTACGGACCGCCGTCATATAGCTGGAATATTGCTGAGTGCGGCGTTAAACAGAAAACCAACCAACCTATCATTATTTTTCCTAACAGGGTACTCAAGGCATGCTAGATTGTCACATGATAAACTTCTATAGCCATTAACCTGAAGATCAAAAGAGATCTTACCTCAGTTGAAGTGTGTTGATTGAAGTATAGATTATATTTTACCACGAACAAGTTTAACATATAAGTGACGGAGAAATACATCACATTCATCCATACATACATATTGACGAAGATCCGGACGCCATGATCATTCTGAACCTAGGTGTTCTGTTCGCGGTCTTGTCGGGTAAGACCTGTTTGGGGTAGTCTAGTAGTTAAACTCGCTCACAGGTCAGAATAGGTATGATCCCATTTGGTAGACACAAGATACGTGAAGATCCGGGGTAGTGTAGGTCTTAAGTAACCTATGCTTGTCGTAAGAGGCGACTTACGGGATCGGGTGGTCAGGCTCGCTGACTTGTTTGATGCATGTCATCGTATCTCAATTGCGTGGATCGATTGTCGGGTCCAGGCTTGATATTTATAGACCACCGTCATGGAGATGGAATATTGCTGAGTGCAGCGTTAAAGAACACAACAATCAAATCTAATAGAGTGAGTGAGTTGGGTTTAACGCCGCTTTAAACCTTATTGCAGTTATATCACGGCGTGTCAGCTTAATGTGCACAGCGAATCGCGGCGCCTTAGACGACTGGGCCACCCGTGCCCCCCAAATCTAATAGATGGTTGAATGGATAAGTTTGTTTGTTTGTTGTTTAACGACGTAGTCAGCAGTATGCAAGCATATAGTATATGACGGCGGTCTGTGAATGGATCAGTTAGTGATGTAGATTTAACATCAGTATTTCAGCAACATCACGGCGTGGTAGCATACTCTAGGAGGAAAGCTAGCAGTTACAGCAAACTTACATCTTAAAGCATGTTGCCAGTAGAATGGTGAGCGGGCGAATATAATTGAACGCCACTGACTCACGGCGGCCTGTAAATAATCAAGACTATGGCTGCCAAAGCAGTCTATTAGTGTTCTAAATCCACCACCGCCACCGACAAACACCGAACCTAACCAAGTCAGCGATCCTGACCACCCGATCCCGTTAGTCGCCTCTTGCGACAAGAATAGTCCCCTTTTACGGCACGCATGGGTTGCTGAACACCTATTCTACCCCGGATCTTCACAAGACCATACTATTATATGCTCCATATTATCTGATTATTTTCCCTTCCTTTTCACCAGATACAAGTGTACAAGGTTTAGCGTTGAAAACACACAATGGCGTGAAGACAGTTGTTACACCTACCTACGTACGCGTATTCTTGAACAACCAATCAGATTATTTCTTCTTCGAGGTAAAGTCATGTGGGAAGGTAAACGTAACACTGATCGACGAGTACTCAATATCTTCCATAAAGCTTGCGCTTTCCGAGAGGGCCAAAGACTCCATGCCTAACGACTGCTACAAGGGCACATGCTCTCCGTTAGCGGATAGTTTCTCGGCAGGTGACTACTGCTCCGGGTCTAAAGCATTCTGGGTGCAAAGAAGTATTGATGAGGGAACGCCCGAACTGTATTTTGGAGAAGGTTGCACCGCGGGAATAGGTAACCTAACGCGCTACCCTGTAAGTTGGACGTATACCATATGCCTCGACCCACCATTCTCCAAGATGGAGCTGAGTACCAACGGAACAGAGTCGCCTCTTACGAGTTTCACAGACATTTTCGGTATCCAAAATTAAGCTACCTTTGGTTTGTTTGTTGTTTAACGCCGCACTCAGCAATATTCCAGCTATATGACGGCGGTCTGTAAATAATCGAGCCTGGACCAGACAATTAAGTGATTGACATCATGAGCATCGGTCCACGCATTTGGGATCGATGACATGCATCAACCAAGTCAGCGAGCCTGACCACCCGACCCGCCTTTTACGACAAGCATAGCGAAACCCGTGAAGATTCGGGGTAGAATAGATCTTCAGCAACCCATGCTTGCCGTAGAAGGTGACTATGCTTGTCGAAAGAGGCGACTAACGGGATCGCGTGGTCAGGCTCGCTGACTTTGTTGATGCTTATCATCGTATCCCGATTGCATGGATCGATGCTCATGATGTCAATCACTGGATTGTCTGGTCCATACTCGATTATTGCAGACCGCCGTCATATAGCTGGAATATTGCTGAGTGCGGCGTTAAATAACAAACAAACAAACAGTTGGTCAGGCTCGGTGACTTAAGTGATAGCGTGTCATTGTACGACCACGGCGTAGATTGTTGGTCATACTGAATTATCTGGATATCTGGTCCAGACTATTATTTTTACAGGCCGTCGTCATATAGCTGGATTAGAAACAAACCTAGAACATGTTGTATGTAACAGAATGACATGAACACACATTGTACGGAAACAGGGTCATCAGTTTGCCAGTCCGCCACAACGACTGTACATGTGGCCCCAACTACAACATCACTTGTTCCGTGTCCCTCTGGCAAGAATGGAGGGTCATCAACATCGGTGCTTTCATTGATGACGACCCTTCTGATCTACGTGTCCGCAAGCCTCTAGGATCTGAGATTAGCAAGAAAGTTTCACCATGCAGCGCTCCTCAACGTTCACCTGCTCATTTGGAAGGGGTTCGTTTACCGAACAGGAGTAACAGTAAACCTAGTGTTGCATCCATAATGCATTGAGAATCCCTGTTTTTTATCTTACTCCTTTATGATTTTATCACAGAAAAGTGATATTTTCACGGAATATTAAAATTATTTCAAATAAATCACCGCCACATTATTGAGGGTCCTGATGGGTTATAATGCTTAACGTAAAACACTATCGTAAACCTGAAATTATTATTTTTTAATCGTAAATGCTTAAGGTAAATAAAAAAATTACTGCTTATCGTAAAATGATTAAATTTGTCAAAAACTGTCTTTCTTCAAGATCCAAATGCTTCGCCACAGAAAGCAGGCTGCGCAACTGACGCAGGGGACCAGTCTAGAATGTCTAGCGATTTGAGATTTTACCCGGTATTAAAAATATGAATTGTCAGGATGAAACGAAAGCAGAATTAAAAGTCCCATGTCCCGCCATGGCCGATTTAGGAATCGTTTCGCAGCGAAATTCAAAACTAAGATTCACAGCTTTTTCCGCGGTTGAAGGATGACAGATTGACAGCAATGGAGGTGAATTTGAAAATAATCAACTGTGTGTTGAGCTTTGTCAAAGACGGTGAAAAGCTGGAACAGTGCACGGCTAGGCTTCCTCTTGCTTGATCCCGAGGCACACGACTATTTTACTGAAAAAAATAAAAATTATTACTTACTTAATGAAACAGTACCCTAAATTTTACTGCTTACTGCATATGCCCCCCCCCCCCCCCACACACACACCTTCAGAACCCTCATTATGGGGGATATGGGAACCGAGACCGCCGTCAGTCCGTCTTCCGCACTTTTATCACTCTCTTTGCGGATCCGCCGACTGTAAATGCTGTTGAAATAGAAATTTTTTTTTTCTAAATTTGTTATTTGTGTATCCCCCGATAAGCTGATAGCATATTGCACCAAAACATATTTCCTTTTCAAGGACCCACAGAAGTTGACATTTATTAAACATGGGAGTCAAAATAAAGTTTGTTGTTGTTCCTGAAATAGATAGGACAAGGGACATCATCAGCCATGTATCAGTCTCCTTTCATACTGGGCGTTACCCGTGAAGATCTGGGGTAGAATAGGTCTTCAGCAACCCATGCTTGCCCTAAAAGGCGACTATGCTTGTCGTAAAAGACGACTATCGGGATCGGGTGGTCAGGCTCGCTGACTTGGTTGATGCATGTCATCGGTCTTAATTACGTACCCCTCTGACAAGTATAAATTGGCACGGCTCCCATGGCCGAAAGCTACGAATACACAATGCAATCTAGAAAGTGGTCAAATGTAACAAATGTTGTATTTGGGATAACACTTTCTTAGTAAAGTACAGATTCTCGTACAAGTGGAAGCCTCGGTGGCTGAATGGGTTAGATCGCTGACTTTGTGTGCTGGCGATAAGGTGCCTCACTCTGGCAAGTGTGGGTTCAAATCTGTACTTAGCTAAGAAAGTGTAACATTTGTTACATTTGAACACTTTCTAAATGGCATTGTGTATTCATAGCTTTCGGCCATGGGAGCCGTGTCAATTTACACTTGTCAGAGGGGTACTCAAAGTAGGTGATCTAGACTACCAGTTTTTGTGGAAGCTTCGGTGGCTGAGTGGGTTAGATCGCTGACTTTGTGTGCTGGAGAGTAGGTGCCTCACTCTGGCAAGTGTGGGTTCGAATCCCGGACGGGACTCAACCCAAAAGTACGAGAATCTGTACTTTACGTAGAAAGTGTTATCCCAAATATAACATTTGTTACATTTGACCACTTTCTAAATGGCATTGTGTATTCATTGGAGCAGAAAATTGAGTACACTCCTATCATAAATGATATGTATGTAATGTCATGATCAGATCACCCAGACATACATGATCCATTGAAACGGACTGTGTACTAATGTCTAATAGCAGTAAGGAAAACGTTTATCTTCACAGGCAACATAAATATAGAGTCAGTTATGAAATAAAGGTCTTGTCACGTTTTGGGTGGTTTGGAATAAACTCTGAAAGATTAATTCTTTCAGAAATTATTTTTGTCTTCAGGTCCACTGAAACCTCTGAAAAGAAATCTACCAGACTCCACGCATTTCTAAAGTTGAAGTCAATTCCATAGCTGCGAACAAATGTTTCAAGCTTGAAAACAATTTTACACTTCTCTTTGTCACATCTGCTTGTACATCTGTCAATATTATCAAGAACTCTGAGGTAATAGATCAAATGTTTGACAAACTGATTCGACAGCCTCAGACGCAAGTGCAATATACCCGTCACTATTCTTACAAGTGGAATGGAGTCAAACAACGGCGGTTTAACACAGCTGTACCTCTTACCCTTTCTGTCAGCCATAGCTGAATTTTCTTCCACAGTCCTTGCCCCCAGACTTACATCCGTAACTGACCATCTCTTTTTCATATCATACCTGTGTGCAGCAGGGCATTTACACCAAACACAGGAGAATGTTGAAGCACAAGAGGCTATACCAGAGACCATATTCAAAAACTTCAGATCTCCACCCAAGTAGTATGTGACGTGAAATCTAACATCTTTCATTAGCTGAAAACATTGCAGGTAATTACCCTTCACTGAAACACATTGCTCATCATCTAGTATAGTGAAGCCAAAATTAACATGCTTCTGACGCCTACCAAGATCAGTGGCGACACCTGGAGCTTCACATTGACATTTTCGGTATCCAAAATTAAGCTACCTTTGGTTTGGTTGTTGTTTTACGCCGCACTCAGCAATATTCCAGCTATATGACGGCGGTCTGTAAATAATCGAATCTGGACCAGACAATACAGAGATTGACATCATGAACATCGATCCACGCAATTGGGATCGATGACATACATCAACCAAATCAGCGAGCCTGACCACCCGATCCGTTAGTTGCCTTTTACGGCAAGCAGGGGTTGCTGAAGACCTATTCTAGCCCGGATCTTCACGGGACTTTCCCTCAACATGGGTACAATGTGGGAAGCCCATTTCTGGTGTCTCCCGCCGTGATATTGCTGGAATATTGCTAAAAGCGGCGTAAAACCATACTCACTCACTACCTTTCCCTATTGTGAGTAATTGTGAGATATACCTTGTGAGTCTATCCTTCAGAAACTGCTGTACTCCTCACGCAAATTGGGTGACTGACTATGTTTGTGTTGGCATTGTGCTCTTCATGCTCTTAATTACTGACAGTGTGAACTTGGTAAAGTGGTAACTCATGATAGGCCTTGTTAGAAATATTACCAGAATCCTTTCCAATTATTAACCCATCCATATAAAAAAGGGGACCATCTTCCTTTGGAACACCATCTTATAAAGACAAAGATATTAGACTGCCTTCTGACTTTTTGACTTGTAAAGACAATGCCTCCATCTCATACCTACCCATGAATTCTAAAAAAAATTGACACTCAGTTAACACTATTTAGTTTCTTTTACACAGCTGTGACCTTGACAGACAAGCATTGAAGGACAGCACTCTAAATGGCCGGACTGACTTATTTGTTTGTCTTTCCAATAGAAATGCATTTAATTGATTCTTTTTTTCTTCAAAACCATTTTCTGCGACTGCACATGTTTTGCCTTTTTGAAAGCAGATTTATATCTACACATCAAAGATTTTCTTATGCTTTTCTCATTTTTAAACTTTGTGTGCATGTTTGGAAGACAAATTACAGTAACAAAAATCTTAACATAATAATGTTCACTGTCCCAAACTTCCAGTAGACGTTGATGTTGTTTACTTCACGTTCTGTTAGTTTTATCATGATTGGAAATAAGCTTCTTGAGATATGACTTCAATGTGGGTAACACATTCTCAATTACAACAAAAAGGAATTCAATATGATGCTTGTCACAGATTGACACCAAAATCAATGTGCATACTTCAGTTGAAAATGTATTAACATCTCGAGTGATTCTCTTAAATTCTTTCAATAAAAAAATTGTCACTTTGACATCACTTTTCACATCACTGTCAGCCATTAAAAACTAAAAAATCTAGACCAAACAAAGACAAAATACTCTTATAGAATAATCAAAACTCTCTTACTGGGAAATCTGTATGAAACTATCATACACACAAACATTCAAAAGGACAAGTGTAATTTAATGTTTCAAACTGTACCTCAAATGAATATCCTGCATGTTGCTTTTTCCCCTTACAAATTGCAGTCTGAACATATACCCTATGTGGACAAGTTTCTTTCTCATAAACAGGTCATATTCCTCTCTTGGTTTTCTTTCATATAAACGGAATTTCAGTTTCACTTTTCATATAAATGAAAACCCCGCTTCTTTAGAAATGCCGAACCACCAGTGATCGCCAAAGGGAATGACCGGGCTATGTACTTCTAGAAAATTGAACTCCTCACCTGGAGTAGAGTCCTTCCATGATCTCACCCTAGCCAGACTGATAATTTCTTGTGCTTACGATGGGGATGAGAGAGGGATGTTAACAGCAACCAACGAAACTATGCCCCTTGAGCAAATTAACTGATCCCTCATACAAATGAGGACCTGAAACTTAAAGATATCATTGGGTGTGTTGCTTCTGAGGGACGATCGAGTAACCATGTTCGGTTCGTCAACCCACTGATCATGTTTGGAAGACCATCCAATGTAGTGTACCCTGTGGCGAATAACCCTCTTTCCTACTTTTGTTTCAAGTATGTCCACGTCAAACAGGTGTGTTTCACTCCATCTGTCTTGTGGTGGATCTCTCAGAGAGAGTCTTTGTGGCCTGTAGTCTGGGTCCTGGCTTCTGCCTTGTCTGCCTCTCAATATGGGTGGCATCATGTCTAATACAAAACACTAATACTCAAGAATGTTGTAAAATGTAACAAATAAGTAGTCGATTTCTGCGAACCATTCATATACTGTAAAGCTTGGAATTAATGCCAGAAAATATATGTGCAAAATATGCAAGTGGTCTTTGTTCGCATTAATTAAACTTTGCGGATATGTCTCAAAATTGACTGTTGACAAGACCGCCTCCCCTCGAATCCATTCGGGTAGAATAGGTCTTCAGCAACTCATGCTTGCCGTAAGAGGGGACTAGGCTTGTCGTAAAAGGCGACTAACGGGATCGGGTAGTTAGGCTTCTGACTTGGCTGATGCATGTCATCGATCCCAAACGCGTGGATCGATGCTCATGATATTAATCACTGGATTGTCTGGTCCAGACTCGATTATTTACAGACCGCCGTCATATAGCTTGATTATTGCTGAGTGCGGCGTTAAACAACAAACTAACAACCAACCATTCAGGTGATAACAAACTTGTTAAAATAATATGAGATTTGCGATAAAACATCAAAAGACATAATGCAATTTTCACTACTTTTTTCACTTTTGGCTGAATGGAATCTGTTTCGACGGACAGTCAAGATTGATTATTCTCTGACGTTAACGTTTGACATTTACACCAGATCTTATTCTCATGTATAAATTATACTTATAACCCAAACTATTTATGCTTTGCATGTATTGATATATTCCATACGAACTGCACAGATAACATACCATGTCACCAGAGCTGGAACAGTTTAGTCAGAAAATGTTGATTCAACAGGACTCGTAGATCTGTCTGAAATATGGATAACTTTTGATAGAGTTTAAAATAGAGATACAGGAAATCAATCCTGGCGAGATTAAAACGAATGTGAAGATTCCGGGTTAGAAAAGGTATTCAGCAGCCCAAACTTGCCGTAAAAGGCAACTATGCTTGTCGTAAAAGGCGACTAACGGGGTCGGGTGTAACGGGATCGGGTGGTCTGGCTCGCTGACTTTGTTGATACATGTCATCGATCCTAATTGCGTGGATCGATGCTCATGATGTCAATCACTAGATTGTCTGGTCCAGACTCGATTATTTTACAGACCGCCGTCTTATAGCTGGAATATTGCTGAGTGCGGCGTTAAACAACAAACAAACAAACAATTAAACGAATGGAGGTACATCCATTCCAGTCCTGACTGCGGTTTAGGAAGGCACTATGAAGGATTTCAGGGCGTAACCATTTGTCAAGGTTAGCTAAAGGAGATTTTATGAGAACTTCAAATCAGAACGTCAGCTGTTTAGCATCGTAGATGACATCTCTTCTTTTCCTCGCTCAGTACGACTCTATTATTACCCAAACGTCGTTACAAGATACAGATCGATTAATTACAGACAGCCGTCATATAGCTGGAATACTGCCGAGTGCGGCGTTAAATACTAACAAGAAATAACAACAAAAACTTAGTCTCTCCTGGGAGAACAGAGGCATATCTCAAACAAAGTCACTTGCCAGTGGACTTCCATCTATCTATTCTCCGTGACCATCGTTTCTTGATTTGTGACCAGTTTTGCTGGACAGGAATGCGATCTTGAATTCTAGCTAGATACGATCTCTGTACTCAACAACCGTTGCCTTAGACACGCTCCAAACCTCCTAGGTCGTTACTGCACTATGTGTTACGCGACATGTCGATATTCATGAGCCGATGCGATGTGTTTAAATCTTAATTTGAAAGAGCATCATACAATTCTTGCTCAATAGCTGTTGATCAAGGCTACAACATTCAAGGTCTCGGTAACCCTTTCAAAAGGTGTGGTAGACACGTGGAAGATATTTCCAAATTTGACCCATCAGTGACAAAAATGATGTCCGATTCAATTCCCTGTTTTGACTCGTACCATATCTTCCTTCAAGTGCTTTTTTTCAGGTGAACAGTTGACTTGCTTTTGCGTGCGTTTGTGACGGGTGCCACCGGTTGGTCAGGATACGCTCACCTTTCACGGACACCTGGTATCACCACTATCTGATAGTGATTTTTAACCACATGCTTACGATAAAGTCGGGATCGTATTCGACGTCTGGCAGAGATTTCTTTACAGGCTGACGTATGGCAGGAGTACCGCTGTGCTGCGTCAGGCAATAAATACTTCCTTTTTATGCAAATTGTATGAATGGCGGATGCACCGGTAGGACATGCTTACCATTTTCGCGAAAACCTGGTGTCATCTGATTTTCTGTTGTCCATTCATATAATTTCCACAGATATTATGAATTAGTTCAAGTTGAATTTACTTTTGCAGAAAATCTGGACTGGTTATACTCTTGCATTGGCAATTTATATTTATGAATATTGAAAGGGTTTTGTCGCATTTATTTTAATCTTTGTCTGATGTTTATATGACACCCAATCATCCTGTGAATAGCTTCACTCTGGCACAATGGTAAGCATAAGCCAATTCATGGCCAAATGTCCATCCCACACCATCGAGGTGTAAAGGGTGATTGCGCGGAAGTCGCTCTTCGTTGCAGACAGCAATATTGAATGATTTTTTTACTTGATGGTTAAAGCAGTGTGCCAGCTGTAGGACGGGGGTATGTAAATAATTGAGCCTGGAACAAGTATGTGTTAAGACAGGTAGGCGTTAGGCTATCCCGGGTACGCAGGAACCCATGCTTTTATTTGAACCATCTACATTTCGGATCGGGCGGCCAGGCTCTGTAAATTCCTGATCGGGGCGTTGCTCATGCAATCAACCACAATTATTTCACTGAACATATTATTATAGTTTTACTTATGTACACTAAACTAACGGTTGCTGTGATCGGTTGCTGGCGACATCGACATGACGTGACCGCCTGTCGTTGCCCACAAGATATTTCACAGAGCTCTGTGAATGTAAAGGTGGGCATGAGGGTTTTATGTGCTGAGCAAATGCCAGGTGGCCTGACTGGTGTCAATTAGCGTACACCTATATTTGATTTGCCAGCACTCGGAATTAGAATTTGATAGACACGCCATTGGAAGTGTGTTTAAGATAAGCATTCAAGACATACACCTTTTTTGGCTAGTTTGGTATATATATATATATATGTATATGTATATGTACAGTGCCGTGCCAGTTATATTCGTCTGGTCCACAATGGCCGCCGTTTGTTTACTTATCGACTCGCTTTTACAGAGCGTCATTTATTAATGAAAAAAATTATTTACATACCTTAATACTTGGTAAGATGCCCTTTGTCAAGGTTAGCTAAAGGAGATTTTATGAGAACTTCAAATCAGAACGTCAGCTGTTTAGCATCGTAGATGACATCTCTTCTTTTCCTCGCTCAGTACGACTCTATTATTACCCAAACGTCGTTACAAGATACAGATCGATTATTTACAGACCGCCGTCATATAGCTGGAATATTGCCGAGTGCGGCGTTAAACAACAAACAAACAAACAATTAAACGAATGGGGGTACATCCATTCCAGTCCTGACTGCGGTTTAGGAAGGCACTATGAAGGATTTCAGGGCGTAACCATTTGTCAAGGTTAGCTAAAGGAGATTTTATGAGAACTTCAAATCAGAACGTCAGCTGTTTAGCATCGTAGATGACATCTCTTCTTTTCCTCGCTCAGTACGACTCTATTATTACCCAAACGTCGTTACAAGATACAGATCGATTATTTACAGACCGCCGTCATATAGCTGGAATATTGCCGAGTGCGGCGTTAAATACTAACAAGAAATAACAACAAAAACTTAGTCTTTCCTGGGAGAACAGAGGCATATCTCAAACAAAGTCACTTGCCAGTGGACTTCCATCTATCTATTCTCCGTGACCATCGTTTCTTGATTTGTGACCAGTTTTGCTGGACAGGAATGCGATCTTGAATTCTAGCGAGATACGATCTCTGTACTCAACAACCGTTGCCTTAGACACGCTCCAAACCTCCTAGGTCGTTACTGCACTATGTGTTACGCGACATTTCGATATTCATGAGCCGATGCGATGTGTTTAAATCTTAATTTGAAAGAGCATCATACAATTCTTGCTCAATAGCTGTTGATCAAGGCTACAACATTCAAGGTCTCGGTAACCCTTTCAAAAGGTGTGGTAGACACGTGGAAGATATTTCCAAATTTGACCCATCAGTGACAAAAATGATGTCCGATTCAATTCCCTGTTTTGACTCGTACCATATCTTCCTTCAAGTGCTTTTTTTCAGGTGAACAGTTGACTTGCTTTTGCGTGCGTTTGTGACGGGTGCCACCGGTTGGTCAGGATATGCTCACCTTTCACGAACACCTGGTATCACCACTATCTGATAGTGATTTTTAACCACATGCTTACGATAAAGTCGGGATCGTATTCGTCGTCTGGCAGAGATTTCTTTACAGGCTGACGTATGGCAGGAGTACCGCTGTGCTGCGTCAGGCAATAAATACTTCCTTTTTATGCAAATTGTATGAATGGCGGATGCACCGGTAGGACATGCTTACCCTTTTCGCGAAATCCTGGTGTCATCTGATTTTCTGTTGTCCATTCATATAATTTCCACAGATATTATGAATTAGTTCAAGTTGAATTTACTTTTGCAGAAAATCTGGACTGGTTATACTCTTGCATTGGCAATTTATATTTATGAATATTGAAAGGGTTTTGTCGCATTTATTTCAATCTGTGTCTGATGTTTATATGACACCCAATCATCCTGTGAAGAGCTTCACTCTGGCACAATGGTAAGCATAAGCCAATTCATGGCCAAATGTCCATCCCACACCATCGAGGTGTAAAGGGTGATTGCGCGGAAGTCGCTTTTCGTTGCAGACAGCAATATTGAATGAATTTTTTACTTGATGGTTAAAGCAGTGTGCCAGCTGTAGGACGGGGGTATGTAAATAATTGAGCCTGGAACAAGTATGTGTTAAGACAGGTAGGCGTTAGGCTATCCCGGGTACGCAGGAACCCATGCTTTTATTTGAACCATCTACATTTCGGATCGGGCGGCCAGGCTCTGTAAATTCCTGATCGGGGCGTTGCTCATGCAATCAACCACAATTATTTCACTGAACATATTATTATAGTTTTACTTATGTACACTAAACTAACGGTTGCTGTGATCGGTTGCTGGCGACATCGACATGACGTGACCGCCTGTCGTTGCCCACAAGATATTTCACAGAGCTCTGTGAATGTAAAGGTGGGCATGAGGGTTTTATGCGCTGAGCAAATGCCAGGTGGCATGACTGGTTACAATTAGCGTACACCTATATTTTATTTGCCAGCACTCGGAATTAGTTTTTGATAGACACGCCATTGGAAGTGTGTTTGAGATTAGCATTCAAGACATACACCTTTTTGGGCTAGTTTGGTATATATATATATATATATATATCGTGGTAACGGTATAACTGTACTCTTGAAAATCACATGCGTGAAACCGGTTGAGTAAATTATACAGCTCATCTTTGGACTTTTGTATTTTATCTATATATATATATATATATATATATATATATATATATATATATATATTATATTATATATATATATATATATATATATATTCTTATTATTATTATCAGATTAAATGCAGCAAAGAGGGTCTGGGTGATCCTTGCACAGTCAGGCTGTTTAGGCTCATCATTAGCTTAGGGCCCTTGTATAATCTACATTTCATATTTACATTTGAAGCAAATCACACATTGACGGTTTCGAGTGGGAAGTGACTGGTCCCAGGCAGCAAACAGAAAACCTTCTGCTTCACTTTTCAAACCAGCCGACTTCATCCAAGCAAAGGACTCTGCAGGGTCGCAACATACTGATCTCGATGCAGCGGTCGATTAGATAGTCTCTTCTGGAAACAGAAGTCTGGGCCGATTTGATATGGCATCTCGGTTGGTTGACACTCATTTCTGTGCCGTGCCAAAACGAGTATGTTATCGAAACATTCTCAATTTAAAAAAACAGGTTTGTAACCTTATTTTGATACCATACATTCTAAAATGATAATATTACACTCAACCATATGAATGAATGCTCGATTATTGAGACGGTCAAGTTATTATGAATGACAATCGCTTATCACTAATATACTTGTCGTAAGAGGCGACTAACGGGATCGGGTGGTCAGGCTCGCTGACTTAGTTCATGCATGTCATCGATCCCAATTGCGTAGATCGATGCTCCTGATGTCAAACAGCGTCCAGACTCGATTATTTACAGACCGCCGTCATATAGTTGGAATATCGCTGAGTGCGGCGTTAAACAACAGACCAAAGAACGAACACTAATCACAGAACATCAGTCACCTTTCCTTTGACAAAATTAATTTTGTCTTTAAGCCGCCAACACAGAATGTTGGTGTAGGTGCTCGCCCTACCTTTAAGCCGCCAACACAGTAGGTTGGTGTAGGTGCTCGCTGTACCTTTAAGCCGCCAACACAGTAGGTTGGTGTAGGTGCTCGCCCTACCTTTAAGCCGCCAACACAGAAGGTTGGTGTAGGTGCTCGCCCTACCTTTAAGCCGCCAACACAGTAGGTTGGTGTAGGTGCTCGCTGTACCTTTAAGCCGCCAACACAGTAGGTTGGTGTAGGTGCTCGCCCTACCTTTAAGCCGCCAACACAGTAGGTTGGTGTAGGTGCTCGCTGTACCTTTAAGCCGCCAACACAGTAGGTTGGTGTAGGTGCTCGCCCTACCTTTAAGCCGCCAACACAGAAGGTTGGTGTAGGTGCTCGCTGTACCTTTAAGCCGCCAACACAGTAGGTTGGTGTAGGTGCTCGCTGTACCTTTAAGCCGCGAACACAGTAGGTTGGTGTAGGTGCTCGCCCTACCTTTAAGCCGCCAACACAGAAGGTTGGTGTAGGTGCTCGCCCTACCTTTAAGCCGTCAACACAGAAGGTTGGTGTAGGTGCTCGCCCTACCTTTAAGCCGCCAACACAGAAGGTTGGTGTAGGTGCCCGCCCTACCTTTAAGCCGCCAACACAGAAGGTTGGTGTAGGTGCTCGCCCTACCTTTAAGCCGCCAACAGAGAAGGTTGGTGTAGGTGCTCGCCCTACCTTTAAGCCGCCAACACAGTAGGTTGGTGTAGGTGCTCGCCCTACCTTTAAGCCGCCAACACAGTAGGTTGGTGTAGGTGCTCGCCCTACCTTTAAGCCGTCAACACAGTAGGTTGGTGTAGGTGCTCGCCCTACCTTTTATAAAAAGTCTGTTTGTTGTCTTTGTGACTAGGGTATATAGTGCATATTCACTTGCCACACACATGACGAGTAGATAAATGCTATGCAAATGCTTCTGTTAATACTCTTGACATTACGAGGGGTCAGGTGCTTGTTCGCATAAAGGGAGATGATTCTATTCTTATCTGACACAGCATTTGCCGAGGCGTCGCAATATCATTAACCCGGTTGCTAACCTAGGTTGTTTGCGATAGCACGCAGTGGGTCAAGTAGACTTTGTCAGTCCACAAGGTCATAGCTTTACAATGATACTGACAATATCAAAGAATGTCAGTTTTAATACCTGACGGTTGCATTTGGAGCAAGGCTGACAGTTAAGGTAAATGCGATATAATCGGAACAAACATCGCCTATTTTATGTTTGCAAGTGCATATTACAGGAGACTCAACTCAGTCTTGACCCTGAATGACTTGTGGCAACTAGTGCAGTCGTAGCCGGCTCCCTGATCGGACTGGGGTCAGTTTATTCATAATTTGAGCCTGCAATTGGTAAGTTATTTTAACCGTTTCAAGGTTCTGCAACTGCCACTTTGTCAGTTTATGTTGTATCTCTTGTACCCAGGGTAACAGGCCTCAGGTACCCGGGTAACAGGGTACTGTAACCAGACAGTTTTACGTCTTATCATCAGTATTGTAGAGAAGGAGAAGACCCATGCTTGCCGTAAAAGGTGACTATGCTTGTCGTAAAAGGCGACTAACGGGATCGGGTGGTGAGGCTCACTGACTTGGTTGATGCATGTCATCGATTCCAATTGCGTGGATCGATGCTCATGATATCAATCACTGGCTTGTCTGGTCCAGACTCGATTATCTACAGACCGCCGTCATATAGCTGGGATATTGCTGAGTGCGGCGTTTAACAACAAACCAAACCAAACCAAAAAAGAGAAGGGGAACCACTGTTTCTGTTTCTGTCAATGTTTCTGAGATGGGTTTGGCGCAGCATTCAGCAACACTTCAGTTGTATGCTGGTCAGCTCAGTGTCGGCGCAAGGCCGAAGTGATGCAATTCATGAATGCTTGTCACTTGGTGAACCTAACCGCACAAGCATGACGCAGAACAAGGACCATGATCGAGGGATCTACTATTCTAACCTGGCAAGGATCCTGGCAAGGGTAGAGACGCAATGCTCTTCAGCATATTGCAGACCCTGAGAAAGAGTACGGTGACTAGTGCGTGAATTTAATTAAGGTGCTTTGCTTTTTAAAACTTGTTTTGTTGTTTCTTGTTTCATATAATTTATTTTCTCCTGAACATGATGGCAGCTTTGTGATCCACCTTTACTCGTGTTGTTTGTAAGATTGTAGAGTTGCGTCCATCAGGCGCTAGAAGCCAATGATCGTGGCTTCGAATACAGGTTCACCCTGATGTTTCTTGCAGTTTCATCTGAGTGAAATGGTATAGATGACGAAAATCTTCTTTCATTAGAATGGTAAACAAAATATCAATAAGGGTACGTATGGTTTTTTTTGCAGATGTTACAACTGATGCTTGAACATTCCACAGTCATGCCAGTTATTCACGTGTCCCCTGAGAATCACCCTCAAGCAAAATACCCACTATTGGAAGTAAACGGATGGCGCTTCCCATGCGATTTTAACGAAGAGGTCATCCGGAACATACCGGAAGTGGACATAAGAGATGATGACGTCATGTTGTGCGGATATATGCGATCTGGTAGTGCAACACTTTTACTATCAAATAGATAGGTAGCCCAGTCGTTAAAGCGTTCAGTCGTCAGACCAAAGACCAGGTCCTACTATTTGGTGTGAAACCTACACCTCCACCATTGGTATGGCTGGAATATTCCAGGTGGCGTAAGATTCAAATCACTCACACTGTAATAGGAAATGTTTGTAGGCAATGCGATTTGTCTTTCTCTATATAGAGACAGGAGCCCCGTATGTTAAGGACCCTTGCTCAATGTATGGTAATTATTGGACATGGACCGTCTCTGTTGTTGTGTGGTAGGGCGTCCGCCCGGAGAGCGGAAGACGTTAAAAGATGGTACTTGTTGTTACCCGGTCTTGCGCTCGGCATTAAGGGGATAAAACAAGGACTGGTCGGCTCGGTGTCAGTATACTGTGTCTGGGTGGGGTGTTATTCATGTTATACTGCGGCATGATATCTCAGTGAGCCAACACTATTAATCGGACTACATGTAGTACAAGCAGCCACACACACATACGCACATACGTACATTCACGTCGCTATATACGTGCAATAATCTTGGACGCGACGTTAAACCCCAAATCAGCTCAACACCTATTGTATATGACGGAGACATAGCACATGTGTCATCATATGCGTGCTACAGAACAAACTTTGTCAATAGCCCATAGGTCATGATGTTAACGGCTCTTTGGATGCTAATTGACCTGCCTGTTCATGAGTTTGTGACGAGTGCCGACGGAAGGGGATGATACGCTCACCTTTTCGCCCTTGGTATCAGACATTGCTCCATAAACACATGGCTATGATTTAGTCTGAATCGTACCATGGACTCAGGATTATGAAACTGTCGCTTTTAGTTAGGGAGTCACCACTAACCACTTCCTCCCCTCTTGTACCTGTTAATAAATCTATCGACCTTCTAAACTCTATGATGTTGAAGTTCCGTACCAATGTTCTATTCCATGCAGAAAGACATTTAATATGTTTAACGTTAAATGTTTAAACTATGGCAGTTTAAAATTAAAGATTACAGTTAAACCTTTACACGTTTTTTGTGGGCATTTGGAAGAGATTTCCAAATTTGACGCATCAGTGACAAAAACAATGTGTTTTTTTTAAAGTTGAACAATTGACCTACTTTTGCATGTTTTTGGTGACGGGTACCACCCGTGGGGCAGGATATGCCCACCTTTTCTCGAAAACCTGACATAGCTTTTTGATAGGTGTGGTGAGGTGAAATAGGGTTCAACGTCGCGTCCAAGACTATTGCACTTATATAGCGACGTGCATGCATGTGTATGTATGTGTGTGGCTGATTGTACTAGTCCGGACTGATGCCGAGTTATAGTGCTAGCTCACTGAGATACCATGCCGCAGTTTAACATGAATACCCCACTCAGACACAGTACACTGACTCCGAGCCGACCAGTCCTTGTTTTAGCCCCTTAATGCCGAGCGCCAGACAGGACAACAACAAGTACCTTCTTTTAACGTCTTTTGGTATGACGCGGTCGGGGATCGAACCCCGGACTTTCCGCTCTCCGGGCGGACGCTCTACCACTAGACCATGGAGGCGGTCCGCTTTGTGATAGTGATGCATAAACACATGATTACGATATAGTCGGAATTGTACAATCGACTGTGTTTTTGATGAATACATAAAGGGGTTTGTTGTTTTCATTTACCATCTGATATTTAACGACAGGTACACATTGGTGCTTTGAAGTGATCAACATGCTACTGAGGAAGTCTGTAGACACGATACCACACCCGAAGGAACACTTTCACTTGGAGCAAAAATTCAATGAGGAACTGGCACAGCATCCTTCACCCAGAGTTCTCAATGGGCACATGCATTTTGATCGTCTTCCCAAAGCAGCGATTGAAAAGAAGGTGAAAGTAATATACGTTCTGAGGGACCCACGTGACATCGCCTGCTCGTGGTATCAGTTGATGGGAAAGTACCTTCGGATCAGAGACAAGGTGGAGATATGCCCTTTCGCAGATTGGCTGAAGTTATTCGTAAATGGCGAATGTATGTACACACGTCCCTGTATGTGTAGATGGCTGTGTTGCTTTGTGTGTGTGTGTTCTTGTGTGTGTTGCTGCATGTTTTCATGTGCTAATTTATGTGTCATGATGTTCTTATATCTGTGTTAAGATGTTATTGTATGTGTGTAATGATGTACCAATATTGGTGTTATGATGTTCCATATGCGTGTCACGATGTTCCTACATGTGTGTTATGATGTTCCTACATGTTTGGTTTCATGCCCCTATGTGTGTTTCACGATGTTCCTACATGTGTGTCACGATGTTCCTACATGTGTGTCACGATGTTCCTACATGTGTGTCACGATGTTCCTACATGTGTGTTATGATGTTCCTACATGTGTTATGATGTTCCTACATGTGTTATGATGTTCCTACATGTGTGTTAAGATGTTCCTATATGTGTGTCACGATGTTCCTACATGTGTTATGATGTTCCTTCATGTGTTATGATGTTCCTACATGTGTTATGATGTTCCTATATGTGTGTTATGATGTTTATATATGTGTGTCATGATGTTTCTATATATGTGTTATGATGTTCCAATATGTGTGTCATGATGTTTCTATATATGTGTTATGATGTTCCTACATGTGTGTCATGATGTTTCTATATATGTGTTATGATGTTCCTACATGTGTGTTATGATGTTCCTACTTGTGTGTTAAGATGTTCCTATATGTGTGTCGTGATGTTCCTACATGTGTGTTAAGATGTTCCTATGTGTGTGTGTGTCACGATGTCCTTACACGTGTGTTATGATATTCCTATATTATATATTATGCTTGTAATACATATAGGAACATCATTTTACACATATAGGAACATCATAACGAACATATAGGAACATAATAAACACATATGAACATATATGTGTTATGATGTTCCAATATGTGTTTGATAATGTTCCTGTATGTGTGTCATGATGTTCCTATATGTGTGTCATGATGTTCCTATATGTGTGTCATGATGTTCCTATATGTGTGTCATGATGTTCCTGTATGTGTGTCATGATGTTCCAATATGTGTTTGATAATGTTTCTATATATGTGTTATGATGTTCCAATATGTGTTTGATAATGTTCCTGTATGTGTGTCATGATGTTTCTATATGTGTGTCATGATGTTCCTATATGTGTGTCATGATGTTCCTATATGTGTGTCATGATGTTCCTGTATGTGTGTCATGATGTTCCTATATGTGTGTCATGATGTTTCTATATATGTGTCATGATGTTCCTATATGTGTGTCATGATGTTCCTATATGTGTGTCATGATGTTCCTATATGTGTGTCATGATGTTCCTGTATGTGTGTCATGATGTTCCTATATGTATGTCATGATGTTTCTATATATGTGTCATGATGTTCCTATATGTGTGTCATGATGTTCCTATATGTGTGTCATGATGTTCCTATATGTGTGTCATGATGTTCCTATTTGTGTGTCATGATGTTTCTATATGTGTGTCATGATGTTCCTATATGTGTGTCATGATGTTCCTGTGTGCGTCTCATGATGTTTCTATATGTGTGTCATGATGTTTCTATATGTGTGTCATGATGTTCCTATATGTGTGTCATGATGTTCCTATATGTGTGTCATGATGTTCCTATATGTGTGTCATGATGTTTCTATATGTGTGTCATGTTGTTCCTATATGTGTCTCATGATGTTTCTATATGTGTGTCATGATGTTCCTATATGTGTGTCATGATGTTTCTATATGTGTGTCATGATGTTCCTATATGTGTCTCATGATGTTTCTATATGTGTGTCATGATGTTCCTATATGTGTGTCATGATGTTTCTATATGTGTGTCATGATGTTCCTATATGTGTGTCATGATGTTCCTATTTGTGTGTCATGATGTTCCTATTTGTGTGTTATGATGTTCCTATATGTGTGTCATGATGTTTCTATATGTGTTTGATAATGTTCCTGTATGTGTGTCATGATGTTCCTATATGTGTGTCATGATGTTTCTATATATGTGTCATGATGTTCCTATATGTGTGTCATGATGTTCCTATATGTGTGTCATGATGTTCCTATATGTGTGTCATGATGTTTCTATATGTGTGTCATGATGTTCCTATATGTGTGTCATGATGTTCCTATATGTGTGTCACGATGTTCCTATATGTGTGTCATGATGTTTCTATATGTGTGTCATGATGTTGCTATATGTGTGTAATGATATTTCTATATGTGTGTCATGATGTTCCTATATGTGTGTCATGATGTTTCTATATGTGTTTGATAATGTTCCTGTATGTGTGTCATGATGTTCCTATATGTGTGTCATGATGTTTCTATATATGTGTCATGATGTTCCTATATGTGTGTCATGATGTTCCTATATGTGTGTCCCGATGTTCCTATATGTGTGTCATGATGTTTCTATATATGTGTCATGATGTTCCTATATATGTGTCATGATGTTCCTATATGTGTGTCACGATGTTCCTATATGTGTGTCACGATGTTCCTATATGTGTGTCATGATGTTTCTATATGTGTGTCATGATGTTTCTATATGTGTGTCATGATGTTCCTATATGGGTGTCATGATGTTTCTATATGTGTGTCATGATGTTCCTATATGTGTGTCATGATGTTCCTATATGTGTGTCATGATGTTTCTATATGTGTGTCATGATGTTCCTATATGTGTGTCATGATGTTTCTATATGTTACCTTATGATGTTCCTATATGTGTGTCATGATGTTTCTATATGTGTGTCACGATGTTCCTATATGTGTGTCATGATGTTTCTATATGTGTGTCATAATGTTTCTATATGTGTGTCATGATGTTCCTATATGTGTGTCATGATGTTTCTATATGTGTGTCATGATGTTTCTATATGTGTTTGATAATGTTCCTGTATGTGTGTCATGATGTTCCTATATGTGTGTCATGATGTTCCTATATGTGTGTCATGATGTTCCTATATGTGTGTCATGATGTTCCTACATGTGTGTCATGATGTTCCTATATGTGTGTCATGATGTTCCTATATGTGTGACCGCCTCCGTGGTCTTGTGGTAGAGCGTCCGCCCGGAGAGCGGAAGGTCCGGGGTTCGATCCCGGGCCGCGTCATACAAAAAGACGTTAAAAGATTGTACTTGTTGTTACCCTGTCTGGCGCTCGGCATTAAGGGGCTAAAACAAGGACTGGTCGGCTCGGAGTCAGTATACTGTGTCTGAGTGGGGTATTCATGTTAAACTGCGGCATGGTATCTCAGTGAGCTAGCACTATAAATCGGCATCAGTCCGGACTAGTACAAGCAGCCACACACACACACATACACGTACATGCACGTCGCTATATAAGTGCAATAATCTTGGACGCGACGTTAAACCCAATTTCACCTCACCTATATGTGTGTCATGATGTTCCTACATGTGTGTCGTGATGTTCCTATATGTGTGTCATGATGTTTCTATATGTGTGTCATGATGTTCCTATATGTGTGTCATGATGTTCCTATATGTGTGTCATGATGTTCCTATATGTGTGTCATGATGTTTCTATTATTATATTGCGGTGCAATTTATTGTCAAACAATTATTTTAAGTCTATTACATTGTTTCATTGTTGAGTATATATTAATAGTTATGCACAATTCGTTTGACAGTGGCCTGGGGCAGCTGGTTCGATCACGTGACAAACTGGGAAAAGGCTATGGCCAATGATCACACTTCATCGATTCTAGTGGTCCGCTTTGAAGATCTCGTGACAGTAAGTGAGCGAGTGAATGCTGTTTTTTGCCGCTGTCAGCAATATTTCAGCTATACCGCCGAAGGCATTAATAATAGAGTTTGTTACTTGGTTGAAAACAGGAACACCAATCTACAATATATGTTGTAATGACGAACAAAAAGCCAAATGAAACATCCTGACAATCCGATCATCGCGCAGATAGTACTGGTCACTGTGACTGGGGTACTGGTCACTGGTGCTGTGCATCCACATATATTTTTTATTGCTGTCGGGTAGTACGGGTGACCCAATCGTCTACAGCGCCGCAATTCGCTGTGTAGAGTTGCGGCCGTTTGCACTCCAAATTCCAAGCTCCTTCCCAGCGCGTGACATCTTCGTTACCCTCTCGGTAGCATCGCTGCCGACAGTGTGGACGCGGCCATTACAAGAATTGTTACGTTTGCCCTCTAACCCCAAATGTACTAACGCTTATACGATTTGTCTTTGGGAATGCCGTCATAGTTTATTTTGAAAAGGTTTGAAAGAGTGACCATGTGTTCCAGATGAATTTACTTTTTTGTTTGTATAATCAGATTGGTTCGAGATTGCAGACTAACGGATAATCACTCAACTTTCCCGTTACATTCTTATTATACTTATTACATTGAAATGAAATAGAAATTCAAATTGACAAAGATAATAATTAAGCTGGTGTAAGAGTATTATGGGTCACGGCGGTATTCACTCATTCGTAAACATAAATGTCAGTCGGTTGCGAGTTCAACTCCAAGCATGGTTGTGGTCACCTATCACAGTGGGGAGTTTTGACTAATGGCAGCTATAGTATAGAGAGCTGCGCTGTGAGGAGCTTGGTAGGTTCTTTTCGCTCAAATGGAGTCTGTTTCGGATGATCGAGACCGAGTATCCTCTGGCGTTGACATTAGATATTTGACATTTTATGGTTACAGCAACCAGTTCGACAAATTGAACGAATAGACAAATTTCTCAACACGAAAACGGATGAGACGTTTCGGACACGAGTCGCAGAGAAGTGTAGCCTTGACAACATGAAGCAAGACAAACTAGCCGTCACGGAGAAGCTGGATGGGAGGAGTGTGCATTATAACCAAGGTTGTATACACTAGAACCTCAAATGTCCGTACACCTTGCCTCCCTTGCGATTACTACCTGTTGTTTTTTTAACGCCACACACAAAGAACGTATACACCCATGTGGGATGGTGGCTGAGAGAAATGGTCAGTTAATACGGGTTTCATAGTTGTGTTAAGGACCTCATGTTTGGAGTGTTTCAGCGACTGTTTTGAGCCTTGTAACGTTTTAATAACATTTGTTATTTAATATCAAATCCAATTTTCAAGTGTATACTTTCTCTTACCGGCAGTTTGTAAGTTTGTACGGCGGCCTTGACAACAAAACAGGGATTGATAGCATGAGCATCTTCCACGTCGTCAGGGTTCATGAAGTAACTGGGTCTGACAAACCGATAAGTTCAGTAGCCAATTAAGACAAGCATAGGTTTCTGGGGAACATTTCGAACAAGAATACCGTTTGGAACGTCTATACATAATTAAAAAAAATTAACAACGTACCCTTAATTTGTTTATCCGGCAATCCAGTTGCTTGGTCTTAGGGCCTTGAGGGCTTGAGGTCTTTAGTTCAATACTCCCTTAGCAGACGGGAGATAATTGTCAAACGATCACGGAAAACAATATGCAGTAGATAACATATTGAATTGTAACCTGAAAGTATGTATGTTCTCTCATGGGTTAAAGCGTGTTGTCGAATGAGAATAGTCACCTTAATGTTTTGGTTTCATCACCGCGTATGTATACATTCATTAATGGAACTATTTTTTTTCAAGTCCTTAACATGGCGGTTCAGATGGTAATTTGTCACGACTTCAAAATCGGAAATTTGAAATATTTGACGAATGGAATGATGATACATTGCTGAGATTCCAGACTTTGAAGGAAAATGAAAATCGCGAGATTTGCAAAATAACAGATCACAAAACCGAGGAGTCGTTGAAGCGTATTCCGTAACTCGTATTCGGCGCAGAAACGGCATTATTCGAGTGTTAATGTATTTTTCTGACCATATTGTAGAGAATTCTTCAGGGACAGAAACAGCTCGCTAATGAACGTAGTTTGTCCCTTTAGAACTAGTCACTCTGCACCACGCCAGAAATAATAACTAAATGTATGGTCTCTTGCACATGTGCCATTCCAATATAACAGTAAACGGCTTTGCCCATCCCATCTAACCTTCAAATCCCGCAAATGTTTGACTTGACGTGCCTCTGTCACCACCTCTGACACTATTTTGGATAGGGATCATACAATACGTTTGTCTTCTTTAATTTCCTTATTTCGTGTATCAAAGATACACGTGCCTACACATTACAAATGAGAAAAAGAACTGTTATACAGAACATAATTTATGAAAGTTTTGTGTTTCTATTTTTCTGACAAATGGGTGCAAACACGAGACCACCTCTTTCAAGGCCGTAGTTTACCTTTTTTTGACGGGGGGGGGGGGGGGGGCAAATATGTGTACAAGTATCCCTTGTCCCCAACTTGATTCAAATAAAACTGTTTTCTATATCTAGGGGCAGTTGGCTACGGCACTGTCTTTATAATCAGAGTACCTGGAAACCCGTCATCGACTTCGCGGCATCCGGTGTCACGCGTGTTGCCGAAGGTGAACACGAAGAGACACTTCGGTTGCGCAAGTAAATGTGTACCTCCTAAAAATCGAATTTAACGTTTTGAGCAATTGAGTTTTCACTCTAGGGTTTCTATGTATACTTCAATTGGGTTATTACATTTTTCATTGGGTAACCAATATTTTTCACTCATCTATTCATCACTCTATTGGGTATTTCCACAAAAGAGTGAACATTTTAAGATTTAAAAACAAACAAAGAAAAGATAACACAACCATGATAACTGTTCTAAATATATAGGCTTGACTCGGAGAGTAAATTAGCTCGTAATTGTGTTTCGGAAATTAGCTCCTTTGTACGCATGAAGAAAAAGCTGAATTGGGTATTTACGCGTGCTGTTTTTATACATTTTAGTTTTTGATGTAATGCATGCGTTTCTGTACGCAAGTTAATTGAAATCATTGGGTTTTGAATATTTTGGGGGATATTTTACGCAAATACGCTGCTTTGCTGTAGCTCTGATCCAATCAGCATCACGCACATCTGACAAAAGGAAATATTGTTCTCTCCTATATTAAATATGTTTGTCGTGCATAAGACCGCCTCCGTGGTCTGGTGGTAGAGCGTCCGCCCGGAGAGCGGAAGGTCCAGGGTTCGATCCCGGGCCGCGTCATACAAAAAGACGTTAAAAGATTGTACTTGTTGTTACCCTGTCTGGCGCTCGGTATTAAGGGGCTAAAACAAGGACTGGTCGGCTCGGAGTCAGTATACTGTGTCTGAGTGGGGTATTCATGTTAAACTGCGGCATGGTATCTCAGTGAGCTAGCACTATAAATCGGCATCAGTCCGGACTAGTACAAGCAGGCACACACACACATACACGTGCATGCACGTCGCTATATAAGTGCAATAATCTTGGACGCGACGTTAAACCCAATTTCACCTCACCTCACCTTGTCGTGCATAATCCAGGAAACGATGAAATAGATAGTACAAGTCCAGTATGATGTACGGTTATCATAACATTGTGCTTTGAAGTATGTCTCGCAATTAAAGACAAAGAATGGGATTGTGTGCTCCAGTCTCCCAGTCTTATAGGTTACAAAGTGTTGTTGAATAAATGGGTTTCAAAGCCCTGAAGTCGGATATTTTACTGCGTATGAATAGTTTTCTTGACAAGTACGTTATTTTCTCATTGAAAGGCATTGAAAGCGTGTAAGCAGAGCGACTTTATAAGCCAATATATTGACAGTAACGGGTGACCTCGCATAGGTGAAAACTACCAAGCTGACTATCGTTCATTTAACATTAAGGGAAAATGTTTCATGGCCGATGTTTCCAAAGCGTCTAAGTGTTCAAAACGGTACCCAGCCCGCTGTCTGAGAGCGACATCGATTCAGGCTATGAATGATGCAGGCTTTGAAACCAGACAGATCATGTTTATGTCGGGTCGCCGAAATGAAGCGTCCATTCGAAGCTACTTACCGAAAGAAAACACTCCACGCTGTCGTGTATTGCTCCGGGAAATCCAACCGCGCCGCAGACCGCCTCCGTGGTCTTGTGGTAGAGCGTCCGCCCGGAGAGCGGAAGGTCCAGGGTTCGATCCCGGGCCGCGTCATACAAAAAGACGTTAAAAGATTGTACTTGTTGTTACCCTGTCTGGCGCTCGGCATTAAGGGGCTAAAACAAGGACTGGTCGGCTCGGAGTCAGTATACTGTGTCTGAGTGGGGTATTCATGTTAAACTGCGGCATGGTATCTCAGTGAGCTAGCACTATAACTCGGCATCAGTCCTGACTAGTACAAGCAGCCACACACACACATACACGTGCATGCACGTCGCTATATAAGTGCAACAATCTTGGACGCGACGTTAAACCCAATTTCACCTCACCTCACCTCAAACACGCACCCAAAGTTCACAGAACGTTTATATTAATCAATTTTCAGCATCAGCCAGGTCTCAGTTTCTTTCAGCTCTAACTTTACTGGGTGCAACTTATATTTCAAGTGAATGACCTTGCCGTTTGTAAAACAAAGGGATGTCACTCCAAATGGAATGTTTGGGACGGTTGACGTCACGGCGTCACGACTCTCCTGGTGGATATAGTTGGCTTTAAATTATTAAAGTTTGATGTTTAATGAATTGTCTTGTTATCATTTATGTATATGTCAATATAAGGATTGAAGTTGTATTTGTTGACGTTCATCAGCTTCGTGCATCATGAAATTTGCTCTCGCGAGGCACCGTTTCCATTAGCTGATGAACAGCAACAAATACAATTTCAATCCTTAAATGAAGTGAAAGCCCATAAAAAAGAGTAGGCAGGCGTTGCAAAGTTTTGTTCTTTACCGCGAGTCACCATTATGACGTCATGCCGTTCATCGTGACACAGACAATATGACGTCAAAGTCGACTACAGGAAATCACCAAATTTCAAGTTCTCTATTGTCACCAGAACTTAAATATCTCTCACAGTCGATTCCCGTCGTGTTTTCTGAAAACAATATTTTGCAACATATACTTTAGATAATTCAGTTATCGCAAACATTATAACCCGTAATTGAACATATACTTATCTCAAAATGCCTACCGACAATTAGAAAGAAATACGTTTCCATTGATATCATCTTACGCAGTGATGCGTTCTTAAAATCAGCTCTTTCAATCAGAGGTGGTTATTGTGATTTACAACCTCTGATTGACCAATCAGACTCGAGTATTTCCCGAATTCATAGTATAAACTGAATAAACCCCTCAACTATGATTAGACATTATGTTTATTTCCAAAATCAATTTTTGTCCATTGGGTTGTAATTACTTGATTTTCCTTTCAGGGAAGATCGGAACATGGCAGAACTGGTTTTCAGGAGAGCTCAGCCAATATTTTAACCGCGTCTACGACGAAAAGATGAAAGACTCTAAGTTCTACGATCTGTACAGAAAGTCTGAGATTGTCAACACATCATAGATGGTCCTTCGTACGATCAACATCGGTATTTGTGAAACCGTCACTAACAGAGTTATGAATCTGATGTATATGAGGTTAAATTGTTATATATATCGTAGTAGAGATTTCACTTACTCTTCTGTGCAACATGCGTGAGAAGCGGTTCAGCTAAAGCAGGACATGCTTACTCTTTTCGCGAACACCTGATTTTAAGTGACCCAATCATATAATGTTCACGGTAGTTTGCCTCTTAAGCTTAAAGGAATCTGTTTCGGCAGATATCGAGACAGATTAGTCATGTTGGCGTTGTCATTTAATATAATGATTATTGAAATGTTTTTGTCCCTTATATACTATATATACTACTCAGAAGACGTTAAAGAACAGCCGATTCTTTCATATTACTATAGTTAGCTTGTTATGCCATGACATATTGACCATAGTAATATGAACGAATCGGGTGTTCTTTATGGTTGGTTAATTGCATGTGTCTGCAAACTTGGTATTTACCTTCGCTGGGGTGGGGTATTATTTTGAAAAGGGTTTTGTAAACATGGTTATATTATTGTCAGCTGCGGAAGGGTTACCTCTGCAGGCTTTTTGTTCATTATGTTTCTTAATCCTGCCACATCCAATGTCAATTGTATTAACATAACAAAGGGCCAAGGTAAACTTTGATCCCAAACGTAGTTGTATCATACATTAACTTCTTTGAGTGTCATTTAGAAGTTGGAGTGGTGAAGTAAGACGAGTTCTATGGATGAACAACTTCTTTATTACAATTAGTGTGACGTTTCGGTGTAGATCCTAACACCTTTATCAAGCGAGTGATGGATAGGGCTAAACAACATAGGTATATATACACTTATTGACATCTAAGTTGTTACAGTGACTAGTCGATGGACACAGAGAGGTGATTAAGCTAATTGGAAGCCAGTGGATGACTAATGAACACAGAGTATACAAGCAGAGTAAACAAGCAGACTGGTGGAGATGATGGAAGCCACTTTATTAATTGGATGGACAAAGGGATTGAAAACCCTAAATAACGACGGGAGAACGTGGAGATGAGCAAGGGAGTCAATTTTGAACTGTAGTTCATACTGGAGGTTCTCACAACTAAGAAAGAGACAAAAAATGAGATAATACCATCATATATTTTGGGCGGTTCAATCATTTTCTGACGATGATGTGAGCGACATACACTGATGACGTCACGCATGACGTAGTTCACGCACAGTAGGCGTGGCACTGCTATAATGTAGGCAATACCACGTGCGTCTCCAGCATCCAATGGCATGCAATAGCAAACTACACATGCCATGAAATTTTGTGGGAATTTATTATCCCGACAACTGCAAATTATTTAATGAGGACACTTTTATTGAGCGCTTATCTCGTCATGCTCATTATACCTGATGTTCTGTGGTAGATCACATTGCATGGCTGCTCTGTTTGTAACAGATCGTGTCCAGTGGATGGCGGAGCATTTTAATGACTTCGTCAATGCATTACTATTACAGTTTACATGATTGGTAAAACAATTGATGTCTCATAAGCCTCTATGGCTGGACGTTACTTTAATTTGAATTGTTTCTGAAGCAAAGATGTTTCTGAAGCAAAGATGAGAGTGTGTTTGAAACTGCAACGAAGTCTTTGTAAATTGGAGTGTTTCTGAATAAAAAGGTGAGATAATATAAACGGAAACTAAAACGTAGCTAAGGTTTCCCAATACACAACAGTTGCCTCGATTTGTCAAACATCCATTCACTCGACGAGACTGACTGTGCGTATGAATCTCCCAATGGCGATTTAAGGGAGTCTGTCCCAGTTCTATTGGAGCGCCTAGCCAAGTTCAGCCAACGCGGATGATGGCCTTTGACGTTTAAGCATACTCCTCCCTTTCATGTCCAAGACGTTTTCAATTGGGGAAAGGTCTTGGCTCATTGCTGGTCTTTGCATTTTATAGATATTGTATATGTGCTGCTGGAGGTGAGCATTGACCATTTGTGCACCGTGAACGCGGGCGTTGTCCTCCTGAAAGACAAAACATCGATTGGTAAAACAATTGATGTCTCATAAGCCTCTATGGCTGGACATTACTTTTTATAGGCACTTGTACGTTAACAACTGTGTCGAATGATATCTTATAGTAATGCAGAACACAATCATAATAAAATATGGTTCTTCTCCATCTTCTCTGTTAATGACGAACCTCATCCCCGTCCCACGGTGATACGTTGGAGCTAGTTGTCCGTGTCAGGATTTGGATCAGGAAGACCCAAGCACTCACTAGAGGATAATAGTAAGGAATTAGAAACAGTTCAACAGCAAATACAGGAACAATTCTAAAGCAAATACACTCCAAAAATATGTAAATGAACAGTAAGTTTCATTTCTTTGAGTCGTTACAGAGCAAGGGGACATTGAGAACCATTGATAAATTCATTGAATAAAACGTGCATCTGTTACAAACACAATCGAGAAGTGACAGTTTACTATTCTTTGGCCTACGAGATCATGGTTGTAAATTGAATTGTTTCTGAAGCAAAGATGAGAGTGTGTTTGAAACTGCAACGAAGCTAAAGTCTTTGTAAATTGGAGTGTTTCTGAAGCAAAGGTGAGATAATATAAACGGAAACTAAAACGAAACTAAGGTTTCCAAATAACACTGATGTCAGTGAAAGCCAGATCAATACCGTGCAGAATCTTAATAACGAAAAAGTAAACAACAATGATAATAGTACAGTAAACTACGGTTATAACGAACACGCTTATAACGAACTGACGGATATAACGAACTTATTTTTTTGGTCCCGACTATTTGCTGTTGTTATACTGTATATATGCTTATAACGAACCACGGTTATAACGAACTAAAATTAGTAGTCCCTTTGAGTTCGTTATAACCGTACTTTACTGTACTGTTTCATTCTTATGCTGGAATGTATATGACCTTTATTCTAAGATAGTTGATAATATATGTGAGTTGTGTTATGTGTGTGATGTAATTGCTTCCATGAAGACATGAAAACAATATCAGCAGATGGATTCATCTGTTTCAGGATATATCTGCTTTCATTGAGTAAGAAAAAGTACACGTCATGTCCGCCTGATAGTCTATCGCACAGAGGTTCAACTGTATCTTTGACGAACGTTCAAACTCTATCTTTCTCACTGGTGGCACCAGTCAAAAACCCATGATTTGTATTGATTAAATGAAGCCAGAAAAGCATTTTTGTAGCATTTCCATTACTTTAGGTGCTAATATATTTTATGGTTTCAATGTGAGAATACTATAGGATCGAAAACACATGATATGAATTAATTGCATGTGTTGATGATTTATGTCAACAGCAATGTATTGAATGTAAGGCGGGCCTTTATCCATATATTTCTTGTGAAATGTTTGTGAAATATTAGCCGGATGACCTACATTTCCGGAATAAATGCATAACATAACATAACATATCTTTGTCTATTTCTCTACTTTCTACGTACTTGTATGCCTACCTACGTACATATTGTGAACTATCAAGGGAACAAACTGGCAATGTATGCAAACCACACGACTTTGAATATAATTCATGAACACGTGCCCAGCCATGATGATAAACGAGCGTAGAAGTGAATTCTAAATACCATGTAAATACATGTACGTGTCTTGACTATTAGAATTACAGAATTCAGGTGGTTATCAGTTGAGGTGAGGTGAAAAGGTTTTTGACGTCGCGTCCAAGTTTATTGCGGTTATATAGCGGCGCGCGCGCGTGCGTGCGTGCGTGCGTGTGTGCGTGCATGCGTGCGTGCGTGCGTGCGTGCGTGCGAGTGTGCTTGTACTAGTCCCAGTCCGGACTGATTCCGATCATTAGTGCTATTACACTGAGATACCATGCCGCAGTTTAACATAAATACCAAGTCAGACACCAAATACTGACACCAAGTCGACCAGTCCTTGTTTTAGTCCCTTAATGCCGACCCCCTAATGCGTTTATCGTCTTTAGGTATAACGCGGCCAGGTATCGAACCCCGGCCCTTCCGCTATCTATCACAAGACCACGGAGGCGGTCTATCATATATCAGAAATATGGAAACATATGATAAATATACTCTTTAAAGAAGTAGGGGGTATTCGGAAATAACTTGAAAATTTCACAATTCTAACTGATATTTGTTTCTTGTAATATTTGTATGGTAAAAATGAACCTACTGGGAACACTTTGCAACAGGTAGTGAAGTATGACAGATGCTATGACCGCCAACGATCTTCAAGGGCGATTGGGGTAAGATGCGAAGTTTCTAAGTTCACATTTTTAGATTAGTTATGAATAATACTGCCTCGATTTGTCAAACATCAGTTCCCTCGACGAGACTGACTGGGCGCGTGAGTCTCCCACTTGCGATTTAAGGGAGTCTGTACCAGTTGTATTGGAGCGCCTGGCCAAGGTCAGCCAACGTGGACGATGGCCTTTGACGTTTAAGCACACTTCCCCCTCTCATGTCCAAGACGTGTTCAGTGGGGGAAAGGTCTTGGCTCATTGCTGGTCTTTGCATTTTATAGATGTTGTATATGTGCTGCTGGAGGTGAGCGCGGGCGTTGTCCTCCTGAAAGACAAAACATCGCCAGACACGAACACGCGTATCAAGGAAGTGCAAAGGGAATCGGGTCACAAATGAAAACATGACACGTGACCTGCGACGATTACCCACGTTTCCCATGTTGGGTACACCATTGGCGTCTTCGGCCAATTTTACGATTTGTAAGGGGCGGCAGAACACGTGACCGTTGAGCATGGAGATGACTTCTAACCCGTCCTACCCGTAACTCGTTTGTAGCATTTTGATTCACCGTTTGAGCTCGATTGCGTTGAGCCTGGTTTCGGATGAATCCATCCTGTATTCTTGTCGTTAACTGGGGTCGATCGTCAACATGTGGGGTTTGTTGGTACCTGTTCCATAGACTGCTATTGTGAAACAGGGAAATAATTGGCCACTGCACGCTGACTTTTGCCAGGTTCCAACCTGCCAAAAACCCGAAGAAGCTCCGCATCACTATTTTATACACGAACAACCAACGCACGAGCGTGGCGCAATTTCATGAGACACGTGCAACCTACAGTATGTGCTTTGATCTTAAGTTTTACAGACATAAACGTTCTCTCACAGGATGCCAACAATCTGTGCTCTTATACTTGGTATAAGCATGAAACGCATTCATATTTCGTTGTCCTCTACTTTTTTTGAGAGAATATATCTTGACACGGGACTTCTATTTTGGGTTGAAGTTTTTCAAAATTGATTTAAATCATGAGACAGATGGCGGTAATGGATAGACAATCCAGTTTACCATTTTCGCCACCTGTCTCCTGAAATAACTATCATCAAACAATACAATCATATTGTCCAGCATACAACCTTTGTCTCAAATTGACTGAGGGGGCACGGGTGGCCCAGTCGTCTAAGGCGCCGCGATTCGCTGTGCAGAGTTGCGTCCCTTGGGCACGCCAGAAACCTATGATTGTGGGTTCGAATCCCGGTTCGCCCCAATTATGTTTCTAGGTTTGTCAGCACCATACCCGTGCTCGTGGGTTTCACCGAAGTGGTAAACGTCTGAGACCTGCATCACTTCGGGCTTTCCTCCCACATTAAGCTGACACGCCGTGATATAACTGGAATACTGTTAAAAGCGGCGTTAAACCCAACTCACTCACTCACTCAAATATGATTATTGTACTTGTTTTCTTGTTAGAATTGATTAATGTGTGACATACTGAATTATGCAAGGAAATTGATTATTTCAATGGCTGTTCACGCTTCATTATGACGCTTTTGTTGCGAACACAACACTCAACTGTTTGTAATCATCTATTTTACCGCGGTGAGATTACCTAGCTCTACATATATGCATTGAAAACACTCATTTTATAATATATATACTTCACAATCCTAAAATGTTAACATTTTGACCAGTTATAATTGTGGGCCCTTATTGTGTATTTAAACAGTAATGGCCACGTATTGTCTTCAGATAACACCCGTTTTTGTGAAGGTGAATCGATCAAAATCATGTACACAGCACTAAAGTGGCAAAAGTGTTTTTTCACGTGCAATTGGTCACGTGGCCATAATACCGCACGTGTTTTCAGCTATACTTGTTAGCAGTCATTAACAAAAAAAGAAAAACACAAGAAAACAAAAGTCTTTACAGCCATTTGTCATGCCACGCCTTTCAAATGTGCAACGTGAACGTGCCATCGGCATGTTGCAGACTGGAACGTCCGTAGCTGAAGTCGCAAAGACGATGGGTTGTAGTCGACGGACTGTTTATGATTTACAGACGCGTCTACAGCAAACGGGTACCACCGCTGATTGCCCTCGGCCAGGTCGACCACGTGTGACGTCACATGCAGAGGATCGTCAGATTGTCTTACGTCACCTCCGTAACCGATTTTTGACGGCTGCATCAACCAGAAATGAACTGTTTAGGGGTAGACTGAGTGCGCAAACTGTTCGAAACCGTCTGAGAACTGCTCACCTTCAAGCACGACGGCCATACTACGGGCCGATTCTGACTCAATTACACAGACGTCAACGTCAATTGTGGGCACAGCAACACTTACGATGGACTCAGAGGAATTGGACTCAAGTCGTCTTCAGTGATGAATCCCGATTTAATCTTCGATTTGCTGATGCTAGGGCGAGGGGGTGGAGGCGCCGTCATGAACGTTACGCCCAGTGTTGTGTACAGGAAGTTGACAGATTTCGAGGCGGAAGTGTCATGGTGTGGGGTGCTTTCTGTTGCAATGCACGTTCCAGGCTTCTTGTCATCCGTGGCAACCTCAACGCTGCTGCTTACCGCACCAGAACTTCTGCCTTTTATGGCAGCACATGGACCCGGTTTAATCTTCCAACACGACAGTGCCAGACCCCACACAGCAATTTTGACAAGGAATTTCCTTCAGAATGCGGGAGTGAACGTCATGGACTGGCCGTCAAGGTCTCCCGACCTCAATCCCATCGAACACGTCTGGGATGCTCTTGGCAGAAGTCTGCGCACTCTCCAGAACCAACCACAGAATTTGCAAGATCTTGGCACCATTTTGCAGCAACAATGGCGTCGTCTTCCCAATCATGTGTTCACAAGCATCACAAGGTCTATTCGGAGGCGTTGTGTGGCAGTTGTCAACGCACATGGTGGCCATACACACTACTGAACTTGTGTGCCATCAGATTCTCGTGCTTGGGACTTATGATTTAAACTGTTGATGTTATTACCGAATACCGTAGGTGCTTGGAACATATTATGGTTACCACCGTTAATTAAAATCCTTCTTTGGACATTAATGATTGAAAATTCTGATATATTTGTCCGTTGTATATCATATATAGGATTACTTTTAAAAAATGTGAAGTTTTTAATTTGACTCAGCATATCTTAATCATTCAACTAAATGTATATTACATACACTCTTCAAAAAAAGAAACGCACAAGTAGCTATTTAGTAAATGTATTGCACCTAACAAAGTCGATATATTTAATTTAATATCATAGACACAAATATGAAATTTTTGAGCTCGATAGTCACATGTTGTCGTTGTACAAAGGCATTGAAGACTGTTCATTGTCATGTAACATAAGACCACAAGGTTGCGCTGAACTCAGTATCTCGTGTGACCGCCTCAGGCAGCAATCACGGCTCTGCATCTCCTTGGCACTGACTGGATAAGTGTACGAATTCTGTCCTGTCGATCGAGTTCATCATAGAGGTGTTCGATTGGGTTGAGATCTGGAGATCTCGACAGCCACGACAAGTAGTTGATGTTTGCATTATGAAGGTAGTCAACCGTGACACGAGCTGTGTGCGGTGGAGCGTTGTCAGGTTCAACTTGACATCCCTTCCACTTTTCATATCCCCTCGATCAGTGGATGTCATCATAACAATACAACATGTCATTTAGACAAATTAATCCATATGCAACTAATAATCATGCTAAATTCAATCAGGATGAGATGTTCAGCAATGTTGAACGAAAAAGTATTTCAAATAAATCAATTACTACCCATCTCATCATTTCCACAAGTTATTGTTTGGCACTGCAACAACTAATGATGTCAACATATTAGCAAAAAACAAGTCAACGCAGGAACAAAACATGCATATCTTAGGGCATTGCACTAACAGAGCATGAGCATGAGCACATCAATTATGGCAAATGAAGATACTCGATTTTCAAATGCATAAAATACAACAATGAAGCAATCAGATACGCTACAGCAAGCTTAATTATAAAGCTTCATATAATAATCTTCAAAATGCTAATGTCTTTATCGTCAGTTTTGCTTCATCAGATTGAACAAACTACACTTATTGAGCACAGATACCAGGAATTTAAACTGAGAACTTTAGACCTAGTAAAAGGCAATAGTTCACCACTTTTTATCTCTCCTGCCATCCTTAGCAAAACGATCAGTCATGTTCAGCATCTTCTTAAAAGTAAATACAATGGTTTAAAATTGTTACATTCTGACGTACAATTCTATTACAACAATGCTAAATTTATATATGCCAGGACTAAATCAAGCAAACTATATGAACTTGCCTTCAAATTGTACAAAATCATTTCAAAGCCAGTTCCTGTAAATGAGTCTACTAACCACTCCACACAACTACTAAATCCCCCACCCTTTTTAGCAACATCGCTTAACCAGCAATACTCTACAACTGTCAGTATGGACCAACTTTCTCAATGCTTTGGCACTTCTACGTTACACTGTCCATTTAGACGTACATTGGCAACCAGAACACACACTTCGTATGAAATAGCATCATATTGCAACAATAAAGCAGAAATTAAAGCACAGTGTACTTTTTGGTTCCTTATGCAAAAACAAAAGTAACAACTAATTGAAATCACCACTTCAAAATTACTTGTGTATAATTCTCCATTACTAACCCTCACTTGCCCTGATGGACAAAGAATCATCACTGACCTCATCTTTCCTGCTCATCTGGGAACATGTCAAACCCTTACCCACCAGGATATCACCTACCTACATCCTGTAAACTTAGCTTTATAACAGCATTTTTTTTAAGACTCTACTTTAGATACGGTTGCTGATAATACCCTTTATAATGAACCAGTTAATGTCAAGATCCCTGATTTTCATTTTTATACACACCAGGTTGCTAAAGTTATTGCTAATGACCACAAGGATCACCTTAGTCTTAAACGTATGGCCACAAGTGTTTAAAAGAATGAGGTTATCTTTCAGAGTCTAACAGACTCTCTTTCGGATGGTAAAATTATTTTAATCTCCCTGGTTTGATCTTAGCTCCATCAGTCCTTTAGGTGCGGCAGTTCTATTAGTCCTAGCCATAGCTGCAATTATTTGGATGTTCTTTAAGATAAGAGCGTTAACTGCCACTATCATCATCCTTCAAGCTACTGTTTCAGTTAAAACTACTCCAATCCCCTCAATCGAATATCATGAACCAACTCCCCCAGCACCCAGTTATGTCTATACTATTCTTAATACTAGGTATGACCACATTCCAGTGATAGTTATTTCCATATCATTCGTACTGCTTTTGGTTATCCTATATAAAGTATTCACTAAGAAATCAAACCATACTCTCATCTTGTTAGAACTTACTACTGGTTCTTTATGCGAACTAGTGCCAATAATGTCTCGATCATTGTGTTCATCATATTGGGACATTCACCCACCTTCCATTGTCAAAAAATTGTACATATCAAGCTACCTTAGACCTACTCTCAACGTAACCTGGCCAAAATTCTAACAAGCTTACCCAGCAATCATTAAAGATTCCGCTTTCAGTTAGAATCTCACCATTTATGGCAAGATGTATAAACGTCATACTCTCTCAACCTTTTGCCACAAACATCTTCATCTCTCATCATGGTTTGTATGAGGTCCTTCCTATGGAGGAATCCCTTCATCATTAGTATGATTCAATATGTTCCTTGTATTTGTAATATTTACATGTGACAACCTCATCAAGATGGTTCAAGAACAATATTCTCATAGATCATTATTTTATTTCTTTTGAAGACAAAAGCTTCTCGAAACAGAGGTGTATTGTCAGAGTACGCAAACTTGCTAAAAAATTCATATAAAAATATAAAAATTATATTCAAAATTTATAAAATTAACTCACGTATCTTTGCAGTCAAACCTCGGACATCTCACATAAATGGCAGTAACTCACTTAGGTTGTAAAAACATGCCGCAAGACATAATTTAGACAATAGATGCCTGTTCGCATTGCAGTCACTAGCTGCATGTCAATTCCAGATTGACACGCTGACAAATAACGGTAATCCCCTTGACAAGTCGGCGGTCAGTCTAAAATGCTGCCGGCTCAACTATTATATTTATTTTTACCGGACAATATTTATGCGAAATGAAATCAGTTCTACATAAAATGCTTCTGATATCTGGAAATTAGGCTTCCGGATCCAGACAGTGAATTTCATTTATGAACCGTGCAAAAAACACACTATTGTACACACATATTACTTACTGGACAGCAACGATGCTTGGGTTGCATGTCAAGCCCGACGGTCAACATCTAAAGGGACAGGTGTCATGCGATCACTGTGTCAATTGGTAACATGAATAATAATAATAATTATTATTATTTGTGTGATGATCCTCTTGTGAAGCATGTCAAGACTCATTATGAAAACAAGCATTCTTAAGCGAGCCAAGGATGTGGAACAAATGTCTATGTAAAGGTTCAATTTATTGATAGTTCTGTTCTGCTGGACGGTACAAAATGAGTGTCAAAGCGAAGTGCAATATCAAATCGGCCCAGACTTTGACAGGCTATCTGAACGACCACTGTATTTATGTGCAGTGTGTTAAGAAGAGCAGGAACCCTGATTATTGAATTTTCTGTCCCTTTTGACACAAATGTGATTGACAAGATTCTGGGAAAATCTTGCAAATATGCAGACTTCACTTTCAAAATGTCACGCTTTCATCCCAAGTAACAAGTTGTCCGACTAACCATTGTTGCCTTAGGTTTGGTACCTCCCAATCTGTTGACTGACATTAGGAGAGAACCCGGGTTTGCTACCAGGAATAAGCCCTTCTGACAATCGGGGTAATGCAGAAGGCTGCAGTGTTGGGGAGTCTTCCCATACTCCGAAAAGTTCTGCGTGGGTTTGACTAGGCACCACTTCCTGGGAGATAGCCCATTTGCTGTCTGGGCTGCGTGTAGAGGGGGCAAGGGCCCTGAGATAATGATGAGCCTAATCAGCCTGACTGTGCCAGGATCACCCAAACCCTCTTTGCTGCATTTTATATGTACATAATAAACTGGATAGGGTATATGGATAGGATAAATAACTGGAAGGGTATCGGGGTAGCCCAGTTAAAGCGTTCGTTCGTCATGCTGAAAGCCCGAATTGGATACCTCACATGGGTACAATGTGTGAAGTCCATTTCGGGGGTTCCCCGCCTTGATATTGCTGGAATATTGCTAAAAGCTGCTTAACACAATACTCACTCACTATAACTGGAATCTTGTTCAAAGCGGTGTTGAACACAAATCACGCAGCCCTAACTTAGAACCAAATATTGGATTTACATATTTACACATCTTGTTCGGGAAGTTAAAGAGTTAAAGAGTATGACATTTCAAACATACATTGTGTGTAGACCAGCGTGAGCAGCTTTTTTAACAACGTCGGTCCTGAAGCAAACAAAAGTAATATATGCATATAACATATATGCGGCAAGCAGAGCGTTAAAGTATACAACTTGCATGTCTCACGGCCTTGTCAAACAGGTTTGGACGAGCGTCCGGCGATGTGTTGCTTGTGCCTTACATTGTGACACCAGGAACATTTTCATTCGACTTACAAGTTTCTGTAAGGTAAATATACATCTTCAGTATTGTGTCAGGCCTTGAGTATAATCAGTATGAAGAACAAGTCGTATTACATGAGAATAATGTCATTTGCAACGTCTTTCTGACACAGATTTTAGAGGTCAGATTCATTTAAATGAATATGTTTCACAGCACCTTCAACCTGTCCCAAATCCATGTCAAACGGCTTTTGTTTGGGTAGCAGTCATTTTCAGTTTCACTGGTACAATAAAAGACAAAGTGAGTGATACTCGATTGTTTGGCTATTGAATGGTAAAAAATAACAGTTCTGTGTTTGCGATTGAAATATTTGGAGGACGAATAATCAGTCGGCCTCGTTGTGCATTAGAAATGATGTTTTATAGCCGGGTGGGTGCTTGTGGTATCTGAAGGGTCGTATCCCTTACAGTAAATAGACGAAAACTGACACGACTCGTATGAGATGATCACAGAGCATGAAGTTAAGTAATAATATAAAAAGCACTCGAAACTCGGGTCCCAAGGCTCGAGACTGTAAATGCTAATTGTACACGGTACATATGATGTTTTTGCATCTCTCGCCAGGTCTGCTTTACTACAACCCTACACACTCAAATACAAATACTTTCACACTCTCACACGCAGATAAACGCACTGACACACGCACATACTCACATAAATACTCACACACTCACACATACTCAGATACACATACTCAAACACACACACATACTTGCACACTCAGATAAACATACCCACACATTCACATAAATAAAAAAATCTGATGGATTTCATTGTACGAAACTAAGAGTTCGCGAGAAGGTGACAGTATTCTGCAACCGTCACAAACACATGCAAAAGCAAGTCAATTAGTCACTGGAAAAATCTTCCACGGAAACACATGGTGAAAATGAGAAATTGCACCAAACATAATTTTTGTACTGATGACTAACGTCTACCGCAAAACCTTTTGAAGACAAGAGTCATATAAAGAGTAAGAGTTGGATTTTGAAATAAGGACCAATGTACTTCAAAAGTTGTGACATGTTATTTACTGTTGGAAATTTGAAGTCATCCCTCTTGTCATCCGAGACAATTTCAACCAAGGTTAAATTACAGACGGTATTACTAAATGTAACAACATTAACCCTACTGCATTATACTCCAGCAACTCTCACTGGGACTATTGATCCAGATTCATGTAGAGACCTATGTCGTGTTTAAAACCTCGCCGTCAACATACATCATACAGGTACGTACATGATCTACATACATATAATATCAACACACGTCAAGCATGTCTGTTGAGCGTCTCACATGCAGTGTAGATTTGCACACAAGCTGGAGCAATTGGTAGATGTATATCCGTCTGGCGCCGCTTCACGATTAGGTAAGAATGTAGTTAACTGGAATATTATGAGCACCTGTTGTACACAATGTATAGGACCCGTGAAGACTCCGGGGTAGAATAGGTCTTCAGCAACCCACGCTTGCCGTCAAAGGTAACTATGCTTGTCGTAAAAGGCGACTAACGGGATCGGGTGGTCAGGCTTGCTGACTTGGTTGAAACATGTCATCGATCCCAATTGCGTGGATTCGATGCTCATGATTTTAATCACTGGATTGTCTGGTCCAGACCCGATTATTTACAGACCGTCGTCATATAGCTGGAATATTGCTGAGTGCGGCGTTAAACAACAAACCAACCAACCGACACAATGTATAGTACACGGGACCACAAGCTGGATGTGAGATGCTTGTTACAGTTACACCCATTCTCAAAGACGTCCTTAGGACATGTAACAGATGGAGCATGAGTGATAGTAGTTTTTGGGGATTAAAAGATACATTTGTGAGAACAAAGCGCGAGGCGCAACAGCTGTGCCTGTGTATTCCTGTGAAGTACTGTCATGAAGCCTCTATCTGTCTTGAGCACAGACAAGACCTCGAGACCCAACTCCACCGAGGCGAAAGTGTAAAACTCCAAGCAAAACTTAGAGTACATTATTATTGCACTACACGTGACCCAGATGACCCATCTATTGGTCCTAGGTATTAAGTAGTCCGTCTCAGTCTCGGAACCATTTAATTTCCCCTTCCGTTCAGCCTTTACTATAATGTTATGAAGCTAAATGAAGCATGTAGGGTTTTCTACGTGTCCTGAATCTCCAAAGGCGCTGGGGTTCCTTTTCCCTTTAAATGTAGTTGCTTATTGCTATCCAAATACTATATTTGCAGAGACTAACCATTATTCTAGGCATTCAGTCGTGATCTTACTTCATATATTAGCATTAAACTTAAACAATCAACTTATCCTTTTTTGGTACTATAATAGTCCAGTCATTCTACGGTTTGACCTCCAACTAATTGCAACAGAAACAATTTCTGATGAAATTCAATCAGAATATATGTACGTTTAACATTCGAAAAGTCTAGAAATATCCATTGAGGGGAACATAGAGAAATTTGCGATGAAAATGTACTATATAAGCTTGAAAACGTGTGGCGCGAATGGGCCGCCGTATATGAAAAGGGAGATAAATACTTACGATGTGAAGCCGACAAAGTTTCTTTACCTTGTGAATCGGACCTAATTACTTGTAAATAATGCTGTTTTCAATATAGTGAGTGATTTCAAATATCCTTTCAAAGCAATTAAAAACTAAACATTACATGAAACAAACACGTGTGTGTGTGTGTGTGTGAATGTCTTAGTATGTCTGATCGCCATATCCATGCCATGTGTTCGTCAGCTGGCGATATGAGTCATACGGCAGCTTCGTTCTGCACACAAGTTTTTGCCGGACAATATATATGTGAAATGAAATAAATACTACATAAACTGCTACTTTTATCCGGAAACTCACTTTACGGATCCGGATAGTTAATTTCAATTTCCAACCGTGCAAAATACACACTAAATTGTGTCCCACTGTCCAACATATTGGACAGCAACCACGCTTGGTTCGTAATTGAATCCCGACAGCCAACATCTTAAGTGACAGGTGTGTTTATTAGTTACTTGAATAATAATAATAATAATAATAATAATAATGATAATAATAATAATAATAATACCCACCATTGATTCCAGTGAAAGGTTTTGGAAACAGTTGTTGTCTATACCCAGCAACTGTAACCTCGAGGAACCATGGGTAGAGGATTGCAATAAAAGTGTGCATGAAAAAGTAAGGTCACCATTGGTGTATTTCCTAACACCTGAAAAATGTCATTAAAACGTCCAAATCTAATACGGCGTCAGGGCCTGATAATATTAGAAACCGGTATTCGAAACTGTTCCCTTGTGTCCAAAACGCCATTACTTCACTGTTGTAATTCTCTTGTGTATGCAGGGGATGTTCCGCCTTGGTTCTGCAAAGGTCGAACAATACTTCTTCCAAAGAAAGGTGTTCTGACTGACTCTAAAAAATTCCGCCCTATTACTTGTTTGAACACACAGTACAAACTATTTACAGGGTGTCTCACAGAGCTCGTGTCATCGTACTGTGCTTCGAATGACATTATCTATATGGAGCAGAAAGGAGCCAGAAAGGGATGTTGGGGTTGTAAAGATCATTTGCTGGTTCAGAAAATGATCCTTGAAGAGACTTAAACTTACCACCGTAACCTTTTAATGTGTTGGATAGACCTCAGAAAAGCTTATAACCTCACGAATGGATTTTGAAGTCACTTGAATGTATTGACCTCCTCGAGTGACTGCTTGTTTTACTCAAGTCTGTAATGAATTGCTGGTCAACTCAACTTGAGATGTATTCGCAGGGGCAGGTGGTGACTTCGGAACCCATTTCTAATAGAAAAAGAATATTTTAGAGCGATTTGCTTTTCTGGAATACAGCAATTCTAACAATCTGGGTAATGCAGAGGGCTGCAGTGTTGGGGAGCCTTCACATTCTCCCAAAGTTCTGGGTGGGTTTGACTAGGCAGCGCTTCCTGCGAGAAGTCCCATTCACTTTCTGGGCTGCGTGTAGAAGGGGCAAGGGCCCTGAGCTGATAATGAGCCTAACCAGCCTGACTGTGCCAGAATCACCCAAACCCTCTTTGCTGCATGTTTTATTTTAATCTGTAAATAATAATAATAATAATGATTATAATAATGATAAAAATAATAATGATGATAATAATAGCAAACAAACCTGATCCTGAGGCTGACCAACATATCGTCAGTGGATGCCCAGCTTTAGCACAAACACATTATCTTAAGTGACATGATGGAGTGGCTCGATCGTTATATTATCGTCTTTACAATTCTTGTGGTCTTGACACAGAGGAACATCCATGGTACGACCCAAAATATGTAGAAGGCGTCATGGAAGATGACAAATACAAAATTCTTTGGAATAAGCCGGTGTACAACCTCAGACCTATCCAGGCCAACAAACCTGATCTTGTCCTTTTTTGATAAATCCAATGAAATCATTTATATGATTGAAATTTCTGTCCCTTTTAACACACATGTGATTGACAAGATTCTGAGAAAACATGGCAAATATGCATACCTTGCTTTCGAAATGTCACGCCAAATGTACCTCCAAATCTGTTGACTGACACTGGGTGTGTATCTGGGTTAGGTACAAGGAATACAGCCCTTCTGAATCTCGGTAATGCAGAAGGCTGCAGTGCTGGGGTCTCTTCACATTCTCCAAAAAGTTCTGGGTGGGTTTGACTAGGCAGCGCTTCCTGGGAGAAGTCCCATTTGCTGTCTGGGCTCCGTGTAGAGGGCCCTCAGCTGATGATGAGCTTAACCAGCCTGACTGTGCCAAGATCACCCAAACCCTTTTTGCTGCATTTTTATTTTAAGCTGTAAACAAAAATAATGATAAGGTGATTTGATTGACCCTCAAAACTTCTGCCCTATTACTTGTCTGAATACACAGTACAAAATATTCACAGGGTGTCTTACAGATCTTTTGTCATCATACTGTGCTTCCAATAACATTATTTACATGGAGCAGAAAGAAGCCGATAGGGATGTTGGGTTTGAAAGGATCAACTGCTGGTTCAGAAAATGATCCTTTAAGAGGCTAAACCGTACATCTCAATGTGTTGGATAGACTACAGAAAAGCTTATAATTCTGTACCTCACGAATGGATTGTGAAGTCACTGGAATGTATTGACCTCCCCGAACAGCTACTTGTACTCAAGTCTTCAGTGAATTGCTGGGCAACTCAACTTGAGATGTATTTGGAGGGGCGGTGGTGTCTTCGGAACCCATTTCTAATAGAAGAGGAATACTTAAGGGCGATTTGCTTCTCTGTTTGTCACTAAATCCTTTAAGCTTTTTGCTTAGCAAAGAGGAAGGTTATCCACACTTAAAAAACATATTTTTATTGTCGATTCCTTATCTAATGATATTGGCATGTCCTTTGGACTCGACAAATGCAACATTCTTCATCTGAAACGTGGCAAGGTAGAAGAGGATAAGTCAGTTTACTCAGTTTACCTATTCAATGCTCTACATTTTTTACGTTTCAACTGTTCACATTCAGTATAAAAAAATCATTATGGTGTTTACTTTCTCCAGCCGGTTCTTTCATGTCATTTGCCGCGACACATAATGCATCTGTAATAAACTCTATACTTCTATCAATGTTATCAAAATCATATCAACAGATTTATCACGTAATTCTTGTGAGTGGTCCGATAAGATGTTTTCTCTAAGTAATTCACACTTTTTAAAGACCCATTTAAATCCGAATGAGTTTTGATGGTTACCAGTGTTATTGCCCAAACTTCACAAGTTGTAACCTTCAGGGTGAGCGGGAGATGAGGTGACTGCACGTGATTGGAGAAAAAAGTCATTGGCAAAAAATGCTGCCGATAGTCGATAACGCTTGTCCCCTTTGGCCAATGTAGGTATAATCCCCAATTTTACGGTCAATTCCTGATCTTCCGTTCATGACATGAATGTTGCATGACGAGCACAACTCGAACAAACATTTACCGAAATTGATTACATTTTTATCACTTGAAACTTGATTTAAGCTGAAACAATCGCACATAAAATCCCAGCTTGAGATTCCAGCGCTTCGATATATTCAATAATGTCATCTTCTACAAAATCCAACTTCGTTCCTGTTCTGGTGTTATGGTCTCCCTCACAAATGACATTAGCATCTCTAAATTCTGATAAAATGTCCAACAAACCATTTTGAAATATATCGATGCCACTTTTACAGTCAACAGACAAAAATTCATACATACAATTTTCCTTTATTTTAAACCATTTAATTTATCGATGTAGTTGATTAATATTCTTTACATGTACTATTATCCCACCTGAACGTATGCCTGTCTTGGTCAGTCTTCTAGCATCTTTACTGTAAAGAGTAAAGTCCGTGAAAGTGTCTTTTACATCCTCTACATTACCCAAGCAAGTTTCTGTGACACCAATTATATCAAATGTTTTCACATACACTTACACATAGTGTTCTTGACAAAGTCATTATCTGTTTACTTATATTTCTTGCTATTATTACTGTCGCTTTTCTCACTTGATGTGATCTCTTGATGAGCAGTAAATTTAGTATATAGACCCTGGCCACATCCTTACACGTATCTCTGTCTCCCTACTGCTGGCATCTATGACCTCGATCACGTATCCCGTCTCTAATCCTTCTACACCATCAACATGAAACCCTCTCTGTCTCCCTACTGCTGGCATCTATGACCTCGATCGCGTATCCCGTCTCTAATCCGTCTACACCATCAAACATGAAACCCTCTCTGTCTTCCTACTGCTGGCATCTATGACCTCGATCGCGTATCCCGTCTCTAATCCTTCTACACCATCAAACATGAAACCCTCTCTGTCTCCCTACTGCTGGCATCTATGACCTCGATCGCGTATCCCGTCTCTAATCCTTCTACACCATCAAACATGAAACCCTCTCTGTCTCCCTACTGCTGGCATCTGTGACCTCGATCGCGTATCCCGTCTCTAATCCGTCTACACCATCAAACATGAAACCCTCTCTCTCCCTACTGCTGGCATCTATGACCTCGATCGCGTATCCCATCTCTAATCCTTCTACACCATCAAACATGAAACCCTCTCTGTCTCCCTACTGCTGGCATCTGTGACCTCGATCGCGTATCCCGTCTCTAATCCTTCTACGCCATCAAACATGAAACCCTCTCTGTCTCCCTACTGCTGGCATCTATGACCTCGATCGCGTATCCCGTCTCTAATCCTTCTACACCATCAAACATGAAACCCTCTCTGTCTCCCCTTCATAACATTTCCGTTTCATATTGTGATCATGTAGACCTTCATTCCAGTGATTGTCAGGATGAAATGAAGGCATTATTTGATTGTATGCATGGGTTAGAGGAAGATGCCCACCGTATCGAGAATTTAACAAGAGATCAACATAAAACTGACCCGTGTTTAGATGCCAGAAGTGAAAGACTTACTTCTTCTAAATTTGGAGATGTGTTGATGCGCAGTGGCACAAAGCAGGATAATCTTTCTCATATGAGTTATTCAAAACGGGGAACCAGCCATGTACCTGCAGCACACAAGGTCTATCAAACAGAAAAAAAGAGCTGTGTCTGTGTGAAACAGTGTGGTCTTATTGTTAATTTAAAATATCCACACCTTATAATTATGTATTTATTTTATTTGGAACTTACCTTTATTAGAGCCAAATTTACCCTGACCAAAATAAGAAAAAGTAAACATAAGACTCAGTACTTGAAATAAATATATACATACGATGCGACTAGACTCCTAAGGGACCAGTTGTAGGATAATGGAATAACTGGTGCAAACGAAATGACATCTGCTTGTATGCTTTATTTTTGGTTAAAATGCACTGATAATGCATTATTGTTAATTGTCTAAGTATAATTGGTTTACATGTAAAAATGAACATTTATTGATATCTTTGGTCCAAGCTTTGATGAAAGCCTCAATAACGTTAGTGTTTGTTATGGGTCTTGTACATGAATAGGTACACAGTTTCTAACATTATTGCTCTTTGTATGTTTGATATTAATATACATAGTAACTGACAAAAGTAACTGTAAAACAGTGGTGTAAATGTTATGTTCTGGAAAATATAAACATGATATTGGTCATGGTCAATGTTTTATCACAACAAATTCACTTACAAAACCTGGTAACAGGAGACAGAGCGGTACACCTTAAAGGAGGGGTGGTATGACATCGCAATTAACAATGTCAATATCGGGTGTGGAGACCATTTGCGTTCATACAGGCATGGCAGCGGCGGCGCTTTGAAGACACCCTTTGATTGAAAGTAGTGTGGTGGATGTTATTCCAAATTGCAATCAATGATTGGCCCAACTGAGCTTGCGTTACCAGCTGGTTCGGGTCCTGTCGTAGGCGTTATCCATCTGATCCCAGACATCAGCCGGCCATGGCAGTACAGAAATGTTATGCTGCTTCAAAAGTCTGTTACAATAAGTGCAACATGTGGGCGATTGCACAAAGGGTCGACCAGGATCTCGAACATTGTCATCCTTGATACGTTCAAATAACCACTAACAATGATGACTTTCTTTCTCCCATGTTCTACCAACGCAAACTGACGACGTTAAGTAACGCAAGCGTCACTGAAACGTTCTCTTGGACACCTGTTGACCCTTGTAGGTGCAACGTGGACACATCTGTGAACAGTATACTGCCCCAGTCATGTCTTCTGTACCTGCCGATGACGTGGAAGCAAACTCGTATCGCTGGATAACAGGTCCGGATTTTGTACGGTGTTGCCACTAATTTGTCTCAACTCAGCAATTGTCCAAACTGTGAATGGGACAGTTTGGTATCGATTCCGCAGATGCACCAACCGCATCTGGTTGTCCTGTCGACGTTCGCCCACGTGGAAGCCCGGCCCGTGGCAAGCCATGAGTGTTGCCCTGCTGTAGATAACATATAAAAGAGATGGTATTATGTTGCGATGAACAATTAATGTCTGGCCACTTCGTTTTTCGCCATTCCTGTTACCCACGGCAAACAGACGTTGATTGTCAGCAACATGGCATTTCGTAAGCATCATTTACGGTTAAACTAAAGTGCTTTTGTGAGTACTGATAGCTAAACAATCATTGGATGCTATTCACATAAAATTGAATGTTTATCATGCATCATTCTTAACTGCTGAGTACAGCAGAACAGCAGCATGTATAAATAAATTGCTAACCATGCATTTTTAATTGCATCATAGAAATACATTATATAATAGCATTAGCTAACTAAACATTGCTTTTCAAGGATGTTTACAGGTGTACATGTTATCCTGCATGACATTAATACATTTGGAGAAGCATCGTTAAGGGGAAAAGTCAAGGTGATATTAATCAGTTTTGTAGGAAATCCTGACTAAAATTGAACATTTCTCACTTATTATGGTTATTTCAAACACAGGTGATTATACTGTACACATTTATGTATCGTATCCTTATATATTACAGCTATACTCCCTTCAGACATTTCTTTACAAATGTATGGGCGAGGTCAGTATATGTTCATTATAGTGGACGATGATTTCGAGACATAGCATCCAAATGACGAAGCAGGTTTGTCTGAGGTGGTTGCAATGTGGAGCCATATTTCATCAAGAATCTCCACCCTTTCCATTCAAACCAAGGATGTATTGTCGCCCAACAGTTGGTGATGTATCCAAAATACACAGACCAAACTTTAATAAACCATTCAAAATTCGATATGATCACACAGTCTTGAAATCTGTTTTCTTGCCTATTATAAGTAGTGGTGGTGTTGTATCGTACTCAGTGAGAGCATGCATTGCTGGGAGACATACACGTTTTTCCTAGATGTTACTGTGATGAGTATGTATCCAGAATGCATGTAACAACTGCCTTTGATAAGTCCAGAGTACAATAGTACAAAAGAAGTACCACGACATTAATGCATCACCACTGTGCAGGATTTGAGAGAACTCACAAACTGTTTTGGAAAACTAGAGGTTCCAACCTTTCCAACGATACCAAATACATCTTGCCATACCTCCGATAGACCATCTCCTTTATTTTGCAAGATGGTGATTGCCACTGGTCTTAAGATGCCGCAATTCACTGTGCATTGTGGCGTCACCTGGGCACGCCAGAAACCTATGACCCTTGGTTAAAATCCCGGTTTTCCCCGATTATGTTTCTAGGTTTGTTAGCACCATACCCGTGGGTTTCACCAAAAGGTTCAATATCTCAGACATGCATCTCTTCAGGCTTTCATCCCATGTTAAGCTGACATGCCGTGATATACCTGGAAGGTTGTTATGATATCTATTTCAGGTTTCCAGACATGCCGAAGGTCAACGTATCGCCGAAGAACTTCCCTGAACTAGCAATACCACTATTGGAGGTAGACAGCATGCGGTATCCATTCTTCTACAGCGAGGACGTAATTAGGAACATGTCGGAAGTGACGTGTTGGGATGATGATGTCATGATATGTGGATACATGCGATCTGGTAATTAATCAAGTGTTATGTCTTTATGCATGTATCGAACTTCCATCGATCTACTCGTTATACATGATGCATCTATCTTCCAGCCATACCTACATCTACCTGCCATACATAATATAGCTATCTCCCTGCTACACATAATGTATCTATCTACCTGCCATACATAATATATCTATCTACCTGCTATCCGTAATGTATCTATCTACCCGCTATACATGATGTATTAATCTCCCTGCTATACATAATTTATCTATCTACCCGCTATACATGATGTATTAATCTCCCTGCTATACATAATTTATCTATCTACCAGCTATACCAATATGTATCACTCTACCCGCTATACATCTATTTAGCTTTATATCTGCTGCGTCCCTGTAGGAAATCAGGCTAAGAATTACTCTCCAGCAAAATATGCTTTTCTCAGAAGGTCAATGAATTGATCAGGTGGCCAGGCGGGGACTGTTGCTCATACTATCAACCCTTGGTTTGTATGGCCCACCCTTGATTATTTACAGGCTTCCTGACATGGTTGTAATATTGCTGACAACAAGCAAGGAACCTGCGAACTGGCTTACGTCTACCACGTTAGAGTATGATAAAAGAGTTCGATGAAAGGTTCGATTATTATGGGTTTAACTGTGAAGCCTATGCTTGGGGTCTGGTTGCAGCTAAAAGTTTGTCTATACAGTAGACAACGTTTATAACGAACACGCTTACAACCAACTGAAGGATATAACGAACTATTTCTTGGTTCCGTCCATTTGTTGTATGTATGCTGTACATATAGAGAATCTCACCCGAGTGACTTTTGATATAAAATATATCAACGAGTGTTGATATATTTGATATCAAAAGACACGAAGGTGAAAATTTATTTATCATCCGATATCATTCTTCCATCTTCTTCAGTTTGTAGACAGTAATAAGCAGTAACTTAAGTGTACAAAGTACTGCTGACAGCTTCAGTAACAGAGCCATTAGTGATGTCATTTGATTGTGACGTCATTGTAACCAATGATGTCACAATGGTCTCCAACGCATTGTGATGCAATGTCATTGCAGCGACATCTACAATGTAGATATATAGAATACTGAACGAGCTCCCGTGTAATACCAATTTTATGAATAGTTCTGGTATTTGGCGAGCCAAAACGAGTCAGATACCAGAACTATTCACGAGTTTCATATAATTGGTGTTACACGGGAGCGAGTTCAGTATCTTATTTATTACTTGCCATTTGTAACTTTTTAGAATTTCACTGTCGTGTATGAATAGGCAGACAACTACGCGATCCACAACGTTATCCAATTGAGTTTAACAGAATAATACTTCAAACACGTCAAACGTTGACACATATTCATTTAATATCATACAACGGCTTACATTTAGAATTCAGGCATCCGTTCCACAAAGTTATCGTAGCGCTAAGGTTATCGTACCTGACATACTAGTACTAGTACAGAAACTTACTACTGTCGTTGCGCTAAAATACGATCGCCTTGTGGAATGGGACCTGCACCACAAAGTTTACAATCTCGTCACAATACTCTATGACGTGTTTGTGGAATTGTGTTGCAAGATCATCCGGCAAAACAATGTCATGTGACGTCAGCCTAGCAACGGGGTTGCTGGGGTCATTGAGTGTGCAGGAGCTCCTCTCAGTGATCTATAATCTATCACGCAATGTCGTTGAATAAGCCAAGTGATGTTGAGAACTTTCAATGTTTGTTAGAGTAACGTGTTCCCGTAGTACATAAGCACGCACTCTGATATTACGCAATGTGTAATACAGCTGTATGTTTAGTAAACAGGTGATCTATCACGGGCAAGTAATAAATCGCTTGATCTCAGCCATGCGATATCTCCTGTGAGAGCCAGTTTTGGATGACAAATGCTTATAACGAACTACGGTTATAACGAATTAAAATTAGTGGTCCATTTGAGTTCGTTATAACCGTAGTATACATTTATATTTACATAATATTATATTCATAAAATACATTGTAGTACACAAACAACATAGTAAATGGGCACATTTTACCGTGCACTGTTTGCATAAGGTTCAACTGGAACAAAGTATGCAGCTTCATGCATAATCAAACAATGCCATTATTGACTGAATACATCAGTATGAATGTACAAGCATTCCCTATGAGAGTGTGTATATGTTTTCCGTAATCATAATCGTCTGAAAGGAGAGTACACTTCCGGTTCCGTCTCTACCATGCACATGTCCTTATGACTCCATCAAATAGTGACCGCCTCCGTGGTCTTGTGGTAGAGCGTCCGCCCGGAGAGCGGAAGGTCCAGGGTTCGATCCCGGGCCGCGTCATACAAAAAGACGTTAAAAGATTGTACTTGTTGTTACCCTGTCTGGCGCTGGGCATTAAGGGGATAAAACAAGGACTGGTCGGCTCGGAGTCAGTATACTGTGTCTGAGTGGGGTATTCATGTTAAACTGCGGCATGGTATCTCAGTGAGGTAGCACTATAAATCGGCATCAGTCCGGACTAGTACAAGCAGCCACACATACACGTGCATGCACGTCGCTATATAAGCGCAATAATCTTGGACGCGACGTTAAACCCAATTTCACCTCACCTCACCATCAAATAGTGAGTGAGTATGATTTTACGCCGCTTTAAGCAATATTCCAGCGATATCACGGCGGGGACACGTTGACGTGTGTTTGTTTGTCGCAGTAATCGACCGTAATTGGACGTTTTTTGACTGACAGTAGTCGAAAGAACGAGGTAAACATTTGTTGTCAAAACCTTCTCATTTACTTTTTTATAGGTGTGGTGAAATGCGGTTTAACATATTATTGCACTTATATAGCGACGTGAATGCACGTTGTGTATGTGCAAGGGCTGCTTGTACTAGTTCGGACCAATGTCTGGTTTTAAAATGCCAGCCATCCGAGATACTATGCCGCAATTAAGATACAGATAACTCCGAGTCGACCTGTCCCTGTTTTACCCCTTCAATCATTATGCCAATCACTAGACAAAGAAACACGTACCATCTCTTAGCGTCTTTTGGTTTGACCTTCCTGTCTTCTGGCACTCCGCTCTTTATAACTTGTGAGTTTACGTTGTTGAATGTTCGTTATCTTCGGAAGAACATTTATGGATGTCAACGTCTTTATTATGGGGAACACGACGTTTCGGAGTACATATTACTCCTTCATCAGATGAATAAATGCTCTGAGGCAAAGAACATATATATATGTATCTGTAAGAACAACCAAAGAAATAAGATAACAAAGGTGGAAACTTAACAAGGGAAACCAACTGATAATTTGCCCTGATAGGTGATGAGCAATCAAATGTAAGCCAACATGTGGACAAATGTAAGCCAAGTAAATCAAAACAGTAAATTAGTGCTGACTGTTGATAGCGATGGACAACAGGAAGCCTTCCTTATGTAAATCACTTCTAAATGCCTTTGGGGCGGTCGGGTAGCCTAGTGTTTAAAGCGTTCACTCGTCACGCCGAAGACTCGGGTTCGATTCCCGTCATGAGTACAATGTGGGTAGTCCATTTCTGGTGGCCCCCGCCGTGATATTACTGGAATACCCTCTCATTTACTCTAAATGCCCTTCAAAGACTTCGTTATCGTCGTTTATTACCGATTTCTTGACTTTCCTAATTTAGGTACACATTGGTGTTACGAAATCCTCAACATGCTTCTGAACAAGTCTACGGAAACTGTTCCCCACACCAAACACGATCTGCACGTGGAGAAAGTGAATTCGAAGACACTGGAAGCTCGGACCTCCCCTCGAGTATTCAATGGACACATGCAGTTCTGTCGCTTGCCGAAACAGGTCATGGAAAAACGTGTGAAAGTCATCTACCTTCTAAGAGACCCGCGTGATGTGGCCGTGTCATGGTATCAGCTCATGGAGAAGAACTTCAGGTACCGAGGCGGGCTTACGATTTGCCCGTTTCCTGATTGGCTGAAGTTATTTATGGACGGCGAGTGTGAGTTTATAACTACTACTACTACTACTACTACTACTGCTACTACTACCACCACTACTACTACTACACCCGTGAAGATACGGGGTAGAATAGATCTTCAGCAACCCATGCTTGCCGTAAATTGCGACTAACGGGATCGGGTGTTCAGGCTCGCTGACTTGGTTGATGCATGGTATCGTATCCCAATTGCGTAGATCGATGCTCATGATGTCAAATACTGGATTGTCTGGTCCAGACTCGATTATATACAGACCGCCGTCATATAGCTGGAATATTGCTAAGTGCGGCTTTATACAACGAACAATGAAAACAGAATCGTAGTATCGCGTTTTAATAGACTGGGCGATGTCACAAAGGTCACACACACACAACATGAATGGATTGTAGTTGCAAATTAATAAGATATTACTGAGAGTTGAAAAGAGATATCCGTGAAATTTTACATGCGCTAAAAATAATAGTGAGCGTTTTGCCATTCATATGATTTTGGATATATCCCCTTTCTGCCAACTGCAATTTGTGAATGATTACATATCTAAGATACAACTTGAAAATAAATATGCTTTAGTTCTTTTAATTGACGTGTTACGTGTGTTTATTCACTAACACCTTTTAGACATACCTCCTTTTAAGGTAACAATACAATCCAATAAATTCCAAGCTGGAATATTGCTGAGTGCGACGTTAAACATCTAACAACAAACAATACTATAAACAAACAAACAAACAAACAAACAAACAAACAAACAAACAAATAAATAATACAGTTCATATGCATGAAGAACGGCTGTCTTGTCTCTCTCTCTCACGTTTACTGCTCTCTTTTGGGGCGGTCGGGTAGCCTCGCGGTCAAAGCGTTCGCTCGTCACGCCTAAGACCCATGTTCGAATGCTGACATGGGTAGAATGTGTGAAGCCCTTTTCTGGTGTCCCCCGACGGGATATTGCTGGAATATCGCTAAAAGCGGCGTAAAACCATAATCATTAATCATTGTAACTGTTTCAGTGGAATGGGGTAGCTGGTTTGATCACGTGAAAAGCTGGGAACAAGCTATGTTGCAACATCAACATCACCCCATTCTCGTCGTGCACTATGAAGATCTCATATCAGTAGGTTCCTTCACATTGAGCGTTTGGGGTTGGAGTAAACGATTGTTTAAGCATTTGCTCGTTATTCCGAAGTTCCTGGTTCCATTCCCCAGATTGGTACGCTGCGTCTTCAAAAGGCACACACAGTGTATAGTATCAATTCCTTTATTCAGTATACAGGCCACAGGCCCATGTACAAACAAATATTGACATATGGAATATACATATTTGTGCAACATTAAACAAGTATTACTAATGGGATGAACGTAATACAATAGTCTCTTTAATATATTTACAGCATTGAAGTAAATCAGTTAGTTTGCCTGAGCTTATATGCTTAAATAACTGAGATTTACAATATATATTTGGAATGTGATTCTGTCTGATATCATCATATAATGGACATGATAGCATAACGTGTAATTCAGTTCAATGATGTTCTTACAAAAAGGACAAAATCTAAAATTAAAATCAATATTACTTTTTCTTCCAATATTCATCATGATATTTAATTGTCCAATTCTTAACAGTGATACCATTCTTCTTAGTTCTTTACAAGTGATTTTTAAAATATACGGTTCAATAACAAATGCTGTTTTGAGTGACGAAAACAATTCTAAATGTGTGTAATCATTAACTTGTGAATGCCATGTTTGTATATAACAATCTTTAACTCTTTGTGAAAACTCACATATAAATAAATCAGTGTGACCAACAGATTGATTTCCCCCTACAAAACCAAGACCATATATAATACATAAAAATCTTACTGTTAGTAGACCAGGTTACTCTTCCTACTTGATCTAATCTATATATCATGTTATAACATTGTCCAGGGTATCTTTCATTTGACACAGTGGTTAGTTTACAGCAATACTTCAAACAATGTACATAAGTCTCACAATACAATTTATAGCGTCCACATTCACCCCAAATAGCAACATTTGTACTAGATTTCCCGACACCAAGTAAATATTTACAAAATTTAGTTTGTATGACTTCTAAAACATTCAAATTATGGGTTCCCCAGATTTCTGAACAGTAAAATAATATTGGTTTTATTTGCGTATCAAGCATTTGAAACAATATTGGTAAAGGAAGGGAGTTAATTTAATGTGTAATTGCTTAATGGGAATTAGAGCTTTTTAGCTTTCTGGACTAAAGTTTGCCCACATTTTGACCATGATAATCGGTTTGAAAATACAACACCTAAATAACTATAAAATGTTCCTATCTTTATATGTACATCATCATAAAACCATTTTTCAGCATTTTTAAATTTTCCACCATTTCAGAAAACTAATATTTCAGTTTTATCAAAGTTTACTTTCTAACCCCACTTTTTACAAAAGAAGATAAAATATTATTTTTTCTTTTCAAACCAATAACTGAGTCATCAAATATACATAGATCATCAGCATACAGCAATAAAATCAGATCGTTAAAATCTTCTCCGACAAATATACCTCTACCACCATATGTCTGTAATGAGTCTTCCAACTGATTGATAAACATAGAAAATAAAAGAGGAATCAATAGTATCATAAAAAATGATTGCCTAAATGATTTTGAATATTATTTAAACGTACTGCCGTAAAACGTTTGGCGAGTCTTACTTAAGTTTAGAACTTGTAATCATAATCTACCTATTGAAACTGTGAGATGGAGTAACATACCTTTGACCGAAAGGAAATGCCCACTTTGTAAATTATCTGACATAGGTGATGAATTCCATTATTTGTTTATTTGTCCATCTTTAGAAAACGAAAGAAACCATTTTTTACACAGATTCTACTACATTAAACCCAATATGCATAAAATGAATTTACTTTTCAATAATTCACGACTAGGAACATTGAGAAAACTTTCGAAATTCTATAAAATCACCATGTCATTGTTTAAACCTATCAAGTAACTCTCCCTCTTTCTGAATTGGACATATATTGCTACCCTAGTGAATCTGTATAAATATGCATGCATGCTCGGCCAAGATGTTTTTGCATATATTCTATATTTAAATGGATATGTATTATGTTGTTGAAATAATTTTGTACCCCTGATGGCGCTGGCAGCGGCCTGAGTGTAAATATAATTCAGCTCAGTTCAGTCAAACTGATCTTTGGAATTCCAAGCAGTTTGTTTGTTGTGTAACGCCGCACTCAGCAATATTCCATCTATATGGTTGCGTTCTGGAAATAATCGAGTCTGGACCAGACAAACAAAAGACTGACATCATCAGCATTGATCTGTGGGATACGACGAATTGCGTCAACCAAGTCACCGAGTCTGACTATCTGATTCCGTTAGTCGTTACTTACGACAAGCATGTCCGTTTCATTGTATGGGACAGGTAGTTGGGTAGCTTGTTGACCGAGCTTCCATTCAGTACCAATCATGATTGGGTTGTATAATAGTTTCGTCGAGAGTGAACCTTCCGAATTGATCCATTGACCGTGAACGTCGATGGACATTGACCTCTGGTACCACAATCAGTGGCAATTCAAACGCAATAATACAGCAACCCTAACGCTATCCAAAAGTACAAACCAAAGACTTCAAACAATATAACTGAAGCAATCAATTTGACTAATGAAGCGTCAGTAAAATATTGTGCCTTTGTGTGTGTTTGTACTTGTACGGACCGATCAGATACAATGTCGCAGTTTAACATGAGTGAGTTGGGTTTAACGCCGCTTTTAACAGTATTCCAGTTATATCGCGGCGTGTCAGCTTCATGTGGGAGGAAAGCCCGAAGTGATGCAGGTCTCATACGTTTACCTCTTCGGTGAAACCAACGAGCACGGGTATGGTGCTGACAAACCTAGAAACATAATTGGGGCGAACCGGGATTCGAACCCACAATCAAAGGTTTCTGGCGTGCCCAAGGGACGCAACTCTGCACAGCGAATCGCGGCGCCTTAGACGACTGGGCCACCCGTGTCCCCAGTTTAACATGAATACCCATCCAGACAGTACACTGACCCCGAGTCAGTTCTTGTTGCCTCCCCTCACTTCAGAGCACCAGACAGGGTAATAACAAGTACAATCCTTAAATGTGGCTTGTTGGCTGCTGGCAGGGGATCGAACCACTGGCTTCCCGCTCTCCGGGCAGATACCCTTCCCTCTAGACCATGGACTTGGTTGTGATGACTGAATGACAGGTTTTTTTTAGGTTTTCATAGGTGCTTTATTGAGTGGTGACACTTAGGATACCGAAAAACAGGAGTTACCGACGTGAATCGGCGTCGCCATTTTTGTTTACAAATTGACGTGTAAGTGTCACGTGATTTTCATACGCGTTTTGATTGGCTGCGTTCATGCAACTTGTCGCATGAAAATAGAGCATGTCCTATTTCGTACAACTCGCGTCCATTAAGTTGCATACGTCAAAAGTTGGACCGACTTGCCCGTTCACACGATGCAATGTGTTGCATGCAACAAATTGTATACAACTAGTTGTACCGTGTGAATGCCCCTTAAGAGGCGACTAACGGGATCGGGTGGCCAGGCTCGCGAACTTGGTTGATGCATGTCATCGTATCCCAATTGCGTGGATCGATGCTCATGATGTCAATCACAGGATTATCTGGTCCAGACTCGATTATTTATAGACTGCCGTCATGCAGCTGGAATATTGCTAAGTGCGGCGTTAAACAACAAACATACAGAAATATAAAGGTAAACTTCCAACCCAGTCGAATGAGCGATATGCGTTTGTTTTCATTATCGTGCCGATACCGACTTTCATCACTGACGCCCCCAAGATACTTCTACCCTTGATAGCTTCGATATAACAATAATGTGAACCATTACCGTTTTCAGGATCCGAGAGGAGAAATAATTCGAATGAATAGATTTCTTGGCATGGACGCTGATGACGAGTTTTGTGGTCAGGTAGCAGCGGCGTGTCATATCTCGAACATGAAGAAGAATAAATATAACATCACCGAGGTACTGAATGGAGAGAGCGTTAACTACAATAAAGGTAAAAAAAATAGGAAATCAGAACATTCTAATTAACCCTTTACCTTTACCCATTCCACGGTGGGGATTCTGGTTTATAATTGCCCCCTGCAACCCTATGCTTGTTACCCAGTTGGGATTCTGGTTTATAATTGCCCCCTGCAACCCTATGCTTGATACCCAGTTGGGATTCTGGTTTATAATTGCCCCCTGCAACCCTATGCTTGTTACCCAGTTGGGATTCTGGTTTATAATTGCCCCCTGCAACCCTATGCTTGTTACCCAGTTGGGATTCTGGTTTATAATTGTGCCCCCTGCAACCCTGTGCTTGTTACCCAGTTGGGATTCTGGTTTATAATTGCACCCTGCAACCCTATGCTGGTTACCCAGTGGGGATTCTGGTTTATAATTGCCCCCTGCAACCCTATGTTTGTTACCCAGTTGGGATTCTGGTTTATAATTGTCCCCTGCAACCCTATGCTTGTTACCCAGTTGGGATTCTGGTTTATAATTGCATCCTGCACCCCTATGCTTGTTACCCAGTGGGAATTCTGGTTTAAAATTGCCCCCTGCAACCCTATGCTTGTTACCCAGTTGGGATTCTGGTTTATAATTGCCCCCTGCAACCCTATGTTTGTTACCCAGTTGGGATTCTAGTTTATAATTGCCCCCTGCAACCCTATGCTTGTTACCCAGTTGGGATTCTGGTTTATAATTGCCCCCTGCAACCCTATGCTTGTTACCAAGTTGGGATTCTGGTTAAGAATTGTTAGCCAGTGGAAATTCCGGGGTAAAATGTATCCCCGGTAGCATACGATGGTCGAATAGGGTACGGGATAGAATAGGTCTTCAGCAACCCATGCTTGCCGTAAAAGGCGTCTACGCTTGTCGAAGGAGGCGACTAACGGGATCGGGTGGTCAGGCTCGCTGACTTGGTTGATGAATATCATCGTATCCCAATTGCGTAGATCGATGCTTATGATGTCAATCACTGGATTTTCTTATCCAGACTCGATTATTTACAGACCGCCGTCATATAGCTGGAATATTGCTGAGTGCGGCCTATACTGACACAGTTCACATCAAGCACCCATATATGTATGTCTGTTTAGTTGGCCGAACAAGACATACAGAAAGTCCCTGTGGCCAATCCCATTGTATGTTACCTTGCATTTGTCACGTTAATGATCACGTTTTAAAGGGTCTCCATCTGCAGCTGAGGATGCGACCAAAATCAGAGCATCAGCATTTTCAGTTTCTTTTAGAAATATATACAAACAAGGGAGCAACTGATTGTTTGTTTGTACGCATTTCCCAGCGGAAGGATAATTACCTCATTTTGGGCTGAAATGTTCCCGGGGGAAACTCCTACTCGTATCCCAGTCACTTGATTCGACAAAGAATAAAGAAGGTTAACGCCAACGCATAACCAGTCACGATTATTCTACCAAACAGATGCTATTGGCAAAGGCAAAATTTAAGATCTGAGGACATCCCATTACGGGTCACGTCAGCACGACCTTTCGCGAACATTGACCGAGCAATGAAATGACTGACAAGAAATCGACATTTGCCAATCAGAAGGCAGCTATCTCGAGCTTTACGGCACTAGTTTCAAACTGGCCATTACGCTTCGAAACATATTTTGACGTATTCTCGATTAAAACTTTTTAAACTGACCAAAACAACATTCTGGAATGGCTTATAGATGGCCTAGATTGTATGGATATAATCATTAAACCCGTAACTGTCGTTCGGAATACCCCGTGTTAAATATCTCGAGGTTGCATGATATAAAACACATTCCGACTGTCACTTTCAGGATCTGGTAAGCGACGCTCTCATTGGTTGGATTAAAGGTCGTGCTGACGGGACCCGTAATGGGATGTCCTCAGATCTTTGTTTAGCGGTAGCGAGAACCAAGATCTGATTTTAATGAGATTGATGAATGGATCACCGACAATCAGTGATGGCACTAGGTATTCTTGAAAAGGGTACGAATGTCATGCCCCACCGGTATCACACGTCACTCACACAATTTGCATAAACAGGTATGTGTTTCTTGCCTGATACCTCTCAACGGTACTCGTGCGAGGCAACGGCGACATGTAAACAAAGCAGACGATCAAGTGATCACACGATAGAGCATTTGCTGATTTCGTTGAAATGGATAACAATTTATAAATTTTGAATTACGTCTTTTGGTATTAGTGCAGATATTCTGCTGCTTATACGTTAAAAAAACCCCAACATTTATATATGTTCGTTTTCCATCACAGTAGGGAGAAGTTTTAATGTCTCGGCCGAAACATTTCTTATTTTGTTGGGGCGGTCGGGTAGCCTAGTGGTTAAAACGTTCGCTCGTCACGCCGAAGACCCGGGTTCGATTCCCGACATGAGTTCAATGTGTGAAGCCCATTTCTGGTGTCCCCCGCCGTGATATTGCTGGAATATTGCTTAAAGCGGCGTAAAACCATACTCACTCACTCACTCACTTATTTTGTTAATTCACATTATTTGAGTAAATCTTATAATTACCAACATGTATGATATTCACGACGTCGTTTCTTTTGACGGTAAGTAAGTGCACTTCTGTATCACTGTATGCCTACACTGAAGGCATGAGGTGCCCACTTCGAACAAATAGTTTTCTTTTAAGTTGGTTTAGGATGACATCAGACATGTCTTCAACTGCCCATATTGTCACCTTATCCTCCTTCAAAGCAGTACACTTTATTTACAACTGAGTCTGTTTGTATAGGATAAAACACGTCCGAGGGTTGTTATGATATTTAAAACCCGCATCTCGAGGGGAATAGTTTTATCTTACTTATAAACCGATTTTGAACCTTAAAACAACATTTATCAACATGTTTCGAACATATCTGTTGCTGGCGTACGGATCTTGAAAAGGACATTCTAAAAAGCAGTGCGACCTATCAACACCTCTCTAGCCTTGTGGTACACTCACTGGGCTACAGATATGAAGGTTGCGAGTTTGATCCTCGGGAATATAAAGAAAACATTTGTCATTTGATTTTACATTTAATTACATGTTACAATCTGAACGGAAGTTATATTAATAAAATACCCAGAACATTATAAAAAATCCCTGGGATATTACAACAAAATATATAGCAAATATGACTTGAATATCCTATAAAATCCCAGGGACATTACAAAGTCCCTGTTTATGAGATTTAACCCGACTGGAGAACAATAGGATGACGTCACTGGAGGTTGATAAGTTTTTTTGTTTTTTTTTGTTGTTTAACGCCGCACACAGCCATATTCCAGCTATATGGCGGCAGTCTGTAAATAATCGAGTCTGGACCCATAACTGAGTTTGATTCTGTTTTCAGGACAGGTAGGATCGTGGCGAGCGTGGTTTACGAGGGAGATGAGCGATCACTTCAACCAGGTTTACCACAAGAAAATGAGATATTCCAGATTCCATTCTAAATATATAAGGGGCGGTGGGGTAGCCTAGTGGTTAAAGCGTCACGCCGAAGACCCGGGTTCGATTCCCCACATGGGTACAATGTGTGAATCCAATTTCTGGTGTCCCCCGCCGTGATATTGCTGGAATATTGCTAAAAGCGGCTGAAAACCATACTCACTCACTCACTCACTCTAAATATATATGAACTAACCTTCATACTTTTGGAGACAAACATTCACCCTCAGAACGTCTCCAAAAGGCGCATGTCAATGGGGCAATGGACTTTACAATGGCTTGATATGTTAAACAGTATTAGTGTTAACTGTGACCCACCAAGGGACCTTATGGGTGCTAGGATACAATTGTGCTGTGACGTCATAAAGACATTTGACGTCAACTAACTTCATTGAAGATCGCCAAGATCGGACTGTACACAAATATCTTATTTTTCTCTCGTTAGTGCGTAATGAAATAAACACATTATTTCAAAGCCTTTAAGTATCAATTCATCAGACATGACTGAAAACTGCAATTATTGCATAAACAGGCATAAGTCGGAAAATGAGTCCAAATGTTAGATGCCATGTAGCTTTGTAATAAATATATTTCAGCCTTAGTTTTAAAATATGTTTAAAAGTCAAAATGTGATTTTTCACCCACACTGTCTCTTATCTCACAATCACATATATTTGTCTTTGGAGCCTTTTGCAAAGAATAATATTGTTGATCAATGCATTTAGTAATCATTTCAAATTACATAACAACAAACAACATGTTACAATTTACAACTCCTGACAATTCAGGACTTCCTGTGTCAATAAAATTCAACATTCCATTCTATAAAGACATTATTCAGTTCAATGTTCAATGCCTACTTGGACGCGAGGTTGGGGAATCATTTATACATGCATAATATTTTCTACGTTAATACCAGTTAAAAAGTCTTACAAGAATATTAATTTTGATATTCTGCTGGGGTCCGTGTGGCCATGTTGTTGTAGCACTCTGCAAAATGTATGGTAGCCGAGAGGGGACATCGCTTTCTTGCCTTCAATTATGGCCGCGAGAAAGCGATAACACAAGACTATAAAGCGATAACACGAGCCGAGAAAGCGATAACACGAGCCGAGAGAGCGATAGCACAAGACGAGAAAGCGATATGTATATCTCCTGTTACCGCTGTCTCGCTGTAAAGCAATATTCCCCCTTGACCACAAATTGGGGGCGCATGTGTTTTGTGTTTCCATAAGATGAAAAGTGTATACGTAAAACAAACAGTAATGAATTGATAAACTAGTATAATTAAGATTGCTGATTGCGGCGTTAAACAACAAACAAACAAACAAAGTATCATTAAGGGGTTGACTATGTGATATGTGGATACAGTGGCGGGTGGTGGTGAGGGGGATGTGTCATGTTGTGGTGTTCTTCATTTTTGGGGACTGAGGTGATTGTTTTCATAAAAGAGAACTAAGATTTTCTCCAGTCACTTTTAAAAGTATACCTAAATGAATTTTAACCTCATTAACCGGTAACCTCATTCCTTGGACAATAGAAATGGAATGCATTGTAAACATTATTTGAAAACCCCAACTAATTTCTTATAATTCCTTTGAATCTTTCAGTCTTCGGAAATTAAATTCAATGCTAATTCTTTTCGTCGCTTATTCAAACTGAAATATCGCGAACAAACCCGAAAAATTGGGAGCACAACTTTAAAATCATTAGGGATGCTGTCGAAGCATATGCCAAGAAATGGTCCAATAGACAAGATAAACCTGTCGTATGTCTTTCAAAGTAGGTTACGCCAGTGTGAGATGCTGCCATTGGTAGAATGTACAAACTGAAGTAGAGGCTGAACAAACCCTCTCTGTCCCACCCAAAGTCTGACTGTCCTACATGAAAAGTTTGTGATCTCAAACCATAACTATTTTATGTAAGCATGACATCGATTTAAGACTTCTTAGGCTAATCATAGGGCTTACCGTTTCAACTATATCTGAATGCCATAAACAATCTGACTGACATATTATTCCCAAAGTCATTGATAAAAAAACCTTTCATTTTAAGGTTAGGTTTTGCACTTTACACAGTAGTATTTGGGATGGTCCATTTGGGGAATTGTCTGGACCCAGCCGCAAACACAGTAAACAGAAATCCCAAGGGGAATTATATATACAATAGTTTGTTGGCGCGACATGCTAGGCTCCATAATTTTAGTTATAATGTAAAATTAATAGTAATTTTTTTTTTTTTTATTCATTTATGTATTTGACATGAGAGGGGTAGCAACACACATATATAAACATGCTGTATTTTATAATAATGATTGTACAATACTGAATGCGTTAAACCTGTTGCATTTAACAAATATAGGTTTTGATGTTGTTCTATTGCGAACACATATAGAGTCAGCGCTCATAATTGCCATATGAATGAAAATATCATCATTAATAAACTTCAAGGAGCTCACTGTGTGTTCTGAAGTCAAATCGCTGTAAGGCATCCTGCACGGCTTCGTTCTAGTTTACCCTCAAATGTACGATGGAATAATTTGCGATTCTGTACATGTGTGTTCAATGTTCGACTGCATTTTTTGTTATAGGCGTTCGTTTATTTATTAAAATTCCACAAATTCATAAATCACATTGAGCTGCTCGCCTCTTCTCCAGCTGCTCACACTCTCCACTAATGCTAGCTGCCTTGGTTAACTCGAATCCGCATATAACTAATTAATTACAAACTCTGTTCTAATTATGCTAATCGAGGAAGTGCATTATACCAGATGAAAAACTTAGTAATCCTGTGACACTAATCCTTGTTTACAATGAACACATGTCAATTGACTAAACATTCTTTTTAATATACTTAAGTAGAAGTATCACAATGGACAGTGCACACACTGTTTGTTGAACCATATCAAGCTATATTTTAGATTTAGAATCACCATACCATGACAAAACAGAAACATAGTTTTATATATTTAATTGTATATATTCATATTTGCCGGTATTCATGATATATATATTTTACCGTCATTGTTTAAAACTACTCTGAACTAAGGAAGAGAATATATGGATGTCAACTTCTTTGTTATGAGGAACGGAATATATGCTTACTCCTTCATCACCTGATGAAGGAGTAAGCATAAAGAAGTTGACATCCATATATTCTCTTCCTTATGTGTATCACATCTAAATACCTTTCAAAGATCTACTCTGAACTACTTGTATGTATAGATCATCTTATTTGTAAACAGGTGGCATGCGTATTATAATTGGTATAAGTGACAATGACATGTCAAATAATGTCACACATATGGTTAGGATGTTAACTACGTAAAACGTCTTCTAGAAATCTGTCAGTACTATCAACTATTGTTCGTTTCAGACACGTAGAAATATATTTTAAAGGACAAAAAAAGAAACAACTAAGATAAACCTAATAAAAAAATGGTACGTAAAAGGAAAAAGAAGAAGAATGATATTTTATTAAAGCGTCACATGTTGTACATAAGCAGATAAATTACATTTTATTCACATAAAAAACATACAACATCCGGCCAAAGAGGCCTACGAGACACTCGTATCACTAAGATAACAATATAAATGCACAAAATGCATGTAGTTAAATAATTGTTAAAATATTTAACATTTTAAAACCTCTTATTGAGTATTAATGTTAACGTAAAGTATTAATGTTAACGTAGAGTGTTAATGTTAACGTAAAGTATTAATGTTAACGTAAAGTATTAATGTATATTTTATAAAACATGTCATTGTATGGCAATGCTTGTTATAAATTTATGAGTATTATACTTTTATCACGTATTTTGTGCACCAATAATAAATAAATTCATCACTGTCCACTATAAATATTTTAGCACTTGCTTTTAAGAACATTAGTGTCTAATAGGCCCACGCTGGCCGGGCGATGTATATCTTTTAATATATTTTATCTACTGTATAAATTGATGTAATTTTATGTATACACCGCTGGACACTTAAATAAACTATTTTTCTTCTTCTTCTTCTGTTAACAAAGATTTTACGACGTTGAAACGTTGGAGCAGCTGGGAGTTTACATGAATAACTATCACAAATTTGCATTAAATAAATAAACTGGTCAATTGGTGGAAGCTATATAAATAGTGGATCAATATTCAAAATATATTTCCATAACTCATATCTTAAATCAGAATACAAGTCACATGTGGTCAAGAAGTGAACTTCATCTTCAACAATATTACTTTTATAGTATTTACAGAGGTTTTGTAAAGGAATTTTTGAAAAACTACGGATTTCTATTTCTACCGGCAGAGTGCCACAACGCAGTTAACATAATATGCTTCTATGATTTCTTTCTATTGGAGCAGAAACATAACGCTCTGCATGAAAAGAACTTTTAATTATACGATAAGTGCGAAGTTTATTTCCATTTATTTGACCTTTATCATTTCAAATTTGGTTGAGCCAATTAAAGAGTAAAGGGAAGCTTTCGGAGTATAAGAGATGAGAGAAAGCGTCAGCGTTGCTTGACTAAAGGCAACATATTCTTTCATGATTAATGTGGGTGAATTGATTAGACTGTATTGCTACCTTAAAATGAGTTTTATCTAATAGGCGTTTGTGAATTAAAAAACCCCAGGTCACCTAATACGTCAATTAAAAGAGCTTAAGCATTATTTATTTTCAAGTTGTATGTTAGATATATTATCATTTACAAATTGCAATTTGCAGAAAGGGGATATATCCAAAGTCATATTCTTGGCAAAACGCTCGCTAGTATTTCACACACGTAAATTTACAAGGATATCAGTGTACAACTCTCAGTGATATCTGATTTATGTTGTGGGTGTGCCCTTTGTGACATCGCCCAGTCTATTAAAATGCGTTACTACAATTTTAGTTTGTTTGTTGTTTAAGGCCGTACTTAGCAATATTTCAGCTATATGACGGCAGTCTATAATACAATCCAGTGATTGACATCATAAGCATCGTTCTACGCAATTGGGATACGATGACATGCATCAACCAAGTCAGCAAGCATGACAACCCGGTCCCGTTAGTCGCCTCTTACGACAAGCATAGTCGCCTTTTACGACAAGCATAGTCGCCTTTTACAACAAGCATGGGTTGCTGAAGACCTTTTCTTAAAGGCCGTGTTAGATGAGGAGCCAAAGATGTTAAATTATGACAGGCCGCACATGGAACATGGGAATAATGGTGGAATCCTTCTATTTGGTTCCCATGTGATTGTGATTTTCCCATTAGTGCGAACGAAAATACGAAACATGATATCAATCAAACCATGTGTGGGAAATATCCGCTCACGTGAACAGGTTAAAAACGTATTAAATTGTGTTGCTAAGGCATTGTCAGACCTGTGAGATCGATCGACCTTGAGCAGAGTGGCGCCATTATGGATCATTTCTGTCTGTAATAATTTTCAGGTTTAGGAAGACTGATCGCTACGAAAACATTCCCGGTTTATGTGTTTACTAATGTGACATCGACATGAGCCGCCAGTCTTCTAAGGCGCTGTGAAGAGTTGCGTCCCTTGGACACGCCAGAATCCTATGATTATGGGTTTGAATCACAACTCGCCCCGACTATATTCCGAGGTCTGTATCATACCCGTGCTCGTGAGTTCCCCAAAGAGGTAAACGTCTAAGACCTGCATCACTTCAGTCGAGCTTTCGTCCAAGAACTGAGGCAATGTAGACTTGCCAAATAATTCTAGGCTTGAGTAGGATTCAGTTTTAATTAAATCACTGAGGTCTTGGAGACAGACTCACAGTATAGACGCATAACTTGTAAACACTCACGTGGGAAGAAGGGATTCAAACAGATGCGTCTTGCTGACTCATCCATTCCCCGAGTCCACTCGAAGGTTAAACTTGAAAACATGTATTAATATTCGATGACGTTTCTAAAAACATATTATACAGTCGATTCATCTACTACCGCCCCTGTGGTCTAGTTGATAGAGCGTCTGCCCGGAAAGCGGAAGGTTGGTGGTTCGATCCCCGTCATACCAAAAGACGTTAAGGGATGATACTTGTTGTTACCCTGTCTGGCGCTCGGCATAAGGGGAAAAACAAGGTCTGGTCGGCTCGGAGTCAGTATGCTGTGTCAGAGTTTGGTATTCATGTTAAACTACGGAGTGGTATCTCAATGGGCTAGCACTATAAAACCGTCAATCGTCCTGACTAGTGCAAGCAAACCGCCCACCTCCCACCTATAGACTTGAGTTGCGCGCGCACACGCACGTATGCACGCACACATACCAAAACACTTGCATGCACGCAACGCTGCACATAATTTCACCTTCTCCACACGCAAACATCAGTCAGTCATATTGTGACTTTTCACTGGAATATGTGATTGATATATCTTTTAGATACATGCTTGTTTCTTTCGTTGTTTGTTGTTTAGACGCCGCTCTAAGCAATATTCCAGCTATATGACGGCGGTCTGAAAATAATCGAGTCTGGACCAGGCAGTGATTCAGTGATTGACATCATGAGTATCGATCCATGCAATTGGGATACGATGACAGGCACGAACCAAGTCAGCGAGCCTGACCACCCGACCCCGTTAGTCGCCTCATACGACACGCATAGTCGCTTTTCACGTCAAGCGTGGATTGCTGAAGATCTAAACTACCCCATCTTCCCAAGGCAAGGGAGTTAACTGACTTTAAAATTCCAGTTTCCATCCTTGCCGAGCTAGGCTGGAATTACTCGGCTCGATCGTAGCACCACCAGTGGCTTTTACGAGTTATGTCCTTTCTATGCCTCTGCTATTGACCAATCAGATTCCACCTCTCGTATCACTTGCATTTGCTTCAAACAAAACGGTGGCGCCCAGTCAAGACGATCTGATTGATAATCAAGATCTATATTGTGATACATCTTACATCGCGAAGTACATCAAATCACGTGAGCACCTTGATTAAAAGCATGAACAGATTTAGAAAATATCTGTTGACAACGAGTTAGCGGTGCACATGCTTTGCAAATCCTGCAGTCGACCGAATTCTGCATGACACTTTACGAACCGGATTTCGATTTCAGTGCGCGGTTTGATTGGACTATGCATAGACTCGTTAGTCCAGCCAAAATGTAACTCCATAATACCAGCCTAGTTCGGCAAGGGTGGAAACTGGACTTTTATAGTCAGTTAACTCACTTGCCTCGGGAAGATGGGGCCACCCAGGATCCTCACGGGTCCATATATACATGTAATCAGTTTCAATATTTAAAATGGATTTGAAATAGTAATAGGAATATAAGTTTGATACATTGGTGACTGCGCCATGTTTGTTGTAAGTAGTCAACAAGTATTTGTTTGAACTCATACAAACACAAATCCAAGAATAGTACACATACACAAGCGTGTTATCACGAACTTATCGCCATGTCGTGTTTGGTGTTATCGTCGTGATAACGACGAACGAGGCCGAGGTGCAAGGTGGTTGGTGTTTATCTGGATAAGATTCTCCAGAATCAACATCAGGAGTGTGAAGGCCACTATTCTGACTGCGTGGGTGAGTAAGCTTTAACGCCGTTTTTTACTCTATTCCTTCAAAATGAAAGCGGATTTTTGTTATGTGAAAAATGTATGAAAAACATGAAATATGCTGGAAACATGTACAGTTATCATCAGCGACGTGGAAATATCTTCTTACAAATGAGCATGGGTATGATATGCTTATTCAAGACTGCTATGAAAAAACGGGTCTGCGTCGTATTAAACTACACACACTCAGATGCAGAGAAACAATAGACAGTTTTTGATAAGTGTGTAAGTAAATTTATGTATCTGAACCTTCATTCATAATTGGTATTTTTATGTAGGTGTATTAATAACTCATGCATTTTGATATAAAACAAAAATGCATATTGATATAATGCTAAAATGCATATTAATATGATACTAAAATGCATATTAATATAATACAAAAATGCATATAAATATAATACTAAAATGCATTTTAGTATAATACTAAAATGCATATTAATATAATACAAAACATCAACGCCAGAGAATAATCAGTCCAGACCATCCTCCTAAACAGTCTCCACTGGCGAAAACTGCGAAACAGCGGAGAAAACCACAAAAATGGATTACCGAAATCTTGCGACGTCACCAGGCTCTCGCGAAAAGAAGAAGTTTGTGTGTTGTGTTATTCATCATTATTCCAGCTATATGACGGCTGCCTTTACATAATCGAGTCTGGAACAGACAATCAAGTGATTGATATTATGAGCATCAATCTACGCTATTTGGATACGATGACACGCGTCAACCAAGTCAGCGAGTCTGACCACTCGATCCCGTTTGCGCCTCTTACGACAAGCATAGTCGCCTTTTACAGCAAGCATGGGTTGCTAAAGTCCTCTTCTTACAAGTCGCTCTACCGTTAGCACCAGCACCTGCCTTAAGGCTTGCGTATATATATCCTGCCCATTGTCTTCTAAAGTAGATAGAGAATCATATTATTATCCAAAATCATTCCGCCAACCATTCAATGTGTAAACAGTAATCACAAGTACCGTGTGTGTAAACGTACAGGTAACCAGCGTCAGTGATAGAGATGAGTGATATCATTTGATTCATGGTAGCCGATGACGTCACAGCGTCCTGCATTGAAGATAACATATCTCACCCAATCGATATCGCCCGTGGAAGCAAGTTTTGGGTTATACATGATAGTTGTCATGAATTTCTTGTTCCGCTGTCAAACTCAAATTTCTGTCAGCCGCCATTTTGGTTTGAGATCGAAGCGATCTCAGCTTGTAAGGCGAATCGCTGTACATCGCTTTCAAGCGATTGACTGTTTGCAACGCCCCCCCGGATCAATTGATTCTGACGTCATGGTGATGACGCCACAAGGGCATGCAAAGCATTGTGATGCAATTTCATTGCAACAATATCTCCTAGAATTTATCGAGTGATATCACCCAAGCGATATATCCCGTGGAAGCCAAATTGGGCTGATAAAAGCGTGTAACACAAGTACACCATATCAACACAAGAGATGACCTTGGTTGTCCTAGCGACCAGTACACATATAAATTATCTGTTACGTAGATTGATTCATTACTGTTACCTTACATATAGGTGTACAACGCTAGTTCCTTCGTGGACATACTTGGTGATTCCAATGTGATTAGGTAATACTATGTAAAAATATTTTAATATTTTAAAGAACAACTTATATAGTACATATATATTCAATGTAAAAGTCAGTCCATAAAACGATTGATCCATTGCAGCTGTTTACAAATGGGCTGTTTATCCTTCAGTATGTAGGTTGCAATGTTGGTGTAAGGTCTTGTTAACTCAAACCCAGATTGTGAATATCAAACTAGTTTGCTTGTAAAATAACAAATGTATGTCTTAAAAACAACAGGCAAACATTGTACAAACAGGAAATAACACAGCAAATGTGTGTACATGACATGAACCCCATTTAGGGGCTTAAATGTTCAGTCCGCGACATGTACAGTTGACGACACTTCTGTATTTGAGATAGTATGCACCGGACACAGAGACTTAGGAATATGTACTAAGCAGCAGCTTGGGATCAGTTGTGGATTGTTTGTAATCTTTGTCCACAACCAACTACACTACTGAGCAAAATTATCTCATGTTGTATTTAATGATTACCCAAACCTATTACTGCTTGTCCAGTGCATACCCTCAACCACTTGTGACTGAGGGGAAATCCTATTGAGCATGACGAGGATAATACCCAAAGGAAAAACAGAACAGCAAGTTAACTCTAGAGGACTGAGCCCGGGCAATAGAGGATTTTATAACCATTATGGATGTAACATAGCAGTCAGATGACCATCCACCCAATGTCTTAGCAAGATGGTCCACTGCTTTGGAAGCAGATGTGGCTAGGTAGACACAACTCTATAGATAACAACTTCTTTAATACTCTAAAAAGCTACGTTTCGGTAATAGATCCTTATACGTTGTCAAGCAAGACTGAATGAGGGACATTGAACAGAATATATATTGTAGGTGGAGGATTAACAGTAGAGGATTAACAGTAACAAAAAGTGCATACATGAGTGGGATAACATAAGTTAGTGTTGACAACAAAAGGATAATACTGTCACAACACGATGGACAGAGAACACATAGGTGGAAGCCAATGGGACATGTAGCCAATTAAACAGGAAAAGTGTAAGATGTGGCTGCCCCGATCCTAAAGGAGTCACTCTTGAACAAGTGTTGATCATATCCTGCGGCTGCTAAAATTTGTTGAGCTATAAATATTGCACGAGTAACGGGTATTCTAGGTTTTGTAACAAATAAGGCATATGTTTTGTTTGCTGCTATAGACACACAAAAATCAATATAATCCAGGAGGCATTGTTCCGGGAAATAACGTGAGATCAGCAAATCTCACAGAAGCATGTCCAGCTATGTCCGTAGCATCAGCCACTCACAAAATGTGTCAGGTGGAAGGAAGCATTGTACTTGTCACAGGTAAATTCTCCGCACGGGAGAAATGAAATAACGCAAGCGAACACCGGACCTTCCGCTCTCCGGCCGGACGCTCTCCCACTAGACCACGGAGGCGGTCAGTGAGAAAGTCAACTCTAAGCGCAGGGTGAACTGATCTCACTGGCAGCCACCCCTGACGGTGGAATACCCGAGTTGATCCTTCTATTGTTGGGAAAGTGGGGGTAAACCCTGAGCGACACGCAACACTGCTTCACTCTAAGACTGCATGGCTCCACAGACTGTCTACATCTGTGGTGGTGGCATGGTAAGCTGTTTGGGCCATGATGTTGTGAACGTGTCTACTCTGGGAGCAAGTTGGCGAATCTTGGCCATCTGAAAACGAGACAATGCATCTGCTTTGACATTCAGTCTACCAGGGACGTGGCATGCACTAAACACAAAGTTATGCATAGTCGCAGTTAACACTAATGTATAAGTATACACGTTATTAATGATGAACTTCATCAAGATTTCGGTAATGTCTGCTCAGTTGGCATATTGTTACACAAAAGTCTAAAGTTTTTGTTGGCCCACCGGTGGCCCACTGATGGGATTCATTTGCAGGCAACCACAGGACAGAACGACCTCGGCTGCGTGAAGTAGCTCTTTTGGCCAGGATCCAGTAAACTGTTCTCCCTGAAAGATGCTACTCAATCTCCGGCTTAAATCGCTTAAGAGTGATTTGGGCCTAGGCTGAGTTCAATCTAGAGGGGGGCACGGGGGCAGTTGCGTCCCTTGGGCACGCCAGAAACCTATGATTGTGGGTTCGAATCCCGGTTCGCCCTGATTATGTTTCTAGGTTTGTCAGCACCATACCCGTGCTCGTTGGTTTCACCGAAGTGGTAAACGTCTGAGACCTGCATCACTTCGGGCTTTCCTCCCACATTAAGCTGACACGCCGCGATATAACTGGAATACTGTTAAAAGCGGCGTTAAACCCAACTCACTCACTCACTCAATCAAGGGTATTAGATCCTAGGATCAAGTCACCCCACCCACCCTTTCAAGGCTAAGAGCACTCCACCCTCGTAGGCCAAAAGGACCCGGTTTCAAATCATTCGCCTTACTATTGCAAATATACGTGTTTGATTTTATGTTCTGGTATGTTTGTGTACAAATTCTTCAATTTATTGGAGGCGTATGTGGTTGGTGTTGTTAGGTGTGTGTAGGTGGAGGATTAACAGTAGAGGATTAACAGTAACAAAAATTGCGTACATGAGTGGGATAACATAAGTAAGTGTTGACAACAGAAGGATAATACTGTCACAACACGATGGACAGAGAACACATAGGTGGAAGCCAATGGGACATGTAGCCAATTAAACAGGAAAAGTGTAAGATGTGGCTGCCCCGATCCTAAAGGAGTCACTCTTGAACAAGTGTTGATCATATCCTGCGGCTGCTAAAATTTGTTGAGCTATAAATATTGCACGAGTAACGGGTATTCTAGGTTTTGTAACAAATAAGGCATATGTTTGGTTTGCTGCTATAGACACACAAAAATCAATATAATCCAGGAGGCATTGTTCCGGGAAATAATGTGAGATCAGCAAATCTCACAGAAGCATGTCCAGCTATGTCGGTAGCATCAGCCACTCACAAAATGTGTCAGGTGGAAGGAAGCATCTGTGGATTTAGCAGAGATTTATTATGATAATGGAGAAGGTTTTATCGTTTATGTTTAAGAAAATGTACACAAACTTGTTGAACAGTAATATTTTACGGTGTGTTTTCTAATTCTTATAAAATATTTTGTTTATATTTTAAATCTACATGGAAGTGAATTTATGATATATAGTACCTTTCCAAGAACGTGTGTATATGTTGGGTTGAAAACAGTCTGTAAAAGTGCATTTTCACTTTAAACAGACACAGGTGAACTTTAAAATATGAAACAACTTCGTGCGCATAAGTGGAATCAAAATGTTTTCGTTTGTGTGCAGAAACTGTTACAGGTATCAATTCTCAAGTCTGTATTTCTTCAGGCGTTAACGATGTATTTAGCGCATGATATTGTCTAAACTATCAATCAGTATAGTTTGAGACACGAGTTATTTTGTACACTTTTTTCATTCACATCGTAATATGTTGGGATGAACACCATATCAGAAAAGTGCCTTATGTCTACTGCCCTCATGTCAAAACTGTATTGAGCGGTGCAGCAAATTTAAAACTCGAGAAATAAACATGACGATCCCGAGTTCGTCACTGAGCCATTCGTGATACCGAAATAGCAAAATACATGGAAGAGTTTCATGTAGTGCGGCTGATTTACCATTCAGATGAATGAATATACTATCACAGTGTAAACAAATGCCGCCGAGGTTATGATACAATCGACCGCCTCTGAGGACTAGTGGTAGTGCGTCATCCCGGATAGCGGAAGGTCCGGGTTTCGATCCCCGGCCGCGTCATACCAAAAAAACGTTGAAAGATGGTACTTGTTGTTACCCTGTCTGGCGCTCGGCATTAAGGGGCTAAAACAACGACTGGTCGGCTCGGTGTCAGTGTGCTTGAGTGGGGTATTCATGTTAAACTACGGCATGGTAGACTAAAATCTAGTCTCTGAAATGAACATATCGTACATAAAAAAACAGTTGTTCAGTTATCTTAATAAAAATATAATAAAAAGGAGCTCAGTGACTCTCTTCATTTTCAGATACTGATACTGCAGTGATCTAGACTTGCCAAACATTATAGACTTGCATGGGCTGTATTTGATATATATTTGTATCAGGGTCTTTAAGACAGACTATACGGCATGGTATCTCAGCACTATAAATCGGCATCAGTTCGGACTAGTACAAGCAGCCACATACTATTTATAAGTGCAATAATCTTTGACGCGACGTTAAACCTCATTTCACCTCTGGTACAATCTATTTCTGAAATGCACCAGCCGGTTCACTTACTTCCGGGTTCCTGACAGCAAAATGAGAATTCCAGAGTATAACAAGCATATTTTAGTTGCACCTCAGCATTAAATGTGCAATACACATTGGTGGGGGGGATGTCCTGTCCAAGGTATGTTACCCTTATCATTAATGCACGCAAGAGCACGTCGACGGGCCGATGACTTTAAACGTCGGATGACGTAACACGTTCCCAGTCACGCAGTTGCCAACGTTGAAGTCTCCTGGCCAATATGAATCTGTCGAGGCGATGTGGAGGTGTCAACACACTCTTCGGTAGGGTCGATGTGCTCTGATACCATGGGCTCTCCTGTACACGGTTTGTCGTGTGACCCTGTGTCGCCGTCGCTGCCGTTAACGTCGCCGTGACGAAGCGGTTCCGGAGGTGAATTGTCTGGATGTGGCTGTCTCGCCAAGGCTCGCTTAATACAATGTTTATTCCTAATGCAGGATATTTACCATCCCCAAAGACACTCGCGTGATAACCTCTCTATATAGAGTCAAGTACCTTTAATCCGACATGGTTGGTTGCATTATGTCGGATTAATGAGTGTGATAAACGAAATTAAGATGTATCAGTCACTTTATCGCAATGTCAAATGTGTGATTGTAAATGGTATGCTTACGTCCTTGTTCGATGTTAATCGTGGCTTGAAACAAGGGTGTTTACTGTCTCCTATAATGTTTAATTTTTTCATCAATGACTTGCTGAATGTTATGACTGATTCCAAACGTGGCATTAATATTGATGGTACTATTATTTCTGCCTTAGCGTATGCTGATGATATTATATTATTTGCAGAATCTGAAGATGACTTGAAAAAATTGTTACAAATATTGAATAACTGGTGTGAAACCAATGATGCTGGTATTAACGCTGATAAGTCTCATTTTGTACATTTTAGAAACCCTAGCGTTCCAAGAACTACACAACAGTTTTGTATTGGTAGTTCGGCTTTAAATATTGTTAACGGTCACAGCTACCTGGGTTTAGTGTTGACTGAGCATATTGATTATAACACAATGGCAAAAACTGCGGCCAAATCAGCTAACAGAGCGTTAGGCCTACTTATTTCCAAGTTTAAGACAACAGGCGGTATGCACTTTAGCACTTTTAGCACTTGTATGACACTATGGTGTGGTCTGTCCTTAGCTATGGCTCATCTGTAGGGGGTAACCGTGATGTATCTGCTGTTAATGCAGAACACCGTACCACCGTGCTATTAGTTTTTTTCTTGGCGTGGGTATATATGCACCTAATTTGGCTCTTAATGGGGATACAGGGTGGATGACAGTGGATGTGAATAGCTTGACAGTGGTGTCGTTTTAGAAATATGCCTGAATAAACATGTTGTTTTTTTTATGGTCGGAAAGGCTTTCAGCCAATCAAAAGAACTAGAACCTCACGTGTTTCGGCAAAATAGGCCGACCGAAACGAAAGGTCGTTCTGGCGCGCGTGACCTGTAATTGGATGTCCTCAGCGGTAGCGAGAACTTGCATCTGATTTTAATGATATTGAGGTAATCTAAGCATGTGATTAATCCTGTTTTGTTTATTTAAAACATTAATTGTTTATTGTAAAGCAAGTTTATCTTTGCAGCCGTTGTAATATGCAGCTACCAGCCGACTCATCTCGCATCAAAACACGGGCTGTGTACTCGCGGGCAGATGACCACGGAGTACGCTGATCACTGTGTCGGATAAACGAGACTGATTAATGAGTGTAAATCACTCGAAACTCGGGTCCCAAGGCTCGAGACTGTAAATGCTAAGTTCACCCGGGACATATAAGTCCTCGTAGCTCGTTCGTTAATATTAACTCTATATCTGCAAACAGGTGTTGTGTATGATAATATTTCAGGGTCAGGTAAACTTCCTATTCCAAGTGAAGTTCAAAGTTTAAACAATTCAAGCGTAACACTCTCCTCTGTCGCAAACATTTCAATAGAAAAGATGTGCATTATTTAAGAAATACAGCAGTCATAATTATTGTAATTTCAATATTATGAAGGAGCAACATTGAATCATCTCTTGTTAAGATTAGTTTGCCTCCACACCTCAGTAACCTTTCTGACAAGAGGCTAGAATTGCCAATGGTGGGCCGTGTAACTTGTCTTCTCACATACGACCAAAGCAAGGCAAGGAATTTATCTTTTAATGAAGAAATTGTTTCCAGGAAGTCCAAATAGCTGTGAATGCAAAAGAAGGGAAGGCACCTGGCATTGATGAGATTCCTTGTCAACTGGTGAAGGGAGAAGCAGTCATCCAAGTTTTACACAGACTATATAATGTGTGTCAGTAGCTGTCATGTTCCTACGATGTGGACCCGGGGGATCATATGTCCTATCCCTGAATCGGCTACTATCGACTGCCGAGATCCAATGAGCTATTGTACGTGAAGGCGAGTGAAGGCGAGTGAAGGCGAGTGAAGGCGAGTGAAGGGGCAGTGAATAGTCAAGGCGAAGCCGTTCACCCAGAAACCACGTTCCCCATATGTGCAATCTCTGCCTCCACATACCCTTTAGAAACGGAGGTAGACGTCTTTGCCTCCTCTGTACAGAACAATGACGCGTTGCCAGCCTTTCATAATTTATATGTAGAGTTTCGGACCATACTTCTTGGGCGTATATTCCCGCTGCCTGAAGTGATGGAGTAAGTACCACAACAACGTTTAACGCTTTAATCCAGGATTAAGGATTAAGTTGAGCTGTTGGAGTTGTAATACACGTTGAGGCAGGACGAGTAAAGTCAGGTGGTATCGGGAATGTTGGAACAATTGTATTGGATTGTAAAAGTCACATTGGGTCACCTTTACAGGTAGCACCACAGTAGTCAGAGGTAAGTGATATGCGCTTGTTTTTCATTTGTGTGGTCTCGTTAGTGATTACCTTCCACCCTCGACAATCTTGCTTCAGTCATATTCAGTCATATGTTTTTAATATATACACACACTTTTTTATATCATTTTATCATTTGTACATGCACTGGTGACTCCGTGCACATCTACGCTGATTATGTCTCTGTTACGCATTGATGAATATATTCCCATACAAAACACCCACGTCGCTCGTGATTTAGGTTATTTCGGCGTGTTTGTAAAGAACTTAAACTAAGATATTATTTAATACCACAACAATACTTAAACTGATTACAACACACCTATGTTGTAGCCTTGTAAAGAGGGACCGGTCTCTCTGTAGGAATGATTATATATAGTCCAGATATTCGTACTTGCCAACACTCCTTCACCCATACAAGATCTTTCGCCGTTCAACGACACTTCATGTGTCGTGAAAATTTTAACTTACATAATAGTCCTAGGCAACGCACAACAGTGGTATTTGTGGCGTCATAATCTCTATGATGTAACAGTAATAACATATCATTGTATTCAATAAGTAAATATGTAACTGTCAAAGTTCCACCATAATTAGTATTTATCTTCAACATGTATCGAATTCAAATCAAAATTTGATATGTCCGTTGCATTCAATTTGTTTTTCAAAACATCATACTATTCCGTGAACGAAACATCGATCTTTCTTTTCATATGTGAAGATAACATGAAATGAACGGTCATTCTGAACGTTACCTCTGAGGGGTAGTCGCACATGAATATAATAATAATAATAATAATATAAATAATAATAATTGATTTGTAAAGCGCCTAATATCCATCGACAGTTGCTCACTGGAGCTGTGACAAAGTTTAAAGTAATGTCTATGTACATTTGCCATATATCAGGAGATCTATTGAAAAGCTGAAGTGAAGAAGTGGGTTTTGAGGAGAGACTTAAACGTTTCCTTAGAAGCAGAGTTTCTCAGATTCAAAGGCAAAGATTTCCATAACTGTGGACTGCAAAAGGAGAAGGCACAGTCAGACATAGGAATCCAGGAATCCTATCACTTCCACCAATTCCAAGCATATTTTGAAATTGCAAACGAATTGGAGTGTGTACCGTAATCAAATGTTTCATAAAGCCTTGTTAATTAGAATTGGAAGCCGCCTTAAGACTCTCATTCCGTGTTTATTAGAATGGCACTTTTGAAATAGTGACAACATCATGTGATGGAAATGCTCAATCATAATGTGATGGAAATGCTCCACCATAATGTGATGGAATTGCTCAATCATAATGTGATGGAAATGCTCAATCATAATGTGATGGAAATTGCTCAATCATAATGTGATAAAAATGCTCAATCATAACGTGATGGAAATGCTCAATCATAATGTGATGGAATTGCTCAATCATAATGTGATGGAATTGCTCAATCATAATGTGATGGAATTGCTCAAAGCCGGTGTGTTACTATCGACACACGCATCAGGTCAGCTTAAGTTATCCCAACTTCCTAGAGTTATGCAATACTGATAAACGTAATTTACTTTTTACATATTATGTATATTTGGTCATCCAAAACCTGCTTTTATATTCTCGAACGAAGAAAAAAATTTAAATTGCTAGTGACAGGAGTACAGTTTAAATACTCCTTTACACTTATATATTTATGAAGTAAGACAAGTTTTATGGATGAACAACTTCTTTATTACATTTAGGGCGACGTTTCGGTGTAGATCCTAACACCTTTGTCAAGCAAACGTTTCTACACCGAAACGTCGCTCTAATTGTAATAAAGAAGTTATTCATCCATAGAACTTGTCTTACTTCATCACACCAACTTCTAAATGCCACTGAAAGAAGTTATATAATTATGTTGTATATACTGTGATATATTTAAAGTCGCGTGTAACCCTTAACAGGTGGCTCGGTGCATTTGCTGTAATGTGTATATCTGTAAATATTTTTGTGAGGTGAGACTCAAATAAACAATCTGTCTGTCACATTCTACATTCCTCAGTGAGTAATTCTGCATGTATTGTGGAAGGTCCTTCCCATTTGTCATGTACACTAGTACAGTTAAACAACACAGTGCTAAGTACGAGGTAAACCTATTGTTCGAGTAAAACAACCCTAGGGTCAGATTAACCTTGTATTGTTGTGGAAGGTAATGCCTGTTACGAAGTTTCCCAGTCCCGTGTTCACTATACCGAGGTAATCTGATTGCAACGGTACTGATTAATTATGTATTTACCGGCGTGAGAGATTAATTGGATAGTCATCTCCATGGCAACTAATTGTCACGCGATAATTAAAGTTGATAAACATCTGTAACGGTACATTCTCACGCGAAACAATGAAACACGTTTGGATTAACAGCCCCATTAGCTGTGAACAGCAACAGCATAATGGAATGTGCATGCTGGATGATTGAAACAAAAGTGCTTTCTTTTCACAACCGCCTCCGTGGTCTAGTGGTAGAGCGTCCGCCCGGAGAGCGGAAGGTCCGGGGTTCGATCCCCGGCCGCGTCATACCAAAAGACGTTAAAAGATGGTACTTGTTGTTACCCTGTCTGGCGCTCGGCATTGAGGGGCTAAAACAAGGACTGGTCGGCTCGGAGTCAGTATACTGTGTCTGAGTGGGGTATTTATGTTAAACTGCGGCATGGTATCTCAGTGAGCTAGCACTATAAATCGACATCCGGACTAGTACAGGTACAAGCAGCCGTACAAACACACACACGTACATGCACGTCGCTATATAAGTGCAATAATCTTGGACGCGACGTTAAACCCCATTTCACCTCACCACCGGACTAGTACAAGCAGCCACACAAACACACACACGTACATGCACGTCGCTATATAAGTGCAATAATCTTGGACGCGACGTTAAACCCCATTTCACCTCACCACCGGACTAGTACAAGCAGCCACACAAACACACACACGTACATGCACGTCGCTATATAAGTGCAATAATCTTGGACGCGACGTTAAACCCCATTTCACCTCACCACCGGACTAGTACCAGCAGCCACACAAACACACACACGTGCATGCACGTCGCTATATAAGTGCAATAATCTTGGACGCGACGTTAAACCCCATTTCACCTCACCCCCGGACTAGTACAAGCAGCCACACAAACACACACACGTACATGCACGTCGCTATATAAGTGCAATAATCTTGGACGCGACGTTAAACCCCATTTCACCTCACCACCGGACTAGTACAAGCAGCCACACAAACACACACACGTACATGCACGTCGCTATATAAGTGCAATAATCTTGGACGCGACGTTAAACCCAATTTCACCTCACCACCGGACTAGTACAAGCAGCCACACAAACACACACACGTACATGCACGTCGCTATATAAGTGCAATAATCTTGGACGCGACGTTAAACCCCATTTCACCTCACCACCGGACTAGTACAAGCAGCCACACAAACACACACACGTGCATGCACGTCGCTATATAAGTGCAATAATCTTGGACGCGACGTTAAACCCCATTTCACCTCACCACCGGACTAGTACAAGCAGCCACACAAACACACACACGTACATGCACGTCGCTATATAAGTGCAATAATCTTGGACGCGACGTTAAACCCCATTTCACCTCACCACCGGACTAGTACAAGCAGCCACACAAACACACACACGTACATGCACGTCGCTATATAAGTGCAATAATCTTGGACGCGACGTTAAACCCCATTTCACCTCACCACCGGACTAGTACAAGCAGCCACTCAAACACACACACGTACATGCACGTCGCTATATAAGTGCAATAATCTTGGACGCGACGTTAAACCCCATTTCACCTCACCACCGGACTAGTACCAGCAGCCACACAAACACACACACGTGCATGCACGTCGCTATATAAGTGCAATAATCTTGGACGCGACGTTAAACCCCATTTCACCTCACCACCGGACTAGTACAAGCAGCCACACAAACACACACACGTACATGCACGTCGCTATATAAGTGCAATAATCTTGGACGCGACGTTAAACCCCATTTCACCTCACCACCGGACTAGTACCAGCAGCCACACAAACACACACACGTGCATGCACGTCGCTATATAAGTGCAATAATCTTGGACGCGACGTTAAACCCCATTTCACCTCACCACCGGACTAGTACAAGCAGCCACACAAACACACACACGTACATGCACGTCGCTATATAAGTGCAATAATCTTGGACGCGACGTTAAACCCCATTTCACCTCACCACCGGACTAGTACAAGCAGCCACACAAACACACACACGTACATGCACGTCGCTATATAAGTGCAATAATCTTGGACGCGACGTTAAACCCCATTTCACCTCACCACCGGACTAGTACAAGCAGCCACACAAACACACACACGTGCATGCACGTCGCTATATAAGTGCAATAATCTTGGACGCGACGTTAAACCCCATTTCACCTCACCACCGGACTAGTACAAGCAGCCACACAAACACACACACGTACATGCACGTCGCTATATAAGTGCAATAATCTTGGACGCGACGTTAAACCCCATTTCACCTCACCACCGGACTAGTACAAGCAGCCACACAAACACACACACGTACATGCACGTCGCTATATAAGTGCAATAATCTTGGACGCGACGTTAAACCCCATTTCACCTCACCACCGGACTAGTACAAGCAGCCACACAAACACACACACGTACATGCACGTCGCTATATAAGTGCAATAATCTTGGACGCGACGTTAAACCCCATTTCACCTCACCACCGGACTAGTACAAGCAGCCACACAAACACACACACGTACATGCACGTCGCTATATAAGTGCAATAATCTTGGACGCAACGTTAAACCCCATTTCACCTCACCTCACCTCACCTCACCTCACAACCGCTGTGTGCTTGAAGTACAATCAAGCATGCTCTTTCTTCGAAGATTTATAAGCACGTGGAACGACTTTTTCTTTATCAAGAAAAAATCCCTTCAAGGGCTCAGTTTTCAATATTTTTTTATGGTGGACATGTGGAGGACATTTCCATATTTGACGCATCAGTTGCAAAAATGATGTCCGATGCAACCCCTATTTTGATTCCGGTGTTTTCTCATAGGAACAAGGAATTTGGAATGGGTTTTGTCGCTTATATTATCATACCCAACCATAGAGCGGCATGTCATAAAGTGATGGGCTATATACTCGTACATGGCCCTAGGGAATACCAGGACAGAAAACCCTCTCCAAGATCTACAAAAACTTGATGGTGCCACTTTTTTTCGTACATGTAGCATATTTCTATTTTAATAAATCTAAACTTTTCGTTATTTAAATTATTTGAAATTTGCTTTTGAATATAAAACATGGAAAGATCAACAAGAAGTGTTTTTTAAGTAATTATAATACTAGTCTATAGATGTAAATCCATTTGATGATGCATCTGTGAGGTCTAAGTTGAGTGAGTGAGTGAGTATGTTTTACGCCGCTTTTAGCAATATTCCAGCAATATCACGGCAGGGGACACCAGAAATGGGCTTCACACACTGTACCCATGTCGGGAATCGAACCCGGGTCTTCGGCGTGATGAGCGAACGCTTTAACCACTAGGCTACCCGACCGCCCCTCTAAGTTGATATTGACAGCCCAGGCCAAGTCGGACCCAACACAAGCCAAACACTTCTGATAGAGGCATTGTTGAGAATGGCTTCACTTTGAGCTCGTGTTTTCTTTAAATACCGCGATCGGAGACACTATAAAGTGGTATATAGGTAGATATAATACCAGTCCACAGATGTGAATCCATTTCATAAACATATTCCCATTAGCAGTTGCCCCAGAATCCCAACCTTTCTGTTAACTATGGGTCATAGCAGGTCTAAGAATAAGGATATGTTCAGTAGGTTCCATATATCTAATACACTTATTTACATATGAAGTAGTGACAACGCTTGACTGGTAGTTGCCAGATGTTGTAGGGGCATCATATGGATAATATTGAAGCCACCAGATTTCTCCGTTGTCCTCTGCATCATCATCTACCTAGAACTGATTCTTATTAATTAATGACCCCCGGCAGACATCACCAGTCAGGTACCAATGGGGATAGGCGTACTGCTCGCAAATGGTAATGAGTTAGGAAATTTCATTATGCCCCAGACATTTTACAAATAATTAATGTCCGTCTAAATATTAAATCGGACGGAGGGCACGCGAGTGTAGAACATGATTAGAGAGCTGCGTTTACGCTGTCGCAATTGAGCATACTTTTAGAAACCACGGTTGACTCACATCAATTCTGGTAACGGATGAGTTTAATATAGCAGTTTCGTGGGGTTGGTCCTCTTGTTTTCCAGCTTGAATTTAAAAACGTGTTGATATCTTAAGTTTTGTGTTATTATCAACGCTGTTTGGATTTTGATTTTGTGGTTTTACTTCATACCCACCAACGCGTGGTGTCATGTGTCGCCGCGAGCATGACACAGGATGCGATATGACTGACAGATACACCTGGTACGGGATGGGATGTTTTATAGATACACCTGGTACGGGGTGCAATGTTGCACAGATACACCTATTACGGGGTGGGATGTTGCACAGATACACCTGGTACGGGATTGGATGTTTTATAGATACACCTGGTACAGGATTGGATGTTTTATAGATACACCTGGTACGGGGTGGGATGTTGCACAGATACACCTATTACGGGGTGGGATGTTGCACAGATACACCTGGTACGGGATGGGATGATTTACAGATACACCTGGTACGAGATGGGATGTTTTAAAGATACACCTGGTACGTGATGGGATATTTTACAGATACACCTGTTACGTGGTGGGATGTTTTACAGATACAACTGGTACGTGATTGGATGTTTTACAGATACACCGGGTACCTGGTGGGATGTTTTACAGATAGACCGAGTACGAGATGGGATGTTTTACAGATAGACCTGGTACGTGTAGGGATGTTTTACAGATACACCTGGTACGAGATTGGATGTTTTACAGATACACCTGGTACGGGAATGGATGTTTTACAGATAGACCTGGTACGTGGTGGGATGTTTTACAGATACACCGGGTACGAGATTGGATGTTTTACAGATACACCTGGTACGGGATTGGATGTTTTACAGATACACCTGGTACGTGGTGGGATGTTTTACAGATAAACCGAGTACGGGATGGGATGTTTTACAGATACACCTGGTATGTGATGGGATGTTTTACAGATACACCTGGTACGTGATGGGATGTTTTACAGATAGACCGAGTACGTGATGGGATGTTTTACAGATACACCTGGTACGGGATGGGATGTTTTACAGATACACCTGGTACATGATGGGATGTTTCACAGATGCACCTGGTACGAGATGGGATGTTTTACAGATAGACCGAGTACGTGATGGGATGTTTTACAGATACACCTGGTACGTGATGGGATGTTTTACAGATACACCTGGTACGTGGTGGGATGTTTTACAGATAGACCGAGTACGAGATGGGATGTTTTACAGATACACCTGGTACGGGATCGGATGTTTTACAGATACACCTGGTACGTGATGGGACGTTTTACAGATACACCTGGTACGTGATGGGATGTTTTACAGATACACCTGGTACGTGATGGGATGTTTTACAGATACACCTGGTATGTGATGGGATGTTTTACAGATACACCTGGTACGTGATGGGATGTTTTACAGATACACCTGGTACGTGATGGGATGTTTTACAGATACACCTGGTACGAGATGGGATGTTTTACAGATAGACCTGGTACCTGGTGGGATGTTTTACAGATAGACCGAGTACGAGATGGGATGTTTTACAGATACACCTGGTACGTGATGGGATGTTTTACAGATAGACCGAGTACGTGATGGGATGTTTTACAGATACACCTGATACGAGATGGGATGTTTTACAGATACACCTAGTACGTGATTGGATGTTTTACAGATACACCTGGTACCTGGTGGGATGTTTTACAGATAGACCGAGTACGTGATGGGATGTTTTACAGATACACCTGGTACGTGTAGGGATGTTTTACAGATAGACCGAGTACGAGATTGGATGTTTTACAGATACACCTAGTATGTGATGGGATGTTTTACAGATACACCTGGTACGGGGTGGGATGTTTTACAGATAGACCGAGTACGAGATGGGATGTTTTACAGATACACCTGGTACGTGATGGGATGTTTTACGGATAGACCGAGTACGAGATGGGATGTTTTACAGATAGACCTGGTACGTGATGGGATGTTTTACAGATACACCTGGTACGGGATGAGATGTTTTACAGATACACCTGGTACGTGGTGGTATGTTTTACAGATAGACCGAGTACGTGATGGGATGTTTTACAGATACACCTGGTACGAGATGGGATGTTTTAAAGACACACCGGATACGAGATAAGATGTTGCACAGATACACCTGGTACGGGATGGGATGTTTTACAGAAACACCTGGTACGGGATTGGATGTTTTATAGATACACATAGTACAGGATTGGATGTTTTATAGATACACTTGGTACGTGGTGGGATGTTTTACAGATACACCTGGTACGTGGTGGGATGTTTTACAGATAGACCAATTACATGATGGGATGTTTTACAGATACACCTGGTACGTGATGGGATGTTTTACAGATACACCTGGTACGTGGTGGAATGTTTTAGAGATAGACCGAGTACGAGATGGGATGTTTCACAGATACACCTGGTACGAGATGGGATGTTTTACAGATACACCTGGTACGTGGTGGGATGTTTTACAGATAGACCGAGTACGAGATGGGATGTTTTACAGATACACCTGGCACGGGATGGGATGTTTTACAGATACACCTGGTACGTGATGGGATGTGTTACAGATACACCTGGTACGTGATGGGATGTTTTACAGATACACCTGGTACGTGATGGGATGTTTTACAGATACACCTGGTACGTGATGGGATGTTTTACAGATACACCTGGTACGTGATGGGATGTTTTACAGATACACCTGGTACGTGATGGGATGTTTTACTGATACACCTGGTACGAGATTGGATGTTTTACAGATACACCTGGTACGTGATGGGATGTTTTACAGATACACCTGGTACGAGATGGGATGTTTTACTGATAGACCTGGTACCTGGTGGGATATTTTACAGATAGACCGAGTACGAGATGGGATGATTTATAGATACACCTGGTACGTGATGGGATGTTTTACAGATAGACCGAGTACGAGATTGGATGTTTTACAGATACACCTGGTATGTGATGGGATGTTTTTCAGATACACCTGGTACGGGGTGGGATGTTTTACAGATAGACCGAGTACGTGATGGGATGTTTTACAGATACACCTGGTACGTGATGGGATGTTTTACAGATACACCTGGTACGAGATGGGATGTTTTACTGATAGACCTGGTACCTGGTGGGATATTTTACAGATAGACCGAGTACGAGATGGGATGATTTATAGATACACCTGGTACGTGATGGGATGTTTTACAGATAGACCGAGTACGAGATTGGATGTTTTACAGATACACCTGGTATGTGATGGGATGTTTTTCAGATACACCTGGTACGGGGTGGGATGTTTTACAGATAGACCGAGTACGAGATGGGATGATTTATAGATACACCTGGTACGTGATGGGATGTTTTACAGATAGACCGAGTACGAGATTGGATGTTTTACAGATACACCTGGTATGTGATGGGATGTTTTTCAGATACACCTGGTACGGGGTGGGATGTTTTACAGATAGACCGAGTACGTGGTGGGATGTTTTACAGATATACCTGGTACGGGATGGGATGTTTTACAGATACACCTGGTACGTGGTGGGATGTTTTACAGATAGACCGAGTACGTGATGGGATATTTTACAGATACACCTGGTACGAGATGGGATGTTTTAAAGACACACCGGATACGAGATAAGATGTTGGACAGATACACCTGGTACGGGATGGGATGTTTTACAGAAACACCTGGTACGGGATTGGATGTTTTATAGATACACCTGGTACGTGGTGGGATGTTTTACAGATACACCTGGTACTGGATGGGATGTTTTACAGATACACCTGGTACGTGGTGGGATGTTTTACAGATTCACCTGATACGGGATGGGAAGTTTTACAGATACACCTGTTACGGGATGGGATGTTTTACAGATTCACCTGTTACGGGATGGGTCGTTTTACAGATTCACCTGGTGCGGGATGGGATGTTTTTGAGATTCACCTGGTACGGGATGGGATGTTTTACAGATTCCCCTGGTACGGGATGGGATGTTTAACAGATACACCTTTTACGGGATGGGATGTTTTACAGATACACCGGGTACGAGATTGAATGTTGCACAGATACACTTGCTGGTACGGGATGGGATGTTTTACAGATTCCCCTGGTACGGGATGGGATGTTTAACAGATACACCTGTTACGGGATGGGATGTTTTACAGATACACCTGGTACGAGATTGAATGTTGCACAGATACACTTGCCGGTACGGGATTGGATGTTTTATAGATACATCGGGTACGAGATGGGGTGTTTTACAGATACACCTGGTACGGGATGGGATGTTTTACAGATACACCTGGTACGTGATGGGATGTTTTACTGATACACCTGGTACGAGATTGGATGTTTTACAGATACACCTTGTACGTGATGGGATGTTTTACAGATACACCTGGTACGAGATGGGATGTTTTACAGATAGACCTGGTATCTGGTGGGATATTTTACAGATAGACCGAGTACGAGATGGGATGTTTTACAGATACACCTGGTACGTGATGGGATGTTTTACAGATAGACCGAGTACGAGATTGGATGTTTTACAGATACACCTGGTATGTGATGGGATGTTTTACAGATACACCTGGTACGGGGTGGGATGTTTTACAGATAGACCGAGTACGTGATGGGATGTTTTACAGATACACCTGGTACGTGATGGGATATTTTACAGATAGACCGAGTACGAGATGGGATGTTTTACAGATACACCTGGTACGTGGTGGGATGTTTTACCGATACACCTGGTACGGGATGGGATGTTTTACAGATACACCTGGTACGTGGTGGGATGTTTTACAGATAGACCGAGTACGTGATGGGATATTTTACAGATACACTTGGTACGAGATGGGATGTTTTAAAGACACACCGGATACGAGATAAGATGTTGGACAGATACACCTGGTACGGGATGGGATGTTTTACAGAAACACCTGGTACGGGATTGGATGTTTTATAGATACACCTGGTACAGGATTTGATGTTTTATAGATACACCTGGTACGTGGTGGGATGTTTTACAGATACACCTGGTACGTGGATGGGATGTTTTACAGATACACCTGTTACGTGGTGGGATGTTTTACAGATTCACCTGATACGGGATGGGAAGTTTTACCGATACACCTGTTACGGGATGGGATGTTTTACAGATTCACCTGTTACGGGATGGGTCGTTTTACAGATTCACCTGGTACGGGATGGGATGTTTTTGAGATTCACCTGGTACGGGATGGGATGTTTTACAGATTCCCCTGGTACGGGATGGGATGTTTAACAGATACACCTTTTACGGGATGGGATGTTTTACAGATACACCGGGTACGAGATTGAATGTTGCACAGATACACTTGCTGGTACGGGATGGGATGTTTTACAGATTCACCTGGTACGGGATGGGATGTTTTACAGATACACCTGGTACGTGATGGGATGTTTTATAGATACACCTGGTACGAGATTGAATGTTGCACAGATACACTTGCCGGTACGGGATTGGATGTTTTATAGATACATCGGGTACGAGATGGGGTGTTTTACAGATACACCTGGTACGGAATGGGATGTTTTATAGATACACCTGGTACGAGATTGAATGTTGCACAGATACACTTGCCGGTACGGGATGGGATGTTTTACAGATACACCGGGTACGAGATGGGATGTTTTACAGATACACCTGGTACGTGATGGGATGTTTTACAGATACACCGGGTATGAGATTGAATATTGCACAGATACACCTGGTACGGGATGGGATGTTTTACATATACACCGGGTAAGAGATGGGATGTTTTACAGATACAACTGGTACGGGATGGGATGTTTTACAGATACACCGGGTACGAGATTGAATGTTGCACAGACACAGCGGGTACGGGATGGGATGTTGCACAGACACAGTGGGTACGGGATAGGATGTGGCACAGACACAGCGGGTACGAGATGGGATGTTTTACAGATACACCTGGTACGATATGGGATGTTGCAGAGACACAGCGGGTACGAGATGGGATGTTGCACAGACACAGCGGGTACGGGATGGGATGTTGCACAGACACAGCGGGTATGGGATGGGATGTTGCACATACACATCGGGTACGAGATGGGATGTTGCACAGACACATCGGGTACGAGATGGGATGTTGCACAGACACAGCGGGTACGTGATGGGATGTTGCACATACACATCGGGTACGAGATGGGATGTTGCACAGACACAGCGGGTACGAGATGGGATGTTGCACAGACACAGCGGGTACGGGATGGGATGTTGCACAGACACAGCGGGTACGGGATGGGATGTTGCACAGACACAGCGGGTACGGGATGGGATGTTGCACAGACACAGCTGGTACGAGATGGGATGTTGCACAGATACACCTGGTACGGGATGGGATGTTGCACAGATACACCTGGTACGGGTTGGGATGTTTCACAGATACACCTGGTACGATATGGGATGTTGCACAGACACAGCGGGTACGAGATGGGATGTTTCACAGATACACCTGGTACTGTATTAAATGTTTCTGCCATACTCGTGTTGCAGGATGGGTTACCTGGGGACATGTATGGTACCAAAATACAACGTTTTTCATAAATACACTCTGTGTAGTCCCCATAAAACGTGTAAGAGTGAGTGAGTGAGTTGGATTTAACGCCGCTTTTGACAGTATTCCAGTTGTATCACGGCGGTCAGCTTAATGTTGGAGGACAGTCCGATGTGATGCAGGTCTTATGCATGCATGACATCGTATCCCAATTGCGTGGATTTATGCTCATGATGTCAATCACTGGATTGTCTGGTCCAGACTCTATTATTTACAGACCGCCGTCATATAGTTGGAATATTGCTGTGTGCAGCGTTAAACAACAAACAAACAAAACACAAACTAACACACGCCAATTGTAGATTCCACATACAGGCATGGAAATATTGATGACCCTATCACAGAAACTCACCTCCATCCCGGGGGGCACGGGTGGCTCAGTCGTCTAAGGCGCCGCGATTCGCTGTGCAGAGTTGTGTCCCTTGGAAACGCAGGAAACCTATGATTGTGGGTTCGAATCCCGGTTCGCCCCGATTATGTTTCTAGGTTTGTCAGCACCATACCCGTGCTCGTGGGTTTCACCGAAGTGGTAAACTTCTGAGACCTGCATCACTTCGGGCTTTCCTCCCACATTAAGCTGACACGCCGCGATATAACTGGAATATTGTTAAAAGCGGCGTTAAACACAACTCACTCACTCACTTACTCACCTCCATCCCGTTAATGTTTCAGAACCTAACGATGGCAGTAGCTGTTCGCCGTCGCCGACAGTTTGGAATAGCTATGGTCGTCGTTGTCCTCACATTGGCAGTCGTACGATACACACGGTCACCTGGCATCACCAGCTCTACCATTCACCGGGATTTGACGAGATCTAACGTAATAGGTTCTCGCACGGGAAACATCCAAGAACAGCCAAAGAAGCCAGAGGTCAAAACAAAAGATACAGGTGCTGTTGCCCACACGAGTACAACAGCTAACCCAAAGAAACAGGTTCACCAAGACAAAGTACTTAGTGAGGAACAATATTTTGCCAAGAGCCCCAAACAAATTACCCATCTTGATTTTAATTTTACTGTTACTGGGTCACCTGGTTGCCATAGCAACCCCTATCCTTTGCTGCTTGTGCTGGTGATGACAATGCACGACCATGTGGAAGAAAGGGAGGCAATTCGTGACACGTGGGGCAGCGTTGTCAAGACCAAAAAATGGGGAGATGCGGACATTCATGAAAATACCATGATATTGTTCTTGCTGGGAAATCCAGACAACAGTTCAAAATCCGATCGCATTCGTCAGGAGAATGAAGTACACCACGATATCGTCGAAGCAGACTTTAGAGAATCCTATTATAATCTGACCTATAAAGTTTTAATGGGATATAAATGGGCAAAACAGTTCTGTCCTGCGGCAAAGTACATTCTCAAGGTGGACGAGGACACGTTTATCAATATGGCCGCACTTGTGAAAATTCTGGGAACTTTAGATTTGAAAAACACTGTCATGGGACCGTATTTTGAAACAGCAGCAGTTGAAAGAGGAGGCAAGCATCAGTTGGGCAAGGAGGGTTATCCTTTCAACTTCTATCCTCCGCATGTGAAGGGGAACTTTTACGTAATGCCGACAGAACTGGCATTCAGAGTTCTGGAAGCAGCGGAACACATGCCCTATGTCTCCATAGAGGACGCCTTCATCACGGGGATTCTAATGAAAGTCATCGGGGGCAAACATATTGGTGTTTCCCCAGCAGCCTACCTGCCACAGGGACCTTTCAACAGAATATGTGATTTTAACCAACCATTCAAATTTGCATCGCAGAAGGTGACTCCAAATATGGCTAGGGAAATTTGGAAGATTATATTAGGACAGAGAAAGTGTTGATGAACATGTGAGAGTCACACTAATGTACCTTTCTGATGCGAAGTGTCAGGCAACTAACGCATACTCATCTTCCCGAGGCAAGAGAGTTAACTGAATATCAAAGTGCAGTTTCCACCCTTGCCGAACTAGGCTGTTATCATGGAGTAACAGTTTGCTGGACTCACGAGTCTATACATAGTCCAATCAAACGTGTAGCTAAAAATGCACCAACATGGTGGCGCTGCGATCGAGCCCAGACTTCCAGCCTAGTTCGGCAAGGAGGGAAACTGGAAACTCAACTCTTTTACCTCGGGAAGATGACACATACTGTTTTAAGCAAATTGTGTGAATGGCCGGTGCTACCGGCTTACCGATTACGCAGACACCTGGTGTCATCACTGATTTTCGGTAATCTGATAAATACAACACGACGACGAGAAACTATTGCGCGCAATAGGCATGATTGAAGTTGGCCAATCACAAGATTCAGTTTCCAGACACTTTGGTAAATCTTAACTTCTGATATCTCGACTGATGGAACGATATCGTTAAACGGGGGTGGGGTGGGGAGGGGTGGGGTGGGGTGGGGAGGGGATTGTGTGGTGTGGGGTATTTGTTAAACATCAGGGTGGGTAGAGGAAGGTCTAGAAAGCCCACTACCAGGAATGATCGACACGTACTCACCGGGAATAGATTCTTGTCTGCACCAGAACTACAAGCCTGACTCAGAAATCTGAATTTTGACACTAGTGGGCACAACAGTTTGGAGTTCGACAACAGCGGCGCTTGAGATGCACCATGGTTTCTGAGCAATCGAGGTTGCGTTATGCTTTAAAAATGGTAGACATCGTGTTTGAAGGCGGCGCTGAGGGAGGTACTATCCCGTAGCAGTCCAAGAGCACGAAATGTATGATGGTGGCTTTGAGTTCCAGGATGATCCCAGAGATATCGTGTTGTAGTCGACTGCCTAAAGCAGCAAGGTTTCACAACGTTGTAATTACTAGCCAAGTTTCCAGACATGTATGTAACTGATAGAACACTTTTGGGATGTTCTGGACCAAAGGGTTCGCAACCGACCTCAGCGTCCCCAAAATTTTCAACGGCTTGGTCAGACCTTACGAGAAGAATGGCGAAGGATACCATGGGAGACAATCCGGTGTTTCATATAGATTATGTCCAGAAGGTGCTCGATGTTCACGGGCCATGACTCTACTATGAAGATGTAATTACACAAATATTTTTTTTACACAATGATTTCTGAAAATATTTGGGGGTTCCCTTAAATATTGTTCCATAAATATTGTCGGGAATCGAACCCGGGTCTTCGGCGTGACGAACGAACGCTTTAACTACTAGGCTACCCGACCGCCCCTTGAATGAATGAGAACACAGTAAACTACGGTTATAACGAACTCAAAGGGACCACTAATTTTAGTTCGTTATAACCGTAGTTTGTTATAAGCATATATACAGCATATATTCAGCAAATGGAGGTGATCAAAACACCTTTCGTTATATCCGTCAGTTCGTTAGAAGCGTGTTCGTTATAAATGTAGTATACTGTATCTGGATTTTCCGCCGAAACAAACTCATTAAGGCAAAACAGGTGTGGAAACTATATGCATGGTCACTAAAAGTCAGTGATGACAGCAGGTGTAAGTAAAAACAAATGTCACAACTTATTAATGTTAGATAACGGTACGACTAACTCGGCAACAGTTAAACGCTGGTTCTCTACTGGACTTGGAAAGTTATTGACACATCTATTTGCAAGCAACATTGCAAGCTTCATGTTTGAATTTTTACTTCGTGTAAAATCTTCTCATGAGCTCACAGCCCTACCGGGGGGCACGGGGGGCCCAGTCGTCTAAGGTCCCTTGGGCACGCCAGAAACCTATGATTGTGGGTTCGAATCCCGGTTCGCCCCGATTATGTTTCTAGGTTTGTCAGCACCATACCCGTGCTCGTGGGTTTCACCGAAGTAGTAAACGTCTAAGACCTGCATCTCTTGGGGCTTTCCTCCCACATTGAGCTGACACGCCGTGATATAACTAGAATACTGTTAAAAGCGGCGTTAAACACAACTCACTCACTCACTCACTCACAGCCCTACCGTTAAGTTTAACATCAGACCTCTACACCTGCGAGGAAGCAGGGAATTCAGACCCAGTACTGGTTGAAGTGTAAACTACTTATCATACTTAATGTCCTCGCTAAGGGATCCATTGGCTAGCAGATGTGGGTGTTTTCAGTAACCTAGAAGGTAAATGGGTGCTTGATCGACATCCAGCACGCGATGTGATGGCCTTTGTAAGTCTGCGCTACGGACTAGTCTCGGTAAACGCAGTCTCAATAATTGTGCAACAAGCTCTTTCCTCCTGTTGTTCAACAGAACCCTGGACCTAATGGTAAAAACGGCGACGCTGATGTTGTTGCTGTGTAATCTGAGTTTATGAGAGATTAAATCAGTTTGTTTGTTTTGTTGACATTAGATCAAGACTTGAAATCAGAAACTTGTAACACGAACACGAAGCACCATGCAGTCACAAGTGATTTAGCCCACAAGCAAAGAAGTACACTCAGAGTTGAAAGACCAAGAGTTGGTTTACTTAAAAAATGGTTAAATGTTTGTGAAAAATACTTTGTTTGTTATTTTACGTTTGTAGATATATAAACCCACAATTATCAACTTGGTATATCCATAGAGGGACAATATGTGGAGCAACTCCTCGCTTAGAGAGTTATCAGTATATATCCTTCAAATGATTGGTGACGTATGTTTGGGGATTGGTGGAGACTTGAATGCATGGACCAAAACAGAACAAGATTTTATAGAAGACGAAATAGCAGGGAGACTGGGTAACATACATAGAGGTTATCATGCGACAGTGTTTGGGAATTGTAAATTTTACCATCCCCAAACACACAAACGTGATAACCTCTTTATCATATAATGTCATTCTTTAATTCTGTACTTGGAAATCGCTTTCCCTCTCTCGCAAACATTACCTTAACTTTGCGAGTTTTCCTGGAATGCGCGCATTAATATTTATTACGTCACAGGGTAAGTGATGTGTCAGTCGGACAGTGACAGTAGCCAATATAGTTTCAACTGAAATCTGTTTCTTATACAGTGGCGAAGCAACATGTACGCAAAACAAAAATTGTTTTTACTTGCCTTTCGCGGCAATCCATCGGTCTGTCCGCTAGAGCAACTGCCCTTTGTCAAAGGGAAGCTACTCTAACCCTAGTCTATGCGACGTCACGGGCACGGTCAGACGTTGTTGACAGTCGGTCTGTCCTGTCACAACGTTAAGAAGTGTAGTCAGATGTACACACAGCCCCAAAAACGAAACAAGGTAACAATTCAAACATATTTCGGACAAATCCAACTATTTTAATTTGTGGAAAAGGTTTCAAGCCACAGAGGTCTACAAGCACAGATATGGCTACTGATCCCGCTTGGCTAGGCCTAGTGCCCTCGCAAAATTGTTTCGAAATTTATATCGCCAAAGTTGCAAAAACTTATAAAATGCCTTGGCTACGTCACAGTTAGACACTGATTTTCAGTATATTAGACTGTTCTTTTGATAATGATAGCAATTATCTCTGTAGTTTATCGAAATTCCCGATGGTTAATTCTGACTGCCGAATGACTAGGGCGACGCCATGTTTCTTTATAAACACTGAAAGTAGTCCCTACTTGACCTTTGATATTGGAATCTCTATCCGCATGTGACCCCAAGGGATATCGTTTTTATCCGTTGGCTTTATCCTGCCGAGAATCCTACCCATTATATGATAAATTTTGGCTATCCGTTTGCACAATATAAAAATGCTCATGCTCTTATGATAAAACTATACATTTCTTAAAAAAATATTAGAACATTGCTCTACTTTGGGTATTTCCATATTAAAAGGAAGAGTTGAAGCACATGCAGGAATTTGCGACTTAATTTTCATACTTTTTGTTGGAACCAGCCTTGTTGACTACACCATAGTTTTTTCGGTGGCTTTTTTACATTGTGTGCTGACTTTAACATCTTACTTTTATATATAGTGAGTAAGTTGAGTTAACGTCGCTTTTAACATTATTCTAGTCACGGCGTGTCAGCTTAATGTGGGAGGAAAGCCCGAAGTGATGCAGGTCTCAGACGTTTACTACTTCGGTGAAACCGACGAGCACGGGTAAGGTGCTGACAAACCTAGAAACATAATCAGGGCGAACCGGGATTCGAACCCACAGTCATAGATTTCTGGCGTGCCAACGGGACGCACAGCGAATCGCGGCGCCTTAGACGACTAGGCCACCCGTGCCCCCCCCCCCCCCCCTTTTATATATAGAGAGGCATACAATTGGTAGGTGTACATTGTAAATTATACACATCTATTGTCAATCAATTTGTGTTCTGGACAAATACATGTGCTAAAATTGTAGAATGGTATATAGTTATAACATCGTTGATAATATACTTATTTCGCTGGCACTTATCCAGCGTTTGTAAAGATTGGGAGATTTTTTGTTGCATTGGTGTTTTTTTAAAAAGCCTTTGATTTTGTAAATAGGTCATATTTTGACATATGATTTTGCCTTAACAGGGTAATATTATATTGTACAATAACTGAATGTTTGTATTTCATTGTGAAACCTGCACGTGTGATGGAGCTGTAGTTTGTACATATTGTACACAGTTTTGGGGTAATAAACGGGCTTAATTTTCATTGGTTGTTTTTCGTTCGTTATTCCTTAGTATCAGCAATTATTTCCTTAACTCTTTGCTGAAGATGGCATATAGTAATAGGAAACGGTAGCTGTGCTTCATATAGTGGGTTAGTGAGTATGGTTTTACGCCGCTTTTAGCAATATTCTAGCAACATCACAGCGGGGAAAACAAGAAATGCGCTTAACACGTGCTTCATATAAGTTTAATAAAAATAGATGTATCATGAAATTAAACAATGCATATTTCAATGCATATTCATCAAGACATCTCCCCTACTTTAAGATTGTGATTCACAATTTTCACGTGCATGTTCATGCGCTGCGATCAAGGATTGATTAGCTATCATGTGCTTATAAAGGCACTTTTGTTTAACCGTAAACACCGCCAACGCTGAAAATCAACGTCACGCGCCGTGAGTTTGCTGCAAACAAGAATGGCGTAAAACGAAGTTACCAGACTTATTGTTTCATCGAAACACAATATCATATATATCCTAGGCGACGATATCTACATCAGGGCAACAAGACGTCTACGGAATTAAAACTAAACTGCCATATTAACAGCTGGGACAGTTCCTGAGTTGAGGCCAATTAATGAAAGCGATGTATGCAACCGGTGGAGGGAGCACAACATCCGACCCCGACGTCCAGCGATACGCCCAATTTTGCTTCCACGTCATCGTTAGGCATGCCTAGCCTGTAGACAGCACCTGAGGTTCAGAAGACAAGACTGGGAGAGCATACTGTTCCCAGATGAGTCCATGTTTCATCTGGACAGCTCTGATGGTGGTGCAAGGGCCTATATGTGTCAAGGCGAACGGTTTAGCGACTCTTACGCTACTCAACGTCGTCAGTTTTTAGGTGGAGGTGTCATTGTATGAACTGGCATCTCAAGCCATTGAGGAACACAATTTATCATTGTTAATTGCAATTGCGTATGGTACATGGACGACATCATAAGAGGTCATGTTCTACCCTTTGTGCAAAAGCACGGACGTAACGTGACGTTGCTGCAGGATAGCGCCCTCTGACATGTTGCACTTGTTTTAACAGACATTTTCATTAAGCATAACATTGCTGTACTGACATGACAACACATTTCTCCAGACCTCTCCCCACAGAACATGTCCGGGATGAGATGGTCGACGCCTACGACAGGACCAGAACCAGCAGCTCATATTAATCAATCTTTGGAACAACATCCACCTGGCTGTTTTCAACCATCTGATGCATCCGATGCGCCACCGCTGCCTCGCCTGTACAAACGCAAATGGAGGTCACACCCGATATTCACATTGTTAATTGAGTTGCTATACGATACCTCTTGTCGGGCGTGTCGCTTTGTGTCCTGTTACGAGCTATAGGTTTTGCCATTGCATGTGTTATGATAAAACATTGTTCAGACGAAAGACCAATTTTTATGTTGTTATTGTCAATGATATAAGATTTTCTCCACGTTATACGAATAGTATATATTTATCTATGATTCTGTATATGGTTTATAGAAACATGTTTATACACCAGAAAAGTTTTGTATAGATTACCGTTTAACTGAAATCTTGATAAAACAAAAGCTATGACTTGGGGTATTACATCTGAACACGGAAAAATTCTAAATACAAATATTCTCTTTTTGAAGACAATGGCACGGTCGATTCGATTATATTGTAAATGTTTCACTTCAAACCAGTAAAATAATGTATGGTATTATTAAGTCACAGTAATTCTAAAACCTATCCAATTGGAGGCGAAAGACAGCCGAATTAAGTTACGTTTGTCTAAAGCGTGGGATGTTGGTGTGTGTGTGTGTGTGTGTGTTTGTTTGTTTGTGTGTGTGTGTGTGTGTGTGTTTGTGCGTGCGTGCGTGCGTGCGTGCGTGCGTGCGTGCGTATGTGTGTGTGTGTGAGTGATGCTTTTGAAAATGTCCATGTTTGTTACAATTAATTGTGCTTTAAAAGTAAAAATATTAATCTTTCCTGTGGGATTTGACTAGATATGGTAGCAACATTTTGCACATACTACTTCAACTTTTATCTCAAAAATCATATTTCGTGTGAAGGCGATTTACGCGCAAGACTGGCACGCTGCGCTCCAACCTGGCACCAAAACCATAATTGTTCCCTTTAAAAACAATCCATTTTCTCGGACTTGTACCTTAAAATTTTGATTTTTTAAATTTTAGAGGAGCCCTTGCAAGTTGTAGATGTAGTTCACACCAAAATTAAAAAAAACCAAACAAACAGGAGGATATATTCGGCAACCAAGAGAACTACGAGGGTGTGAATTATTTAACTCTAACACTATTGAACATTAATTTCGTTTTGTTATGATTTGCAATGCTTCAAATGCAATTCGGGGAAAATACATTTGTCATTCCTGTATGTTACCCTCCTCGTTGAAAATGAACTGTACTGATGTCTTCCGCTGATCCATGTATAATGAGACATCTTGCAATGTACGTATACCATGCAGTGTATTTAACAACACAATGTATAGTGAATTAACAGAAAATGTATTATACAAGGTGTTCATGGCATTTGATACCAAACAAGTCCTTGAGATGAGGGCGCCACCTGTGCCCACAAGGTAATTGTGTAAATACACAATCTCACCCGAGTGTCTTTTGACATGAAACATAATCAAAAAGAGTCGACAAAAGTTTAAAACTTCGTCATACAATGGTGAGATTATACCTATCATCCAAAATCATTCTTCAAATTTTGCGGTGTCTTGATTGTAAAAAATACAGGTTATCAGCTTCAATGGTAAACAAATTAGTGAAGACATTTGATTGTGACGTCACCACTGACACTGAGAAACCATGCCGCAGTTTAACATGAATACCCCACTCAGACACAGTATACTGACTCCGAGCCGACCAGTCCTTGTTTAGCCCCTTAATGCCGAGCGCCAGACAGGGTAACAACAAGTACCATCTTATAACGTCTTTTAGTATGACGCGGCTGGGGATCGAACCCCGGAACTTCTGCTCTCCGGGCGGACGCTCTACCACTAGACCACGGAGGCGGTCGGAAGCCATTGTGACATGCATGTGTATCAGGAGTCGGGTGACGACATTTCCACTCAATATTCACAGTGAACATCCCTAGTAAGCTGGCCTAACTTTGGTTGCTGGTGATCTATAGCCCATTTTAATAGTGTATTGTTGATTGAAAATGTATTCTCTCAACTAGTTTCAAAATCGAAACTCCGATACTCTAGTTACTCAACCGTCCTTCGCAGACAGGTTTTTATTCCATATGCATGTAGTGGCCTATAGCCCGTGTCTTAAAACTGTATTATATTGTTATGCTCAAATATGTTTCATAAATTGTTTTTAAAATAGCATGCATGAATTGATTTTAAATATTACTTTGCATAGATGACTCAATTGTTAACATATTAACTTGGTCTCGTCGCTATATGGCTTGAATAATGCCGATGCGTCGTTAAATTTTAACTCACTCATTCACCCATATGCATGTAAATATATTTATTATGTTTAAGTTCTCGTCGCGATGTGGCTGAAATATTGTAACTCACGCACTCTCAGTGCACAAGTTTATTGACAGCGTATCTGGGATACATAATGTGTGTTCAGCACTGGACGAGTATCACACAGCCGGTCGAGTTATTTGACGATTTGTATTAAAGGGCAAGTTCACACGGAAATGAACCTATTTTTCTTGTACTTTTTCCACATTAAAAGTGTTAACCTAGAAGTGTCATAGACAAAAATATAAAAATATCACAATTAATTAACATATTTTTCGCATTAAAACGATTTATATTTTTCACATTTACCAAGTGTTCTATTTCCACAACAAAAACACCATGGCTTATGCCCCTTGCAATATGACGTCATTGGTGCCAATTGATAAACATTATGACGTCATCATGCTTTGTTAGAGCCGCTTCACGTGGTGTAGGTCTAGGTGTGTGATTCTAGCGCCTCAGATGCCAGCCAGCATAGTGTTATGCTGAGTCACCACTGCGCCGGAGTGTGTCGTAGGCCATGTTGTTTTACCGCAAACTGGTACTTGATATCTTTTGCGTTGAGAATAGACAGGGACCCAGTTGAATTGGCACCAATTACGTCATAATCTAAGGGGGATAACTCAGGCCTGTTTAGCTCGAAAAACGAAGGCCTCATAACGGCATATCATTTTCACACTATTGTGAGCTTCCTACTTTCACTGTGAAAAAAATGAGTGTATATTTTCAAACACAGATACTAATTAATTCTAAAATTGCGTTTTGTTTAGAAAAAGAAAGAAAGTGATTTTTGCGTGTACACTTCCCCTTTAACAATCCTCACAAAAACACAACAGCTGGCTTCCGACAGATAAAGACTAGTCTGCTGATGTATGACAGGCAGCATAAAAACATGCATAAAATAGGAATTTATACATTAAAATAATAATACAGCACCACTCATATAAAGGAATGAGGGACGATACGAAACTAAATGATATACACGTATACAAATGGTTAACCAAATTGACAAATGCTAAATATAATAAAATATTAAATATGTGAAATATAACCTATGTTTAAAAGGACACACACTATGTCGTTGTTTGACAGGTTAATAGGTTGGACATTGTAGCCGTTATGTTCATTATTAATGTAAATTTAATGTAAGTGAGTGAGTGAGTGAGTATGGTTTTACACCGCTTTTAGCAATATTCCAGCAATATCACGGCGGGGGACACCAGAAAAATGGGCTTCACACATTGTACCCATGTCGGGAATCGAACCCGGGTCTTCGGCATGACGAGAGAACGCTTTAAACACTAGGCTACCCCACCGCCCCGTAAATCTAATATAACGGTACAGGGGACATTGCAGTAAAACACATTCCTCATCTTTAATAAGATGTTAACAGTAAAAACACACTCTGTCTTCAAGTTTTAAGTCTATATATCTGCCTGTTTCGTTTCTTAAAGGTGCACCGCCACATCTATATTTAGCAAAGGAAGAACGATAAATCCAAGGTTTTCAGCTCTTGGCTTAATTTTCACAGCAAAAACAATCTTAAAAAATTCTACACCTACCGAGTTTGCTTGTACCAGTATAAACTTTCTTTCTCCATAAAAGTTCCTGCCAGCTTATAAGATATTTTCCCATAAGAATATCTTGTATTTTGCTGTAAAAAGATTTCGTATTTACACTAAGTGGCGAGGTTGAATATATTCTGTATGTTCACGTCGGCCAATTTTGCCGACAATATGAGTTCCAATTCTTGTGACTAGCGGTAAGCCTGTCATGAGGCATGATTCTTGAATCGATCAGGCATATTTCTAAAACGACACAGCTGTCTGGCTAGCTAAAGACAACAGCTGGCTTCTGGTTGATACAGATCAAGTGGGGCGGACACACGCATCTACCAATTGAACGTATTTGGTTTGGAGGATGGACGATTAATATGCATGGATAATCATGAATATGCATGAAGTTACCATAGCCAAGTGCTTGACCCTGATTTGACCCTCCATTCTCAGTGACGTCAATGCAGACAGCTGTATAATATGTATATATATACATCCCGCCACGGGGTGTTGGATAGATGATGCGTGAGTCAGTGAATGAGTGAGTGAATTCGTGTTTATCGGTATTTAGAAACATGTGACGTCATTTATGTGTCTAAATAAGTGTAAACATATGACAAAACTATAACTAACTATATTTCAACAGATCTTATTTTGGGGATTACACTTTCTTAGTTTTATTTATTTTTTATTTTTTTGACATCATTTATTCATGGTAATTGTCCACGACTTTACATGACCCTGTACATTGCCACGTGGACTGGCATACCAGGGTTTATATCTGGGTTTGAACACTTTCTTAGTTAAGTACAAGTTCTCGTACCTTTTTGGGTTGAGTCTGAGTGTTTGGATTCGAATCCCGGACGGAAGTTGAAAAAAGTTTACAAAGAACATGTTATCCGAAATATGACATTTGTTGCATTTGACCACTTCCCGAAAGGTATTTTGTATTTATAAGTAACTAATTTGATGATTTGCTTCAATAAAGATATGGGCACAACATTCACTCCTCCTTTACAAAGAAACGGCTGCTTCCTCCCTTGACAAAGACATAGATTGGAGGGGCGGTCGGGTAGCCTAGTGGTTAAAGCGTTCGCTCGTCACGCCGAAGACCCGGGTTCGATTCCCGACATGGGTACAATGTGTGAAGCCCATTTCTGGTGTCCCCCGCCGTGATATTGCTGGAATATTGCTAAAAAACGGCGTAAAACCATACTCACTCACTCACTCACTCATAGATTGGATGAGAAAGCATTCAACTGAGTGAGTGTGTGAGTGAGTGAGTGAGTGAGTGGTTCGTGGGTGAGTAAGGGAGGGAGGTAAGGAGAACGAGGGGAAAGTTAGTGAATGTCAATAACGGGTGTTTCACAGTGAACCCATTTAGTTGTTGTTGTTTATTGTTTAACGCCTCATTCAGCAACATTGTTGTTTAACACCGCACTCAGCAACATTGTTGTTTAACGCCGCACTCAGCAATATTCCAGCTATATGACGGCGGTCTGTAAATAATCGAGGTTGGACCAGACAATCCAGTGGTTGACATCATGAGCCTCGATCCACGCAGTTGGGATACAATGACATGCATGAACCAAGTCAGCGAGCCTGACCACCCGCTCCCGTTAGTCGCCTTTTAGGCAAGCATGGGTTGCTGAAGATCAATTTCCATTTCACAACCATTTCACAACAAGGCTAACCTACGGCCCAAATTACATAATAACCGTCAAAACAGGATAGAAGGACATTTTATGCACATACCACATAGTAGAAGTATACCAGAGTGAACCACGACAACGACACGTCTGTGTGTAGAAATATCGCCATTACTGAAACCAACTCATTGTTGAAACTGTGAGAAGGGAGAGAACTCTTGTTACCATGTTAATCGCGTCCTACGATAGTGTTCTATCAATCGTTGTTTACTTTCGCTTTTGTTACACCCACAATAGATTTAATCACTCGAATTACGTAAATTGTAACGATTAATGGGCAATAGTAGTATAAAATAAAAACATTCAGCTGACAAGATAAAAACAACATGAAAATAATCCATTACAGGTCACGACGGATCACGTGACTCGTACGCTGTAGTAGGTCACATGACTCGATAATGGAACGCTGATCCTAAACGCATAATCCTGATTAGGTTGGAACCATAAAATGGACTCTGCTTTTAGAATAGATTTAATATAATTATAAAAATGTTTTTTCTCGCTTTTGTTTATTTGAAGGAACACGCCACTCCGAAGGAAATACCAGAAAATCGATTCAAAGACTTCCCCCTTTCTTCTATGAGCTATAAATAGATTGTCTGGCATAATGAGCGTTCTGTAAACTCGGGCGATGTGAAAATCGATAACGGCTGCTGTTCTCACTGCGCATGTGCAGTAGTCTGAGCGTTTTTCTACACAGATGAGGAGTTAATGGTTCTAAGGGGGTCATCCATATAATCGGACTAAGAAACGTATATCTTTGATATATCATCCACACGGTAAGATATATTGATCGTTCATCGATTTAGTTTGTTTCCGAGTCTGATCGTGGCCATATTGATTACCGTATATAGGTACATCTGCTTGTGTGTGAGGGTCATTGTTTAGAAATATGTATATATACAGTTTAATTTGCATAGCAAAAAAACACCACGTCCTCGTCCAGAGATTATCAATCATAAGGGATTCTGTAAGGCAGCGTCCAAGGCCCAAACAGTATCAAACCTTTCATAAAAATCCTTTATTATGTCGGATCAGGGATAATGACCATTTTTGAAATTTTGAAAGTTTTATAAATTGAAATTATCGATTATTTTATATGTCTGTTTTGACAATGAACGCGTGTTGGTCACGTGATCTGCGACACGATACGTGCAACGCGTGAGATGTATATGATGAGTTAGAACTGTATTATCTCCATCAACTGTGGTACTCGGGTTATTGATTTTCCGACCAATGTCAAGGTCACTTGGAAATCTGTGAGGCCAGCTCGTCCGTTGTACTGGCGCAAGGACAGGGAGTTTGTTGTGAGTGGAATGATAATAGTGACGGTTCTTTGTGTGGTGACTGTTCCGTCACGCCCAGCCGCTCACGCCCGTAATCAAATCTCCATCCTCGCGTGATACGGAGCTTGAATGTGAGAATTCCCTCATGTGCAGTCATTGTCGAGAGCGCGAGGTCATACACCCCACATTTAGTCGAACCCGTTTGAAAATAATATTATACAGACACTTTTTCTTCAAACGAAATATCAACTAACGTGACATGATTATTGTGTTTGAATCAGTGGAACTCACACTCAATAATGGGGTTTGCTGTATACATATGAAGAAATTGTTAGTTATAATATTTTATTTATGTATTTTATTGATTGTATAATTTTAGGTGTCGTTTAGGCCAGTAATGGCCAGGTGTATTATGTAAACATGACACATTAATAAACTATATTATTATTATTATTATTATTATTAATAATTGAGTGTTTTCACATGTGTTGTTTACAGTTAGTGCGAAGTATTTGATTCGTCTATTTATCTGTAACATGATAAAATATACATCCAAAGCAAAATAAAAAATGAATGATATGTATATTAAAAAACAAACAAATCTTAAGGTTTCCTGAAAACGCATTTTACACCAAGCAATGTATGAACTATTAACAGCTCTAATGATGTCATACACATACTATTCCAAGGGCGGATCCAGCCTTTTCAAAAGGGAGGGGACCAAAATATCAAATATCCACACTCCCCAAACCCAACCCTCACCCAACCCCACCCACCCCTCTTGATCCGCCTATGTATTCATTCAGATGATAGTACAGTAATCTTTTAATATCATATGCTGACACACAATAATAACTCTTCATCATAATTGTGTTTTTTGTGCTCAAGTCGAATCACATCGAATGAAATTGAAACCCGAACGACGTTGTTGTTTTTGATTATCTAAATACACAGAGCAACTTAATTGGTTTGTGTTGCCATTTTGACAAATATATCAATATTTAAAACAAAGCGTGTTCAAAGTGTTTCAGTGTAACAGTAAGTTGACATATTTTTTCATAAATACTTAAAATTAAAATAGAAAAAAGCTCACGAATACCCCCGACCCGCCTAGTGTGTCAGTAGTTTCAAATTAAATAATGGATACGGTTAGGGTTTGAAAAATTCATAAAAAAATGGAAAATTTATAAAAAACATTTTTTTCTTTTGACTGCACCCCTCCATATGACACAGATTATATGTACTAAGTTTTAGATGAATCCACTGAATAGTTGAAGAGAAATCGCGCGGACAACGTTTTCGGACTGACGGACGGACGGACGGACGGACGGAACCTTGGTATAACAATAGCAATATATAAACAAAGTCAGTAAAGACGAAGAGCATATTGCAATTACATTATATTCTACATGTAATCGGTTATTTAGAAATGATCATGATTATTATGTAAGATATTTCTTATTATAGCAGGGCGGTCTGGTAGCCTAGTGGTTAAAGCGTTCGCTCGTCACGCCGAAGACCCGGGTTCGATTCCCGACATGGGAACAATGTGTGAAGCCCATTTCTGGTGTCCCCCGCCGTGATATTGCTGGAATATTGCTAAAAGCGGCGTAAAACCATACTCACTCACTCTTATTATAGCAGATGATGTATGTACACTATTTGGAGATATATAAAGGAACGAATCCTCTTCAGTAACCTCAGTCAAGAGGGGACACGGATGGCCCAGTCGTCTAAGGCGCCGCGATTCGCTGTGCAGAGTTGCGTCCCTTGGGCACAAACCAGAAACCTATGATTGTGGGTTCGAATCCCGGTTCGCCCCGATTATGTTTGTCAGCACCATACCCGTGCCCGTTGGTTTCACCGAACTGGTAAACGTCTGAGACCTGCATCACTTCGGGCTTTCCTCCCACATTAAGCTGACACGCCGTGATATAACTGGAATACTGTTTAAAGCGGCGTTAAACCCAACTCACTCACTCACTCACTCAGTCAGGAGACAATAATGCATACTCTCGCCCTGCTCATATCCCGTAGGCCGTGGTAAACCAGGAATAGTGCTGACTGCGGCGTCAAACAATAGTGTCTCCACTATTTCCCGTATCCACAACCCATGCCACTTACCATGTAAACCATGTAAACCAAGTAAAACTTCACTAATTGGACATCGGAAACCGACTATCGTGGGCGCTCGAATATAATATAACTGGAATACTGTTCAAGGCGGCGATAAACCAAACTAACTCACTGAGAGTAGAGAGTACATTTGAAACCGTTAAGACTGAATACTTTGCAGACAGAACGTGTGAGGGGATGTGATCAGTTATATATATTTTTTTCATTTTTTATGTCTTGTGACTTACAAAATGTAAGACGGAGCCTGTCAATTCAATCCAATTCAATTCGGTTTATTTTCGTAAGTGTAGGCCATCGGCCCATAGTTACATTTGTATTACAATGGACGTGATGTACACAGCTGTTATTGTTGTGGCAATAATGTACTACGAAGTGACATCGCTTGATAGATATAGATAGCTAGACGTTCAATTAATTTACAATCAGTTGTAGACATAATGATATTAAAGTTTTGTATGGTCGGATATTCATAAAATGTCTGTGGTAAGTGATCCATGCGTATCTTGTTATAACCGGAGCAAACTAACAAAAAATGAAACTCGTCCTCCACATACCCAGCATTACAAACACAACATAGTCTTCTGTTACGTGGGATATCAGCATATCTCCCAGTTTCAACACACAGCTGATGCGAAAAACATCTAAATCGAGCTAGCGCCACTCTCAATTTACTGACGGTCATACAGCTAAGATACAACTCTGTACCAAACGATACCTTGAATAGAGAATACGAGAAAGATTTACTACCCTTTACCAGAAGACTATGCCAATCCTGTTCATAACTACATTTCAGACGCGGCATAAATTCTGTCAAAAACGAATGAGGATGACTTATACACTGGTTTTCCCATACAGAGCCAAAACCCAAACGGAACAATAAAAATTTACATTTTGATACCCAATTAATTTTACCATTACTTTCTGCCTGAAGCATCATATTATAACATTTCTTTGGAAAGCGACAATCGGACATACTCAATAACCTTATCCAATAACCAATAACTCTTTTGTATGCATAAATATATAATGGATACCGCCCACATTCACCTCGAACCATGTTGTTGGGTGTTGACGATTTGACACCTAGAAAGCGCTTGCATGCCAATGTATGTATAGTTTCCATTTCATCATTCTGGTGTAGACCCCAGACTTCGGAACCATAGAGCAAAATTGGGACTATTTTCATATCATTCGGAGCCTGTCCTTACGTAAGCACCATGTTCCCTTGTTCCTGTGTTGAGGCATGGACGTTGTAGAGCGCGCCTTGTGTGTTGAATTGACATACATGTACACCATAAGTGTTATGTCAGCAGACAAAGTGGTGCTTGAACGATTTAAAATTACTTGCTGGGACAGCCAATTACCCCCTTAATAGCGTCCTAGTGACCTAGTCAGTGATCCATTCATATATGTTTCACCGCTTTCGTGCCTGTTCTTAACATCTAGTCTCTGAAATGAGCTTATTATACAGAAAAAAAACGTTGTTTAATTATAGTTATAAAATATAGTAAAAAGGAGCCCAGAGACTTTAGAGAAGATACTGCAGTAATCTAGACTTGCCAAACATTATAGTCCTGGATATATTTGTTTTAGGGTCTGTATGACAGACTATCAATGGGATCTGTAAGTGTTAGGATAGATAATCGGCAGAAGTGTTCTGTTAACATATTCTGTTTGGCTAACATGGAGAATCGGTTCTGGCAATATGACACTATCAGCAAGTTGTATTCAAGCCATTCAACATGCACTGTTGACTGACAGCAGAACATCCATGATGCATCAGTCTATCAGTTTATGACTATCCTATTTGTGAAACAATTATTTTGTTCAGTTTCACAGATGGCGCTTATAATAGCATAGCATGATGAAACATACAGAGTTGAACGTATCGGAGACCGTTCTTGACGTTTTAACTGTGAAATAATGTCAGATGTACCCTACTAAACCTATCTTGTACGTAGAGTTTTTTCGGTCGGCAAGTTGAATCCTAGCAGATGGACAGGGACGCACAAACACAAGGCGTAATAACACACACGCACTCGCGCGCGCACGCACACACACATACACACCAATTCACGCACACACACACACGCACACACACACACACACACACACACACACACACACACACACACACACACACACACACACACACACACACACACACACACACACACACACACATATATATATCCCCATATACACTCTTCCCCCCAAAACATGCATGCACAGAGACACATATATGCATCCACATACACAGTCCAACTTTTTTTACATGCGAACACAACGTGTTATATCAATATTACAACACAATGTGTTATAGAAGACGTGTGATGACACCCAACATGCTAAAACAATGTGTCATGACAGAAGCATGCGAACACAATATGTTCTGATAATAAGATGCGAACACAACGTGGCATGCCACAAGTATCCGTTCTCAATTTGTCATGCCACTAACATGCGAACACAGTGTGTCATGACACTAACATGCGAACAGAACACTGCATGACACCAATATGCAAACACAACTTGTCTTAACACTAACATGCATCACAACGTGTCATGAGACGAAGATGCGAACTCAGTGGGTCATGACACTATCATGCGAACACAACGTGATGTGACACTAATATGCGACCTCAATGTGTCATGACACAGACATGCAAACGCAAAGTGTCATGAGACGAAGATGCGAACTCAGTGTGTCATTTCTCGAAAATGCGAACATAACGTGATGTGACATCAACATGCGAACTCAATATTTCATGACAGTAACATGCGAACACAACTTGTCATAATATTAGCATGCAACACAACGCGAACACAGTTTGCTATGACACTGACATGCGAACACAGTTTGTTATGACACCAAACTGTAAACACAGCGTGTTATAACAGTAACGTGGAAGAACATAGAGAAACCTACGATCACAATATGATATCACACGCACGCACGCACAACGTTTTATAACATATATGAGGTAACATATTCTGGGGGTGGAGGGGGATTTGGCTTGAATTTTATCGAAAAAACTACATTCTCCTCAAAATTCTTGAAATTTATATTTATGCTTCAGACTGTTGAAAAAAGAAGACATTTCCGGCCACAAAAATTCATTGTTGCAAGGTTTTCTTTAAAATTGAATTTTGATAAATAAATAAATATCTGGTTTTGTAGCTGTTACTGAAAAAATATGTTATCTCGATAGAATGTTCCAGCCGTTTTCCCCGGTAACTTTAATTTTCAGCGCATTATCATTTGCAGTAGCCCGAGATTATTCAACTACTCAGAGAAGGTGGGCAGGTGAACAGACCTGTTGCAATGATTGTGCCCTGAAAAATAAGTTTATAGTTATAATAGCTGAAATGAATAGAATTTGTAGCTGATCCTAAAAATGACCAAAACAGCAAACAATTGCATACGTTTAATGGCTGTATTAAAGACGTCACAACAGAGGTCACTGATTTACAAACAGCAACGTCAGAGAACATCATACAGGATGACGCCACAAAACACGAGACGTGACAGCACACGTCGTTAGGGAAATGCTTGATGCCATCAAGTTACAATGGCCCGCAGATTTCTGATTTCGCATATGTTTACGATAATTCGATCCATTGTAGCTATCATGCGTGATGGATATGCAAAATAATTCGTGAAAAAGTATCATAAAAGGGATGAGTGATGAACCAGGTACAGGGGATGATATTTTAAGATTTAATTATTTTATATGTGTTCCATGAGACTCGTTTAACTAAACTGCTTCCGATCTTTATACAAACCTGTCTTGGGTATCAAACTTTATTGTCCTTGTTCTCAACTACATTTTCAGCTACGTTTCAACACGACTGTTTTTCAATTTCAGGACAATGTAAAACACATAGCGCCTTCCTGATATATGATGCCTCCTGGTGGCGGGTGATATGTGCCGCCCTCTGGTGACAAGGCAAGGGAGGCAACTCGCTGACGCAATATGACGTCACATGCAATGAGTTCATTTGATGACATTATGTACTCAAAAAACCCCGAAGAAGCAGACTCCCGAACCCATGAATATCAATAACAGACTGAGAAACATGTTAGACAGACGGACCAATGTTATCAGTGTAAACCCTTGGGAGCCTTTGCAAGACACATGTTCATAAGTAGATATTGAAGAAGTTTATGAAATCAATGAAATATAATTTTGAATTTTGTTTTCGTGCGATTCCTTGGAAAGAACCAGATGCTCGTCGTGTAGGGTAATGTCATGGACACAGATAGGAAAACCAGAAGTAGCAATTCCTCAAATGAACGTGTAAACTCGGAGGTTAATAGGTTACCACCCTCGCATGAGATGGCCACTTTACGAAAGACTTCCGGTGCCAGTGATTATGAAGCTTCTGATGTTGAGAAGATGGCTGTCGCCTATAGCTCGTCGATCAATGGGAGGAAAGACGTGCACGGACGAACACATTTATATGATAAAGTTGCCGAAGAATCGTACGAAAACCCCGTGACATATGAGACGCTCAGAACAGAGGAGACACCGGAGACGTACACGAAACACGCGAGATATGAGACTTTCGTATCACAAGAAATGCAAGACGTTTATAGGAGTACAAAGTCGCAGGATTCTACGGATTCCAACTCTCGAGAGAAACCCCGAACTGTCTCCGAAATCAACATGGTTTTGTTACAGAATGCAACCATAGACACAAGGCACCTTCATCTATATGATCCGAATAATGCACATCAAGAATCCTTTTCCACAAGTGAAACGCAAATTACAGATCAGAAAGTATCTGATTTACAAAAGATAATTAATTACGATCCCGCACGTCACAGTTATTACTATCGGAAAGTATTAGCATCCGATGCGGGTGTATCTTCAATCAAAATGTTTCCCGGCGAGGATGAAACACGCTCAGTTGAAAGAAAAACCTTCAGTCCCATATCAGACCATAGGGAATCGACTTCTGACAAGTTTTCGAACAGAGATGCGGCATGCAGGACGACTGATTTGGATCAAGAAAGCACCGATGGTGAGTGTTATTCTAGGGGGGATACTTGTGATGCAAGTGGCAAAATGGAAGAGACTAATGACTGTCAAATTCCTGTTGCAATTGCAAATTTCTATTCCAGTGGAAATGATAGAAAATTCCAACGCGATCTATCATATATCATCGATTCACAGTCAAGAAATAAACTACCTCATATTAGATATATAGTCAATAAGAAAGCCGAGGATATTGCCTCCTCTGAGGCATCAAACAATGTGAAGCAAGGCGATAAGCCTTTTTCAGTTGAGATACATGGAGAACCCATCACAAGTGTTTCATCTCATATGAATAGTGACATACCGATCATCGAGAGAGATCTCCACATTGACGCATCTCATGCAAAGGACGCTATATTATACATTGCTCAAACAAAGGATGCTGCATTATATCTTGCTCAAACAAAGGATGCCAACCTGTATGTAGATCCTAGTAAGGATACAACTATATATATCGCTCAAGCAAAGGACCTCGCTCTTTATGCCCAGGCTCCCTTAGAACGATACGCTGCTGTTGAGGCACCGCGGCCCGAGGAGTCCTTGAAGTATATTGACAGACAGACCCTGGAAAAACATGTTGAAACTTCCCAGAGAAAAGACACATTTGTGTATGGACCAACTCCCACGTCTGAAACGTCCAATGACACAGAAACTGCAGAGGTGTCGAAAGATGACGTCGACGATCTGTCTCTCACCAGGCGTTCTGTCTTGAACAACAGCAAACATGCTGTGGAGAGATTCGACACCAGTGCCACCATTGTCGGAGATGCCTATTCCAGCAACATCTCTAGCAGCGATACGTCGTCTTCAACCGCTGACGTTACTGCTGTTCGAGATGTTGGTAACGTTGACGTCAGCTCGCAAGATGACCTTCAGGACGAATCAGATGTGTCTACCACCAATTCTACCCAAATCAAAAAGCGTCCAAGGAGAAGCGGATCAACATCTTCAAAGAGAAGCAGATCTGAAGCTGGGTACAAGTCCTACAAATGTACCTCTTGTGAGCGCTTCTTTCCGTGTTCCAGTGCACTGGACAGGCACAGACAGAACAAACACCCCCCACATGTGGTGTGTCACACATGTTCCATCTGTGGCAAGGCTCTGTACCACCCAAGTCATATCTATATCCATATGAGGACACATGTGTGATCAACAATGCGTCATCCAACGGGAAACAAGTGCAATCTGTCTTAGGACGAGGTAGGTATGTCGTTGTAAGTGATCCATATCGGAAAGACACGTTTCTTTAAATTTGTTATGTTCACCGAAAGCGAAGTGATTCGGGACATCCTGTGTCATCCGTATGTATCTTCATCTCGGTAATGTTACCGTTAGACAGAGGTGACACAAGATAACTGGTCATCAGGTCGTTGATGTTGATAAAGACACATATTTGATCATTTGAGCCACAGTAATTTTGAAGGGAGCCTATTTGAAACGAAAGCCACGTGCTTAATAACATATATGAAATTGTCGATGATCGTATCTGTTACGAAATAAGGCAACTGACCAATTTCGTTCATACATATCTCATGAAATTGGTAATGGGCGTGAAATTTATATATTGCAATGGGTGTGTCCAAACATGTGTTCTACTGAATATGTGGTTTTAAGAATAGAATCGGTACAGTTTGTGGTACAGTCTTTTATTACTGGGCTAGGTCTTATTTGTGATCATGGGGTGATACTCCAAGTTCAATATCACGATTTGTCGTTTGGTGGACATTCAAATATAGTGTTACTGAGAAAATGCATGACAATGTCGTTTTCCTATTAAATATATTTATAGGGAACTTGGATAGGAAATGGAAAAATGTGGTTGACTCAATGTGATGTAACAATACTGTAGACATAGTGGCGCCACTAATCCAGAAAAGAAGTTTAAGTTTATTGTACTTGTGTACATACATGTATACTCTATTTATGGATTATCTCGATGTAGCTGATTCATTGAAGCAAGTGATCCAGGCTTCTAAGACGCATGTAACATATCTCCAATTCTCTTTTTTCACTTTTCTCATTATGTCTTTCTAGTTTTTGAATGACCAGTTTCATATGACCTTTTCAAATATTTCAAATGTGATGTTTCTTTATGATCCTGTATTTTTACAAATGATCACAATCATAAATATGTTACGTGCTTTGCATATCAATTTCAGGACCGGACATTTATTATGGGGGGGTCGGTGAGATTAAAGTGAGTCCTGAAAAATGACAGAGTGAAAGAAGGGGAGGGGGGACGCGAAATTGACACATCTATTTTTTCATTATCGTGGGGGGGGGGGGGGGGGGGGGGGGGGTGCTTGAAAAATGTTACATGCATTATTGGGGGTGGGTGGGTCTGTTAATGAAAAAAATGCTGTTTAACATGGGTGGTGGGCTGTAAAACCAAACCAAACCATTCATACCGCCCCCTCCCCACACCCCCCGCACACACCCCTATAATAAAAGTACGGTCCCTTATAAGTTTACGTGGTTGTTGTCTTGCGGTTGCTTTGTCCTACATAAAGCACGGTGTTTAAGCACATATTTGGGAAAATGTGATGCTGAAATTTAGATATATATATATATATATATACCAGGTGCTGTAGTCATGTCTGAGAGGTCTTATTTCGTTGTAACAAATACATATCCACTTTTGGATATGTATCGAAACAGGTGCTGTTGATGATTATGGAGACACACGTGGATATCTTGTTTAGTCACGTGTCAGATATCACCGATGTTTATATGTAGTATCAGTGATTTGAAACAGGTGTACCTTGTAAAGAAGTAATGCCATGTTTGCATAAAAAAAACATATTTATCTATTTTCTCGAAGTTACCTCCTTGTGTTTTGTTTCGAATGTGTATATATGTTGGAACTTTTTGGAACATGGCGACTTCGAGACCAGTAAACTGGTGTTCATATTGACATTATCTATAGCTTGATCTGATTCTGGACATATTAGCCACATTCCTGTTACTAATTTGGTGCTGTAAATAGAAGCAACAAAACCCTTTCCATATTCTTAAGAACTCTCTGCCAAAAGCACAGTCGATTATTATTTTTATTTACGATTCCGATCATGAGCGTGTGTTCGCGAAAAGGGGGGCGTATCCTGCCCAACCGGTGGCACCCATCACAAACACATGCAATGGCAAGTTAATTCTTCACCTGAAAAAACACGGGAATACATGGTACAAGTCAAAATAGGGAATTGCAACGGACATCATTCTTGTAACTGATGCGTCAAATTCGGAAATGTTCTCCAACCTTTTGAAAACTTTACTGAGGCCTTGAATGTTGTAATCTTGATCAAGCATCTTCTGAGCAAGAGTTGCATAACGCTCTTTGAAATCTTGTAGAAAGAGCATGTTCGATTGTACCTCAAAAGTTGTGAAATGTAAACACAAAAGGCTGGAGGCGCAGGAATATTGCTCGACATAAAAGGAAAGGTTCCAGGCTCTTGGAACGAGGCATACGATTTTCATGTGTCAGTATTCCCCTCCTCTTACCTCGCTGCAACTCTTGTTCTTTCATTTTTCGTTAATGTCTTGTCAAACGGGTCATGCAAAGTTTATCATATCATAATATTATAAAATAATTCTATTTCATGAATTGATAGAGTGTATGTGTGTTTTCTTGTCCATTAACATTGCTATCTCATCGATTGAACTGCAAAGTTGATCCATTCATCACCGCCACAGCGATTACTACAGAAGCGTCTGTCAGATACCATTTATCTCACAGCGAGTTGTTTCAAAGGGCAAAAGCGAGTTAGATACGTTTGGAAACAACGAATTGTAAGGTAAATGGTATCTGACCGGCACGAGTGCAGTATTCCGTTTCTTTCACACCCTACCATTTCACCATGCATATTTTGCTTATTTTCTTGATCACAGTGGCGCATTAATACATAACACAACGGTCATTTGTGACGTCATCCAGCCTACTGCTTACCACCCATACCTTGTGTGACTTTCCACAATAAAGGTTTCGGCTAATCTGTGAATTATCAAGGAGATGATGATAATGCAAACTCGACTGGACTGAAGAACATTATTAACGCTTCGACAGATTTCAACCGACGTACGAGTAACTTATCAATGCATTACAGGAAAGTAGCCCGTCATAGTTTGACCTTAGGTCATCACCATGGAGTAGCCAATCACAGACCTGGAATTCGATCTCACACATATGTTTGATACCAGTTATCTCAAATGGGTTTCTCACCCACAGGTGTGTAAGGAACAGCTGCGTGTCAACTTTGTAGGTCATGTGACAAGGACAACTGATCGCTTTAGTGTGTATTTTCTTGCATGCTTTTCATGATCTTCTAATGATAATCACAGTCACTGAGGTACACTGAAAGTACATGCAGTTCCGGCGTAAATTATTTCACTCGTGTAAAATATTTAGAGATAAATAATGCATTTCATCACAAAATATATAATATGATAAACCTAGAAGCAAAGGAAAATACTCCTCTCAGTCTATTTTATCATATGTTTGATTTTCAATCTAAAACATCTTAAATTAGCGATAATATATCTAATATTCGTTCTTTATAGTTGTGAACATCGTATGGATGATCCTGGTCTATGGATCGGATCGGATCGGAACCATAGTGGCATGTGCTTTGGGTATCTACAATGTCAAGGACTTTTCTTCTTCATTAATACTTGACGAAAATGACTGAAAGACGATCTGCAGAGAAAAATCCAATATCTCTTCCTAATTAAATAATGACTGCATAACTGAAATGTCCTCATGACACATAGCCGATAGCCCTGAATGATGACATGACATATGGCCGATAGCCCTGAATGGTGACATGACACATGGCCGATAGCCCTGAATGGTGACATGACACATGGCCGATAGCCCTGAATGGTGACATGACACTTGGTCGATAGCCCTGAATGGTGACATGACACATGGCCGATAGCCCTGAATGGTGACATGTCACATGGCCGAATGCACTGAATGGTGACATAACACATGGCCGAATGCACTGAATGGTGACATGACACATGGTCGATAGCCTTGAATGGTGACATGTCACATGGCCGATAGCACTGAATGGTGACATGACACATGGTCGATAGCTCTGAATGGTGACATGATACATGGCCAATGACCATGAATGGTGACATGACACATGGTCGATAGCACTCAATGGTGACATGACACATGGTCGATAGCACTCAATGGTGACATGACACATGGTCGATAGCACTCAATGGTGACATGTCACATGGCCGAAAGCCCTGAATGGTGACATGACATATGGCCTATAGCACTGAATGGCAACATAACATATGGCCGATGACCATGACTGGTGACATGACACATAGCCGATAGCCCTGAATGGTGACATGACACATGGTCGATAGCATTGAATGGTGACATGACACATGGCCGATAGCCCTGAATGGTGACATGTCACATGGCCGAAAGCCCTGAATGGTGACATGACACATGGCCGAATGCACTGAATGGTGACATGACACATGGCCGAATGCACTGAATGGTGACATGACATATGGCCTATAGCACTGAATGGTAACATGACATATGGCCGATGACCATGACTGGTGACATGACACATGGCCGATAGCCCTGAATGGTGACATGACACATGGCCGATAGCTCTGAATGGTAACAGGCAACAGAACAGTATACACTTCACAAATGAATTTGATCAAAAACGTACGTTCTGAAAACGTTAAGAGGCTGATAACACTGAAAATTTAAAATCCAAAACACAACTGGTACTACCCGTATGAAAAAACAACTCCATCTAATAACCAGTTCTAGTTTGTTTTATTATTAGCTACAATCAAACACTGGTGTATACTTTCTTTTGCCCGGCAGTATATAACACTGTTTGTGGGTCACTTCTACCTAGGGTTCATATTCCATTTTGCTTTATAATATTTAATATTCCACATATTGGCTATATGAATAATATCTTCACGTGTACATTGTGGACTTTGCACATTATCAAACAGAGTGCGCTCATGTGTGTCGTCATGGACTGTCGCATTATTTAATCAGAATACATTTTTATATTTACAATACGCATAATAGATACAGCTGGTCTCATATTGTGGTCTCATTTGCATTCTTATAATGTTGAAAATGTGGATGTTTTTAATGAAATGTGTAACTAACACGTGTTCCATCCATTAGTGATGCGCGTAATCCCAGGTGCAGCACCAAACATGTCAACAAGCCCATCGTCGCAAACAAACGTCCTGCGTACGGAGCATATGCATACGTAGTCATCGTCCTGCTAACGTAACAGTTACGTTTGATATGTGTGCCGTATGAAATAGTGGTACAGTAAACTACGGTTATAACGAACTCAAAGGGACCACTAATTTTAGTTCGTTATAACCGTAGTTCGTTATAAGCATATATACAGCATATATACATGAAATGGCTGGGAGTAAAAATAAGTTCGTTATATCGGTCAGTTCGTTATAAGCGTGTTCGTTATAACCGTACTTTACTGTAAACGGTCATGCGGCATAGTGTGTGAATATACGGACGGAAACATACATGGGGTGCTGCTGCACACTGACGGTGGGGTAGCCTAGTGGTTAAAGCGTTCGCTCGTCACGCCGAATGCCCTGGTTCAATTCCCCACGTAGGTACAATGTGTGAAGCTTATTTCTGGTGATATTGCTAGAATAATGCTTAAAATCATATTCACTCACTCTTTCACACTACATTCATATGAGAAACTACATTTATATATGGCCATATATCCCAAGCGATATTTATGATCTACAGATCTAATAAAACAGACATATATAGTTCTATTTACGTTAAGGGCATAGCTCTTGTCCTTTGCCATTACTTTAGAATATACAGTAAACTACGGTTATAACGAACTCAAAGGGACCACCCATTTTAGTTCGTTATAACCGTAGTTCGTTATAAGCATATATACAGCATATATACATCAAATGGCCGGGTGTAAAAATAGGTTCGTTATATCGGTCAGTTCGTTATAAGCGTGTTCGTTATAACCGTACTTCACTGTATGTATTTCATGAAACCAAAAAACAATCTAAAACTCAAATCTAGCCTGCTCTATTTAACAAATCATCTTCAGCTAAAAAAAGAAGACTTTTTGGAGGAGAGATTTGCATTTTGAAATAAAAGATTTCAGAGACCATCTGTTAGCCTAGCATATATCATACGTACAGTGGTGTTGCATATATTGTAATATTACCTTGTGTATAAGCAAGCTAGATAAGTACGCATGTATGCATATTGCGTGGTACCTCGTACATAATCGATAATAACAGATTGCTAGTAGTGTCCATGCATAATTATAAGTGTACATGTCGTGTATCATATATTATTTATGTCTTCATTGCAAAATTTATACTTTAGTGCAGTGAAACCTGGGTAATCCGGATTATTCCACAACAACGGTTTCAGGGAAACAGAAATTAGGTACGGTTCCGGTTATACGAGGTTTTAAGTCCGACATGTGATAAATACTGTCGCACGCTATGCCGCTCTCGTGCCTAAAGAAGCTGTAGAAGACAAGCGTTTGATAATGTTTGGTCGCGAATGACAAAAGACAATTAACAATAGACTGTTTTCTGTTTTTCGTGTATCCCTTTTACACTGTTCTTGGTGACGTTGCCACGATGTGTATGCATTGTCACGCTTTGTCCATCTTCCCGAGGCAAGTGAGTTAACTGACTATAAAAGTCCAGTTTCCACCCTTGCCGAACTAGGCTGGTATTATGGAGTTACATTTTAGCTGGACTAACGAGTCTATGCATAGTCCAATCAAAATAGCGCACCGAAATCGAAATCCGGTTCGTAAACTGTCATGCAGAGTTCGGTCGACTGCAGGATTAGCAAAGCATGTGCACCGCTAACTCGTTGTCAACAGATATTTTCTAAATCTTTTCATGTTTTTAATCAAGGTGCTCACTTGATGTGATGCACTTCGCGACGTAAGACTCGTTTTATCACAATATAGATCTTAATTATCGATCAGATCGTCTTGACTGGGCGCCACCGTTTTGATTGAAGCAAATGCAAGTGATACGAGAGGTTGAATCTGATTGGTCAATAGGAGAGGCATAGAAAGGACATAACCCGTAATAGCCACTGGTGGCGCTACTATCCACCCCATGAATTCCAGCCTAGTTCGGCAAGGGTGGAAACTGGACTTTTAAAGTCAATTAACTCTCTTGCCTCGGGAAGATGCGCTTTGTCCTGGTGTTGTGTACTTCATTAGCTGTGCCAGGATCCTGTGATGCACTCGAGCTGTGCCAGGATCCTGTGATGCACTCTAGATGTGCCAGATCCTGTGATGGATTCGAGCTGTGCCAGGATCCTGTGATGCACTCTAGATGTGCCAGGATCCTGTAATGCACTCTAGATGTGCCAGGATCCTGTGATGCACTCAAGCTGTGCAAGGATCCTGTGATGCACTCTTGATGGGCCAGGATCCTGTGATGCACTCTAGATGTGCCAGGATCCTGTGATGCACTCTAGTTGTGCCAGGATCCTGTAATGCACTCTTGATGGGCCAGGATCCTGTGATGCACTCTAGTTGTGCCAGGATCCTGTGATGCACTCTAGATGTGCCAGGATCCTGTAATGCACTCTAGTTGTGCCAGGATCCTGTGATGCACTCTAGATGTGCCAGGATCCTGTGATGCAATCAAGCTGTGCCAGGATCCTGTGATGCAATCAAGCTGTGCCAGGTTCCTGTGATGCACTCTTGATGGGCCAGGATCCTGTGATGCACTCAAGCTATGCCAGGATCCTGTAATGCACTCAGTTTGTGCCAGGATCATGGATACACTCTAGATGTGCCAGGATCCTGTGATGCATTCTAAATGTGCCAGGATACTGCGATGCACTCCAATATTCCAGATATATGACGGCGGTCTGTAAATAATCGAGTCTGGGCCACACAATTCAGTGATTGACATCATGAGCATCGATCCACGGAATTGGCATACGATGACATGCATCAACCAAGTCAGCGAGTCTGACCACCCGATCCCGTTAGTCGCCTCTTACGATGTATTGTATTGAAAATTCTATAAAAGTTTAATCAGGCTTCAAACTGTTAAAAACATGTTCATTGTTTCAAGGTGTTTTCTTAAGAAAAATATTCAGGAATTCTAAATCTGTTTTTGCAGCTGTGCCCGAACAAATATCCAGTCCCCAAATCCGAGCTCCCCCCATTCCCCTCCAGAATATCCATTGGTCGGGCCCTTAAGCCATACCTGACGCTTCATCGATTTTCGGTTTTTAGCTTTTTTGTTGTCATTTTATTCTTTCTAGATCGAATGTCATTGAAGATCTTGCAAAGCAATGGGTATTCAGTGACAAACAAAAGGTCGTCATGGTAATACAACACGCTAACGACATCAAATGTTTCTATATACAGACCTCCACAATTGCTTCGGAGGTTAGACAATGGATAACAAAGATTATCTATTTGTGAAAACACAAAGCACGACATGAATATTTATATGCAATCTGTCGCATAAAAGAACTTAACCGATTTAAACAGCATGACATCCTACGTGTCTTAAATCATAGATACAGGTGCAGCCATTCTTTTGTACATTTGAGTGGAGCCTGAAGCAAGTTGTTGAAGCACTGCTCGCGGATTAAACACATTTGGGGTCGGTCGGTACAAGGTCAGAAAACCCAGAGAAACTCCCTCTTTGAGCTGTCGTTGAAATTATCAGTTGATCCTCAATGTATTATAGTAAATGCTTCTACCGACTTGAATACGGTCACCATTAGTATCATGAATTTATCCCACAATCTGATTCATGTAAATGTGAATTGTGGTAGACAGTCCCCCTTTTTTATAGTAATAATCATTTAATTTTATTTTCGATTGAATTTCATTTTTTTATTCTTTGAGGTTTTTACATAATTTTGTGCAAATAAATTTCCTTAAGTTTTATATGACGTTTTGGTATATTCGTTGATTTTACTAGTTCTTTGCGTAAATATAGTTAATGCCAAATATGAATTCCATTCTATGTAGGCAGAGCAGTATCACGTATTCATTGTGCTCATAAGGATTTCATTACGTAGATTATTGTCATGTGTGGCTGTAAGAGCATTTTGAAACTTTAGCCCATGTTGAAGGCAGAGTAATAAATTATTAATAGACAGGATCCAACACTAAAAGCGTGTTGTGTTCAACGGGCGATGTACTGTAGTGCAGTTATATCACAGCGTGTCAGCTTAATGTGAGAGGAAAGTCCGATTTGATACAAGTCGTAGGCGCCTACTATTTCGATGAAACCCACGGGTACAGCAATGGTGCTGACAGGCCAGGAATATTAAAATCAAGGTGTATCTTGGATTCGAACCCATGGTAAGCGGATCCTGGCACGATTAAGGGAGGTAACTGAAGAGCGGGTTTTGACGCCTTAAACACTGCTTCCGACTAAGAAACTTCTTTGCGTAAATATAGTTAATGCCAAATATGAATTCCATTCTATGTAGGCAGAGCAGTATCACGTATTCATTGTGCTCATAAGGATTTCATTACGTAGATTATTGTCATGTGTGGCTGTAAGAGCATTTTGAAACTTTAGCCCATGTTGAAGGCAGAGTAATAAATTATTAATAGACAGGATCCAACACTAAAAGCGTGTTGTGTTCAACGGGCGATGTACTGTAGTGCAGTTATATCACAGCGTGTCAGCTTAATGTGAGAGGAAAGTCCGATTTGATACAAGTCGTAGGCGCCTACTATTTCGATGAAACCCACGGGTACAGCAATGGTGCTGACAGGCCAGGAATATTAAAATCAAGGTGTATCTTGGATTCGAACCCATGGTAAGCGGATCCTGGCACGATTAAGGGAGGTAACTGAAGAGCGGGTTTTGACGCCTTAAACACTGCTTCCGACTAAGAAACTATGTAGAAATGGAGGGCGATTGGATATTCTGCGGATTTCTGACCTTAGGTTAATAAGATAAAGACGGTGGAGCATTCACGTTGAGTACTCGCTTTTCGGCTGGAACAATGCCGATGCGATGTTCAGTTTGAACTCATTCACTTTGAGTAACTGTCAGGTTCTTCAATCAATATATTTGTTTATTATCCATAAATTATGTCTACTTTGTCAACATATTTGTGAAAAGAAATCCAGATGAAATGATTCGTGTTTTTGAAGTATGATAGGATTTTTCTAGGAAATGGATTGTGTCCATATTAAGCTTAGATATAGTTTTGAAGCCATCATTTATTAATCCGGTGAATAGTCCTGAGTTATGTCCAGTGTGGTAACTGTACACGATGTAGAAGCGGACTGAAATAATAATGTATCTTAAATTAAAGCAACATTTTCTGAGTAAGAATGTATAATTTTGTGTAATTTTAGTGTACCCTTTCAAGGGCATATCCCCTTCAGTAGTCTAAGGTAGTAAGGGGCGGTCGGGTAGCCCAGTGGTTAAAGCGTTCGCTCGTCACGCCGAAGACCCGGGTTCGATTCCCGACATGGGTACAATGTGTGAAGCCAATTTCTGGTGTACCCCGCCGTGATATTGCTGGGATATTGCTAAAAGTGGCGTAAAACCATACTCACTCACTCACGCTAAACAATAATCAATCCAATTTCACATCTTATGAAGGATTAATCCTTGAGTCAGTCCCACACCATAATCTTAAAATTTATCAACACGGAATAACGGTTTTGGAATCTAGAATGTGTTGTCTGACAGTACCGAGCATTTGGGATAAATGAGTCCTCGTTTTCGTTTCATAATCATCATAAACAGTGGCTCAGACAGTACTATATACCTGGGCGGTTTTGCCAGTTATACACTACAGAGTGAGAAAATATTGCTAACGCCGCCTAACTGATGTATACAAGTATCATTATGTAATCGGTGGATAATACCAATGCCTGGAATGTCAACCACAGCGAAAACAGCTGAAACCCGTTTATCCGGACACTTGTGTTTTCTAAAATAGCGTCCGGATAAACGAGTGGACTCCATTGTTAACTGACGACAGTTACCTCCCCTACACAAAATACCGAGTACATTAAACAAACCCATGTGTATAACGCACAATTCAGTACGTTGTGTATCCAAAATCAACAAATCTGTACTTGATGTCTCACCATGACATTTTACGAGAAATATTTGTAGAGTTGAGTGTTGTTAGCCAACCCCTTGTTGGCCTAGTGGTTAAAGCCTTCGCTCGTCACGCCAAAGACCCGGGTTCGATTCCCTACATGGGTACAATGCGTGAAGCCCATTTCTGGTGTCCCCCGCCGTGATATTGCTGGAATGTTGCTAAAGGCGGCGTAAAACCATACTCACTCACTTGTAATCGCAGCCATATTGCAGCTGCTCGTGGCGATTGGCATCTGTTACACCATATACGGGAATGCCGTCGTCATGTTGGTTTCACAAATGTTGACACATTGTATATATGTTTAATCATGTTGACATGATCATCGTTCCATGGAATGAGTTAAAGAAAATTGTAAAACAACACAAACTGAATAATGAAACCGTCGAAAGTAATTCGAGACGAACTGAAACTACACGTAGGCGCTGACTGATATAGTTTGGAGATGCTTACATGTACGACGTGCCATTTTTCGTGTCTCTTCGTGATGCGGATCCTTACTGCATCTGTATACGTTTATGCCTCGCTATAGCGCCATGTGATCCTGGGCTGATCAGTGAAAGTTCATATTATCATAGCCTAAAAATCAAAACAAGACAATCGGTGTACCTTCCTTTTATCATGTATATACATCAAATCTGATTGTGCTCTTTCTGTGTGTGAACAATTGAAAAATAAAAAGAAATTTCAGACTTGTTTTTTTCTAGTTACTATGTACTACGTGAACTTATGTTCTTTGTTTAACGCCGCCCTTGGCAATATTCCAGCTATATTACGGCGGTCTGTAAATAATTGATTCTGGACCAGACAATCCAGTGATTGACATCCTGAGCATCGACCCACGCAATCGGGATCGAGTGAAGATTACGACGTTTGTAGCTTTTGTCTGTTTGTTTGTTGTTTAACCCCGAACTCAGCAGTATTCCAGCTATATGTCGGCGGTCTGTAAAAAATCTAGACTGGACCAGACAGTCCAGTGATTGATATCATCGATCCACGCATTTGAGATACGACGACATGCATCAACCAAGTCAGCGAGCCTGACCACCCGATCCCGTTAGTCGCCTCTTACGACAAGCATAGTCGCCTTTTACAGCAAGCATGTGTTGCTAGAGACCTTTTCTACCCCGGATCTTCACGGGTCGAACCAACAAATGAATTATGAAAAAAAATTACATGACCACACAAACACGTTATTGATGACACAAAAACAACGTCATCGAGCTTGACCACTTGATAGAGACTATTGTAATTAAGGCCGCACTCAGCAATAGTCCAGCTATATGGCGGCGGTCTGTAAATAATCGAGTCTGGACCAGACAATCCAATGATCGACATCATAATCATCGATGCACGCAATTGGGATCGATGACGTATATCAACCAAGTCAGTGACTTGCATCATTGTTTGTTTGTTTGTTGTTTAACGCCGCACTCAGCAATATTCCAGCTATCTGACGGCGGTCTGTAAATAATCGAGTCTGGATCAGACAATCCAGTGATCGACATCATAAGAATCGATGCACGCAATTTGGATAGGGTGACATGCATCATTGTTTGTTTGTTTGTTTGTTTAACGCCGCACTCAGCGATATTTCAGATATATGCTAGCTTTTTGACTGCGGCGTTAAACAACAAAGACACATTGTGTATATGAACTCAGAAGGTGATGGTAACGCTACCAACACAAGATGTAAATGTCATATCTTGCACTCTAGTTGCAACAAAATAACAATAAACATGTTTGCCTTTCACATGTCATCAAGTCATCTTTGGTTTTATACAGTCAAGTCCCGTTAATCCGACATTGTTGGTTGCATATGATTATGTCGGATTAACGAGTGTGTCGGATTAACGAGTGTGACGGATTAACGAGTGTGTCGGATTAACGAGTATGTCGGATAAACGAAATAAAGTAGCATCAACGCTCTTGATCGAAAATCGGACAACTACACGATAGATAACGATATAAACAATACAAAATACAAATGAAATATTCATATTGTACTTCGTTTCAACGTCGATAACCACATTGTAACAAATACATGTATCATGTTATATTGTTTTCAGTTATTCGTTCATCCATTTATTACATTCACTATACATGAAATTTATTTTTGTACTCACAAATAATTCAGTATCACGCCGTTCATGACTTTGTATATTACGATGATGTGATATGGGGTTTACGTCGCATTCAACATCACGGCACTGATATAGCGACATGGATGCACGTGTGTTTGTTTGTTTGTTGTTTGACGCGCCACAGCAATATTCCGTCGTCATGTAACTGGAATATTGCTGAGTGCGGCGTTAAACAACAAACGAACAAATCTGACCTGACTTACTTCGTATTGATTGATACCTACAGCGCGGATATATGGGCAATGTGTGGCAAACGATATTATTTTGTTCGTCACAATGAAAAGGAAGAGACAAGCTTCAGGGACTTGGTTGTATATTTTACGACCGCTTCAAAGTAATGCTCTGTTACAGAGATGGAAAATATGTGCCGTCATCGAACAGGTGAGGTGAAATTGGGTTTAACGTCGCGTCCACGATTATTGCACTTATATAGCGACGTGCATGCACGTGTGTGTGTGTGTGGCTGCTTGTACTAGTCCGGACTGATGCCGATTTATAGTGCTAGCCCACTGAGATATCATGCCGCAGTTTAACATGAATATCCCACTCAGACACAGTATACTGACTCCTTAATGCCGAGCGCCAGACAGGGTAACAACAAGTACCATCTTTTAACGTCTTTTGGTATGACGCGGCCGGGGATCCAACCCCGGACATTCCGCTCTCCGGGCGGACGCTCTACCACTAGACCACGGAGGCGGTCGTCAATAAATAAGAATAAAGTAATAAGAGAAAACGTGGTAAAAGTTTGTTTGTATTTCTTGTGTAACGCCGCACTTAGCAATATTCCAGCTCTGTGGCAGCGGTCTGTAAATAATCGAGTCTAGATCAGACAATCCAGTAATTGATATATTATGAGCATCGATCCACGCAATTTGGATAGATGACATGCATCAACCAAGTCAGCGAGCCTGACCACCCGATCCCGTCAGTCACCTCTGACAACAAGCATAGTCGCCTTTTACGGCAAGAATAGGTTGCTGAAGACCTATTCTATCCCGGATCATCACGGGTCCCACGCAGCTGGGATACGATGACATGCATCTACCAAGTCAGCGAGCCTGACCACCCGATCCCGTTAGTCGCCTCTTACGACAAGCATGTCCCCTCTAACGGCAAGCATGGGTTGCTGAAGACCTATTCTACCCCGGATCTTCATGGGTCGATGGACATTATGCCTTTGTAGAATGAATTCGCCATTTTAGTATATTCTTAATGCATGTCTGTACGTGGTAAGTTTTGTGGAAAGTTTCATCATAACTAAAAAGAAAGAAAAACACGGCCTGAAACAACAAGGTCAAAGAATCACATCGCGTTCATCTCACTTCTAAGGGAGATAACTGCTACCCGTAGAAAACATCGCACGTGCAGCTCATGGGAAACGTGATCTACGACGAGAAGGGAGGCATGTTAACAGGTTGACCAGGCCGAAGACCGCGAGAACGCGAGCCTTCAGCCGACACAGCCGTTAACTGGTAAGTATTCAAACCAGGTTGTTAATAATTTTCAGAGCTGTAATGAAATGTACGTCACAGTCTGTGTTTTAATGGACGTTCATCCACTCTTCTGCTTTCGAAGACGGAAACAAATATTAATTTAGTTCCCCCATTTCTTCTTATTTATTTATAGAATATATATCTGTTATCGAAATTACAACATTATTATTTATAATTTGTCCAACAGTTCTCAGCATTCGAGCATGTATCTGACGACACGTTTGCTGGTTAAGTATATGTTTTATTTGCAATTGGACCCAGTATAACGCAATGTTGCATTTAAAGCAGCCTGTGTTGACAGCCCACTGTCGTCGCGTGCGCTTTGTGAAAGGCCTTTGTGATTATGCATGTTTCGTTTCCGTATTGCCGCAAATTAGGCCTTCAAAACACGCCGGCGTGGAATTGACTGACGGCTGGCTACAACACTGTCCGAAAGTAGAAGCCTGTCCTCTGTTAGTGCAGAGTTGCAGAATTAGAAAAAAATTCAACCAGACCTCATAACTATGGTGGCCGAGAGGGGACATCGCTTTATCGCTCTCTCGCTTTCTCGTTCTATCGCTTTCTCGCGGTATAGCAATATTTCCTTTTGGCCACTATATGGGACGCATGTGTTATGTGTTTCTATACGATAAAAAGTATATACGTAAAACAACATTAATGAATTGTTAAACCTGACCTCAGTGGGCGGAGTCTGAGGTGGGTTTTAATCATAAAAGAGAGCTGAGATTTTTCCAGTCACATTTCAGATTATACATATGGATGGAATGTTGCCATTTTCTCACTATCTACTTAAACATAATTTAACAGTACAGACGTAGGGGCTTTTATAACAATCCACGGATTTCTGCGTACAAAAAGAATTTGATTGATTTATGGCGCTATTTAGGAGTTTTATTGGATCCCCCGCCACCAGGCCAAGTTATGAAAACAACAGCAAATAACACCGCTCATTAGCGCTGAGTAGTACGTACTTCCTTAATAACAATAGTGTTTTCCTAAAAAAACCACTCAGGTTATATCGATGTTTATTCTGTTGGCGGAGTAGATGTCATCAAAGTGGAAGTCCTCACCAAAGCAATGGTAATACTACCGGATGTCCATTATGTAATTTCTAGTTTTTGGATGACATATTGTTCTCAGTAACCGTAATGTGGAAGTAGATAGTTGATTGGTTTGCCGTCTTATCAACAGTCATTTCTGAGACATAAATGCAAAGTTTAATTAATTAAGTCTACTCTCATTTTTTGCATTTATGATTAACTCTAACGTTAATTTCAAGCTTTACAGAAGAGACTATTCAAAAGAAATTAAAGAACACCCGATTCCTTCATATGACTATGGTTAGTCATTCGAGAGAGCGATAGAGCGAGAAAGCGATATTTCCCATAATGCCGTATATTAAAACGGTTTTTGCTGATATTTAGTGAACCATTCCTGTAATTCTCACCGCTATTTCTGCCTCTTATAATTAGAATTTTTAAAATCCTTTTAGTAGATAAATATTTTGCAAATACATACATATTTTTTTCTCGATAAGTTTGTGAGTTTGTATATACACACATGTACACTTTCCTGTAGTATAGTAAATAAGCAAGATTCACAGACTACAACAGATTAGTCACTGTTCATATTTTCATTTTGTTCATAATAACCATATTTCATATTGTTATCAACTTTAACTATGTGACCACACTAATTATTATGGTTCTCCATATGTGTAATATACACAAGTACACATATCAACTGTGGTAAGGCCACGGTTATATCCCATTAGTTAGACGTCCCATTAGTTAGACGTCCCAATTGTTAGACAATTTTACCTAGGCTAAGAGGGATTATACCTACAGGTGTAATGGATCAGTCCTTATTAGATTAAAGTACTGAGTAGGGATAGGGGACTCACAGTTTAGGGAGTATATATGTTACAATTTCGTTTAATTAATCTAAACTACCTTACTCTCAGCACAGGTTCAATAGGCATGAGATTAACTATGTAAACTATGGAGTAGCTTAATTGTCTTACTGTATGATCAGTTGAAGGAGTTGAGTTGAGATTATCTAATCATCAAACAAATAAAAATGATCTTTGGGTACGTATCATTATCAGTATCGATGATGGCTGGTTTAAGGAAAGTAGAGTACATCACCTCTCGGCGTGGAAGTAAGCAGTTGATATCAGATGGATATATTTACAACAGAAACCGTGAGAGGCAAACACAGCCGACTGAACTACCTACTGCCACATGTTCACCCTAACATCTACAGATTCATTGAAGTCATCCAGAAAGTCGAGTTCAGTGAAAGGACTAAGGTGATGCAATTGAACTTTGGTGCGGCACCACGCTGCCGCAAGAGAATCTACAGAGAGACAGAGAACCGCCTGGTACGCCTCAAAGATCAGCTGCAGCAGGGTGACAAGTCTGCTATTGAGTATTTAGATGCTTGTGGACACTTCCTTCTTTAAAACTGTAAAAGTTATTAAATGTAAAGTTTACATTATCAAAAACTGTCAAAGTGTTGTTACAAACTGTATAAAATTTATCAAATGTAAAGTGTCATTAAATGTGAAGTATAATATTAAACTATCTATTTAAAGCTGCTTTGCTTTGTTTGTCAGATCTTATCTGGACTATTCCATTTTAAAGTCTGAGGTAACAAGCATAAGGATTAGTGTGCACTCAACCGTTTAAAGTGTTGTTATAAGCTGTCTAACTATTGGGACGTCTAACTAATGGGAGGACACCAAGGCCACAGCAATGGGGGCAATGGGGTAGCCCAGTGGTTAAAGCGTTCGCTCGTCAAGCCGAAGACCCAGTTCGATTCCCCACATGGGTACAATGTGTGAAGCCCATTTCTGGTGTTCCCCGCCGTGATATTACTGGATTATTGTTAAAAGCGACGTGAAACCATTCTCACTCACTCACAGCGGTGTTTATCAAATTACTATATGCAAGTACATATACTTGTAGATTTGCACAAGACAATAGACACAATTCAAGTTAAACATAAATCAAATGTAAAAAAGAATATTTACGGGCAACAGTATGACACACTGTAACATCATATACTACCGAAAACAAGTAACAGAACACCCACAATTATAAGATTGTATTTTTGCAAAACAATCAGCCATGACAAATTAACCATAGTCTTCTTAACGTCTTTTGAAAAGTATATATGTATATTTTAACCTGATTTATTTGGAGGGTATTGCCATGATCTGCCACGCGCTTTCGGCGTGATGGTCATATACAACTCAGTAGGGCCGTAAATCAATTAATTACATTTTACGCAAAATTCTGTGGATTGTTTTAAAATCACTTACGTCTGTACAGTTAAATTATGTTTTAAGTAAACAGTTCAACATTCCCTCCCAATTGCAGCAGATATCACAGGCGGCTCTTATAGCTTTGTGGTCAAGAAGGTATATTGCGTAACCGCGATAGAGCGAGAAAGCGAGGAAGCAATAGAGCGAGAAAGCGAGAAAGCGATGTCCCCTCTCGGCCACCATACATAACTGGCTGCTTGAAAATCTTGCCAGTGTTGTCAAAAGTCGCCCGTCCTTCGTGAAATTAGCCCGAAACGGTGTGTGTGGTGGTGGTAGTGGTGGTGGTGGTGGTGGTCGTCCCTTTGAATTCGTTATAACCGTAGTTTACTGTATTTCATATAATTACTGAACTTAACCGATCCGATTTTTATTCATATGCCGTTCGGAGTTGTCATTAAATACATCCAGTCGTTCCAAAAGGCAGAGTTTTGTCCCCGCAGGCAATACTGGTATATGTTTGTAATATGGAACGGTTGATTTAATCTATAAAGAAAACTCTTAACAGCTAATTCTTGGAATGATTGCATGAGCGATGTAAACCTTAACCATCAAGGTTAGAATTGCGGTTACCCGAGTCTGAAGTTCCGCCCCTTTCACAAAGCAACCGCAGCCCGATTTTAATTTGGTGTGTTGCAATCTTAAGGCTGTATGACATAGCGTGCTGAATCCATTACTCGATATGCTGTTATAACTACTTTCCATCTTTTAATTTTTGGCGTGATTTCTATTACAATTTGTTTATGCTGATTTTTAGTCCGGGTGTTACTACATGTACTTTGAACGACACAACATATACATTCACAATGGACAACAGATATCGACTCAATCTTACATATATTTCCTCACACCCTTATATTATACTATAAAAGGGGGGCACAGTCGTCTAAGGCATTGGACACGCCAGCAACCTATGATTGTGGGCTCGAATCCAGGTTCGCCCCGATTATGTTTCTAGGTTTGTCAGCACCATACCCGTGCTCGTTTACTGAAGTGGTAAACGTCTAAGACCTGCATCACATCGGGCTTTCCTCCCACATTAAGCTGACACGCCGCGATATAACTGGAACACTCTTCAAAGCGGCGTTAAACATAACTCACTCACACTCACTGAGATACCAATGCAAGCATATGTTTCCCAATCGGGAAATTGCCATTCGGTTAAATGCTACTAAATATGCATTTAGCATTTAAGTAGTGAGACGGCTTTCGGGGTTACAATAGGTCCTGTCATTATACTGGAAATGCATTTATCGTCTTCATAATGTCAGCTATAGGGACGAGACTCTAATCTGGTATGAGCTTTCAGTGGGCATGTGGAGGTAATGGGATGAACACTGGAAACACATGGCGGTATACTATGTAATAATTACAAGGGCCGTCTAGACATGTGGTAAATGCGTTGTTTCCTTTTTCATTTATTTGCAAACTCTTTCAAATTTTAAAATGTCATCAATTAGATCAGTATTGATTAGCAGATTTTCCCAGACAGATTGAAAGTTAATCTTAGTGTTCTCAGTGTGTGACTGATATATGGCTTAGAAATCAAAACGACCTTTGAAGATCTGGGCTAGAATAGATCTTCAGCAACCGCAACTTCAGCTTGCCGTAAAAGGCGACTATGCTTGTCGTAAGAGGCGACTAACGGGATCGGGTGGTCGGGCTCGCTGACTTGGTTGATGCTTGTCATCGTATCCCTATTGCGTGGATCGATGCTCATGATATCAATCACTGGATTGTCTGGTCCAAACTCGGTTATTTACAGACCGCTGTCTTATAGCTGTAATATTGCTGAGTGCGGCGTTAAACATAAACGAACAAAGCAATCAAAACTGTATATCAATTTTTTAACTTATCCTATTTCACAATGTCCATTTCTTTTTTCTTCTGCGATCCCGTGTAAGGGTGCTTGAACAGTTTCCAGGCTCTAAAAAAACATTTCACACGAACACTTTCCAGCAACAATGTGGCAGGGGTAATCACGAGATCAGTGAGTGAGTGAGTTAAGTTTAGCGTCACATGACGGCAATATTTCAGCCATATCGTGACGAGACAAAATTTGACATTAATAACATATATTTAAACTGTCTAAAAGTCTGTCGCAGAAGGACAGTATAATAACTAGAATATCACAGATTTACGTACAACTAGTTTGAGAGCATGTAAAAATAGATAACTAACTTACCATTCAACAAGACAATATAAAAACGGACTATAGATCGCCACCAACTGAAGGTAGATCACAATGCTGGGGTCAATGGGGACTTACAGTACTTTTGCTACCTGCATGGACCCCAGCCGGATTTAAATCATCCCTTCAGTTGTTAGCGATGGCTGACAAATTTAGCCAAACATTAAAATAACACTATTATTGCAATATGCTACTATTAAAAACGTAGAAATAAATATACTTTGAAAGACGTGGTCTTGCATACCGTCTCAGGGGGACAATATTTTAACACTTCTTTAACCCCCTTCGATGATATAGCCAGTAACAATCTCAGTTACTGATTTATTCGATCAATTATAAAAGTGAATTTATTTATTTCCGAAACATAGCAATCAAAATTTAGGAAATCAATTCTATTTCCTTTAAAAACACAAAATTAATGGGTACTTACCTGGTTAAAAAGATCCTTCATAGCTGAAACTTTGAAATACTTATCCCTTGTGATGGAAAAATCAATGCAGTCATGTGTTCGGGTGAATTGTTTTTTTGAGGCTTGAAACTCTGTTCAAGCACGTTTCCACATAGTGTCGAAGAAAGAAAAAAGTCATAGTGTGAGATAGGATATGTATATAAATATACAATTTATTATAAAAAAATCATTATCATATTCAATGATATATACAATATGTTCATAGCAGTTTTAAGGAATATGACTGTGGTTAAATACAAATAATTAGTTTAGCTAATTTGTGTTTGTTTTTAATGCAGCTTGTTAGGTGAGCATCTGTGACTGTGGTATTCTTGTTAATTGTGATGAGTAATGTATATATTTCTCTACTTTTAGGCGTGGAACAAATTTGTGACATCCTCATCATCACTGACAATCTTTCCACGATGGATTCAGAATCTTTCAAAAGTGTGATTGTCTGTGGACAGTGTGGAGAATGGTTTGGAGATACGTTATCCCAAGTCCAGCACATGACCACGCACACCTTCACAACGACAGCAAGCAGCTCAGTTGGGACCAAGATGGCCCTGGACTTCTTGCAGAGATGCGACAGAGATGCCTCTCGACAGAGTGAGTATGACCATGCTGATGCTGCAGATGAATTCTCCTTTGATAAGGGTAGCCTGACTGCAGATGACACTTCATCTAATAAAGAGAATGAGACTGAAGCTGACAACCAGGCTGCGCCCCCTCATCAGAGGGACAGACTGCATATTTATGGAGAATGGGGAGAATCTCTTGATGATTACATACATTGTGATACTCACTGGAAGCAGGTTCATTCTGAAAATGACTACACTCCTTCTTCAGCTCGAGAACATGAAATGGACAAAATGCCATGTTCAGCTCGAGAACATGAAATGGACAAAATGGGTAGCCATTGGTCACATTTATGTAGAGATGGGGCATGTGACTCTATTCACTTTGAGCAGCCTCATGAGAACTGCGAGGACCTGAGCGGATCTGAAATGGGGATGCAAGAACATTCAAGAGTTCTGTGCTCAGGCACAGCTGAGGATTCTCAGGATGCAGAGTCGGAGTCATCAGATGTGGAACATGCGTGTAATGAAGGCATGTGTACAATTGAACACCCGTCTGATGCCACACCATGTGAAGTGGAGGCCATGAGTCCTGTAAAAAGATCCTCAGGTGCAAATGGGGATGAATCAATAGCTAGTACAAAATGCAAGATAGATTGTGATACACTAGGAAGTATTGTATATGAATCTAAATTCTACGAGTCAAATAGTAGAGATGAAAACACCGGAAAAGGAAATGCATCAAATATTAAACAGAATGTTCGTCAGGGCAAGATGAAAGTGTATTTGAATACAGAGCTTGGCAAGAGAAAATATGGTAGAGGGGAGGGGAGTAGTTACTGCGCAGGCAGTATGAATAGAAATGGATCTCTGTGGGATGATGGCTCTAGGACAAATCACACACGAAGTAGCAGTGTGACTGAGACTGTGAGGTCTGTGAATGCAGGGAGCCGCCCTGAGCCTTCCATGGAAGATTGTCTTGGAGTAAAAGACTTGAACCGTATTACAATGCAAGATGGGCATGTTGAACATTCAGCAGACATTCAGGCTGTGATGGTACTTGATAATCAAGGCAGGAAGTACCCTCCTGATAAAATGCCTGGAACTCGGTCACGTTCTTTCTATCAGGATACCTTAGAGCAGTCTGAGGGATTCAGGAGGACTTCAGATACTGCCTCAAGCACAGTGGACATTTCACAATACCAAACCGTGACAGACACGCAGAACTTAAGCCACAGTTTAATGGTTGGTTTTAATTCTTCTTCTGGTGCAGAGTCAATGTCCAATACACATTTTGCAACTGATATGAATCACAACAAAAAGTCATTTCCGGGACAATTTATAGAAAGTAGAAATCAATTCTCTGATGAGCATGAAAGAACTTCAAGCCCAAGAAAATGTAAGAACAGAGACAACAACCTTGATAATTTATCATTTATCTTAAAAAAGAACAAAAATTGCAAAAGTTACAGTATTCATAAGGCGCAATTTATGGAGGAGACTCGCACAGGACTACCTTTGTCTGAAAACAGAGAACAGCAGTATGGTTACGACATTAATGAAACAAAAGACTATAACCTTAAAAGACACGTTTCTGACTCTTCATTATTGTTTGAGAACAAACACAGTGATTTCATTTACAGCAGCGTGAAACTGTCCAACCATTTGAACCATCAGAACTACCTGCCTATTGAGCAGCATTCTCCAGAAGGGACAAGATCAGGTAACAGTTGTACAACACAGTCTCTCAGTGGAGTGTTGAACCACAGGTGTAGCGTTTGTGGGGAGAGGTTTGAAGATGCTCGGGATCTACAGAAACACCTGATCTCTCACACACAACAGTGTAATGTTTGTGGTGAAGGTTTTGTCGAGTTGGAAAATCTCAATGCACATTTAGACATGCATCCGAAGGATGCTGATGAAGACAATGGGGATGAAGGCAAGGATGAGGAGGATCTTCAGCATCAGTTGTCAGGTGATGTAGATGCAACTGACCATGCAATCAAACACCGTGAACTTGATTATGATCAGGGATGTGCTGTAAAGGATCCACCGAAAAAGAGTTACAGGTGTGAAATATGCTCAAAATTATTTGTTGCTAAACAGACTCTTCGTATTCATATGAATATTCATCTTGGCAGACGATCAACATGTCCTGTGTGCAAGCAGACATTCTCTACAAAGTGGTCTCAGAAGAGACATGCTGACAAGTACCATAATAAAGTGAAAGTTTGTGAAAAGTCTTTTTCGTCACCAAATAGTTTAAATATTTATAAAGCTAGTAAAGACTTTATTCAACAAGACGACGATAATTCTTTTACGTGTGAGGTGTGTAAACGGGCGTTTTTGTCAATAAAGAGCCTCAACAACCATTCTAGGACACACCGAAATAGGGTGGAGGAACTGCAGCAGTATATGAAGACCTTCAGATGCAAGGAATGTGGTCAGATGTACTGCAGACAAGAGAGCTTAATCGCTCACATGAATGTACATGGTGACAAGTACATGCATTCTTGTGAGTCGTGTTTTGTTGGATTTTCTACCCTCATGGAGTTGGACTCTCACATGCAACAACACAACAATGTAGACGAAACGTTAAACATTTGCTCCATTTGTGGAAGAGGATTTGATCTTCATACAACGTTGATACAGCATGTGCAACAGTGCAGGAGCTCCCAACAGGATACACGTCGAGAACTGAATCCACCCGTTTGTGGTATGGTATTTGAAGATATTAAGGTGATGGAGAGCGACAAAGAAAAAAAGTTTCAGTGTCCTGTTTGCAGTAAAAAGTACTTGAGAAGGAAATCTTTGAGACATCATATGAAGATGAAAAAACACTTAGCCTCCGAGCGATTGTTTGGAAGTGGCTGTCATTAAAGCTGTGTTGAAGCCAGTCTCTGGTCTTTAGAAACCTTCTATTAATATACATGATGCTGTCTAGCACTGAAATAATGCAGTGTGTGTATATCTCTTGGGAGTCATGGGCCTTTCAGATTTTCTTCTTTTTGCATATTTGTTAAATATACAAATGTGAAAAGTATGTTTTTCACTTGAATGTTTTTCATTTTGTTAAGGTTTAGGCTCACCTTGTTATTTTGTCCATATTTTTTTTGAGTTAATATTTAAAGTTAATTAGTTGTAGGAGGTTGACAGAACTTGATTTGTAAAATCACAGCACACGGATTTATCTGAGATTCCATACTAGGTGCCCTGGGCAGATAAATGGGGAAAAACTGTTAAAAACTGTTGTTTTTTTAACTTACTAATTTTCATACGTTTTGGGGAATTTAGACATTTTAAATTATTTTTTTCAATTTGTGCTCTCATTTATTGCAACTTGGAACTAAACATTGGCCTCTGAGGAGGTCACTGCATGTCCTGTGTGCTGGTTACTGATTCCTGCCTACTGTAGTTGTTTTTCTCAAAACGAAATAATTACAATTACCATGAATATATTCAACAATTTATTGAAGTGTGTTTGCCCTTCTGTAATAAAAAGTGCCAAAAATGTTTGAAAACAGATCTGAAATGCTCTCTTTGAATTTCAACATACAGTTATGGAATTTGACCCACCAAAAAAGTTGCAAAAACAAGAGGTCACTCTGACATATCACTCAAGACCTAGTTTGAATTCCTTAGATGGTGGTAAACCCCATTTTTGGTGTCCACAATGAACATAAAGATGTAAAAAACAAACTGCTTTACTTATGTAGCAGACCCGTGACGACCCGGGGTGGAATATGTCTTCAGCAACCCATGCCTGTCGTAAAAGGCGACTATGGGGATCTGATGGACAGGCTCGCTGACTTGGTTGATGTATGTCATCGTATCCCAATTGCGTGGATCCATGCTCATAATGTCAATCACTGGTTTGTCTGGTCCAGACTCGATTTATGCCCAGTCGTCTAAGGCGCCGCGATTCGCCGTGCAGAGTTGCACGCGCGAAACCTATGATTGTGGGTTCGAATCCCCGTTCGCTGCGTTTGTTTCTAGGTTTGTCAGCACCATACCCGTGCTCGTGGGTTTCACCGAAGTGGTAAACGTTTGAGACCTGCATCACATCGAGCTTTCCTCCCACATTAAGCTAACACGCCTTGATATAACTGGTATACTGTTAAAAGTGGCGTTAAACCCAACTCACTCACTCTCAGTAGATGATTGTTTCAACTTGATGATTGGGCCTCCCAACAGCTATGACCTAGATAACTTGTAATGTTTAGGTGAGTGAGTATGGCTTTACGCTACTTTTAGCAATATTCCAGCAATATTATGACTGGGGACACCAGAAATGGGCTTCACACATTGTACCCATGTGGGGAATCGAACCAGGGTCTTCGGCGTCACGAGCGAACGCTTTAACCACTAGGCTACCCCACCGCCCCTGTAATGGTTTGGTAGTTTTTTTAGTTGACAGTCAGTCTCGGTTTTATCCATTCTTATGCATAGATTGAATAAAGTTGAGCCTCTGTACTTTTGGTATTTTGAGGTTTGCAGTAATTATTCATTGTGATGAAATCTATTTGTACTATTGAATTATTCTTTTTTTGCATCGGTATAGAGGGACCAAGTATTTACTTATTTATTTACATGTTACAATGAAAACAAGTAGACTCTTTCAAAAACATATATCAGTAACTCAGTAATATTATTTATTTTGAGTTGTTTACACATATTTATTAAGTTGTCAATAAACTATTGCTATTACATCTAGATGTGTTTGATTCCTTACTAAATTCTAGTGACATCATCCTCGATTATCCAGTTTAAGACCCATTCTCTGTCAGTTTCGTTTGAGTCGAACAGCACAAGGCTAAAAATACCCAGCCAGTCATATGAAACTAACGAGCGAGAGTAATTCCGTGCTAAGTTAAAGAGCAGCGATGGAGGTGGTGACATCAATGCCGAAACGAAGCTATGGTGGGGAATGGGGGTCTCTCTCTCTCTCTCTCTCTCTCTCTCTCCCAAACACTCACTCACCCACCCACTCACCGACTCACCAACCCACTCACTCACTCCCTCACTCACCCACCCACCCACTCACTCACTCACTCACTCACTCACTCACTCACTCACTCACTCACTCACTCACTCGCCCACCCACCCACTCACCCACTCACTCACTCACCCACCCACCTGCTCACCCACTCACTCACTCACTCACTCACCAACTCACCCACTCACCCACCCACTCACTCACCCACCCACATGCTTTCCGTCGCTATATAAGTGCAATCATATTGAAAGGGACATTAAACCCCATTTCAACTCACCACATCATAGAGGTCTAGAAATCATCAAATGTTCACGAAAACAAAGCTGACATCGTTTAAATACCAAATGTAATCGGAATACGCGATGGTGTTTTTTTCTTGGTTTGTTAGGACCATACCCGTGCTCATGGGTTTCACCAAAGTTGTAAACGTCTAAGACATGCATCCCTTCCGGCTTTCCTTACACATTAATCAGGCACGCCGCGATATAACTATAATACTGTTCAAAGCGGCGTAAACGCCGATAACGCTGTGTGTAAGCTGGCAAGTTCTGTCGCTACACAGCCGTCATGGCAAGAAACTTATGGACATAATTACGTCCACACATTAACATATAGTTAATACATAGCTGACTAGGGCGTATTAGCTATGCATAAATATAATACTCTACCATATGCCCCAGAAGGTACCGTAGTCATATTGGGGATAAGGATTTTAAGGAGATTAATAAGCATTAAGAACAACAATGAGATTTGCGGGGGTTGGTTTGACTTAGTCTAACAATAAACAGATTGGAATGTTAACAAACATAGAGTTGGGTTTAACGCCGCTTTTAACAGTGTTCCAGTTATATCACGGCGTGTCCGCTTAATGTGGGAGGAAAGCCCGAAGTTATGCAGGCCTCAGACGTTTACCACTTCGGTGAAACCCACGAGTACGGATATTGTGCTGATAAACCCAGAAACATATTCGGGGAGAACCGAGATTCGAACCCACAATCATAGGTTTCTGGTTTGTGCCCAAGGGACGCAACTCTGCACAGCGAATCGTGGCGCCTTAGACGAAAGGGCCACCCGTGCCCCCCACAATACACAGATTGGATTGAGCAGAGCGGAGGACCAAATTAGTTAACAAACATTCCAAATTTTTAAAGAAAACACATATATGTCTAAGAGTGAAATATTTATTATTTTCAGGAAAACAAACTATTTTACAACATAAACTACTAATTCAGAATCAACATGGAAAGGATCTCTGTAGCCCTGCACACAGATGCTACCATACCGCCAGCATCAGCAGCCTCTCATCGTTTACTTCTGGTTCAGAAATTTGTCGAAAATGAAATAAGTTTGAGAGGGGCTCATATAACATATGCACTATTAAGTGATTTCATTGTTTGAATCATGATTCACGGGGGCAACTCAGATATTCCACGAAATGCGAAAATCCGAAACTCCAAAACGAAAGTAAGAAATGTAATGACAGATTTTCGTGTTCAAAACATTTGCTTCGAAACATATATAAGAACACCCGCAGTATTGTGGCAAATGAAACCAAGGAATATGGAAACAGGGTAATTTGATTTTCCCGAATTGCTCGAAGTATCTGTAAACCTTATGAAAGCACCCACATACGTACTATCTTTATCTATAATTAATAAAAAAACGGAAAATAAGGTACAATTTCATAAATCAAATTTGAACTGAAATGTTCAAATTCTAACAGACACCACATATATAGTATTTTACTACACAAATTCTGTGAAACTATACTCAGCTCATGGACACTTTCTCGAAAAGAAATAGGGCAGTGAACTAAATTTCAAAATTGATGCATTTGCTGAAATCTGTCCATCTCTTCATCAGATTCGGAGTCAGATTCCGCTAGAGCCGCCCCGAGGCCTCTGGTTAACAAGATCCACCTTCTCCTCTTCTCCCATATTGGTACCTCAGCCATTCGCTCGTCCTGCTTCTTTTTGAGAATATCCAGCTTTTCATAAAACGTCCGAAGCCTCATTTCAATCGGGGGTTTCTTGATGGGCACAAGTGGGGGACAAATTAGCTCTTCTTCTACAGGAGACGTAACAGAATGACGAAAGTCTTTGGGTTTGATCGGAACTAGTTCGGGGATTGTTTGGGATATTCCTGGAGCGGGGCCTTCGAAGAGATCACAAGGACGATGCCGACTTGAAAGATTGCCCAGGCGTTCAATCGTATGGAAGCCACTTCCCCGTGGGCGCGCCCATCTTTCCGCAACTAGGTGTGGATCACAGTCGTCTGTGGCTACTGACAATAATCGGGAAATCTTTTTGCTGAAGGAGTGTTCTGGATCATAGTTTTTATCGATATCATCTTCCAGTTCCTCAACCTGTTTGTCACGAAGCCTCTTCAGGAAAATCTCGGCTCTGTCGTGGTTGTTCAAGGTAGGTTTACGGGCCTGGAGAAGCTTGATTTGAGCTTTAGTGAATTTGGGCACAAAGGGTTTCTTCCCATTGCTGCTCTCTGCTTGTTCGTCCTCGGAGCTGCTGTGTGCGGACGGGGCGGTGTGAGCTTTTCGCAGTCTCCGTCTAAACACGCAAGGGCCTTTGACCATGCCTTGAATAAGTCTGTGAAAACAAAATAGTTACGTTTGTAAAGTACATATTTCTGTAGGACATGGTGGTCCGGTCACACATTCGCTGTGCAGAGTAAAGCAGGCTTACCAGACACCTATGATCGTGGGTTTGAATCCCAGTCGTCCTGATTATGTTTCTGGGTTTGTCAGCACCAACTCGTGCTCGTGGGTTTCACTGAAGTCGTACTCGTTTAGGACATACGTTACTTCGGTCTTTCCTCCCACATAACAATTATAGGTCGTGATATTGAACTGAAATACTGTTCAAGTATTTAAACAGCTCACTCACCTACCCCATATTGCAATAATGTGCAATTTGATATGCAATCCTTTATGTGTTTCGGGGGCACGGTTGGCCCAGTCGCCTAAGGCGTCGCGATTCGCTGTGCAGAGTTGTGTCCCTTGGGCACGCCAGAAACCTATTATAGGGGTTCGAATTCGATTCTCCCCGATTAAGTTTCTAGGTTTGTGTGCACCATACCCGTGCTCGTGGGTTTCACCGAAGTGGTAAACGTCTGAGGCCTGCATCACTTCGGGCTTTCCTCCCACAATAAGCTGACACGCCGTGATATAACTGGACTACTGTTAAAAGCGGCGTTAAACCCAACTCACTCACTCACTTTATGTGTTTCGTAAGAGGTGACCCATTGTGAATTCCAGGCTGAAAATGTCCCCAGTACCTCGTGTTCATCGTAATACCCAAATAAAAGGTGAGCTGAGGTGAAATGTGTTTTAACGTCGCGTGCAAGTTCATTGCACTTATATAACGACATCTCATGCACGGGTATGTGTGGCTGTTTGAACTAGTCCGGATTAATGCCGATTTTATAGTGCTAGCCCACTGATTATACCATGCCGCAGTGTAACATGAGTACACCACTCAGACACATTATACTGACTTCGGTCGACCAGTTCTTGACCCAGACAGGGTAACAAAACAGTACCATCTTTCAACGTCTTTTTGTATGACGCGACAGAGGATCGAACACCGACCTTCTGCTCTCCGGGCAGACGCTCTATCACTAGACCACGGAGGCGGTCCAAATAAAATGGAGAACGAATGGTCACAATGACTACGTTGTCATCTGGCTGATTTTGTACCAACGTACACCGATTGCGATTGGGGATTGTTTCCTTCTCTATTCTTATTATTGGCTTCAACACACATTCAAGCACTCATTGTGATATTTGGACACAAACTTTGAAGATCGATGAAATGTTAAAATTTAAGGGGGTCTGCATCATTATTGCTCCAAATCCATATTAATCGATTACCATGACATGCTGAATAATATGTATAATAAACTCATTCAAGTACTGCGGTAGTTACAAGTGATAGAGTGTTGCTTTCACCTACTCGACCGTTTCCATTTACAAAATGTCTCGCTTTTGTATTCATAGAAAGAGTTTAATAGTGGACACAAAACTTTGAATAGGTACAGTCAACACCCTATTAATCACAAAAGGAATCCTGTATACATCAGTTACATAAATCAAGTCTCTCATTAACAATAGTGGTGATTAAAACGGCTCTTTGATTTAAATTTTGATAATTATTGTTATGCGCTATCCTCTATCCAACTTCATTATTAACGGAATTGAAAGTACCATTATTCATAGGATTCCTCATCATACATAATCTTACTCTGTATACGCTGGGACTTGGTTGGATTCACATAACTGCAACTGTTTTAAGAAGCCGTATGTGTCGATTTTGTCCTTGTCCAGAAGCTCCATGAGAAACTTCTTCTCTCGATCAAAGCTGGCCAGCTGCTTTCTCAGCTTCAGCCCGGCCAGGTTGTTCCTGTTGTTCAGCTCCCGGAACGCTCTGTTGAAGGGGCCGCGTGAAGACGACACTTCCATGGTGAAACAGTGGTAATAAGATAGGAGAAATACCACAACCCTGCATAACACCTCGTTGGTGCTAAAATAGTTCCATTACTCCGTTGGACACTCAGATGCTGGTTGTTTGAGTAAGTATTGCTTTAAACGAAAAGCGATCACATAGTTCTTATGTCATGTCCGTCCAAGTCATTTTCTCTGTGTCATTAGGCGTCTCCTAAGTGGTGGAGACGGTCTGTTTTGATGTTTAAGATTTCGGCAGACGGAAACCCTGCCTATGTTTGGAGACGACCAATCAAAACCGTTTCACTGTTACTAGCCTAACATTCAGAAGGTCATAACAAACCTTGTGTCATGCAAAGTCGGGATATACATGCACAAATGATCCAGGTTCAAACAATACATAAAGACTCTAATCGCATTACTCCTGATATAGCGCCATTATGAGGAGCAATGGTTTGTCTGTGATATGTAACACATAGGCTGCGTGTATAAGTGTATTAATGGCTTATCGGGATTACGTACGCTGCTCACTAGAGTCGGAACGATTGTTGATTATCGGATTGCATCATCGCTTATGAATCGTTGAGGATAAACGTAGTTCCATATTATGTGGTGGGCCATGACCTACAGACATATTCATGACTCACTTGTGTATATACGTACTTGTTCTCGTCGCTATATCGGTGACATAATGCCGATGCAACGTTAGATTTTAACTCACTCACTCACCTAAAGACATTACACTAACATTGCGCTTACTGAATCCCACTTCAGCAACCCCTTGGGCATTGCTGGCTAGAACTGGTCCCTAGAAAGAGATAACGTATTGGATGTGTGGGCAGGCTGTCATCGTTCAATGACGGAGGGGAATGTTGCTGACAATATCAACCACCGGGATGCCTGGTGTAGACGTGTTTATGTACAGACCCCCGTTATACAGCTGGGATATTCCAGGCTGCGGCGCTAAACAGCCGAACAACCAAACAAAGAAAAAACCCGCAAAAAAACAAACCACTTCTCCGTCCGTTTGTTGCTTCAGTTTCCTACGTGCACTTGTCAAATTGCCTTTGTCTTGTGTGTGAAACACTGGTGCTCCCCTTGACCAAGGGGACACGGGTGGCCCAGTCGTCTAAGGCGCCGCGATTCGCTGTGCAGAGTTGCGTCCCCTGGACACGCCAGAAACCTATGATTGTGGGTTCGAATCCCGGTTCACCCCGATTATGTTTCTAGGTTTTTCAGCACCATACCCGTGCTCGTGGGTTTCACCGAAGTGGTAAACGTCTGAGACATGCATCACTTCGGGCTTTCCTCCCACATTAAGCTGACACGCCGTGATATAACTGGAATAATGTTAAAAGCGGCGTTAAACCCAACTCACTCACTCACTATTCAAATATAAACCATAAATATTGTGCGCTGCCTCCTACCAATTTGGATCACAGCTTTCAAATCATCATGGATGCTGTCGAAGCATATTCTAAAACATGAGTCAAAAGAGAAGAGGAACTTATTGAGTGGCTTTCAATGTTGGTCACGTCTGGGCGTGATGTTGCAATTGGTGAGATGCATCACTGAAAAGAGGGAACAGAATTGGAATAATCCCATTCGTCCCAGCTAGCTGCCACCCAGAGTCTGACTTCCCTACAAACCACTATCCACATGATTGTTTAACAAGAGGGATGTCTTCAACTTTCCAATAGTCAACTTTCCCAAATGTCAACCGATATTAGTGCAGCTCCAGCGTTTGGTGTCTACATTTCACAACATTTTAGATACAATGGTCTTTCTATGAAGATTTCAACGGGAGTAAGCTGACACGCCGTGATATAACTGGAATAATGTTAAAAGCGGCGTTAAACCCAACTCACTCACTCACCCCTTGACCAAATCACAGGACGTGCATGTTGTATCATCTCCCTAATTTACGAAGTTGATACGGACTAGTCTAAGCGGGCCAAATGGCTTGCTACGCTAGTTTTAGTCCATTATGCCAAACACTATTTAAAAGTATATGCCAAACACTATTTAAGGGTCTTCTAACTCACATTTTATGAAATACACAGATGGCCTCACGGTTACAATTTCACACAGTAAAAACAACGTCTAGATTGAGGATGCTAGATTCAGACGGGACGGAGACGCCCGGTCCTTAACGTTTTTTGAGTAGTATACTAAGAAGTAGGATAAATGTGTTTCTTCAAGCAGATAACTTTTATGAATTTTCAGGAAAGCTGTGAAATCTTATAGAATTATTATGCCGAATATCAAAGTTGTACTGATGTGAGGTGCGAGGTGAAATGGGATTTAACGTCGCGTCCAAGATTATTGCACTTACACAGCGACGTGTGTGTGTGTGTGTGTGTGGCTGCTTGTCCTAGTCCGGACTGATGTCGAGTTGTAGTACGCAGGTGTTCGCGAAAAGGGTTAATCGAGACTGGTTATTCTCAGGCGTTGATGTTTGATGTTTCCTTGGTTCCTGGAACTTAACTGAGGGGCAAAAGAAAGTATACCTAGTTTGTTTTTATGTAATTGAAAATTCAAAAATTGTTGTTAAATTTGATTATGTCTTTTTAACCATCACTCATTCCTGCAACAGTTTATAAAAAGTAATCTGTGGCTGGTTAATTGTTTCTATACATATACTGGTTCAATGAAGCCATGGGTTAGAAATGAATTTGCAACGTCACCGCATGATCCCTATAATGTTTGAAATGTGGTAAAACTACCGAAAAAAGCAAATTTATTGATTTTCAAAGATAAGATGACTAATATACCCACCAGCTGTTATGTACTATGCGAAATATCAATTTTTAAAATGTTTTTAACTTAATAATATGTTTAAAAAAATAAAACCTTGTAGAAGTATACTGACTAAGCGCCAGTACAGGTTATGGATATAATATCCCTAACTTAAGATATTTTCAATTGAAAATCAAACATATAGTAGAATCAACTGAAAGGTATAGTTTCTTTTGCCCATGAGTTTATATAATTCTTCAGCGATGCGCGCTTGTCAGTGATGCACAGGAACAGGAGCCTTATGTTCTGGTGTCATCTGCAGCCGGGGGGCACGGGTGGCCCAGTCGCCTAAGGCGCCGCGATTCGCTGTGCAGAGTTGCGTCCCTTGGGCACGCCAGAAACCTATGATTGTGGGTTCGAATCCCGGTTCGCCCCGATTATGTTTCTAGGTTTGTCAGCACCATACCCGTGCTCGTGGGTTTCACCGAACTGGTAAACATCTGAGACCTGCATCACTTCGGGCTTTCCTCCCACATTAAGCTGACACGCCGTGATATAACTGGAATACTGTTAAAAGCGGCGTTAAACCAAACTCACTCACTCACTCATCTGCAGCCGGTATATTTTTCATTTCCGTTCACTCTTCGGGATCAACGGATTCCAGGCTGCGTCTTTATTGTATTTCCAGCTTCCACGGCGTTGTTGGTGTAATAGATGAAACTCATGTACAGATTATTGTCTGTTATTTGTTTGAATATTTTTTTATATTTACCTGACATTTTTCCAACCTTGATTTGGAAACACATGTATGTCGATTGTTGAAAGGCTGTGGGTGGGCATAGCCATAATCTGATAGGTCAAAAATCAGGATTATCTATGCCATCGTTGGGTCACAGCTCTGTCATTTATAGAAAAAAGCTTTTCTGTCTCAATATGTTACATATTTTACAACAATGTATTTTTATAAATCTGTCTATATGTGACTTTGTCAGTTATTACCGTGGGGTATGAATCTAATGTCTGTCACGACAGAGCTATTGTATAAGGACAATTTATTTTTCAATAGTGCAGTAACATTGATATGAAACTAATGTTGTATAATGATATAGATGTGTGTTATATGTGGATCGATTATACCTATCAAGATTAGGACAGTGGTAAGTAAGGCATATCTAAAACGGATTTAGCTGGGGTTATATATCGGGATGATTATCCTCGGCCCCTTTCCACATAGCGATCTTAGTGCGAAGACGATCGTAACTCCCATGCTTTCACATAGACTTAACACTGTTGTAGTGCTAAGACGATCGTAACTCCCATACTTTAACATAGGCTTAACACTGTTGTAGTGCTAAGACGATAGTAGCTCCCATACTTTACCATAGACTTAACACTGTTGTAGCACTAAGGCGATCGTAACTCCGATGCTTTCACATAGACTTAACACTGTTGTATTGCTAAGACGATCTTAACTCCTATATTTTAACATAGACTGACCACTGTTGTAGTGCTAAGACGATCGTAACTCCCATACTTTAACATAGGCTTAACACTGTTGTAGCACTAAGGCGATCGTAACTCCCATGCTTTAACATTGACGTATCACTGTTGTAGCACTAAGGCGATCGTAATTCCCATGCTTTAACACTGACGTAACACTGTTGTAGCACTAAGACGATCGTAACTCCCATGCTTTAACATTGACGTAACACTGTTGTAGCACTAAGACGATCGTAACTCCCGTGCTTTAACATTGACGTAACACTGTTGTAGCACTAAGACGATCGTAACTCCCATGCTTTAACATTGACGTAACACTGTTGTAGCACTAAGACGATCGTAACTCCCGTGCTTTCACATTGACGTAACACTGTTGTAGCACTAAGACGATCGTAACTCCCATGCTTTAACATTGACGTAACACTGTTGTAGCACTAAGACGATCGTAACTCCCATGCTTTAACATTGACGTAACACTGTTGTAGCACTAAGACGATCGTAACTCCCATGCTTTAACATTGACGTAACACTGTTGTAGCACTTAGACGATCGTAACTCCCATGCTTTAACATTGACGTAACACTGTTGTAGCACTAAGACGATCGTAACTCCCATGCTTTAACATTAACGTAACACTGTTGTAGCACTAAGACGATCGTAACTCCCATGCTTTAACATTGACGTAACATTGTTGCAGCACTAAGACGATCGTAACTCCCATGCTTTAACATTAACGTAACACTGTTGTAGCACTAAGACGATCGTAACTCCCATGCTTTAACATTGACGTAACACTGTTGTAGCACTAAGACTGGGTTGGAGAACACCCGTTTCTGGAGTTAAAAACAAGACTCAAAAACGTAAAATGCTTCGCGGAAAAACGCACGTGAAATCCGTGATTCGAAGTCCAGCTGTGGCTTCGAAATCCATGTACTAATCAGTCGAGCCTGGGTTGTCAAAAGGGCAACATATCCATTATTCCCGGTAAGGGATGTATTGTTGGGCTCGGCTCAAAGCTGATCTTGGTTAGGTCAGACTGTTGTCAGATGGGCAACAGGAGAAACTAGTCCCAGTAAGGGACCTTGAATTAATGTTTAACAGAAACAACTGTTAGAAAAAGCAAACAACTCCATTGTTTGGGAGACGATTGTAAATACATTTGTAAATACTTGTGGGATAATTAAAGGTGTAAAAGTTAATTTTGTCTTTTCATTTTGGATGGTTAACGAATCATCACTTCATTTATTGGTAGCAGAGCGTGGTTTGATTTGAAAATGAGTTTCTGAAGTAATTTGAAACTGTTTGATATTGTTATCACTAAGTTGAACTGAAGTCAAGCCTCAAAGGCAGTATTTGAGTTTAAAAGCACTTTTGTTTAGGCTGTTAAAATGTCCTATTTGGATTATGTGGAATATGTTCCCAATGAGCATAGAGCTCAAGGGATAGATGAGCACGATATCGGCCAGATAATTCGTGGTTTAAAACATCAAAAGGCAAAAGCTAAAACAGCCTTTACAAAAGCAAAAAATCGTCTGTGTAGTTTAGTTGAGGATCAAGATGAACCATCCCGTCAAGCGGTACGAGATGGTATTGATCAGGTCAATTCATTACAGGTTGAGGCAATAGATATCATGGTTAAATTATCAAGTGCTTATGATAGTATTGACGAAAAACAAAATGTCAGAAAGACTGATTATGAAATTTCCTGTATGGAAGATGAAGCAGCTGAAGCTGTTGGTGATGCACAGGAATATTTAGATAGTTCTCGCAGTCGAAAAAATGCATCTAGTCATAAATCTACAGCCAGTCGTAGATCAAATACTGTACAATCACACAAATCACAAGCACATGAGGGTTCGTCTCAAAGGAGACCACCACGTGACCATGAACTGGAAACACGTGTTCTGTCTCAAAGGCAACAAACACATGAGTCAATACCTAACTTAAACGCACATGATAATGGTTCTTCTCACAGAAGAAATGAACGTGCGTCAAATCATGAGGTCAAACAATCTAGAGATTCGGAAAGGTCAGGGTATGACACTGCTGAACGTTGTCTTAGAAATGACTATGTAAATTATAGCACAGCCATCGGCAATGACATGTGGAAGCAGTTAAAGCGTGTATCCATTCCAGTCTTTTCAGGAAATGTAAAAACTTATGAAAGCTGGAAAGCTGCTTTCATGACGTGCATTGATATGGCTCCTGCTACCCCCGAATACAAACTTCTCCAGTTACGTCAATATCTATCAGGTGAAGCTCTTAAAGTTGTTGAAAGCTTGGGACATAGTGCTGTTGCATATGATGTCGCCCTAGAGCGACTTGATAGGAAATATGGCGGTAAGAGACGTCAGATTGCCATTCAGTTAGATCAGTTAAGCAATTTCAAACCCATTCGTGAAGGTCAAGCACATGATGTCGAATTATTTGCAGACATCTTAGACATTGCAGTGGTGAATTTGCGAGAGCAGGATAGGGTAGAGGAGTTGGGCAATGGATTACTCTATGCTACACTATTAAAGAAAATGACTGAATCAATGGTCGCTCGTTATGAAAGATGGGTTTATGAACTTAACAGACAGCATTCTGTTGAGTCATTGCGTGAATGGGTTATGCAAGAGGCAGAATTCCTGACAACTGCTTCTGAAATTATTCACGGTGTTGTTCCAAAGAACAGGTCAGATCAAAAGGTTAGCAATTCAGAGCAAAAGAAGAAGTTGTCTTCTACCTTTCTTAGCTCTAAGGTTGAATCTAGTGAGGCAAAAAGATGCATCCTATGTCATGAAGGACACGATATATGGGCGTGTAGTGTATTTCTGGCCATGAAGGTGGAAGATAGGTGGAACGCAGCTAAAAAAGCAAATCTTTGTTTCCACTGTCTTGGCAAAGGTCATCACAACAAAAGTTGTAAACGTATGAATCTGTGTGGTATTAATGGATGCAGAAAAGCCCACAACCGATTACTTCACAGACAACCTGAAAATACAACCTTTGATTCAACCGCTTTGCATCTCACAACGGGAGATAAAAAAGCTACTGCTCGAAATAGTGCTTTTTCAGATGGTGAAATGGTTTCCACTGAAGATAGATCTCATGCTACTTTGCCTCACGTTAAGCAGAAACATGTAACTGCTCTAAGAACTGTACCGGTTGTTTTGTCTAGTGAAGGTAAACGCATCATTGTTAATGCCTTATTAGATGATGCTAGTACAAGATCGTACATTAATGCAGAAATTGCAGCAGAAATGGGTTTGCAAGGTCAACTACAGAAAATCTCTGTAAATGTTCTCAATGGTAAAATTGAAACCTTTCAAACAAAACCAGTGGAGTTTACACTTAAAAGCTTAGATGGTGTTGTCAATATGCAATTTGCAGCTCTTACAGCAAACAGAGTAACAGGCAATATGACAACCATTGACTGGCAGAAGTGCAAGCATAAGTGGAGTCATCTGAAAAACATTGAATTCCCTAGCACAAATTATGGATCCACTGTTGACTTGCTAATAGGCATTGATTACCTAGAACTCCATTGCTGTTATGAGGAAGTTTGTGGTAAACCTGGAGAGCCCATAGCAAGGAGGACACCTTTGGGCTGGACATGTATTGGCAATGTTGGAAAGCAAACACCTCTTCAGACATATTTTGTGGATGCTTATTTCACGCATGAGGCTGATAATGAACTTGATCATTTGATGCAAAAATTCTGGGAAGTTGAAGATATCAAATCTGACTTTCCCTCTACATGGACTCCAGATGATAGGTTGGCTGTAGACAAAGTCCAAAGTACACTTATGTTTGATGAAGGGCGTTACAAAATAGGAATCCCTTGGAAAGAAAAAAGTAGATGTTTGCCTAACAACTATGAAATGGCAGCCAGTCGTCTCAGAAGTATAGAGAAAAAGCTTATGAAAAATCCAAATGTTGCCACTGAATATGAAAATGTCATCCAACAGTATTTGTCTAAGGAATACATTCGCAAAGTAAATGTGGATGAAATATCTGAAGGAAAGTGGTATTTGCCCCATTTCCCAATCATGAAACCTGACAGAGCAACAACTAAGGTACGCTTAGTGTTCGATGCATCTGCTAGATATGAAGGCATGTCCTTGAATGATGCAATTTATTCAGGTCCCAAATTGCAGCGTGAACTGTTTGATGTACTGCTCCGTTTCAGAAAGCATCCTGTTGCAGTTATGTGTGATATTGAAGCAATGTATCTCCAGATTGAAATGCTTCAAGCAGATAGACCCTATCATAGATTTCTGTGGCGTTCTATGAAAACGGATGGGCCTATAGAAGTATATGAGTGGAGTAGAGTAGTATTTGGAGTAACATCATCTCCATTTCTTGCACAGTATGTCACTCAAGAACATGCCAGGTCATATGCATCAGAGTTCCCTTTAGCAGCTGAAACCGTGTTAAACTCAACTTACATGGATGATGGCATGGACTCGGTTGAGACTGAAGAAATAGGTGTTGAGCTCTATCAGCAGTTATCAGAGTTGTGGTCTAAAGCTGGTATGCATGCTCGAAAATGGTTGTCAAATTCGTTGAAGGTACTTGAACACATTCCTGAAGGCGACAGGGTATCTGAAGTAGATATTAGCAAAGGCTACTTACCTTCATTGAAGACACTTGGGCTTCTATGGCATGCTGAAAAAGATACATTTGTATTCAAATCTGACTTATTTGAAAAAGGAGGCAAAATTACCAAAAGGACATTTCTCAGCACAATAGCAAAACTCTTTGATCCTTTGGGTTTCATTTGTCCATTCACAATCACTGCTAAGATATTGTTGCAGGAATCATGGATGATAGGCTGTGGATGGGATGATGACATCAATGGTGATCTAAAAGACAAGATATCATTGTGGCTTAGAGAAGTGAATGATATGCATGGTGTTGAAGTTCCACGATGTCTTTTTAAAGACTACTCGGGAAGTGCATTTTATCATGTATTTGTTGATGCATCACAAGAGGCTTATGGTGCAGCTGTCTATGCTGTTCATACTGACTCTGATGGTAAAACAACAAGTCAGTTAGTTGCTGCCAAAAGTCGGGTAGCACCATTGAAAGCTGTGAGTATCCCACGTTTGGAGCTAATGGCTGCAGTTATTGGACTTGAGCTTGCAGTTGCAGTTGTCAAAGCAATGAACTTTGACCTGAAGAGTGTGATATTCTGGTCAGACAGCAATAATGTGCTCTGTTGGATAAAAAGCAACAGCCGTTCATTCAAAACATTCGTTGCCAACAGAATTGGAAAAATACAAGCTGCAACTAATCCCTCTCAGTGGAATTATGTCCCTGCAGACATGATATCCCGTGGTGTATCATCTTCTATTATGCTAAACAGCATGTGGTGGTGCGGACCAGATTTCCTACAGCAAGGGGAAAATAACTGGCCAAAACAAAACGTGACCTCCCTTCAGAAAAAGTCAAATAGCGCTATCTTAAAAAGTAACAGTGCTTACGTTATTGATGACTGCATTGAAGATGAATGCCGATTAGAGCCAGCACGATATTCCAGTTGGACAAAACTCACTAGAGTAAACGCTTGGGTCTACCGCTTTTTCCACAACTGTTCTGTTTCAAAGGAGTTGGCAAATGTAGGTGAATTATCTGCGGAAGAGATTGAAGATGCTGAGACAAAAATAATCTGCAAAGTTCAACAAACATGTTTCTCAGATGAGTATCAAGCTTTATCAAAAGGAAAACCATTGTCTTCCAAATCCAAAATAATCAGTCTTACTCCAGTCATTGATGACAGAGAACTCATGCGAATTGATGGGAGACTCAAACATGCAGAGTGTCTTTCCTTTAACTCAAGGTTTCCAATAATTCTACCTAGAAGAAACTGGGTTACTAAACTCATTGTAAAACACTTTCATGAGTTAGGAAATCACTCAACAGGCACAAATCAAACACTGGCATCCCTATCTTCAAAGTATTGGATCATCTCGAGCAGAGAAGAAATACGAGAGTGGGAACGAGAGTGTGCAACATGCAAACGAAGCAAGGCTAAGCAAGCTTGTCAAATAATGGCACCATTACCAAAATTTAGACTGCAACCTTCGTTGCGAGCTTTTACTCATGCTGGAGTAGACTTTGCTGGTCCTTTTGTCACCATTCAGGGAAGAGCAAAGAAAAGACAGAAACGCTATCTTTGCTTATTTACTTGTCTTGCCACCCGAGCCGTCCATCTTGAGATATCATATGGGTTGGATACGGATTCGTTTCTGAATTCATTTTATCGCATGGCAAGTAGAAGAGGACTTCCTGAAGTAGTTGTATCTGACAATGGTACTAATTTCGTTGGTGCAGTAAAGGAATTAAAAGAACTTGTACAGCAAATCAATCAAAATGCTGTATCAAGATCTCTTGCCAACAGAGGTGTAAAATGGTATTTTAACCCTCCACTTGCTTCACACTTTGGCGGTGTCTTTGAAAGCATGATAAAGGCTTCAAAACGTGCAATATATGCTATTCTCGGAAATGGAAGCATTACAGATGAGGACCTCATCACCGCAATGGCGGGAGCAGAAGCTCTTATAAATTCTCGTCCACTGACCTACCAGTCAGCTCATCCTCTCGACGATACGCCAATAACACCAAATCATTTTCTCCATGGGCAGGTTGGAGGTGTATTTGCGCCACAGTCAGTCGATGAAACAGACTTTAATCCTAGAAAGAGATGACGCAAGGTGCAAGAGCTGGTCAAACAGTTCTGGAAGAGGTGGATGCGAGAATGGCTGCCAACATTGAACACGAGGAAGAAGTGGCAAAAACCACAAAAGGATCTAAAGGAAAAGGACATGGTGTTGGTCATTTATCCAAATGTACCTCGAGGAGAATGGCAGCTTGGACGTATAATAAAGACGTTTCCAGGGTCTGATGGTCATGTACGAGTTGCTAATGTTCAAGTGGGACAGTCTATTCTGTCCAGGCCAATCAGCAAATTATGCCCTTTGGAATGGAATAAAGATGATGAGGATGAGTCTAGCAGACGATGAAAAGATTGGACATCCGAACTTCAGGACACTGGGATTCGAGGATACAGATTCCAGGATACAGATTCCAGGATACAGATGACAGGATACAGATGACAGGATACAGATTCCAGGATACAGATTCCAGGATACAGATTCCAGGATACAGATTCTAGGAGATGGATCGCTAAGATTCATGGATAGTTTGTTTGTGAACTTATGGACTAACGACAGTGCTTTCGGGAAATAACTGTGATTATGTAAGTACTGACACCAGATATGACAAAAATGTATTTTGTTTCAAAAATGAGACTATTTGTTTGAAAGAATTGACTTTTCATGGACATTTCCAAATTTTCAGAATGCATTGGTGTTTTGAATGCTTTTGTTCTTTTGAATTGATGTTTGATACTTTTCATGTATTGATGCATTTTCAAAAATTTGATATTTGATATGTTAAATGAAATGATGCCTCTATTTATTTAACTTGATAGATTAGAATCTATCAAGGAGAGGGGAAATGGGTTGGAGAACACCCGTTTCTGGAGTTAAAAACAAGACTCAAAAACGTAAAATGCTTCGCGGAAAAACGCACGTGAAATCCGTGATTCGAAGTCCAGCTGTGGCTTCGAAATCCATGTACTAATCAGTCGAGCCTGGGTTGTCAAAAGGGCAACATATCCATTATTCCCGGTAAGGGATGTATTGTTGGGCTCGGCTCAAAGCTGATCTTGGTTAGGTCAGACTGTTGTCAGATGGGCAACAGGAGAAACTAGTCCCAGTAAGGGACCTTGAATTAATGTTTAACAGAAACAACTGTTAGAAAAAGCAAACAACATGTCTCCATTGTTTGGGAGACGATTGTAAATACATTTGTAAATACTTGTGGGATAATTAAAGGTGTAAAAGTTAATTTTGTCTTTTCATTTTGGATGGTTAACGAATCATCACTTCAAAGACGATCGTAACTTCCATGCTTTAACATTGACGTAACACTGTTGTAGCACTAAGGCGATCGTAACTCCCATGCTTTAACATTGACGTAACACTGTTGTAGCACTAAGACGATCGTAACTCCCATGCTTTAACATTGACGAAACACTGTTGTAGCACTAAGGCGATCGTAACTCCCATGCTTTAACATTAACGTAACACTGTTGTAGCACTAAGACGATCGTAACTCCCATGCTTTAACATTGACGTAACATTGTTGCAGCACTAAGACGATCGTAACTCCCATGCTTTAACATTAACGTAACACTGTTGTAGCACTAAGACGATCGTAACTCCCATGCTTTAACATTGACGTAACACTGTTGTAGCACTAAGACGATCGTAACTTCCATGCTTTAACATTGACGTAACACTGTTGTAGCACTAAGGCGATCGTAACTCCCATGCTTTAACATTGACGTAACACTGTTGTAGCACTAAGACGATCGTAACTCCCCTGCTTTAACATTGACGAAACACTGTTGTAGCACTAAGGCGATCGTAACTCCCATGCTTTAACATTGACGTAACACTGTTGTAGTGCTAAGACGATCGTAACACCTATATTTTAATAGAGACTGACCACTGTGGAAGCGCTAAGACGAGCGTAACTCCCATACTTTAACATAGACTTACCACTGTTGAAGCTCAAAGGCGATCGTAACTCCCATACTTTAGTATAGACGTAACACTGTTGTAGCGCTAAGCCGATCGTTACTCTCATACTATAACAAAGACTTACGTCAGTCGTAGCGCTACGACGATCGTAACCCCTAGAGTTTAACATAGATTTACGACAGTCGTAGCGTTAAGGCGATAGTAGCTCCTTTACTTTAGCATAGACTTACGACAGTCGTAGAGTTATGATCGCTTTTGTGGAACGGGCCCTGTTCTCCACGTTGCCCCTACACACACACCTCTACGTTTTGTCTGATACGTGGCACATGCCTTTATACATTGATAAGAGATATCTGAACTAAATATTTGTTCTCACCATCTGTCATCTCACTTGGCATGGTGAAATCTCATCAAAACGATCAAACCTCTTACCTCTGCACTCCCGAAGACTTCTAAGAGTGGCAATGACATAGACATTCTTTCTTTAAGAAACATTCAGAAAAGGATGTGGGACATAATCTCAATGTCAGTGTTAATTTTGTTGATGATTGTGTACTGCTGGACGGTACAGAAATTAATGTCAACCGAGCGAAGTGCCATATCAAATCGCCTTAGTCCTTCGCTTGGATGAATGAGACTCAGTATCTTAGGCGACATTATGGTGTAGCTCGATCTTGTTTTTACCGTTTTCGCCATGTTTGTGGTTTTGTCACAGAGGTCCATCCATGGTATGACACAGACTATGTAGAGGGCGTCATGGAAAATGATAAATACAAAATTATTTAGAAATAGTCCCGTTTACAGCCACAGATCTATCCAGGCCAACAAACCTCATCTTGTCCTTTTTGATGAATCCAATGAAATCATTTATATTATTGAATTTGTCTGTCCCTTTTGACAAGATTCAGGAAAAGGATGAAAAATATGCAGACCTCGCTTTCGAAATGTCACGCTTGCATCCCAGGTACCAAGTTGTCCGTCTCCCCATTGTTCTCGGTGCCTTAGGTTTGGTACCTCCCAATCTGTTGATTGGCATTGGGAGAGCACCTGGGTTTGCTACCGGGAATACAGCCCATCTGACAATGTGGGTTATGCAGAAGGCAGCACGCGCAGTGTTGGGTGAGGTGAGGTGAGGTGAAATGGGGTTTAACGTCGTCCAAGATTATTTCACTTATATAGCGACGTGCATGTATGTGTGTGTGTTTGTGTGGCTGCTTGTACTAGTCCGGACTGATGCCGATTTATAGTGCTAGCTCACTGAGATACCATGCCGCAGTTTAACATGAATACCCCACTCAGACACAGTATACTGACTCCGAGCCGACCAGTCCTTGTTTAAGCCCCTTAATGCCGAGCGCCAGACAGGGTAACAACAAGTACCATCTTTTAACGTCTTTTGGTATGACGCGGCCCGGGATCGAACCCCGGACCTTCCGCTCTCCAGGCGGACGCTCTACCATTAGACCACGGAGGCGGTCTCGCAGTGTTGGGGAGTCTTCACATTCTCCCAAAAGTTCTGGGTGGGTTTGACTAGGCAGCGCTTCCTGGGAGAAGTCCCATTCGCTGTCTGGGCTACGTGTAGAGGGGGAAAGGGCCCTGAGCTATGAATGAGCCTAACCAGTCTGACTGTGCCAGGATCACCCAAACCCTCTGTGCTGCATTTTCTATTTTAATCTATAAAAAAATTAATTAAACAAATAAAATAAAATAATAATAATTTAGGACATAACAATATATTAGAATTATGTAAAATATAATCGTAAGTCACTCTTGCCTAACATTAGGAATAGAATCCGGAAGAGACACTCTCACAGCGGGATGCCGTGAAAACCTGCGATATGCAGATCCCATAAATGTATTAAGCAGACAATGGTCACTGGTCGATACATTAATAATTCTGCTTTCAAAAATGTGAAAACAAACTGATTCAGATTACATGTCTATAAAGGAATGATATTTACCCCTTATAAGTGGACCCGTGAAGACTCCGGGGTAGAATAGGTCTTCAGCAACCCATGCTTGCCGTAAAAGGTGACTATGCTTGTCGTAAAAGGCGACTAACGGGATCGGGTGGTCAGGCTCGCTGACTTGGTTGCTGCATGTCATCGATCCCAATTGCGTGGATCGATGCTCATGATATCAATCACTGGATTGTCTGGTCCAGACTCGATTATTTACAGACCGCCGTCATATAACTGGAATATTGCTGAGTGCGGCATTAAACAAACAAACAAACAAACAAACAAACAAACAAAACAAACAAATGTGACATGACTGAACTTCTGATACAATCGGTGTTGTCAAACCAACCAACCAACCTTATAAGTGAGTAAGTGATTGAGTATGGTTTTAAGCCGCTTTTAGCAGTATTCCAGCAATATCACGGCGGGGGACACCGGAACAGGGGCTTCACACATTGTACCCATGTTGGGAATCGAACCCTGGTCTTCGGCGTTTACCCCTTATGAATGTTATTAAGGGGGTATGTACGAACAGGTAAGCTGCGTTATCTGACACCTCTCTGTGATGTGTACATGCGGATAACTGTTGACATGGAACCACTTTATGCATCTAAACAATACTAGTAGAGTCCGTAAATATTTTCATAACTCGTTCCACTTTCACGATAGATGTATCAATTCAAAGATTATTGGACCCGTGAAGATCCATGCTTGTCGTAAAAGGTGACTATGCTTGTCGTAAAAGGCGACTAACGGGATCGGGTGGTAAGACTCGCTGACTTGGTTGATGCATGTCATCGATCCCAATGGCGTGGATCGATGCTCATGACATTAATCACTGGATTGTTTAATCACTCGATTATTTACAGACTGTCGTCATATAGCTGGAATATTGCTGGGTGCGGCGTTAAACAACAAACCAACCAACCAATCAAAGATTATTTTGTGTCACTAATAAATCCGCAGTAGAGAAATGTTTAACGCTAGAAATTTAAGTCCACTGTACATTGACTTAACCAAACTAAACGTTAGATAAATGAAGGAATTTATATTTTGTAATTATATTCCACCGTTGATAGGCTTATTGAGACACATGAATGACTCTGAATCCGACTTTGAGATCAGACAGTCAGCTCACGACAGTCATTCTGAAACACTGAGCTGAACATTGTCCACGCATCTGAAACCGATCGCAGAAACGCAACCGACTTAAACCGTCCCGGATCTTGTTGGGCTACAACGCAGGGGCCAGATAAGACTCACCCGTCCTTTGTCTGTATGAATCATCAGGTAGGCAGTCAACAAATAATTTATTTGTACTAGTTTTCTGTATCTGCCTTTCATTGGGTACTGATCTTGTATGTTGTAGATAGATATTGTGACGCTCAAGCCACTGAGCCACAATGTAGGACACTCACAGTGATCAGTGTCATGTCACTTCAGTCGGGCTCAAAGGTTGATGTTGCGTTCCTGTGCAAACACCGTATGTAAAAATATTCACATTGCCAACCGTAAGTGTATTGAGGTTGGCAATCTCCCCGTTTCACTATGATATATATTTATTTCAGCCTGTCAGCGTAATTGTCTTTCTCAAACCAGTACCCGTCCGCGAAATGTGCTTCACTTTAGAGTTTTCGCCCACGTTCAACTAACGCTGTGACGTAACGGTAATACTAAAACGGCGTTTAGCTCACACTCTCCTACTAAATTGACACTTGTTACTCCAAGTAAACACGCTCTTTATTGCAATGGTTGGGAACCGCGTGGCGCACTCTTTTCAGGCGCTGTGCATACAGACCGCCTCCGTGGTCTAGTGGTAGAGCGTCCGCCCGAAGAGCGGAAGGTCCGGGGTACGATCCCCGACCGCGTCATACCAAAATACGTTAAAATATAGTACTTGTTGTTACCCTGTATGGCGCACGGCAGTAAGAGACTTAAACAAGGACTGGTCGGCCGAAGTCAAATTATTTGTCTGAGTGTAGTATTCATGTTAAACTGCGGCGTGGTATCTCAGTGGGCACACACACACACACACACACACACACACACACACACAGACAGACACCATGAACATATGATTGCAACACACTGGAAGGATGTCCCTTTCTATGACTGTGGAGAGATGGGCAGCAGATTTTAAGCTTGGCATGGAGAGGCTTGAAGCCAACCCCCATCCTGGAAGGCCTTCACGTCAGTAACACCAGATATGATCTAGACAATCCATAATACGGTGATGATCGACCGGCAAATGACTGACCGTCATATTACCAATTAAGGAGGCATTTTCCAAGGAGAGAGTACATTCTATTGTAATAGAATCTTTGCAGTGAATATAGTGTCAACTCGCTGGGTTTCAAAGGTTCTGACACCAGATAAAAATCGCACCAGGCACAAAATGTTTTGAAATAATCTAGATCCCGCTGAAGCTGATCCAGTGCTTTGTGACGATGGAGAGTCAAAACAACAGTGAAAACTGTGGAAGCTTTTGACAATAGCATCACCTAACAATGGAAAGCCTGTTCCATCAACTGGAGTGGTAATGTGAGGTGAGGTGAGGTGAGGTGAGGTGAAATGGGATTTAACGTCGCCTCTTAGATTATTGCACTTATATAGCGACGCGCATGTGTGTGTGTGTGTGTGTGTGTGTGTGTGTGGCTGCTTGTACTAGTCCGGACTGATGCCGATTTATAGTGCTAGCACACTGAGATACCATGCCGCAGTTTAAACATGATCATGAATACCCCACTCAGACACAGTATACTGACTCCGAGCCGACCAGTCCTTGTTTTAGCCCTTTAATGCCGAGCGCCAGGGTAACAACAAGTACCATCTTTTAACGTCTTTTGGTATGACTGTACTACTGTATCTCTTGCCTAACGCCGCAACCAACAATACACCTGCCAGACTTCAGCCTGTGAAATACGAATCTGGACAAGACAGCCCATTGCGTTACTGATTTTGTTGAAGCACAAAACGATATGTTAACTTTAAAGTTAGTCTGCGGCGATTCTGCAGAGATTCTGAGAAACACCAGAAGGCTATCTGTCAGCAAATACACACACAATATAATACATGATTTAACAAACAGACAGAAGACTTAACATACCACTATTGGAAAGAAATTATTAAACACAATATAATATAATATAATATATACTCACCATCAATAGAAACGCGAATACCATAAATGTTGGTTACTATATGAAGATTTCTTATATTCAAGAGATATTAGCTTGGTTCGACGCACAAGCGAACATACTGGTATGTCGGTGAACCGATCGATGTTCATGAAGGCATCACATGTGACGTCAAAGATCCGTTTCGAGATGCACCATTTGTCTCGTGCAGGAATACCGTGCAAAGCCTCTAAATCACGTGCAGTATATCATGATAAGAATAAAGACACTCTTTGGTAACACTTGACTGATTGTTAGTTTTGTCATTAAGTGGTACACATTGGAAACATCTCTTCTTAACGTACATACTTCTCTATATGTTTCCATGGGTCGCGTTTCTTTAGGGGGTGAGTTTATATTAACACTGTAGTTTATTTAAGACAGTAAACATAATTGATAAGGTTGCCAAAATCTTCTGATATTCGCGTCTGAGATGAATATTTGAATTGGTCGGAATCTACCCTCCCTCGTTTGGTTGGTTGTGGGAAATTGTGTATCACTTTACCACGGATATGAACGTATTGTCCAGAGCTGAGGATGACAATATTACAAGAAGCTACGTTAATGATTGTCTTCCAGGTGACAGTCGTAGACTTCAACCATGCCAATCAGCACAGTGTCTCCCAGCGCTGGGAGTACAAAATATTAGACGTCAGCGGAAGACGATTTCCTTTTGTATTTGATGACCTTGTCTCGAATATTCCCAATTTGAAACTTTGATTATGACGTCATGCTATGTGGTCACATGAGATCGGGTAGGTGATAAGTCCCAGTGTCCAGTGTCACTGCCTGTTCGTAGTATATAATTTTCAACATATTATGAAACAACTAAGAAGCCATGGCAGCCTCTGCCAAGCCTTACAAGAGGGATCATTTCAATTTTTCAGTCGTGAATTTCTCCTTAACGTTGAGCAGTACCGCCAGCCCCAGGTAAAGGGTCTTAATTTTACAGTTGCTATTGTACCCCAGAGCATGTCCATTTGATTCAAATATCACGGAAAGACATTTTGCTTACAGGTAAGCCTTTAAATCAAGGTTACGTCTTCTACCCTCCCTTCTTGGTTGGTTGTGGGAAATTGTGTATCACTTTACCACGGATATGAACGTATTGTCCAGAGCTGAGGATGACAATATTACAAGAAACTACGTTAATGATTGTCTTCCAGGTGACAGTCGTAGACGTCAACCATGCCAATCATCACAGTGTCTCCCAGCGCTGATCCGACAAACGAGCACAAAATCTTAGAGGTCAACGGAAGGCCATTTCCTTATGTGTTCGATGAGGACCTTGTCTCGAATATTCCCAATTTGAAACTCCGTGATGACGACGTCTTGCTCTGTGGTTACATGAGATCGGGTAGGTGATAAGTTTGCATCATACACTATACTATGTCCCACATCACTGGCTATAAGTAACCCGATATCATGATCCGGGTCAGAATTGGCCTTCAGCAATCCATGCTTGTGGTAAGAGGTGACTGACACGATCGGGTGGTCAGGCTCGATGTCTTGGTTGATTCATGTCATCGTATCACAATTACGCAGATCGATGTTCAGGATGCCAATCACTGAATTTTCTGGTCCTAACTCATATTATGCCAGCCTCTGTACCAAGCCTTTCAACAAGAGGGATGATTTCGATTTTCCAATCATTAATTTCTCCTTCGTGTTGAACATTACCATCTGTTCCGCTCATGACATCTACATATCTCAATTATCTCAGTATCTCAGTATCTCAATTGCTTTTAGAGCATGTCCATTGTATTCAGATTTCACGGAAAGACACATTTTGCTTACAATTAATCTTCTCAATCGCCAGTTTCACCTCCAAAGGCCATCAAACTCATTTCCATAATGTCTTCAGACATGTTCTGTTAGACATTTAGAGGAACTTACTATATATGAGGGCACGGGTGGCTCAGTAGTCTATAGCGCCGCTGAGCAGAGTTGAGTCATTGGGACACACCAGAAACCTATGATTGTGGGTAAGAATCCCGGTTCGCCCCGATTATGTTTCCAGATTTGTCAGTACCCAGAGCTCCAGATAAGCTGCGTATCTGCGTAAAATACGCATAAGAAATGCAGAAATACGCGGTAAAATAAAATCCAAGCGTATCAAATACGCAACGAACATTACAGAAACGCTACAAAAATAAAACTTGTGCGTATCATCAAAATATTGTGAAGTAACCCTGCGTATTCGATTAGCAAATCAGCAACTTATTTTGAAATTATAAACGGGCATTCCGTCAACCTTGCCAAACTCCACGATGACAGTTACATCATGATCATTTACCATCACACTTTCTTGTGGAAGTATCGTGGTATTTTTGAGTCCTTTAAAGCTCTCGAACCCACACGAAACCAGTTTGCAGGGCCAAGATGAATAGTGTTTTTAAATATTTAACTTAAATACCCACATGTGTAAAAACTAGTGGGTAACAGAAATTTGAATACCCAGATAGAATTACTGATACCCAATGATTTTTAAATGCATGGGTAATATAAAATACCCACAAAACCAAAAGCTTATATTATCTGGAGCTCTGAGTACCATACCTTTGCTCATCACTTTCATCTGTTTCACTTCGGGCTTTCTTCCTGGATGAAGCCTACACGCCGTGATACTGTTCAAGCGGCGTTAAACCTCACTTACCCACTCCTGTACATGACACGTTGCTTGTCAACAGTATGGGCGCTGCTATCCCATGCCATGAATCATACCACTTAAAGGGCAAGTTCACACGGAAATGAACCAATTTTTCTTGTACTTTTTCCACATTAAAAGTGTTAACATAGAAGTGTCATAGACAAAAATATAAAAACATCAAATTTAATTAACATATTTTTTGCATTAAAACGATTTATATTTTTCACTTTTACCAAGTGTTCTATTTCCATAACAAAAACACCATGGCTTATGCCCCTTGCAATATGACGTCATTGGTGCCAATTGATAAACATTATGACGTCATCATGCTTCGTTAGAGCCGCTTCACGTGGTGTAGGTACAGTTTTGTGATTCTAGCGTCTCAGATGCCAGCCAGAATTGTGTTATGCTGAGTCACCACTGCGCCGGAGTGTGTCGTAGACCATGTTGTTTTACCGCAAACTGGTCGTTGATATCTTTTGCGTTGAGAATAGACAGGGACCCAGTTGAATTGGCACCAATTACGTCATAATCTAAGGGGGATAACTCAGCCCTATTTCTCTCGTAAAACGAAGGCCTCATAACGGCACATCATTTTAACACTATTGGGAGCTTCCTACTTTCACTGTGAAAAAAAATGAGTGTATATTTTCAAACACAGATACTAACTTATTCTAAAATTGCGTTTTGTTTAGAAAAAGAAAGAAAGTGATTTTTGCGTGTACACTTCCCCTTTAATGAACATTGTGATGCATGTTCTACATACTTATCCTTTTTGCGTAGGCTGTGGCATCACTGATCTTACTCAGTTTGGTACCATAATGCAATTGCTAAAGACGTTGTTGTCCAAAGTGGTAACATGTACGAGCTGCATCACTAACGGTTCTCATGTCACATGGTACTGACACTGACTGTGATATGACTGGACCCGTGAAGATGCTTGCCGTAAAAGGCGACTATGCGTCGTAAGAGGCTACGAGCGAAATCGGGTTGTCAGGCTCGCTGACTTGGTTGATACATGTCATCAATCCCAATTGCGTGGATCGGTGCTCATGAAATCAATCACTGGATTTTCTGGTCCAGGCTCGATTACTTACAGACCGGCGTCATATAGCTGGAATATTGCTAAGTGCGGCGTTAAACATACAAACAAACAAACAAAACAAACAAATGTGACATGACTGAACTTCTGATACAATCGGTGTTGTCAAACTCAATCAATAACTCATTTCTCCCGATAATGTGTTTACGCTCGTCAGCACATACGGTGGTCGTGGGTTTCACCAAAGTGGTAAACGTCTGAGACCTGCATCACTTCGGGCTCACACCCAACATCAAGCTGACATACTGGAATATTGTTCTGCAATAAACCTAACTCACTCAATCAATCAATCACTCATTCACACCCTCACAGGAACTCATCCCACATCAAGTTAACATACTGGAATATTGTTCTACAATAAAATTAACTCACTCAATCAATCAATCACTCATTCACACCCTCACAGGAACACATTGGAACTTTGAGATCATCAGCATGCTTTTGAATGGTATTGTGGAGACGATTCCACACAGGAAGGAATCTCTCCACCTGGAACAGGCATCGCAGGACAAACTGGACCATTTCCCATCACCAAGAGTCCTCAGTTCACACCTTCTATTTGAAAACCTACCAAGGGAGATACTAGACAGGAAGACGAAAATTGTGTACCTCATACGGGACCCGAGAGACGCCTTGTCATCCTGGTATACATGCATTAAGAAGATTAATCTTTCTTATAACGAGCAGTGGAATATCACGTTACCGGATTGGTTAGAACTGAGTACCAGTGGTAAATGTAAGTCTGTTATGCATAATTACATACATCGCAATTACAGATTATTTATAATATATAAGATATCTGTATGTTATGTAAACGCCACAGAGTGTGACATTATTCATATTTACATCATTTATCTCGCTCGCAATGCCAGAATCCTAGTGAGTTTGCTATGTTAGGCTTTGGGCGTCTTAGTTATTATGCTAACTTTAACATGCATGTCACACAACAAACAGAAAAGGGCACATTCATATTCGAATATATATAAAAATATGGTGAAAAGAGGACTTGGCAATTCATTTTGTCAAACACGAAGGACACCATTTTGAATTGTGACTGATGATATTATTTACCTTTAATAGTATATATTATTATACAGTGAACTACAAATGGACCACAAAGTTTAGTTCGTTTGAACCGTAGGTCGTTATAAGCATATATACAGCAATGGCTGGGACCAAAAATATGTTCGTTATATCCGTCAGTTCGTTATTAGCGTTTTCATTATAAACGTAGTTTTCTGTGTGCTGATATTAATGAAGCGAAGATATAGATTCCTATTTTATTTACATTCTCTGAACAATGATTATTGTCATGATTTCCTGGACGTTTATCTTTTAACGTCTTCCCGTACTTAATTCTTTCCACAGAGAAGATGGTATTTGGTTTGCTCGTGGCTCTTTTTCTTTAAGTAAAATATCGCTGTTGTAAGTTTGGTGTTTACTTACATGTCACTGTCTCGTGTTGTTTTCTGTGTGATAGTGGAGTGGGGGAGCTGGTTTGAGAATATCGCTGTTGTAAGTTTGGTGTTTACTTACATGTCACTGTCTCGTGTTGTTTTCTGTGTGATAGTGGAGTGGGGGAGCTGGTTTGAGAATATCGCTGTTGTAAGTTTGGTGTTTACTTACATGTCACTGTCTCGTGTTGTTTTCTGTGTGATAGTGGAGTGGGGGAGCTGGTTTGAGAATATCGCTGTTGTAAGTTTGGTGTTTACTTACATGTCACTGTCTCGTGTTGTTTTCTGTGTGATAGTGGAGTGGGGGAGCTGGTTTGAGAATATCGCTGTTGTAAGTTTGGTGTTTACTTACATGTCACTGTCTCGTGTTGTTTTCTGTGTGATAGTGGAGTGGGGGAGCTGGTTTGAGAATATCGCTGTTGTAAGTTTGGTGTTTACTTACATGTCACTGTCTCGTGTTGTTTTCTGTGTGATAGTGGAGTGGGGGAGCTGGTTTGAGAATATCGCTGTTGTAAGTTTGGTGTTTACTTACATGTCACTGTCTCGTGTTGTTTTCTGTGTGATAGTGGAGTGGGGGAGCTGGTTTGAGAATATCGCTGTTGTAAGTTTGGTGTTTACTTACATGTCACTGTCTCGTGTTGTTTTCTGTGTGATAGTGGAGTGGGGGAGCTGGTTTGAGAATATCGCGAGCTGGGAGAGGGCTCTACAGGAACACACAGATCATCCCATACTCCTTGTGTTTTATGAAGAGCTCCTGCGGGTATGTTAAAAGTATATCATTAGTTATGGTGTGTTTAGTTGCCGTATACGCTACGCCCAATATTTTTCTGCTAACCTAAAATGACACCGTATACGGCAACTAAAGACACCATAATGAACTTATTATGCCGAAGGGGCTGTCGGGTAGCCTAGTGGGTAAAGCGTTCGCTCGTCACGCCGAAGACCCGGGTTCGATTCCCGACATGGGCACAATGTGTGAAGCCCATTTCTGGTGTCCCCCGCCGTGATATTGCTGGAATAGTGCTAAAAGCGGCGTCAAACCATACTCACTCACTATTATGCCGAAAAGTTTACACTTTCTGGTATCCATATCGCACATTTTGCCTTTTATCAGAGATTTCCTCATCGGTACTACCAGCAAAGCGTTTGACAGCCATTGCTGATGTCAAAGGGAGACTACTCTTCAAACCTTGTTGAAAATTTTAACTATAATCTTTATCAATAAAGTCACGAATGTGATCTCAAAACAGATTAATGTCCTTGCATATCACAATTAATGATAGTAGAGCACAAAAAGAGTCAAAAAACGGTACCAGCATTTCCATGTGTTATATGTGAAGTGGGTGTTGGAATATCCAAGATGGCTGTTACTGACGGTATACGGTCTCATGCTAGGTCAGTATCGACCATCTTGGATTTTACGGACGGTATACGGGCTCATGTGGGGTCAGTAGTTCTGCTCTCTGAATGGTCAAACTCACTTTGAGGCAAAATAAACATAAAGATGCATGACCATTGTTATTGTCATGACAGTTATGAACAGATACAACGATTAACATATTTTAGAGATGGTCAGATTGACTTATGTTAGTAAATGGAACAGTTGAAAATGGTTTCTTTGATTATCGACTTTTTGAACCCATCTATTTATTTAACTCACCGTTAAGTTGTCGTTTGCAGGCAGTTCTGCAGGATAGTTATAAGGGTCGCCCTGGAATTCAATACTGACTTTTGTTTTTGGTGTTGGGTGGGTGAGTGGATGGTTGTGGACGTGCTTCATCAAGAAATAACTTACCTTTGCAATACATTCGGGTCGGTTTAGTGTGGTTTTAAAGTGTATTTTGGTTATTAAGAATTCTGATGTGATCTCGAACAAAGACCTTTAGGATGAAAGGACCAGAAGAAAACCAGATTGACTTTACATATCTACTGCTCACTTGAACCGACCCCCAAAATAGTTTCGGAACAATACGTTTACAATGAGAAATACATTTAATCCTCGATAATCCGGCAGTTCTGATTATTGGTGCTTTAAGACTGAAATATTAGCTGATTTGGTTGAACCATGCATTTTCTTATTCATCCAGGAACCTCTCAAGGAAATCACGCGAATAAAGGATTTTCTTGGCGTACCTCGAGATGAACATTTTTGTAAAAGAGTGGTTGAGAAAACAAAGTTCGAGAAAATGAAAAACGACAAGGAAAAGTATACAGAGAAATTTGCAGGGAATGCGGTCCATTACCATAAAGGTAAAATTATATATGATACATGCCAGCCATGAACTGTGAAAATTAATTAAATGTAGCTTCCCAAGTAAAAAGGCATGGTCTGATATTGTTAAGGAAAGGATTATTTTTGCAGACCAGGAAGCTGTATGCTCTAAGCTGCTATCTAGACTTAACTTAAATAGATATGTTTCGCTACGTAATGATAAAGAACACAGACTCTGGCTGCTTGCACTTGAACGTCCTGAACAGTTCCCAAACCTGTCTCATCTTGTACGGCTGGGATGCCTAAATATAGAATCTAGGGAATGTCGATGTAGAATTGTAGCTCATGATATTTTTAAGCCTGCCTTTTTGTATTGTCCATTGAATATGAATGACAGAAATGAACTATTTGAAATCATTTGTGATGTGATAGATGTCTCTACATTTGCAAGGCTATGAAGTGAGGACGATGATATAATCCTGTCTGTACTACTTGGAGGTATGGCTGAGTGTGTTAGCTCTTTATCTCAAAGTCTATGGGGTGACCTTATGGTTATTGTTTCAAGATACTGTAGGAAATGGCTGTATCTGTTTCAAAACAGTTATAAGAATGCTTGATTGTCATACATTTTGTAGGTATCATTTCTCATAATATTGTTAAATTGTACTACTGTACAGCTCTGTAATTATACATAATATCATATATGATATGTATCTTCAAGATCTGGAGGAAATAAAGAATATCTATCTATCTATCTATCTAGGGCTTGGGACTTATCGCTTTGATCTTTGTCGGTGCTCATTATCTAGCTGGCGTCAATTTGCACATTGCTGTTTCCATTCTCTCACCTATTAGTGCTAATTACCGCCGGCCTCCTGTTTGCCCTTTGCCGATTACCTGTCAATGATAACTTAAGTGCTGGCTTCCATACTATCAGCGCTAAATACTGTAAAGTGTTGGTTTCCATTGTCTATTGCTAATCACCTATCAGCGCCAATTATGTTTTGGTTTCCCTTGTTAGTTTCCCACCCTTGTCAGTTTCCACATTTTGTTATCTTATTAATTTTGTTGTCCTCAAATGTACATATATTTGCTCTCTGCCTCATGGCATTCATTCTAACAAGGCTCTAACTCTAGAAGCAATACTAAACCCACAAAATAAACTAGAAAACTTCAAGGCCTTAGGCGTATTCTTAATAAAAACGGAACTAATAAAACGCATCTAAAAACACAATAACCTACCAAATCAAAATCACATAAACAAACAAACATCCACCATACCCAGGTCCCTTAGTTCTCCTCCCCAATACCATCGGCATCTATTCCAAATCTCAAAATTCCCAAATTCTATATAAGCAACCCCTAAAACCCCCCTCTTGGGTTGCACAGACCACTTTCGCCCCTTTCGGAAACACATTAAATGGCCTGGCCGGGCCCGTGTGCCAAATACGCATCAGTCGGAAAGCGCACGTTAAATCTCCAAAGTAAGTAAGTAAGTAAGGCATTCATTCACCTGATGAAGGAGTAAACATGTACTCCGAAACGTTGTGTTCCTCGTAATAAAGAGGCTGACAGCCATGAATTCTCTTCCTTATGTGTATCACGTCTAAATGCCTTTCAAAGGCATGTATGATACGTTTCGCGCAAAAATGACAAAATGTGCGACAAAACCATTTCTATACTCAAAAGAAATCTCTGCTAAAAGTCCACTGAAGCTGTCCAACTGGTGTTTGTTAATCACTATGAAACAGTGATGACACCAGGTCCTCACGTCAAGTGTAAAAGGTGAGGTTAACGATTCCGCTTCATCGTAGGCATGTGTTTCTAATTGCACTATCAAATATGTCAACCTATATCGTTGTGTACCTAAATTTGTCTATCTGCTGCAGCTGTTATCGGGAACTGGAGGACGATGTTCACTGTTGCCCTGAGTGAGTGGTTTGACGACCTGTATGAGGAACAGATGGCTGAGTCGGTCTTCAGGAAGAGGTACTCTCACAGTGAGATGTCGTGAGAACATGTGAAATACACATCCCACCAATGGCATATGTGTAGGAGAAACCATGTCTCCGAGGGTTTACAGTCTCTAGTAATCTCTAGGAGACATGTTTTTTCAAACTTATAAACCGACTCATCGCATAGACCAACTCTCAAATGTATAACCTGTATCGGAGATTAAAAATATCGCCTGCAGTCGTGAACTCTGTTCAATGAAACCGGTGACCTCAGCACGTGGGTTTCGCAATGGCACGAAATCTGCACGTGCGTCTTGTAGGCTGTTCGTAGTTTTTGTTCTATCAAGGGTTTACAATGATTGTAAGCCCCCCTGCGAGGTGTTACCACAATTTCAAAAACTCCATATCAAGTTACACAAACAGCCAGTAGGTTTATAAGAAGCAAAACAGTGGTTAATTGTCGATACATTAATTGTATTGTCAGAAACCTGATTTAGATTACATGCCTACAGGTGTATGATATTTACCCCTTATGAATTTCATTAAGGGTGGATGAGTGAATGGTTATGGTATTTGCTTTTAGCAATATTCCAGCAATATCACGGCGGGGAACACCAGAAATGGACTTCACACATTGTACCCATGTGGGGAATGGAATCCGGGTCTTCAGCGTGACGAGCGAACACTTTTAACCAATAACTAATAATTAAGAGGGTATGTACGAAGAGGAACCCTGCGTTATCTGACACCTTTTTGTGTTCTATGCACGTCGGTAGGTGTTGACATGGAACCACATTATGCAATCTAAACAATGTAAGAAGAGTACAGTAGACTACGGTTATAACGAACTCAAAGGGACCACTAATTTTAGTTCGCAATAACCGTAGTTCGTTATAGGCATATATACAGCATATATACAACAAACATCTGGGACTAAGAAATAAGTTCGTTATATCAGTCAGTTCGTTATAAGAGTGTTCGTTATAAACGTAGTCTACTGTATTTACATAATATGACACTTTCTCTGTAGATGTGTATCTTTTTAAAGATTAGTGTGTATACTACAACAACATCACACATCAATCCGCAGTAAAGACATGTTTAACGCCAGAAATTATAAATTAACTGCACATAGACTGAACGAGCTAAACCCAGACAAACGAAGCTCTTGTAACCGTCATCTTGACTGTATGTTTATCTATTTAGCCATTTTATATATCATCATTGTGCCACCGTTGGTAGGCTTGTTGAGACACATAAATGAATGTGAATCTGACAGTGAGATTAAACAGCCAGCTCACGACGCTGTCTTTCTGAAACACTGGGCTTAACATTGTCCACATATTCGAAACCGATCGCAGAGACGCAACCGACTTGTTGGCGACAAAGCAAAATCGTACACATCTACATGTTCATCGCTTTGGGGTTTTCGCCTACGTTAAACTCACGCTGTGACATAACTGTGATACGAAAACAGCGTTTAGCTCACTTACTCTCATTAAGTTGAGAAGGTCGCTTGTGAGATCATCAAAGTGACCCTTGTTGCTCTTCGTAAACATACACTGTTTTCACCGACAGGGTGGGGATACAGGTAGTTTTGTCGTCTCGGGCAGTGTACAGAACTGCCCTCCTTAGTCAATCTGTGATTCTTTGATCAGAGGTTTTCATCCCAGATCCTCCTAGAATCATTGGTTTGCCACCACCATACCTGTGCTCGTGGTTCTGCATGACTTGGGCCCTTCCTGCACATTAATTAAGCTGACACAATTGTTAAACTTAACTCCCTCACTTATCCACAATGTTGCATGTGTCCATGTGGTCACAAAGCAAGGTGTTCGTGATTTACATAATTCATTCCAGATCCTTCCTGGTGACAGTGCATCAGTAGTGTAGATGTTCCTCCATGATGATCATAGTTTTCGTGCATGTGTTCCTCATATCTCATTTTCCTACTCTGCTGTTCCCTAGATTACCTATGTGCATATCCATATTTGCTCACAGAGACTGTAGAGCTTTTGATATGACGAAAGCTCTCGTCGGAAACCATTTCGATTATTACTTACTCGCTGTTGAGAACGTTTTGGACAGACAAGAAAAGGACGTCTACGAAACTGGGATAAATCTCTCCGCCATCGACGTCATTGGCAAAAGTGTATTCAATGTGAAACGGGATAATGTTGAAAAACAAATAATTTTAATGTCTTCAGATCAAGTTTCTTTGTTTAAGGCTAACAATTTATCATTCAACCCTCGAGTAAACATTTTAGGAGTGATTCATTCCTTAATTTAATGAAAAGAAGATATTCATTTTGAGATGAAGTAAAATATTGCATAGAACTGATGTTCTCATTTATCATGTGCATTTGTGGAACTATTACTCAGTATTTTTGATAGTTTAGCATTATATGTTTTTAATGTTATTGTTATGTGTTTAATCATTACGGTAGATATGAACAAAATGGCTTTATAGTTTAAGGGAGGTAACTCCTTCGTGTATATCACTTTAATACCATTGGGACCAACTCATCAGGGCAGGTTGTATTCTATCATTAAGAGGCGCCATCTGGTGTCATGGGCGTTTGACTGTTAACAACCCTTCCGAGGTGAACATTGTCCATCCTTACCGTCCACTAATGTTGGAATTACCATGGCAATGGTAGTAGATAAAATGTTCCACGCAGTTTGTAACTTGTAATTACTTTACATTTAACTGTCGTAATGCATTGCTTCATATACATTTGATACAATTATGTACAACTTATGTGCCCTTCATTGACCCTTAAAGATACAAAGCCATTGTCACCTCAGATAAAAGATCAACCTCAATATTTCTTCACTCGCACATGAGAAGCGTTTAAGTAACTGCTGATGCCAGCCTTATTTCTTCATTGTAACCATCGGGGCGGTCGGGTAGCCTAGTGGTTAAAGCGTTCGCTCGCCACGCCGAAGACCCGGGTTCGATTCCGGGTGCAATGTGTGAAGCCCATTTCTGGTGTCCCCCGCCGTGATATTGCTGGAATATTGCTAAAAGCGGCGTAAAACAATATTCACTCACTCATTGTACCCATTACTAAGTCCTTACGTATCCACAGTGATCTACGCAATAAAATAACCAACCAGTAACGTATTTGTGTGCTTATATCAACGACAAAGAATAAAAGAAACAAGGCGGCCAGGAAGGTGGAAGGAAAACTATTATATGTTACATACTAACATTCAAAACATTAAAGCCAGAGAGGAATTAGGAATTTTAAACTATACATTTATATACCGCAGGTATCCAGGTATAGTATCTGCTCAAATGCGGTTTTATTTGTGCCCCGACCCGTGGATCCGTTTGATCCAAGTTATCATTCTCGACTCCGTGGGGAGTATACAACCCAAGCTGCCCAGGGGCGGTAGAAGGTTTTAACATCCACCTCACATATCGGGTACCCGTTCTTTGGTGGGTGAACAGAAGCACATTTGAACTGAGTCACTTGCTCAGGGTGACACCACACGTGTTTACACCATCTGGCCATCTACCATCGGACGAGTGGGTTCTTTTGAGTGCACAGGGTGTATGTACTGTACACTGAGGGTAGTGACAGCACTGTAAAGACCTGTAAACATTGTTGGTCCAAAGACTGAATTACAATCCGGTCACAAGCGGGATACGATCTCAGCACCTGGCGCTTGCTAGCATGGTACTTTTGACCGCTTGCCCACTCCGCTATTATCTTCCCAAAACAGATTCCTTTAGGCGTAAAAAGGCAAAACGTAATGAAAAGTGCAGAGGTGGATCACAAAAAGTCAGCGATGACGCCAGGAGTTGTATCGGTAGCTCATACCACTCACACAACGTGCAGTAAATGTTTGTTGCTTAGCTCGGCGCCCACAAATACACCTTCCATACTACTGCTGCCTGTAAAGGACCAGGGACACATAGCGCATGGCTGTTTATATTGAAACTGATATGTTAACTTTAAGATACTTCTGTGTTCAAGTGCAGAGATTCGGCTGGATGGCAGTCTTTCAACAAAAACGCCCAATATAAAATACGAAACTTAACTAACAGACACAAGATATTACATACCACCCATGGAAACTTCTAGAGTTTATTTTCTTCCGTCAACTTGTTACATAATGCTGCCAATATCATAGAGTATTCGCGGCTGTGAGGAGTACATTTGGATTTGGATTGGTCGGAATCTACCCTCCCTTCTTGGTTGGTTGTGGGAAATTGTGTATCACTTTACCACGGATATGAACATATTGTGCAGAGCTGAGGATGACAATATTACAAGAAGCGACGTTAATGATTGTATTCCAGGTGACAGTCGTAGACTTCAACCATGCCAATCATCACAGTGTCTCCCAGCGCTGGGAGTACAAAATATTAGACGTCAGCGGAAGACGATTTCCTTTTGTATTTGATGACCTTGTCTCGAATATTCAAAATTTGAAACTTTGATTATGACTTCATGCTATGTGGTGAGGTGAAATGGGGTTTAACGTCGCGTCCAAGATTATTGCACTTATATAGCGACGTGCATGCACGTGTATGTGTGTGTGTGGCTGCTTGTACTAGTCCGGACTGATGCCGATTTATAGTGCTAGCTCACTGAGATACCATGCCGCAGTTTAACATGAATACCCCACTCAGACACAGTATACTGACTCCGAGCCGACCAGTCCTTGTTTTAGCCCCTTAATGCCGAGCGCCAGACAGGGTAACAACAAGTACAATCTTTTAACGTCTTTTTGTATGACGCGGCCCGGGATCGAACCCTGGACCTTCCGCTCTCCGGGCGGACGCTCTACCACAAGACCACTCATGCTATGTGGTCACATGAGATCGGGTAGGTGATAAGTTCCAGTGTCCAATGTCGCTGCCTGTTCATAGTATATAAATTTCAACATATTATGAAACAAATAAGAAGTCATGGCAGCCTCTGCCAAGCCTTACAAGAGGGATCATTTCAATTTTCCAGTCGTAAATTTCTCCTTAACGTTTAGCAGTAGCACCAGCTCAAGGTAAAGGGTCTTAATTTTACAGTTGCTATTGTACCCCAGAGCATGTCCATTTGATTCAAATATCACGGAAAGACATTTTGCTTACAGGTAAGCCTTTAAATCAAGGTTACGTCATCAGAGTCCATGTTAATAATTGCGTCAAAACCGCTTCCATAATCATCCCAGACATTTTATGTCAGGCACTTAAAGGCACTTATTATATATGAGGATGAACGGGTGGTCAAGTAGTCAAAGGTGCCGCAATTCGATGTGCCTATGGCACGACAGAAACGTATGATGATGGGATCGAATCCCGGTTTGCCCTGATTATGTTTCCATGTTTGTCAGCAGCATATCCGTGCTTGTGGGCTTTACTAAAGTGGTAAACATCTGAGACCTACATCACCTCGGGCTTTCCTCCCACAATAAGCTGCCACGCCGTGATATAACTGGAATATTGTTCAAGGGGACGTTAAAACTCACTCACAGAAACACATTGGAACTTTGAGATCATCAGCATGCTGTTGAATGGTATTGTTGAGACGATACCACTCAGGAAGGAATCTCTCCACCTGGAACAGGCATCGCAGGACAAACTGGACCATTTCCCATCACCAAGAGTCCTCAGTTCACACCTTCTATTTGAAAACCTACCAAGGGAGATACTAGACAGGAAGACGAAAATTGTGTACCTTGTACGGGACCCGAGAGACGCCTTGTCATCCTGGTATACATGCATTAAGGAGATTAATCTTTCATATAACGAGTAATGGGATATGACGTTACTGGAGTGGTTAGAACTGAGTACCAGTGGTAAATGTGTTTGCATAACACAATAACACATTGTATACTCTAAAAAATAACCTGACCAGCTAGGGACCTTATGGTTGACAAATCACATTTTGACAATTCATTATATGTTAAAACTACGGTATCTTCGGAGGACTAGAATACAATTCACAAGCTCGAATTCATATTTTGTTACTGACCTACATTCCATCCAACATATGGACTCATTATCCGACTGATAACTGTTTTAGAAATAATTGCAGTTTTTGGACATAATGTCTGATGAATTGAAAGTAGACTTGTGTGCTGAAAGATGTTTTTAAATAATGGTTTTTTACATTACAAACTAACGAAAGAAAAAATAGATACTTTTGTTCAGTCCGCAAACATGGCGATCTTTTCTGGAGTAAGCTGACGTCAAACGTCTTTATGACGTCATAGCACACTTGTATCCTCGTATCCATAAGGCCCCTTTTCTCTCGGTGGGTCACATATACTCTACAAAATAGTGGATAATCGGAAATAACTTGAAATGTCAAAATTTGTGAGTCATTTTAGTTTCGAGTAAAAGTTGTTTAAAAATAATGTACGAATTGGGAACACATTACAACTGGTAGTGAAGTATGACAGTAGATGTTGTGACCGCCAACGACCCTGAAGGGCGATAAGGGCAATATGGGAAAATGAAAGTTGGCGTTTTAGGATCAGTAGTGCGTAATATCGCCACGATTTGTCAAACTGTCATTCACTCGACGAGGTATAGTGCGTATGAGTCTCCCAACGGCGCTTTGAGGGAGTCTGTCCCATTGATCTTGCAGCGCCTGGTCAAGTTCAACCAACGTGGTCGCTGGCCGATGTCGATGTCGTGGTCGCTGAGCACGGTGAGCACGGGCGTTGTCGTCCTGAAATACAACAGGTCGACCTACACGCCTTTCAAACGGGACAACAAAGGATGTCAGTATGTTGTCCCGATAGTACTATGCAGAGACTATTCCTTGCTATTAATATGGAGTTGGGTTCGCCCAGTCATAGTTATTCCATGCCACACCATAAATGATCCTCCGCCGAATCTGCCATGTGGTTAAAATTGGCTTGATGTTCATTTCGACATGGCCAGACACGACCACACCTATCTAGGAAGTACAAAGTGAGTCGGGACTCGGGCACTTTAATAGCGACGATTACCCCAGTTTCGAAGTGGCGTACATCGGTGACGTCTGTTGGCAATGTGACGATTTATAATGAGCGGTACAACAATTGTCCGTCGACCATGGATATGAGATGGATGTAGATGGTTTCTAATCGTCTGTCCAGTAACTCGTATTCCTGTTGCCTTTTGAAAGTGTGCATCAGTTTGATTCGCCGTTTGAGCTCGATTTCGTGGAGCCTGGTTTAGGATCAATAGATCCTGTACTCTTGTCGTTTATCCGGGACTCCCTGAAATGGTCGATCGTTAGTATTGTTGGTCTGTTGGTCCCTTTTCTATAGTCTATGAATCACAGACCGAAACATTGAACGTACTGCACGCTGTCATCTGCCAGTTTCCAGCATGCCAATCGAATGTACACGCTCCATTGTAAACGCCACATCGCTTGTTCATGCATAAACAATGACTTAAATCAAGTAAATCACAACTGTGTAATATGCAGAATCAATAAGATTTACAGAAATAATTGTCCACAGAGATTCATGCTTGAAAGTGTTAAAATTATGAATGACACCCACGCACGTGTATGACGCTACCGTGTGAGGCACATGCAAACTTATGGATGTGGTTTGGTGTTCAAGACGAAAGTTCTTGTGTAGGATGTTTGACGTCAACACTTATCTTTGTTCTAATAGTTGGTATTAATATTTATACTTCATGAGCCCTACTTTTTAAAGACTTTATATAAAAATATATTGTAATATAGTGTGACATTTAAAGGGCCAAATAGATGTTATGTTAGGCTTTGGGAGGCATTAGAGATCATCTCAACTCTGACAGTGCATGCATAATAATAAACCCCACAAATAGTAAAGGGCGCATACATAATTGATTATATATGGTAAAAATAGTACTTGACAGTACCTTTGTAACCATTTTGAACTGTGACTGATAAAAGAATTCCTGCACGTTTCACTATTCGTACTTAAAGATTTTCACAGAGGAGACGATGCTATATCTTTGGATCGGGGCCTGTAAAATGAATTAACGAAAGTTGTAATTATGGTATTTATTTACATTTTACTGCAGTGTCGTGTTTTTCCTGTTTAGTGGAATAGGCAGCTAGTTTGAGAATATCGCGAGCTGGGGCTCGCCAGGGATACCCCGATCATCGTGTACTCCTTGTGTTGTATGAAGAGCTGAGGCAGGTATGTTACAAGACCAAGCACACACACATGCACGACTCGGGTCATCTGTGATGGCAGTATTGATCACGATAAAATTTATGCGCATGAATTAAGAAATGTCCAGAAGACTTTATTATGATGCAGCAGTCGGAAATTGTTACTTACATTAATATTGTTACATTGAACTCATAAACTGTGCAGGTCATGCACTTCAGGTAGTTTTTAGGACTCAAACAGTTATACAGATAATGACTCATTTTTATGTTGGTAATAGATGTGTGTGTGTGGGGGGGGGGGGGGGGGGGGGGGGGGGGGGGGGGACAGAGGTATAATTAACATTTCCAATACATTCTGGACGGTTACGAGCATTAGGATATCAAGGATGCTATATTGTTATTAGGACTTATCATTGATAAACTGAACCAGGTTCATGAATCCATGTGATCTTGACCAGAAACTTTCCGAATGAAAGGATCAGAAGGATTTTAAATATCTATTGGCCGTTTGGTCCGACCCAAACTCTCGAAACAATGAGGTTACAATGAATTATGTATTGTGGCCCATCAATCCGACCAATCTGATTCATGGTGCTTCACTCTAAGCTGTCTGTGTGATATCAGCATTGCGTTCCTGAAGCAGTATCAAATAGTGATGACACCACGTGTTCGCGAAATTAATTTTAACGTCTGCCTGTTAATCCCCCATATTTGTCTGGGTTTTCTTAGCAATCATCGGGAACTGGAGGACGGTGTCCACTGTTACTCTGAGTGAATGGTTTGACGAGCTGTTTGAGGAAAATATGTTTGGTACTCTCACATTGAGGGAAAGATGTTTGGTACTCTCACATTGTGGAAAAGATGTTTGGTTCTCTCACAGCGGGACGTCATGAATCAATTTCCGTGAAAGGTCTTCTTGAATGACCACTATCACTATACTTCATAACGACACTACAAATACTTAATGTCTAACGTTCCCCTGAAGCCCATTTCTGGTGTCCCCCGCCGTGATATTGCTGGAATATTGCTAAAAGCGGCGTAAAACCATACTCACTCACTCACTCCCCTCCACGGGCCTGACTATGCCTATATTAGCCACAAATCCCTTTCCACAATCATGACAAATCTCTTCTTATAGTCGAGTCCGTTGAACGATTGCGACTATATAATGAGCATGTGTTGGCGACAAGGTTACACCGTAACGTGATATGTATATGAAACACGCATATGCCTGGTATGTGATAGCGTGACGTTAAGGTTCGATACACAGCCTGTAACAAAAGGTTAACACAAGAGGTAGACACACTCAGAGTTTGTGTGTTTGTTGTTTAACGCCATGCTAAACATCCTAGCTACATGAGGGCGGTCGGTAAATAATCGAGTCTGGAACCAGACCCAGTGATTGACATCATGAGCATCGATCCACGCAATTTGGATACGATAAGTATCGACCAAGTCAGCGAGCATGACCACCCGATCCCGTTAGTCGCCTCTTACGACAAGCAGAGTCGCCTGTTTCGGCACGAATGGGTTGCTGAAGACCTATTCTAACCCGGATCGTCATGATCCACTCAGAGTGGGGCAGATATGGTAACATACACAAACGCTTATAACGACTCTGCACTGAGTTGATATACGAATAGAGACAAAAACAGATGACACTTCAAATGAGGTGAGGTGAGGTGAAATTGGGTTTAACGTCGCGTCCAAGATTATTGCACTTATATAGCGACGTGCATGCACGTGTATGTGTGTGTGTGGCTGCTTGTACTAGTCCGGACTAATGCCGATTTATAGTGCTAGCTCACTGAGATACCATGCCGCAGTTTAACATGAATACCCCACTCAGACACAGTATACTGACTCCGAGCCGACCAGTCCTTGTTTTAGCCCCTATATGCCGAGCGCCAGACAGGGTAACAACAAGTACAATCTTTTAACGTCTTTTTGTATGACGCGGCCCGGGATCGAACTCCGGACCTTCCGCTCTCCGGGCGGACGCTCTACCACAAGACCACGGAGGCGGTCGACACTTCAAATGATTTTAATAGTCATTAGTTGATTTGATATTCAACAGCAACGGGGTAATTCGTGAGATAAATGAGATCAAACACAACGGGCGGTGGGGCCTGCTTCGATTCCTCCCACATGGGTAAATGTGTGAAGTCCTTTTCTAACTGCCATGTGCCCACCATGTTATTGCTGAAAGCGGCGTAAAACCACATTCACTCATTCTTTAAACAGCACTGAGTGTATACCGCGCCGCAGTATTGTCGGAATTTGCCCAAAACGGCATGGAACCAGTGGAGTGAGTCTTTGTAGTGATATCATATATTGTATAATCCTTTAAATGTGCACACTAATATAATGGATGACAAACAAATCTGTTATGATATATGTGTAATATTTTGAAAGTGAAACTGTATTTAAGGTTTATAAAAAGCAACAAAAAATAATTTTCTTTTGTATCCCGCCGATAAGCTGATAAAACAAACTGTTTTCTAAACAAGGACCGGTTGAAATTGAAATAAATCAAAGATGGGGAAAAAGGAACTGAATTGCTTTTTTCCCACCTACTGACAAGTGTTTCTTGTTAGGGGTCCGTAAAGAAAGTCACTTAAAATAAAAGAGCGGCCTGAGTACGAAAAATACATTCAAATATAAAATTTAGAAAAAACAAAAACACACACACACAAAACACACAGAATAATTGAGTGATCAAGAAATAATCTGCATGTAGTTACATGTGACACTACACCGTGGTAAAGCTAAAGTTCATGTATACAGGCCGACTGATTTTAAGGAGTAGGCCTCCAAAACAAACCGTCATTCAATTAAACCAGTTGGCAAACTGACTGAAGTACTCGTATACAGTTATGATACATAGTAAACATATGCACGTACAATAGTACATACCGCTCTTTCAAATACCTTATTCAACACACACAGAATCAATAATACAGAACGTTAAACTGTTCGCAGCGTGGGACGTTGGGGTTGCTAGTGGTTGAAACATTCGCTCGTCACGACGCACATTGGTACAATGGGGGCAATGTGTGAAGCTCATTTCTGGTGTCCCTTGCTGTGATATTACTGGAATGATGCTAAAGGCAAATACCATAATCACCCACCCTTTTTGACATTCATAAGGGGTACATATCATACACTTATAGCCATGTAATCTGAATCAGTTTGGTTTCAAGTTTCTGTGACATTTCTGGTGTCCCTTGCTGTGATATTGCTGGAATGTTGCTTAAAGCGGCGCAAAACCATATTGTCAGAAGCGGGTCGTTTAAAGCGCCGGAATGTGTAGAGTTTGGCGTGTTTGAGTTCGTCCCTTGGACGCTCAAGAAACCTATGGTCGTGGATTAGAATCCAGATTAGAATCCAGAATCCTGATTGATTCTAGGTTTGTCAGCACAATTCCTGTGCTCGTGGGTTTCACCAAAGTGGTAAATGTCTAAGACCTGCATTACTTCAGGCTTTCCATGATATAGCTGAAACGCTGTCAAAAGCGCGACAACTGGCTCGTCCGCTCTATCATAAATAGGACGAGTAACGACAGGATATCGCTGTGTCATGCACTACGTGTATACTGATACATATCGTGACTCACAACACAAGGAAGGCAAAAACCCGTTGTTGTTAGTCAGCTTTGAAAGTTATCAGATAACATCTAAACACCCCTTGATCAACGACGACATAGAGGATCATTCAGGGTACCACACACGAACCAGCAGAAGTGGCGGTTGCTATTCATTAATATGTTTTGCTTATGTAGTGCATATCTGTGTACCCATACGTTTTCTACATGCAAGTACATATTTGTTGCAGACAACATGAGGCTTATATCCAAATGGGTTAATGGTCATACCAATTGAACAAAACAATATATTCCTTTCACCTGCGTCTCGTTTCATGTTATTAAAGTGATCACTCCCACGTGAACATGGTGAGTTTTCACGCCGCTTTAAGCAATATTCCAGCAATGTCATGGGCAGGGGACATCAGGAATGGGCTAGACACAATGTACCATCAGAATCGAACCCGGACCTTCGACGTGACAAGCAAACACTTTTACCCCTACCGCACCTACCAAACTAACGAGGAGCAAACAAACCACAGTAATTCGAAGATCAAATTAAGTCACTGAGTGCAACACTACTAATATACAAAAATAAGTTGGCGAAATGGCCTCACTGGCAGCAATTAACACATGAGTAGCCAATACACAGCTGCATATGTTCCTTTTTAGTTCCATTAAAACACATGTAGCTGATTCGAGTCCCACTGTGTACGTAACTGACCATGGCCTCATGCACACTGGTAAGGGGTGGGTGGCTATCCTATTTTACAAGTGTTTAAAATTGCAAAACACATGCAACATTGACCTCCCATAGGAGTTTGACCCCTCTAAATTGGCACGGGGTCATCAGGTGCACATGAACACCAAAAACGAGACTGTCAACTTCAGACATCATTGCTTTCCAGTCGACGTGACCTTGTTTCTTATAATATTTTCAGTTAGTTATTGCAGCACCCCTCTAACAAGTACAAAGTTGAAAGAATGATTATACAAAATAATAACAAAGTTACAGTCCATCTTGCCACGTTTAAAGAACGATGTGCGATGAACTATTCCTGTATGTAATATTAAACCAGGTTACACCTCAACTCAAGCATGGCGATTTCCAACAAAGCTATAATCATAACACATTTCTGCAAAAAGCAGAGTCCATTGTACGATCCCGACTATATCACGAGCATGTGTTTATGAATCATTATCAAATATTAATGATACTAGGTATCCGGCTCAACCCCTGGTATCCAGCGCAAACACATGCAAAGGCAAGTCAAGTGTTCATCTGAACAGGTAAAATTCGGAAATAACATCGGACTTCACATTTCTCACTGATGTGTCAAGTTTGGGAATGTCCTCCACATGTTCACCATACAAATTTATGAAAGTTTTACTTAACTTTACTCATAAAACCAAATGTAAATCCTTTCCACACCCCTTCGTCTTAAGACATGACAATGCTCTTATGTAGAGAATAATGTCATTGGTGGCATCAACATCTATCAACTCTTCAAGGCAACAGTTGCCTTATATAATGTCCTGATATCTTGCAGCATCTTGTTCTATCTGTGTAGTAGTGGTGGTCTTTGGCAATATTACATATTGATGTCATACTGCTTGAGGAGTTTCACTAGGGCAGATTGGCTGTACAGTTGAGCTGTCTCCAATGGAGTTCGAGCATCCTCTCCCTTTATGTGGACGCCATACCGGGGTAATAAAGAACGTACAATGTCTTCACTTCCTCCTTGACAAGCAAGATGGAGCAGAGAGTTCTCTGAAGCATCAACCTGCTGATCAACGTTGGCTCCAAGATCTATGAGAACCTGAAACACTCTGTACTCTCCAGATGCTGCTGCTACCATTAATGGTGTCCACCCATGCTGACCTTTGTCCTCAAGTCCTGTGGACGTCAGGTTTAAGATTCCTTCAATGAGTTTATGACTCCCAAAACGGCAAGCAATATGCAGAATGGAATCACCATCTTTGTTCTTTCCAGTTGCATCAGCTTTTCTGTCGACAAGGTATTGGAATAAATCAGTGTTATTGTGTCTCACTGCGATCATCAAAGGGGTGCCTTGGTCACTCTCGGAATTGACATTAAACTGATGCGTGTCGATCAGATTCTTGACAATTGCCAGATTACCTCCCTTACAAGCAAGGTGTAGAAGGTTCATTCCATACTTGTCAACGTGGCTTTTATCTGGCTTCTGGAGCTCCATAAGTAAATAGAAGACGCCCTGATGACCGCCGTCTGCTGCGACCATCATTGGTGTCCAGTTGAAGTCTTCCTTAATGTTGATGTCGACATTGTATTCAGGCTTCAGTAAGACCCTTACTACTTTTTCATAGCCTCGAGTGCATGCCAGATGTAGCGCAGTCTGTGAAAACACCCCTCGTATGTTTGGATTGGCCCCGGATGACAGCAGCGCATCTACTATTTTGTGAAGGCCATTGTCAGCTGCTTGCATGAGAACTGTTCTGCCAACACAATAATCCAGATCAGTCTGATCCATTGCAGACTCTTTAAACTGTAACAGGATGAGACAAGCAGCTTCACTTTTGTCTGTGCAAACACAGAAAGCCAGACTCTCGTGTAGAATGTCTTCTTTTATGTTCGTGTTATTTAGAAGGTACTTGACACTATCTTCATTGTTTGATAAAGCGCACCAGTATAACAAATTTCCACCATGATATTTGTCATGGGCGCTCAAGCATTTTATATTCTTACGAATAATCTCCTTCAATAACTGCATCCTGGTATTCACCAAGAGCTTTGAACAGTCTCTTATTCGTTCATCATGAAAGGCTTGGATAATCTGGCCATGGTCATCTGGAACATAGATTACATACAGTTAGAGTGATTACCTATGTATGCGTGAGGCAGCGATGATAATGTACACTAGATCCGTTACATGTCAGGAATGCTTACTCCACTACAGTGACTGTGAGGGGTGAACATATTAAACCAAACACAAGTTCAATACAAAAGTGAGGTACACCAAGTCTCTTGTATCCTGATGCAGGAGTGGGTAGGTGAGTCGCTTGGTTTGCGGAGGCATGTACTGCTTTGAGCCATGATTAATGTATATCTGGGCATGCCATCTATTTGTGGAGGGAAAGATAGCGAAGATGTTTACAATATTTCTAAGACACATACAGTTTATACGTATAAGTTTTCTGATTTTATTTTTTATCTTTTTTTTGGCAAATTGAAAGATTTGTTGTGGACATGATAAGCAGTGATTGATATGCTTGGATAATAGAAAGCTAAGGAAGCAAGCAATTAATATACATTCCACCATGAATTTGGAAATTACTCGATTCTGATTAGAGACTGTTAAATCACAATAAACCCCCTCTGATTTAAACACCGCGGAAGCTTATATTAATAGAATAGTACTTTTTTTCAGTTATTGTCGGTTGGCGTATTTAAAAAAATTATACCTACAATAATGCAGAGTTACGGTTACTACAAAATTCTAAGGATGTGTGGCAATACATTTCGCGCAGGAAATACGATAGAAATCAACAAAGAGAATGTATTTTAAATTCTGGCAACAACAGAAAGCTTGGAATTTGGCGCTCTTCTATTTACGACTGTGTCACAATGAGCGAAATGACGTCATAATGGTGACGTTCGGTGTAGAACGAAATCTTTGCAAACTTGCTTAGTTTTCTTTAGGGGTGCCCACCTCATGATAGCTTTCCAAGTTGCCAAGCTTATCTGCTGTCAATGCTTGCCACATGTTCGAGGGACGTATTATGGCATAAACAAACTGCTTGAGCACATACAGCGCCATGTTTTGTATAAAGGCTGTTGTCGGTGAATCCGTAATTAACATCGACAACCCACTCAAAACACTGGACTCAACCCATGCCGCTTCACTCAAAATATTTGCTAACACCAAAGAGTTTGTGTTTTATTTAATCATGGAAGAATGGGGACAAACATATTGTGGTTTCAATGTAGAGCTAGGCTACCTGTAGATTTTACCGTGCTTTATTGAATTTGGAACCGAACGCGCAGGTGTCTTTGCTTGACATATTTATCTGATTGTGATGCTAAATAAACTTTTGCACGTGTTAATAAGGTAAGGTGGTGGTGAAATGGGGTTTAACGTCGCGTCCAAGATTATTGCACTTATATAGCGACGTGCGTGTACGTGTGTGTGTTTGTGTGGCTGCTTGTACTAGTTCGGACTGATGCCGATTTATAGTGCTAGCTCACTGAGATACCATGCTGCAGTTTAACATGAATACCCCACTCAGACACAGTATACTGACTCCGAGCCGACCAGTCCTTGTTTTAGCCCCTTAATGCCGAGCGCCAGACAGGGTAACAACAAGTACCATCTTTTAACGTCTTTTGGTATGACGCGGCCGGGGATCGAACCCCGGACCTTCCGACCACTAGACCACGGAGGCGGTCACGTGTTATTAAGCAACTAGTAGGTGACCATTCGGAAAAATTCCACTTCTGAAAACATACATGCAGTATTGGTCAACATATGTGGCATTATAAACGTATGGGGCTATGCCTTAACATTGTGTATCAATTGTACCTTTAGTAGTCCTAGTCTTCATGTCCACTATATTCAACGTGGGCTCCTTTGGCAGGACGTCTATTTGCAATGGCTCTTGAGGTGCTTGTTCACCTGAACTGCTTGCTTCAGTGAATGCTTTCTCTATTTCTTCACTTCTCTTTAAAGACTTGCAATTTCCGTCAGAGAAAAATATTCTGACATGGGCACGAACACTTCCTTTGCTGCAAAAGACAATAATGAGGACGTATGACAGTTAAATGGTGTATTTGAGTCTTTTAACGGTCATAGTTTTCCTTGCAGATTCGTCTCTTAAGTGGCTTATAGGTATAGTTGGTTAGTACTGTTTCAGTAACATGTACGTCGACGGTTGATACAATGCCTCAGTATATTGTTAAATTTTGTGTCACTAACGTGGCTATATCCCCCGCCCCTGTTGCAGAATTTATGACATAATTAAATCTAAACAAACCCTAACCTTTTTTAACCGAGGTGGAACTTGTCATGGAAATTGTAAAAAAAAGATGAGTTTGGAACCTAAGTCCATCTTGTTGCCATGGAAACGTAAAAAATAAAAATTTCAAAAATTTCTCAATCGCAAAAGGCACCAGTTCAGCATGTACCTGACAGACCTGCAAAGTTTGATGAAAAAATATTGAACGGTTTATGAGTTATGCTCCGGAAACGAAACGTTACGGACGGACGGAGCCCGTTTCTATATCCCCCGCCAACTTCGTTGGGCGGGGGATAATTAGATATCTTAATGATAGGAGTATTAAAATATTAAAAGGGTGTGCAATATATATAGAAGTAAATAGGGAGGCTCTAATTTTTCAAATTAATATCCCTCATAGCTACACGCAGATATCAAGAAACGAAGTACATGTAAGGCGACTGCATCAACAAGACGAGGAAGCCCGCAGTCAACTTCACCTTTGTTATGTCTTATTCATATAGAAATAAAAGCAACAAAATCCTTTCCATAATCATAAGAAACCCATATTGCAAGTCATGATCACTCATGGCCTGCAAAGCAAGTTAATAACCTTATACAATTGTCATATGTTAGAAGGGTTTGTTAAAAGCTGCTGCTTTGACTGCCTGTCAAGTGAATACACTCAAACATTGTGTCTTTATTATATCTTTACTTAACCGTGCGTAAACTGTACATTGACGTCAAACACAGAATGCAGCCACTCTATACAGTCATGTAATATAATAGGTTGTACACAAAAGAGAGGTGTCACCTGAAATACTCTATCCGGCATCCTTTGTATACTTTTCCTAGTTTGCTGTCACTGCGAAACACCTTCTCAATCTAAACAGAAGAATAAATAACTTGCAACAGACACACATCACTGAGGAACTGTCGGGAAGGGCACTTTATTCGATCCACTTTCATCAATTTCCACGAATATCTGGTATGACTAAACATTCTAAAGATATGGTTATCAGTCCAAAAAACAGCTTATCAAAATAGTTTAAACTTGATGCTTGACGGTTATAGGTGAATATGCTGAAATGTCAACTTACCTCTTTTGACAAAAGTGAAGTATACTGTTTGAAGTTCACGCTAAATCTGTCTAATAGGTCGGAGGTCCATTCTCTGGACTTCACCCAGAACACTGTGAGTTCGGGGTCAACTGAAAAGTAAGAATTACTCTGACAATGAAATACACGGGTTACACTGAATTTGAAATGTAACATTTACTCTGAATATGAAATGCAAGAGTTACACTGAATTGGAAATGAAAAAGATTACACTGACTGTAAAATGTAATAATGACATTAAATTTGAAATGTGAGTATCACACTGAATATAACATTTACAGCGGGTGACGTTTTTTGATTATTACACATTTCCATTTCTTTTACAGTTTATGACTGCTACATGGAAGTGAGCGAGTTGGTTCTAAAGCTTCTTTGAACACTATTTCAGCTATATCGCAGGATGTCAGTTTGATATGGGAACAACATTAATCCCGACGTGGTGTGCGTTTAAGACGTTTACCACTTTTGTGAATTCCACGAGCATGAAAGAATCTAAGATTCGATACCAGAAAAAGATTGTGAACAGCTAATATTGCGGGGCCTTTGATGACTGGAGCTCCCGTTTCCTCAATAATATGTTTTAAAGTATTGTTATTGGATTAAAAACTGGTTAAGGGCAGAGCGCTAAAAAACAAAGTTCTAGCAATATGCCAGTCACATACGGGCAGGGTACACCAAGACCTTAGGCTTACTAAGAAAGCGAAATTGACCCCACATCTTCCACGTGACGAACCAGCACGGTAACTGCTCGGCTATCCACACACACACATAAAACAGACATAATAGTTTCTGGCTTGTTATAAAAGACGATATCATGCAACTCGGCACCACAAACACAATGCGCGTATTTTGTCACCATGATAGTATAACAGAGGCATCTACAAGAGCAGCTTTGTTCAAAGGACAATATCATTGTAATGCATTTTCGCACCCGTAAATGTTATTTCGTAAAATAGATCAGCCAAATGTCCAAACAGAATTTGGGGCAGTGTGGTAGCCTAGTTGTTAAAGTGTTCGCTCATCACTTCGAAGGCCTGGTCCTCCACATAGGATCCTTTGAAGCCTATTTCTGGTGATCTCCACTCAGTGACTTAAACAAAATGAATTTGGTAGACACAACACTCCATATTTAGGTTAATACCGGATTGTGTTAATAATACGACTGTGTACTCCTACCTTGTAATGGATTGATCACCATGTGCCTCTCGAGGGTGTTAAACCTTGCCTCAAGAAGCCTTATATTCCTTTCAGAAATGTCCTCAGCTATCACCTGTCGAATGCCTTCTTTCAGTTGTACATCATGTATGTCTTCATTGTCGATTACTTGTGAGACAGCTGTTTGGGTGCTGTTGACAATAAATATCATAGATACAATTGGGAATGTGTCAATCATTCTTATAAACCTACTGGTTGTTTGTGTAACTCGATATGGAGTTTTTTGAAATTGTGGTAACACCTCGCATGAGGGCTTACACTCATTATAACATGTAAACAAATATAAAATCAAATGACAAATGTTTTCTTTATATTCCCGAGGATCGAACTCGCAACCTTCATATCTGTAGCCCAGTGAGTGTGAAGCAGCACTGCTTTTTAGAATGTCCTTTTCAAGATCCGTACGCCAGCAACAGGCTGAACAATGAATGAGCGTCAGTCAAAGCAAAACGTATTATAGTCTCATCCTACGAGACGCACGTGCATATTTCGTGCCATTGCGAGACGCACGTGCAGATTTCGCACCGTTGCGAAACCCACGTGCTGAGGTCACGGGTTATACATTTGAGAGTTTTTATTACAGTTATTTCATTAAAAACGTTGTCTATGAGATGAGTCGGTTTATAAGTTGGACAAACAATGTCTCCTCGAGACTACGGCCCCCTCGGGACGTTCCCGAATGTGAGGGTTTACAATCTCTAGTAATCGCTCGGAGACATGGTTTCTCCTGCACATAAAATATGTATACATGCAAGTAAATCTAAATCATACATACAGTACCTTTCAGTCTGCTCACAAGCCCTATTAACACAGAGCAGTGTTGGGTGAATCTTTTCCCACCGTCTGGCAATTTCAACAACAAGCAGCCTCCGGTCATTGTCATCAAGATCCGTAGTCACACATCCCTCTTTGTTTAAGTGACGATTCAGTTCATTGAAGTGCCTTCTTGGTAGAACCCAAAGCTCTTTCTCTGTCCGTTGGTCTGTGATTTTTCCCTGAAGAAACTGTCCGACGTCTAACTCCGTCACAGCCATACATGCAAGCGCTGCTCGTTGTACATGCAAGCATTTTCTCTCGCCCATGACCAGAGAATGTGGATTGCAAAATCTGGAACCATCTTTGATAATGTCCTTAATGGCATTCTGGAATGGTCGATCATTCTCGAGCGTATTAATGTCAAGGACGCCATCAATGATACTCACGTGTTCGTCTGTGAATAAACGAATTTTGTGGGTTACATTTTGAGTTAGCTGCAAGGCATAACGGCTGATTTGCTCATAAGAAACCGTGCTTGGCTTATGAACCAAACATAGGATTAAGGCTGGTCTTCCCACGGTGACTATAAACACATCCCACAAGATACCATCTGGGTGTGGACAGGAAGGTCTTTCGACGTCCATCATAGCTGCCAAGGATTTGCTGACCAAAACAATGCCATCTTTGGACACAGTTTCTATCCTTTTGTACAAACGTTGTTTGATGTAAGATGTGCTTGTTTCATCATGTGGAACAACCACGATGCAATCTGAAATTGAAACACGACAAGTTGTATTCATAACTAGGCATGGTAGTAGGAGTAAGGGCACCGGTTTATCAGCACCAAACACATCACTGTAACCAAATGTGAGTGAGTATGATTTTACGCCCTTTTTTAGCAATATTCCAGCAATATCACGGCGGGGGACACCAGAAATGGGCTTCACACATTGTACCCACCAAACCCATTAACTACGGACCCGTGAAGATCCGGGATAGAATAGGTCTTCAGCAACCAATGCTTGCCGTAAAAGGTGACTATGCTTGTCGTAAAGGCGACTAACGGGATCGGGTGGTCAGGTTCGCTGACTTGGTTGCTGCATGTCATTGATCCCAATTGCGTGGATCGATGCTCATGATATTAATCACTGGGTTGTCTGGTCCAGACTCGATTATTTACAGACCGCCGTCATACAGCTGGAATATTGCTGAGTGCGGCGTTAAACAACAAACCAACCAACCAACCATTAACTACGGCACGGGTGGCCATAATGAACTCACTGTTCAGAGTTGCGCCTTCCAGAAGAATATGATTGTGGGTTCGAGTCTCAGATTCGACCTGATTATGTTTCTAGGTTTGCTAGCACCATAACCGTGTAGGTTTTCCCTCTCATATCACGCTGACACTCGTTCAATACTTTAACGCCAGAGTACAATAGTCCCGCCATCTGGCAAAGCAGATTGCACTGGCGTAAAAAGCGAACCAGTGAATCCAGCCTCAGCATCTGCCACTCACACAATTTGCACAACACGTTGAGTGTTAATTGTTGCCTAATACAACATCTAGACAACAGCCACTCAACTATCAAATCTCAACTTCACTCACAACCTGATTCACTCATCCGGACATAAATTAGAAAAAAAACCTTAATAAACTAGGGAAGGGGATTGAATGTCAACTTCTTCATTATGAAGAACACAACGTTTCGGAGTATATGCTCACTCCTTCATCAAGTGAATTAATACCATGAAACAGGGAGCATATATGTGTACATGTAAGGACGACAAAATTAAAAAGATAACAAAAGGTAGAAACTAACAAGGGAAACCAACAGATGATAGGCGCTGATAGGTGATAAGCAATAGACAATGGAAGCCAACAGATGATAGGCGCTGATAGGTGATTAGCAATAGACAATGGAAGCCAACAGATGATAGGCGCTGATAGGTGATTAGCAATAGACAATGGAAGCCAAAAGATGATAGGTGCTGATAGGTGATTAGCAATAGACATTGCGTCATGGCATTCATTCACCTGATGAAGGAGTAAGCATGTACTTCGAAACGTCACGTTTCTTATAACAAAGAAGTTGACATCCATAAATTCACGTCCTGTATCACTTCTAAATGCCTTTCAAAGACCTTAATACATTTGTGCAATCAATAGATAATTCAGACAGCAAAAGTAAGGTAGGGCTGATTGAATCCATGGTTACACGCAATATTGATTACTGTTCCACTGTTGCTTTGCATTATGGATGATGCGTGTCATTAGTGAAAGTAAGAAGTGCTAATACTTGCATGACATGTATCAGCTGTATTTAAATATTGATCACTGATTGATTGTGGCTACATGCACAGTTCGACCCGTCCCGTGAAGATCCGGAATAGAATAGGTCTTCAGCAACCTATGCCTGCCGTAAAAGGTGACTATGCTTGTCGTGACAGGCGACTAACGGGATCGGGTGGTCAGGTTCGCTGACTTGGTTGATGCATGTCATCGTATCCCATCTGAGCGGATCCATGCTCATGATGTCAATCGCTGGATTGTCTGTCCAGACTCGATTATTTACAAGCCGCCGTGATATAGCTGGGATATTGCTGAGTGCAGCGCTAAACAGGAAATATACAAATAAAACAAAACTATGCATATTTCAGGGAAATAATCGTTATGTGTTGAACTCAAAAGAGTACCAAACCCGTCCTACCTTTCTGAATAAGTTCGTCTTCAAGTTCTTGAAACGCAAACCCAATCTGTTTCAGTTTTGGCGGGAAGGGAAAGGAGCTTGGTAAAACAGTCACCTCGTGTATCTCCCTAGCTAGAAATGAGGGAACAATGGAACTACATTGTACACGAACAGTTGGACGAACAACTACAGTAAACTACGTTTAATACGAACATGCTTATAACGAACTGACCGGTATAAGGAATTTGTTTTAAGTCCCGATCATTTGTTGTATAAATGCTGTATATAGGCTTATAACGAACTTCGGTTATTACGAACTTCAAGTTCGTTATAACCGTAGTTTAATGTACTTTGAACATATATATATATATATATATATATATATATATATATATATATATATATATATATTAGTTCGTAATAACCGTAGTGTGTTATAAGCATATATCGGTCAGTTCATTATAAGCGTGTTAATCATAAACGTGGTTTACTGTAGTTATGAAATAGTTTTTGTCACGTTATGTTTTGTCTTCTTTATGTTCCTTCCACATGTAAAGAAAAATTTTGCTACTTCTCTTAAACTGTATCTATATATGTAGTTCAACAACACGTAAACCAAAGATGCTTACCACGTCTCCGTCTCTGTATCCACACCAGGAGAAGGTAGGCCAGGAGCGGAAGAAGAAATCCAATCATCGTCCCAATTTTACTTTAACTGAAAATGAATTTAAAGAGGCGCTGCATTGACGAAGAACACAACAACAGTAGACAGACAAAGAGTCACATACACAGACACACTGACACTCAAACACAGATATACTCAGACACACTGACAGACAAAGAGGCACATACACAGACACACACATACAGATACACTCAGAGACACTGACATACAAAGAGTCACATACACAGACACACTGACACTCAAACACAGATATACTCAGAGACACTGACATACAAAGAGTCAATTACACAGACACACTGACACTCAAACACAGATATACTCAGAGACACTGACAGACAAAGAGGCACATACACAGACACACTGACACTCAAACACAGATATACTGAGAGACACTGACAGACAAAGAGGCACATACACAGACACACTGACACTCAAACACAGATATATTCAGAGACCCTGACAGACAAAGAGGCACATACACAGACACACTGACACTTAAACACAGATATACTCAGAGACACTGACAGACAAAGAGTCACATACACAGACACACTGACACTCAAACACAGATATACTCAGAGACACTGACATACAAAGAGTCAATTACACAGACACACTGACACTCAAACACAGATATACTCAGAGACACTGACATACAAAGAGTCAATTACACAGACACACTGACACTCAAACACAGATATATTTAGAGACCCTGACAGACAAAGAGGCACATACACAGACACACTGACACTCAAACACAGATATACTCAGAGACCCTGACAGACAAAGAGGCACATACACAGACACACTGACACTCAAACACAGATATACTCAGAGACCCTGACAGACAAAGAGGCACATACACAGACACACTGACACTCAAACACAGATATACTCAGAGACACTGACATACAAAGAGTCAATTACACAGACACACTGACACTCAAACACAGATATACTCAGAGACTCTGACAGACAAAGAGGCACATACACAGACACACTGACACTCAAACACAGATATACTCAGAGACACTGACATACAAAGAGTCAATTACACAGACACACTGACACTCAAACACAGATATACTCAGAGACCCTGACAGACAAAGAGGCACATACACAGACACACTGACACTCAAACACAGATACACTCAGAGACACTGACAGACAAAGAGGCACATACACAGACACACTGACACTTAAACACAGATATACTCAGAGACACTGACAGACAAAGAGGCACATACACAGACACACACATACAGATACACTCAGAGACACTGACATACAAAGAGGCACATACACAGACACACACATACAGATACAAACTTTTGCTGTCACAAAGTTTAATGTGGTTCAAGGAAGGGCAGCACACCTCATGTATCACTCCCAAATCCCATTCATGACGCGTGGGAGATAATTGCGTGACCTGTCACGCAGACACAGACAGAGAGATGGACACAGGCACACAGAGAGACACACTCAGAGACACTGACGGAAAAAGAGACACAAACACAGACACACACATGGAGAGACACACTCAGAGACACACTCAGAGACACACTCAGACACACTGACAGAAAAAGAGACACATACACAGTCACACTCGTTCAGATACACTCAGAGACACTGACAGACAAAGAGGCACATACAAAGACATACACGTTGTTAGACACACTCAGAGACACATTCCGACACACTAACAGAAAAAAGAGACAATTACACAGACACACACATACAGATACACTCAGAGACACTTAGACACACACTCAGACACACTGACAGAAAAAGAGACACATACACAGACACACACATTCCGATACACTCAGAGACACTGACAGACAAAGAGGCACATACACAGACACACACATACAGATACACTCAGATACACGCACAGACACACAGACACACACACTCTCATACACTGACAGAAAATAAGATGAATACACACACTCACAGACACACAGACACACAGACATGCACACACATTTCCAAATACAAACACACTAACTCAAACCTCATATGATCGAAGACTTTGAGGACATCGAAAAACGTAATCTTATCTGTACAATAAAGGTTTGTTGTTTTTCATTGATATAGATCGTGTTGAATGTCGCTTCACTGTATACACTCATATACATTCACCTCTATAATGATATTACGCAGCTTTGAAAATAAATGGAAAGTCCAATAAAGCAAATCTGTAGCAGTCTTTGTAAAATTCGACTGAGATATGTATAGTGACAAACAAATAAAGGGCTGAATCAAATCCGCTTCCGGAACGAGGTTCAACCGGACAATACCCACACTAGATGATATAATACAGGTTACATATACAGAAATATGAATCATACCGACATCCAGGTCGGATGTATGTACGTACATTTGACCACGGGGAATTACCCTCCATATCCAATGTGACCACTCTAACGCTACGGCATGTTGTGCTACACATTCAAACTGCCAGCAGTTTCAAATCACATTACTGTTTGCAGAGACTTCTCGGTTCAGTACATGAACACAATTGGGAAACCCGTGTTTAAAATTCAAAAGGGTGTGTAACGTAATGACTCACCCGAAGGAAAAAAGGTATGTCGTTATAACAATGAGAATCGGGTAACTACTTGAGTGAGCATGTATGTCAGTAAAAAAAGTAGTATTGCCTGGTAGAGATGTGACAGCATATAACCCTATCGAATACGTACATTAAACACTGTGTAACATGTAAACAGGATTGTAGCATTGGTATAAGCTACTCGAACAGGAGTGATGGAAGAAATTATGTCCTGACTGAAACAAAGTCACTATTGTGGTGACCATTCACAAGGATATAAACTATAGTACAGTAAACTACGTTTATTACGAACACGCTTATAACGAACTGACGGATATGACGAACTGTTTTTTTTGTCTTAGCCATTTGCTGTGTATATGCTGTATATATGCATATACCGAACAACGGTTATAGCGAACTCAAAGGGACCACTAATTTTAGTTCGTTATAACCGGAGTTTACTGTATATTTTTACCGTCCGTGTCTTTGTTTCGGGGGATAATCCAGGCTGGTTATTATCTTGCACTGACTGGTTTCAGGTGAACGAGATGATCCTTGATAGTGAGTCTCTCAGCATGAATGTGGAATACCTCCTTTGAATCTGTGTTGTACAAGCTTACAGTCTCTCAGCATGAATGTGGAATACCTCCTTTGAATCTGTGTTGTATAAGCTTACAGTCTCTCAGCATGAATGTGGAATACCTCCTTTGAATCTGTGTTGTACAAGCTTACAGTCTCTCAGCATGAATGTGGAATACCTCCTTTGAATCTGTGTTGTACAAGCTTACCGTCTCTGCATAAATTTGTCATACCACTCTTGAAATGGTATTCTTTCAACGCCAGTGTTTGTGAGTTCATATGCTTCTGGCCCATGTATGTCATAAAACGCACATCCACGGACTGGTCTCACTGCCACTTCAATGATGTACACATTCTGTTGTTCCTGCAAGGTGTGCAACGTACACTTAATTATCGGTGTGTCGTTGCTTTGGGGGCACAGTTTGATTGTGGTAATCTTATCATCGAGCTCCTTCTGGATAAGCGGCTTGCAGGCAGGCACGATGTCTATACCTGTCTTTTGAATGTCTTTAGAGACGTAGTGTGAGTAGGTCTTATCAGTTTCTTCGGTGCCAACAAAGTAGGACCCACCGTTTGGATTCTTGGACAATGAAGTAATGTACTCCCTTAACCGTAGACCTTCCCACATGTAAGTTACAAAACCATTGACATTCTCAAAATAAATATTTTTGAATTCACTCTTGACGTATTTACACTGAACAGACCGTCCCTCACCAGACAGAGCGTCTATTCCTTGTAAACATGCGGTGCCATCTTGTATGAATCGGTCTTCTTTCAATAGATGATACAATGTCAGAGGGGAGGGCTGGGTTATTTCGTGGTCTGTTGCCACTTTAGTCTTGAAATCCGACGTAGAGAGTTGTGACGATCCCCGTACCACAATGACGAGAAACTCATGCGATTGTGCTTCACCTTTTTGTAATAAATCACTCAGCCAAAGAAATGTAAATGTATCAATAAACAGGGAACCTTCATCCACGAGATCATTGAGAGGCTTATCAAACAGTTCATGGAAGTAGTGCAGGCTCCTGTCTGTGGGCGCAATGTCACCAATGTGGACAAACAATGCTCCACCACCAGAATTACGAAGAGCTGAAACCTTTTTGCAAAACTCACTCGTAATCTCACTTCTTCTACTTCTGAATTCGTTTTTATCTCTTTTAGGACAAGGCTTGCTGACCAACACGATGGGAATGTCAATGCTCAAACGAATCTTTTCCTTCAGGCTGGTTGATGAAGAGTACTTTTCACAAAGGTCACAGACTGCAAACAATCAGTGAGATTACATACTAGTATCATACGTGTCTATTAAGAGTGTGTGAGTGAGCGAGTGTTGTTTTACGCCGCTTTTAACAATATTCCAGTAATATCACGGCGGGGATGGGTGGGTGATTGGGGGGGGGGGGGGGGGGGGGGGGGGGCAGAAATGGGCTTCACAAAGTGTACCCATGTGGGTGATCAAACCTGGGTCTTCGGCGTGACGAACGAACGTTTTAACTACTAGGTTACCCCACCGCCCCTATTAAGAATTTGTTTCAAAAAATAATTCATTTTGATGGTACACGATAAGTAAAGGGTATCTTTTACCATGGATACTGTACATGTCCTTATACAACAATTATGAAACATGATATTAGCAAGTTATTATGTTACGTTTCGGGGCAATCATTCCTAATTTTATCTAAACTTCAATAAAAATAATTGGTCTTACCAGATGTCATCCTTGGGCCATTAACATTTCAAATTGATGAAGCATCTTCATCAGTCCTGCTCACAGTCGGCACCAACACCAGATGCAACCTGGAAATAAACGGTAAAGATGATTGTTGAACATACACGTCGCTCATCAACACGATATTAGCACCTGGTGTTCATATCACAGCGGGGCGGTCGGGTAGCCTAGTGGTTAAAGCGTTCGCTCGTCACGCCGAAGACCCGGGTTCGATTCCCGACATGGATACAATGTGTGAAGTCCATTTCTGGTGTCCCCTGCCGTGATTTTGCTGGAATATTGCTAAAAGCGGCGTAAAACCATACTCACTCACTCATATCACAGCATGTCTCCTTACAAAATATGCAATTTGTTTCATATCATAAACCTAAACATGTACAACTACAAATGCACCGTTGTACAACCTCCGCCAACTTGTGTCGCTACACCTACAGCATATGACGCCTACCTTTGCTGAAGGCCTCCAGGTAATGTTCACCGTTGATGTTAAATGAGAGTGTGTGTACATGCGTGTAACTGACCTACTTTGCCCATTGATTGTAACCCGAACTACACAACACTCAGAGCTTATGCACAGTGACGATCAATCCGAGTGAACATGACAAACAAGCATATGATTGATTAAGTTATGTCCTGTTGAGAGGCCCGCTTTGCTCGTTGTGATCGACAGCAAGCACTATCCTAGCTACGTCCTGCCACTCTGGAAATAATGAAGGGTGGATCGGGAAACAGTGGTAATGCACCGGGCATTTGTTACAGCTAATATTTTGCTGTCCAAATTTCAAGACACCCAGCTTAGAAACCCGAGACTATATTATTTCTTTTTTGGGTGTTCTAAAGTAAAGCCCTCAAGAGATACTATACAATCAGCTAGGTCACGAGCATTGATTTCAAATACGTAATACTTACTCTGGTCATTGTCTCCAGGGGATATCAGCGAGGTGAATTGTTGATATACTTCGAAAACCCACTGACTGACTGACTGACTGACTGACTGACTCACTCACTCACTCGATCACTCACTCACTCAACCAACCAACAAACCACTCACTCACTCACTCACTCACTCACTCTAATATTTTAAAGCTATTTGACAAAAATATTTTTAGATTGCAAATATAAGCGACAAACCCTTTCCTTATTCATAAGAAATATCTGAGTTGATTGTGGGATTCCGACTTGTGCTTCCGAATCCTAAGCATGTGCTTATGATTCACTGTCAAATAATGATGATATCAGGTGTTCGCGGTGATGCGTCAAACTTGGAAACGACCTCCACATGTCTACGATAATGGTTTTGGACTGTTGGAAATTTGAGGTCATCCCTCTTGTCATTCAGTGGTGTGGAGAGTGTTATGTTGCTATGAATCGTTGTGTATTGATCTAAACATGAAACGGTCCCACAGGTAGCCTTTATTTCTAGTTCAGGTGGGTAAATCAGTCGAAGGTAATTGACTATTTGATGGTTATTGAACGATATCGGATCATCAATATACCTGAAGCTTAAGTTAGACTTCTTGGCCAAATAACCCTTTAATATTACACTGCCCCTGCGATAGCATTGTCATGATCAAATCCTTAGGAATTACTACGTCCCATAAGTGTCCTACGTGTTGTGTGTATTACTATGTACTTTGCCTCACTATGTGCATTACTCCGTCATACATGTATGTGTTTATTACTACATCCTATGTGTACAACTACGTCCTTTGTGTGTCACTACGTCCTATGTCTATTAATAATCATATATCTACAACTACGCCCTTTGTGTATCACTACGTCCTACGTGTATTACTACGTCCTACGTGTACAACTACGTCCTATGTGTATCACTACGTCCTATGTGTATCACTACGTCCTGTGTGTATCACTATGTCCTATGTCTATTAATACATCATATGTGTACAACTACGCCCTATGTGTATCACTACGTCCTACGTGTATTACTACGTCCTGTGTACAACTACGTCCTGTGTGTATTACTACGTCCTACGTGTACAACTACGTCCTATGTGTATCACTACGTCCTGTGTGTATCACTATGTCCTATGTCTATTAATACATCATATGTGTACAACTACGCCCTATGTGTACAACTACGTCCTATGTATATCACTACGTCCTGTGTGTATCACTACATCCTATGTGTACTACTACGTCCTGTGTGTATCACTACGTCCTATGTGTATTTCTACGTCCTGTGTGTATCACTACATCCTATGTGTATCACTACGTCCTGTGTGTATCACTACATCCTATGTGTATTACTACGTCCTGTGTGTATCACTACGTCCTATGTCTATTAATACATCATATGTCTACAACTACGCCCTATGTGTATCACTACTTCCTACGTGTATTACTACGTCCTGTGTACAACTACGTCCTGTGTGTATTACTACGTCCTATGTGTATCACTACGTCCTATGTGTATTACTTCGTCCTATGTTTATCACTACGTCCTATGTGTATTACTACGTCCTATGTGTATCACTACGTCCTATGTGTATTAATACGTCCTATGTGTATCACTTCGTCCTATGTGTATTACTACGTCCTATGTGTACTACTACGTCCTATGTGTATTACTACGTCCTATGTGTATTACTACGTCCTATGTGTATCACTACGTCCTATATGTATTACTACGTCCTATGTGTATTACTGCGTCCTATGTGTACTACTACGTCCTATGTGTATTACTACGTCCTATATGTATTACTACGTTCTATGTGTATTACTACGTCCTATGTGTATTACAACGTTCTATGTGTATTACTACGTCCTATGTGTATTACTACGTCCTATGTGTATTACTACGTTCTATGTGTATTACTACGTCCTATGTGTATTACTACGTCCTATGTGTATTACTACGTCATGTGTGTACAACTACGTCCTATATGTATCACTACGTCCTATGGGTATTACTACGTCCTATGTGTATTACTACGTCCTATGTCAATTAATACATCATATGTCTACAACTACGCCCTATGTGTATCACTACGTCCTACGTGTATCACTACGTCCTGTGTGTATTACTACGTCCTGTGTACAACTACGTCCTATGTGTATCACTACGTCCTATGTGTATCACTACGTCCTGTGTGTATTACTACATGAACGTCATATATGTATCACTACGTCCTATGTGTATCACTACGTCCTATGTGTATCACTACGTCCTGTGTGTATTACTACATGAACGTCCTATATGAATAACTACGTCCTATGTGTATTACTACGTCCTATGTGTATCACTACGTCCTGTGTGTATTACTACGTCCTATGTGTATTACTACGTCCTATGTCAATAAATACATCATATGTCTACAACTACGCCCTATGTGTATCACTACGTCCTACGTGTATTACTACGTCCTGTGTACAACTACGTCCTATGTGTATCACTACGTCCTATGTGTATCACTACGTCCTATGTGTATCACTACGTCCTATGTGTATCACTACGTCCTACGTGTATTACTACGTCCTGTGTACAACTACGTCCTATGTGTATCACTACGTCCTATGTGTATCACTACGTCCTATGTGTATCACTACGTCCTACGTGTATTACTACGTCCTGTGTACAACTACGTCCTATGTGTATCACTACGTCCTATGTGTATCACTACGTCCTGTGTGTATCTCTACGTCCTATATCTATTAATACATCATATGTGTACAACTACGCCCTATGTGTACAACTAAGTCCTATCTGTTTCACTACGTCCTATGTGTATCACTACATCCTATGTGTACAACTACGTCATGTGTGTGTCACTACGTCATATGTCTATTAATACATCATATGTCTACAACTACGCCATATGTGTATCACTACGTCCTATGTGTATTACTACGTCCTATGTGTATCACTACATCCTACGTGTATTACTACGTCCTATGTGTACAACTACGTCCTATGTGTATTACTACGTCCTATGTGTATCACTACGTCCTGTGTGTATTACTATGTCCTATGTGTATTACTTCGTCCTACGTTTATCACTACGTCCTATGTGTATTACAACGTCCTGTGTACAACTACGTCCTATGTGTATTACTTCGTCCTATGTTTATCACTACGTCCTATGTGTATTACTACGTCATATGTGTATTACTACATCCTATGTGTATAACTATGTCCTATGTGTATTACTACATCCTATGTGTATTACTACGTCCTATGTGTATCACTACGTCCTATGTGTACAACTACGTCCTATGTGTATTACTACTTCATATGTGTATTACTACATCCTATGTGTATTACTACGTCCTATGTGTATAACTATGTCCTATATGTATTAGTACAACCTATGTGTATTACTACGTCCTATGTTTATCCCTACGTCCTATGTGTATTACTACGTCCTATGTGTATTATTACGTCCTATGTTTATCACTACGTCCTATGTGTATTACTACGTCCTATGTGTATTACTACGTCCTATGTGTATTACTACGTCCTATGTGTATCACTACGTCCTATGTGTATTACTACGTCCTATGTGTATCACTACGTCCTATGTGTACAACTACGTCCTATGTGTATTACTACGTCCTATGTGCATTACTACGTCCTATGTGTATTACTACGTCCTATGTGTATAACTACGTCCTATTTACTACGTCCTATGTGTATTACTACGTCCTATGTGTATAACTACGTCCTATGTGTATTACTACGTCCTATGTGTACAACTACGTCCTATGTGTATTACTACGTCCTATGTGTATTACTACGTCCTATGTGTATTACTACGTCCTATGTGTATTACTACGTCCTATGTGTATTACTACGTCCTATGTGTATTACTACGTCCTATGTGTATTACTACGTCCTATGTGTATCACTACGTCCTATGTGTATTACTACGTCCTATGTGTATTACTACATCCTATGTGTATTACTACGTCCTATGTTTATCACTACGTCCTATGTGTATTACTACATCCTATGTGTATTACTACGTCCTATGTTTATCACTACGTCCTATGTGTATTACTACGTCCTATGTTTATCACTACGTCCTATGTGTATTACTACGTCCTATGTGTACAACTACGTCCTATGTGTATTACTACGTCCTATGTGTATCACTACGTCCTATGTGTATCACTACGTCCTATGTGTATTACTACGTCCTATGTGTATTACTACGTCCTATGTGTATTACTACGTCCTACGTGTATTACTACGTCCTGTGTACAACTACGTCCTATGTGTATCACTACGTCCTATGTGTATCACTACGTCCTGTGTGTATCACTACGTCCTATATCTATTAATACATCATATGTGTACAACTACGCCCTATGTGTACAACTACGTCCTATCTGTTTCACTACGTCCTATGTGTATCACTACATCCTATGTGTACAACTACGTCATGTGTGTGTCACTACGTCATATGTCTATTAATACATCATATGTCTACAACTACGCCATATGTGTATCACTACGTCCTATGTGTATTACTACGTCCTATGTGTATCACTACATCCTACGTGTATTACTACGTCCTATGTGTACAACTACGTCCTATGTGTATTACTACGTCCTATGTGTATCACTACGTCCTGTGTGTATCACTATGTCCTATGTGTATTACTTCGTCCTACGTTTATCACTACGTCCTATGTGTATTACAACGTCCTGTGTACAACTACGTCCTATGTGTATTACTTCGTCCTATGTTTATCACTACGTCCTATGTGTATTACTACGTCATATGTGTATTACTACGTCCTATGTGTATAACTATGTCCTATGTGTATTACTACATCCTATGTGTATTACTACGTCCTATGTGTACAACTACGTCCTATGTGTATTACTACGTCCTATGTGTATTACTACGTCCTATGTGTATTACTACGTCCTATGTGTATAACTATGTCCTATATGTATTAGTACATCCTATGTGTATTACTACGTCCTATGTTTATCCCTAAGTCCTATGTGTATTACTACGTCCTATGTGTATTATTACGTCCTATGTTTATCACTACGTCCTATCTGTATTACTACGTCCTATGTGTATTACTACGTCCTATGTGTATTACTACGTCCTATGTGTATCACTACGTCCTATGTGTATTAATACGTCCTATGTGTATCACTACGTCCTATGTGTACAACTACGTCCTATGTGTATTACTACGTCCTATGTGCATTACTACGTCCTATGTGTATTACTACGTCCTATGTGTATAACTACGTCCTATTTACTACGTCCTATGTGTATTACTACGTCCTATGTGTATAACTATGTCCTATGTGTATTACTACGTCCTATGTGTACAACTACGTCCTATGTGTATTACTACGTCCTATGTGTATTACTACGTCCTATGTGTATTACTACGTCCTATGTGTATTACTACGTCCTATGTGTATTACTACGTCCTATGTGTATCACTACGTCCTATGTGTATTACTACGTCCTATGTGTATTACTACATCCTATGTGTATTACTACGTCCTATGTTTATCACTACGTCCTATGTGTATTACTACGTCCTATGTTTATCACTACGTCCTATGTGTATTACTACGTCCTATGTGTACAACTACGTCCTATGTGTATTACTACGTCCTATGTGTATCACTACGTCCTATGTGTATCACTACGTCCTATGTGTATTACTACGTCCTATGTGTATTACTACGTCCTATGTGTATTACTACGTCCTACGTGTATTACTACGTCCTGTGTACAACTACGTCCTATGTGTATCACTACGTCCTATGTGTATCACTACGTCCTGTGTGTATCACTACGTCCTATATCTATTAATACATCATATGTGTACAACTACGTCCTATGTGTACAACTACGTCCTATCTGTTTCACTACGTCCTATGTGTATCACTACATCCTATGTGTACAACTACGTCATGTGTGTGTCACTACGTCATATGTCTATTAATACATCATATGTCTACAACTACACCATATGTGTATCACTACGTCCTATGTGTATTACTACGTCCTATGTGCATTACTACGTCCTATGTGTATTACTACGTCCTATGTGTATAACTACGTCCTATTTACTACGTCCTATGTGTATTACTACGTCCTATGTGTATAACTATGTCCTATGTGTATTACTACGTCCTATGTGTACAACTACGTCCTATGTGTATTACTACGTCCTATGTGTATTACTACGTCCTATGTGTATTACTACGTCCTATGTGTATTACTACGTCCTATGTGTATCACTACGTCCTATGTGTATTACTACGTCCTATGTGTATTACTACATCCTATGTGTATTACTACGTCCTATGTTTATCACTACGTCCTATGTGTATTACTACGTCCTATGTTTATCACTACGTCCTATGTGTATTACTACGTCCTATGTGTACAACTACGTCCTATGTGTATTACTACGTCCTATGTGTATCACTACGTCCTATGTGTATCACTACGTCCTATGTGTATTACTACGTCCTATGTGTATTACTACGTCCTATGTGTATTACTACGTCCTACGTGTATTACTACGTCCTGTGTACAACTACGTCCTATGTGTATCACTACGTCCTATGTGTATCACTACGTCCTGTGTGTATCACTACGTCCTATATCTATTAATACATCATATGTGTACAACTACGTCCTATGTGTACAACTACGTCCTATCTGTTTCACTACGTCCTATGTGTATCACTACATCCTATGTGTACAACTACGTCATGTGTGTGTCACTACGTCATATGTCTATTAATACATCATATGTCTACAACTACACCATATGTGTATCACTACGTCCTATGTGTATTACTACGTCCTATGTGTATCACTACATCCTACGTGTATTACTACGTCCTATGTGTACAACTACGTCCTATGTGTATTACTACGTCCTATGTGTATCACTACGTCCTGTGTGTATCACTATGTCCTATGTGTATTACTTCGTCCTACGTTTATCATTACGTCCTATGTGTATTACAACGTCCTGTGTACAACAATGTCCTATGTGTATTACTTCGTCCTATGTTTATCACTACGTCCTATGTGTATTACTACGTCATATGTGTATTACTACGTCCTATGTGTATAACTATGTCCTATGTGTATTACTACATCCTATGTGTATTACTACGTCCTATGTGTATCACTACGTCCTATGTGTACAACTACGTCCTATGTGTATTACTACGTCCTATGTGTATTACTACGTCCTATGTGTATTACTACGTCCTATGTGTATAACTATGTCCTATATGTATTAGTACATCCTATGTGTATTACTACGTCCTATGTTTATCCCTAAGTCCTATGTGTATTACTACGTCCTATGTGTATTATTACGTCCTATGTTTATCACTACGTCCTATCTGTATTACTACGTCCTATGTGTATTACTACGTCCTATGTGTATTACTACGTCCTATGTGTATCACTACGTCCTATGTGTATTAATACGTCCTATGTGTATCACTACGTCCTATGTGTACAACTACGTCCTATGTGTATTACTACGTCCTATGTGCATTACTACGTCCTATGTGTATTACTACGTCCTATGTGTATAACTACGTCCTATTTACTACGTCCTATGTGTATTACTACGTCCTATGTGTATAACTATGTCCTATGTGTATTACTACGTCCTATGTGTACAACTACGTCCTATGTGTATTACTACGTCCTATGTGTATTACTACGTCCTATGTGTATTACTACGTCCTATGTGTATTACTACGTCCTATGTGTATTACTACGTCCTATGTGTATCACTACGTCCTATGTGTATTACTACGTCCTATGTGTATTACTACATCCTATGTGTATTACTACGTCCTATGTTTATCACTACGTCCTATGTGTATTACTACGTCCTATGTTTATCACTACGTCCTATGTGTATTACTACGTCCTATGTGTACAACTACGTCCTATGTGTATTACTACGTCCTATGTGTATCACTACGTCCTATGTGTATCACTACGTCCTATGTGTATTACTACGTCCTATGTGTATTACTACGTCCTATGTGTATTACTACGTCCTACGTGTATTACTACGTCCTGTGTACAACTACGTCCTATGTGTATCACTACGTCCTATGTGTATCACTACGTCCTGTGTGTATCACTACGTCCTATATCTATTAATACATCATATGTGTACAACTACGTCCTATGTGTACAACTACGTCCTATCTGTTTCACTACGTCCTATGTGTATCACTACATCCTATGTGTACAACTACGTCATGTGTGTGTCACTACGTCATATGTCTATTAATACATCATATGTCTACAACTACACCATATGTGTATCACTACGTCCTATGTGTATTACTACGTCCTATGTGCATTACTACGTCCTATGTGTATTACTACGTCCTATGTGTATAACTACGTCCTATTTACTACGTCCTATGTGTATTACTACGTCCTATGTGTATAACTATGTCCTATGTGTATTACTACGTCCTATGTGTACAACTACGTCCTATGTGTATTACTACGTCCTATGTGTATTACTACGTCCTATGTGTATTACTACGTCCTATGTGTATTACTACGTCCTATGTGTATTACTACGTCCTATGTGTATCACTACGTCCTATGTGTATTACTACGTCCTATGTGTATTACTACATCCTATGTGTATTACTACGTCCTATGTTTATCACTACGTCCTATGTGTATTACTACGTCCTATGTTTATCACTACGTCCTATGTGTATTACTACGTCCTATGTGTACAACTACGTCCTATGTGTATTACTACGTCCTATGTGTATCACTACGTCCTATGTGTATCACTACGTCCTATGTGTATAACTACGTCCTATGTGTATTACTACGTCCTATGTGTATTACTACGTCCTACGTGTATTACTACGTCCTGTGTACAACTACGTCCTATGTGTATCACTACGTCCTATGTGTATCACTACGTCCTGTGTGTATCACTACGTCCTATATCTATTAATACATCATATGTGTACAACTACGTCCTATGTGTACAACTACGTCCTATCTGTTTCACTACGTCCTATGTGTATCACTACATCCTATGTGTACAACTACGTCATGTGTGTGTCACTACGTCATATGTCTATTAATACATCATATGTCTACAACTACACCATATGTGTATCACTACGTCCTATGTGTATTACTACGTCCTATGTGTATCACTACATCCTACGTGTATTACTACGTCCTATGTGTACAACTACGTCCTATGTGTATTACTACGTCCTATGTGTATCACTACGTCCTGTGTGTATCACTATGTCCTATGTGTATTACTTCGTCCTACGTTTATCATTACGTCCTATGTGTATTACAACGTCCTGTGTACAACTACGTCCTATGTGTATTACTTCGTCCTATGTTTATCACTACGTCCTATGTGTATTACTACGTCATATGTGTATTACTACGTTCTATGTGTATAACTATGTCCTATGTGTATTACTACATCCTATGTGTATTACTACGTCCTATGTGTATCACTACGTCCTATGTGTACAACTACGTCCTATGTGTATTACTACGTCCTATGTGTATTACTACGTCCTATGTGTATTACTACGTCCTATGTGTATAACTATGTCCTATATGTATTAGTACATCCTATGTGTATTACTACGTCCTATGTTTATCCCTACGTCCTATGTGTATTACTACGTCCTATGTGTATTATTACGTCCTATGTTTATCACTACGTCCTATCTGTATTACTACGTCCTATGTGTATTACTACGTCCTATGTGTATTACTACGTCCTATGTGTATCACTACGTCCTATGTGTATTAATACGTCCTATGTGTATCACTACGTCCTATGTGTACAACTACGTCCTATGTGTATTACTACGTCCTATGTGCATTACTACGTCCTATGTGTATTACTACGTCCTATGTGTATAACTACGTCCTATTTACTACGTCCTATGTGTATTACTACGTCCTATGTGTATAACTATGTCCTATGTGTATTACTACGTCCTATGTGTACAACTACGTCCTATGTGTATTACTACGTCCTACGTGTATTACTACGTCCTATGTGTATTACTACGTCCTATGTGTATTACTACGTCCTATGTGTATTACTACGTCCTATGTGTATCACTACGTCCTATGTGTATTACTACGTCCTATGTGTATTACTACATCCTATGTGTATTACTACGTCCTATGTTTATCCCTACGTCCTATGTGTATTACTACGTCCTATGTTTATCACTACGTCCTATGTGTATTACTACGTCCTATGTGTACAACTACGTCCTATGTGTATTACTACGTCCTATGTGTATCACTACGTCCTATGTGTATCACTACGTCCTATGTGTATTACTACGTCCTATGTGTATTACTACGTCCTATGTGTATTACTACGTCCTATGTGTATTACTACGTCCTATGTGTATCACTACGTCCTATGTGTATTACTACGTCCTATGTGTATTACTACATCCTATGTGTATTACTACGTCCTATATGTATTACTACGTCCTATGTGTATTACTACGTCCTATGTGTATCACTACGTCCTATGTTTATCACTACGTCCTATGTGTATTACTACGTCCTATGTGTATCACTACGTCCTATGTGTATTACTACGTCCTATGTGTATCACTACGTCCTATGTTTATCACTACGTCCTATGTGTATTACTACGTCCTATGTGTATTACTACGTCCTATGTGTATTACTACGTCCTATGTGTATTACTACGTCCTATGTGTATCACTACGTCCTATGTGTATCACTACATCCTATGTATATCACTTCGTCCTATGTGTATCACTACGTCCTATGTTTATCACTACGTCCTATGTGTATTACTACGTCCTATGTGTATCACTACGTCCTATGTGTATTACTACGTCCTATGTTTATCCCTACGTCCTATGTGTATTACTACGTCCTATGTGTATCACTACGTCCTATGTGTATTACTACGTCCTATGTTTATCCCTACGTCCTATGTGTATTACTACGTCCTATGTTTATCACTACGTCCTATGTGTATTACTACGTCCTATGTGTATCACTACGTCCTATGTGTATTACTACGTCCTATGTTTATCCCTACGTCCTATGTGTATTACTACGTCCTATGTGTATCACTACGTCCTATGTGTATTACTACGTCCTATGTTTATCCCTACGTCCTATGTGTATTACTACGTCCTATGTGTATCACTACGTCCTATGTGTATTACTACATCCTATGTGTATTACTACGTCCTATGTTTATCCCTACGTCCTATGTGTATTACTACGTCCTATGTGTATCACTTCGTCCTATGTGTATCACTACGTCCTATGTGTATTACAACGTCCTGTGTGTATTACTACGTCCTATGTGTATCACTTCGTCCAATGTGTATCACTACGCCCTATGTGTATTACTACGTCCTATGTGTATCACTACGTCCTATGTGTATCACTACGTCCTATGTGTACAACTACGTCCTATGTGTATCACTACGTCCTATGTGTATCACTACGGCCTATGTGTACAACTACGTCCTATGTGTACAACTACGTTCTATATGTATCACTACGTCCTATGAATATTACTACGTCCTATGTGTATTACTACGTCCTATGTGTATCACTACGTCCTATGTGTATTACTACGTCCTATGTGTATTACTACGTCCTATGTGTATTACTACGTCCTATGTGTATCACTACGTCCTATGTGTATTACTGCGTCCTATGTATATTACTACATCCTATGTGTACAACTACGTCCTATGTGTATTACTGCGTCCTATGTGTATTACTGCGTCCTATGTATATCACTACATCCTATGTGTACAATTACCTCCTATGTGTATCACTACGTCCTATGTGTATTACTACGTCCTATGTTTATCCCTACGTCCTATGTGTATTACTACGTCCTATGTGTATCACTACGTCCTATGTGTATTACTACATCCTATGTGTATTACTACGTCCTATGTTTATCCCTACGTCCTATGTGTATTACTACGTCCTATGTGTATCACTACGTCCTATCTGTATTACTACGTCCTATGTTTATCCCTACGTCCTATGTGTATTACTACGTCCTATGTGTATTACTTCGTCCTATGTGTATCACTACGTCCTATGTGTATCACTTCGTCCTATGTGTATCACTACGTCCTATGTGTATTACAACGTCCTGTGTGTATTACTACGTCCTATGTGTATCACTTCGTCCAATGTGTATCACTACGCCCTATGTGTATTACTACGTCCTATGTGTATCACTACGTCCTATGTGTATCACTACGTCCTATGTGTACAACTACGTCCTATGTGTATCACTACGTCCTATGTGTATCACTACGGCCTATGTGTACAACTACGTCCTATGTGTACAACTACGTTCTATATGTATCACTACGTCCTATGAATATTACTACGTCCTATGTGTATTACTACGTCCTATGTGTATCACTACGTCCTATGTGTATTACTACGTCCTATGTGTATTACTACGTCCTATGTGTATTACTACGTCCTATGTGTATCACTACGTCCTATGTGTATTACTGCGTCCTATGTATATTACTACATCCTATGTGTACAACTACGTCCTATGTGTATTACTGCGTCCTATGTGTATTACTGCGTCCTATGTATATCACTACATCCTATGTGTACAATTACCTCCTATGTGTATTACTGCGTCCTATGTATATTACTACATACTATGTGTATCACTACGTCCTATGTGTATTACTGCGTCCTATGTGTATTACTGCGTCCTATGTGTATCACTACGTCCTATGTGTATAACTGCGTGCTATGTGTATTACTGCGTCCTATGTATATTACTACATCCTATGTGTACAACTCCGTCATATGTGTACAACTACGTCCTATGTGTATTACTGCGTCCTATGTGTATTACTGCGTCCTATGTGTACAACTACGTCCTATGTGTATTACTGCGTCCTATGTGTATTACTGCGTCCTATGTGTACTACTACATCCTATGTGTACAACTACCTCCTATGTGTATTACTGCGTCCTATGTATATTACTACATCCTATGTGTACAACTACGTCCTATGTGTACAACTACGTCGTATGTGTATTACTGCGTCCTATGTGTATTACTGCGTCGTATGTGTACTACTACGTCCTATGTTTATCACTACGTCATATGTGTATCACTACGTCCTATGTGTATCACTACGTCCTGTGGGTATCACTACCTCATATGTGTACAACTACCTCCTATGTGTATACTACGTCCTATGTGTATCACTACGTCCTATGTGTATCACTACATCCTATGTGTACAACTACCTCCTATGTGTATTACTGCGTCCTATGTATATTACTACATACTATGTGTATCACTTCGTCCTATGTGTATAACTACGTCCTATGTGTATTTCCTCGTCCTATGTGTATCACTACGTCCTATGTGTATTACTACGTCCTATGTGTATCACTTCGTCCTGTGTATTACTACGCCCTATGTGTATTACTACGTCCTATGTGTATCACTTCGTCCTATGTGTATCACTACGTCCTGTGTGTATTACAACGTCCTGTGTGTATTACTACGTCCTATGTGTATTACTACGTCCTATGTGTATTACTACGCCCTATGTGTATTACTACGTCCTATATGTATCACTACGTCCTATGTGTATCACTACGTCCTATGTGTATTACTACGTCCTGTGTGTATTACTACGTCCTATTTGTATCACTACGTCCTATGTGTATCACTTCGTCCTATGTGTATCACTACGTCCTATGTGTATCACTACGTCCTATGTGTATTACTACGTCCTATGTGTATTACTACGTCCTATGTGTATCACTACGTCCGATGTGTACAACTACGTCCTATGTGTATTACTACGTCCTATGTGTATTACTACGTCCTATGTGTATCACTTCGTCCTATGTGTATCACTACGTCCTATGTGTATTACTAAGTCCTATGTGTATCACTACGTCCTATGTGTATTACTACGCCCTATGTGTATCACTACGTCCTATGTGTATTACTACGTCCTATGTGTATCACTACGTCCTATGTGTATTACTACGTCCTATGTGTATCACTTCGTCCTATGTGTATTACTACGTCCTATGTGTATTACTACGTCCTATGTGTATTACTACGTCCTATGTGTATCACTACGTCCTATGTGTATCACTACGTCCTATGTGTATTACTACGTCCTACGTGTACTACTAAGTCCTATGTAGGAACATGTCTGCTCAGATTTGCAAGGAACTCTTGAACGACAACATCTTTGTTATCTCCTGGGTGGTTGTGGACGTCACGATAGGTGGTGATGATGTTGTGCGCAGTGTTCATTGTCGCCGGACAGTCCTTCCTGCAGCAACGCCAATGTATGGTGGTGTTTCTTCTGTTCTTAATTCGGAATCTGTGTCCGTTGAAAACTAAATTCATGGGGTAATTGCTGCCCATTAAACCACAGAATCCCTACAGAATCCCCACAGAACTGTCAGCCGAATTGCTTATGCTCTGTAGTAAGACGTTTTGAAGCATTTCAGCACAACCTGATTTATAAATCCATAATACATACATACTGTACTATGAACTCTGTAAGATGTCATATGGAGCAAACATGCTGATGAAACCGTTATTTTGTGTGATGAGTAAATGTGGTACAATAACATAAAATAACGTTTGACTTTTGAATTTCACCATCTAATCCAGTAAAGCATACACACATATTCGACCTCACTTGGAGCGAGGTAAGTTCATGAAATACATTTTCCACATAATTGACTTAACTCGATGCAAAATTGATGATGGCAACGGCGTTGTGCTTGTTTATTTCATGGACATTATTCTGGCTTAGAATGCAACTTCTACTATGTAACTTTATATATTCTCTGTATATTCTTGATGTTATACTTATAAGAACGGTTCCTTCACTGGATACACGTCAGTTGTATGTACGCCATGATTGCTAGTACTAAGTCGGTTACCTTCAGTGTGTCGTGATCTGCAAAAAGTCAAAATACTGATATGCAAGGTCAACGTCCTAAGAATGGCGTGTGTCACTCACTCACTCACTCACTCACTCACTCACTCACTCACTCACTCACTCACCCACCCACCCACCCACTCACTCACTCACTCACTCACTCACCCACCCACTCACTCACTCACTCACCCACCAACTCACTCACTCACTCACTCACTCACTCACTCACTCACTCACTCAGCTCTTTTCTGCAAATAAAGAATGTTTAACTCCTTATCGCTGTTATGGACACGTTGTGTAAGGGTGTGTTGAAAGTTAGCTTTAAATAGTTGCAATGGTATGCACACACACTTGTTATAAAATGACACACCTATGTACTTGTGGCTAGAGGTGATAATGTCACACGTGACAATATGTAGTTTCATTGGGTACTCATTCGCTAAGTGCCATATAATATTTTTCGCCAGACCTATAGTCTGGAAGTTAATTTAAGATACCGACGTTTACTACGTTATCTGAAAAACTATTGCACCTACTCCAGTCAAAGTTGGTATGAGATTATTAAACAGTCATACATAACTGGATATTACATTTAAAGACAATCGGTCCTTGAATAAATATATATGTCTATTTAGCTATCACTATATTTCATCAACTACCAGACGTGTTCGTCACTGGTGGAACGAGCATTCATTGTATCAGCCATCAGGGACATATGACACGGTTGAACCAATCAACTCAACTCGAAAGGTTGCACGGGAATCACGCACGCACGAATACGATGTTCGCGTTGGACGTCTCAAGCAGTTATTTAATCATATTTATCCAATTATTTTGGCATTCTTTTTCAGGTAAGTGTTATTGACTTGAATGTATCATTCCTTGCCACATTATTATATTTCATTCATCATGTTATTAGGTGTGATATATCAAACGTAATTATGCATTTAGACAAATCATTGCTCTATGGTTTCGGCCCAATAGTTTTTTCAGAAAGTGTACTTATCGTCGGTACCTTAAATTAACTTCGAGACTATATATGGCTTCACGTCACGCCAACGAACGTATTCTACAAACGTTATCGACTCTTATCATCGTCGCATCAGCAACAGAGCCCAAATGTTGAATTCAACAAAACGTTTGATACATGATAACAGTTTGTGTAAACTCTTCCTTACAGGAAAGTAATAATATTTAGGATATTTATAATATTTATAAACAGACATTATATTATCGTCTAAGCGACACAATTTATTTTATTGTCCAGTTTTATATCTAGTCAGACAGAAAACACGGCCACGCCTGTCAAACGTCATACGTATGCTCACGTGTACATTGCACACTTACGTGTTCTTGTTCTACTTCATGCATCCCAACATGTCTAGCCACGATGATGGGGCACGGGTGGCCCAATCGTCTAAGGCGCCGCGATTCGCTGTGCAGAGTTGCGTCCCTTGGGCACGCCAGAAACCTATGATTGTGGGTTCGAATCCCGGTTCACCCCGATTATGTTTCTAGGTTTGTCAGCACCATACCCGCGCTCGTGGGTTTCACCGAAGTGGTAAACGTCTGAGACCTGCATCACTTCCGGCTTTCCTCCCACATTAAGCTGACACGCCGTGATATAACTGGAATACTGTGAAAAGCGGCGTTAAACCCAACTCACTCACTCACTCACTAGCCACGATGAGCGTTACTCCAGTTAAGCGACGACGCCATACTTATGTGTCATATATCATTTGTACTGAATCAACAACGAAAGAAATGTTTGGGCCGACACATTATAACCTCCCTCCACTTTGTTGCAGTGAGTGAGTGAGTGAGTATGGTTGAATGCCGCTTTTAGCAATATTCCAGCAACATGACGGCCTTTACCACTGGGCTCCCCCACTGCCCTCTACTGTATTGCCAACATCTTTCTTAAACTTTTTTTCGTTACCTATAAAAAGCAGAATCTCTGCACTTCTTCACAGCATACGTAATTCAAAATTAACATCGTTTTCAGTAAATGCGCTATCGTATCACTCCATCGTCCAGCTGTTTATAGGACTACCGTTTGTTTGTTTATTGTTTTACGCCACACGCAGCAATATTCCATCTATTTGACCACGGTCTGTGAAAAAAATAATAATAAAATCAGACAATCCAGTGATTGTTATCCTGAGCATCGATCTACGCAATTTGGATACAATGACATGCATCAATCAAGTCAGCGAGCCTGACCATCCGATCCCGTTAGTCGCCTCTTGCGACAAGCAATGTAACCTGTTACAGCAAGCATGGGTTGCTGAAGACCTATCCTAACCCGGATCTTCACGGATCGTCAGGACTACAACACACACACACACACACACACACACACACACACACACACACACACACACACACACACACACACAGACACACACACAGACACACACACACACACACACACACACACACACACACACACACACACACACACACACACACACACACACACACACATCCTTATTTTAGAATACTGTATGAGTGACGGTGCTACCGGTAGGTATAGGGTCGTGCATGATTGCTCTTTTCGCGAACACATGATATAATTTTCATTAATCCTTCATGTGTATTCACCGCTATTTTACATCCACTGGCATCTGCTTCGTCGGGTTATCGAGGATGTTTTTTCTCTTGCGTTGACGTTAATGTTTACAAAATATCCCGTTTGAGCTGACGCCGTGTACGACAATGTTCCACTCGTAATGTAAGTGATTCATGTAGTTCAAACAAGTGTCGTTGATGGAAGGATTGCCATAGAACTGAGCTGAATTGGCTTTGTTAGGTTAACGTAAGCAGAACACGACACTGGACAGCCCCATACAAATAGTGTTCTAAATATGTTTGTATAAAATACATTCAAAATGAAAAAAGGGTTTTGTGTCAGTTCTACTTCAACTTCTGGTTTAACTGATAACACTCTCGTATTGCAGAAGTCCGTGTTGGCCACAAGGGTGTCGTGTCATGACCATGCGGTTAACTATTGCACTTTCCTTTCCACGTGTTTGTGTCGATGTGGGCAGGATATGCTAATCTTTTCGCTAACAGTTGTATCGTCACTATTTGATAGTGATTCATAAACTCATGATCATAATATAGTCGGAATCGTACAATGATTTTGCTTTTAGCAGAGATTTCTTTCGATTATGAAACTTGTTTTTTTAAGCTTTAATGAGACGTTGCAGTCAGTTTGAATCCGTTCGTTGGAATTTGGAACATCACAGGGTAACGGGTAAACAGTATGACGGTCGAAGCTTGGTCCTCACTCCCTGAAGGTTCATACTCAAATGAACTCCACAAAGTGAATGCCAATGTATATATTGTTATATCACCAGTGTATGCCTCGAAGGATGTATACACGATCATTTAGTACAGGTAACTTCACGTTATACTGACAACCAGACAACAACCCCGTTGTATCGCAAAAAAAACCAGTTCCTCTTCAAATGGAGAGGTCACATGTGTGTATGTTTGCTAATATTACTCTCCAATATCATCTTTTCTAGATTGGTTACAACAAATATATTAAAATATATCATTAAATGAGTAAGGTATGTTAAGAATTACCTCAGTAAGTCAGTATGTGACAATGCGCGATAACACATTTACATCAGGTGCAGGACGTCAAAATGACCGACATTATCAAAGTGACAGGATATTTCCGAAGTTGTTAACGAACCTTGGGAGGGGCACGGGTGGCCCTGTCGTCGAAGGCGCCGCGTTTCGCTGTGCAGAGTTGCGTCCCCTGGGCACGCCAGAAAGCTATGATTGTGGGTTCGAATCTTGATTCACCCCGATTATGTTTCTAGGTTTGTCGGCACCATACCCATGCTTTGGGTTTCACCGAAGTGGTAAATGTCTGAGACCTGCATCACTTCGGGCTTTCCTGCCACATAAGCTGACACGCCGTGATATAACTGGAATAATGTTAAAAGCGGCGTTAGACCAAACTCATGCAGTCTCTCAGAGTGTTCCCAATGTATGCAAAAACGTTGAGTTCAAGATTAATGGGTCTTTATTATCAGAAACAACGCTTATGTGTTTACTCGTGTTTGAGAATTCCCTGGAGTTGGCCAAGGAGTGTGAAAGTAGACCTTCGGTGTATACGTCATTTCAAAAATACCCTCTCGTGAAAAACTTATGGATGTCAAATGTCAAATGAAAGTACTTATTATTTATTTCTCCGGAACCGGAGACTGTATGGATGTGACATACTCATATCATGTTTTTTGGTTGTTACGAAAACACATGCATTTAAAGAGTTCGCGTCCTGCCGACTTTACCAATCATTTCTAAAACTTGATGGAAGTCGATTTATCATGAAACTTTGTGAAACTAAAGGGATGATCTATATCATGCCCTTGTCCCATTCATTTGATTCAGTATTTACATTGAACAACTACATGTATGAGTAGCAATAGATTTATTGTAATTTTACCTGTGAACAAAGAATTTGGAAAGATGGCTGGACCATTAATATTATCATTACTTGGAAATATCCTAATATGTTAAGAAGTGATTTAATATTACTGTTACCTGAACTCGATGAAATTAAGTCAGAGCGATAAACAAACTTTAAAGTGTGTGGATAAACTCTGACAATTTAATTGCAGTTATTAAAATATAAAACGTCTACGCTCTAGAATAACCAGTCTCGAGTATCCGACGAAACAGATTCCAGATTCGTCGTAAAGCTGCAATATTGCAGAGTGCCAGTTAAGCAGTCAACAAACAAAGCACATTGCACGTGGGTTCCAATTTTTGAAGAGCAATAGTCAATCCTCAATAATAGTAGTAAGTTGATGGTGTACAGAAATCTAAAAGCATCTTTTGGTTATGAACTATATCTCAATATTTTACCACGGGGTCTACGGAAATATGTAACAATGATTAGAATATCGAGTCACAAGTTTAAAATTGAAGTTGGACGATATTACAACATTATCAAAGCTCTTAGATACTGTGATTATTGTCAAGCAAGAAGTGTTAACGTACTTGAAGATGAGTATCATTTTCTATTGATGTGTCCCAAATATAAAGATAACAGAGTAAAATATAAATACATATTATTGGGAAAGGCCATCTGAATTAAATCTAGTTAGCCTGCTACAAACAAGTTGTACAACACAACTGTTATACAATTCTAAAATATATTAAGTCTTGTTTACAGTTAATATGAAATCGTGTCCTACCTGCATTGTGAATATATATTTTTTGTTGTATCTGCTTGACGAGGGGCAGAAGCCCAAGTCATTTCATGAATAAATATATGTTCTGTTTTGTTCTGTTCTGAAATCCAGAGTGATAAAGATATGTATGTGTTACTGGACATTGTTACAGTGGAGATATACGCATGTGCAACTTATCATGAAACGCGAGCACATGTTCAGGATGGACAAAGGGAAGCAACTCTTCATTTGCTATGATTCACCCGACATCGCATTGCTCCATTACAAAATAGAAATCTATGATAAATATTTTATTTTATTAACAAAATTCACAGAAATGAATCAAGATAACTACTGAAGTGGGTTGGTGCAAAGTGCCAATTTTTTGCTTTCGGTCCTAATTATGTCACTTCTGGGCAAAAGAAATAATTCCGAGTTTTTTTGCTGTTGAAAATTAAAAGGACTGTTCTTTAATTTAATTCTGTGTTTTTTCTCGTAAAAAACGTATGGAAGTCAAATGTCAAATAAAAGTGCTTATTTTGTATTTCTCCGTAATCGCAGAATGTATGGATGTGACATACTCATATATCAACCATCATGTGTTTAAGTTGTTACGAAAACACATGCATTTAGTTCGCGTCCTGGCGACTTTACTAATTATTTTTGAAACTTGATGGAAGTCGATTTATCATGAAACTTTGTGAAACTAAAGGGATGATCTATATCATGCCTTTGTCCTATTCATTTGGTTCAGTATTTACATTGAACAACTACATGTATGAGTAGCAATAGATTTATGTCAGAATTAACTTGAACTCAGTACCATTTTAATTTTACTTGTGAGCAAAGAATTTGGAAAGATGGCTGGACCATTAATATTATCATTACTTGGAAATATCCTAATATGTTAAGAAGTGATTTAATATTACTGTTACCTGAACTCGATGAAATTAAGCCAGAGCGATAAACAAACTATAAAGTGTGTGGATAAACTCTGACAATTTGATTGCAATTATTAAAATATACAACGTCTACGCCAGATATTAACAAGTCTCAAGTATCCGACGAAACAGATTCCATTCCAGGTAAACTAACTTTAAATATTATGTGGATAGATCACTACGAAAAACATGTCCAGTCACAAGTAGGTGTTTGCCCCCATTTGGGAGATTTATATACCGGATTTTTTGTGAAGGCAGGTTCAATGAACTTCATACAACCTGTGCGTTTCTCTTTTTTGAAGAGTGTATATCACAGATTTCTATTGTGCAATGGCGCAATGCGATGTAGGGTGAACCATAGCAAATGAAGAGTTGCTTCCCTTTGTCCATCCTGAACATGTGCTCGCGTTTTATGATGTTGGCCTGATATTCGACAAACGGTGCATCAAAACGCAGCCATTGTCGATTTGCAATGTCTTAAAAGGCATTGTTTTCACACTTATTCAAAAAATGTCATGGCGGAAAGCAGTAAAGCAAAATGCACGTGCAAGTTATGGTTACTCGTGGTAGTGGCTATAAAAAAACAAGCATAAGCCACTAATTTATCATTCAATTGTCAACTTTTAAGTTCGAAAATGTCGCGACTCCGCACATCAATCGCAGTCTTCTGTTTCACGCTACTTCAAAGTCCACCACAGCACCATTTGCCGCCTTTGTGACCGATACACACAGTTCAGTCCCACTACAGACCGTCCGAGAATCGGCCGACCACCACTGCACAGGATCGCTACGTTTGATTGTTCCACCTACGTCATCGCAATGCCACAGCTAAGGAGACTGCAGGACGCATCCCTGCTTTGAGGAGGAAATCGGACCAGACTGTCAGGAACCATCTTCGCGAGGCTGGAATCTGACCAATAGGACCAGTTATTGTCCCTGTTTTGCAATAGATACATCGACAGCGACGCTTGAGTTAGTGCCATACCATACAGCCTTTTTTGGCCCACATTGTGTACGTGAATTCGACAATTTCGATAGCCGCAGTATCATGGTGTGGGGGGCTATATCCTACACCACGAGATCTGACTTGGTTGCGGTTCAGGGAAATTTGACAGCAAATCGCTACATGAATCAAATTCTTCAACCTCACATTCATCCAATCATTGACCGCCAGAGGGTCCAATAGGCCAACGCGCCGCCGCACACAACTCGTGTCACGTTATACTACCTTCATAATGCCAACATCAACGCCTTGCCCTGGCCGTCGAGATCTCCAGATCTCAACCCAATCGAACACCTCTGGGATGAACTCGATCAATTTGTACGTCAACGTCAAAACACGCTGCAGACACTCTCACAACTGGCCAACACGTTGCAAGGACAGAATTCATACACTTATCCAGTCAGTGTCGAGGAGATGCAGAGCCGTAATTGCTGCCCGTGGCGGTAAGACGAGATACTGAGTTCAGCGTTCATGTTGGCCTTATGTGACATGACAATGAAGAGTTTTCGATGCCTTTGTACAACGACAACATGTGACTATCGAGCTCCAAATTTTAATATTTGTATCTACGATATTAAATTAAATATATCGATTAAACATCTACCTGTGCGTTTCTTTTATTGATCATGAAGAGTGTATATTTTATTTTATTAACAAAATTCACAGAAATGAATCAAGATAACTGCGGATTTCGGTTAGTGCAAAGTGCCAATTGTTTTCCTTTCGGTCCTAATTAAGTTACTTTTAAACTAATGGGCAAAAGGAATTATTCCGAGTTCTTTTTTAAGTCTTTGAAAATTAAATTCTGTGTAATTTAACATAACTCATGTCTCCAACAGTTTGTAAAATGTAATCTGTAGTTGGGTGATTTTGGGTAAAAAAATGGTTAAATGAAAAAGTGAAATTGAAACCATAAAACCCCATCCTTGAAACGTTGTAAATTTGGGCCCCAAAAAGCAGTCGATATTCAAAGATAAAATGTCTAAGATGCCCAACAGTAGTTGTGTATTATGTGATTGCTTTAAAAGTTTAAATCAATTTACTGACTAACGTGCTGACTCGGCACCAGTATAGTTTTATATTGGAAAAACTATCCAATCATCCACACCAAATGAAACTGTTAATAATAATAATGAAAATGATTATCTCACTACATCCTCTCCAATAATGACATCATCAACGTCAGCATATGTTGTTATATCTGTAATCAAACAATAGATACTCAATGTTTATAATCTACAGATGACATTTGTTGTCTCTCTGTCTGTGTCCAAATATTGTGTCATTAATATTTTGCATCTGCTCCTTTTTCAAGATAAAATGTGGCTTTTATTCTTCACCCTATGCAGCAAGGGTCTATGATAGTTATTGTATTGATATTATCTAAGGATGTCCTGTCCGACAGGTCACAGCAGCATCTGTAGATTCATTTTAAGAGTCTTTTGATGTGTATTGAACTGGTTTTAAGTAAAACATGGGAGAGAAAATATTCGTGGTGAAGGGGCAGCTTGTATTTCTGCAAATACATACAAACACATACATTTTCGCCAGCAAGAGGTGTAATGATTGTTCGCGCCTTCACGTACAATAAATGCAATAAAGCTGGTTTAAGTCAACGCGTGAAAGGCGTGAGACTGTTCCCACGATGAGCCTTAATGCACTCCAACATAACAGTACACAATAGACTGTCTTCGTATCGTATAGCCATGATGCCGGGTCATTGTATTCCAAACCTATTCACAAGCAGGTTTGACTTATTTCCAAAGTGTCCGGGTCAAGGATGCAGGTCAGCCATATTGTTGTCTGGTCACATCTGATCGACTGCCGGGTCATTACATCCGAATATGGGTATTGTGACATTTAGAAGAATTTCTGATAATGGTGGGAAAAGGGTAATATTTCCCTACGATAACATCCCTCCTTGATTGTTCAAAGTAAGCATTTTCCTTCATAGTAAGCCTGGGAATGCACATTGTCAGGGTAATGTCCCATGAACTGACGTAATTCATTTCTTTTTCCATTATCATTTTCATCAAATCCGTTGGAAAGTATATTAAGTATATATATTAAGTAAGTATATTAGGCCCTGTATTATCCCACGTTCAGTCTAATCCGACCAAAATGTCCTTTATATCCTTTAAATCCCCTTATACATGTATTATCATATAGTAATCAAACATTCTATCCGACACTGTTTTGAGTGGTCCGGCTCACTCAGTGAACACCGACCTAAACATAGTAAGAAAACTACAAATTTATGTGTTAAACAAAAGAAAACCTTTATAAACGTAATAGTGAAACAAATATGTCCAATACACCTTGTGCAGGTCCATAATAGTAAGCAGGTTAGATTTCTGCAGTTTCATGTCTCAAAAATAAGAGAGTCCCTTGGTTTCTTCTTTTGATATTGTATTAAGATAATTTAACAACGTTGTTTTCTGTACAATGTTTTCATGTCAGAGACTTGATGTTAGTCTGTAAACGTCCAAACTGTTTTGAGTGGTTCCGTTCACTCTGTGAACACCGACCTAAACACGTACAACTTTATGGATAATAACTTCTGGTTTATTGCCATTACATGTAGAGACGTTTCGATGTAGATTCTTACACCGTTATCGAGCTGGAACAATAAACTAGAAGTTTGCAAATAAGTAAGAACAACGTACAACTTTATGGAAAATAACTTCTGGTTTATTGCCATTACATGTAGCGACGTTTCGATGTAGATTCTTACACCGTTATCGAGCTGGAACAATAAACTAGAAGTTTGACTGGCATACTAGAAGTTTGCAAATAAGTAAGAACAACGTACAACTTTATGGAAAATGACGTCTGGTTTATTGCCATTACATGTAGAGACGTTTCGATGTAGATTCTTACACCGTTATCGAGCTGGAACAATAAACTAGAAGTTGGCAAATAAGTAAGAACAACGTACAACTTTATGGAAAATAACTTCTGGTTTATTGCCATTACATGTAGCGACGTTTCGATGTAGATTCTTACACCGTTATCGAGCTGGAGGTGAGGTGAAATTGGGTTTAACGTCGCGTCCAAGTTTATTGCACTTATATAGCGACGTGCATGCACGTGTGTGTGTGGCTGCTTGTACTTGTCCGGACTGATGCCGATTTTAGTGCTAGCCCACTGAGATACCATGCTGCAGTTTAACATGAATACCCCACTCAGACACAGTATACTGACTCCGAGCCGACCAGTCCTTGTTTTAGCCCCTTAATGCCGAGCGCCAGACAGGGTAACAACAAGTACCATCTTTTAACGTCTTTTGGTATGACGCGGCCGGGGATCGAACCCCGAACCTTCCGCTCTCCGGGCGGACGCTCTACCTCTAGACCACGGATGCGGTCTTATCGAGCTGGAACAATAAACTAGAAGTTGTTATCCATAAAATTGTACGTTTTCTAACTTAATGACCAACATATGCCTGTTTGACTGGCATACTAGAATTTGGCAAACAAGTAAGAACAACGTACAACTTTATGGAAAATAACTTTTGGTTTATTGCATAGCGATTTTTACATCGACACGTCGCTATATAAACCAGAAGTTGTTATACAGAAGGGTGTACGTTTTTCTAACTTCTGGAATGCCAATCTCACAGCAACATCAACACATGTCGTATTGCTTTTAGCGACATGTTTACTTGGAGTTTAGTACATGTATTTAGTATACAACCTTCATTCAACTCTAAACAAGGATTAACACAATAAAAAACCCAATTAACTTTACCATGTGCCGCGTAGCATAATAACAGGGAAGATCCGGGTTAGAAATGGTCTTCAACAACTCATGCTGGTCGTGCGAGACGGATAACGGGATTGGGTGGTCAGGGTCACTGACTTTGTTGTTGCATGTCATCGTATCCCAATTGCGTTGATCGATGCCAATGATGTCAATCACTGGATTATCTGCTCGATTATTTACAGACCACCACCACATAGATGGAATATTGCTGAGTGCGGTGTTAAAGAACAGACAAACAAACAAAACCTTTGTAAACGTCTTTGTCTGTCGCCAGAGTGCGACGTTAAACAAACAAACAAACAAACAAACAACGAACAAACTGAGTGCTTAATGTGGTTTGTTGCCTCTGGAACCTGGCCCCGTTCCACAAAGCGATCTTAGCGCTAAGACGATCGTAACTCCCATACTTTAACATAGACTTACGTCAGTCGTAGCGCTAAGATGGCTTTGTGGAACGGGCCCCTGGCCACCATATCTCCCTGTGGCCTGTCATACATATAGAGTGTCTAGCTTAGTGGTACCGGTGCCTTGTCGTATTGACCATTTGTTTATTGTCTTTATCCTTTGAGATTACATGGAACCACAATCTCTGTCAGTACTATTCAAGAACTATAACTAAAACATCTGGCTCTATCCATACGGGGAACCAATCCTGGGTATTTGGTGTGATGAGTGAACCTATCACACGCTACACATAACCGGGATTGTTTTACTGCTAAGATGTCATACTCTTTAGCCGAACACAGTACTCATTTATCATCCAAAACTGGCTCCCACAGGAGATATCGCTTCGATTAGATCAAGCGATATGTACACTGTAGATATCGCTGCAATGAAATGACATCACAATGCTTTGCAGACCATTGTGACGTCACTGGTTACCATGACGTCACAATCAAATGACATCACTAATGGCTCTGCTACTGAAGCTGTTAGCAGTACTTTTTACACTGAAGACACTTCTAATTACTGTCTACAAATTGAAAAAGTTGGAAGAATGATGTTGGATGATGAATAAAATCTCACCCTCGTGTCTTTTGATATCAAATATATCAACACTCGTTGATAAAAGTGGCAAAAATCCTCGGCAAGGCTCGGAATTTTTCCACTTTTATCAACGTTAACTCGTGTTGATATATTTGATATCAAAAGACACTCGGGTGAGATTCTCTATATCTATACGGGTTTATATACGGGTCTATACAACTCTCGTCCAAGACTGTCTGATATATAACAAGGCACAGAGATATACTTGTAGCACAACCTATATTCTGAAGTCTATAAAAATCGTAGGGGTATTCGTTGTCACCTGCGGAGATGTCCTTCTCAGGACACGAAGTGACGAGTAGAGTTACCTCCCTTACACCAGCCCACAAAAGCGTTTTTAGATGAATGCCATGCCAAGACAACCTCTTTGTGAATTATCACATCGAATAATATTTTGATATATGATTTCGCAATTGAAATGAGTTTAATATACTTCTGAAAAAAATGTTATTGACATTAAGTGGCACACTGAGGCAACTTTGAACAAATTAAAACAATAGTGTTATATTAACCTCCAAATATTTCGACTTACATTTCGATATGTAGTAGAAAAACCACGACTACATAAATAGTAAATAGTGGATCCCTAGCTACGACTACATCTTAATGTGGATTGTCATGGTGTTGTCATGTTTTGTCATGGTGTTTCCATGGTATTGTCATTGTGTTACCATGGTTTTGTCATGATTTTGTCATGGTGTTGCCATGGTGTTGTCATGATGTTGCCATTGTTTCGTTAATGTTTGGCATGGTGTTGTCATGGTTTTGTCATTGTTTTGTTAAGTTTTGTCATTGTTTTGCCATGGTGCTGTCATGGTGTTGCCATGTTTTTGTTAATTTGTGACCTTTTGTTTCCATGGTTTTGTCATGGTGTTGCCGTGGTTTTGTCATGGTGTTGCCGTGGTTTTGTCATGGTGTTGCCGTGGTTTTGTCATGGTGTTGCCATGGTTTTGTCATGGTGTTGCCATGGTATTATCGTGGTGTTGCCATGGTTTGTTATGTTTTTTCATGGTGTTGCCACGTTTTTGTCATGGCGTTGTCATGGTGTAGTCAAGGTGCTATCATGGTGTTGTCAGTGTGGCCGCGGTTAAGTGGCTGCCTTCACTTCTGTATAAACACCGAAATAGAACACCCGAAGAGTACATTAGAACTGAAAACCTGTTTCACAAATCTATACCACCAGTCACACACACACAGTCAGTCGGTGGGTTGGTCTAATGCCTTGACTACCCAGAGGCCTTGAACGTATCGGGTCAGCTACCACGCCTCATACCGGCCCCCCGTCCCGACCCACGTCCCTGAAACAGGTTATATGCGTCTGAGGGAAGAGAATTCTTCATTATTTAACGTCAGCAATTATTCTGTAATAGGCCGTGATGCGCACAGTTGTGAAACTGGTTAGATATCTACACCGGCCTAGACAACCCCCATTTTGGGGTGAACCGTGCCCTAAATAACTGGTGTTGTGGAACGAAGACCGCATTTATCCTGCCGGGGTGTTAACCCGGTGAAGTTACTGATACCGATGCTAAGTGATTTCTGGGAGCACTCAGCTGGTCATCTTTGTAGCCTGGGAGGTTTGACAGAGCATTAGACGTAGGCGTGGCGTGATCGCTTTGAGTGTGTTCTGCTGATAGAGCGGACATAGATCATGTTCAGCTTTAGTGGTATTTTCAGAAGCAGTACTTTAAATATTCATCGAGGCATATCGAGCCGGATTATTCACCGAGTTTTAATCATGTTTCGCTCTGATCTTCTCGTCATATCCTACCCGACATGTCTCCTTTTGCAGTGTTGCATTAGACGTTGTACACATCTCCCCTTGAGGCAGTGTTGCAGAAGACGTTGTACACATCTCCCCTTGTGGCAGTGTTGCAGAAGACGTTGTACACATCTCCCCTTTGTGACAGTTTTGCAGAAGACGTTGTACACATCTCCCCTTGTGACAGTGTTGCATTAGACGTTGAAGACATCTCCCCTTGTGACAGTGTTGCAGAAGACGTTGTACACATCTCCCCTTGTGGCAGTGTTGCAGAAGACGTTGTACACATCTCCCCTTTGTGACAGTTTTGCAGAAGACGTTGTACACATCTCCCCTTGTGACAGTGTTGCATTAGACGTTGAAGACATCTCCCCTTGTGACAGTGTTGCAGAAGACGTTGTACAAATCTCCCCTTGTGACAGTGTTGCAGAAGACTTTGTACATATCTCCCCTTGTGACAGTGTTGCAGAAGACGTTGTACACATCTCCCCTTGTGGCAGTGTTGCAGTAGACGTTGTGTTGTAGTAGACGTTGTACACAACTCCCCTTGTGACAGTGTTGCAGTAGACGTTGTGTTGCAGTAGACGTTGTACACATCCCCCCTTGTGACAGTGTTGCAGAAGACGTTGTACAAATCTCCCCTTGTGACAGTGTTGCAGAAGACTTTGTACACATTTCCCCTTGTGACAGTGTTGCAGAAGACGTTGTACACATCTCCCCTTGTGGCAGTGTTGCATTAGACGTTGTGTTGCAGTAAACGTTGTACACAACTCCCCTTGTGACAGTGTTGCAGTAGACGTTGTGTTGCAGAAGACGTTGTACACATCTCCCCTTGTGGCAGTGTTGCAGAAGACGTTGTACACATCTCCCCTTGTGGCAGTGTTGCAGAAGACGTTGTACACATCTCCCCTTGTGACAGTGTTGCAGAAGACGTTGTACACATCTCCCCTTGTGACAGTGTTGCAGAAGACGTTGTACACATCTCCCCTTGTGACAGTGTTGCAGAAGACGTTGTACACATCTCCCCTTGTGACAGTGTTGCAGAAGACGTTGTACACATCTCCCCTTGTGACAGTGTTGCAGAAGACGTTGTACACAACTCCCCTTGTGGCAGTGTTGCAGAAGACGTTGTACACATCTCCCCTTGTGACAGTGTTGCAGAAGACGTTGTACATATCCCCCCTTGTGACAGTGTTGCAGAAGACGTTGTGCCGTCTCCCCTTGTGGCAGTGTTGCAGAAGACGTTGTACACATCCCCCCTTGTGACAGTGTTGCAGAAGACGCTGTGCCGTCTCCCCTTGTGGCAGTGTTGCAGAAGACGTTGTACATATCTCCCCTTGTGACAGTGTTGCAGAAGACGTTGTACACATCCTCCCTTGTGACAGTGTTGCAGAAGACGTTGTGCCGTCTCCCCTTGTGACAGTGTTGCAGAAGACGTTGGACACATCTCCCCTTGTGGCAGTGTTGCAGAAGACGTTGTACACATCTCCCTTTGTGACAGTGTTGCAGAAGACGTTGTACACATCTCCCCTTGTGACAGTGTTGCAGAAGACGTTGTACACATCTCCCCTTGTGACAGTTAAAGACGATTACATGCAGCTGTTGTCACAAACATCACAATGAAAGCTATTGTGTCAGCCCCGAAACCTGCATTCATGCACCGCATTATCATGCTACAATACCCACCTTTAAACACTCACAGACGCACTAACGTAACCCCCAATAAAACTTAAAAGAGATGTGGAGGTTGGCCTCTGTTTTGCACCACTTACACACATATATCATCCTTATTTGAAATGTATTTCTCACCAAACATACATATCACAACCGGGTATACCTGCTGGAATTTGACCACCAACGCGCAAGGCACGTTAACGGGTAACATCCCCTTGCTCTGCATGCGCAACACACCACCATGGAGGATGTTCATATTAGAGGATAATGTTGTGGTCATGAAATTGTCTCTTACACATCACCCGTGTTAACATTGCAAAAAAAAATTATTTCCGTGACAAAGAGTCTGTTCAAGAATAAGTACGTGTTTTAGCCTACAAATTGTAACAAGTAATTCACATTCTTTATCGAGCCTCCCAGGCCCAGAACACAGCGGATAGTAAAGTGGATTCTGGTCATACTCTAAGGACCAAGTCACGTATTGCAGTCATAGAACGTATTAATGTTTGCAGGTTGTGTGATAGGTAAACATAGGTAAAGAAAACACTATAGGTAATATCAAAGCAGGTCTTTCAGTCAACGTTACAATTGCTCGCTGGCTATTTCGCTACACACAGGAATGCGCCCATAGCATCCACAGGCATTGTATTTCAAACAAATGCTGTAACATAACGCTACACTTAGATAAATGTGCCTCCCGCTTAATCTCACGCAGAAGGACTATACAATGTATGGCAATCATTGTGAACACTGTAACAATGCAAAGAAGACTATAATTTTGCGAATGCATAGTAATTTGATCCGCCTGCAAAGAGGAAGCTTCTCTGCAATGGAGTCTTGAAGTGGGTGATAGCGTGTAGGACTGAACCTATGTATTAAGCCTGACGAGCTAGAGATTGAACCACAGGCTTCTGGACCACCCGTGTAATGATATGACTTGATGGCTGTTATACGTGACTACATTGCATAATGATTGTCGTTTGTATCAGCGGAGAGCTTGTAATTGCGCGTTTACAAATCATTGCATTTTCATGGACTGAAAGGGGTACAAAACTGGGTGTAACTTTTCTAGGTTCGATTTCCCTCTATCAATAACGGATCACATGAAGGCATTGTCTCTACACACAAATCTCTTTTTAACTGCGTCTAAACGTGGACTCATTGTACTCCAGACCATGACGGATGTTCACGCCAAGGAATCCAGACCTCTACTCTACATGACTTCAACCGTTCTGAAATAGCGAGTAATGGCGCTATCTAACGCCATCGAGCTTCCTTCCACATAATGCTTCGACATAGTTGGTCTCTCAGCGTGGAAGCAGTTATTTAATATTGCAAAGTTCGGTTGCTTATCCCAGTAGTTTCGGCTCGTGTAGTGTTTAGATACAATTATAAAACACAGCGGGGTTAATATGTCCTTCAGAACGTGTTTCCCCATTATCATGTGTCACTCGGTATGTGGCAACTACAGCCAAAATAGGTCACGTTTATGTCCTTCGTGAAACCTTGACGTTGTCACGTCGTCGTTATTGAGGTCAACATCAACCAACATCATTTCCAACATCCCCAACATCTTTAGTATCTCTTCCTGGCTCACAAAGGTAAAGATTTTATCATCTCTTCTCCGTAATTACAATACCAGCATAGTGACGGTTGGTCAGTAGTTCATTACATATGTATAAGTGTCCGCCATTCTAATGTCGGGGCGGTCGGGTAGCCTTGTGGTTAAAGCCTTCGCTCGTCACGCCGAAGACCCGGGCTCGATTCCCGACATGGGTACAATGTGTGAAGCCCATTTCTTGTGTCCCCCGCCGTGATATTGCTGGGATATTGCTTAAAGCGGCGTAAAACCATACTCACTAACTCTACTACTACTACTACTACTACTACTACTACTACTACTTATAATAATAATAATAATAATAATAATAATAATAACTCACTCATTCATTCTTATGTAATTGACAGCATATGCACATGTTATCACTACTCACACAACACCAACATCTACCCCTGTCGTTGTCAACGACATCTACCCATGAGGTCACCGCCTGTCCCTGTCGTTGTCAGGCACAGCGACTTGACAGCGTGATTTGATGGCGTGACTTCGTACCCCGAGGCTCTAGATCGTTGCTCACATTATTAATCACTGGATTTTCTTGTCCAGATTCCATTGTTTACAAGACGTAGTCACATAGTTAAACAACACACACACACACACACACACACACACACACACACACACACACACACACACACACACACACACACACACACACACACACACACACACACACACACACACACACACACACACACACACACACACACATACACACACACACACACGCCTTTAAACAAATTCCTTAATTCTTATGCATTTCAAGTGTGTGACTGTTAGCCCGGTCTTAGGAGACCTTTATGTGTAAATGCCGACGGGGCCGTTTCACGGTTGAGCAGGTTTAAACAAACATGGCACTGTTCTTGTAAAAAACGTTAGCATCTGAAATGTCATATGAGTTCCATGTCAATGATTTCTAAGTTTTCTGAAGAGAGAGTCTGTCAAGTAACAAGCTATGTACGTGTAGAAATATGTAACCTGCGTAAATATCCATTCTCACAAATTAAAAACAACAAATACAGAAAATAAGTTGTATGAACAATGTCAATAACTAGTTGTAAATTCTGCATAGGTCCACGATCAACCGTCACACAGGCACCTGTTTGGAAGATATACAAATCATATCCAAATTTCACAATCTTTGTAGATTTAGATATTTTATGTTCCACAATCCTGAAAGTGACCCTAATGTTGCAGATGGCACATGTGCGACTTGCCCTGTCTCTATCTTGATACCCAAAGTTTTACATATTAATTTGATGTTTCACTTCGAAATAAAGGGTGCGCTCTGAGATGTCTACTGGATACGTTCGTTATATAGGGAGATTACAACAGGGCGCAAGAACCAGCTCTTCTGAAATTCATATAACGCTTCCGTTCTCTTCATGGGTATCGTGCGTTATATTTTAATTCCAGTGAGTGTACTTTATGGTTAATGCGCTTACGGTAGTTCGTGTTATAAAATGATTAAGGTAATATGTTGACATGGTGGCTAAAGGAACCATTTGTTCAGAAACGTGGAGTCACAAGGTCAATAAAAGCTGCTTCAACAAAGAGCCCTAAGCTACTGGTAGAGTATTTACCTTGTGTATCCGCTTTGACAAGAACTTATTTGACCGTATTGGGGTTACTTCATTAATAACTGCGCTTATCACGGTCTCAAGAGTTCCAGGAACAGCCTGGGGACCGTCATTAAGGTAGAACGAGGGTAACGAACGGTATGAAATTAATTTGTAAATATTACATTTCCAATATAGGACAAACATTTCAAAATGTGACCAAAACATGTTTGAAGCAATAACCTATTTTGACTTGTACCAAATGTTCTCGTGTTTTTTTCCGGCGAACAATTGGCTTGCCTTTGCATGTGTTTGTGACGGGTACCACCGGTGGGGCATGACACAGTCACATTTTCGGGAACACCTGGTGTCCTCACTGTTGATAATGAGGCATATGCTCATCATATAGTTGGAATTGTACAAACTGCATTAAGTACATATTTCTTATTAATATGAAATTCTTTTTTTCCTTTAAGTTTCCCATCATGATCCGTGAAGATCCGGGGTTGAATAGGTCTTCAGCAACCCATGATTGCCGTGAAAGGCGACTATGCTTCTCGTAAGTGGTGACTAACGGGATCGGATGGCCAGGCTCGCTGACTTGGTTGATGCATGTCATTGTATCCAAATAACGGGGATCGATGCTCATGATGTTAATCACCGGATTGTCTGGTCCAGACTGGATACTTTACAGACCGCCGTCATATAGCTGGAACATTGCTGAGTGCGACCTTAAACAACAAACAAACAAAATATACCCAACAAAATGCCTTGAACATATAAGAAACGTTTGTATAGATTATAAGCTCCCGCGTGTTTGTAATAACTATTTATTTATGACGGTTAACAGTTGATGGCATATTCTGTTGACGGCCGCCCCCTTACTTGTCACGAGTGCTGACCCGCTGTTCAAACAGTCGACTTAAAGAAGTGGTTTGTTTGTTTGTCCACCTACGCCATTTTCCAGATCACGTTCGGTTATGTCATTTTGAAGTACAAGGATAGTTTGAGTAAACCTTCCAACACTGCCGACGGACATATCAATGACAAGTCACACTTGATTTACATTCTATACAGTTAAGAGCCAAAAAATGTCGGTTTGTCGTCTCCAGTTCGTTTAACTAAAATAAAAATAGAAAAGGTTTGATTTCGGCTGAGGGCAATGACAATAACACGGTTCTCAACATCGTAATAGCCTTTATTTCAAAACCGGTTTTATGCGCATCAATACTTTATGAAATGTGAAATAATTATAGTATTTATTATTATTCTTTCAACATAGCTTTGTTTGGTACTATGTGGAAATAGAGGCATGAATCTTGCCAGACAGCTTATTGAAATATGGGTGCACACACCTCTCGGCGTATTAGGAGGACCATGCGACTATTGCTCAAATCGTGTTGTTTGACGAGGGTTTCAGCATTCAAAGCCCTAGTACAGCTATCAAAAGGTTTTATGGAAGACATGTCGGGGGACATTTCCCCTGTGACGGACAAGATCAGTGATCAAAATAATTCTCCATGTAATTCCCCATTTTGATTGGTACAACATGAACATTTACTTGCCTTTGCATGTGTTTGTGACAGCTGCCACCGGTGGGGCAGGATATGCTCACCTTTTGTCGAAAACCTGTGTCATCACTATTTGAAAGTGATTTAGAAACACATGCCAACAGTCCACTGGACTTTGTATATGATTATGAAAAATGGTTTTGTTTCTTTTTTGAAGTGACGCACTGACACCAACATCGTGTAGCATGTATAGCAAGGACGATGAAGATGTTCCTCCATTATCGTGCAGACAGAGAATACAGTGTACAGTTAGGTATTCGTGTGTTGGCTATAAAACGACTGTTTCAGGGAGTGTTCACTGTGGAAGGGGGTTCAATGAACATGACAGAACATTACAGAACATAAATTCCTCATCGTATACTGGGAATCATGACTGCAACATACATTGAATGAATGAGGGACTGAGTTAATATTTAACGCCACATCGGCAGTATTCGGCCGTATCGTGACGAGAAGTTATATATTAATGATACAAATAATTAGTCTAAATAAAAACAAAACTGTCAACGATGGGGTGTACAATAACAAGAATATCACAGATTCGATTTAAAACTAGTTGAGAATATTTAAAAGCAGTGAGCATTAGTGAACAACACAATATAAAAATGAATGAGAGACCGAGGATGGTGTTACTCCTCTTTTAGCGTTATTCCAGCAATACCACAGCTAGAGACACAATAAAGGATAGTGTGGATAATACTTTGTCACTCTGGATCTTTATGCATAGAGCCTAATATAGATGAAGCGGCTTCATAGGTCCTGATTTTCTAGCACTGGAGGGTAAATCCATGAAAGGGAACTGGCTATTTGACTAATATTTAACTATGAGATCATAGATATACCCGATGCTCAAGTTAAACTTTAATTAAATACACCCTTTAAATATCATCATGATACAAGACACATCATCGTTTGTGATAAGCATAACACTCCTACAGCGATGAACACCTATATTAGCTGGGGGCTTCCCACGTCCAAAAACGCCCATGGGCTTCAAGAATTTGTTCACATTGAAATACCTAGCTGCTGCATATTTTTGATGAATGACCCTGCTATTACATACATTCATATGAAAGTACATGATATGAAAGATCAAGTCTGAGATTTCGCACAAATTGCCCCTAGCATATGTCGTCTAAGTTTCGCTTGGCTGACGTCTTTATATTGAATTAAAACGAATCATTGCGATCTCCCCAGCAACTTAAACCGGTAAAGATGTGACACACAGTTTACTTCTTCTGTAAAATGTTTGCACCGCCTTCGGGAAAAGCGATCATTTGTCCTGATTATTCGTTTTATGAAGAGAAGAATAAAGCGACAAAACCCTTTCCATATCCCTTTCATTTCAAAACGTTTCATGGTAGACATGTGGAGGACCAAAACGTTTCATGGTAGACATGTGGAGGACCAAAACGTTTCATGGTAGACATGTGGAGGACCAAAACGTTTCATGGTAGACATGTGTTGGACCAAAACGTTTCATGGTAGACATGTGGAGGACCAAAACGTTTCATGGTAGACATATGTTGGACCAAAACGTTTCATGGTAGACATGTGGAGGACCAAAACGTTTCATGGTAGACATGTGGAGGACCAAAACGTTTCATGGTAGACATGTGGAGGACCAAAACGTTTCATGGTAGACATGTGGAGGACCAAAACGTTTCATGGTAGACATGTTGATGACCAAAACGTTTCATGGTAGACATGTGGAGGACCAAAACGTTTCATGGTAGACATGTGGATGACCAAAACGTTTCATGGTAGACATGTGGAGGACCAAAACGTTTCATGGTAGACATGTGGAGGACCAAAACGTTTCATGGTAGACATGTTGATGACCAAAACGTTTCATGGTAGACATGTGGAGGACCAAAACGTTTCATGGTAGACATGTGGATGACCAAAACGTTTCATGGTAGACATGTGGAGGACCAAAACGTTTTATGGTAGACATGTGGAGGACCAAAACGTTTCATGGTACACATGTGGAGGACCAAAACGTTTCATGGTACACATGTGGAGGACCAAAACGTTCATGGTAGACATGTGGAGGACCAAAACGTTTCATGGTACACATGTGGAAGACATCAAACATTTGACTGATCAGTGACCACAGTTATGTCCGATCAATTTCCTTTTTTGACTTGTACCATATCTCCCCGTGTTTTTGTGCGGTTGAACAATTAACTTGCCTTTGCATGTGTTTTTGACAGGTGTCCCGGTGGTGCATAGTGATTCATAAACACATGTTCATGGTTCAGTCTGAATCCAGCAGTGGACCCTGTTTTTAACAGAGATTTCTTGTCACTATGGCCATGTTTTTGTCGCTTGTATTATTCTGTTGCCAGACCCTTCAAACAGTTTATCGTACTTTTATCGGGGGTATACGTCTTGTAAAGCCCCTGCCAAAAAAGAAATATCTGTATCCCCTTGCATTGATTTCAGCGGCAGTAGCCTATTTATGACAATAATATATGTTTCTTGTCCTCTATCCCCTCCACCCATCTATTCATTTAGTGCTGCGTTCTAGCCATCTAGCAATCTAGCCATCTAGCTTGTAGGGTTATCAATGACTACAAGGTTGGGTAGCCTTGTGGTTAAAGCGTTGGCTCGTCACGTCGAAGGCCCGGGTTCGATTCCCAACATGGGTTCAATGTGTGAAGCACATTATCCGGTGTCCCCGCCGTGATATTGCTGTAATATTGCTAAAAGCGGCGTAACACCACAGTCACTCACTTACCAGCAAGACCCTGAGATTTGTACCAGTCATTAAGACAGCCATGGCAGATAGAGCATAATCTGCTGCCGCACTTGCTCTGTGAACACTATCCTCAGTGAGCTCAGACTAGTTTTCCAGGTCTCAGGTGCGGCCTAAAGAGAGTTAAAACAGTTTAAAACAGATTCTTCTTCTAAAGAGTTTCCCACTGTAATGATCTTTTCTATTTACTTGACACTTCATCAAGCGCCAGTGAGCAGTTTGGCGCCCTATAAACTGTATTATTCTTAGCGAAGAGGGGGCACGGGTGGCCCTGTCGTCTAAGACGCCGCGATTCGCAGAACAGAGTTGCGTCCCTTGGGCACGCCAGAAACCTATGATTGTCGGTTCGAATCCCGGTTCGCCCCAATTTTGTTTCTAGGTTTTTCAGCACCGTGCTCGTGGGTTTCACCGATGTGGTAAACGACTGAGACCTGCATTACTTCGGGCTTTCATCCAAATTAAGATGACACGCCATAATATAACTGGAATAATGTTAAAAACGGCGTTAAACCAAACTCACTCACTTACTCAGAGTGATAAATGGATCGAGCAACGTCATCATGTCACTTAAGATACTGTGTGTGATGGCATCCACTGACAATGTATTGGATATTATCATTACATCCGTTGCACATTCTACATTGTATTTTTACGGTTTAGAGTGGTGAGTGACTGGTCCTGAGCAGCAAACAGAAAAAAGCCCTCTGTTGCGCTTTTCAGGCCAGTCGACTTCACCCTAGCGATGAACATCTGCAGGGTTACGTTTCTTCTCACATAGCCCCGATGAACCGAAACACGATGCAGTGGTCTGTGCCGATTTGATATGATTTTTCGTTTGGTTGACACTCATCTCTGTCCCACGTCTGCAGAACAGAACCATCAATAGAATCAACATTATCAACACTCACATTGAGATTTTGTCCTACATTCTTGGCTCGTGACTGTGGAATGCTTTCATCGTGAGTCCTCACATGGTTCACAAGTGGATCATCACACAAATAAATGTGGGCAAGAGTGCACAATAAAATTCTGTCACGAAGAGCCTCCACGTTCATTATTAGCATTATTATTATGATGATTATTATTATGGTTATGATTATGATGATGATGATGACGATTATTATTATTATTAGTAGTAGTAGTAGTAGGGTGAGTGTGTATGGATTTACGCCGCTTTTAGCAATATTCCAGCAATATCACGGCGGGGGACACCAGAAATGGGCTTCACACATTGTACCCATGGCGGGAATCGAACCCGGTTCTTCGGCGTGACGAGCAAACGGTTTAACCACTAGGCTACCCGACCGCCCCAGTAGTAGTAGAAGTAGTAGTAGTAGTGGGAGAATGTGGAGACTTCCCAACACTGCTGCCTTCTGCATTACCATAATTGTCAGAGGGCTGTATTCCTGGTAGCAACCTCGGGTACTCTCCCAATGTCAGTCAACAGATTGTGAAGTAACAAACCTAAGGCACCGAGAACAATAGGGAGTCGGACAACTTGGTGCTTTGGGTGCAAGCGTGACATTTCGAAAGCTAGGTCCTAAAATTTGCCATGTTTGTCCTGAATCTTGTCAATAATATTAGCGTCAAAAGGGACAGAAAAGTCAGTGATAATATTATTATTGTCGTCGTCGTTGTTGTTGTTGTTGTTGATTCCGGTCACAACGATATGCGCGTATTGCGGGGCCACACAGGGCCAGTATCATCCTTCGCCCCGTCCGGGGGGCATTCCATGTACGTCTGATCGAATTCCGCCAACATGCAGCCTTGAACGATACCTCCCAACAACAGATTTCAGCGGGCTTTCATTCATGACGTTACAGGTGCTCAATCAATCTAAGTAGGGGGCCATCGCTTCATCATACTCCGTCTCATTATTGGATGTATGACCTGAAGCGCTTGTAGCTGAGAGATACGGCGTCTTGACCGTTTCAACTAGTGTAAACTGATCTCAGTTGATCTTCATTGGTGCATTATTGTTAGTATTGAATAAAGCAATCTGTAAGTAGTTATCTCTGTATGTTTGAGTATGTTTTATGAACCACGAATCTGACCATCGCTCAATTACTAACATGTTAGAATGGTGTAAGAGAGGATTGCTTCATGGCTGGAATATTGCCAATGGGATTTCAATTAATTTCAATCAGCTGCAAATCTGCAAATTAAATCAAAGTCGCTCACTTTTAATGCATTTGCTAGTGCCTTAATGGAATTGTTATGATGTTTATTTTTTATAAACCTTGAACATGCATATTTTCTGTAAGCCAAACGATCTGTTTTGGACACGGATTATACGCCGGATGAGCTGTCTGTGATGGGTACTGGTAACAAGCTTGAACATATATCTGTGATGGACATAGGTAACAAGCTTGAACATCTATCTGTGATGGACACAGGTAACAAGCTTGAACATATATCTGTGATGGACACAGGTAACAAGCTTGAACATATATCTGTGATGGACACAGGTAACAAGCTTGAACATATGTCTGAAATGGACACAGGAAACAAGCTTGAACATATATCTGTGATGGACATAGGTAATAACCTTGAACATCTATCTGTGATGGACATAGGTAATACGCTTGGACATCTATCTGTGATGGACATAGGTAACAAGCTTGAACATCTATCTGTGAAGGACATAGGTAATGAGCTTGAACATATATCTGTGATGGACACAGGTAATAAGCTTGAACATCTATCTGTGATGGACACAGGTAACAAGCTTGAACATATGTCTGAAATGGACACAGGAAACAAGCTTGAACATATATCTGTGATGGACATAGGTAATAACCTTGAACATCTATCTGTGATGGACATAGGTAATACGCTTGGACATCTATCTGTGATGGACATAGGTAACAAGCTTGAACATCTATCTGTTATGGACACAGGTCATAAGCTTGAACATCTATCTGTGATGGACATAGGTAATAAGCTTGAACATCTATCTGTGATGGACACAGGTAACAAGCTTGAACATATGTCTGAAATGGACACAGGAAACAAGCTTGAACATATATCTGTGATGGACATAGGTAATAAGCTTGAGCATCTATCTGTGATGGATACTTGTAACAAGCTTGAACATATATCTGTGATGGACACAGGTAACAAGCTTGAACATCTATCTGTGATGGACATAGGTAACAAGCTTGAACATATATCTGTGATGGACACAGGTAACAAGCTTGAACATATATCTGTGATGGACACAGGTAACAAGCTTGAACATCTATCTGTGATGGACACAGGTAACAAACTTGAACATCTATCTGTGATGGATACTGGTAACAAGCTTGAACATCTATCTGTGATGGACATAGGTAACAAGCTTGAACATATATCTGTGATGGACACAGGTAACAAGCTTGAACATTAATCTGTGATGGACACAGGTAACAAGCTTCAACATATATCTGTGATGGACACAGGTAAAAAGCTTAAACATCTATCTGTGATGGACACAGGCTCAAGCTTGAACATCTATCTGTGATGGATACTGGTAACAAGCTTGAACATCTATCTGTGATGGACATAGGTAACAAGCTTGAACATATATCTGTGATGGACACAGGTAACAAGCTTGAACATCTATCTGTGATGGATACTGGTAACAAGCTTGAACATATATCTGTGATGGATACTGGTAACAAGCTTGAACATATATCTGTGATGGACACAGGTAACAAACATGAACATCTATCTGTGATGGACACAGGTAACAAACTTGAACATCTATCTGTGATGGACACAGGTAACAAGCTTGAACATATATCTGTGATGGACACAGGTAACAAGCTTGAACATATATCTTTGATGGACACAGATGACAAGCTTGAACATATATCTGTGATGATAGTGTATCATGTACTGTACCAAGGGAAACGGTTAAAGCAACTGCCCATATTACTCAGTATTCACTGTAAGCAGATGATGCGCCCTCCAGTCTCGTTACAGCGAGCATGGTTATAATCAATACTTAAAATATGGCGAAAAGTACTCAAGCTTCTCTCAATAATTTATTCATCTCTAAAATTTGCATTCGAGGTTTTTTCTGACCACAACTACACAATAGAGAAAAACCCAATTACATTCCTGCCATGCCCTCAGTATTCGGATAACCGTTCCGATTTCAAACTACGCCATTAAAATAATTTCCTATTCATTACCTGAAGTATGGCGAGAGGCCAACTATACACACATGACCTGACCTTATACCTCAAGGATCTTTTTACTCAAGAACTTTAAGAAACCAACAGAGCGATACATCCCCGAACGCCGCAGAGAGAGACAATTCTAAGCTGTGCAACCTTACCCGTCGGTTTCTTGGAGAATACACTTACACAACACTGAAGGACAACGCCAAAAGGAAGAAGATAAATGCGTTGACTATTGTTTTGTTTACAGGGTCGATTGTTAACTTTTATTCTCAGATTAAATGGAGAATACCATTGTACCCTAATGATTTATTTGTAACAAATCCTTAGATTGTGTAGGGTGTCAGTGTTTAATGCTGGTTTGAGTCATCGAGGACCAGGACATGTTCCGTAGTACTCAACACGCATAACGCCCATGGTGTTTTACCTGTAAGAACAAAAACCTCAATACGGATCTAAAATCTTATTTTTTAAAACTTGTTCAGGCTGAACTAAATATGTGAAATGGTGTTTGGCGTGGCGTCACACAGCAACGCACATTGCTTGTACTATTCCGGACTAATGCCGATTCTATAGTGCTGTGCCAACTGAGATACCATGTCGCAGTTTAACGTGAATACCCAACTCAGACACAGTATACGGTCCTTGTTTAGCCTCCTTATGCCGAGGACCAGGCAGAGTAACAACAAGTACCATCTTTGAACGTCTTTTGGTATGATGCGACCAGGGATCGAACCACGGACCTTTCGTTCTCCGGGCCGACGCTCCGGAGACGGTGGAAATAAATATATACTCAAATAGGATACCTAGAATAATAAGGTGAATAAATTATACATACCACGTATATGTTTGGATGCTAGAGGTCTCAGTACTTAATGTCTGTCTGGAACTGAAATGGCTTTCGTAAGAAACCGACCATTTCTATTATATATATTTCGTTATTGTTTTAAACCGATATTTTACAAAAACTGCTTTCATCTTTAGATGATTGTTTTTTACCTCAAGGTGTTGAAAAATAATTCTTGTCCAATTCTAGATCAAATTATTTAAGGAATCAAAAAAAGCAAAAAAACCTGTTTAAAATTATTAGATATAAAAAAGTCAAGGAGCAACGACCACTTTTTGAAGATGGATCTTATGTGATAGGTATTACCTAATGTATGTAACTAAATGAGATCAAGACAAACCCTGTTTAGGCTTGCATTTCGTTAGAAGTTAAATACACCTTTCAAAATACCATTGGATGAGACATGACATTCTATACCCAACTCACTCACCCTACACAAACCTCAACGTTTGAACTCATGGCCAAGATGTGTGTCACTGGGCTAAATATAAAGTGCTCCGAAATCAACAAGATAAAAACCTGGTGCGAAGGAGGAGCAGCTTCTTCACCCACGGGGGTGGGGGTGAGGGTAGAGGTGGGGGGTAGGTGGGTGGGTGGGGCATGGGGGTTGGGGGGATTAAGGGCGTGACACACCCACTCACCGTGGCAGGTTTGGGTGTACATGCTAAAGTTCACGCAACTATTTTCTATGCCTCAGTGGGTCGCCTCGAGCGAGTGAGCTAACATCTTGTCAAACAAGTTAGGTTTAAATTACTTGTTTCAAGGTGAAGGCTTTCCTGGCCCTACCTACCCAACATGAAAAGTCACTTTATGGTGAATTGCATACCGGTTGAAAAAAAAGGAATATTTTGATAGATTAGTTTGATATACTCTGTGCAGGCTGTAGGCAATGTAAAACTCGAGTAGGGATGCAACGGCCAGGTTAGGCCTATCTGTAGGATGGGAGAATGTCTTCACTGTTGTATATTACCGCGTGAAGGTAACCAGTAAAGCGGAACCAAGACTTATTTTCATTATTCCGAACATCTAGTGGCGTCATATTAGTTACAGAATAGGTTTTCCGCTTCAAACAAATGCAATTTTCACAATTTTCTCTTTGAAATCATTCCATACTCGACACCACCAAGTTCAGTATTGTACAGGGCACATAGCAAAATAGATTGCGGAATAATGAATCATGGGGTCATCAAATACACGGGTACTTTATATCGCTATTCGTTCACCTCAACTACTGTTTCGTGTATCTGGAAGGATACAAATGTAATATTTGCATATTAATTTGAAGTCCCTGTCATTTTTGTGTGTGAAAATGTTTTCCCTTGCTCCAACTACTCCTTGCCTCCCTCCTCAACACAAAATCCTTAACTCCACCTGACGCAAAAAACCAAACCCCACCCCGCAGGCAAAATCCCGAAAGCCAACCACGCCACAAATTCCCAAATCCCACCTCACCACAAAATCCTAGACCCCACCTCACCACAAAATCCTAGACCCCACCTCACCACAAAATCCTAGACCCCACCTCACCACAAAATCTTAAATCCCACCTCACCACAATTCCCGTACCCCGCCTCACCACAAACTCCCAAACCCAGCCTCACCACAAAATCCTAAACCGCACCTCGCCACAAAATCCCCAAACCCACCTCACCACAAAATCTTAAACCCCACCTCGCCACAAACTCCCAAACCCCGCCGCACCACAAAATCCCAAACCCCGCCTCACCACAAAATACAACACTACACCACAACATTCCACACCCCAATTATACATACCCCACCCACCACGCAATCCCAGACCATATCCGTAACAACAGACGCATTCTGTACAAAGTTCGGAGGAACCTCTGCAGTGACAGTTCACACTGCATGGCCGCGAATCGACCTCAGCAGAACTTTTCAAGCAAATTTGCATCTGGTTTATTCGTATGTATTTATCAGGGTTACGTAGCAGATTCCACTGCATGTTTCTTTACACAGCGGGGGCTTTTGGAAGCTGTTACTGCCGACAATAGCAGAGCGCTCTCGTCAAACCCGTTTTCATTGTAAACCCTGAACAATGGTCGTCCCTGCTTATTGTAGTGTCTCCTGTGCAGGTCATGGCGGGCGGTGTCCCCTACCTCCTACTGCAGGTAGATGGGTTGACGTTATTGATCAGTATATTTTGCTTCTGGGGGTTTTGTTTTTCGTTTAACAAAAATATAAATTTAAAAAAATCAACCACATAACAAATGTCATACTTGGGATAACACTTTCTCAGTAAAGGTACAGATTCTTGTACTTTTTGGGTTGAGTCCCGTCCGGGATCCCAACCCACACCTCCAGGGTGAGGTACCTAATCGATATCACGCCAAGTCAGCGATCAAACCCACTCAGCCACCGAGGCTTTCACGAAAATGAATGTCCAACTGGTAGTCTGGCTCACGTCATTTGACTGCCAGTTGTCGGATTTTCATTTGGCATTTTGTGATCAAAATCACCCATGTTTGAATTTATAAGGATAAATGACGGGTACATCTCACGGTGATGAGTGCCGTTACAAAAATGATCAATGTCCCTGCTTGTTACAGTGAGTGCCGAAAAGAATTATACTATCCATCTTACAATAACCTGCATACCCTAAGTTGATATTTAAGTGGATACACAGACTACAAACTGATGCTCTGTATCCTTCATCCTTCTCAACATGAAACCCTCCTGACAGGTATCAGAACTTTCCGTCACCTCATGCACTGTTTCATGTATCTGGAAGGATACAAATGTAATATTTGCATATTAATTTGAAGTCCCTGTCATTTTTGTGTGTGAAAATGTTTTCCCTAGCTCCAACTACTCCTTGCCTCCCTCCTCAACACAAAATCCTTAACTCCACCTAACGCAAAAAAACAAACTCCACCTCGAAGGCAAAATCCCGAAAGCCAACCACGCCACAAACTCCCAAATCCCACCTCACCACAAAATCCTAGACCCAATCTCACTACAAAATCCCAAACCCCCCATACCACAAAATCCTAAACCCCAACTCGCCACAACCCCCCTAACCCCGCCTCACTGCAAAATCCCAAACCCCACCTCGACACAAAATCCCAAACCCCGCCTCACCACAAAATCTTAAACCCCACCTCACCACAAAATCTGAAACCCCACCTCACCACAAATTCCCAAACCCCGCCTCACCACAAACCCCCAAACCCCGCCTCACCACAAACCCCCAAACCCCGCCTAACCGCAAAATCCCAAACCCCGCCTCACCACAAAATCCCAAACTCCGCCTCACCACAAAATCCCAAACCCCACCTCACCACAAAATCCCAAACTCACATCGCCACAAAATACTACACTACACCACAACATTCCACACCCCAATTATACATACCCCACCCACCACGCCATGCCAGACCGTATCCGTTACAACGAACGCAGTCTGTACACAGTTAGGAATGACGTCTGCAGTGATAGTCTACACTGCATGGCCGCGAATCCGCCTCAACAGAACTTTTCAAGCCGATTTGCTTGAGTTATCAGAGTTATCAAAGTTATCAGAACTTTCGTGAAGAGTACTTCTCATATTTATATGCACGAGTAACATATATTAACATACATTAACACTTACACCATGAGGTATCATAAAGGTGGCCCAGTCATATAAGACGCCGCAGTTCGCAGTTGCGTCCCTTGGCTACGCCAGAAACCCGTGATCGTGAGTTTGAATCCCGGTTCGCCCCGATTATGTTTCTAGCTTTGTCAAACAATACCCGCGCTCGTGGGTTTCACCGAAGTGGTAAACGTCTGAGACCTGCATCACTTCGGGCTTTCCTCCCACATCAAGCTGACACCCATGATATAACTGGAATACTGTTAAAGCGGCGTTAGAAGCCAACTCTCTCACTAACCATACGGGGCGGTCGGGTAGCCTAGTGGTTAAAGCGTTAGCTCGTCACGCCGAAGACCCGGGTTCGATTCCCGACATGGGTACAATGTGTGAAGCCCATTTCTGGTGTCCCCCGCCGTGATATTGCTGGAATATTGCTAAAAGCGGCGTAAAACCTCACTCACTCACTCACTAACCATACTCTATATAATCTACAGCGAAAATGTACAAATCATTTAATGTATGATACCCTTCATAAAACGCATTTTGACCTGACAAAATATGTCGTTCTAGTAAATGACTTGTAGGTCACCTTTCCCGGTTATTATAACGTTGTTTGTTTACAGAAATAGGCTTGTGTAAATCGAGTAAATCGCTCACCAATATTTCCCCACTACTGTCAACAAGGCTGCTTTCCGTTTTCCTTTCACTGTATATTTGCGTTGGCTGGTTTTCTTTGAAATGGACGTGAGTGAAAGAGACTCTGAACGCAAATAGTCGTGTTTTATCAAGTATTATTACTTTCATGTAGGGCCTGACATTACATATGCGGACTGACGCCTGCCTCTTCAACAACGTTCACTGCGAATAACGGGTTGGAGGCGTGTGTATATATGCCGACAATAAAATACCCTCAAGTAAATGGTTTTTTTGCAGGCTTGTCTTGACAAACAGAGACGTGAATACGCAGCGCCCATGGTATATGTATTATTACTACTGGAGAAGCGCTTCCTCTTAGCCTTGTAGGTAAGTAGGGTTCGGGCTTCAAGCGAGTCTCTTTCAATTTTGTTAACAGTTGACATCTACTGAAAGTTTGCGGTGTGTAAACAATTTTCGACGTACAGTAATCAAAAGTTGAATGCAAATTCGTGACAGGTTGATGCTTTTGCAGAATGGAATTCAACGTACGTAACCAAATTTTTGGATTGACAACGTCTACACTTACACTTACTAAATAAAAAACGTCAACGCCAGAAAGTAACCAGTCTCGAATATCCCACGAAACCACGATTTCATTTGGGCGTAAAATACAAAATTGCGGTGAAAATGATATGAATGGATCACTGAAAATCAGTGATGACACCAGGTGTTCACGAAAAGGATAAATATGTCCTGCCCTACCCGAAGGACCGATCACACATAATTTGCATGAAAATGCATTTGCCGCCTGAGACCGTAAAAGAGTACCTTGCCATGCGACTAATGGGATCGGGTGGTCAGGCTCGCTGACTTGTTTGATGCATGTCATTGTATCCCAGTTTGCGAAGATCGATGCTCATGATGTCAATACTAGATTATCTGTCCAGATTTAGCAGTTTTAGTGTCTCTGTTTTAACATTTCTTTTGTAGCTGACTCAGCATAATTGATAAACGTGTCTATGTGTGGATAATACAGATCGAATGAAGATAAAGATCGATTATTACATACCTCGGCTTTACGAAAATAATTTACTTTTATTCACTATTGTATAATATTATGTTATCGTATATATTCTGCAGTGACAGAAATACCGTTAACCTAAGATCCATCTACCCATACATCTGTATAAACAAGACTCCGTGGTCAAGTGAATAGAGAGTCTGTAACTCGATCCGCAGGCCGCGTCATACCAAAAGACATCAGAACTGTACTTTCTAATCGGCGCTCGATATTAGGGGATAAAAAAAGGACTGCTCAGTTGGAAGTCAGTATTCTTTGAACGCACGCACGCACGCACGCTATAAAACTTGCATTTATCCGTACGAATACCAGCTTTCAAGGACACGTGCATTTACGTCCCTACATCAGATCAATAATCTAAACGCGACGTCTTTGTTTGTTTGTTTGTTTGTTTGTTTTTATTTGACCCTATTTCACTTCACACACACCTCTATCCAATCACACACAGTTCCTTGCTTTGTGATCATCAATCCATCAAATATCTTATTCGTTCGTAATAACGATACATACCAATGTGAAAAAGGCACTAAGAAGTGTTTTGTAAATACAGTAAACTACGGTTATAACGAACTCGAAGGGACCACTAATTTTAGTTCGTTATAACCGTATTTCGTTATTATAAGGGTAACGCTATTTTTCAGGGCATTATCATTTGCAGAAGCCCGAGGTCTTCCATTAACTGCCCGACGAAGGAGGGCAGTTGAAAAGACCGAGGGCTTCTGCAAATGATAATGCCCTGAAAAAGAGCGTTACCGTTATTATCACTAAAATGGATGGAATTTGTTATTAAGTAAAAAGAAACAACAACATCGGTTTTGAAACATTTACTGAAATCAACACGAATGTCACTGACCACATTTTACAAATATGGAAACGTCAAAGAACAAACCAGATGACGTCACTATAATACGTGACGTCATTTTCTCTACCCTATGACGTCACCTAACAACGGGCTTGATAATTGCCCGTCGTCAAGCAATATGAGGGCATTATCAAGTTACAGTGGCCCGCTCATTTCTGATAACGTGCGGGCGGTTTAATGATAATTCTATCCATTTTAGCTACAAAAGCATATATACAGCATTTATACAACAAATGTTCGGGGTTAAAAAATAAGTTCGTTATATCGGTCATTTCGTTATAATCGTTTTTGTTATAGACGTAGTTCACTGTAATGTTTACACGAAAGCACGAGTTCTATTGTCTCAATATTGTCGTAAGGGTAACGCTATTGTTCAGGACATTATCATTTGCAGAAGCCCGAGGTCTTCGATTAGCTGCCCGACGAAGGAGGTCAGTTGAAAAGCCCAAGGGCTTCTGCAAATGTCAATGCCCTGAAAAATAGCGTTACCGTTATTATAGCTAAAATGGATGGAATTTGTTATCAAATAAAAAGAAACATCAATATCGGTTTTGAAACATTTACTGCAATCAACACGAATGTCACTGACCCACTTTTACAAATATGGAAACGGCATAGAGCAAACCAGATGACGTCACGATTTAAGGTGACGTCACCTATCCCTATAGAATGACGTCACTTAACAACGGGCGTGATGATGGCCCGTCGTCAAGCAATATGACGGCATTATCAAATTACAGTGGCCCGCTCATTTTTGATAACATGCGGGCTGTTTAATGATAATTCTATGCATTTTAGCTATTATTATATAAGGTAAACATTCAACCCCCAAACCTTAGAAAAGTATCACAAAGTCGACCTTTAAATTGATGGTTGTAACTATAAAACAATGGAGACGGAAAGCCGAAGTGTTGGCGAAAACAAGCTGGAAATCAAAAGGGCGATGACAGTGACAGGATATGTCGGGATAGCTTCGCTGTCGTTGTCGCCAATTAACCAATAGACATCTTCAATGGGTTAGTATGTTCGGGCAGTTTTCTGATCAAACACGAGTTCATCGTCTGATACTGTTCTTAACCAATTCAAATGATCTATGAGGACATGTGACAAAAACAGGCCAGGCCCGAACACTTTAAAATGATACTTTAACATTAGGAGAGAAGAGCGCGGTTTGCAGCCGATCGAGTCGAACCCCGATCGTTCTAAGTTCTCCCCACTTAGTGACGAGCCTGGCCGATCTGATCCTGTCGCGCATTGATAGATGGACTGAGAATAAGTAAAACTAAGGTGAGTATAAAGCTGGTGTTGCGTTTCTTTATTATGCGAGTATAATGCTGATGGAAACAATTCGGAGTAAGCATCGGCAGACCAATCACTCCTTGACTGAGATGACCCGATGCTGACGTCAATGCGTTTAGGTAACTGTAGTTTTGACAAAATATATGTCGTTTTAGACGATGATATACATAACCTGTATGAATATAAGCAAAAAAAGCGACAAAACCATTTCTATATTCATAAGAAATATCTGCTAAAATCCCGACAGTACGACTCCGACTTCATGAGCATGTGTTTATGAATCACTGTCATTTTCACTATCGTCAAGTGTTGTCGTCACATTGTAGTTTATATATCATTGTAAATTCACATCTGGACTGAACCCTCGTCAACTACGGATAACTCGCATACAGCTCCAGTACTTCGAGTTAACGTAGTTTGTAGTCGACCGAGCAGCGCGGCATGTACTCAATGACATCAGACATCTATCAAAACGCAGCAATACGTGTATGGTCAGAACTTGAGGAACAGAGAGTCGTTTATATTGGCAGTGTACGGATCGCGACCAGACACCACAGCTTTGTTCCTACCGTCCACGAGAACCCAATAATTACATTAAAGCTACAAACAATCGGAGGGTATTCAATTGCAGAGCTATTGTGTCCCCACATATCCCCTTTTGTGTTATTCTAGCGGCTTCTACTCAATACCGGTTTTCTTCAGAAACCCCCATTCGGGCGTATTACCTATAGCGCCATAACCGACTGCGTGGAATTTCGGCTTTTGTTGCGACGGTCAATGCTATATAGAACAGGTTCTCGCTCTGCTCATAGTGCCACACTGATAAATGAAAGGTATGTGAACTATATATACATTAGCGGTGTTGCGCTTTATTAACGCCATGTATAACCGTACAGGTGTATTCATCAGAATAAACCGTGCTTGTGGCGGCGTATCGGTGAAGGCGGATCTATTTGTGTGTCCTTTATCTAAGTCTTGATGGTATTATTAATACCTGATCACCAAAAATAATTTGTCAACATGCAGATAATTTTATTTGTTTGTTTGTTTGTTGTTTAACGCCGCACTCTGCAATATTCCAGCTCTATGACGGCGGTCTGTAAATAATCGAGTCTGGACCAGACAATCCAGTGATTGACATCATCAGCATCGATCCATGAAATTGGGATCAATGACATGCATCAACAAAGTCAGCGAGCCTGACCATCCGATCCCGTAAGTCGCCTCTTACGACAAGCATAGTTGCCTTTTACGGCAAGCATGGGTTGCTGAAGGCCTATTCTACTCCGGATCTTTATGGGTCAGTTAATTAAAAAGTTAATGATTACAAGTTAGCGCTAGTTAAATCTTGACGTCGTGGGCACCGAATATTTATTACTAGTATTCTGAGACAAGCAGGGAGCTTATATAAAAAAATAAATTGATGAGGGTTCTGCTGCAGCAATAACAGTACATCGTTTTAAACAATATGTCTAGTTACTGGAGTTCGAGTTAACGAGGTTATACTGTATTACACAGAGATCTGATAATGCTCGTCCGGATTCACTCAAAATGCAAAAATACTTACAGTAAACTACGTTTATAACGAACACGCTTATAACGAACTGACACATATAACGAACTGGTTTTTTTTGTCCCGGACATTTGCTGTTTATAAGCTGTATATATGCCTATAACGAACTACGGTTATAACGATCTAGTAGTCCCTTTGAGTTCGTTATAACCGTAGTTTACTGTACTTATAACACACTTCTTGTAAAAGCGTGTCTGAACGCCATGAAGAATAAGCTTAAAAAACGTTACAAAATCTCAAAGGATTTGCCTTATCAGATGACATATGTTTCTGATTATACAGCCAGGCGATAGTAACGGCAATATCTGGCTTACAATGATTCTCACCAAGATATACAAGTGATAAGGCTACTTATCTCTGTTATCAAACATGTAGGGCACTACCCCTCTATAGTGCTGAACCTCTACACAACGGACAAGGATGATGTGACCATTCCATAAATGAACATTTATTATATTATCTTAAATGTATCTTAATAATCCCCTTCAACTTCATCGATAATAACCATCATTACATAGATAAATTGAGTAAAAATGACACGTATGGAGTCAGTGAATGCCGATAAGGACGCATAACGGTTTCGCTTCGGTGATGCTGATACTATTATTAGTTCGTTTAAAACAACCTGCGCTTGAATAGTCACCCCCCGGGTTAAATGAAACCTACTGAGGTTTAAGAGTTTCCTTGATAATTACAGAACACGTTTCGAATGTTGTTGGGATCTAGTCCCAGCTCACCCCCGTATAGTAATTCTACCTTGTACACCCCCAGGGGGTATATTCGGTTCCGGCTGAGTGGTCCGATTGTCCTTGGCAGGACTCCCTGGATGCTCACAGAAGCTTTTGACTCAGTGAATGGGAATTTGTATGTGTTTTTACGCGATGTTTTGAGTACAATGTATTGGCTTGCCTGAAGTTGATTTAGTCATCCTTTTGGATCCATGCATGTCAGCCTATCTGTCAGCGTTTACAGTCGATCAGCGCCGTACAAACCTTGGGATAGGGTTACCAAAGGAGTGAGTGAAATTGGATTTACCCCGCTTTTACCATTGTGCCAGCCATGTCATAGTGAAGGAAATCAATGAAGGAGTGGAATGGAACCTGGTCTTCAGCATGACGAGTTAATGTTTCATCAACCACGGTACCCACCCGGCTCCCTCCCGGCACCCACTCGCCAACCATCCGGCATCCTTTTGGCACTAACCAGGCACCCACCCGGCACCCACCCGACACCCACCCGGCACCCGACCGGCACCCAGCACCCGACCGGCATCCACCCGACACCCACCCGGCACCCAGCACCCGACCGGCACCCACCCGACACCCACCCGGCACCCATCCGTCATCCAACTGGCACCCACCCGGCACTCACCCGACACTCACCCGGCACCCACCCGGCATCCACCCGGCACCCACCCGACACCCGGCATCCATCCGTCATCCAACCGGCACCCACCCAGCACCCGACCGGCACCCACCCGACACCCACCCGGCACCCAGCACCCATCCGTCATCCAACCGGCACCCACCCGGCACTCACCCGACACTCACCCGGCACCCACCCGGCACTCACCCGGCACCCACCCGGCTCTCACCCGATACTCACCCGGCACCCACCCGGCACCCACCCGGCATCCCCACCCGGCATCCCCACCCGGCACCCGGCATCCACCCGTCATCCAACCGGCACCCACCCGGCACCAACCCGTCATCCACCCGGCACCCGAGACGCACCCGTCATCCACCCGGCACCCTGGACCCACCGGCTCCAAAGTGATTACAATTACATTGACTGTACAGCGTTAATTGTAGGTCGATTATCATGAATTGTTCCTACAAAGTCATCCAAGCTAATTTGACTCATATTACTCAACAGGCAGCCACATTAATATGATTCGAATTTGGTTTTGTGCGAGACGGGCAAAGATCCTTTTGCAGCATAAAACAACATCAAGATGCTCTTGTCGTTCTTGACAAGTAGTGCTCTCAGTGGTTAACAGAATGACCATGCGATGAAGCCGTATGTCTTTGCAACAATGCTAATAACCTGTCATCAAATACAGCTACTTTATCACTGACAATCATAAGCACTTGGAGAAATGGCGGCTTGGTAGTCAATGAATACAAGAACAATACCTATCATACATATTTATACAGTTTTTTATGTGCCAGGCCTCTATTACCCAAGAGGAACAGGAGGCCTTCGCGAGAGGGTCGATAGGTGAAGGTCACATGGGTCTCACCGGTAATTCACTGCAGTGGACAATGAAAGTTGTGAATGGGTCCACCCCCTACGGATCCATCATCAATTCCAGATCAGTAAAATGACCAATTGCCATCTCACAAAGCATGCGCATCCAGACAGGCCTTGACGGGCGCCAAGCAATAAATGATCGCGGGGAACACAACATTAATCCTGGATTTCCGCGTCCGAGCGGCCTATTAGAAGTGAAGTCCGGGGCTGCCTTACCTGATCATCGTTATCCTTAGATGATAGTAATGTCTCGATGCTGTCGTATTTTGAACTAATCGAAATGAGGGCATTATGATGATTTTGAATGGTGAATCTTATGATGCTGGATGAATTTCAACAATTTTCCGTCCAACTCCTGTGAGGGTGGTCGGTCGTGTTCTGTCTTGGGCATCGGGTCTGTTCAGGGACCGACCTTTTGTTGGGGGTTGAGGTGGGTGTGTGGGTGTGATAGAAAATTATCCTCGAAAAATAATTATGCTATAGGCTGTTGAATGAACAAGAAATTGTCTACCACAACAATTAGATTGCAAGGTGATTTTCTTAAACACGCATGTTTGGCAAATCTAAAAGTGTAATTTCTCGAATGTGGGACAATTGTCGTTGTACTACCCAATAAATTCAAATCTGCTCCTGTTATCCACAGAAAAGTCCGTACAAGAACAAGAGACGAATTTCAACATCTATCTTTAAAAAAAAGACTATAAACAGCCTGTCCGAGAGCAAGGCGCCCTATGAAGGGTGTGACCATAGCGGCTTACCGTAGGCGGCAAGATGTGGCGTGCGGGTGGGCTAGGTAACACCAGAGACGGGCCAATGGCGTAACACCATGTTTAGAAACGAATCAAGGTTTTTACCTCCGCTTCATAAATGACATAAAACGTAAGTAATTCTTGACCATGATCGGTATGGGGGCGGTTATGTCATGACGCAGGGGCGGTGTCACACAAGACAGATTACTGATTTGATTAATGTGAATGGACATTTGACTGGCCAGCGATATATTGACGAAATATTGCGTCCTGTTGTTGATCTATTCGCAGGACCTTTTGGCAGAGATTTTGAACTCAGAAATGGCAATGGCACGCCACATCTGCCAAGGTCGTCACCGACTTTTCCCGACGAGACATTGGACCGCTCCTCTAAGTCCTCTGACGTGTCCCCATTAGATCTAGAACATCTGTGGCATGTTCTCGAGCGAAGAGGGTTGCCAAGTCGTCCAAGGCGCCGCGATTCGCCGTGCAGAGTTGCGTCCTCTGGCCACGCCACAACCTTATGATTGTGGGTTCGAATCCCGGTTCACCCCGATTATGTTTCTAGCTTTGTCAGCACCATACCCGTGCTCGTGGTTTCACCGAAGTGGTAAACGTCTGAGACCTGCATCACTTCCGGCTTTCCTCCCACATTAAGCTGACACGCCGTGATATTACTGGAATACTGTTAAAAGCGGCGTTAAACCCAACTCACTCACTCACTCACTCTCGAGCGGAGGGTGTACGCCAGAGCCCCAGCACCGCCAACGTGCCCGATAGCGGGCAATACCAAGGGCGACAGGAAGGTGCCCAGCATGGTGGACACACCAGATAGTGATCCACCCGCCCGCAATGAATTTTACAGACATTTTTCGTCAATACACCTTCACTATCAATCATCAGCTCCCCTATTTCTTGTCGGTAGTATACACAGCATAAGCTATATAATCATAATGTGTCTCGACAAACAACTAGTAGAAATGTGATTATATGTCATTTTCCTTTGCTATTAAACCCAAGAAAGGGTTTGTCCCCGTTATTCTGATCGTTGACATGTCAACACGACCCGTAGCTCACAATAGCAGGAGACATAGAACGCCGAACAAACAGACAAACAATACATTGTCCTTCGCTGTTTTTATGGGATAGGCCGGGTCTTTACGTTGGTCACGTGACAGGGAATTGTAAAGGTATTCATACTCGCATCCCCATCATAGAGCAGGAACAGAATGAACAAATATGAAGTGACTTATTCAAGAACGAATCATAACGATGGTATGGGAACACCCGAACTTGCCCTTCTCCAGGCCGGCACACGTCATGGGTGAGTTCCAACGTCACAATAGACGTTGGAATGCAATCATTCGACGTTCAGCAAGTACGTCTTAAGTGATTTGCAGTGCCAGCAGCTTGAATGAGCAAGCAGTCGTACGCTAACTTGCATTGTATCCTAGGTGAGGTGAGGTGAAATGGGGTTTAACGTCGCGTCCAAGATTATTGAACTTATATAGCGACGCGCATGCACGTGTGTGTGCTTGTGTGGCTGCTTGTACTAGTCCCGACTGATGCCGATTTATAGTGCTAGTACACCGAGATACCATGCCGCAGTTTAACGTGAATACCCCACTCAGACACATTATAATTACTCCGAGCCGACCAGTCCTTGTTTTAGCCCCTTAATGCCGAGCGCCAGACAGGTAACAACAAGTACCATCTTTTAACGTCTTTTGGTATGACGCGGTCGGGGATCGAATCCCGGACCTTCCGCCCTCCGGGCGGACGTTCTACCACTAGACCACGGAGGCGGTCTTGTATCCTAGCAAATAAAGTAGTAGCGAGTTCGAGATGCTATGGATGCTGAAGCCTATGGAAGAGCATGGCCTCCGTTTGGTCATCAGGTAAAGACGGCTATCAGAACGTAACTGGAGCTGAAAATGAATTTCAGTGCACATGTAGACTCCTCAGGGAGCTGGGAATGAATTTCAGGGCACATATATACTCCCCGGGGAGATAGAAATGAATTTCAGGGCACATATATACTCCCCAGGGAGCTGAGAATGAATTTCAGCGCAGATATATACTCCCCAGGGAGATGAGAATGAATTATTTTGTAACACGTGAGAGGATAGTCTGTCTTGACACACTTCTACGACTTCAGATCTGGAAATGGTCTTTTCTCCACAGTTTGGCGATATGATGAAACCAGGACGTGTTTGAAGCTTCACGTATACACCTGCTTAGGTTTATGCCAGTAGATGATCTTTGTTTTCGTTGGAAGTCTGTGAAAATAATATTTTCCCTGAAAGGTTTCGAACTATCCGAGATTATTCATCGAACATTGATGTATGCTTTTGATGTGTGCAAGTATTTTGATTAAGATGTAAGGCGTGAATGAGTCAACCTTCCCATGTCCAAAAAGGCTTCATAATCCTGTAAAATGTCTTGATTTTTTTTGGCTCTTTCGATAGTAATATAAAACGCACGGGTTATTTGCAAAATAGTGTTGACAGGTTTCTTTCTTAATTTTCCTCAATCTATGCACACAAACTTTATTTGCTTAACAATCCCTCTACGGGTAAAATGCAGACACTTGTCCCCGCTAAGCGTGACGGGTTTGACTTGTGCCTACTTATGTGTTTGAAGTAGTGTGTGCAAAGACGAATTCGTGTTTTAAAACTCCGGCATGTAAACATGGTTTCAATGTCTGGAGCTGAGAGAGAAGGGCTCGCTTTGCCCCTGGACTTCGTCAAATGTGCATTCACTTTCTTTAGTTCAGAACGCTGGTTGAGGATAGCACCAGGAAGCTACGCCGTCAATGGCGCTTCACAGCATGATTTCTAACAGAACGTTCAAGACATCCAGCGAACAATCATCGTTTATGTTAGACCTGTGTCACCAGATTATTATTTTAATTAAATCCGCCCAACACCTCCACAGAAATCGTCGGTCCTCAAGATAAAGTTGCTTGACAACGGTATACGGATCTATACCGAAACGTCCCCTGTACATAAACAAAGAAGTTGTTATCCATAAATTGTATCTACTTTGTCATCCGCCTAGTTCTGCATAATACCTATCAATATGATTCGGTCCTAACGATGCTACTCTACATTACATCCTGCTTGAGAACATACTGACGAGAGAATATACTCCAATAATTGTTTTGAAGATGGTTTTCTGGTTTCACGGAACTGTCGTATGTATTCAGACCTGCGTTGTAACTTTATATGTTGTTTACCAATAAATACCATTGCACTCAACGTTTGCTTAGGCTCATTTTGTGATCATATGAGTGAGTGAGTGAGTAGGTATGGTTTTACGCCGCAGCAATATCACGGCGGGGGACACCAGACATTGGCTTTACACAATGTACCCATGTCGGGAATCGAACCCATGACAAGCGAACACTTTAACCACTAGGCTACCCGACCGCCCTTTTGATCATATCAAAAATCATCCCGTACACAATGAGTTGGTAAACTCGAGAAGATGAAAGAACCGAAAAATGCTGTCATTGGCATGATGTGCACGAGGTGCATGAAAGCATGTGTTCGGTGTATCGTGACAGAATCAGTGCACATCACAGAGCACAACATTTGCTACTAATTAAGGATTGCAAGAATTGAATGCACTTACGTCCCGTCAACGTCAAAGACGTCGTTTGACGACCGACGAATTAGGCAGATGCATTGGTATGTTTGAAACTGGGTCTATTCAGCGTCACGTTGCAAACGTCTTTGGTGTAGAACCAAAGTGTGATCATCGGGGCATGGAATCGATATCAGACGTTTGTATAAGCTACCCAGAGACATGCATGTGGTCGACAACAAAGCGGAAAAAAACAGGTTTCTCCTGATTGCAGCAAGACTTCATCACTTTGTGACTGCCATGACACTCAGAAATGACCTGCAGAACGCAAGTCGCGTTAACGTTTACTCAGACAGTGCGTAATCGTTTCCGTGAGGCTGATCTCCGGTCACAGAGAGCATTGCATTAGCATCCCACTGACCAGAAATCACAGGCAGGCTCGTTTGGAATTGGCTGAAGATCACGTCATTTGGACAGACCTGCACTGTACTTTTCACTGTTGAATCGAGATACTGCCAAGCCCGAGTGTAGCGTTAACAAGAAAAGATTTCATGATTCCAACGTAGCCGGACATGATCCATGTGGAAGGGGCTCAAACATGATTCAGGCGGGGATCAGTAGAGCTTGAAGAACCGATCACCATGTCCTACAGCGGGCGCGAGGACAGGTGTGCGCTCCAGGGATGACATTCTGGATGTGTATGTTAAATCGTATGCTGGTGCACGCTGACTGGACGTCATCCTCATGGACGATAACGCACGACCTGATCATGCAAGGGTAGTTGATGCCTACATAGAGCAGGAGACCATTGTCCACATGGAGTGGCCTGCACCAGTCATCAACCCTGTCGAACACATGTAGAACGAGCTGCAGATAGCCCTCTCACGACGCCCTGTCCTTTCGGCAACTCTACAGGAACACGGCAATGCTCTTACTGAAGAGTGGAACAATCTTCCCCCGGCAACCATCGAGACACTAATTGGGAGCATGAGACAACGGTGCCAGGCTGTGATCGGATAACGCTGATAACGGACGCGCTACTTAGAGAGTTGTTTAATTTACAAATGCATTTGTTTTAGTTATTTTTTAAAAAATTTCAATTTTAGTCAGATGCTCTCAATTTGACATGTGATCTGACTGATAATTGGTCACATGTTTTTGTTGGCATTGTATGACACATGTCAACGGATGTTTGTTCATTGGATGTCCTCAGGCATGGTGTCTTAGCCTTTGTCAACAAATGCACACAATTTGACGTATTACCTTTTAAAGTGGTGATACTTCACAAACTTTGAGTAGTATATTTTAATGACGAGCATGGTGTTTGTAAACTTTTATTTGTGTGCAGACATTTTATAAGTGCATTCATTGTTATACATAAGATTAGGGTTCATATGTGTCTGGCTGTCTGTCTGTCTTTATTCAAAACCTCGCTCACTCTTTCACAGACGCACTCAAAGGATCGCTCATTAAGAGATCCACGAACTCGACCAATGTCCCACTCACTTATTCGCTGGTTGATTGTGTCTTACTCGGTGTTATGGGTCGTTGCTCGTGCTATCAACCACTGGACTTCCTTGATAGAGATGTAACAGCGCAATAAACCAACATTCACAATAACACCCACCCAAAGCACTCACTCACTCACCAAAGCACTCACTCTCCATGACCAAATCACACACCCACCACCCACCAACCAGCTAAACAATGCAATTGGTGTCATCCCACGACAGTGTCTGATCCAGCGCTTTTCTTCATGTATTTGCTGGTGTAGTAATGTTTGTGTTGTATTGGACTCGTCTCAGCTTCCACAGCGTGTTGTAGTCATGGAGACGGACTAAATTGTATTTACAGTGAGCCAAAATATAAGGTATTGTACGTCTATCGGCATTTACCGTAGGCCTTCCGAACTGAATACACATAAACTGACAAACAAAAGAAACTTAACCATAGGTTTAAATCACTCTGGTTTAAAAACCATAAAAGACAGATGCATGAAGTAATTTGTATTGATAACATCAAAATCTCAACGAAATCAACATTGTAAATGACAGGCATACAGCCTCCGATATTGGCATGACAGTTGCCCGAATTGAGGTGGGGTAGCAAAGACAAGCGTTCAAAGGGCAAAGGGCACACACATCTAGAGACCCGTAAAGATCCGGGGTAGAATAGGTCTTCAGCAACCGTAAAAGGCGACTATGCTTGTCGTAAGAGGCGACTAACGGGATCGGGTGGTCAGGTAGAAAATCGAATCTGGACCAGGCAATCCAGTGATTAATATCATGAGCATCGATCCACGCAATTGGGATACGATGGCATGCATAAATCAAGTCAGCGAGCCTGACCACCCGATCCCGTTAGTCGCCTCTTACGACATGCATGTCTTGTGCACAGAACGCGTCTCATGGCGTAATCTATACGTACCGCTGAAATAGATAATAGGACTTCAGGTGTATTCGGAAAACCTAATGACCTGGTATCATTAGATAAGAATATACACTGTGCTGTCTGGTATGTTTACAGGCCGTCGTCGCAAGGCAGTACTGCTGTGAGGTGTTAGGTGTGAGGTGTGAGGTGTGATGTGTGATGTGTTAGGTGTGAGGTGTTAGGTGTGAGGTGTGAGGTGTTAGGTGTTAGGTGTGAGGTGTTAGGTGTTAGGTGTGAGGTGTTAGGTGTTAGGTGTGAGGTGTTAGGTGTTAGGTGTGAGGTGTTAGGTGTGAGGTGTGAGGTGTTAGGTGTTAGGTGTGAGGTGTTAGGTGTTAGGTGTGAGGTGTTAGGTGTGAGGTGTGAGGTGTGAGGTGTGATGTGTGAGGTGTGAGGTGTGAGGTGTGAGGTGTTAGGTGTTAGGTGTGAGGTGTTAGGTGTTAGGTGTGAGGTGTTAGGTGTTAGGTGTGAGGTGTTAGGTGTGGCGTATGAGGTGTTAGGTGTGAGGTGTTAGGTGTTAGGTGTTAGGTGTTAGGTGTGAGGTGTTAGGTGTTAGGTATGAGGTGTTAGGTGTGAGGTGTTAGATGTGAGGCGTGAGGTGTGAGGTGTGAGGTGTTAGGTGTGAGGTGTGAGGTGTGAGGTGTTAGGTGTTAGGTGTGAGGTGTGAGGTGTGAGGTGTTAGGTGTGAGGTGTGAGGTGTTAGGTGTGAGGTGTTAGGTATGAGGTGTTAGGTGTGAGGTGTGAGGTGTGAGGTGTGAGGTGTTAGGTGTGAGGTTTGAGGTGTGAGGTGTGAGGTGTTAGGTGTTAGGTGTTAGGTGTTAGGTGTGAGGTGTTAGCTGTGGCGTGTGAGGTGTTAGGTGTGAGGTGTTAGCTGTGGCGTGTGAGGTGTTAGGTGTGAGGTGTTAGCTGTGGCGTGTTAGGTGTTAGGTGTGAGGTGTTAAGTGTTAAGTGTTAGGTGTTAGGTGTGAGGTGTGAGGTGTTAGGTGTGAGGTGTTAGGTGTTAGGTGTTAGGTGTTAAGTGTGAGGTGTGAGGTGTTAGATGTGAGGTGTTAGGTGTTAGGTGTGAGGTGTTAGGTGTTAGGTGTTAGGTGTTAGGTGTGAGGTGTGAGGTGTAAGGTGTGAGGTTTGAGGTGTGAGGTGTTAGGTGTTAGGTATGAGGTGTTAGATGTGAGGTGTTAGGTGTGAGGTGTGAGGTGTGAGGTGTTAGGTGTGAGGTGTGAGGTGTGAGGTGTTAGGTGTGAGGTGTGAGGTGTGAGGTGTGAGGTGTGAGGTTTGAGGTGTGAGGTGTTAGGTATGAGGTGTTAGGTATGAGGTGTTAGATGTGAGGTGTTAGGTGTGAGGTGTGAGGTGATAGGTGTGAGGTGTGAGGTGTGAGGTGTGAGGTGTGAGGTGTGAGGTTTGAGGTGTGAGGTGTTAGGTATGAGGTGTTAGGTATGAGGTGTTAGATGTGAGGTGTTAGGTGTGAGGTGTGAGGTGATAGGTGTGAGGTGTGAGGTGTGAGGTTTGAGGTGTGAGGTGTTAGGTGTTAGGTATGAGGTGTTAGGTGTTAGGTGTGAGGTGTTAGGTGTGAGGTGTGAGGTGTTAGGTGTGAGGTGTTAGGTATGAGGTGTTAGGTGTTAGGTGTGAGGTGTTAGGTGTGAGGTGTGAGGTGTGAGGTGTTAGGTGTGAGGTGTGAGGTGTGAGGTGTTAGGTGTGAGGTGTGAGGTGTGACGTGTGACGTGTGAGGTGTGACGTGTGACGTGTGACGTGTGAGGTGTTAGGTGTGAGGTGTGAGGTGTTAGGTGTGAGGTGTGAGGTGTGAGGTGTGAGGTGTTAGGTGTCCAGATTAGATAGTGTTCAGCTACAGCTGCAAAACCAGATATATGTTTTCTATTTATAACTATGAGCCTGAATTCATTTAAGAAAAACTCCTTGTAACAACGTTATTTTGTGGCTTGCAATTTCTATTGTTTGTCAAATTTCTGAATTATAAAGAAATGATTTATTGTGATGTAATGAAGGACACTTCCCTCTCAAAAATAACGACGTCAAATATATGACGTCATCAAGTTGCGACCGCCTATTCGAATCTCCAGAAATGACGTCACGATAGAAGAATGTATATCTTGAAATATAAGATGGCTACACGATAAATCGCAAAGAACAATGAAGAACAAAGCGTGTCATGTCTAGAGATTTGAACATGCGCTCGCAACTTGATGACTTTGTAAATAGGACGACGTTATTTTTGAGAGAGAAGTGTCTATTGAGTTGATTCCAAAAGATGTAGCTAGGCAACACAGATAAAGCCAGTTGCCGAACGAACGCACCTAAAAGTCGGAGACATATGACAATCGGTATTGGGAGAAAAGGTGCAGATAATCGACGCGAAAATTGTGAGAATTCCAAACTTAACCCCCCTGTACATAAAATGTACTTGTCCGACATTGTCGAGGGCGGTTTGTATTCAGGGAGTCATCATTATTTACATACGGGTTAATGTTTTTAAAGCTTGTACAATTTATAGACATCCTTAAAAGGCTGTACCAAATGTTGATATCTCATATAAGAACGAAACAACACGTGGTCGTTGTTGATCGTATAATAAAACACTGCAGGGAGAATAAACCACTCAGTGTTTTATCGTACGATAAACAACTCCAACTTGTCGTTTATTTCTTAAATAAACCACGCTTCGTTCTTAATTGTACTTTGAGATTTATCGGGTAGCTATCTTATATCAGCTAATAGTGAGTGAGTGAGTATGGTTTTACGCCTCTCTTTGCAGTGTTCCAGCAATATTACAGCGGGGGACACCAGAAATGATCTTCACTCATTGTACCCATGTCTGGAATCGAACCCCGGTCTTCGGTGTGCCGAGCGAACGCTTTAACCACTAGGCTACCCGCCCGCCCAACTGAGTGAATGGTTTGGGTTTAACGTCGCTTTGAACAGTCTTTTCTGTTATACCACGATGTTGCAAGAAACATAATCAGGGCGAAACGGGATTCGAACACACAACCACAGGTATATTGCTCAGCTAATAGAAGCAACAAGGGAGTCGAGTAGACTGTTGTGCTGTTATCCTGACAACAGCATATCCTGTTTTCCTGACAACAGCATAAAGTATATGTTAAACCTATTGTATACCAGTGCCTGTCAGAAACTAATCATGCATAATGATAATAGGAATAACTTGTTATAATTGTTCCATAATCCTGCCCAGTGAAAACACCAGCTGCCTGCCTACAACTTGCATATTCGCCTGATTAGAGGGCGGTGTCTTTCAGAAACTATATGAAGCTATTATCCACATGGTTGGATTCTGAAAGTTGTAAGCTGCTACGTAATAATATATATTGCCGTTGCATAACTATTTGTATGTTTGTGACGTGTGTTATAACATCGTTTTTGTGCTGAACGCGAATGTGATGAACTGTATGGAGAAACGGGTGGACATGGTCAAATTGAGCGGAGATGCTTATATACTCACGCGAATACCATGCATGTGGTTCCTATATGAGAAATTACTCACATTCAAGAGATTCAACACTTTACTGCTAGTTTTATCATTAAGTGGTACACATTGGAAACATCTCTTCTTAACGTACATATTTCTCCATATGTTCCTATATGAGCAATTACTCATATTCAAGAGATTCAACACTTTACTGCTAGTTTTATCATTAAGTGGTACACATTGGAAACATCTCTTCTTAACGTTCATATTTCTCCATATGTTCCTATATGAGCAATTACTCATATTCAAGAGATTCAACACTTTACTGCTAGTTTTATCATTAAGTGGTACACATTGGAAACATCTCTTCTTAACGTTCATATTTATCCATATGTTCCTATATGAGCAATTACTCATATTCAAGAGATTCAACACTTTACTGCTAGTTTTATCATTAAGTGGTACACATTGGAAACATCTTTTCTTAACGTACATTTTTCTCCATATGTTCCTATATGAGAAATTACTCTTATTCAAGAGATTCAACACTTTACTGCTAGTTTTATCATTAAGTGGTACACATTGGAAACATCTCTTCTTAACGTACATATTTCTCCATATGTTCCTATATGAGCAATTACTCATATTCAAGAGATTCAACACTTTACTGCTAGTTTTATCATTAAGTGGTACACATTGGAAACATCTCTTCTTAACGTTCATATTTCTCCATATGTTCCTATATGAGCAATTACTAATATTCAAGAGATTCAACACTTTACTGCTAGTTTTATCATTAAGTGGTACACATTGGAAACATCTTTTCTTAACGTACATTTTTCTCCATATGTTCCTATATGAGAAATTACTCTTATTCAAGAGATTCAACACTTTACTGCTAGTTTTATCATTAAGTGGTACACATTGGAAACATCTCTTCTTAACGTACATACTTCTCTATATGTTCCTATGGTTCGGGTTTAATTTGACGGCGAGTATTACATATTCGGAATCGAACAATGGACTCCAATGATTATTCAAAGGGGTTTTATTGCTTTTATTCTTAAAGTGTCGTGATTTCTTTGTTTTTTGTTCAACGCTTCACTCAGCACTATTCCACATATATGGTCAGGCTGTGTAAATCGAGTTTGGACCAGACAATCCAGAGATTAACATGATGAACATCGATCTGCGAGACTGGGATACAGTACAATGCATTGTTATGATGGAGGCTGGGAGGGACAATGATGCACGTGTCCCTCATGGGCCAGGAGTTACACCATATTGATAAACGTGCATGACCTGCGTTACTATAGTTGCGCCAAATGCATCCATAATCACAAGAAATCTCTACTAATTACGATTCCGACTATATCGTAGCCATGCGTTTATGAAGCACTATTAAATAGTGATGATAACAGGCGTTCGCGAGAGAATCCAGCCCCACCGGTGGCACCGTCACAAACACATGCAAAGGCAAGAAAACTGTTCAATTGAAAAAACGGAAACATATAGTACAAGTCAAACCAAGGCATTGCCTCAGACATAATTTTGGTCAAAATAATGTGCGGAGCAGCGTTAAACCCAACGCAGTCTATAAGATCCTGACATACAGGCGTGTATGGGAAACGTACAGTATCTATTTTCGGAGGATGACGGTTACCACTATCATCTACTTGTATATCAAATGATACAGTTAACACATTCCACCAACCCACGTAGTTCACTTCTCCATGAAAGTAAATCCCCGTTTTCTGTGGTAGTTTCATGTTTAAGTCTTTTTCATCCGCACTGATAGAAATAGTTTGTAAAGTTTAACACAAAACCTACCACCATGAATTAACACAAAAACATAGCACTATGAATTAACACAAAAACATAGCACTTTGAATTAACACAAAAACATAGCACTTTGAATTAACACAAAAACATAGCACTTTGAATTAACACAAAAACATAGCACCATGAATTAACACAAAAACATAGCACCATGAATTAACACAAAAACATAGCACCATGAATTAACACAAAAACATAGCACTTTGAATAAACACAAAAACATAGCACCATGAATTCACACAAAAATATACCAACATGAATTAACACAAAAACATACAACCATGAATTAACACAAAAACAAAGCACCATGAATTAACACAAAAACATAGCACCATGAATTAACACCAAAAAAACATAGCACTATGAATTAACACAAAAAACATAGCACTATGAATTAACACAAAAAATATAGCACCATGAATTAACACAAAAACATAGCACCATGAATTAACACAAAAACATAGCACCATGAATTTACACAAAAACATAGCACCATGAATTAACACAAAAACATAGCACCATGAATTAACACAAATACATACCACCATGAATTAACACAAAAACATACCACCATGAATTAACACAAAACATACAACCATGAATTAACTCAAAAACAAACCAACAAGAATTAACATGATTCACAACCACCAAATGGATCTGGATAACTGAACTCTGAAACGAAAAACAATTAACTACCTCATTCAAGCTCTGTCGCTTCAGTTTGATTGCAAATTAAAGCTGTAACATGCTTTTCCGATATTCGTCTCGTCTCAATCTGGTCGGTCAGTTCAACCAGCCCTGGAGGTAAGGTGAAATGGGGTTTAATGTCGCGTCCAAGATTCTTTCACTTATATAGCGACGTGCATGCACGTGTACGTGTGTGTGTGTGGCTGCTTGTATTAGTCCGGACTGATGCCGATTTATAGTGCTAGCACACTGAGATACCATGCCGCAGTTTAACATGAATACCCCACTCAGACACAGTATACTGACTCCGAGCCGACCAGTCCTTGTTTTAGCCCCTTAATGCCGAGCGCCAGAAAGGTAACAACAAGTACCATCTTTTAACGTCTTTTGGTATGACGCGGCTGGGGATCGAACCCCGGGCCTTCTGCTCTCCGGGCGGACACTCTACCACTAGACCACGGAGGCGGTCCCAACCAGCACTGGAAGGACTCCATATGTAATCGCTACTCTTGCCCTTGGCTCTCACATCACACAACACGATGTGCCATGACACAGGTGTAAATGCTGAAAGTGCTTCAACTGTATTTTATGCTGAATATAAAACATTGTTTTTAATGTGAAGTTTACACGATACACATTTATAGAAAACAGCAAGCGGCTGGTCACGTGACCGCGAAACATGTTTAAACTTCTTCTTAGAGATACTATTTTTTCGTCGATCTAGCTGGTTTCGGTATGGTTGTGAGTGTAAGGTGAGGTGAAATTGGGTTAAACGTCGCGTCCAAGATTATTGCACTTACATAGCGACGTGCATGCACGTGTATGTGTGTGTGTGGCTGCTTGTACTAGTCCGGACTGATGCCGATTTATAGTGCTAGCTCACTGAGATACCATGCCGCAGTTTAACATGAATACCCCACTCAGACACAGTATACTGACTCCGAGCCGACCAGTCCTTGTTTTAGCCCCTTAATGCCGAGCGCCAGACAGGGTAACAACAAGTACAATCTTTTAACGTCTTTTTGTATGACGCGGCCCGGGATCGAACCCTGGACCTTCCGCTCTCCGGGCGGACGCTCTACCACAAGACCACGGAGGCGGTCGTTGTGAGTGTAAACATGAAGTCACACGTACCAAATTAATTACTGTACATCCTTGGGGGTATTGTGATAACTCAAACTCCGATGTTCATACGATTTGGTCCCTACTCTGTGAAGAGGGTTCCTACTCCAATGAAGTCATACAGATTGACTGATACCTAAAAATACAAAAGAACTGTGCTCTAAACCAGGCTTACATCAAGGCCCAAGAATACCATGATTGTAGTAACATTGCGCAACACGTCCTGACACGAGTATTGCCCAAGGTATTACGTAGGTTCCGGGAAAGATCGAGTAGGACCGAGTGGCCCTTCATGTGTGTAATTAAGCGCACTATTATTCTCACAATCTAGATGTAGCATGAACAATTATATAAACTTAGGACTAGGATGAATGTTTGGTCAAAACTTTTTGTGACAAAATATGAATATACTGTTCTGCAAAACTAATCGCATACAAAGAACGGCATTTACATGTAAGCCGAAAGATCCAGTAGCTTTATGATATCAGTGGACTGTAGGGGTTTATCAAACTAACCATACCCACCGAGAAGTACATGCAACATCGTTGAGACTACGTGAATAAAAGCGACAAAACACTTTCCATATCATAAGAGGTTATGTGAATAAAAGCAACAAAACCCTTACCATATCATAAGACGAAACGTGAATAATAGCGACTAAACCCTTTCCATATCATAAGTGGTTATGTGAATAATAGCGACTAAACCCTTTCCATATTATAAGAGGTTACATGAATAATAACGACTAAACCCTTACCATATCATACGAGTTTACGTAAATAATAGCGACTAAACCCTTACCATATCATAGGAGGTTATGTGAATAATAGCGACTAAACCCTTTCCATATTATAAGAGTTTACGTAAATAATAGCGACTAAACCCTTACCATATTATAAGAGGTTACATGAATAATAACGACTAAACCCTTACCATATCATAAGACGAAACGTGAATAATAGCGACTAAACCCTTTCCATATCATAAGTGGTTATGTGAATAATAGCGACTAAACCCTTTCCATATTATTAGAGGTTACATGAATAATAACGACTAAACCCTTACCATATCATAAGACGAAACGTGAATAATAGCGACTAAACCCTTACCATATCATACGAGTTTACGTAATAATAGCGACTATACCCTTACCATATCATAAGAGGTTATGTGAATAATAGCGACTAAACCCTTTCCATATTATAAGAGGTTACATGAATAATAACGACTAAACCCTTACCATATCATAAGAGGTTACGTAAATAATAGCGACTAAACCGTTACCATATCATAAGACGTTACGTGAATAATAACGACTAAACCCTTACCATATCATAAGACGTTACGTAAATAATAGCGACTAAAACCTTACCATATCACAAGACGTTACTTGAATAATAGCGACTAAACCCTTTCCATATCATAAGAGATTACGTAAATAATGGCGACTAAGCCCTTACCATATCATAAGAGATTATGTGAATAAAAGCAATAAAACCCTTACCATTATATCATAAGACGTTACGTGAATAATAGCGACTAAACCCTTACCATATCATAAGAGGTTACGTGAATAATAGCGACTAAACCCTTACCATATCATAAGACGTTACGTGAATAATAGCGACTAAACCCTTACCAAATCATAAGACGTTACGTGAATAATAGTGACTAAGCCCTTACCATATCATAAGAGGTTATGTGAATAAAAGCGACAAAACCCTTACCATTATATCATAAGACGAAACGTGAATAATAGCGACTAAACTCTTTCCATATCATAAGAGATTACGTAAATAATGCAACTAAGCCCTTACCATATCATAAGAGATTATGTAAATAAAAGCAACAAAACCCTTACCATATCATAAGACGTTACGTAAATAATAGCGACTAAACCCTTACCAAATCATAAGATGTTACGTGAATAATAGCGACTAAGCCCTTACCATATCATAAGAGGTTATGTGAATAAAAGCGACAAATCCCTTACCATATCATAAGAGGTTACGTGAATAATAGCGACTAAACCCTTTCCATTTTATAAGAGGTTACATGAATAATAACGACTAAACTCTTACCATATCATAAGAGGTTACGTAAATAAAAGCAACAAAACCCTTACCATTATATCATAAGACGTTACATGAATAATAGCGACTAAACCCTTACCATTTCATAAGAGGTTACGTGAGTTATAGCGACTAAACTCTTTCCATATCATAAGTGATTACGTAGTAATGGCGACTAAGCCCTTACCATATCATAAGACGTTACGTGAATAATAGCGACTAAACCCTTACCACATCATAAGAGATTACGTAAATAATGGCGACTAAGCCCTTACCATATCATAAGAGATTTTTTTTGGGGGGGGGAGACTAGAGGGGCAGGGTAACTCTTAAGGGAAGTGAAGGTTTTCTTGAGATGGCCAACTTGAGATGATCACTTTTCTAGAACACCTGGTGTCATCACTATTTGATAGTGATTCATAAACACCTGGTGTCATCACTATTTGATAGTGATTCATAAACACCTGGTGTCATCACTATTTGATAGTGATTCATAAACACCTGGTGTCATCACTATTTGATAGTGATTCATAAACACCTTGTGTCATCACTATTTGATAGTGATTCATAAACACCTTGTGTCATCACTATTTGATAGCGCTTCATAAACACCTGGTGTCATCACTATTTGATAGTGATTCATAAACACCTGGTGTCATCACTATTTAAGAGTGCTTCATAAACACCTGGCGTCATCACTATTTGATAGTGATTCATAAACACATGCTCACGATATAGTCGGAATCGCACAATCGACTCTGCTTGTGGCAGAGATTTCTTATGAATATGAAAACTTTTGTCGCTTTTACGAAACAACAAACAAAGTGTATCCCAATGGGTGAGAAAGAGTTCAATAGCCACACAACGATTCCACACAAGGGTATAATGTGCAAACCACATTCTTTGTGAAATATTTGCAGATGGGATTTTGAAATATCGAAGCAGTATTCTATATTGAAAGTGGGTGAGTAAGTGAGTTGGGTTTAACGCCGCTTTTAACAGTATTCCAGTTATATCACGGCGTGTCGGCTTAACGAGGGAGCAAAGCCCGAAGTGATGCAAATCTTAGACGTTTACCACTTCGGTGAAACCCACGAGCACGGGAATGGTGCTGACAGACCTAGAAACATAATCGGGGCGAACCGGGATTCGAACCCACAATCATAGGTTTCTGGCGTGCCCAAAGGACGCAACTCCGTTATTTAAAGTGAAATTCTATTACAATGTCTGTCCGGCAAGGTCACATGAGCATGCAAGATGGAGACGGTATATCTGTTTCATAAAGACATCATTATACAATAATGTGCACTGCTGTCAACACCCTAATTTACATCTGTGTATAGTATATATATACGTCTCTGAGAACATCTTTGATTTCAAATAAAATATATAAAACATCCGTACAAAAAGAGATGCTTTGCAGCGTCCAGCGAATGTACAAACAATTCCAAAACCTTATACAATGAGAGCTTATAGTGAACAGACAAGAGATGTACACACAAAGATGAACTTATCTCAATGTTCAAACTAGAAAGTTTTTCTTTGCACAAATCATATCACGCGAGTGATGCAGAGGTTTGGCACAGTTTTCCTGATCTTGTCAGCAGGAGGCTTCTATTATTTGAGAACGACAAATATGCATTCATATATTAAATAACCCGCCACCAGGTCATTACAAGCTGCGAGGGTGATATGATTAAAAGTACAAAACCCTTTCTATTTATTCAATAAGACATGCCTACTAGGCAGAGCCCGTTGTACAATTCCGACTATATCATGAGCATGTGTTTAGGTGAGTGAGTGAGTATGGTTTTACGCCGCTTTTAGCACTATTTCAGCAATATCACGGCGGGGGACACCAGAAATGGGCTTCACTCATTGTACCCAGCATGTGTTTAGGAATCACCAATAGTGTTGACACCTGGTGGTGATAGTGACGCTACCAGGTGTTCGTGCATAATTTCGTCTGTCGAACATACCCTGAAACAAATATATCCAATGAAGCCCATGCAAGTCTATGAAATTTGCGCAAGTCTAGAAGTCTGCAGTGCACGTGCATTTAAAAATGAAGTGAGTCTCTGGGGTCCTTTTGTCCTTTTTATAACTATAATTTAACATCTGATTTCCTCTGTAAATTATGTTCACCTCAGAGACTAGATGTTAGTCTATACATTGATGTACATGTATATTGTTTTTGACATGGTCCACACCAATATCACGACGTCTTAACATGTATCAGACATGAGTGACTGAGTATCGTTTTACGCCGCTTTTAGCAATATTCCATCAATATCACGGCGGGGACATCAGAAATGGGCTTCACACATTGTACGCATGACGGGATTCGAACCCGGGTATTCGGCGTGACAAGCGAACGCTTTAACCACAAGGCTACCCGACCGCCCCTTCAAACCTGAAATCGTAACATCGATACACAGGCGCATCAAAGTGAATCTTTCCCTTGCAATGGAATTATTCATCTCCATGTTATTATGCGTTTAAGTCAGGTTTACTGTGGCAGTTGCATGTTACGCGACGTTGGAATAATCTAGGAATATATTATTATCCCGTTCAATACTGCCTTCATTCGGAAATCGAAACAAAACATCCATCGTCACGCCGTAGACCCGGGTTCGAAGCCCCACGTGGGTACATTATGTGAGGCCCATTTCTGGTGTCCCCCGCCGTAACATTGCTGGAATATTGCTAAAAGCGTGGTGAAGCCATTTTCATTCATTCATATTATTGCATGTTCGCTAGGGTAGATGAGTTTGATTCCTCTGAAAACTCTTAACGTTTCTGGACTAATCACTGCTGGAACCTTAGAAACTTATAAATGCATACATATAAAGTTGGTTGGTTGGTTGGTTGGTTTGTTGTTTAACGCCGCACTCAGCAATATTCAGCTATATGACGGCGGTCTGTAAATAATCGAGTCTGGACCAGATCTAGACAATCCAGTGATTGATATCATGAGCATCGATCCACGCAATTGGGATCGATGACCGTGCATCAACCAAGTCAGCGAGCCTGACCACCCGATCCCGTTAGTCGCCTTTTACGACAAGCATAGTCGCCTTTTACGGCAAGCATGGGTTGCTGAAGACCTATTCTACCCCGGAATCTTTACGGATCCATACATGTACAAAACAAAACCCTTTCCATATCCACTAGAAATCTCGGCATAAAACTATTCCGACTATAGAATGAGCATGTGTTAATGAGTCAAATAGTAATGATACCAGGTATTCGCGAAAAGGTGAGCGTATCCTGCCCCACCGGTGGCACCCGTCACAAACACACGTAAAGGCAAGTCAATTGTTCACCTGAAGAAACATAGGAACATATGGTAAAAGTCAAAACAGGGAATTGCATCGGACATAATTTTTGTCACTGATGAGTCAAAGTTTGAAACACCAAAGGTTTCAGCTGCTGGAGTATTGCTCGACATGAAGGGGAAATTGACTTTTGGAAAGTTGAAGTCATCCCTCTTGTCATACAGCCTTGTGACGAGTGTTTTGTCACTCTGAATCGTTATGTATAGATCAAAGCACGGCCAAACATGTTACAGGTTGCATGTTTCCCGTTACTCACTAAAGGCAGAAGGCGAACACTATTCAACTAACTACATCTAACTTCTTTGAGTGGCATTTAGAAGTTGGAATGGTAACTAAGACAAAATTGTTATGGATGAGCAACTTCTTTATTACAATTGGGCGACGTTTCGGTGCTGATTCTAACACCGTTATCAAGCAAATGATAACGGTGTTAGAATCTGCACCGAAACGTCGCCCAATTGTAATAAATAAGGTTGCTCATCCATAACAATTTTGTCTTAGTAACTACATCTACGCAAATCCCGCAGTAGCCTGTGTATCCAACGTACAAATATATGTTTGTTAAACTCGTTCATTCCGTTGACACGTATGCTTTACCACTTCATATGTAATATATTTTGAGTCACAAGACAGACATATATCGATAAAAACAATTAATTAACATAAATATGTTTAAACAGCAACCTTATCTTTGTTGCTGGGGCACTAAACCATTAAATCTACAACCTAAAAGAGGATATCATATTGTACACAGTGCTAAAAAGAGGAATTTAGTTTTAAAAGAAAACTGGCGTCTAAAACATATATCTTACGGTAAACTCAACATTTTAATGCATTTGGGGTTGCTATCATTTAATATTTCAGCAAGTAAATCTCAAGTGGCTGTAACATCGATTCTTTATTAAATTACATCTGATTTCCTGATAAAAACTGGAATCTTAAAGAAAAATAATTTATGTCCCTCGCATTTGCACTTCAGTGACTGAAATGAATAGCTTCTATTCTCATTCATCTACCGGTCTAATCTATTTGAAAAATGTATTGTATTTCTGTAACAAAAGAGACGGATAGATTAGCGACAACCTTACGTCATGGCCTTTGGAAAGTTATGACTTCTAAACAGCTGATTACATTAACACCTTTTCTTTGAAAGGCTCTGTCGAACCGGTTCCCCGGGGGGCAGAGCCCGAGGGTAGGGTAAGAGGTGCCGGGGGTTGCTGATAATTATTGATTGTCTGCGGCTCAGTTGGTGCTACCATACATGTCTTTGTTTGTAAGCAGTGTAAAGTACATGTTCATGCCTAATGTTACTGTGTACTGAAGGGATCTTTGAAACCGGTTTTGGAGCTTAATCGGCATATTTACATTTCTCAATTAAGTTTATGTTGTCTATAATTCCACTAAAATTTAAACTTTAAACTTTAATGGAATGCCAAACAGTTCGATTGGTACAACTTTAAAAAATGCGTTATACTAGACAGTATATGCGAATTGACTTCATTATTACGTTCTATTTTTTTCATTCCGGCCATTTTCTGAATTTATGCTGTACATATGCTTTTAACAAAGTATCAAACTAAATTGATTGGTCCCTTTGAGTTCGTTATAACCGCAATGTACTGTATAACATAATATAGTTTGTTACGAGTCTTAAGAAGGCGATAAGGTAAACATGACTGGTTATATATATCACCATAATTGTTTTGGTACGTAATGGTATGTCCCCTTAGTATTTATTGCATGATCATATGACTTGTATACTGACCATAGTAAACAAAAACGCGCACACACGCACACTTTATATTCACAATATACATATATTTATTAGTATTATTTTTAATATCCATGAACTTTTATGAGTTAACAAAAATATATATGACCTACAATTTGTTTAAGCAAGAAGTTGAATAAAGTTCAAATGGTGGACAGATTGAGCGTGGACATTACAAATAAATATATTTATATCGAAAGGTAATTTACGGTTTAAACGATGTATAGTGATACTTTAGATCTTACACAATAACGTTCAAAGCAGCTCCCCTCATAAAACCTGTATTACGAGACACGTCATTCCAGCAAAAGTCAAAGAACACAAACGTGTAAACAATTTTCGGATAACGCCAATTAACAATTGATTTAATGAAAACAGAGACCTAATGTGGGTCGAAACTCCCACGGTAGAGCCCACGGGGTGTAGCCACCTCGCCCTGACCTATCAGAACACGAGGATGCAAGAATAAGCTATTCAGCTTTACTCGGGATGTTCCGGAAGGTTGAACTCATTGTTGTCAAAACTTGTTATACTTGTTTGCCAGCAAGTATAAGAGCGACCTGGGGTGTGCTGGGTTTGTGTGGTTCTTACAAGCCGGGTGCGCAAGGCTGAGGAGTACTTAGACACAGCAAGCATATCTAGGAGAAGGTTTCATTTCGGAGATAGCTGTCATTGAGGGTAAGTTTATCAACCCATATGCATTTGGAATATGTACAGGGCAACTATTTGATTCAACTGATGGTTACTATTACTTTCATACATTTCTTTAAAACGATTTCCTTTACTTATGTGAAATACCAAAGGAGTATGTTCCTGAAAGTACAACTTTATCATTAGTGTTTTTGTGAAAGAGGATTGTTCATATTTTCAAAAAATATTTACAACTCAATTCACGGTGCTTAGTATCATGCTCTACACAGCGGCAAATGTATCTCATTTTGAAGCATTTTTTTACATTGATTCGTAAGGAACATATTAAACAACATCGGCATTACAAACAACTAGATGTATTCTAGGACCTGATATATGGAAAACTCGTATTAAAATGTAAATATTATAGATCCTATTATGTTAGGCATTTGAAGAACATTATTACTCTCTGAATACACATTGCGAAAGTTTACTATGGTAAATGTTCAATGTATATGGCCTCTGTTTGACAAATACGTGGTTACAGGATTATAAAGAGTTAATATCACTACAGTTATTAGGCGATCATTACCCATCATTACTGCCGACAAAGACTGTATTCTGGAGCATGGTATCTAATATTTAATAATCATCTATTTGATTCTTAATCGAATCTTATACCAGCAAGTCGTGTTCTACAGAACGCTAAGACATAAGCCCACCTAATAACTGCATGGCAGTCAGATAAGCTATACCATTTATACCAGGCCACTCAAGAGAGCGCTCACAGGCGCGGCCAGGATATAAATATCTGCTTCTGAACATAGTCTTTTAAAACATACATGTGTTTTACAAATATCGTATACACCACCAAATTCAATGTTACACAACGGACGTAAACTGCTTCCAAATTATAGAAACGTCGGATCGAAAGCGTAATCGATATTAACAGTAATGTGTGTAGAGTGCTCATTTGGAAATGTCCTACGTGGTTGTTCCACGTAAACCATGAAACAAACTACATTTTTCTTTGCATTTATGACGCCGTAATATAACTGGAATAATGTTAAAACCGGCGTTAAACCCAACTGACACATTCTTTGCATTTATTAAGTAAATCAAGTGTGCATATGCGTAGTGTTTAATATTTTGTCTGTGTGGCGTCGCCATTGAGACAACGCCCTAGGGTGACGTCACGCTTCGGGTACTGCAATCAGGTCACATGATACCTATCGTATCAACCGGTGATATCAATCATGCGCCAGTGCCTTTGTAGTTACGGGTGTGACTTCATTTTAAGTTCAAACATCCATAGCAAATGTAAGGTATTCATGAACGCGAAATATGAGTAGCAAACTGACTGTGTTGTGTGTGGTGGAGTGTTTACACGCATTCATGACATATTTATGACTGCATGTATTTGAATCTTCCGTCACTGTTGTGATTGTTTTGTATGGTGCATGACATATATATCAGTGAAGATGCAGAAATATGCATTTATGAATAATGTTTGAATTTTGATCACGTACTCATATGTCAAGAAATTAAGGTTTTTCCGTATCTGTTTATCTGACGTATCAATTCCCCGTATCGAGATCAGATGCAGGTAGTTATTGATTAAAACACACGATATTTTATCGTTTTAGGTACGCAACGCTAATATCTTGCATGTAACGTTATATAAAATATATCACAAACCGACATGAAATATCATAGTTGTATTATTTACGTTAAATGAAGCTTGAAACATTTGTTTCTTATTGTTTAACGCCGCAGTGACATTCCAGCCATATGTCGACAGCCCGTACATAATAGAGTCTGGACCAGACAATCCAGTGATCGATTATGCGAGCAACGATCTATTCTCTTCACAGAAGTTCACTTTAATAAATGTCGAATACGAATGTCCAGTTATAATAATAACACAGATAAAAAAGCCGAAATAAAAATGGAACCGGGAACGTTTCATATGTGAAATAGTGTAAACAGCGATTTTCAAATGAAGGCCTGCTGGATAAGAACTAATAATAAACGTCTTATATTTTGGGGTCGATTTCTTTCCACGACGGAAAACTTGTCAAACCACTTTAGCGAATTCCACCGTAGGTATAGATTGTACTAGAGGCGTGCAATTTAAGCACTTAATGACCCATGGTATCTCTGCATTGTGCACACTCTACACGGGGCGGATCTGTCTCCTACTGAAGTCGCACTACCACGCCACGCAGGTGCGTCATTCTCAACAGCTCCCCACACCCGTCCGTGTCATTGAGAGACGAGTTACCCCTGCCCTTTCGTCCCTGGTTGAGAGCTATAGCCTTTCAGGTAGACGTCTAACTCAACCCCACAGATTCTCACATTCACATAACTTCTGATGGAAAGGAGGAAGGGTCCACCCACCCCACCCAGACAGAAATAAAACTGTCTATGTACATAGTTGGTGACTCGTAAACACATTCTTAAGATCGGATTCGTACACGGTACTCATCTCCGAGATCTGTTATGATATTGAAATGTGTTTTGTTGCTTCTATTTACGTGTGGCCTTGGCAATCGTTTTCTGTATTACAGTCATGGTGCTTTTTACTATTCCCTCTACAGGCGTACGTACAGACAACAGATTCACCTGGACAGTTCTCATTACTCTTAATCAGTGACAATGACACAATTAGGCAGTCTTGATTGACGACCATATTGCCGATAATAGGACAACATATAGACTTAAAGAATCAACCCAACCTAACCCACCTGTTCGCGTTGACGTCAATACCCCGCCCCCCCCCCCCCCCTCATAAAAAATGCATATACATATTAATACATGAATGGAAATAATATGTCACTGTTTCTAAGATTCACGTGTGCACATCGGAACACGATTTTCTCCGTCTCAATGTATTCTTCAGACAGAATGTAAATGTATATGTTTATATTTCAGCTTCTCGGTGTACTATTGTACCAAAGATAAACTTAAACATTCCAAGTTTACAAAATTCATATTTCCATCAAACGAAGGATGTTTTATTTGTGTGATAAAAGTTCTTATGGAACAACATTAGCAACGTTAACATATTCGCATAGCGTCTTAGGACTTCTTATAAGTGCATTATGTTATGAATGTTTACTGTGTCGTGGGTTCCAACAATGTCACTGAAAGTAGTCTTACGTGACATTTAAACTTCACATTCTGAAGAACTGGTATGTTTTCATACGAAACTCCTTCTTTCAGGTTTCGATTAACTAGAGATGATGATGGGCCACGCCACGCTGTGGGCAGTGGTGCTTGCTACCACGTGTCTCATAACTGCCACAGACAGCCAGCTGACAGGTTCGTAGACTTTGTTTGTTTGTTTGTTGTTTAACGCCGCACTCAGCACTATTCCAGCTATACGACGGCGGGCTGTAAATAAATGAGTCTGGACCAGGTAATCCTGTGATTGATATCATGAGCATCGTTCCGCAATTGGGATACGATGACATGCATCTACCAAGTCAGCGAGCCTGACCACGAGATCCCGTAAGTTGCCTCTTACGTCCAGCATGGGTTTTTGCTGAAGACAAAATCCGTAAACGTATATAGCTTACTCTAGGTTTGCAACCACATTAAGCCGACGCCCAATGATATTACATCATTATAATCTTTTCCAAAATATTGTCCATCTTGACCATGTGTAAGAATCAATTCCCAGTCCTGTTTATTGAAATAAATGTAATGGCAAACGTAACTTAATATAGCCCTTGTTTCTTTTCCAGGATGTGTGGGTGATGTCGTTTTAGTTGTGGACACGTCAGCAAGTGTTGGCGCCCAAAACTTCAACAACATGAAGAACGGCATTGAACTTTTCATCAACGACAGCTTCACAAACTATCCAAATGTTCGAGTTGGCTACGTCATGTATGGCACATCGGTAACACAGTCAGTAGGTCTCAATGGTCAAGCTAACCAGGCGAGTTTACTCAACCAACTACGCAGCGCCACATACCCTGTAAATGCTCAGGAGAACACACACCTTGGCATCAACCAGGCCGCAAGCATCCTGAACACCCAAGCTCGAAGTGGGTCACCAAAGATCATGATTGTCATAACAGACAGTCTCTCTGACAATCAGGCAGCCACCATCACTGCTGCCAACAATGCAAGGGCCGCAGGCATCACTATATATGTTATTGGAATAGAAGCCTCTGTGACCGGCAGTGCCAGTTTGCTTGATAATTTCCGCCAGGAGCTCCAACAGATTGCCTCAGCTCCAAGCATTGTAACCCGGATTTCTGACTACAGTCTTCTTACAAATTCGCTGGGAAACTTGCCAAACGCCATATGCGCAGGTGAATATTTTTACTTACGAAAGGGCATGATAGTATTGTGATATACTAATGAGGGTAAATTATTGTTTAGCTTATTTCACTGTCAAAAGAGTTGGACCTGAACACTTTAACAATCTCGAATGTTCTAATCTGAAAAAAACATTCAATCGAGCAAACACTATACACATGTTACTTTTGTTTCAGTTCAAATCATCAGCAACATGGTAAGCCAGACAGTGTTCACAAGTCAAACCATCATCCTCTCAGTGTCCTTGAATCAGAACGGCATCACCGGTGGAGTCTGGGCGAAAAATGGAGGGGCTCTCCCCAATGACGGCCGCATTTCTGTTTCCGTGGATAACCAGTTTCAGCGTCTAACAATTGTCAATGCCCAACAGAGCGACGCAGCAACATACTCTTTCGCCATTGCTGGACAGTCGAGGTCTGCAACTGTCAGTGTTACAGGTGAGACCCCACGCATGTGGGTGGAATCCTATCACACCGCCCAATTCATGACCATGGACATATCCTTTAAACAGTAAATTATTTACCCTAAGGAATGGCATAACTGTAGCTGTTCGATGAAACTCTTTACCAATCAAATCAAACATTCTGATAATGACTTTGGTTCTTTGGTTTTCTCAACTTCTTTCATACTGTTTCACTTTACAAACGAAGATGTTTCGTTTTGACTTCATTTAAGCCGTTATGTTTTCCCATTACATCTAGACGGTTCAGACGAGTCAATTGTGATTTGCTGTTTTAGCTGGAATCATCCAATGGACCGTACGTCAGACCAGGACTATTGGTAGTACTGTAACCCTTACGGTGAATTTATTAAACGGCAATTGTAACCAAGGAACATGGACACAGAATTTCGTTACATTTGCCCTCGGAGGAAGGAGAAGCTACAGCACAAGCAATAACTGCCGTACACACACCCTGACTATCACCAACGTCCAACTATCTGACCAGGGAACATACCGATTCACCTATAATACACAACAGGTTTCGTCTGAGCTCACTGTTTCAAGTAAGTGGTAACGGTTATTTAACATGATTTGATTAACTATGAACATCGACACGGTATTGGTATACATATTTACAGGGAAAGGAATGAGTAGAAAATATATGGAAGCGACACGTGCATATTGATGCTATCACAAGGCATGAACGTAATTATTCTGTCTGACTTTCATCAAAGTATCCAAGCAGCGAGTGTTTTTATTTTACGCCGCTTGTAGCAATATCACAGCCCAAAGCACGGCGAGGTGATCAAGGAAGAACTGCACACATCTTACCCTTAAAAGGAATCCAGCCAGGTTCCCAAGGATAACAAAAGCCGTGTCTTTCATTTCTTAGCTAAACCCCAAGCCCTCATGTTTTTTCTAAGACGATTACATGTCCTTACAGCGAGTTCTGCACCGGTCAATGGTGGATTCAACGAGTGGACAGCATGGAGCCAGCCCCAATGCAGTGTAACATGCGGCACTGGAGCTACAAAAACTGTCTTCAGATCTAGGACATGTGACAACCCTGAACCACTGAATGGTGGAGCTAACTGCACTGGTCAGTTCACAGAGTCAGCGCTGACCAACTGTGGCTTGGTTGGATGTCCAGGTAGGTCCACTGACATAATGTCAGCAAACCGAAGTGCAAGAAAACACTCTATACTCCAATAATAATAATAATAATCCACTTACATGGCGCTGCTCAAAACGCTTAGACATTATTACCCCGGTCAGTATATCAGTGTGCACTCAACAATTATTCTCAACTCGATGGGGAGTATACAACCCAAGCTGCCTGTGAGTGCTAGAGGGTTAACAACATATCATCTAATCCTGCCGGGTACCCATTCACTACCGGATGAACAAAGTCACTTGCCTGAGAATTGGCAGGAATTCGGTCTTTAGAACTAAGTGTCCCGGTCACATTTGGCACAAGTCTGGTCGGAAAAGGCCATGAATCGCCCCATATCGCTCTTATATAGGTGCTGTCAGCACATCGTAAAACTATCCCTTCCTAAAACTTCATCCATGGTCATGGTTACACAAGGGCAGATAACTATAAATCATCCTGACCTCTGCCGACAACCGCTGTTGAAATCTAGCCGCGGCAACCTCTCGATATTTTACTAGCACTTCAATCATTTTCTGCCCCCGATAATCACTACAACCATATTGACAACAATTGCTGCTACCGCATGACACTTTTTATGACAGAAAATTACAACATGCATTTAATTCAGTTTGCTTCTTTCGGCCCACACGAATCCGTAACAGTAACGTTAACGCAATTATCTTTGCTTGCAGTAAATGGTGGCGTGACGCAGTGGACAACTTGGAACTCGGCATCAGTGACGTGCCCTCAGACTTGTGGAACAACATCACAGAAAATTACAGAGAGGCGCCGTACTTGTACCAACCCTACACCTGTGAACGGAGGAACATTTTGTAGCGAGACGCTGCTGGAAACACGAACCGAGTCTTGCGGATTAACAAACGCCTGTCCAAGTAAGGAAGCAACCAATGTATACGAACCAGTGTTACTAAAGGAATTGCCTACGATTATAAATACATAAATGCAACGAAGTACCTGGAATGGCGGTGCCTTTTTAAATGCTGTCACCAAAGATATTCTAGGTCATGCTCGTGCTTGTTAGTATCTAGGTAGAGGACCCCGGTTACAATCTCTGTTGACCCTGATAACTATCTTGGGAGAATACCTCGGTTACAGTCTCTGTTGACTCTGATAACTATCTAGGTGGAATACCCCGGTTACAGTCTCTGTTGACTCTGATAACTATCTAGGTAGAATACCCTGGTTACAGTCTCTGTTGACTCTGATAACTATCTAGGTGGAATACCCTGGTTACAGTCTCTGTTGACTCTGATAACTATCTTCGTAGAATACCCCCGTTACAGTCCGGGCCAGTGGCTCTGGCGTCTTCATAGTACTGTCAAATAATACGTGCATTTGTGATGCGCTGTTTTCCCTCCAATATGTGGTTGCTCAAAGCACACCCCCGTCAATGGATTAGTGTGCACTTATTCTTAGCTCCACGGGGAGTATAAAGTGGTGCCAGAGAATTATCATACTATCTGCCCTTGCTTATATGGTTTTCGCACGAAGCGTGTTCACACGTGAACAAGCATTACACGAACGTCAGGTAATCTTTCACGTTTTCTTTACTATTTGAACTGATTTTATCAATCTATTATTGACATTTTTCAGCTGTTGTCAATGGCGGTGTGTCTGAGTGGGGCGTTTGGACCAACCCAACTTGTAGTGTGACCTGTGGCACCTCTGCCACCAAAGTGATCCAGAGGTTCAGGACCTGCACCAACCCACCTCCTTCACCTGGAGGTGCTAACTGTGTCGAAAACTTGGTGGAGAGTGCGGAGGTCAACTGTGCTTTGACTGGTTGTCCAGGTAAATCCTCCTCCTATAAACTCACCATGTTTAAATACATACTGTGTACATTTGAATAGTGTTGCACAGTTTCAATGTTCTTTAAATGAGTTAATTCTACCCCCATTGAAAGCTTTGTAACCAGCGAATGACTATGTGTCCATGTACATTGTGCAATGTTATTATGTTTGACATCTTATTTCAGTTAACGGAGGACTTTCCCAGTGGGGCGAATGGAACAGTGCCACAGCGCCTTGCCCGTTTACGTGTGGCTTTACCGCCACTAAAATAGTCAACAGATTCCGTCAGTGTAACAACCCCATCCCCGTCTTTGGTGGCCTGACTTGTCCGGAAAGCCTCATTGAGAGCAAGACCGTCACCTGTGGACTCCAAAACTGTGCAAGTAAGGAGACAGTCCCTGTTGTTGAAAACTAGAAAAATAAACATGCAGACATTTGTAAATGGAGAAATATGATAAATTGTATAATTAAACTTATAATCATAAATTTATTTCGTGTATTGTAACATGGTACTATTTTGTGTTTTGTACCTCCGTTTTAATAGAATCGTCACATCAAAAACTGAATATTGTTCATTAAGATGACACTATTTTGCACAAGGCACATTTACTTAAAGCTGTTTTGGTGTGTTGTAGCTGCAGTGAATGGTGGAGTTGGACAATGGGCATCATGGAACACAGCATCGGTGGCCTGCCCAGTCACTTGCGGGGTCTCTGCAGTGAAGACGATCACCAGAACAAGACAATGCAATAATCCTCCTCCAAGCAATGGTGGCAGACAATGTCTGGAGAATTTGTCTGAGAGCACTCAAGTAAACTGTGGCCTTATCGGGTGCCCAGGTAAATTGGTGATACTTGAAATCAACTTCTTAACAAAGTTATAGCATATATCATTGAATTGAAAGTGTATGTGAAATGGGGGAGACTGATGCTTAGGATAACCGTTGCCCTTTATACAGTTTTGAGAATAGCCATTTATTATTATTATTATTATTATTATTATTATTATTATCATCATCATTATCAGAATGTAAATATTAGAGGAATACAAATGCTGCGGCTCCACATCCTGCCTGTTGTTCCCGTGAGTGAGTGGGTTGGGTTTAAGGTTTTGAACAATACATCAGGAGTATGACAGTGTCAGCTTAATGTGGGATGAAATCTAAAAAGGTGCAAATCATATACTCAAATTTTGTAAAAACGACGGGCTCGCATTTTGATATATTGAAGGACACTAGTAATGGAAGGTATGATTTCGTATTGTTCATGATAATATTAATGCATCAAACTGATTCAAGTTAACAATCAATTTTGAAGGGTTGAGTAGTTTATTCATCCATAATTTACCGATGTATTTTTCAAACCCTATCATCTACGTTACTTCCAGTCGATGGCGGAGTCTCTCAGTGGGAGTCCTGGAATACCAACAGTGTGCAGTGCCCAGTTACATGTGGTGTGACTGCGACTAAGACTATTGAACGTATAAGACGGTGTAACAACCCTCCTCCCTCTAATGGTGGCGCATCCTGCACACAGGGCCTTGTACAGACGTCCACGGTATCCTGTAATACACCAGCATGTGCAGGTAAATAATTCAATAAATGTTTCCTATCTGAAGATAAGATAATACAGATAAGGTAGTGTGTAGTTTCATGGCTTTCAACTGAAGGATTTAAAATGTGTAGATCGTTGTTATGTTTTTTGGCTTATTTTTTGAATAGGAGAATCACATATTTTTTACACTTGAGATTAAGCTGGTCAGTTTGAGTGTCTATGTTTTTTATGTAATAACTGGCTGAATATCAGTCAATACTTGAGTACCCTCACAACACGTTGTCTATGTTGTTATTAGTTGTTGTAAACGGCGGAGTATCTCTGTGGGGAGCCTGGAGCGATACAGCCTGTTCTGTCACATGCGGAGAAGCTACTAAAGTCATCAGAAGAACAAGAACGTGTACTAATCCACTTCCATCAAACGGAGGACAGTTTTGTGTGGAAAATCTTTCTCAATCAGCACAAGTTTCCTGTGGTCTAGTCGGATGTCCAGGTACGTAGAACATTGCTCCCCACATGGGTTCTGTGGGTAAAGGCGTCCCCGCGTCCCCGCCCTGTTATTGCTGGAATATTGCTGTAAGCGCCGTAAAACAATACTCAGTGACTCCTACACAAGGTTTCACTTGATTTTTACTTGATTTGTATTATTACGCTTATTATTTGATAGTCAGCTCCACAAGTAATACTGAAAACAAGTTCTCATGTGTTTTCTTAATAATAAATAAATTCAATTTATTTCGTTTAGTGTTGTATGTTTAGTTCAGCCAAGATACTTCTTTATTCTAATCATCACCAAACACTTGTATTTACACGTGGAGATCAAAGACTTCAGGTTTGTGATAATGTCAAATGTAAAGATTTGTGTTGTGACAAAGAATGATAATGTGGATGTATTCTGATTTCAGTGAATGGAGGGGTAGGCCAGTGGGGTCAGTGGAGCTCGGCGACCTGCACCGTTTCGTGTGGGTCTACGGCCACCTACCAGGCTACAAGAACAAGGCCATGCAACAACCCCATCCCAGCAAATGGAGGAAGCTTTTGTACCCAACCTATTTCTGAAACCACCTTCCTATCATGTGGCCTTCCTGCTTGTCCAGGTAGGAATAATGGAAATCTACTTACTTTTGTCCATTTAGAATAGAAATGTGTGTATATATTCCCTTGCTGACACATATTGATGACGAAATAAATGTCCTGTTAATACAATGACAAAACTCACTATTCTGTCCCTTTGTCATGGACTGTGTGTATTGAAAGATGTGAATAGAATATGCTGATTAACGTCAAATAACACGAATATATGCGATGTACATGTCAACTGCTGGAAGGGATAAACGTAATCACAAGTTCAATTCGTTTTTTATGCTGCCTAGCGGGACTAGCCTGTATTGTGAACATACACAACAGCCTTTGTATTAGGTCATGACAAATGTGTTCAGTAATCAACAGTTGAATGAACGATGACATTGTGTTTTCAGTTGCTGTCGATGGAGGTGTATCGCAATGGAGCCAGTTTTCTAACCCAAGCTGTTCTGTGACATGTGGATCTACTGCTACCAAGTTTATAACCAGAAACAGACTGTGTAACAACCCACCACCCAGCAACGGGGGCAGAGATTGCTTAACAATAGGCCTCCCACTCACCCAAACTAATGAAGTTAACTGTGGACTCGTTGACTGTCCAGGTAAAACTTGCACCTACATAACATCCTTTTAAGATTCATCAATGCTGTGTTGATAGATGTCTCTTTTAACAGCTCTCAGATGGACGAAAATGAGTCCACTTGACATTCATCTCATAGATAATACCGATGGGCATATGTTCTGTGTGATACATTTGCTGTCTGTTTCAGTGGCTGGTGGTGTGTCTCAGTGGGGACAGTGGTCGATCCCTGCCTGTACCGTCACCTGTGGTGTGTCAGCTGTCAGAGTAATCACCAGAACCAGAACCTGTACCAACCCACCACCGAGCAATGGCGGAGCCTTCTGTACCGAGTCCTTAAGCAATACAGCATTGCGAAGTTGTGGCCTTGGAGCTTGTCCCGGTAAGATAGCATTTCTGTTATAATTGTGCTCAGCCATCTCTTTTTAAACGATGGAATGTGTGTTGCAGTTCTAGTTTGTTGTGTGTCTCTAACCCAATGTGAATGTGGTAGTGTTTAAACATTTGACTCCCAAACACACTGCTGATAATACGTGTCTTCTTCAACTGACTAACAATGGGGATAGTGAATACATTCTTTGTCATCCTCCGATTCTATCTTTCTTCAGTGCCAGTGAATGGAGGACTCTCTCAGTGGACACAGTGGAGTATTGTGCCTTGTACCCGAACATGCGGGTCATTCAACACACTGGCCACACGTGTACGGCAATGTAACAGTCCCGCTCCAAGTAATGGCGGAGCGGATTGTGTAGGAGACACATTCCAGACACAAACTAGGTCTTGTGGACTGCCAATTTGCCCAGGTCAGTTTCAGATTTACTTCATAGATAAGCTACAACACGCTGCATAACGTTCATACACTTGCTTTCTGGAACGTGGGTTGAAAAAGTTCTTAAAATACGATGTCGAATTGGTTCATATTGTTGTTGGATTACAATATATAAATTTTAAAGAGCCATGTAATTATATATGCTTAGAAAAGAATTATATACTATAACACAGTCGACAGTGGTATTAACGTTGGATTGTAGAACTATTTCCATACATATGGTTTTGTTTCAGTTGATGGTGGGTTGACCCAGTGGACTCAGTGGTCAGGTCTAACGTGTACAAGAACGTGTGGAGTTTCCGAAACTGGAACTGTAGTCAGAAGCAGGTCCTGCACCAACCCAGCCCCTCAGAATGGCGGAAACAACTGTACCGGATCAACGTTTGAAGCACAAAACAGGAATTGTGGATTTTCGGCGTGTCCAAGTAAGTCTGACATGTATACACACCTTCCAACACAGCATGGTATTCTGTTTCATGAATTTCCATGCACTGTACATGTGTCGCCATCATTTGTGATGTTTTGCTTTCTTTTTTTTCTAATACATCTTGCGATCAGCACTGATATATTCAAACAATAACAACCTGGGTACACGTGCACATATGTGCTGTTTTTTTTGTCTGTGCCTTATGTAATAGAGTTGATGATTAGACATATGGAAACACATAACAGCAAGATGGCAGAAATATGACGCTCATGTTGTCTGTGCAAAGCTTGTTTGTATTGCTAACATATCATGACCTACAACTCGCGAGCAGTCGATGGAGGTTTGGCCTTGTGGACACAAAGGGATGTTCCATCCAGCTCCAGAACCTGTGACTCAACAGCCACATTAGTTGCAACAACACCCACTCCATGTACAAATCTAAGTCCCCAGTTTGGTGGTAGAAATTGAGGTATTTCAGAGTGCACTTTGGAATTGTGGACTAGCGCTTTGCTCAAGAAATTATTTCACAACGATGTCTGCTGATTTACTAAACCGTATAATGATAACAAACTTACATTACCAAACCTGAACTTGATAATCTATCGATTGATTAAAATAACATAAGAATCGTCTTTTACTCATTTAAACAAATAGACGAACATGATCCTTTCAAAACGAGGATTATCTCTATGTATACAGCTGTCAGTACACGTGTGGTAGTATATCTACTTGGTGCCTTTATCTATTTTAAGTATTTCAATCAACCATGCAGGCATAACTTATCCATAAATATCTTGAGAAATAAAGATCATACTTGTGTTGTATGTTATGGAAGTATTGGGCGAATGTATGGGTAGATCATGTCTGCACCAACATCTCATGTAATTTCATTACGGCATAGATCATGATCTGAATGTAAATGAGTACTTTGTAGTTGTATGTGTATTATGGGTCATGCTGTTCATTCTTGGCTGTTCATTTCAGCTGTAACAACAAATGTGGCGTAAAGCAGTTCTCACTAATTTACTTAGATCCATGTCAAATAGTTTTGTATCATTTGAAAATATATGTTTCGTTCCTCAGTTTAACTGTTGAAATACGTTTGATGTTTGAAACAAGATAATTAAAAAGGAAATTCCCAAAACATACATCTACTCTCTAATCTACTCTCTGACAAAGGCCCTAAACATTGTTACTGTTTCTCCCAGTTAACGGAGGCTTGACACAGTGGACTCAATGGAACGTTCCAAATTGTCCACAAACCTGTGGTTCAACTGCAACCCTCACTGCAACAAGAACAAGATCATGTTCAAACCCTGTCCCTCAATTCGGTGGTAGAGACTGCACAGGTCTAGGGAACGTGTTCGAGAACCAAGTCAGGAGCTGTGGATTATCGGCCTGTCCAAGTAATTAATCTCTGCTTTATTTCAGATGAAAATAACAAACTATAACCATTGTCGTATTTTCAGACAGAAATGATTTGCTATTTGCTAATTGTTTAGTAAAAAACCCCATTATCCCCATTTCATTCAAGTAAACATATCAAGCCATATTTCATTTAGCAAATATTTCGTATTATTATGAAAATGGTTTTGCTGCTTTTATTTCAATAACTTCAATAGCGAAACAAAAATGATTTTAGAAATATAATGACGCCTCTAGGAGGAACATTTGGTAACATGAGCCTTTGATCCTCTTAACCAGCGGATGGCGGATTATCTTTCTGGACACAATGGAGCATCCCATCTTGCTCTGTCACCTGTGGAACGACAGCTTCCCGAGTTGTTACTCGAACAAGGAGCTGCACCAATCCTCCCCCTAGTGATGGGGGTAGAGACTGTACTGGTCTCGGAGCCACATTTGACAGCGAAACGAGAAACTGTGGTCTAAGCCCATGTCCAAGTAATTATAAACTTTCATTGTCTTGCTCATTCCTTAAAAAGTTCTACATAATGGATGTAGTTTACAGACATTAAAATATGTGGCACACAGATAAAGATCTAAACTTAGCTGTAAACACACTGTTACTTAAAGTACCCTGCAATTCACGTTCACAAAGCTTTATGTGTGCTATGTCTGTTGTTGCCATTAATATGTATTTGTATGTGTGTTGTAATGCAGATGTTCATTCTCTGGCGTGGAGGCTTTTCATGTAGACACATGACATCCTTGCCAAAGGGCATGGTGGTTTTGGTCATTGTAAGATTTGCTGACACTAACACTCAATTTTAATTTTGGTGCAGGTGAAACACGTCCGTGTGATCTTAAAACAATATATTAGTATTTGCACACACTTTCTTTGTTTAACAATGATAAAAACTATTACTGTTACTGAAGCCATTTTGGACAAGAGAATTACTTACTTACAATACTCTATCATTTTACTACTCTCTCACTTTATTGACCCGTGAAGATTCGGGGTAGAATATGTCTTCAGCAACCCATGCTTGCCGTAAAAGGCGACTATGCTTGTCGTAAGAAGCGACTATTGGGATCGGGTGGTCAGGCTCGCTGACTTTGCTGATGCATGTCATCGTATCCCAATTGCGTGGATCGATGCTCATGATATCAAACACTGGATTCCCTAGTCGATTATTTACAAACCGCCGTCATATAGCTAGAACATTGCCGAGTGCGGCGTTAAATGAGAAACAAAACACTCTCATTATATTTCTAACATTTTCACAAACAATTGTTTAATTGACAAACAGTTGACGGAGGATTGACTCAGTGGTCTCAATGGAACACTCCAAGTTGATGAGATAATTACAAAGTAAATGACCAAAACATGTACCTAGACGATGACCCTATTTCTAACATTTGCTCCAACAATTTTCTACCCAGTTAACGGAGGCTTGACACAGTGGTCTCAATGGAACGTTCCAAATTGTCCACGAACCTGTGGTTCAACTGCAACCCTCACTGCAACGAGAACACGATCATGTACAAATCCTGTCCCTCAGTCCGGTGGTAGAGATTGTACAGGTCTAGGGAACGTGTTCGAGAACCAAGTCAGGAACTGTGGATTATCGGCCTGTCCAAGTAATTAGCTTCTGCTGAAGAGCATCCTCAAAAGCAAACAGCAAATTATAACCATTGTTGTATTTTTCAGACAAAAATAATTTGTTATTGATATTGCATTTGTAAAGCATTTAAAGGAAAATCTCATTACATTTTAAGTGGCCATATTCTAAGTTACTTTGTGGTCGGGCTTGAACAACGGACTGCTTTAGCAGGGATTCCTTATGATTACGGAAATACGTTTTTGTTTATATTTCAATAACTTCGAATGGATTTCAAAAGCGAACCAAAAATGATTTTAGAAATATAATTTCATTAATACTTAACATATTCACGCAATGTGGAAATGATGACGCTTTTGGGAAGAACATTTATTAACATGAGCCTTGGATCTTCTTAAACAGCGGATGGCGGATTATCACTGTGGACACAATGGAGCGTACCATCTTGCTCTGTCACCTGTGGAACGACAGCTTCCCGAGTTGTTACTCGAACAAGGAGCTGCACCAACCCTCCCCCTAGTGATGGGGGTAGAGACTGTACTGGTCTCGGAGCCACATTTGACAGCGAAACGAGAAACTGTGGTCTAAGCCCATGTCCAAGTAATTATAAACTTCCATTGTCGTCTCATTCCTGCATTGACAAGCGGTGCATGCTACGTAATGCGTAAAGAAGTGTTTCCATTGCCATAGCGGCAAACACTGGAAGAAGTAATTCTGTTTGAAATCAAAACTGCACTTGACATAACCTGCATTTCACGTTCACTAAGCTTCATGTGTACCTTGTTTTATGATGCTATCGTTGTGTATTGTGTGTTTAGATGTGTTTTGTAACATATGTGTTCATTGTCACCACTCATGCACTCATTCTGTTCTGTGGGGATGTAATGTAGACAATATTTGCCAGATAAGTGAATGAATGTTCTTATCAACACAAAATTAATATATTCTTATACTGTCAAATCGCTTTATAGCTGAGGTAAATCCTACGAATGTTTTGAAAACTATTAGGTTCACAGATGCCCCAGTGTCACAATCGAAAACCTATTTGTTGAGAATTTTTATAAGAAAATTCCTCTGTCAAGGAAATGGATCATTTTACTAATGTCTTACTTTGTTTCTAATATTTGCACAAACAACCTTCTCACTCACGTACAGTTAACGGAGGATTGACACAGTGGGCTCAATGGAACGTTCCAAATTGTCCACAAACCTGTGGTTCAACTGCAACCCGCACTGTAACGAGAACACGATCATGTACAAACCCTGTCCCTCAGTTCGGTGGTAGAGACTGCACAGGTCTAGGGACCGTGTTCGAGAACCAAGTCAGGAACTGTGGATTGTCGTCCTGCCCAAGTAATTAGCTTCTGTTGAAACACCATTCCATTAGAAAATAACAAATACCAAAACAATCAGTTTCAGTAAACATACCTGAACTTAACTAAAATGAATTTCTTTCCATGATTATAACATTAAATTTAAAAATAAGATATCTGAATATTGTAAATATACAAAAATAACGTATGCATCAGTGACCACAAGTGATGAAATGCAGTACTCATGGTGTAAATCTAGTAAATAAGAAATGTGATCTCATTGTATAGCGGATGGCGGATTATCCCTGTGGACACAATGGAGCGTCCCATCTTGTTCTGTTACCTGTGGAGTGACTGCTACCCGTGTTGTTACTCGAACCAGGAGCTGCACCAACCCTCCCCCTAGTGATGGGGGTAGAGACTGTACTGGTCTCGGAGTCACATTTGACAGCGAAACGAGAAACTGCAATTTCAGTCCCTGTCCAAGTAATGGCTGCCATATATCTTATATTTTTACTCAGCTGTTTAATGCATGGTTTTATTTAGCAAGAAATAGTTATGCTTAGATATTACATAAACTGAATATTTTGTATATGGTGACATCATCTCACAGTAGTTCGTTCTGAATCCACAGACGATGGGAGCGTTTTGATCACAGTGGGGTATCCCATTCTGTTCATCTCTATACGGGAGAACAACATCTCGCACAACGATATTTCGATCAAGCAGTAACCCGCCTCCAACCAACGGAGGCAGGAACTGCACTTAGAACCTCGTGGACACCCACATCCGATACTGTGGACTAACTCCATGTCCATCTAACTTTGAACTATAACTAAGTGACAGCAAGTGATAGCAGAAAACCGACAGTACAGTCGGTGTGGTGCAGCACATAGATGGACAATTAGGCAATGCATACATGGGGTGGGTGCTTCATACAAGGGTTATATCAGGCACTGTAGCCGACGATACACCAGGATGGATCCTTCTCATGTATGAATGCTTCTACAGGCAATTAATGCTGTGTTTTTCACAGTTGTGTAATTGAGGTTGTTTGAATTAGGCATTCTGGCACATATCCACCGAAACAAATTGAGTGGAAAAATACTTTTCTCAATAACTAGTAACAATATTGTCATATTGTCGCTAAAATATAAGGATGTCTTGTCAAAAGGTGCTGCTGGTAAACATGCGTTTTCGCCAGAAGATAATGGGAAAAATGGGTCATAATTTGATAGACAAACTGATGATCTTTCCAAATATAACATACAGTAGAATATACATGTACGTAGTTTGTTTGTAGTTTGCTTTGATGCTTACAGAGTAGTTTGCATTGTGTAGTATCTACTGACTAACATGTTGTCCTTCACTGTCTGTTTGTGTTTGCAATGTTCTGACACCCTGTTGCACCCTATACTCACAGTCGATGGTGGCGTCACGCCATGGTCACAGTGGACGCTGTCAACGTGCTCTGCAACGTGTGGCGGGGACGCCAACCGTGTGGCGACACGTTTCCGCACCTGCACTGATCCTCGTCCCAGTGACGGTGGTAAAGACTGCACGGAAGTCCTGTCAGAAACAACGTCTAGAACGTGCGGATTTGGTCCATGTCCAAGTACTTAGTTACGCATGGGAATTAGACGTGAACATGTAGTGGACAATACCTTTGCCTAGACGTGCCTGAGACGTGTATTGCATGCAGTTCTCATTAACATTATTTTTACCCACAGATGCTGTCGTATTGAAAATATGTTTATGCATGGACCAGACACATGTATTTGCAGATGCTTATGTACATCATTTTATTATTTTTAAACATGTTTTATTGTCCAAAAAGACAAAGGGATTGGGAAGTGCAGCACTTATTACCGCCTTCTCCCTCCTTAGATCATTTCAGCGACCCATTCATATAATGTTCGTCGCCATTCAGCATTTGACCCAAGGAAACCTTTACGGCCACATTTGTCAAAGGAATTGATGTGAACATATACATCGTTGTACATTACAATAATGCATGCATTAATATTTGCATGGTATCCAATATTAACGCCCTACATGAAACGATGTTTTAAGATGATCTTAATAAAACTAACACTGTCTTTGTTTTCTAGAAACAAAAGTATACTTTGCTGTCTTAGATACTTATTATATTGCTATATGTGTGATCTAGTGTGACATGTAGCCTTAAAGTTAGCAACATATAAACAACATTGATAGATAGCTATAGAGAAAAAAACTATAATTTGTGTAATTTATAAAGTGATTGTATACTTAATATAATATGATATTTCACATTATGCCATTACAAAATGCAGTATAATATTAAATGCTACTCATTTTCAGTCTTACTATTACTTTTTAAGGACTGAAAAATATAACATTCCTGTATCGTAATATTTTGAGCAAATATGGTGAGGCGAGTGATCAGCTATCATAAAAACAATACTTTCTCCACCAGTGGAAATGACCATGATAACTCATGTTTATCGAAAACCTTTCATGAACTAGTTTTGTTTGTTTGGCTGTTGAGTATTGCAGGTAGTGGGTTGTTTATTAAGCTCTGGAAGCTTACAGTGCAGTTCCTGTTTATTATAGACGATTGTAGCAAGAACGCATGTGTTATACTAATCATGTGTCCTGAATGTTTCAGTTGATGGTGGAGTGACACAATGGGCACAGTGGAGCGACCCCGGCTGTTCTGTTACTTGTGGAACCTCTGCAACTAAGACATTGACAAGAACGAGAACTTGTACAAATCCTACTCCACAGTTCGGGGGAAGGGTTTGTACAGAGCTCCTTAGTGAAAACACCGTACGAAATTGTGGTCTTCAGTCCTGCGCAGGTAAGAGTCTTGTTATGTCTGTGTGCCTAAGTATGTGTATGTGTTTCTGCCTCCAGAGAAGGCCACCGGAATATGTGTTAATTGCAGGCTGGGATTATAGCATTGTTTTCTGAAACATTACTTAGGTAACACGCCTAGGTAAGAAACATGGTTGCCACCAAATATGTCTAGAAGGCTAGCTGATATGTGATAATATAGTATTGTGGAAGTTTAAGACCGGTAACATATATGTTTTACTCTGTAGTGAATGGTGGCATATCCCAGTGGACATCGTGGGTCGTGCCTCAGTGCTTCTTGACCTGTGGAACCACCATCACTGTAACCGCTACGAGACAACGATTCTGCAACAACCCACCACCACGTAACGGAGGCTTTAACTGCACAGAATCGCGTGTCGACAGCCAAGTACGCAGCTGCGGTCTTTCAACTTGTCCAAGTACGTATTGTTTGAGTGGATTAGCCCTGAAAAGATTATAAAAGACGAAGGGTTAGAATTAGTATTCACTAACCCATACTTGTCGTGAGAGGCGACGAACGGGGTCGAGCGGTCAGACTCGCTGACTTGGTCAATGCATGTCATCGTATCTCAGTTGCGTAGGTCGATGCTCATGATGTCAGCCACTACATTCTCTGGTCCACACAGACTTTATATAGCTGGAACATTGCTGAGAGCGGCGTTTGAAAATGAAACCCTCAAAACAAAAAAAACATTGATTTTATGAAGGGTCACCGAGCTTACTCTACAGACATAAGATGTGATGAACAGAGAAAGGTCATCTTACACTATTAATATATGTGTAGACATATGCATACATCGTATACCGAACATAAAAAGTTAGAGATCATGAATAATTTGGGGACATATTATTTTAGGTAATTGTGTTCTCTGCCTTACCTACAAATATATCCCCGAAATTTTCATGATCCCTAAGCAAGTTTGTTTAGTATTTACGTTGTACGTCGGATTTCAAGGAAATCAGAGTCATTGTATTTCCCGTCTGCACCCAGTTGGTTGTTTCTATGTGTTAACCCCCCTTTGTTCACATTACCTTCCTTTCTTTCATTCTTATTCATCATGATAACCTCCATGTCACAGATGATGGCGGAATCAGTCAATGGACACAGTGGTCACTGACACCTTGCGGCGTCACATGTGGAATCAACGTGCAGAGAACAGCCTCAAGACAAAGATTCTGTAACAACCCATTCCCTTCGTTTGGTGGTCGAAATTGTTCTGAGAGTCGTTTTCAGAGTGAAACCCGCAACTGTGGCTTGAACCCATGTCCTAGTATGTACCCCTTGTTTCTCCTAAAAGATCATATTTTCATCGTTATCATGTTGCAAAAGGTGTTCATTTTAAAGTGTAAACATTATCCTATAAATACAGTTTATCTAAATCGTGTTTAGGATCTGATCTTTTAAGGATTGATAGTGAATGTGTTTGTGTTTATTGGGGTATGAATCCAGAAACTGATGTGCAAACTGTAGGAATCAGCGTAGCGAATGCTTACGAAAGTTGGAATATGCGGGTTAATCAGAAATGAAACCCGACGGCATGAAATTTGTTTAATCAAGGCCTGCGGACAAAAAATAGGCGAGCGAGCCTTCCGTCTCAGAGGGTAGTTTGGACAATGAATATGCACGAATTTCGCTAAAGGTGCATGACGATACACGTAAGCCGAAAAAGGAATTTCCTCGACTGTAATATTGGGTAATATAAGTAGTCCGTCCGCTTCGGTGAGAGTGGCTTAATATTTTACGTTCATTGGAAAATGAATGCAATAACACGTCACCAATTCAGCTAATCAGGATGCAGGAATTACAATGAACACAACGAAAATTTAATTATTTAAGACATAAACATTGCCAGTGTTTGTTTGTAAAGGATAAAAGTAATCATTTGTTGATTCTTTGCAGTCGATGGTGGCGTTAGTCAATGGACGAGCTGGACTGTCCCGCCCTGTGGCGTGACGTGTGGCTCCGCTGCCACGACGACCATCACAAGAGTGCGATTCTGTAACAACCCATTCCCCCAAAACGGCGGCAGAAATTGTACCCAGTCTCGTACAGAATCTTTAGTCAGAAACTGCGGTCTTCCAACTTGTGCAGGTACTATTATACACACTTTTGTTTAAGGATACATTATTCCTTTATTGTTTGGGTATGAAAGGTCAGGTCCATTTGTATACCTAATGTATGTGTGTTGCCGTTAATCAGAGTATCAGCATTATGTCTGAGAGATAAGTTGAAAACACATTTGAGGTTCGATGTTTACGAAATCACTTACACATTCTACTCTGTTGTTTAAAGTCTCTCATTCTTGTTTCTATTATGTATGGTTATCAGTATTGTATATATTTTAAAAATATTCCGTATCTAGTTGATGGTGGTTTCAACCAATGGAGCCAGTGGAGCCTTGGAGTGTGTCCTGCTACTTGTGGAGCCGGTTTCACGCGAAGCGCCACACGAGTCAGATTCTGCAACAGCCCGACACCTAGCGACGGAGGACGAAACTGCACTGGAGCCTTTACAGAAACGACAACTCGCAGCTGTTTTCTCACGCCCTGTCCAAGTATGTTCTTGATTATCTCCCTTTCTTGATTCACGGAAGTATGAATACGTCATCCCCTTTGGAACCAAATTTTACTTAATTCTGTTTCAGAACCATCTTCTGTCAAACGCAAACTGGTTTTATTATCCTGATATTAAATTTGATATTTATTAAACGTGAGACCACAGTGATCACAGATAGATTCAATGTAGACATCTGTTGACACTATTTTTACATTTTAGTTGATGGAGGTCTCACCCAATGGAGTCAGTGGTCAGTTCCCACTTGCCCTTTTACATGCGGTGCAAGTATCACTCGCACAGCATCAAGAACAAGGAGCTGCACGAACCCTATACCACAGAATGGCGGTCGAAATTGCACCGGCAATCGATTTGAGACTGAAACCAGATCATGCAATCTCCCCTCCTGTCCAGGTGAGTGTGCATCACATGGCCTTGTGAATTATCGAAAGTTTTAACTTTAAAACGTCAACGCAATGGATTATCCACCGAAACAGATTCCACTGGTTAAAAGTCAAGATTCTATCAATGGAATCAAATCAGTGATAACACCCGGCATCCGTGACATGACGTCCTAAGGACTTGAAGACATTGTTTTTAGACCAGTAAAATGTTAAGACAAATGAGAGGTTCGTGGATATTATGTGGAACAAAACAATATCATTTGGTACATTTAAAGACAATTTATCTTTGGCAATGTATATCTCATATTACAATCAAGCAAAATGAATCGTGTTTTGTGCAGTTGATGGTGACGTGACGGAATGGATTCAATGGACGGGAGCAGCCTGTGTATTAACTTGTGGAACCTCGGCCACGCGTCAGGTTACCAGAACAAGGACATGCACGAACCCACGTCCAACTAATGGAGGTCAAGGATGTTCAGAGATTCTGTTCCAGAGCACAACTCGCAGTTGCGGTCATCCTGAGTGTCCAGGTAATGATTGGATGTTTGTTTTGTTTTTTTGTTTGTTAACGCCGCACTCAGCAATATTCCAGCTATATGACGGCGGGCTGTAAACAATCGAGTCTGGACCAGACAATCCAGTGATTGACATCATGAGCATCGATCCACGCAATTGGGATACGATGACATGCACGTTTTTACACCGCAATTTCAAAGAACTTTGACTTCTTGAACGAGTCTAGCGGTAATATCTGCAGCAGAAAACTTAACATTATATGACATGGAAAAGTGCCCCATCTCTATAAATGCAATATACTTTTTCATTTGTTTGTACGTTTTATAAATTTAATCTTACGTTCTTATCATATTACCTTTTCAGTTGACGGTGGCTTGTCCCAATGGACTCAGTGGAACGATCCTCCATGTGCCGTTACCTGTGGACCCTCTGCCTCCAAAGTCGTCAGTCGTACCCGTCTCTGCAATAGCCCAGTCCCTTCTAACGGAGGTCGCCCTTGTACAGGACTCCTAGTCGAGACCGAATCTAGAACATGTGGTCTTGGAAATTGCCCTGGTGCGTAGAAGAGAGATGCAAATACTTATATACTATCAAAGGGTCAAATGGTCTCGATGTGTCTGACATGCCACAAACAAAACACTCATTACATTGCTTTTCAACGACAGTGATAAAATAATGCCACTGATCCCCATGCAGCCATCACTTGTGGCCAGAGTTTCATTACAAACTGTATATTGAATATATCCGTGATGTGGTCTCCATGTCATCCCTTTTAACATAATTGTAACTCATGCATTGTGTTTGAGTGAGTGAGCTGAAACCTAGAAACATAATCGGAGCGAACCGGGATTCGAACCCACAATCATAGGTTTCTGGCGCCTTAGACGACTGGGCCACCCTTGCCCCCCATTGTGTTTGAGTCATGTGAACACACATAGTAAGAACAAGCGTGTGTAAAGACACATACCGATTTCAATTAATCAATATTTTTCTTTGATCGCAGTCAATGGTGGATTATCGTTGTGGACACAGTGGTCAGACCCTCCATGCCCTACCACGTGCGGTGCCAGTGCAAGGAAGACCGTCTCTAGAAGCAGAACCTGCACCAACCCTCGGCCTCAGTTCGGTGGCCAAGATTGTCCGGAACCGATCACGGAGACAACGACTCGACTCTGTGGGAACAGTGCTTGTCCAGGTGAGTTTGTTGATATTCCTGTGAAGACAGAAGCGACGACCATTTTCATAATAATCGTAAGAAATTAATTAATAAAACATATCCACTTGAAACGGAGTCCATTCTACGATTGTAACCTTGTCGTTAGCATGCGTTTGTGAATCACAATTAAATAGTGATAATACTGGGTGTTCACAAAAAGGTGAGCGTATTCTACCCTACGGTCGTAAACACATGCATGGGCACATCAATCAGTGCAAATCAAAATAGGAAATTGCATCAGACTAATGATCAAAACCTACATGCACGAAAAGAACAATTGGATTTATGATTTGTATGAACATAATTGATTACACTGGGCACATATTCGCTATCAAACAGACGTCTCTTATCATCACATTAATTCCCCAAAAGAAAATCGCGCTACATCTGTTTACAAATATACAGACACACCAATGAAACTGTAAACCACTTCCGTCTAAATCTCCAAACATGACAACAGTTTCTACTGCCCGTAAAAACACTTACACATACCAATGTGCATAGTTAGAAGAAAGTGTTACTTTGTGAGGTTTGTATGAACTAACGTGACTTCTTTTATGTAGTTGATGGTGGCCTTACTGCATGGACTGAATGGAGCAACCCGCCATGTTCCGTCACCTGTGGCACCGCCGCCACCAAACGGGTACAGAGAACCAGATCCTGTTCCAATCCAGCTCCCCGAAACAACGGAACGCAATGCGTTGGTGACCTCACTGAACAAGCCATCCGACCATGCAACTTGGGACAGTGCCCCGTTGTTATTTTAGGTGATTTTTTTATTACTTTTAAATTAATGCGGTAAACTATGGTTAAAACGAACTCAATTGGACCTCTTACTTTAGTTTGTTATAACCGTAGTTCGTTATAAGCATATATACAGCATAACTATAGCAAATAGTCGGGACAAAAAAATCAGTTCGTTATATCCATCAGTTCGTTATATGCGTGTTCGTTTTAAACGTACTTTACCGTACATTCAAACTGCATCTACTATTCGTATGACTCTTGTGTAGCCTAATACGGGTTGTCACAAACTGTGTCCAACTAGCTGAGAGAAAATGGTATGACTATAGACCCGTATTGTCAAATCAACATTGTCTTTGTTTCAGGGTTATGTCGCACTGCGCAGCAGATCAACGGCGTTGGCTACCGTTACCACCCCACAGACTGTGACAAGTACCTCCAATGCTACTACAACCCCAATGGCTACGTCGTCGGTGTATATCGGTCATGTCCTTTTGGATACTACTGGGACCAGAGGACTCTCAGATGTGACTTCCCCTGGAGAGTGAACTGCCCACTCGGTTAGTAGAATAGGATCATCCCTTTACTGTCCTTGAACTAATGGTATTATTATTATTATTATTATTATTATGATTATGATGATGATGATGATGATAGTGATTAATGATACAGCTTGTTTACGCTACATGAAATGAATGAATCACAAAAATATACAACTCATAGATCCGAAACAAGATATGTTTGTGTAACGCCACCCTTGGCCACATTCAGCGGCCTGCAATAATCGAATCTGAACCGGAAAGTCCAGTGACTGACATCATGGGATACGATGAACATGCTTCAATAAGGTCAGCGAACCTGACCGCCCGATCCCGTTAGTCGCTTCTTAACACCATCATGGGTTGCTGAAGACCAATTCTAACCCGGATCTTCACGGGGTTCCAAAGACAAGAAGAATTGTCACAAGTCAAGATTCAAACACTTTAGCTTGCATCTAAACCTGTCCACTAAATAAACTCCACTGTGTTCCAGAGAAGTGCAACGGGTCCTGCGTCGCCAACTACAACATGGAAGGAAGCTGTCGCGCCCACTGGGTTTGTGAGAAGGGTCTGTCAAGAGGAGATTGTTGTCCTATGGGATTCAGATACGTCGTCGGACAAGGATGCAGACCAGACTTCTATTGTAGGGATCTCTGCCCAACACCCTGTGCAAGCAGAGGTAAGAACAATGCGATCTTAAACGGGATACTTTTCAATGTAAGGTTGGTTCTTGTAATGTAAATACCGGTTAAGTATCATCATGTTGGTTGTAGTAATGTAAATATCGGTTATGTATCATAATGTTGGTTGTAGTAATGTAAATATCGGTTATGTATCATAATGTTGGTTGTAGTAATGTAAATATCGGTTAAGTATCATAATGTTGGTTGTAGTAATGTAAATATCGGTTAAGTATTATAATGTTGGTTGTAGTGATGTAAATATCGGTTATGTATCATAATGTTGGTTGTAGTGATGTTAATATCGGTTAAGTATCATAATGTTGGTTATATTAATGTTAGTATCGGTTTTTATAGTATTATAATGTTAGTGCGAGTTATGTAAGTATCGTTTATGGTATCTTAATGTTTGCGATAGTGATTATATGTCGGTTATAGTATTATACGGTTGTATTAATGTAGTAAAAATTGCCTGTATACTTATATCTGTTCATATGCGCCCAGCTTAGCAATTAACGTTTTAAATGTTGTGTTTAGATGTATGCGACAAGAGACCAGACTGGGGGAACAATCCCATGTCCTACAACATCTCCGTCGGTCTCCTTGGATGGATGCGAGCATCGTGCGTACAGGGAACATACTTCGATCTCATGGACTGTGGATGTGGTATCCCAATGAATGCTTGTAAGTAACTTTCTATAAACCTACCGGGTTAATCACACGAATATATCGCCTATCCTGTACATGTTTATCATACCGCATTTAAGTGTATATGGTTGATAAAGTTTGTATAAAATCAAATGAAGATATGCAATGCAAATGGATATCCATTATCGAAATATAGGAAAGAAACTTTTATCACGACCATGCAACGAAAGTAAAGTGTAATATTCGACTTCGCTTTCAGCTTGCACACCTGACTACAGTCTGGACTTCAACAACGATAATGCCTTGACCACTGCCCGGCAGTCATGGCTGACCACACAGGGCGTCAGCATCTTGAACGGTTATGGTCTGTTCGATGGTACCGGTCACATGTTCTTCAACATCTCCCAGAAGGCTCCTGCCGTGGATTGTCCATTGATTGTCCGCTTCCGGTTCAGTGAAAGTCAGACCGTTACCGGACGTCGCATTCTCGTGTCCACTAGTGATTGTTACAAGAGCAACACCCTGGTTATTGCTATTGACCAAAACTCTGTCATCTTTGAGATGACATCTGTCTATGGTCAACTTATCAACATGCCTGTGTCTCTCGCCGTAAGTAGTTGTTTGATTATGCTGAGAAGGCAGAAACCTGATCGATGTAAAGTTGATGACTTAAAAAAACGTCCCAACAAAACATTCCTCACGAATGCCATTAAATTTGAAATTGCAAAGTGTGGGATTTCAAAGGCTTGCCACTAAACTCCTAAACTAAAATGCGATTGTGTTGTCACCATATTTCTTATTTGTTAAAGTAGACATAATTTATGGATTTGTTCTAATTTGTTGCTTTTTAAAGAGGTCTGAATCCCAATTCACTCTCTGGTGGATCCATATGTTACACGTGTTGCCATTGGTTACAGGGTTTCAGCAACTTTGAGTGGAAGACTGTCACGATGGTGTATGATGGCAAGATGATTACTGGAGTTGTGGAGTCAGCAAACCTGAAATACATGCAGCAACAGTTTGGTAAGCAGGATAAGCAATCTCCACGTGTCCGGCACTCTTTGCCCTTTCTGTTAATCTTGGGCCAAATGATCTTACTCCCAATTGAGTAATATACTCAAGTGTCATTATTAGGGGTCAACGGCTTGACCGCCCTCCTCATCAATAAAAGTAGTATTTTCAACTTCAAAGATTATAGTTCGGCTACATCTGGATGGAACCAGTTTATACACACATTGACTGTTACTTGTCATCTATTACACGTGCACGGGCTAAACCACTGGTTGCGTTCAGGGGTGTTTTGGGTAACTTTTCAATCACATTCAATCTTGCACTTTTCGTTTTTAAGTTCTTGTCCATTTTTCGAGTTTTGTAAAAAAGGCTTATCAGTTTGACATAGGCATGAACAGCATGTTTTTTCAACTGTTAACCACATTGTCAACATACTCAGACCTATTGACGCTTGTTGGCATATGTTCATGTTTGACAGACCACATTCCCAGTTGACCCTTTAATAAGGACGCAGTGTATATGTCAATAATCGTTTTCCATGTGCATATGATGATCACAAAAGCAACATGCAGCAGACTATCCAGTTTGAAAACTCTATGTTATAATGACTGATTCAGTAACAAAACATGTCATTTTTTTAACAGCCCCAGAGATGAGTATCATGCAGTGTGGCATGAGATTCGGTTCGGACGGCAGTATGAGTGCAGCAGAGAGATTTATTGGAAATCTAGATTCGGTACGTAGTTCAATAATACTGATAATCTACAGGGCTATAAACTTCAAGCGTACAATGAAGTGCTACGAAGTGTTAACTAAATCTTGGGAGTGATTATAGAAGCGGGATCTCACGTGACGTAGATGTTGATATTGAGTTCTGCTTCCGTTGACAGTATGATTGCTTTGATAAAACCATGAAGCTGTTATCGATGTTTTTTTTGCGATAACATTATAAACATTCAGAATAAACTTATGAAAAATATCTATTCAGATATAATAATTTGGAAAGTTTTGAGGAATATAAATATGTTCAGTTGGGCACAGTAATGCTCATAAGATCATAGAATGATGACCTTTTTCAAACGTAAAGCATCATATCCAACAAAGTTAAATACATTTTCCAGTTAGAAAACAGTTAATGCTTTTGAACATGTAACCAGGTTAAAGCAACCTTTTGATGTTCAACGAAATAAAATGAAAATTCTTATTTGTTTCAGATGTCGGTATACCGCTGTAACCCTGGCAACCTGTTTTAAGAGTTCCGTGCAAACGAGCAATCGATATTCATTTCCATCCTTGTGTCAACAAAGTCTTTGAGGAAGACAATGACTTCAAAATGTTACCATTTCATTTGCTCAAAGTGTATATTTTCCAGAAATGATTGTACATTGTAATTATACATCAGAAACATACTTTTACCATGTTTAGATGTGATCAGTGGATACCATTAATGTACATTTGTAAAGCATTCGCGTGTAAATACGCGCCATGAGTTATGTGAGATATTTCTCTCGAGAAATCTATCAATCAATCAATGATTGTGAAAACAGTAGTTGTAGATAAAATTATAGATCGCGTCTGAAATAATACTCTTTCATGTTAACGAGGTTGTATATACACAAATTAAATGCTTATAACTCTATACGAGGCTTCAAACGCTATATGTGTTTTAAAGATCTCATATTTGAAGCAACGATTAAACGGCTCACTCACGAGTTCAAGACTCGTCGACTTATTGGGGAAGTCAAAATTATTTTTACTGCTGATTTTGAACTTCCTCTCGTAGCTCTTTCGCTTTTTTCGAGATTGAAGAGAAATGACTCTTTTGCTATTTGTTACAGCAAATGTACAATTTGCTGTGCGTGTCTTGATGATTGGGCCCGTGAATTATTCGATGTAAGACAAAGTTGCATTTATTCAACATTGCAATTTAAAAGATATTTTGTATACGTTACTAATGAGATGCACATATAATCAAAATATACATTATTTACAAAATGTTATGTTATATTCATAATGTTCAATAGATTCTATTTTACACACAGGATTGATAGACGTTATATAGCATCCAAACCTCGTTGAGCAGTATCGTGGTCATTCTGCGAATGTATGAAGCTATACGCAAAGAACGAAATAAATATATTTTTTCACTGTTTTAATAATTCCTTGTTGAAGTAATTATTTCATGACATGTGATCGCAGGTGACATTGAGCAGATCGTGACCATGCTTGTTAAATTTCATGAATGAATGATGAAGTGAAGACGACGTGTGGGCACAATGTACTTTTGGGTAAAAATATAGTGTGGTATGGTGATTACAAGCCATGGAAACCAATCTCTGAAAGTGCGAGTTTTGAACTAACGGCTGTTAGGCTTAGGACACGATCCTGCAGATATCTCTGCGTTCATTTGCATCCATTTTGCAATGGCGATGCAACTAAACGGATTTTGTGGCGATAAAAATCAAATAGATAAAGAACAGCAAAATATATTAATATTTACATCGGTTAGCTTACAATGTGGGAGTTGTAATTAAGCACTACCCAAATACATGGACTTTCACACATGTATTAGAAACGGAATTGAATCACTCAATTATTGTACTGCGAGCTAACTCTGAAGACAGGAATATACACATGTACACAACTCTATAGTTATATTAACATAGGTATAACAGTAGATACCCTCACAACATACATAGCTCTGTACACAAGCACACACATAACAGTAGATACACTTACACACATACATAGCTCTGTACATAAACACACACATAACAGTAGATACCCTTACACACATACATAGCTACACATGTAGCTGTACATAAGCACACACACACACACACACACACACATAACAGTAGATACCCCTACACACATACATAGCTCTGTACATAAACACACACGTAACAGTAGATACAATTACACACACACATAGCTCTGTACATAAACACACACATACCAGTAGATACCCTTACACACATACATAGCTCTGTCGATATACAGATGGAGATGTACCTAAACACACTCACATAACAGTAGATACACTTACACACATACACAGCTCTGTACATAAACACACACATAACAGTAGATACCCTTACACACATGCATAGCTCTGTAGATATACAGATGGAGATGTACATAAACACACACATAACAGTAGATACCCTTACACACATATAAAGCTCCACATATGTAGATCTACATAAGCACACACACACACATACACACACACACATACACACACACACACAAAACATTACAGTAGATAAAACTACATACACATACAGTGCTGTAGAATTGCACACACACACACATAAGCACATACACACACATAACAGCAACACACACGCACAAAACATAACAGTGGATACAACTAGACACACATACATAGCTCTAGATCTCTAGATACACATAAACACACATAAACACACACAGACACACTCATAACAGTAGATACCCTTACACACATACATAGCTCTGTAGATGTTCAGATGGAGATGTACATAAACACACACGTAACAGTAGATACCATTACACACATACATAGCTCTGTACATAAACACACACGTAACAGTAGATACCCTTACACACATACATAGCTCTGTAGATGTACAGATGGAGTTGTACCTAAACACACACACATAACTGTAGATACCCTTACACACATACGTAGCTCCACATATGTAGATCTACATAAGCACACACACACACATACACATACACACAAAACATTACAGTAGATAAAACTACATACACATACAATGCTGTAGAATTGCACACACACACATAAGCACATACACACACATAACAGCAACACACAGGCACAAAACATAACAGTAGATACAACTCGGACAGAAGGACTGTGCGCGAAAACGCAGCAGTAAAAACAGTGCGCCAAAACGCACCCAGACGATCATTCATTGGACATGAAAATGTTGTGTTTCACGTGCTAGAGGCACTTAACACGTTACGCGACACATATATCACAGTAAATGAAACTACACACACATACATAGCTCAAGACCTGTACATACACATAAACACACACACACACACACACACACACACACACACACACACACACATAACAGCAGATAAAACTGCATGCACATACAAAGCTCTTGATCTGTAGATACACATAAACACAAACACACACACACACACACACACACACACATAACAGTATATAAAACAACAAAAGCATGCAAAGCTCTAGATATACATATAACACACGTACATAACTGAATATAAACTTACATACATATGCATAGCTGTATACATGTAGACATACATAAAGACATATACATAATTGTAGATACTACTTACACATACATGTACATGTGCCCAGATCAAAAGATAGAAATAAACACACAAACATAACTGATTACACAACTACATAAACATACATAGCTTTAGACGTTTATATAGACATGCACATACATAGCTCTAAATTTCTTGATACACAAAACACACATACACAACCGTAGATAAAACTACATTCACTGTCACGTGTCGATTCCCAAATTGAAACAAGAGGTTAACCCTGAAATCTGCACGTAAAATAATTTAATGAGAAACCAACAAACAACCCACAAATGATATACTATCAACAATTATATTACGCGATTCACCAGGTTTACACATCAATGCAAATTACTGCACAACAATTACAATGGCAGTGTACAATGGAGTCTTTGTACAATACTCAACGGCAGTATCACATACAAAATAGGATGAACGTGGTGACAGCCAAAAGTTCTGTCATAATAATATTCACCCATCCGCAACAGGGGTAGAAGCTTCCGCAATAGGCCTTGACTTGGAATCAGGGGTGATAAGTGATCTTCACATAAAAGCTTTTGTTTAACAATACATTTCATGTATTATATCAATATGAACAAGTCTATCTGCATATACGGATACATATAATAACAAATGAACAAGTCTATCGACAGATACCAATACATATAACAATTGAAGCCGTCTATCGGCAAATACCAATACATATGATAACAATTGAAAAAGTCTATACCAATACAGACACCAATACATATGATAACAATTGAAGCCGTCTATCGGCAAATACCAATACATATGATAACAATTGAAAAAGTCTATACCAATACAGACACCAATACATATTATAACAAATGAACAAGTCTGTCGGCAAATACCAATACATATGATAACAATTGAAAAAGTCTATACCAATACAGACACCAATTCATATTATAACAAATGAACAAGTCTGTCGGCAGATACCAATACATATGATAACAATTGAAAAAGTCTATACCAATACAGACACCAATTCATATTATAACAAATGAACAAGTCTGTCGGCAGATACCAATACATATTATGACAATATGAACATGTCTATCGGCAGATACCAATACATATTTTAACAATATGAACATGTCTATCGGCAGATATCAATACATATTATGACAATATGAACATGTCTATCGGCAGATATCAATACATATAATAACAATATGAACATGTCTATCGGCAGATACCAATACATAGTATAACAATATGAACATGTCTATCGGCAGATACTATTTATAACAATATGAACAAGTCTATCGGCAGATACCAATACATATTATAACAATATGAACATGTCTTTCGGCAGATACCAATACATATTATAACAATTGAACACCAACAATTGACCGAGGTAGCCAGCACACAAACGGCAGTTGTGACACAGTAGAGGTAGCAAGCAGACCTACGGCAGATGTGACACAGTGGAGGTAGCAAGCAGACCTACGACAGGTGTAAGACAGTGGAGGTAGCAAGCAGACCGACGGCAGATGTGACACAGTAGGGGTAGCCAGCAGACCGACGCCAGTTGTAGGACAGTGGAGGTAGCCAGCACACAAACGGCAGTTGTGACACAGTAGAGGTAGCCAGCACACAAACGGCAGATGTGACACAGTAGAGGTAGCCAGCACACAAACGGCAGATGTGACACAGTAGGGGTAGCCAGCAGACCGACGCCAGTTGTAAGACAGTGGAGCTAGCCAGCACACAAACGGCAGTTGTGACACAGTAGAGGTAGCCAGCAGACCGACGCCAGTTGTAAGACAGTGGAGCTAGCCAGCACACAAACGGCAGTTATGACAGAGTGGAGCTAGCCAGCACACAAACGGTACTTGTGACACAGTAGAGGTAGCCAGCACACAAACGGCAGTTGTGACAAAGTAGGGGTAGCCAGCAGACCGACGGCAGATGTGACACAGAAGAGGTAGAAAGCAGACCGACGACAGTTGTCACACAGTAGAGGTAGCCAGCAGACCGACGCCAGTTGTAAGACAGTGGAGCTAGCCAGCACACAAACGGCAGTTATGACAGAGTGGAGCTAGCCAGCACACAAACGGTACTTGTGACACAGTAGAGGTAGCCAGCAGACCGACGGCAGATGTGACACAGAAGAGGTAGAAAGCAGATCGACGACAGTTGTCACACAGTAGAGGTAGCCAGCACACAAACGGTACTTGTGACACAGTAGAGGTAGCCAGCACACAAACGGCAGTTGTGACAAAGTAGGGGTAGCCAGCAGACCGACGGCAGATGTGACACAGTAGAGGTAGCCAGCACACAAACGGCAGTTGTCACACAGTAGAGGTAGCCAGCAGACCGACGCCAGTTGTAAGACAGTGGAGCTAGCCAGCACACAAACGGCAGTTATGACAGAGTAGAGGTAGCCAGCAGACCAACAACTGTTGTAAGACAGTGGAGGTAGCCAGCAGACCGACGGTAGTTGTGACACAGTAGAGGTAGCCAGCAGACCGACGCCAGTTATGACAGAGTAGAGGTAGCAAGCAGACCGACGGCAGTTTGGACACAGTAGAGGTAGCCAGCAGACCGACGCCAGTTATGACAGAGTAGAGGTAGCAAGCAGACCGACGACAGTTCTGACACATTAGAGGTAGCCAGCAGACCGACGGCAGTTTTGACACAGTAGAGGTAGCCAGCAGACCGACGGCAGTTCTGACACATTAGAGGTAGCCAGCAGACCGACGGCAGTTTTGACACAGTAGAGGTAGCCAACAGATCTACGACAATTGTGACCAATGGAGGTAGCCAGCAGACTGATTGTGACACGGTCGAAGGTGATTGTCACACAGAAGATTCATACAATACGAATAACAAATGTGACCAAATTAGAAACTGGCTCGACATGTCATTAATAAAACTCTGAGCAGGGGACCATGCAAGGACATCGACGAGTCAGCAGATAGTTTGATGATGCTACATTTGTTGTAGCTACTATTAAACAACAATAATCTGAGAGCAGCAAACGTACTGCGCAGGATGTCATCGGTCGACACGATGGGGACATGTCTAAAAACAGTCGTTAGTCAAAATGAGGATACTTTTATTTGCAAGTCCACGAATGCTACTGTTGTAAGTCAAAATGTTTCATTTGGCATGTATGCTCTGAATATTAACAAGGCCAGGGTGATTGCATTGCTTCCATACAAGGTTGAGAGGTTGTATTCACTCTCGATTTCAAATATATGTTCACTAAATCAAAGGCTACTGAAAAATCTCATGGGCTTCACAACTTCAAATAAAACAAGTATAGTTCTGAGATACGTGCCTATTGCATCGTTGGCTTTTAATGAAACTGAGAAGGGCCTAAATAATAAAGGGAGTAGACAATCCGAGTCAAATTGAGTTGTACACTGGCACAGCCAGATGGTCAGCTAATGTCCCAAATAGCCCCGTCCTGTCATGAAGGGAGTATTACAGCTGTATGCCTATCAAACAGCTGGGGACACTCATAGGGACGGTACTAAATATGTACAGTCTTCACTCTTTTCACACTTGTTAAACATTCTACCATGACATTGATGAATGCTTGATTCTGATTGGTTAAAAAGAGGTTTCCCTTTTGCTACGGAAACCCCTTTCAAATATATAAAGCCTTTCCACAAAAAACGTGCGTATGAATACATCGATAGCCTACATATCGATTCATAGAAAATGGCTGCCGATCGATCACCTCATATAAACTGTAAAACTAATCTATATTTCCTCCATACACGCTGGGTCTCTAATACCAGGCAGGGGCGAAATTAACAGACGGCATCTCATCAAATAGAGGAAAAACGGTAGTTTGATATCGGATGTGTTGGGCGTTGGCTAGGCCGCAACCCTGACTGCTTCGGTGATGATATTAAAAGATTTAACGAAGGCATATATTTTGCATACAAATGAAATGTTTATGACACTATTACAGAAATGTTCTATGTTGACCAGAATCGGAACAATTTAAGCTATTTCCACATTGAAACAACCGACAATGAAAGTAATATATAACATTATAAAAAGTGTTTGAAAAAAACTTTAGTCATCACAACCTGTTGTTTACAAACCTTTTTGTGATCGATATTGGTCGCTGTCTCCGTCAACCACCATCGTAAGGGTTTGGCATAAGAGGATTTGAAATTCCATCACTCAGAAAACACTTGTCCATTCGAAAATCCACGTAAACAATGTCCCTACATCATTGAAGTCAAACTTGATGAAATTCATTTCAGAACACGCACAATTGGGGAAAATCATACACGAACCACTATGTCTTGGCCACGAATGTCTCATTCCATTCACACGCTGGCTTTGGAATCCATGAAATCTTGAAACTGACAGGTCACACCATGCAGATTCTGAGATAGGCCCTACCTCGTGTAAAAAATGTCTGGCTCGTCTGCAGGCTAAAAAGCGGCTGTTCAGTCATACTCACTTCCATTGGTAATCATATTGTACCAGCAGGCTTGATTATTCCCAGTAAATCTACAAGTTAATGTTGAACCACACCTACATCAGGGTTGTCATCTTGCTAAAGGAGCAACGGAGAATGTAAACACAAGATTGTCAGCCATTGAACTACTCACGACTATGGTGTTTTTAATCTTGAAGTTAAGTAATAATTGTTACATATATAACTACCTGTGACTACTTTTAGGAATGTTCTAAGATTGCGGACCTGTGTGCCTGTGTTGTTACGCGTTGCAAGAGAGCGCCGTTTGCAAAGCGTTGTTGCCGTCTTGTAGCTTCAGCGCGAGGTTCCAAATTATATTAAAGAGGTATCTATTCTACAGTGGGACCACATCAAATTTCAAAACACAGTAGGTTTATCTCCTAAATGTCATCGAGGAAAACAGTAAAGCAAAGTGCACGTGCATGTTATGGCATTCGTAACTCGTGGTAGTGACTATAAAAAGGCAAGCATACGTCAATAATTTGTCATTCAGTTGTCAACATTTTTTCAAAATCGAATATGCCGAGACTCAGCGCTGCCGATCGGAATATCGCCCTTGGACGTGAATCGCAGTCTTCTGTTGCACGCCACATCAACGTCCACAAAAGCACCATTTGCCGCCTTTGTGACCGATAAACACTGTTCAATTCCACTGCAGACCGTCCGAGAACCGGCCGACAAAGAGTTGCCACCCATGCACAGGGTCGCTACATTCGACTGATTTGAGGAAGATATCGGACCAGACTGTCAGGAACCATCTTCCCGAGGCTGGAATCCGACCTAGAGGACCAGTTGTTCCCTGTTTTGCAACAGATCAATCGACAGCGACGCCATACCTTACAGCCTTGGAAACTGGAGACGAGTGTGGTTTAGCGATGAATTTCGTCGTGGAAATGAGCGTTTTGCCCCGCATTGTGAAGTCGACAATTTCGGTTGCAGTAGTGTCATGGTGTGGGGGGCATATCCTACACCACGAGATCTGACTTGGTTGTGGTTCCGGGAAATTTGACAGCGAATCGCTCAAGAATCAAATTCTTCAACATCACCTTCTTCCAATCATTGACCGCCAGAGGGAGCTGTTTCAACAGGACAACGCTCCACCGCACACAACTCGTGTCACGATAGACTACCTTCATAATGCCAACATCAACGCCTTGCCCTGGTCGTCGAGATCTCCAGATCTCAACCCAATCGAACACCTCTGGGATGAACTCGATCGACGTGTACATCAACGTCAGAACAAGCCGCAGACACTCCCACAACTGGCCAAAGCGTTACAAGCAGAATGGCGCAGAATTCCGCAGGACAGAATTCGTGCACTTATCCAGTAAGTTCCGAGGAGATGCATAACCGTGATTGCTGCCCGGGTCGGTCAGACGAGATACTGAGTTCGGCGCAACCTTGTGTCCTTATGTGACATGAAAATGAACAGTTTTCAATGCCTTTGTACAACGACAACATGTGACTATCGAGCTCAAAAATTTCATATTTGTATCTATGATATTAAATTATACATATCGACTTTATCAGGAACAATAAATTTACTAAAATTCTACCTGTGCGTTTCCTTTTTTGAAGAGTGTATTATTACCTTGGCAAACAGGTTGACGCCGAATACATTCACAATACCTAGATTTATCATTTAACTACAGCATTTATCCATGACATAAGCTTATGAAATAAAAACATGTATGTCATTCCCCAATGACATAAGTATGCAAATTAGATATGCAAGTTAGATAACCGGAAGTGGGACTTTTTTCGCCGGTGCACGTGAGTAGGTGTTTACAAACAACATGGATACCTTTGATGTTAGAGACAATGTTTTAATAGATCAAAGGGGAAGTGCTACAGTGATATCCGTGTCGACAAATGGATATTACAGGTTACAGGTTGATGGTACTTTTTTTTCTCAGCGAAGGAATATGCCATAAAGGAGTTAAGTGGTTGTTTATTTTGGTTTACACGGCTATGGAAAACATGTATCACAACGCACGATCTATACGTACGATTTCGACGAAGTTGCTGATGTTATTGTTAATGCAATTATTCCTTAATAGGGAAGCAAAAATGATAAAGAGAATTCATCACTCGTGTTTTTTAATATGGGAAATATCAACCTCGTCCCGTTAATCGGTATTTGCCTCGCCAAAGGCTCGGCAAATACCGATTAACGGGACGAGGTTGATATATCATGTTAAAAAACACGAGTGATGAATTCTCTTTATACACATCAAACGATTCCTTTTCGATGCTACAAGGTCAACATTCATATCCTCCCGGGTACCCACTCAATACTTGGTCCGACATATATCGAGTGAAACAAACGTATTTTACGGCCAGTGTTCCAGTGTGCGGCTGCTGTCGCTCCATGATCAAGTGGCAATTTTTATCCACCCCAGCGTTGTTAAGTTATATCTTGAATGCCCTGCGCTTGACCACATGCAACCAATTAGAGGATCGTATGCAGTGTACAAACGAATTCATATCACCAGTCACGCCCAGAGCACTGATTCACATCTGAGCTAGCTTGGGATCTCAGTACTACTTTTACTCATGTGCTGTCTACTGTGTCATCTATCGACGTATGTAATTAGCTCAGAGAAACATAAAATTGCTTCAGTTCAGTCAGCGAATTACTGTTGGTGACGATCCCGGTGACTGCGGACGTTCTCCAGCCAAACTTTCATCTTTTCCTTGTATTAAGGTAAGAGTAATTGAGACCTGCATCACTTCGGCTTTCCTCCCACATTAAGCTAACACGCCGTGATATAACTGGAATACTGTTACAAGCGGCGTTAAACCCAACTCACTCACTGTATATCGATGGCTCTAGTACATTTAATTGCTTCCAGTCCAGTTCAACTTAGTTCGTACAATCAGCATAAAATGACATTATTTTCTTATCCGGAAACCTACTTTTTTTTATATTGGATTGATTAAAACAATGAAATCGTCATCTTTATAATACAAGACTTTTTACCTCCATATGTGTTTACCTTTGATTTGCGGAAGACGATTCACCGTTCGGTCGTTTGTCCTTAAAATCGTTCATAGATTTCTTCGGTCGACTAAACTATTTTTCATCCAACATGGTTGTCCACAGAGTAAGTATATTATTTGAACAAGTATATAAAACTTACCAGTGATACAAAGTGAGGATATACTACTGTAATTATAAGAAAGTCAACCATTTTCAGCGCAGCTAATACAAAAAATGCCTATACAGTTAAAACCTTTGAACTATAGAACCACTAATTTATTATATCGCTGAAGACGACGCGACTTTATGGTCTTTGTAGGCCATAGTCGTATTTCGTAAGGGACTCCTCTCGATCCATTATTAATATAATAGTATTTAATCGCCCCAACTGAATGAACTCCAATTCAGACAGCACAGTCTTTGCTCGGGCCAAGTGTACCTTTTTTGCTGAGAATGTTTTTGACAGCATTGACTGGTCCTTGGACAAGAGAAATTATTTAGCTTCTATAGAATGACGTCGATGCATATCATACTTGTTGCAAACCGATAGAACGCGCACAAAACCTCTGTGTTGGAAAATAGTGAAAAACGTCAAACAGTGTTTACAGCATTTAGTAATTATGTCAATATCTGAGCAAAAACAAAAACTATTTTTGTGAAACAGATTTCACTACAAGATTTGTACAATTAGGAAACAAACCGAGGATAGAATTATGGATTTCATAGTCTTCTTGACTCTCTCAGTGACATATTTAGTGCAGGTGACAGCTTATCAAGTATTCAACCAGTTGCCATCCATTTGGCATCCATTTGGCATCAGGTGGCATCCAGTTGCCGTCCAGTTGTTCAAGTAGTTCATCCAGTTGTTGACCCACTTGCTCATCCAGTTGATGATCCAATAGTTCGCCGTCAAATACCATTATCACTTCGAGCTCTCACCCCAACACAAGCTGAAATACTGTTAAAAGCGATATTCGACCAATGTACTCACTTTATGTGTTGCTCTAGTTCTCTCCAAGTGCATACGATTTGCCCTCGGTTGGTAGCTCAGGGTGATAAAAAGACAAAAACACATGGTTGAAGACATAAAGACAGGAGTGTGCTGTACACAAATGGGACAAACGTGTTTTTTGTAAACATGTTGAAAGAATAAGGTATTTTGCATAAATGACGTTTGAAATAAAGGCATTGGAATGGTTTGTACTATAACAGTACCTCGGATTCCACCCCTTTATTCAAATGGCACAAGAACTATTTGATTTACATATCTTATATTAATAACATCACATTACCATATATAAAGGTCTTCAGATGTGTTTGTTGATTGTTGACTGATCAACTCGTACTTTCCGCCATGTAAATAATGACAATCCCATTACGTCACAATAGTACCAAGTCAGGTAATGTAGATAGTGATGCCTTACACTCAACATTTAAATTACCTTCCTTGATTTTATTGTAAAGTCATGGCGTCACAAAGGGCCTGAAGAGCCTCTGAAAGAGCAGAAGTAACAGATGATCAGTAAATGAATCTGCAACACTTCTGAAGAATTGTCTTCATTGTCTTATATTCAACCATGCCAGGTGGACATTTGTTTCAGGTCGATCAGGGTGCCGTTGTACAAAGCGATCTTAGCACTACGGTGATCCTTACTCCCATACCTTAACATCGGCTAAGACGGTCGTGAAGCTAAGGCTGTTTTGTATAACGGCACCCAGTACGGTTTGATTCCGTAATCCTGACCATCATATAAGTATTATTCAATATCAAAATGTTACAACATTTGTCATCCTAATTAATGTCTACAAAAAAATACCTGTCTGTAAACTGTTTAGAATGATCCATAATCCTTATTCCATTAAAGCCGGAGATTTAATCTAGGTGACAAAAAAACCGTTGTCAGACACTAGGCCACAATTAATGTTCATTGTTTATTGTCCACGGATAAAACATTCCAAAACGTTGTGATCTTGTGTTTTGAAAAGAAGCGGATTCATAATGGTCTGATATTCGGTCAATAAACGGAAAGTATATCATGATGATCTAGGTCAATATGTTATTATAACATTATCCATCTGTCATTTTTCCAAAATTATATCGACATTAGTACATGAATATATATCTGTGTGTTTGCAAGCAAAATATAATATTCCTTTCATGCGTTCGTCATTTTGTTATTTCATTGACCTGATTGACATCCCATTACTGATGAAGTGGCATTAAACACCACATCATGCACTGACTGACACAGACTGATGAGTTATAATTATTCTGGTATTTTCGCTGACTCATACACATCTTGCATCGTTTGATAGGCATTTCTAAGAAACTGTCGGATGACAAGATAGACTAAAAGTTTATCGATAACGACTTCGTTATTATATAGTAATAGCGACGTTTCGGAACAGATCAAGACCGTCCAACGGGACAAAGGCATAAGGATCTACACCGATCCCTCGCTATAACAGCATAATGATGACGTTTGTATCCATAAACCTTTCGTCTGTATTGTGATCTTGCATCATTTGTGTATGACTCTAAAGGTATTAGGGCGGTCGGGTAGCCTAGTGGTTAAAGCGTTCGCTCGTCACACCGAAGACCCGGGTTCGAATCCCGACATGGGTACAATGTGTGAAGCCCATTTCTGGTGTCCCCCGCCGTGATATTGCTGGAATATTGCTAAAAGCGGCGTAAAACCAAACTCACTCACTCACTCACTCACTAAAGGTATTAACCTTGAACACGTTATTGTTAGATGAACGCAGAAAAGAAGTCTTTATATAGAAACATTTAAGTCAATCGCATCCAAATATTTTATTTGCTGTCCCATGGTCTTTCAGTGCTTTACATATTTGAGTACTTTATACTAATGGCACGAAATGACAGGCTCTTTGAGACTAGCGTACCAGATAGCCTGAAGCTATATATTGTTCCCTTACAAAAGTAGTAGGGGGGTCACTGGCTACAGATCAGACGTTTACCACTTCGGTGAAACCCACGAGCACGGGTATGGTGCTGACACACCTAGAAACATGATGGGGGCGAACCGGGATTCGAACCCACAATCATAGTTACAACTTTTATTTGCCGCATTATACCCAAACCGGCACGTCATCCTACTCCAGAAAGAACACAATTTAATTTAGAATATGTTTTATCCATTATATGAAGTTTGTGAACAAATGTCGGTACATTCTCCATGTAAAAAGTCCGAATACACAGCCCGATATATATACATGTAGTTGAACATTAGGCCATATACTGCCTACATTTTATTTGTGTGTTTGTTGTTTAACGCCGCACTCAACAAAATGTAATCTATATGACGAATATAACAACAAACATTGAAAACATGGGCTTCCATCTACGCAGCTGGGATACGATGACATGCTTCAACCAAGTCAGCAAGCCTGATCACCCGGTCCCGTTTGTCACCTATTAGGACAAGCGTTTGTAGCTGAAGGCCAACGTTAACCTGGGTCCTTGCTGTTTCAGGTCTCAGGTTCCCTCGACAATGGTACTACGGGGGATATTGCCCTTGCTGTGTGTGCTGATACTTCATACAGATTTGTCACTGCAACAGCAAGGTAGGTAGCACGTAAAACGGTGGTCACGCATGTCACCTCGCCACCAAGACCTGGGGTGCTGTTAATTATTTAAATTAACCATTTTTATATCGTTTTTGGTATAGCACGGAGTGGCAGATTAATACTGCAGGACGTCGCTGTTTGACATGTTGTTACTGGGAGGTCTAGTGCGATGATCATCAGGATAAATAGGATCTTGGAACTCACGATCCGCAGATCTTGTCACGATTATACGATCGCGACTATTTGTTCATCCTTGTCGCCACTATTTTTAAACCCCTGTCGTCACAATCTGTTCACAACTGTGTCGACTAGTTGTTGTCCCCTGTCGCCACTATTTGTAAACCCCTGTCGCCACTACTTGTAAACCCCTGTCGCCACTATTTGTAAACCCCTGTCGCCACTATTTGTAAGCCCCTGTCGCCACTATGTGTAAACCCCTGTCGCCACTATTTGTAAACCCCTGTCGCCACTACTTGTAAACCTCTTTCGCCACTATTTGTAAGCCCCTGTCGCCACTATGTGTAAACCCCTGTCGCCACTATTTGTAAACCCCTGTCGCCACTATGTGTAAACCCCTGTCGCCACTATTTGTTGTCCCCTGTCGCCACTATTTGTAAACCTCTGTCGCCACTATTTGTAAGCCCCTGTCGCCACTATTTGTAAACCTCTGTCGCCACTATTTGTAAACCCCTGTCGCCACTATTTGTAAACCCCTGTCGCCACTATTTGTAAACCTTTGTCGCCACTATTTGTAAACCCCTGTCGCAACTATTTGTTGACCCTGTCGCAACGCCTTGTCCACCCCTCGCCACGCCTTGTCCACCACTGTCGCAACGATTTCTCCATCTCTTGACGCCATGACTTGTCCACCCCTGTCGCCTTAATCTTTCCACTGCTGACCTCACGTTTCGAGGAATGCCGAAATCCTACACACTATTTTCTGTTTTGGCTTCACCAATGTGGTAAATGTCTACGACCAATGCAGAGTGACCTTGGGTTTTTCTCCTTGCTGACATGCCGTGATTTACCAGGCAGATCCTTAAATATTCGGGGAGATTCCCGTTATACTTAATCTTAACACTGAAAAATAACTTGAAACTCTGGTTTCCAAATGAATAATATTAATAATACACCAGACAGATTGACTCATCAATTTACACAACAAATGTGTGCTTTTTATTATAGTTAAAGGGTGAAAGATTATATTACGAGACGAGACAATACCCACCACCCACCACCACTCTGCCATTATGGTACGTGGCCGGTGCCTAGCCGTATAACATTGCACATGGGATTTAAAGGCTGACTGTTGTCCAGTGTTTCAGACGGAGATTCAGAGCACGGTCGTGACCGGGGGTGCAACTGCATACTTCCAGGCTGTTGTGCTCCCCTCCGTTAGCGGGGTCGGCACATGGAATAAAGATGGCGTCCAGTTGACCAGTGTGGCCGGTAAAATTAACATCATTGTCTCTGGCGATTTCCGACAACTTTTCATCACCAACAGCCAAGCTTCTGACGCCGGCACCTACAGCTACACACTGGGCGGCAGAACGACGACAGCGCAGCTAAGCATCGCAGGTATTCAAAAGAATGTAGACTATATGTATGTATGTATATGCGTGTGTATGTTGGCATGTGCGTGCGTGCGTGAGTGCATGCATGCGTGCGTGCGTGCGTGTGTGTGTGTTCAAACCAATAGTCATTACTTCACACGTATGATTCGTTAATTTTTTGTCTGGCTACTTTTACTCGGATTAAAGGAGTTTTGCTCTATCTATGGTTCATTTATTTGGAATACGGTTTGCACAGTAAAAAAAAGGGGTGGGGCCGCCTCTGTGATCTGGTGGTAGAGCCTCCACCCTGAGAGCGAAAGGTCCGGGGTTCGATCCCCGGCCGCGTCTTACTAAGAGACGTTAAAAGAGCTACTTGTTGTTACCCTGTCTGGTGCTCCAGCGTAATATCTCACTGGGCAAACACTATAAATCGGAATCAGTCCGGAGTAGTACAAGTCAGCCACAAACACACACACATGTGCATGCATGTCGCTCTATAAGTGAAATGGGGCAGTCGGGTAGCCTAGTGGTTAAAGCGTTCGCTCATCACGCCGAAGACCCTGGTTCGATTCCCGACATGGGTACAATGTGTGAAGCCCATTTCTGGTGTCCCCCGCCGTGATATTGCTGGAATATTGCTAATAGCGGCGTAAAACCAAACTCACTCACTATAAGTGCAATAATCTTGGACGACACGTTAAACACAATTTCACCTCACCTCACCTCACCTGAAATGGGGTAACTACTAAATGGCACTGTGCCCGTACAGTTGGTTGGTGGCAACCAGTGTAGGGATATCTGCAAGTGACGTTCACGTAACTCATTACAGTGGGACATGGACCGTGAACATTAGAAAATACTATAATGTGTCGTGTTGTATTACTACTTGTTAGAACTAACCAAGGCAGTTGGGTCGTTCATTACAGAAAACCTGGCTATCCAAAGCGGGCTATCTGACAGCACCGTGAATGTCGGCGCTACGGTTACCCTACAGACCAACCTGTCTCACAGCGGTGTCAGCCTCGGAGCGTGGTATAAGAATGGTGCATTGATAGTGTTGAATTCCCGAATACAGGCGTCAGCGAGTGGTCAGTCGCACTCCCTGTCCATCTCCGACGTCCAGACAACGGACGCTGGTACATATGAATACAGAGTTCATGGACTGTCCACAAGTGCTACACTCGTCATTCGAGGTGTGTTTGCTGGTTTTATGTGGGGTGAGGTGTGGGGATGGGGTGTGTGTGTGGTGTGTGGGAAGGGGGGCGGGGGGGGGGGGGGGGGGGGGGGGTACACACGTTTTGCTGGTCAGGTAAATATAAGAGACGCTAAGGCCGATTGGCAGCCACGCAAGTTTGGTTCAATTCAGTAACAATTTACAAGTGTAGTAGTGGCAACATACATCATTTTATAGATTGTTTGACAAATACTTTCTTCTTTCATACGCATGGTAAATAAACAGACAGAGTGATTTTATTTACAAGATTCAATCAAGGTGCACACATTAAAATCAGGTGCACAACCACAATCAGTGCCAAGTGGAACAGAAGTCTATTTCATTAAATAGTTGCGGGGTGAGAGCGGTCGTGATCTCAATTCATTCAATCAGTTGAGTTACACATAGTGAAACGCCAGAAATATAACACATGGCTCGCTCGCTCGCACGCACGCACCCCAACCCACCCGCATCCACACACACACGTACGCAGGCACGTCCCCACCTCACCCCACCTCACCCCACATCTCATCAACACACAATACCACGCACGCACGCACGCACATACACGCACACGCACGCACGCACACACCCCTCCCCCTCACCCCACACCATACCACAACAACACGCACGCACACACGCACTCACGCACGTACACACACACACCTAGCCCCACACCACGTCACATCAACACACACGCACGCAGACGCACGCACGCACACACACATACAGAGAGTGCATGTTTCATCGTAGTTTTGTGTTTTGCAGATATATCTATAGTTGAGGGTCTTCCGAACTTGACGGCCCCGATGTCCCAGTCCGTAGTGTTCCAGGTGAGACTGAACGCGGCTGGCGTCACCAACGGTGTGTGGAGAAAAGGTCAGACCCAACTAGCAACATCCGGGCGGTACAGCACTGCTGTGGTCGGAGCCCTCCAGCAACTCCTTATATCCAACATCCAGTCCATAGACGCGGGGACATATACGTTTACAGTGAGCGGAAAGTCGACATCGGGAGACCTCGTTGTCACGCAAGGTATGAATGTACGATGCCATATTGTGAAGAGGATGATATTGCTTAGAGTGAGTGAGTGAGTGAGTGCGTGCGTGCGTGCGTGCGTGCGTGCGTGCGTGCGTGCGTGAGTGAGTGAGTGAGTGAGTGAGTGAGTGGTGAGTGAGTGCGTGAGTGCGTGAGTGAGTGAGTCACTTTAGTGTTGTGTAATTTCACCAATCTTTTGTACCACATGCAACATTAATTAAATGCTCTAATCCTCTGAATAGAGTTGTCGAAGTTTGAACAGTATCTCACTAATTATGTCACTGTGGTTGCGCCCGTGTGACAAATCAACGCGTTAGTATTTTCACTACTATACAGCCGAAAAACACATGCACAGGCAAGTCAATTGTTCACAGAAACATATCAGGGTCGCTGCTAGTGGAGTCGTTTTGAAATTTGCAAAACTCTGAAAAAATTTTGGAATATGTTTATATGTCAAATATGAAATTGTAGTCTTCACTACAAAAAATTCTCCCAAAATATTCATGATTTCTGAATTTTTTAACGTATTTACAGCGGTGTTTAGGACTAGCAAGGCTTCATGGTACGCCTTTCTACAGTTAAGAAAATTCCACATATAACGAACTTCACTACCAGCGACGGGATATGTTTCGGTGAACAATTGACTTCCCTTTGCATGTGTTTGTGACAGGTGCCATCGTTTGGGCAGGATCGCTCACTTTTCGCGTACACCTGCTATTATCACTATTTCATAGTGATTAATCAACACATGTTCATGATACAGTCGGAATCGACTGTCGAGAATATAGAGACTTTTAGAATATGGAAAGGGTTTTGACGCTTTTATTTGAGTGTAACTGGTTTGTTTATTTTCAGCACTAAACATCCAACTTACACTCCAAAATACGTCAGTATCGGTCGGGGCCACAATCCAACTCCAGGCGTACTTGTCGCAGAATAACATCAGTACCGGCACATGGTCCAAGAATGGTGTTGCACTCACCAGCGCTGGACGTACGCAGATAACCGTTGATGGTCATTTTCAGCGTCTGACCATTAGCAATGCCGAGTTGTCCGACGCGGCCCGGTATTCATACTCCGTCAGCGGACAGGAAACGTCGGCCTTTGTCAATATCATCAGCGGTGAGTTAAAAGATTCATCTTCATTGGAGCGCTTCGGCGATGAGAACAAATATAAGATGAAATGCTTAGGCAAATTTATGCTAATTTCGTTGCACTGATTCCAAACAATGTATGCTCAGAGCGCGTACACCAATTGTTTGATTCTGTGCTGTTTAACATCGCACTCAGCAATATTCCTTATATATGACGTCGGTCTGTAAATACTCGTGTCTGGAACAGACAATCCAGTGATTGCCATCATGCGTATCCATCTGCACATTTGGGATACGATGACATGCATCAAACCAAGTCAGCGACCTGTCCACCTTATTCCGTTAGTCGCCCTTTCGACCAGAATGGTTTGCTGGAGATTATTTTCTAACCGGATCTTCACAGACCGTGAACAAGAACTACTAGGCAATGAAACAGTGTGCATTCACTTAGAATTTGAATTTTCAACTTCCTGAGAAGTATACAATCTAGTCCTTTCGGCGCCAGACCGTTTCGAATTCACGTGTCAATAAAAGAAGATATAAAAAAAATCAAGAAATATGGTCACAACCAGTCTCAGTCTCATGCTACAAGTTTCGTTCTAGTCCTACCTGGTACCCATTCGCTGCTTGGCAAAAAGAGGAAAACTCTCGAACAACGTTATTTGCCGAATGAGACATGGCATATTGTATAATCTGTGTTTGTGCCGCAAATAGCGTATGATATATTATTCAAAAGAAATTATTCAAAAGTCCTTAACTTCTTTCGAGTAGTATATGTACCTTGTTACTGCAAGGACTGGTCGGTTCGGAGTCAGCATATTGTATCTGAATGTGGTGCTCATGTTATCTTATGGTATCTAAGTGGGCTAGCACTATAAAACAGACATTAGTCCGGGCCAGTACCATTCGTCACCACTCGCCCCTTTCCGTAACCTGGAAGAAGACTCGTCCCCGAATCGATGAATGTTATGTGCGAAAATACGACAAACCAATCAGAATGGGCATATGATTTTAAGTTCTTCGTCAAAGAATCCCTCAGAAATATTTTTTGATTTTACATATGCCTTGCATCTAAAATATACCCAAGACACAGTTAAATGTGTTCGATCATACTGTATTATTCCGCACGTCCCAATGTGCTTTAAATTGCATCTGATATCTATATTACACATGGGGAAATAATATGTGAACCATTTCGCAACGAGTTGACAATTGTTTTGGGTATGCCCGTTTGCGCTAAGACGGAACCCGGTCGCAAAAATGGCCACGAATGGGGCCAAAAATGGGGCACGAGTCGCTTTTCGGCTTGTCCCGGAATAACACGAGTTGGTCACGAATGGGACAGTACAAGCAGCCACACACACACATGCGCACGACTCTCTGCAGCGACACCATTTCATCTCATCCCTGCGTGTCTCGTCTTCATCTCGTCACATTCATTATATCATACATCTATACCTGGCATAATGTCAATCCTCAACACTGCCGTGCTCTACCGTGGTCTCGTGGTCAAGCGTCCGCTAGGGAGCGAAAGGTTCGGGGTTCGATCCCTGGCCGCGTCAAATCAAAACACGGTACTTGTTGTTACCCTGTCTGGTGCTCGGCATTCTATGCCTAAAACAAGTACTGGGTCGGAGTCAGAATACTGTGTCTGAGTGGGGTATTCATGTTAAGTTAAACCGCGGCATAGTCCGTACTAGTACAAACAGCCCCCAGGACGTCTGTATTTATTGGTAAAATTACAGGGCATTGATCTGAGGCGTGGACACGCAACTGAACGTAAACATGAAAGGTACGTTCCATCCAGTGATGCTCGAAAGAAGCACCTGCCCGTAGGCCTGTAGCAGCTGGATCTGGTGTCGGCCTGTAGATTTCAAGTTGTATGGGTCTGTTTTGCCTGTAGTAAATATACGTGTCAATCTATTTGTCATAATAAGTTGCAGTTTTGTAAACGAGGGCATGAAGAATTTAGACAGGGCCTGTATGTTCTAAATTGTTCGGGTCCTGATGACTGCCTGGCATTTATTTTAATTCAACCACCAGTCACCCAACTTCATCAGGTTTCGTTTTTACTTGACATGCGATTCGTGTTTTCGATGCAGGTTGAAACATTTAAATTTCATCCTCATGTCTCTCTGCTGTGATTCACTATATGTAGTTGTCTTAACATTTAAATCTAACCCTCGTATCTTCTATAGTTTTCTGTGTGTCGTTGCCTTAATATTTGTTATACAAAGGGAGCAAACCTTGACGGGTGTTGTAATATTCCAGTTCCGATAAATGGAGGATTTACCCAGTGGAGTCAGTGGACGAATCCGTCCTGTGGCATCACGTGTGGCACCGCCGGCAGTCTTAACCGGACACGTGCTAGAACCTGCACCAACCCAGCTCCCAGTAATGGCGGACAGGATTGCTCAGGAGACACAATCGAATTGCTCCTGAAGACGTGCGTCTTTGGCGCGTGTCCAGGTGAGGGTATGGTCCTCCATGCAAGTACAATATAGGTATAGATACTCATACATGTAGCTGACCTTGTATTTCGTGAAAATAGAAATGGATCGGTCATGCACTCGCAGTCTTTAACTAAAAGAAACAGTGGATGTAATAAGGTGCAATACACGTTTACTGAACATGTAGGACTTCTGTATTTATTGGTAAAATAACAGGACATTTTACTGACCCTTGGAAACGCAACTGAACGTAAGCATGAAAGGTACGTTGCATCCAGTGGTGCTCGAAAAAGCATCTGCCCGTAGGCCTGTAGCAGCTGGATCTGGTGTCGGCCTGTAGATTTCAAGTTGTATGGGTCTGTGTGGCCTGTAGTAAATTTAAGTGTCAATTTATTTGTCATAATAAGCTGCAGTTTTGTAAACGAGGGCATGAAGAATTTAGACAGGGCCTGTATGTCCTAAATTGTGTGGGTTCTGATGGCAGCCTGGCATTTATTTTAATTTCAACCGCCAGTCACTCAACTTCATCAGGTTTCGTTTTTACTTGAGATACGATTCGTGTTTTCAATTCAGTCCCAGTACCTCTTTTTTAATAATGTTTGTTTCCTAGTAAACGGTGGCTTCTCATTGTGGACTGAGTGGACGGATCCATCTTGCAACATCACTTGTGGAACAAGAACCGATGTAGAACGGAGACGAACCAGGAGCTGCAACAATCCTGCTCCAAGCAATGGCGGGCTGAACTGCACTGGACCTTTTCTTGGTGTTGTGCCGAAAACCTGTGCTTTCCCTGCTTGTGTTGGTAAGTGTTCAGCAGTAAGTGCACGTATCATTTAAAGAGTCTACTTCTCACGATTTGTTTGTTTGTTTGTTTGTTTGTTTGTTTGTTTTTTAACGCCCCACTCAGCAATATTTCAGCTGTATGACGGTGGTCTGTAAATAATCGAGTCTGTACCAGACAATCCAGAGATTGACACGATGAGCATCAATCCACACAATTGGGATGCGATGACATGCATCAACCAAGTCAGCGAGCCTGACCACCCGTTTCCGATGGTCGCCTCTTACGACAAGCATCGTCGCCTTTTAAGGCAAGACTGGGTTGCTGAAGACCTATTTCACCCGGCATCTTCACAGGCCACTGTTTCTGAGTATGGAAAACTGTCAGGAAATTCGATGTAAATAGAGATGACACAGAATCTGTGAAATGTTGTATCATGTGACATAGTTGTGGATGAAGTCTTTGATAAACATTTAGAAGGTGGGAGAACATGAATACATGACTCTTTAACTGCTTGTTTATTCTTTCTTTACAAAGAATAAAAAAGACGCTGTTATCCATAAAAAAAAGTGTACAACGGGTGCGACTTTCATACCTTATGTCACATTTGTTTTAGTTCCGATAAATGGAGGATTTACCCAGTGGAGCGAGTGGACGGATCCGTCCTGTGGCATCACGTGTGGCTCCACAGGCAGTCTTAACAGGACACGTACGAGAACCTGCACTAACCCAGTTCCCAGCAATGGCGGACAGGATTGTTCTGGAGATACAATTCAGTCGTTGCTGAAGACGTGCGTCTTTAGTGCATGTCCAGGTGCGATCATAATCATAACTGTTGTAAAACTACTTTTATAACGAACACGCTTATAACGAACGGACGGATATAACGTATTATATTTTGGTCCCGGGCATTTGCTGCATATATCCCGTATAAATGCTTATAATGAACTACGGTTATTACGAACTAAAATAAGTGGTCCCTTTGAGTTCGTTATAACCGTAGTTTACTGTACATAGAAAGTCAGGATCAAACTTTGTGTGAATGTGTATCTTCCGACATTCCCACACTAGCATATTTGTAAACTGACTACATCATGTATAAAATATGATATAATTGTGCAGCGGATTGGTATGTTTAAACCTCAGCAATTCAACTCATTGAATGTGACAGTTTAAGACCAATCATCATATTTTTACAAACTATGACAAAGTATGGACTCAATGAAACGTCAGGACAACAAACAAAGCAACGTAATTGAAGTGTCATGCTAAATGTCAAAAGAATACGGGGCCGGAGTCGGATGTTTTGACTTCACCATACAACCAGCCATGCATATCGTTAACTGATTATACGTGCAGTCGTGTTAAATGTATAGAACAACTATGTGTGGATTGTAATCATTATTGACACATCCATTCAACATCATATTGGTGCATTATATAATTGGACGCAATTGTGCACCAATCGTGCATGCCTTTTATAAAAAAGAATCGTCTCATCGGTGAGTTGGTTCATATTGTTGTCATACACTTTTAAGTGAGTACATATGTTCTTTACGGTGACCATGATATGAGTTGTAAAGAATTATATTCGGCCTTCACAATGTCAATAATCAGTTTTCGTATACAGTTTCGCTGTCGTGTATGCATATTGTTTAATGCCTTACGTAGCAGTATTGCAACTAGACTGTTCCATGTTGTGTTTGTTGTTTGTTTGTTGTTAAACACATCACTCAGCAATATTCCGGGTACATAACGACGGTCTGTAAATAATCGAGTCTGGACCAGACAATCCAGTGATTGATATCATGAGCATCGATCCACGTAACTGGGATACGATGACATGTATCGACCACGTCAGTGTGACTGACCACCCGATCCCGTTAGTTGCCTCTTACGAATAGCATAGTCGCCTGTTACGGCAAGCATTGGTTGCTGAAGACCTATTCCACCCCGGCGACTAACGGGATCGGGTGGTCAAGCTCGCTGACTTGGTTGATGCATGTCATCGATCCCCATTGGGTGGATCGATGTTCATGATGTCAATCACTGGATTGTCTGGTACAGGCTCGATTATTTACAGACCGCCGCCATATAGCTGGAATATTACGTGCGGCGTCAAACAAACAAACGTCAAGGTGATACAATCCCAGCCGTCTAAGGCGCACAACCGTCACTGAACGAGTCCTTCAAGCGTCCGGAGATCTTGGTCCGAATGCTAGATTCATTCTGAGTCTTGGTTTATTAGCACCATGCTCGTGGGTTTCAAGAAATTGTAAAAGACATGCATCATTCTGGCCCTTCCTTCCGCATCAAGCAGGCACCCTGTGATATAGCTGAAATACTGCAGAGGCGTTGAACCCAACTCACTCACTCACTCACATTATTGTTGTCTTTCCATTAGATCTCTGCACACCAGCCATCTACCGTTACGGCATTGGCTACAGGTACCATCCTACTGACTGCGACAAGTATGTACAGTGTTACAGGAATCCAAATGGCAAAGTTGTTGCCATCTACAGGAGGTGTCCTTTTGGGTTTTTCTGGAACCAGGTGACATTTCAATGTGACGACGCCTGGAAGGTTACATGCCCGGTTGGTAAGCGACTTAAAGCATGGCATATTTAAATGACGCCAGTCTGGGGTTTGTTTCACGTTTTCAAAAATACTACAAAATTCAGAAAATAAGAATTCTGGAAATAATTTTGAAATTGAATATTCAATGACGTTGCCCTTTATTTAGCTGCGCCATAAATATTCACTTTAACATCCAAAGAAAGCTACCAACACGTAGTGGTTTGAAAAGAGCATCAGTATTTTGTCTCTTTGTACCTTTGGCACATTTAAAAAAAGGATGGTCCAAAAAAAGACAAGCAGTTCAATGGCCTACATTGAAAATCCTTGTATGTGGAATATGTTACCTCATACAAGCAAGTACTGTACAATTGGATGCTTCCCCGCACGACGGTCGTTATATTCTCAAACAGAAACACCATCTTTCCACGTTTTGACAAAACAGAGTCTGTGATACTTTCCCAGACAATCATTACCGGTCCATTTTTTGAATAATTCTAAGAATGTCCATTAGACCCTTAGAAACATGTTGTTATACGTCCTCACTCAAATGCTGAATGTTGGTTAATTCCATCCCGAGTTGGGACCGCGAGCTTCTTACTGCAGCAATACGATCTGCTACTCCCCAGATAAATGCCGAGATAACTGCACGGCCAACTTCAACCTGCTGGGTAGCTGCCGAGCGTACTGGGAGTGTGACCGGAGGGGTGTGTCAGTTCCTAGGTGCTGTGCTATGGGCTTCAGCTACGTGGAACGTCAAGGCTGCAGACCAAACTTCTTCTGCCGGGATGTGTGTCCAACTGCATGTGCGGACAGAGGTTTGTGTAGTTGCTGTCTTATCAGTGAGTAATGATTTTACGTTACAATATTCCACCAACATTCCGGCTGCACATATTTTGGTCATGTGAAGACTCAAACGCGGGACTTTGGCTAGACGAGCGAATGCTGTAATCATCCAGCCATCCCATGTAGTATTCATATCAACACAAGGAGGTTATTTGAACCAACGTTAGCGTCAAAGTCGTTGCCCGTCAATTTGGTCTTGCGGAGCCCCGGGCGCGTTAAAAGTAGAGGTTAAAAGATGGTACCCTGCCTGACGCTTGGCGTAAAGGGAATAAAACAAGGTATCTTCGTCTCGAAGTCAGTACACTGTGTCTGAGCGGGGTAACCATGATAAATTGCGGGTTGGTGTCTACGTGAAAATCCCAAGAAACTCAGCATTAGTCCGGACTGGTATAGTACCAACAACCACACACGGCATGTTGAGGCTTTTAAGTGTATTTGTTAACAAGCTTTAATCCGATGTTACGGGTTTAAACTAACATGAGTAATAATACCATCATGAAAGGTGCGGTGTTTGCCAGAGCTAAATACAATAAAGGCCAAGGTGCTTATTTTCTTACCGCCTTATCAAAAGGGAAAAGGGAATTAAACATTAAACATACATTATCTATAACAATACATGCAGGCGTCCCTCAATCTTGACCTCCTTACACAGACACACACACACACACACACACACACACACACACACACACACACACACACACACACACACACACACACACACACACACACACACACACACACACACACATATATACTCACATACACGCACAAACACACACTTTAATAATAACTTGGGCGGGGTCGGGTAGCCTAGTGGTTAAAGCGTTCGCTCGTCACGCCGAAGACCCGGGTTCGATTCCCCACATGGGTACAATGTGTGAAGCCCATGTCTGGTGTCTCCCGCCGTGATATTGCTGGAATATTGCTAAAAGCGGCGTAAAACCATACTCACTCACTCATTAATAATGACTTTCAACCCCATTTCACCTCACTGCACAGAACTTGCACTCATAGGTAGAGACCATGGAAATTCTAATTCAAAAGCATCCTGGAGCAATATATACCGTCAACAGTGTTCCAGAACCGTTTTCCATACAAGTAGAGTGCCAAATCTCTAACGATCACATAATGAACGCATGTCTGACCTTCTGTCTCCTTCATCAGATGTCTGTGACAAGCGTCCTGACTGGAACACCAACACGACGACATACAACATGTTTACCGGCTCGCGGGGCTGGGCACCAACGACATGTGCTTCTGGAACCTTCTTCGACGTCACCGACTGCGGCTGCAGTGCAATGAACACGTGTACGACCATGTTTTTGTTACATATACTATCACGGTGATTGTTTTATTGTATACACATTGTGATGGTGTTGATGCTATATCGGGGATACTGGTGGCCCAGTCGTTTCAGGCGCCGCAATCCATTTTGCAGAATTGCGTCCCTTTGGACCTGCAATCATAGTTCCTATACGGTTCGCCCTGATTATGTTTCTAGGTTTGTTATAACTGGAATACTGTTCAAAGCTGCTTTAGTCCCGTGAAGATTCCGGGTTAGAACTGGTGTTCAGCAGCTAATGCGTGTCGTAAGAGGGGACAAACGGGATCGGGCGGTCAGGCTCGCTTACTTGGTTGATGTATGTCATAGATCGATGCGCATGATGTCAATCACTGGTTTGCTTGGTCCAGGTTCGATTATGTACAGAACGCCGTCATATATTGCTTTAATATTGCTGAGTGCGGCGTTAAACAACGAACAAACTAAAATCAAACGGCAACCCAACTCACTCTATACGCTATACTCTCTGCTAACTATAGGGAACTACTATTCCAAGTGACGGGGGCGGTCGGGTAGCCTAGTGGTTAAAGCGTTCGCTCGTCACGCCGAAGACCCGGGTTCGATTCCCGACATGGGTACAATGTGTGAAGCCCCTTTCTGGTGTCCCCCGCCGTGATATTGCTGGAATATTGCTAAAAGCGGCGTAAAACCATACTCACTCACTCACTCAGGATCAGCAGCTCTCAGAGTCAAATTGCTTTTTCGCCCTGTTTGTTATGTGTGTCTGCCCAATACGCCTGCTCGTCGGTTGGCTTTCCTGTGTTGTTTTGGCTTTCCAATCCATATTAATGCTGGCACGCCGTGATACATAAGTGAAATGCATTAAGATAAGCGTTAAAACAACCCTCAACCACCCTTAACTTAAAATAAGGGGAGTAAGTGTGTATGGTTTTATCATTATTCCAGCAATATCACGGCCGGGAACACCGGAAGTGGGCTTCACATATTGTACCCATATGGGGAATCGAACCCGGGCCTTCGGAGTGACGCTCGAACACTTTAACCACTTGGCTACACCACCGCCCCTAACACATGGTGGATGGGACATCCCATCGTTTCGTCCAATAATTGTTCACTTTGTTTACGATATTAATTAACATGTTTCATCTCAACAGCGTGTGCACCGTCATATACCGTCAGCTTCACTACCGGGCCTTCATTTACCTCTGCCCTTGAATCCTGGCTGAAACTGTCAAACGTTGACGTTTCCAACGGCTTTGCAAACTTCAACGGAAGTAGTCAGCTTGTGGGTAATATCTCCATGCCAACAGCTTCTGGACGTTGTCCTCTTATTATTCGGTTCCGGTACAGGGAATCGGCGCAAGGGACTGGACGCAGAGTGCTCGTCAGTACCAGAGACTGTAGAAGGGGCAATAGTTTGGTCATCGCTGTGGACAACGATACCATGATGTTTGAGCTGACGTCGTGGTATGGCTTAACGGTTAAACTACCCGTGTCCATGGTGGTATGTAAATACAATATATAAATTCATGTACAATCATATACAATAAGGTGTATAATTCGTATCACTTGATCATCATATGTGTCCAACCACGAGATAAGGAACATTATGGCTAAAAAATCACATTTTGACTTTTCATTTTATTTTAAAACTACAGTGTCTTCGGAACACAAAAATACAATTCAAAGCTTCAATTCATATTTATTACAGCGATACATGACATCACACATCTATCTTCACTGAAGTAAGTTGACGTCAAACAGCAAAATGGTTTCCCAGCACCAATAAGAACCTTTTCTTTTGGTGGGTCACATATGTTATCCACAGGCCTCAAGAGGAACATGGGTGGATGTACTCTCTATGTTTTTTATATGTTTCCGACGGCATAGCACAAACTAACATAGAGGGTACATAAACTCCCAATGTTCCCCGACTCCCAACAGTTATGCCTTTATTCACCTCGTTCATTGAAGGATGACAGTACACAAACTTAGAGTTATTCCCCCTTGATCTATTTCATTCGGGTAATGTTGTAATTATCCTGCGAATGGCGTCTTACATATTAAATTCGATATACAAAATTGCGGATGATTTGTTGCAAATGTAATGCCAACAGTTGGACAACTCGAGCTAGAAACAAAATTAATGAACCTATTATAACATGTTAGCAGAACAGAACAGATCAGGACTTTACTGCTCTCAGGCCGAGTGCATCGGCACATGAGGTACAATTTTACATTGCGATGGACAGAGAAAACTTATTATTGCTTTAGAAATTAATACCAAGATATTTATATTCATCTACAAAATCAAAATAAAAATTTTTCAGACTAAATTTTCTTCTTTTGACAAATTTAGCACCACCGAAAATAATCCGTGTCTACAGTTAGTTTCACTAATTTACAAGTTTCAAAACACTGATTTCTGTTGGTGTTTATGGGTTAGGGCCAAAAGAGCTGTGTCGTCGGCATACAGAAGTACAAATAGAACTAAAGCAATATCTACTAAACACTCATGTTTAGTTGACTCGATCTGCAACCCTGTCCAATCATGTTGCGTAAATATGATTCTATATCATACAAATAGAAGGAAAAAAGAACTGGCGATAATTTTCTCCTTGTCTAACTCCAACATTACAATCAAATACCTTAAAACTATTCACAAACACATATGATTTGATACCATCATACATTGATCTTATAATACGCAAGCAGTTTCCATTACTCCTCTGGGCTAATAATTTACACAATAAACCAATTCTCCATTGGTGGAATATTTATGTCTAAATCATGCTTATGCTTCTTAAAGAATGTTTCAATGTATCTTGGCCCACCATCAAGAAGCGTACATCATCACGCTACTATTATATTGCACAGATTAAAATAAAAAAATGCAACAAAAAGGGTTTGGGTGATCCTGGCACAGTCAGGCTGGTTAGGCTCAGGGCGCTTGCCCTCTCTACACGCAGCCCAGACAGCGAATGAGAACTCTTCCAGAACGCGAACCAACTTAAAACTAAAAAAGGGCTGGTACTCTCCCAATATCGGACAACAGTCCGGAAGGTACCGAACCTAAGCTCAAGGCACAGAGAACAATCGGGGGTCGGACAACTTGGTACTTGGGATGCAATCGAGACACTTCGAAAGCGAGGTCTGCATATTTGCCATGTTTGTCCTTAATCATGACAATCACATTAGTGTCAAAGGTACAGACAACTAAATGATAATAATGATTTCATTGGATTTATCAAGAAGGTCAAGATCAGATTTGATGGCCTGGATTGGTCTGAGGCTGAATACAGGCCTTTCCCAACGTCCATGACGCCCTCAACGTATTCTGAGTCGTACCATGGATTGGCTTCTGTGTCAAAAATTGATTGACAGTCATAAATTGATCGAGCCAATCCATCATGTCGCTTTGTGCCAAAGCTGGATATCCACTGACAATTAATTGCATCTACATTTTATATTTACATTCTGATGCAAAATCACATATTGACCGTTTCGAGTGGGAAGTGACTGGCCCTGAGCAGCAAACAGAAAGCCTTCTGTTTCACTTTTCAGGCCAGCCGACTTCATTTTAAGCGAAGGATTCAGCAGGGTTGCTGGTCCTCTCAATACACTGCACTTACTTGCGATGCAGTGGTCGTTCAGAGTCTGGGCCGATTTGATATGGCACGTCGCTTGTTTGACACTCATTACTGTACCGCCCAGCAGTACAGAACCATCAACAAAATGAACATTGATATTGAAATTATGACCAACATCTTTGGCATGAGTCTTGACATGCCTCACATGTTTCACAAGAGGACCTAGATTATCGTTAATATTATTATTATTATTATTGATAAGATAGTTGTAATAAGTTTAACTACCTCCAATTTGTGCAGGGGTTTACTCGTATCCAGTGGAAGACTGTCACCCTGTTGTACGGAGGTTATGACATGTTAGCTGTCGTGGAGAGCGATACCCTCGAATATGCCGCCAAAGTTCACGGTAAGATCATTGGAGTATACCATCCCGAAGTAATGTATTATCTGAGTGAATGAATGGTGGAATGAATGGTCAGGCCCCAAGTTGCGACTTTCGAATAAGCAATAATAATATGCCAGCATTTATAAGGAAAATATTTTCACCAGAAAGACATCGGTAACCAGTCAGATTTGAGGATGAATAAAATGTACATGGGCATGTTCAATGTTTATATTTCATGTTTTTGGTTTGTACCTTTATGTGTATTTATTGCACTGCATTCCTGCTGTATCAATGTCCGGTCACTTGGAAACCTAATGATGCCGGTCAGCAGGGATACAGCAACACTATCCCTGTGTCAAATATAAAACAGAGCCTGCTCCGCATGTTCGTGACACCATCTTACAAAAACGCATGTTCATAGTGTCATGTTACAGTAACGCATGTTCATGGTGGGATATTACAATAACACATGTTCATCGCCTTATGTTACAGTAACGCATGTTCATCGCCTCATGTTACAGTAACGCATGTTCATCGCCTCATGTTACAGTAACGCATGTTCATTGCCTTATGTGACAGTAACGCATGTTCATAATTTCATGTTGAAGTAACGCATGTTCATGGTGTCATGCTACAGTAACAGATGTTCATGTTTTCTTGTTGCAGTGATACATGTTCATTATTTCATATTACAGTAAAGCTTGTTCATGTGTCATGTTGTAGTAACGCTTGTTCATGGTGTCTTGTTACAGTAACGCATGTTCATCGTCTATTGTTGCAGTAACGGATATTCATGTTTCTTGTTACAGTAACGCATGTTCATGATGTCATGTTACAGTAACAGGTGTTCATGTTTTCTTGTTGCAGAAACACATGTTCATTATTTCATATTACAGTAAAGCTTGTTCATGTGTTATGTTGTAGTAACGCTTGTTCATGGTGTCGTGTTACAGAAACGCATGTTCATAATTTCATGTTGAAGTAACGCATTTTCATGGTGTCGTGCTACAGTAACGGATGTTCATGTTTTCTTGTTGCAGTAACACATGTGTCATGTTGTAGTAACGCATGTTCATGGTGTCATGTTACAGTAACGGATGTTCTTGTTTTCTTGTTACAGTAACGCATGTTCATGGTGTCATGTTACAGTAACGCACGTTCATCGTCTCATGTGACAATAACGCATGCTCATGGTGTTTTGTTACAGTAACGCACGTTCATCGTCTCATGTGACAATAACGCATGCTCATGGTGTTTTGTTACAGTAACGCACGTTCATCGTCTCATGTGACAATAACGCATGCTCATGGTGTTTTGTTACAGTAACGCACGTTCATCGTCTCATGTGACAATAACGCATGCTCATGGTGTTTTGTTACAGTAACGCACGTTCATCGTCTCATGTGACAATAACGCATGCTCATGGTGTTTTGTTACAGTAACGCACGTTCATCGTCTCATGTGACAATAACGCATGCTCATGGTGTTTTGTTACAGTAACGCATGTTCATCGTCTCATGTTACAGTAACGCACGTTCATCGTCTCATGTTACAGTAACGCATGTTCATGGTGGGTATTACAGTAACGCACGTTCATCGTCTCATGTGACAATAACGCATGTTCATGGTGTTTTGTTACAGTAACGCACGTTCATCGTCTCATGTTACAGTAACGCATGTTTATGGTGTTTTGTTACAGTAACGCACGTTCATCGTCTCATGTTACAGTAACGCACGTTCATCATCTCATGTTACAGTAACGCATGTTCATGGTGGGATATTACAGTAACGCACGTTCATCGTCTCATGTGACAATAACGCATGTTCATGGTGTTTTGTTACAGTAACGCACGTTCATCGTCTCATGTGACAATAACGCATGTTCATGGTGTTTTGTTACAGTAACGCACGTTCATCGTCTCATGTGACAATAACGCATGTTCATGGTGGGATATTACAGTAACGCACGTTCATCGTCTCATGTGACAATAACGCATGTTCATGGTGTTTTGTTACAGTAACGCACGTTCATCGTCTCATGTTACAGTAACGCATGTTCATGGTGGGATATTACAGTAACGCACGTTCATCGTCTCATGTGACAATAACGCATGTTCATGGTGTTTTGTTACAGTAACGCACGTTCATCGTCTCATGTTACAGTAACGCATGTTCATGGTGGGATATTACAGTAACGCACGTTCATCGTCTCATGTTACAGTAACGCATGCTCATGGTGGGATATTACAGTAATGCATGTTCATCGTCTTATGTGACAGTAACGCATGTTTATGGTGTTTTGTTACAGTAACGCTTGTTCATGGTGTCATGGGCGGTCGGGTAGCCTAGTGGTTAAAGCGTTGGCTCGTCACGCCGAAGACCCGGGTTCGATTCCCGACATGGGTACAATGTGTGAAGCCCATTTCTGGTGTCCCCCGCCGTGATATTGCTGGAATATTGCTAAAAGCGGCGTAAAACCATACTCACTCACTCACTCACTCATGGTGTCATATTACAGTAACGCATGTTCATCGTCTCATGTTACAGTAACGCATGTACATGGTTGATTTCGACATCCCTGTAGTCCTCGATACCATCTCACGACGACGACCATGTCAATGCCCGTCTTTGTTATTTCAGCCTCGGAGTCCACTATAATGGAATGTGGCCTGACGTTCGGTTCCGACAACTTCAACACTACAACCAACTTTGTTGGTCAACTTGATCAGGTATAAATAATAATCATATTGTATACTTTGGGCGTCTAAGGGAAAACAAGCCTTTAATTATAGGAATTTAATTGGGTGCTCAAGAGAATTGTCAAATACTGAATAGTGCAATGTTAATTCAAATGATTACATTCGTAAATCTTGTTGTATTGCCATGCCTTGAAGCACATACTGCAAGACGGAGACAGTACTCTAACACCAGTGATGTGTCCATGCTCAGAGAGAAATAATGTTTAAATTGTAGGCATATTAAGAAACAGAAGCATTCATTCCCAAACATGCATACGTATATTCATTTCACTGGATATACTCACCAGAGTGTTTCTTTTGCGTCCATTTTAAATGTTTATGAGAATAGAAAACAGGATTTCGCGTCCGTAAATTATAAGAATGCATCGTATTCCGACGATATCATCAGGATGTGTTTATGAATCACTATCAAATACTGATGACACCAGGTGTTCGCGAAAAGGACAACGATACGGGTATACCCTGTTAAATATTCGCTATGATGACCAACGGTGAAATAGTCGCGTGGTTACAGCGTTAGGTTGTAAAACCAAAAACCCATTTTCCATTCATTATACATCTATAACACGTGCATTGAGACCTTTGAGAGCCTTGAAAACCCTGGGTAGAATAGATCTTCGGCAACCCATGCATGTGGTAAAAGGCTACGATGCTTGTCGTAAGAGGCCACTAACGAGGGAATCGGGTGGTCAGGGTCGCATGTCATCCTATCCCAATTGCGTAGATCGATGCTCATGATGCCAATCACTGGGTTTTCTGGTCAAGACAGGATTATTAACAGACCGCCGTCATACAGCTGGAATATTAATAAGTGCGGCATTCACAAACAAACAAGCAAACGAGGATCTTTGAATAACTGAGTATTAGTCTGACGAGAGGATGATAACATGAGCACGATACGGTATTTAACTAGACTGATGTGAATTTTTATTTTAGTTGACGCTCTACAGATGCAACCCTGGCAATCTGTATTGACCATTGGAGTCTGATGGATGATGCTCAATGTACCTGAACCCCACCCCGGTCGTCAGCCCTACAGGACAGGCCCCTTTGTGATTACAATATACCAAATAACAAATAACCGTACGATTCAAGGTTGATTAACAGGGCACGTCAGCAATGTATGTTTAATACACGATACTCTACATACAATCAAATGTATTTTAATATAATTATGAATTAGAGCTATTTATGTACTATTTAACACCGCAGTCAACAATATTCCAGTCATATGAAAGCAGTCTGGAAAGAACCGAGTCTGGACCAGAGAATCCAGTGGTTGACATCATGAGCATCGATCTACGGAACTGAGATACGATGGCAGGCATCAATCAAGTCCCGGAGCCTGACCACCCGATCCCGTTAGTTGCCTCTTACGACAAGCATGGGTTGCTGAAGACCTATTCTAACCCGGATCTTAGTTTGCTGCATTAGAACATTGTATGAATTATGTTACCCATGGTAAAAATGTCAGTATTGTTCGAATATGTATGTATGTTCTAGAAGTGCACTGAGGACGGTCGCCACATGGCAATAGAAATGTAATGTATGCTATTGCCCAACAGGTCATGTTCTTCTTCACCATTCTAATCTTAATCTGCATTGCATTATTATTGAACAGTTAATTTATTTGAATAAAATATATCTGGATACGTGTATGTTCTCATTTTAATCAAATCTAATGACGGATGGGCTCTGTGAACATGTTACTCGTACAATACCCATGTTATTCGTACGAGTTGACAGCAGTTTTGATGAGAGTTGGACTGTCTACAATACCCATGTTAGACGTACGAGTTGACAGTAATATTGATGAGAGTTGGACTGTCTACAATACCCATGTTAGACGTACGAGTTGACAGCAATTTTGATGAGAGTTGGAATGTCTACAATACCAATGTTAGACGTACGAGTTGACTGTAATACTGATGAGAAGTAGACTGTCTGCAATAACCACGGTGTGAGTGAGTGACATTATTTTAATTATCTCGATGAACGATGACGTTAACACCAAACCGCTGAGCACGGGTGCCGATAAACCAAAATTGTAGGGCTAATCAGAGACTCGAACCAACATGACACTGCTGTGTCCTAGTAAACTGTGCCACCGTGCTCCTCTTCATTGTAACAGGTGAAAAGTCATTACTGCCGTTCTTATTGACAGATTCCTTTAAATCCGCCTGTTCGACGCTTAAGAGTAAAGAAATCATTTCACCATCAACGCTTTTTAAGGACTACACTCAGATGTTAAGTGACACTTAGAGCATTAGTATGTCAAGAGTTGTCTCCCTTATAATTATTAACAGCGTTCCTCTCACTGGATGAGCTTTGTACTGTCGTCATCTCACCAATGCACTTCCAGCTGCTGTATCCAACCCTCCTCGCATCCAACTAGCTACATACGCTACCTCCACTGAGCGAATCTGGACTGTCGGGTGTGTCCATCCTACCAATTTATGGGTACCAAAGAACCATCAGTGTCCGTGAAAATGTGTGGCATGTTTATCTCCCTTTGACCATAAGAACTATTCAAGCTCACGCGTTGCATCCACAAAGCGGTCGGGGCAGCTCGGCTACCTCTCGTAACTTTCTCACTATCATTGCAAGTCAATTGCTAAGATGCAGCAACGTTACCATTGAACTACCTCCCTTATCCCTACATGTTATCTGATGTACCGCGTACCACCTATCTCGCCTGATCTGACAGTCTCCTGGTGCATCTGCCAGGAGAGCGGAAGGTCGGTGGTTCGATGGCCGCCTCGTCATACCAAAAGACGTTAAGAGATGGTGCTTGTTGTTACCCTGAATAGTGCCCGGTATTAGGGGCTAAAACAAGGACTGTTCGGCTCGGGGTCAGTATACTGTGTCTGAGTGGGGTATTCATGTTAAACTGCGGCATGGTTTCTTAGTGGGCTAATACTAATAAACCAACAGGACAAGAACAGACAGGTACGAACCAATATAAACACGCGCGCGTGCATGCATGACACTATATAAGTGCAATAATTTTGAAAACGACTTTACACCCCATTTCCTCTCACTTACACCTCGCCTCGCCTCGCCTCGCCTCGCCTCGCCTCGCCACACCTCTCGACAGATCTCAACTCAGCATATTGTTCATTGACACGTCTCGGAAACGTCCACAGAAGTTAGGGACGTGCCCTCACGCCCTGTAGGTTGCAATAATAAAACCAGCACGCAGGTAACGCGGAGCAAACTGCGTTCTGAAAGGCTGCACAAACACTAAGAACACCTACATGGCCTCCTTGCACACCTCGCCTTGCTGCACACATACAGCTTTACAATGAAATGCGTGAAAAACGAGTCACTGAACGCCATGTCTTTCAAACATCATCCTATGTCGGTGTGTCAGTCTGAGTACGATATGAAGCGTGTGTGTAACCAGGGTAACTGACAGCATTATTTCCCAGCATTTCAACATGATAGCCTCGTTTTGACATCACCGCACAGACCTCCCCAGACAATGACGCTACCGCCTCCAAATGGTTGAACGCCCTGATACAACTGGAATAATGTTAAAAGCGGCGTTAAACCCAACTCACTCACTCCAAATGGTTGAACTAGTTCAACACAATTTGTCGCTGAACGTTCATCCGATCGTCTGTACACTCCCTGCCGACCTTTATTTGTGAACAAGAAATATCTACTCTCATATCGGAGAACATGACGCGTCACTTGCCAACGTCGAAATCACCTGGTCCACGTCAACGTTATCTTAATCACCCATACAGTGCCTGTCGACTGACCCTGTGTCCCAGTACCGTCCCTGCCGTTGATGAAAACATTTTATATTAGTTTCTATGTTTTCTTTTGGACATTAATATATAAAAAAATATTTCATTATAATAATTATCTAGCATTGGGTTACCCATCGCTAACCCAAACTTGTCTCCATTGCAGTTGTGGCCATACTCTGTGACCTTGACACCATTGACGTCGCAGCCGACGATGCAGGTCCGCCAAAATGACACCTCCAACTGGTCATCTAGCGTAAATACCTTCAGCACGTAAACGGTTCCTCACTGTCTGAGCTTCTACCCTTCACATCCTCGGTACTGCTGTAGTTGTAGAGGTCTTTTTACACTAGTTGACGTATACGTAGCCGTATGCTTCCGTCGTCTGTTCTATTATGATACGTGAACGACCGGATCTGGGAAGGTCACGTGTTGTCCCTCGATCAGATAGTGGTTTCCACAGTCGTGTAATGGTGCTTGGTGCTACGTGGAAAAATCTGGCTGCAACTGGAGATGATTCCGCAGTTTCCAGTCGGCCGATGGCGTTGTTGCGTTGGGCTTCTGTCAATCGTGTCATGTTTTCGCTGTTCACTTGTTGTGAGGTTGTGATGGCATGCAAATGGAAACCCAACGTGATATAGCCGAACAAGTGATGCTGCATGTGCATGTAATGTTGGTGTGTTTCGGGGCCAGGTTCTCGCGTGGTTGTGTTTGTGCGATTTTTCCATCTTTTCACCAAATTTCTGCAATACCTCAATCTTTCCACAAAAAAAAATTCAAATCCATGCAGAAATGACCAATTCATTTTTTGTATTAATTTTGCATGGATGTTGACAACACTCTGTCAAGTATTTACGATTTTACTACTTTTGCGTTTATTTATTTGGCAGAGTATATTTTTCCCTAATGATCATCTGCGGGCATCTGATCCACTGGACCACTGACGGTGTTACTACGGACTATTGTTGTTGTTATTTTGTTGTTTAACGCTGCACTCAGCATTATTACAGTTATAATGACGGCGGTCTGTGAATAGTCGAGTCTGGACCAGGCAATCCAGTGATTGACATCATCAGCATCTATCCACGCAAAAGGGATATGATGACATGCATCAACCAGGTAAGCGATTCCGTAAGTTGTCTCCAACGACAAGCATGGCTTGTTGAAAACCAATTCTAATCCGGATTTTCACGGGGGTAGACTAAAGCATGTAACAGCAGTGCGTGACACTATAACAGCAGTGCATGACATTATAACAGCAGTGCATGACATTATAACAGCAGTGCATGACATTATAACAGCAGTGCATGACATTATAACAGCAGTGCTTGACATTATAACAGCAGTGCATGACATTATAACAGCAGTGCATGACATTATAACAGCAGTGCATGACATTATAACAGCAGTGCATGACATTATAACAGCAGTGCATGAAATTATAACAGCAGTGCGTGACATTATAACAGCAGTGCATGACATTATAACAGCAGTGCTTGACATTATAACAGCAGTGCATGACATTATAACAGCAGTGCATGACATTATAACAGCATTGCATGACATTATAACAGCATTGCATGACATTATAACAGCAGTGCATGACATTATAACAGCAGTGCGTGAAATTATAACAGCAGTGCGTGACATTATAACAGCAGTGCATGACATTATAACAGCAGTGCATGACATTATAACAGCAGTGCATGACATTATAACAGCAGTGCATGACATTATAACAGCAGTGCATGACATTATAACAGCAGTGCATGACATTATAACAGCAGTGCATGACATTATAACAGCAGTGCATGACATTATAACAGCAGTGCATGACATTATAACAGCAGTGCATGACATTATAACAGCATTGCATGACATTATAACAGCAGTGCATGACATTATAACAGCAGTGCATGACATTATAACAGCAGTGCATGACATTATAACAGCAGTGCATGACATTATAACAGCAGTGCATGACATTATAACAGCATTGCATGACATTATAACAGCAGTGCATGACATTATAACAGCAGTGCATGAAATTATAACAGCAGTGCATGACATTATAACAGCAGTGCATGACATTATAACAGCAGTGCTTGACATTATAACAGCAGTGCATGACATTATAACAGCAGTGCATGACATTATAACAGCATTGCATGACATTATAACAGCATTGCATGACATTATAACAGCAGTGCATGACATTATAACAGCAGTGCATGAAATTATAACAGCAGTGCATGACATTATAACAGCAGTGCATGACATTATAACAGCAGTGCATGACATTATAACAGCAGTGCATGACATTATAACAGCAGTGCATGACATTATAACAGCAGTGCATGACATTATAACAGCATTGCATGACATTATAACAGCAGTGCATGACATTATAACAGCAGTGCATGACATTATAACAGCAGTGCATGACATTATAACAGCAGTGCATGACATTATAACAGCATTGCATGACATTATAACAGCAGTGCATGACATTATAACAGCAGTGCATGACATTATAACAGCAGTGCATGACATTATAACAGCAGTGCATGACATTATAACAGCAGTGCTTGACATGATAACAGCAGTGCATGACATTATAACAGCAGTGCTTGACATTATAACAGCAGTGCATGACATTATAACAGCAGTGCATGACATTATAACAGCAGTGCATGACATTATAACAGCAGTGCATGACATTATAACAGCAGTGCATGACATTATAACAGCAGTGCTTGACATGATAACAGCAGTGCATGACATTATAACAGCAGTGCTTGACATTATAACAGCAGTGCATGACATTATAACAGCAGTGCATGACATTATAACAGCAGTGCATGACATTATAACAGCAGTGCATGACATTATAACAGCAGTGCATGACATTATAACAGCAGTGCATGACATTATAACAGCAGTGCATGACATTATAACAGCAGTGCGTGACATTATAACAGCAGTGCATGACATTATAACAGCAGTGCGTGACATTATAACAGCAGTGCATGACATTATAACAGCAGTGCATGACATTATAACAGCAGTGCATGACATTATAACAGCAGTGCATGACATTATAACAGCAGTGCATGACATTATAACAGCAGTGCATGACATTATAACAGCAGTGCTTGACATTATAACAGCAGTGCGTGACATTATAACAGCATTGCATGACATTATAACAGCAGTGCGTGACATTATAACAGCAGTGCATGACATTATAACAGCAGTGCATGACATTATAACAGCAGTGCATGACATTATAACAGCAGTGCATGACATTATAACAGCAGTGCATGACATTATAACAGCAGTGCATGACATTATAACAGCAGTGCGTGACATTATAACAGCAGTGCATGACATTATAACAGCAGTGCTTGACATTATAACAGCAGTGCATGACATTATAACAGCAGTGCTTGACATTATAACAGCAGTGCATGACATTATAACAGCAGTGCTTGACATTATAACAGCAGTGCATGACATTATAACAGCAGTGCATGACATTATAACAGCAGTGCATGACATTATAACAGCAGTGCATGACATTATAACAGCAGTGCATGACATTATAACAGCAGTGCATGACATTATAACAGCAGTGCATGACATTATAACAGCAGTGCATGACATTATAACAGCAGTGCATGACATTATAACAATAGTGTAAGACATTAAAAAAATAAAAATAATAGGCCATATTTTTTCGCATATTTCCACACCAATCAGGGGCATGCCCAAAATGCTATTATTACCCCGGTCACTGGACTAGTGTGCACTCAAGAATAATTATACATAACAGTATTGCAGGACATTATCACAGCAGCGAATTAAAACATGTGGGCAGGTTCCACAATGCCCCGGTTGTCACATTGCCTAACACGCGAAGAAGGGCGTACATTAATTGTGTGAAACCAGAGACCAGAAAATAGATATATGGCCTCTGGTGAAACCGAGCACGGGAATGATGCTTGCACCAAAGATGACTACTGGGGCGAATCTTGAAGTCAAAACCCCGACCATCGAAGTGTGGCAAATATGCACAATGGCACATGAAGCTATGTTCATGTACCGCTGGACCGTGTAACGGCAAGCTGAGTTGCGATTGTGGCACTCGGCTACCCACAGTAGTGTCTCCTTACGGCCGGCATGAGGAACAATTGTTCTGTAGAAGAAACCCCATGTTGGTTATATAGGCTGAGATCCTTATCATGCAGCTTCTGGCCCAGCATCAGCCCAAGAGATGCGTCTGATCCAGCAACAAAAATCTGTTAGATATTCAGCTGACACTGAAGTCATACAAAGTTTCTCAAGTGACGGCTGCCAGAAAGTGGAATGAAACTCCAGCATACACGAAAGACATCAAAGCTCTGTCCTTATTTAAATCGCACCTCCTTCTTCTTCGTCTTCTTCTTCCTCCTCTTCCTCTTCATCTACCTCTTCCTCCTCGTCCTCTTCTTCTACCTCTTCCTCCTCGTCCTCTTCTTCTACCTCTTCCTCTTCGTCCTCTGCTTCTACCTCTTCCTCCTCGTCCTCTTCTTCTACCTCTTCCTCCTCGTCCTCTTCTTCTACCTCTTCCTCCTCCTCTTCTTCTTCTTCTTCTCATTATCAACCGTTCAAAAGAACAACTTACAGACGTACTTAACATGTACCTGGTCAAAGTACCAAATAGTTTGGCCTTGAGTCCAGCTTGTAGGTGAGGTGAAATTGGGTTTGACGTTGCGTCCAAGATTAGTGCACTTTTTAGCGACGTGCATGCACGTGTGTGTATGTGTGGCTGCTTGTACTAGTCCGGACTGATGCCGATTTATAGTGCTAGCTCACTGAGATACCATGCCGCAGTTTAACATGAATACCAAACTCAGACACAGTATACTGACTCCGAGCCGACCAGTCCTTGTTTTAGCCCCATAATGCCGCGCACCAGATAGGGTAACAACAAGTACCATCTTTTAACGTCTTTTGGTATGACGCGGCCGGGGATCGAACCCCGGACCTTCCGCTCTCCGGGCGGCCGCTCTACCACTAGACCACGGAGGCGGTCAAGTCTAATGATCTTTTCACGAACACCTGGTATCATCGCGATTTGATTCCAACATCTGAGTCGTTTGGACGACTCCGACTGTATCATGAGCATGTGGTTATAAATCACTATCAAATCATGATAGTACCAGGTGTTCGCGAACAGGTGAGCGTATCCTGCCCCACCGGTGGCACCCGTCACAAATACATGCAAAGGCAAGTCAAAAACAAATACAAAGTTTTATATTTCGGGGCGCTAATTGTTCAAAAAAAATTCTTTTTAATATTGGCGTATGTTTTCTACTTCCCTTCAACGACGACCTTAAAAAGTAGATAACGTCTTATGTTACCGGGGCAACCAAGCTGCCTGTCTCGGCGACATCTTTTTGTGCTGATGTTTGTTCTTTTGCTCCCCCACAAGTTGATGAATTATAATTCAAGGAGCTGCCTTGCTTTACCATATACCATGCTGTTTCCAGACTTAAAGCAGTCACAAATGGAATGCTTTTGTCCATGAGAGCAGCCCCCTAGAGGTATAGAAGAGTGTGAGTACAAACCTCATCAATATATCTGTCCACTTAACAACTTACTCGAAAATATCGTTACGCTCTACAGGTTTTGAAAAGCTAATACCAACGCGATATATGATAGCAAGGCCTTCAGATAGCAAGATGCCTCTGTCTTCTATAAGATTCTATTAACCAGGGGTGTGCCTGCCTAGCTCTGAAACGCATGATTGCCCCAAGAATGCTGAACCCTACATCAACCTATGATACTGAAAGGATATAATATATGGAAACCTTGAGATACATTCAGATGGTTATCAGCAATACTGGAGTATTAGTAGCAATGAACATGTCATAAACAGAAAGCCAGACTGTTTTATTTTCGTCACACCCCCGGTACAGATAAAAATACACATACAACGATATATAACTGAGCCATCCCTTACGGGATTATGAGTGAGTGAGTATGGTTTTACGCCGCTTTTAGCAATATTAGAGCAAAAGCACGGCGGGTGACACCAGAAATGGGCTTCACACATTGTACCCATGTCGGGAATCGAACCCAGGTCTTCGGCATGACAAGCAAACGCTTTAACTACTGGGCTACCCGACCGCCCCTACGGGATTATGAGAGACGTAATTATATAATATAATGTTTAGCATGAAATACAATACACAATGTCATTACCATACTGTCACAGGTTCCTGTTTTATCATAGATCGTCCGTTGTCGATAGAAATTGTAATAAGGCCAAAAGATGACATTAAATATTCTTAAAATTTTATGACTAATTGAAATGAGGCGAGCTTTTTGAAACTTGTCAAACGGGTACCATATAACCTTAGGGGGTATAAATAAATTACGTGGGCTGCCTTTACATGTACACCTTCGGGGATACCGGCACAGTCGTTAGAGTACAAAGGAAATTAGATAAGCATTCACGTCTATACAATCTTTACGCCAGGGCGCCGCGGGTTATGGAAAAGAATAGGTGCGGAACAATCGATGTATGTTACATAACAGGTGTTAAGTAGAAGAATCACTATTATTTGTCGAGCGTAATACTTGCTTCTACTATTTGCATTCAGGGCAAACTCCTGTGTTCAGATCAAATATAGCAAGTTAGGCTTAACTTTCAATAACAAAATATATGACTTGAAGGAGCACCTACATGTTGGTAATGAGTATTTAGGGCTGCGTTTATAATCTATATTTTGTTGACTATACAGAGAACACACGCCCATCTGGACAAACCGGTTGGCGTTGAGGTGGGGTGTTCTGTATAACCCTGCATTACGTTGGTAGTAATTTCGTGTGGTGTAGTGATGCGTGGCGGAAAACCTTTGCCATCCAAGGACGAATGCTCAGCTGTCTACATAACATACTTAATTAATCATGTGTTGGGTTTACAGACTTGTACCACCCGGAATAGACTTCAAGCACAAATGCACGATAACTTCGTATCTGAATGAACACTTTCAGGTTGATTAGGGGTGATTGTGTTGAGTGCTTGACATGAATGGAACTATTGAAGCATATATAAAAATATAATTTTTTTTAACAAGAAGGATAGCTTAAGACAACAATAATTTAGGTAAATAGAAAACACACGAGGGGGGTATTTAAGTTCAATATCTATGTACATATATATGTATGAAATATTTGTACTCGTAAGCTGTTAAGTTTAATGTCAATAAATAAGTGACAACCGTCACTGCTTAACTGGTAAGTGATGACACAAGGTATTCGGAAAAAGGGTAAGTATGTCCTGCCCCTCCCCCCCCCCCCCCCCCCCCCCCCGAACCACACCTACCCACACCCACACCCCCTTGTGCCAGCCGCTCACATAATCTGAATAAAAAAGTAAGAATTATAAATAATAGACGAAAGCACAATAGTATATCATTTCATAGGAAATACGAAGGATTCTACCATGTGTGCAATTGGGGTTGATGTTTGGAGGAGTGAGTGAAATAATAGTGTTTTACGCCGCAGTCGTTATAACCAACGGCGGCTTGTAAATAATCAAGAATGAACAAGCAAACCAATTCAATGACTGAAATATAAAACAACTTCAAAGAATATGTCTGTCTACTTATTCATTCCTTACTTGACTAAAAACTTTTATGTGGAGACTTAATATTCGTACATCGATGTTCGTTTGGTCGTTTTATATTTGATATTATAAAATGTCATGGATCTTTATCAAATACATGTATGCCTAATAAACACAGTACGAATAACTCTTATATTTAAAACAGCGGGGCTCGTTCCGTGACATTACTAACTCGGCCTCTCATACTCGGCAGTTCTAAAATAGTTCTATTGTAATGAACTGGTTTGTATACAAGGGTTCTCTAGCAGTGATGTGCGTTGTGTGTCTCCACAATGGCTGCCACGCTGTCAGAACCCGTCAAACCAGTTATCACAAGATCTGCGTTTCTTTAACCCACAGTATATCACGCAATTCAATATGACAATGAACAGGATATCTGAAGTATGATTTAAATATTGACTAACCAGTTCAAACCACGCAAGATGAAGCATTTTGACTCGTCAAACTTGTCCACATACTCCGGTGTCACGCCCGGATTTTTAACATTTTGCTAGTCTAAATTTGTAACCTTAGGATTTGTTTCATAAAACCCATTCGAGTGTGAATCCTGAATACTGTAATAGATTAGCTTTAGTATCTAAACACCTTAATTCTTCAGCTGTGCCTACAAGCCAAATGCCATTAGACCTAACTGTTTATTTAAAGCAAGGCGATTTAAGAGCAGGCCGGTCTGAAGAACGCTCCTGTCTCCCCGGGACGACATTGGCGCATTTGTAAGGCAATCGCGCGTTCACGAGGCCGTGAAGACTGGGGGCACACGTACCATATACCCGGACAACCTGTTGAGCCCGGCTTGTTTCTGTGTAGACGGGTGGATGCCTTGAGGGCTGTGTAGTGTGGGTGTGGTGTAGGTTTAGCAGGATAGGACAGGACTATCGACTCCATCAATTTCGAAGGGTAAGTTGCAAATTTATGTTTCAGATGTGTATCTGTATATCATTGACTTGTCATTTGACATTGCAGACATTGTTCGTAGTTGTACTTATGACAATGTTTTTGTTAGTTGAATTATATTTGAAGATATTTGTTTTGTTTTACTGAAATGAATGGCTCTGTTGTTATGTGTCAAATACTACACAGAAGGACGATATATTAGATACACCATCTTATAAACTCACGGTGGCCGTAAAAGTAGGGAAAGTTACAGATGTGTGTATATTTATTGGTATGTTAACTGTTCGTGGGTAACGTTGATTTTAGTAATTACGGGCGGTTTAAGCTTTGCAATTCCTGAAAGTGTCTGAGATCTTGAACCTCACTGACCCCTATCGATGGCGGATCATCTTTGAATAGTCTCCATTAACAAAGCGTCTGTTTTATGTTCTGAGTATTTCACAATACCTCAGGGCAGTTGCTGTGATTGTATTTGTATTTATCGTATATGATATTTATGATAATGTACAAAGTGTATGGACTTGACATACTTCAAACATTGGCGTTTAACATCCACACGCGTTGCTTGCATTAGGATGGTAACATATAAATATAAAAATACGTTGGTGCAGATAATATATAGCTAATAAGGATTAATATATTGATAACATAATAGTATTACTGTGTCGGTCTAAATTGTAGCTACTTCATATATTTTCTTGACCGGTAATAATTATATTACGTAATTTAGTGACAACGTTTTCGACTCCGACATGAGGTGACAATGTCATAGTTTAAGACACTGCTTGTTGTCATATATTCACAAAGACACATTCTTAAGGCTGTTTACCGAGTATGCAACCTGTCGATCGATTATTTCTGTCTATTATCAGATACTGATCCGCTTCGTGATCGATCTTTAGGACACAGGTTGATAGTCAATGACTTCTACCTGCACTGGTAGTTCATGCTTGGATGCACCGCATAGACAGTTCTCCCAGCATGACTGCAGATCCTGTTGTTTGTTGTGTAACACTGCACCCAGCAATATCCCAGCTGCATGACGGCGGTCTGTAAATAATCGAGTCTCGACCAGATAATCTTGTGATTGATATCGTGAGCATCGTTCCAGGCAATTGGGATCGATGACATGCATACCAAGTCAGCGAGCCTGACCACCCGATCTCGTTAGTAGGGAACACTGTATCAATATAAAACGTCATAGCCAGAGAATAACAGTCTCGATTATCCACCGAAACAGATTCAATTAGGTGTAAGGAAGAAAATAGCGAATATATGAATTGATTACTGAAAATGAGTGATGACACCAGTTGTTTGCAAAGAAGGGTTAGCATGCCCTACCCTACCGCTAGCACCAGCCACTTACACAATCTGTATAAAAAAAGTAAGTTTTGGCTTAAGTAAGCATTAAAACAATAGATGAAAGCACAATAGAATATAACATCATAGGAATTATGGAGGGATGTACCATGTATGCAATTAATAAACGCTCCGTGAAGATCCAGGTTAGAAAAGGTTTTCAGCAACCCATGCTTGCCGTAAACGGCGACTGTGCTTGTCATAAAAGGCGACTAACGGTATATGTTGGTCAGGTTCGCTGACTTGGATGCATGTTATCGTTGATATATTTGGGTGGATCGATACTCACGACATTAATCACTGGATTGTTTGGTCCAGACTCGAATATTTACTGACCGCGGTCATATAGCTGGAATATATCATGTCAGGTGATGCATGATTTTAGTATGGGGATGTTTTTATATGAGACAAGCTGTAATGAGTTGATTCCTATTAGATTGATTGTGATGATATTTATGTTTCCTTTTTTTGATGTTGTTGATTCAACCGTCAATTTACTCGATATTTGTAATGTTATTATTGTGGCATAAAACAACATATTTTTTGTGGGATAGAAATAGCAAAATTATGTTGGAGTTGTTGGTGTTAGTGAGTGAGTGAGTATGGTTTTACGCCGCTTTTAGCAATATTCCAGCGATATCACGGGGGGGGGGGGGGGGGGGGGGGGGGGGGGGGCACCAGAAATGGGCTTCACACATTGTCCCCATGCCGGGATTCGAGCCCGGGTCTTCGGCGTGACGAGCGAACGCTTTAACCACTAGGCTACCCGACCGCCCCCATTAGGAGTGGTTGTGGTTATATGGAGCTGAGTGTATTGGAGTATATCCTGCTGAGTCAACAATGAGATGAGAGGCGTGTTTTATGTCCCTCGCTTACAGTCAGGGTAGTGTTTACACAAACTGTTTATTTACACTTGATGAATGTTATGAACAAGACACTTTCTACCTTCAATGACACTGCGATTTCAGCAATGTGTATGGATATAAGCCATGTGGTAATGGTCGCTCTCGTATCTCGAACAAGAAGAAAAGACCCGTGAAGATCCAGGTTAGAATAGATCTTCAGCAACCCATGCTTGCTGTAAAAGGCGACTATGCTTGTCGTAAGAGACGACTAACGTGATCGGGAGGTCAGGCTCACTGCGTGGAACGATGCTGGATTGGCTGGTCCAAACTCGATTATTTACACCCGCCGTCATATAGCTGTAATATTGCTGAGTCGGACGTTAAACAACAAACAAACACGAAGAAAACGAGAACACCCATCCATTGCTTTCAGTCAGTAAAGATATTTTACGACCGCTTCGAAAAACACACACAGCGCACTCATGCATATTCACTATTCATATAGTTTGCGTGGGCGTCGATTCGGTATATCACAAAAAGTAACTTACGATGTCAAACATAAATATTCGCTTGATCATGTTTCCACGTTTGTCAGCACCATACCAGCTCTCGTGGGTTTCACCGAATTAGTTATAAGGTCGAAGGTCATTTTAGCTAGTTTCAGACCTTGATCTTACAGGACGTTTTACAACTACACCAACCCTTTTAGAATCAAAGTAAAGTAAAGTAAAGTAAAGTAAAGTAAAGTAAAGTAAAGTAAAGTAAAGTAAAGTAAAGTAAAGTAAAGTAAAGTAAAGTAAAGTAAAGTAAAGTAAAGTAAAAATAATAATAAACTGTTTTAAATTTGTTCATCAAAAAATTGTCGAAGATGAATTCCACTTTTTAATGTTATGTCCTTTATATGAAGATCTTAGAAGTATTTTACTTAGAGTTTTAAATCCGTTATTTGAAAATAGTAGCGTTGATGGCGCTTTCATTTATATTTTAAAATGTAAAGAAATTCAGCCTTTGTTAGCTTGTACACTTTTAAAGATGTTGAAACGTAAGCAATCATTTAGTTAGGCATTTAGCTAGACATGTACATTTTATTGTCAATGTATAATGTATATGTTTTATTGTGTCTCATAAGCCTAATGGCTGGATGTTACTTTTTAATATGCCAAAGAACATGTATATATCTCTCTTTTGTAACACGTGACACGTTAATAAAATAACTCTCTCGCTCTCTCTCTCTCTCTCTTTCTCTCTCTCTAAGGCTTGTGTTCCAACGTTATGCTAACACGCCGTCAAGTTAAGGAAATACTGCTCCTAGCGGCGTGTAACCAATCTCGCTCACTAACAACTCAGGAACGCGTGAACAAAAGGAGCCCAACATTCAACGTCGTTGTTTGGATGTTCATCTATCCGTATGCAAGGTCAGGGTCAAATGGAGGTGTAGTCACGTGACCGGTCAACCGTTCAACGAGCATAAACTTTCTTTAAATATATGTTCAGGCTGTTATGAAACAGTGGCGCCTGTCTACACATCTAACGTTAATGTTGACCGTGTTACGTATTTGCCCAACTAATAATTCCACGGCTTGTATGAACAGGTCATTGTAAAAACCATGTGATTGAATCTTTGCCATGTTCGAAGTATAATCCTGAACACAGACTACCTCAGTATAATTACACTCGTAGTTTTTGTAAGGCGATGTAGATCCCTGACTACATCTCAGCTCCCTTAAATCCCTTAATAACTAATATTATGCATTCCTGAATCGTGTGGTATATAGGACCGTCTCCATGGTCTAGTGGTAGAGCGTCCACCCGGATTTTAACATTATCAATACATCAGGAATAAGTATATATTGATGAGGTTTCGGCTGTGATATGTTTGAGTAGGGTACACACATCTATTATGAGTTTTAGTATTCATAGAATTTCGTTTTTTTGTATTCTTAATATTTAAATTTTCGTATATTGATATGATTTCATTTTTATCTTTGGCTGCTCTGTTAATAGGTGGGCTCTTACTTTATATTTCTCTTTTTGTGAACCTTAATTGAGAAGTAAACGAATTGCATAAAAATGCATCTTTTTCTTCAGATAAGCATCAAACGTTGTTTTAGTAAACTCCTACTCACTTGTTAATCCAAGGAATATAATCCTTTAATCCGACTGTCCGCTTATTAACCATAAACTCAAACAATCTGTCATTGACAATGTGTACAGGTGTAGTTCTTTACTCTTTTCTACATGAACAATGAGATGTTTTAATGTAATGAATATTGAACCGTGTTAACAGTCCATTTGTGACATAGTTTATTTACGATAATGATATCCAAAAACAGTCTGTAATTGACAATGTGATCAGAAGCAGTTCTTTATCTCTTTTACTGTGAGATAAAACTGTCAATTTCTGAAGTCTCATCGACTGTGAAATGTTTTAAACTTTTTAAAAATTAATGTCCTTAATGACATTGTGACATAGGGTGTGCCTAATCGAGTACAAAGAACCTGTAGGCATATTAAAGCGAAGGCAAAATGGCGTGTAGGCAAAATGAGAATAGCCCATATAGACAACACTTTTGATGAGCTTTTGCTTAAAGTGTGCGTTCATCTCGTGGGGATTCCGACATGGGTACAATGTGTGAAACCCATTTCTGGTGTCCCCCCGCCGTGATATTGCTGGAATATTGCTTAAGGCGGCGTAAAACCATACTCACTCATCACGTGGGAAAACGTTCTGTTTCCTGAATACCTGTGCAATCGATGAGAATCCAGTTTCGATAACGAGTTGCGTCACGGCGTAGACGTTACAATGCATCCTCATGCAAATTTAGCTGACATGTTCTCTGTAACCAATATACCATGACCTTAGACCCCTGCTGTACAGGTTCTCAATTAGTTGCTTATTATTACCAGGAAGAGGCGCAGAGAAGTATAATGCTTTCTGTAAACCCCACGGTGTGAGACTAATCCTAGTGTTGAAGACTACACAAAGGGAATCAGGATTCTATTACTCTCAAGGACAAAAGGCCTAAACCTATAATGAATGGGCGACTGCTCAGGCGATGCGCACATATATAGCACAGTGGTTTCCTGACCGGTTTTCCCGGTCCGAGTGATCTCTGACAACCGTGGCTTTGAATGAGAGGGCCGGGTTCTTGCACAATGGGAATTGAGGCATTAATTTTTTTTTTCTATGAACAGTATTGCATAATCGCAGGATGTAATTATACAGTCACATGATTGGCGAGTTTGGCGTAATCGTTGAGATTAAAAGAATTGCAATCGTTAGGGTGTGGTTAGGCAATGGTTGCTTATACATCATACTGGACTTGAACAGGGCTGATTTGACTGGGAACGTCATCATTGAAGGTTGGTTGTAAACACACGCTGGTGCTGCTCGTTCCGGGTACATTACGATGATTAATTTATGCTCAGCAATTTCTGTTTTGATCATACACTAGTATGTACACCTAAACATCTAGTATGGTAATAGCATCTAATTATGGTGGTATCATGCATAAGTTATACGCCTGTTATGTTGACTATGGTAATTGCATCGTATGATGGTTGTATCATGCATTAGTATGTACACCTGTAACCTGTTATGTTGACTATGGTAATTGCATCGTATGATGGTTGTATCATGCATTAGTATGTACACCTGTAACCTGTTATGTTGGCTATGGTAATTTCATCGTATGATGGTTGTATCATGCATTAGTATGTTCACCTGTAACCTGTTATGTTGGCTATGGTAATTTCATCGTGTGATGGTTGTATCATGCATTAGTATGTACACCTGTAACTTGTTATGTTGGCTATGGTAATTTCATCGTATGATGGTTGTATAATGCATCAGTATGTACACCTGTAACCTGTTATGTTGACGACGGTAATTAAAGCATATGATGTTTGCATCATGCATGAACATTTAGACCTGTCATGTGGATGAGGGCAAGTTTATTCTATGATGGTTGACTACGGTAAACATAACATATCATGTTTGCACCATACTAAAATATTAGACCGGTTATATTGACTAGAACAATCGTATCCTATGATGTTTGTATCATGGATAAATATTTACACATATTATGTTGACTACGGTTCATCGTATGACATTGGCATCATACATAAATATTTATACCGGTTATGGTGACAAGGACAATTTATCAGTATGTGCATCGGTTTTGTTGATTATGATAATTACGTAGTATGATGTTTGCATAATACACCTTTATGTGCATCAGTTATGTTGATTATGATAATTTCATAGTATGATGTTTGCATAATACACCTATATGTGCACAGGTTATGTTGATAACGATAATTTCAGTGGTATTTGCATAACACGCCAGTGTTTACGCCTGAAATGTTGACTACGATAACTGCATCTTATGTTTTTGTCAAAACGATATATTTACTCCAGTCACCAGTATATATGCTGGATCTGTTGGTCATAATATGCCTCGACATAGCCTTAACTTGAAGGGGCAAGTGATTTTACCGTGTATAGTTAATAAGATGTATGTCATATCATGCCGTCAGACTACAGGAACATTAATAACGATAATGTCATAACAAGTATATGAACCGGGGATATTGATTATGAGTCCATAGCATGACATTCATGAAATGAACAAGTAATAAGCTCATGTGTAATATACAATGAACTATACATCATGATCCAATATATATACCCAGAATTGTGTTCATGATTTTATCAACGTAAGATATCTACTTCACACACAAGTATATATATATATACCAAGTATTGTGTCTATGATTGTGTCAGAGTAAGATAGCTACTTGATATACACCAGTATATATACAGGATATTGTGTTCAGGATTTTATCAGAGTCAGATATTTGCTTAAAATACATCAGTTTATAAACATAATATTTTCATCATTAATAGCAAATACTGAATGGTATTATTATACAACAGCCATTTCACAGAAAGTATCAATGTTATAATTTATCTGAATTAATGCTATTTATGTCATGCATTGGGGGATCTAGATGAAGCTGTTACTGTAACGAAAAAAACTTTGAAATGCGCACTTGTTAACTGGATGTAATCTTGGGTGTTAGTTACCGATACGAGGTACATGGATGCCTTTGCAAAGTATATACACTTAACGTGTTGGTTGTGTCACCGGTAACGGTACATGGATGTAATTGATGCCTTTGCAAAGTATCTACACTTAACCCCGTTCACATGAGCCTCTATACATATGTGTGTATTTGTGCATACGTGAGTATACTTGTCATGTGAACGCGTTTACTCATGTGTGTATATATACACCAGGAGCAAATTAGCATCATGTCTTGAGCAGGTGCAAATGTCAATGTAAATTTGCACTGTGTGTATATGTTGCAATGTGACCGTTTATATCAACGTAACAAGATGATCTAATTAATATCAACAGATTCGTTTACCAACACCAAACAAATAAGTACAGTTGTCAGCTTTTATGTGTATATACAGAGTTGAGCGGACGGCATTTTCTTTTGGTTTCACAGAGTCAAAACTCTGTGTACAAATTAAAATGTTGCTTCACGCGAACATTTTCGGTGAAGTAACCCTCTTCTCATTCAACACTAATTTCATACTTTATTTACACACCTAAATGCTTTTCATGTGAACGCATAGTAAATTTACATATATGCACGTATGTATAGCTATACATAAAATTACTTACGTTGGTAAGTGTTGTGCACGTGAACGAGGTATTAGTGTGTTGGTAGTGTACCGATAACGGTACACGGATGTTATTGATGCCGTTGAAGTGAATCTAAACTTAGTGTGTTGGTAGTGTTTCAGGGTGCCGACTGACGATGTACCCAGGAATGTTGCTACCGTTGGTATGCGTGGTCCTCTGCTGTGTAACGCCATCACAGCAGCAAACGCAAGGTAACTAGGCAACAACGTGGTCAAATATCCATTTGTCTTTTCCGATATGCATGTATTTCGTAATCGACGTATTTGGACTTTTATATACATCATGTAGTGGCGACTTTCATTGGGTTGGTCAAATTTCAAGGTCCATAGAACAACTATTGGCTCCATGTATGGAATAGCCGCTGCTTCAACTCATTGTCTAGGGATACGAAATGTAAACGTCATGGAATGGCATTTACCATACAGAAAATATCAGTCAACTAACGTATCTATGTTCATCAGGTTTTCAGTTGGATCCTGCTGATTACAGCAGCAACACGGGAGGGTTTGCCTTCTTCCAGCTGATTGTAGCCGCTGGAGTCACAGGAGATGGTACCTGGTACAGAAACAACGTCGCACTGAGCCAGGACTCCATCAAGATATTCATAACAACCTCGGGTGACGTTAGACAAATCGTCATTCAGAGCATCGTGGCGGCAGACGCTGGCACCTACACATTCCGTGTAAATAACTTTGAGGTATCAGCTGTCCTCACTGTAGACGGTAAGATATACAGTTTACTGGGTAAAGGAGTATGTTTCACAACGTTCGCAGCACTATTCCACATTAACCATACAAGTGCGTGTACGTTTCGCTCATGTGACCGTGGATTCGATCCCGGGTCTTCGACTTGAAGAGCAAACGCGTGAGCGTTTTGGTTACACCAACGTGCCATAGATAATGTTGAAGGTATGAAATAACCCAGGCCGAATGTAAGATGCAAGTACGGGTTATTCCGTATCTTACATTTAAAATATAGGAGGTATGATAAGTTGAAGGTATGATATAACCCAGGCCGAATGTAAGCTGTAAGTGTGGGTTATTTCGTATCTTACATTTAAAATATAGGAGGCATGATAAGTTGAAGGTATGATAAAACCCAGGCCGAATGTAAGATGTAAGTGTGGGTTATTTCGTATCTTACATTTAAAATATAGGAGGCATGAAAAGTTGAAGGAATGAAATAACCCAGGCCGAATGTAAGATGTAAGTGTGGGTTATTTCGCATCATACATTTAAAATATAGGAGGTATGATAAGTTGAAGGTATGAAATAACCCAGCCCGAATGTAAGATGTAAGTGTGGGTTATTTCGTATCTTACATTTTAAAATATAGTAGGCATGATAAGTTGAAGGTATGATATAACCCAGGCCGAATGTAAGATGTAAGTGTGGGTTATTTCGCATCATACATTTAAAATATAGGAGGTATGATAAGTTGAAGGTATGAAATAACCCAGCCCGAATGTAAGATGTAAGTGTGGGTTATTTCGTATCTTACATTTTAAAATATAGTAGGCATGATAAGTTGAAGGTATGATATAACCCAGGCCGAATGTAAGATGTAAGTGTGGGTTATTTCGCATCTTACATTTAAAATATAGGAGGTATGATAAGTTGAAGGTATGAAATAACCCAGGCCGAATGTAAGATGTAAGTGTGGGTTATTCCGTATCTTACATTAAAACTATAGGAGGCACGTCTTGCAATTAATGGGACATGTTTTGATGTATTACATGCTTAATACATAATGCAGGATAATGTCTATCTCAGTAGGACTTAGGATGGGAATCATCTACCAAGATGGTTCCAAAATATCTAGTCTATGAATGCACAAATAAAAAATATTGAGAATATATCAGAGGACAGGGAACTTAAATTTAAGGTTGTATCAGTAGATATAAATATGTACAAGAACAGTGTTATTATTGCTATTGTCGACATGTAGACATTATCTCATATAGAAGGGTGCCATAGATGACAAAATGACTGTGCTAAATGTGCCCAAACATATGTCTTTACGCGTAAGGGCAAAACAGTAATGCAACTTATGTGGTCTTCTCGTAAAGGGTAATCATGTCATGCTGTCAGTAGCACCCGTGACCGACACAATTTGTGCAGAAAGTATATTTTTGTTGCCTACAACACGCACACATATGAAGTTGAGTGCAGTGAGTGAATTAACTAGAGATATACGACGAATTAATGACTGAATCACCCACTGAATCAATGTCGTAAGCCTCGAATTTGGGCATGCAGAATTCATCCACGATGGACAGATCACCCTTTTCCCGAGTTCCACGTAGATTATGCCATATGTTACTCACTGTCAGTCTGAGTCGGAAAACACGTATGAATCAATCCTACAGAGTAACTGTTGCTTGTTGTTCAGATAACGTATTGTTATCAACGAACAATGGATGGCATCATGTATTGTTCAGAAGAAATGAAACACTGGGCGTAAAATCGCATATTAACAGACCCCTGTAAAAGGCACATGTACGACTATCTATCTAATTTGATGGGAAATATTGTACTTTTACACAGCAGTCAACAACAAGGGCTTATAAGAATGATAAAAGGCATAGAGATCGTGCACGTGACTCACGCAATGTTCGGCTTCAGGGAATACAGGGGTTACACCTGCCATCCAAACTGGACTACAGAGCTTCAATGTAGCACCGGGAACAACAGTGACCTTTGAGACAACACTCTCCCAAGCAAATGTCAACAGCGGAACGTGGAGAAGGAATGGAGCGGGGCTAACAAGCTCTGCCAAGTATCAGATCACAGTGGTAGGACAAACGCAACGTTTGGTCATCACAAACGTCCAGTCCTCTGATGCGGGGCAATACACCTACCAGGTTGGCTCTCTGACAACAACGGGAACACTGACAGTACAGACAGGTAAGAATCGATCTATGTCATATTTCATTTCCTATGACAAGCAGCATTTACCAATTTGTCAAACACATAAACGTTTACTATTTATGTGTGTAGAGTAGTCATTTTGCGTTCAATCAAAATAACCATAGATGTGAAGGAAGCTAAACATGCAATATTACAAATGATCCACCAGGCTTTGTTTTGTTTCACTTTCTCACTTTATTCAAAATACGTAAAATTGACCAAAGGGAAAATTCTCATATGTTCTGATCATGCATGGAAATTTAATCATACTGAATGTTGTTAAGTAAACCAAAATGAACTTCAAGAATCTCAACAGTTCGTGTTGGTGGACCATTCCATTTACAATTTCACAGTACATCGGCTGCTAAGTTGATTGATGACAGCTAAGATGATTGATGACAATGCTAAGTAACATGTAACAGAGGGAGTAACACCCCTCTGAAACTAGTGGATACCATGGTGGGCCAGGAAATCTTAGAGTGTTGCACATATCTGACGTTTACCGTGTTGGTGAGAGCCATCAGCACGGATATGGTGCTGCACAGCAAGGACCATAATTTTCGAGAATGGAATTCCAACACAAGATAACTGGATACAGGGAGAGCAAAGTATGGTGTCCTTAAACAGTGGAGCTACATTTGCACCCAATTAACAAATAAGGATACTTCGACGAATACCACATCTGTAAATAAAATCAGTGATATTTTTCATCAACAGCGCTGAGCATACTTAACGGACTGCAGAGCTTCAATGTAGCACCGGGAACAACAGTGACCTTTGAGACAACACTCTCCCAAGCAAATGTCAACAGCGGAACGTGGAGAAGGAATGGAGCGGGGCTAACAAGCTCTGCCAAGTATCAGATCACAGTGGTAGGACAAACTCAACGTTTGGTCATCACAAACGTCCAGTCCTCTGATGTGGGGCAATACACCTACCAGGTTGGCTCTCTGACAACAACGGGAACACTGACAGTACAGACAGGTAAGAATCGATCCATATCATATTTCATTTCTTATGACAAGCAGCATTTACCAATTTGTCAAACACATTAACGTTGCTGCTATTGTGTGTAGATCAGTCGCTTGCGTTCATTCAAACTAACTGTCGATGTGAAGGAAACTAAACATACAGTATTACAAATGATCATTCAGGGTCTGTCTTATTTCACTTTCTCACATTATTCAACATAAGTAAAAGTGACCAAAGGGAAAATTCTCATATGTTCTGATCATGTCTTTGATCATGATGTGGTCAATGTACGAATTATTTCATTCTCGTGTTAATCTTGAAATCCAAAGAACAACAATACACTCACAAACAATAACATTCGATGTAACATATACTACACTTGGTAATGACTGTGAAAGCACAATTTCATCGGAAAGGTAAATGCAAAACTGTTGAGCTAGATCTACACAAATGTTGTATCAATCTTACTAAACGTCGAGATAACTATTGGGATCGATCCTTAATAGACGTTTAACCATTGCATGCTGGAAACTAGTTTTCTTTCATGTAATGATGATGATGGCGGTATCAAGTGTCAGTGATATTTGAACCCTTGTACACAGGGATCCATTGGACGTTATTTATACTTCCTCGCATGAAAGCATGGGAATTTAATCGTGCTGAATGTTGTCAAGTTAGCATGATTAAACGTCAAATCTCTTAGTTCGTATTGGTCCATTCCATTTACAATTTCACAGCACATGGGCTGCTAAGATGAGTGATGACAATGCTAAGTAACATATAACACAGGGAGTAACACCCCTCTGAAACCAGTGGATACCATGGTGGGCCAGGGAAGTCTAGAGTGTTGCATATATCAGACGTTTACCGTTTTGGTGAGAGCCATCAGCACGGATATGGTGCTGCACAGCAAGGACCATAATCATCGAGAATGGAATTCGAACCCAAGATAACTGGATACAGGCATAGCAAAGTATGGTGTCCTTAAACGATGGAGCTACATTTGCACCCAATTAACAAATAAGGATACATCGACGAATACCACATCTGTAAATATAAACCAGTGATATTTTTCATCAACAGCGCTGAGTATTCTTAACGGACTGCAGAGCTTCAATGTAGCACCGGGAACAACAGTGACCTTTGAGACATCCCTCTCCCAAGCAAATGTCAACAGCGGAACGTGGAGAAGAAATGGAGCGGTGCTGACCAGCTCTGCCAAGTATCAGATCACAGTGGTAGGACAAACGCAACGTTTGGTCATCACAAACGCCCAGTCCTCTGATGTGGGGCAATACACCTATCAGGTTGGCTCTCTGACAACAACGGGAACACTGACAGTACAAACAGGTAAGAATGGATCTGTGTCATATTCCATTTCCTATGACAAGCAGCATTCACCAATTTGTCAAACACATTAACGTTGCTGCTATTGTGTGTAGATCAGTCGCTTGCGTTCATTCAAACTAACTGTCGAAGTGAAGGAAACTAAACATACAGTGTTACAAATGATCATTCAGGCTCTGTCCTATTTCACTTTCTCACATTATTCAACATAAGTAAAAGTGACCAAAGGGAAAATTCTCACATGTTCTGATCATGTCTTTGATCATGATGTGGTCAATGTACGAATTGTTTCATTTTCGTGTTAATCTTGAAATCCAAAGAACGACAATACACTCACAAACAATAACATTCGATGTAACATATACTACACTTGGTAATGACTGTGAAAGCACAATTACATCGGAAAGGTAAATGCAAAACTGTTGAGCTAGATCTACACAAATTTTGTATCAATCTTACTAAATGTTGAGATATCTATTGGGATCGATCCTTAATAGACGTTTAACCATTGCATGCTGGAAACTAGTTTTCTTTCATGTAATGATGATGATGGCGGTATCAAGTGTCAGTGATATTTGAACCCTTGTACACAGGGATCCATTGGACGTTATTTATACTTCCTCGCATGAAAGCATGGACATTTAATCGTACTGAATGTTGTCAAGTAAGCATGATTAAACGTCAAGTCTCTTAGTTCGTATTGGTCCATTCCATTTACAATTTCACAGCACATGGGCTGCTAAGATGATTGATGACAATGCTAAGTAACATGTAACACAGGGAGTAACACCCCTCTGAAACCAGTGGATACCATGGTTGGCCAGGAAAGCCTAGAGTGTTGCATATATCAGACGTTTACCGTTTTGGTGAGAGCCATCAGCACGGATATGGTGCTGCACAGCAAGGACCATAATCATCGAGAATGGAATTCGAACCCAAGATAACTGGATACAGGCATAGCAAAGTATGGTGTCCTTAAACGATGGAGCTACATTTGCACCCAATTAACAAATAAGGATACATCGACGAATACCACATCTGTAAATATAAACCAGTGATATTTTTCATCAACAGCGCTGAGTATTCTTAACGGACTGCAGAGCTTCAATGTAGCACCGGGAACAACAGTGACCTTTGAGACATCCCTCTCCCAAGCAAATGTCAACAGCGGAACGTGGAGAAGAAATGGAGCGGTGCTGACCAGCTCTGCCAAGTATCAGATCACAGTGGTAGGACAAACGCAACGTTTGGTCATCACAAACGCCCAGTCCTCTGATGTGGGGCAATACACCTACCAGGTTGGCTCTCTGACAACAACGGGAACACTGACAGTACAAACAGGTAAGAATGGATCTGTGTCATATTCCATTTCCTATGACAAGCAGCATTCACCAATTTGTCAAACACATTAACGTTGCTGCTATTGTGTGTAGATCAGTCGCTTGCGTTCATTCAAACTAACTGTCGATGTGAAGGAAACTAAACATACAGTGTTACAAATGATCATTCAGGCTCTGTCTTATTTCACATTCTCACATTATTCAACATAAGTAAAAGTGACCAAAGGGAAAATTCTCATATGTTCTGATCATGTCTTTGATCATGATGTGGTCAATGTACGAATTGTTTCATTCTCTCGTTAATCTTGAAATCCAAAGAACAACAATCCACTCACAAACAATAACATTCGATGTAACATATACTACACTTGGTAATGACTGTGGAAGCACAATTTCATCGGAAAGGTAAATGCAAAACTGTTGAGCTAGATCTACACAAATTTTGTATCAATCTTACTAAATGTTGAGATATCTATTGGGATCGATCCTTAATAGACGTTTAACCATTGCATGCTGGAAACTAGTTTTCTTTCATGTAATGATGATGATGGCGGTATCAAGTGTCAGTGATATTTGAACCCTTGTACACAGGGATCCATTGGACGTTATTTATACTTCCTCGCATGAAAGCATGGAAATTTAATCGTACTGAATGTTGTCAAGTAAGCATGATTAAACGTCAAGTCTCTTAGTTCGTATTGGTCCATTCCATTTACAATTTCACAGCACATGGGCTGCTAAGATGATTGATGACAATGCTAAGTAACATGTAACACAGGGAGTAACACCCCTCTGAAACCAGTGGATACCATGGTTGGCCAGGAAAGCCTAGAGTGTTGCATATATCAGACGTTTACCGTTTTGGTGAGAGCCATCAGCACGGATATGGTGCTGCACAGCAAGGACCATAATCATCGAGAATGGAATTCGAACCCAAGATAACTGGATACAGGCATAGCAAAGTATGGTGTCCTTAAACGATGGAGCTACATTTGCACCCAATTAACAAATAAGGATACATCGACGAATACCACATCTGTAAATATAAACCAGTGATATTTTTCATCAACAGCGCTGAGTATTCTTAACGGACTGCAGAGCTTCAATGTAGCACCGGGAACAACAGTGACCTTTGAGACATCCCTCTCCCAAGCAAATGTCAACAGCGGAACGTGGAGAAGAAATGGAGCGGTGCTGACCAGCTCTGCCAAGTATCAGATCACAGTGGTAGGACAAACGCAACGTTTGGTCATCACAAACGCCCAGTCCTCTGATGTGGGGCAATACACCTACCAGGTTGGCTCTCTGACAACAACGGGAACACTGACAGTACAAACAGGTAAGAATGGATCTGTGTCATATTCCATTTCCTATGACAAGCAGCATTCACCAATTTGTCAAACACATTAACGTTGCTGCTATTGTGTGTAGATCAGTCGCTTGCGTTCATTCAAACTAACTGTCGATGTGAAGGAAACTAAACATACAGTGTTACAAATGATCATTCAGGCTCTGTCTTATTTCACATTCTCACATTATTCAACATAAGTAAAAGTGACCAAAGGGAAAATTCTCATATGTTCTGATCATGTCTTTGATCATGATGTGGTCAATGTACGAATTGTTTCATTCTCTCGTTAATCTTGAAATCCAAAGAACGACAATCCACTCACAAACAATAACATTCGATGTAACATATACTACACTTGGTAATGACTGTGGAAGCACAATTTCATCGGAAAGGTAAATGCAAAACTGGTGAGCTAGATCTACACAAATTTTGTATCAATCTTACTAAATGTTGAGATATCTATTGGGATCGATCCTTAATAGACGTTTAACCATTGCATGCTGGAAACTAGTTTTCTTTCCTGTAATGATGATGATGGCGGTATCAAGTGTCAGTGATATTTGAACCCTTGTACACAGGGATCCATTGGACGTTACATGTATTTATACTTCCTCGCATGAAAGCATGGACATTTAATCGTACTGAATGTTGTCAAGTAAGCATGATTAAACGTCAAGTTTCTTAGTTCGTATTGGTCCATTCCATTTACAATTTCACAGCACATGGGCTGCTAAGATGATTGATGACAATGCTAAGTAACATGTAACACAGGGAGTAACACCCCTCTGAAACCAGTGGATACCATGGTTGGCCAGGAAAGCCTAGAGTGTTGCATATATCAGACGTTTACCGTTTTGGTGAGAGCCATCAGCACGGATATGGTGCTGCACAGCAAGGACCATAATCATCGAGAATGGAATTCGAACCCAAGATAACTGGATACAGGCATAGCAAAGTATGGTGTCCTTAAACGATGGAGCTACATTTGCACCCAATTAACAAATAAGGATACATCGACGAATACCACATCTGTAAATATAAACCAGTGATATTTTTCATCAACAGCGCTGAGTATTCTTAACGGACTGCAGAGCTTCAATGTAGCACCGGGAACAACAGTGACCTTTGAGACATCCCTCTCCCAAGCAAATGTCAACAGCGGAACGTGGAGAAGAAATGGAGCGGTGCTGACCAGCTCTGCCAAGTATCAGATCACAGTGGTAGGACAAACGCAACGTTTGGTCATCACAAACGCCCAGTCCTCTGATGTGGGGCAATACACCTACCAGGTTGGCTCTCTGACAACAACGGGAACACTGACAGTACAAACAGGTAAGAATGGATCTGTGTCATATTCCATTTCCTATGACAAGCAGCATTCACCAATTTGTCAAACACATTAACGTTGCTGCTATTGTGTGTAGATCAGTCGCTTGCGTTCATTCAAACTAACTGTCGATGTGAAGGAAACTAAACATACAGTGTTACAAATGATCATTCAGGCTCTGTCTTATTTCACTTTCTCACATTATTCAACATAAGTAAAAGTGACCAAAGGGAAAATTCTCATATGTTCTGATCATGTCTTTGATCATGATGTGGTCAATGTACGAATTGTTTCATTCTCGTGTTAATCTTGAAATCCAAAGAACGACAATACACTCACAAACAATAACATTCGATGTAACATATACTACACTTGGTAATGACTGTGGAAGCACAATTTCATCGGAAAGGTAAATGCAAAACTGTTGAGCTAGATCTACACAAATTTTGTATCAATCTTACTAAATGTTGAGATATCTATTGGGATCGATCCTTAATAGACGTTTAACCATTGCATGCTGGAAACTAGTTTTCTTTCCTGTAATGATGATGATGGCGGTATCAAGTGTCAGTGATATTTGAACCCTTGTACACAGGGATCCATTGGACGTTATTTATACTTCCTCGCATGAAAGCATGGAAATTTAATCGTACTGAATGTTGTCAAGTAAGCATGATTAAACGTCAAGTCTCTTAGTTCGTATTGGTCCATTCCATTTACAATTTCGCAGCACATGGGCTGCTAAGATGATTGATGACAATGCTAAGTAACATGTAACACAGGGAGTAACACCCCTCTGAAACCAGTGGATACCATGGTTGGCCAGGAAAGCCTAGAGTGTTGCATATATCAGACGTTTACCGTTTTGGTGAGAGCCATCAGCACGGATATGGTGCTGCACAGCAAGGACCATAATCATCGAGAATGGAATTCGAACCCAAGATAACTGGATACAGGCATAGCAAAGTATGGTGTCCTTAAACGATGGAGCTACATTTGCACCCAATTAACAAATAAGGATACATCGACGAATACCACATCTGTAAATATAAACCAGTGATATTTTTCATCAACAGCGCTGAGTATTCTTAATGGACTGCAGAGCTTCAATGTAGCACCGGGAACAACAGTGACCTTTGAGACATCCCTCTCCCAAGCAAATGTCAACAGCGGAACGTGGAGAAGAAATGGAGCGGTGCTGACCAGTTCTGCCAAGTATCAGATCACAGTGGTAGGACAAACGCAACGTTTGGTCATCACAAACGCCCAGTCCTCTGATGTGGGGCAATACACCTACCAGGTTGGCTCTCTGACAACAACGGGAACACTGACAGTACAAACAGGTAAGAATGGATCTGTGTCATATTCCATTTCCTATGACAAGCAGCATTTACTCATTTGTCAAACACATTAACGTTTGCTAGTATTGTGTGTAGATCAGTCGCTTGCGTTCATTCAAACTAACTGTCGATGTGAAGGAAACTAAACATACAGTATTACAAATGATCATTCAGCCTCTGTCTTATTTCACTTTCTCACATTATTCAACATAAGTAAAAGTGACCAAAGGGAAAATTCTCATATGTTCTGATCATGTCTTTGATCATGATGTGGTCAGTGTACGAATTATTTCATTCTCGTGTTAATCTTGAAATCCAAAGAACGACAATACACTCACAAACAATAACATTCGATGTAACATATACTACACTTGGTAATGACTGTGAAAGCACAATTTCATCGGATAGGTAAATGCAAAACTGTTGAGCAAGATCTGCACAAATTTTGTATCAATTTTACTAAACGTCGAGATAACTATTGCGATCGATCCTTACTAGATGTGTAACCATTTCATGCTGAAAACTAGTTTTCTTTCCTGTAATGATGATGAAGACGGTATCAAGTGTCAGTGATATTTGAACCCTTGTACACAGGGATCCATTGGACGTTATTTATACTTCCAAGCATGAAAGCATGTGAATTTAATCATACTGATTGTTGTCAAGTAAGCCTTATTGATCTTCAAGTCTCTTAGTTCGTGTTGGACCATTCCATTTACAATTTCACAGTGCATGGGCTGCTAAGATGATTGATGACAATACTAAGAAAGATGTATCAGAGGGACTTACGTCCCTCTGCAACAATTGGATACCATGGTGGGCCAGGAAAGTCTAGAGTGTTGCATATATCAGACGTTTACCGTTTTGGTGAGAGCCATCAGCACGGATATGGTGCTGCACAGCAAGAACCTTAATCATCGAGAATGGAATTCGAAACCAAGATAACTGGACCCAGGCATAGCAAAGTATGGTGTCCTTAAACGATGGAGCTACATTTACACCCAATTAATAAATAAGTCTATATCGACGAATACCACATCTGTGAATATAAACCAGTGATATTTTTCATCAACAGCGCTGAGCATACTTAACGGACTGCAGAGCTTTAATGTAGCAACGGGAACAACAGTGACCTTTGATACATCCCTCTCCCAAGCAAATGTCAACAGCGGAACGTGGAGAAGGAATGGAGTGGTGCTAACCAGCTCTGCCAAGTATCAGATCACAGTGGTAGGACAAACTCAACGTTTGGTCATCACAAACGCCCAGTCCTCTGATGTGGGGCAATACACCTACCAGGTTGGCTCCCTGACAACAACGGGAACACTGACAGTACAAACAGGTAAGAACCGATCTATGTCATATCACATTTGTTTAAAACCAGCCTTAAGCAAATTGTCAAACACATTAATGTTTGCTACTTATGTGTGTAGACTAGTCGTCTTGCGTTCAATGAAAATAACTGTATTTGGGGAAGTAACTAAACATGCAATATTAAAGATGATCCATCAGGATTTATTTGGCTTTAAATTTCTCACATTATCCTTAAAAGATAAAAGTGACCAAAGGTAAAACTGTCATATGTTCTGACTATGTCTTGTGAGTGAGTGAGTATAGTTTTACGCCGCTTGTAGCACTATTCAAGCAATATCACGGCAGTGATCATGTTGTATTTGTCAAAAAGTGATCAATGTAAAAATTGTTTCATACTTATGTCAATCTTAAAATCTAAAGAACGACAATACACACAGAAACCTGAACATCTGATTTGAAGTATACTACTTTTTGGAATGACTGTGAAAACACAACAAATAAGAATCTATCGACCTCTAATACAGCTGTAACTTTAAACGAATGGTATTTCATCAGCAACGCTGAATATAATTAGAGGTCTTTAGTTAAAGAACATTTAACTGTTTCACTATTTCAATTAGTCTAAATTCTTTCAAGGGAGGTAACCATCATTTGAGCCTTTTTGATATCATGTGAGGCTTTTGTGAAGAGTTGACTATTGACGTCAAATTTGCACCATTGGTAAAACGAACTGTATGTGCGTGTGCCAACACACGATGAGACATTCCGGATTTACAAACCAAATGCACTGGGAGAATTTGGTATGCTTCGGAACGTACAGAATGAATTCAGAGCTTTCACGTGTAAAGTGACGATTATTATATTTCCTAAAGTCCATGTGTCATCCTTTACATGATAATTCCAACATATGGATTGCTTTAGATTATATTGATTTATTACGAACTGTGTTATCTGGAAAAGTCCGTTTGCTTCATTTATTAATGTTTACCTGATTTTAAAAAGAAATGTACTTGGGAAAATAATCCGGGTTTGGAGCGGTTGAACACTTTTAGATATGAAGTTTTATTTATCGAGTGACGTCACTGACTGTTTTAACTATATTGAACCGCTGTCACCACAGCCCCAGTTAATGGTGGATACTCCGAGTGGACACAGTGGAACGGCTCCCCCTGCAGTGTCACCTGTGGAACTGGACCGAGCGTTCCGCGGACAAGGACAAGAGAGTGCAACAACCCCGTCCCCATCAATGGCGGTCAGCAATGCACAGGGGAAAACTCAGAGATACAATTTCAACCCTGTACATTTGCCTTATGTGTTGGTAAGTAGGGCACTATTCTCAAATATGGCTATAATGATACATGAACTTAACATTTATACCATAACAAAATTGAAAATCATTTGTGTCGAGCCAATGTCATATAACTATTTTGAAAACGCTGAAATGCTCATGTTTATGCATCTGTCTTCTCTCTTTTTCAGATCCAGCCAATCGTGAGTACTTGAGTTACACCATTCACCAATTGTATTGAATGTCCTTTATCTACTGATAGACCAACGTGCCTTGTCATATATCACACTGTACCGCCTTTCTAACAGCAATGCATCCATGTTTGAACAGAGTGGCAGTGTGGCAGAGTTGCAAGCGCCTGTCAAGCATAAACTAACTTATATTGATTTGTTTGTTTGTTGTTTAACGCCGCACTCAGCAATATAAATTCCAACTATATGACGGCGGTCTGTAAATAATCGAGTCTGGACCAGACAATCCAGTGGTTGACATCATGAGTATCGATCCCCAAATTTGGACACGACAAGCATCAACCAATTGCTAGTCAGCGAGCCTGACCAACCAATCTCGTCAGTCGCCTCTTACGAAAATCATAGTCGGCTGAACGGCAAGCATGGGTTGTTGATCATGAAAACCTAATCTATCCCGGATCTTCATGGGTCTAACGTATGTTGAGGTTTTACGTATGTCTAATTATTAATTTCTTTACACGGTCACAGTACACTGTCACACGACAATGTATTGCATCTTCAAAGGACATAAAATAGTTGTGGGATATCTTCAGAAGATCTATGATTGCTTTTGTTATATATTCACAAATATATACACACTCGTTATATTTTCAACAGAACTGGAATAGTAACATATATGTGGTAGTTTGTGTTACATCTTAAGCATATCTATGATAAGTTATGCTATATAGTGGTAGAGCATCCGAACGCAGAGCGGAAGGTCCGGGGATTGATCGGCGGATGCGTCATACCAAAAGACGTTAAAAGATGGTACTTTTTGTTACCCTGCCTGGCGCTCGGCATTAGGGGCTAAAACAAGAACTGCTCTGAATGGGGTATTCATGTTAAACTGCGGCATGGTATCTCACTGGGCTAGCGCTATAAAATCGGCATTGCTATCCCAAGCAGCCACATACACATACACATACACATACACATACACATACACATACACATACACATACACACACATGCATGTAAGTCGCTTGATAAGTGCAATACTTTTGGACGCGGCGTAAAACCCTATTTCAGAACACCTCACCTCTTCGTCATATCTGTTACAGCTTCCGTTAGGTATTAAACAGGCCTGTGATAGTTTCTGTTAAATTTTCTACAGATCTGTGCAGGAACGCTCAGAACAGGAATGGCATCGGATATCGACGTCATCCTATGGACTGTGACAAGTACGTGCAGTGCTACTACAACCCCAACGGCAACATCATCGGTGTCTACAGAACCTGCCCCACCGGCTACTACTGGGACCAGACCAATCTCAAGTGTGACGAAAACTGGAAGGTCACGTGTCCTCTTGGTAAATGTCTTTTATCAACATCTTCAGAAGGTTCAAAATTTGTGTTTTAATTACATAAATTCGTTATAAAAAAACAGATATCATATTGACGTCAGTTCAAAAGAATGAAAAGCTACCCATTCCACAATCATCAAAAATCTCATCTAAAACCAGAGTCTATTGTACGATTCAGACTATATCATGAGCATGTATTTTGGAATCACTATCAAATAGTGATGATACCAGTTGTTCTTCCCCGTCACAAATACAGGCAAAGGCAAGTCAATTTTACACCTGAAAATTGCACCGGACATGATTTTGTCACTGATGCGTCAAATCTGAAATGTCCTCAACAGTTCTACCATCAAGATAATGCTAAATGTTGTGACACTGATCAAACAAATTTTGTAGGATCAATACAGTTTATACAGACACAATCGTCAAGGAGATATTCCGGAACACTAGAAGTCCCAGTTTTTGCATGAGAAATACTGTTAAATGCTATCTTTACAGAAACCAAATGCAAAAAAAGTAAACTACGGTTATAACGAACACGCTTATAACGAACTGACGGATATAACGAACTTACGTTTTGGTCCCGACTACTTGCTGTAGTCATGCAGTATATGTGCTTATAACGAACTACGGTTACAACGAACTAAAATTAGTAGTCCCTTTGAGTTCGTTATACCGTAGTTTACTGTATATTACCCGGTACATCGCTGCATCATTGACTAATCCCCTGCCTTACCTTTACTTGCACAGTCATCTAAGAGGGGGCACGGGTGGCCCAGTCGTCTAGGGCGCCGCGATTCGCTGTGCAGAGTTGCGTCCCTTGGACACGCCAGAAACCTATGATTGTGGGTTCGAATCCCGGTTCGCCCCGATTATGTTTCTAGGTTTGTCAGCACCATACCCGTGCTCGTGGGTTTCACCGAACTGGTAAACGTCTGAGACCTGCATCACTTCTGGCTTTCCTCCCACATTAAGCTGACACGCCGCGATATAACTGGAATACTGTTAAAAGCGGCGTTAATCCCAACTCATATTACTCACTCACTCAGTCATCTAAGTTGCCACAGTTCAGTGTGCAGAGCTACCCCACTTAGCAAGGCAGGCACCCTCGATCGCCAGTTGGATCCGATCACGTTTCTGTTTTTGTTAGCACCATGGTGCTCGTGGGTTTCACCGAGGTGATAACCATCTCAGATATTCATCGCTTCGGGGTTTGCTCCCACATCTTGTGAAACACGCGAATCCTCCAACAACAACCCCAGGGTACAACATTCCAGGCCTCAGTAAAGCTGACCGGTGGAGCAGGATACAGTTTCCTCATCGCGAACACCTTGTATCTTCACTATTTGATAGTAATTCATACATACATGCTCGTGATATAGTCGGAATTATACAATCCTCTCTGCTTTTGTGAGAGGTTTCTTATGAATATTGGACCGCCTCCGTGGTCTAGTGGTAGAGCGTCCGCCAGGAGAGCGGAAGGTCCAGGGTTCGATCCCGGGCCGCGTCATACAAAAAGACGTTAAAAGATTGTACTTGTTGTTACCCTGTCTGGCGCTCGGCATTAAGGGGCTAAAACAAGGACTGGTCGGCTCGGAGTCAGTATACTGTGTCTGAGTGGGGTATTCATGTTAAACTGATGCATGGTATCTCAGTGAGCTAGCACTATAAATCGGCATCAGTCCGGACTGGTACAAGCAGCCGCACACACACATACACGTGCATGCACGTCGCTATATAAGTGCAATAATCTTGGACGCGACGTTAAACCCAATTTCACCTCACCTCACCTTATGAATATTGAAATGGTGTTGTCGCTTTTATCTCACTATGAATATCCTAGAATTTGTACCATGTTTCTCTGGGGTGTCAACCAGTACTTGATGAATGTGTCTAATGTCCATCGCAACCAGTATGACGTTAAAGATGAGTGAGTGAGTTGGGTTTAACGCCGCTTTTAACAGTATTCCAGTTATATCGTGGCGTGTCAGCTTACTGTGGGAGGAAAGCCTGAAGTGATGCAGGTCTCGGACGTTTACCACATCGGTGAAACCCACGAGCACGTGTAAGGTGTTGACAAACCTAGAAACATAATCGGGGCGAACCGGGATTCGAACCCACAATCATAGGTTTCTGGCGTGCCCAAGGGACGCAACACTGCACAGCGAAACGCGGCGCCTCAGACCACTGGGCCACCCGTGCCTCCCGTTAAGATCCAGAACGCACTTGACTGTAGATGCATATATGTTTCAGAACGATGCACGGGCAAATGTAAACCTCACTACAAGATGGACGGCGGTTGCAGGTCCTACTGGGAGTGTTCCAGAGGAAGCTCAGTCGCCAAGTGTTGTAACCAAGGGTTCATGTACGTGCAGGATGAAGGATGCAGACCCAACTTCTTCTGTCGTGACACCTGCCCTTCGTCCTGTGGAGACTCTGGTAAGATAAAGGAAGAATGTCAGTGACTAAAGTTTTACACCATGTATTGCAATGTAGAAGCGACAACGATTGTACCAATGTGAATCAAACCATACCACTGCTAGCTCATCATCAAATGTGTAAACCTTTATGCACAGGCATGTTTTAAACCTAACGGAAGCTTTTACAAGCTTATGAAGAAGAGGTGGGCTGAATGTAAACCTTACGCACTGATCCCGTTAACGAGTAGTGGTAGTGGTTTATTTCAGTAAGTCAGGCCACAGGCCCATTTTATAATATATATTCAAGCATTCAAACATCTTGCGCCACAAGTTCATGTAGTAATATCAATACTAATCAGTACAAGGCTATCTGAGACCATATACATATGGTGGTAGAATTAATAGTTTATATAATGGACAACTGCTTGCTCCTCATTTTAAGAGCAAAGAATGTAAACTTGGCAAGATTATTGATTGTGAAAGCATTACTGGTGGTAAATAAAACTTTACACTTATGCTCTGATGGAGATGTATAATAATAACTTGGCAGAAAGTTCCTTCTAAGATCGTCATAAAACGGACAAACTACACACACATGGTATTCTGTTTCTACATTTTGAATGATACAAAATGGACAAAGTTGTTAACGAGTGAGTCAGGTGGAAAGTGTTCCATTTCGAAATGACAAATGACATGTTTGTATCCATGTGTTCCCTAATGTCATGTACATTCAAAACGTGCAGTGGTTTTAATTCATCATATTAAATTATTAATATACTAAGTTTATCTATACGTTTCGTCCATGTATCTTATTGTGGTGTGTCCCTTTGTTTACACAGACGTATGTGCTAAGGTCCCAAACTGGGACAACGATATCGCCACCTACAACGTCACTGTGGGTTTCCTCGGCGTGATGGCGACTTCATGTCGGTTCAGCTCCTACTTCGACGTCTCAGACTGCGGATGCAGCTTCCTCGACTCAGGTGCGTCTAGGATTGTGGTGGCGACAGATGATAATAAACGAAAGTTTAAACCTTATTTACTTCTAAGTGGATTAGTGGTATTCACACAAGGTTTAACTATTGGGTAACAAGATTTGGTCGCGCTCATGTTGCCCATGTGACGATCAATGCTAGGGTGACCAGCATACGACCAGGCGCTTGCTTCCACTTTAATTTCCACTATCAAAGAGAATAAAGGTTCCGCGTTGTACGTGTCTCTACACTGTATTACCGTTATATGGCAGCGTTGCAGCTTGGTGTGGCAAGTCCCAAGTTACAAACCCGCAAGCACCGGAATAGTGCTGACAGATCATGGATGTGGCAAATACTGGGATTCGAAATTTTCACGAACAGATCGCAACTCAGCATATCTTTGTTTCGGCGCATTGTACAGATAAGAATTGCACACGCATACCATTTATAATTTTCAGTTGCCTACTTTTAGGCTGGAGATGCCACAATTTGTGCCGTAGTTTTTTATAGTTGTGTCTATAAGCTATTATAACATACAAGTACTTGCTACGGAGCAGTTTGGTCAAATCGATTAAGGTTATTCTAATAACGTACAGTATAAGACGGACATCAAGTCTTTTCAACACCTCAGGTCTCCGTCCTACAGTACATGTGTGGTACAAATATGGTTGACATCCTATTAACATCAGTGAGAACCCACATAGACATTACTACTACAGTAGAAATAAGAATGTATTTTATGAGAGCTTGAATTAGTTGCATGACAAAACGTGCAACAAGTGAGCTTACATCCCTTGTTTGTTGTCATACATTTTCAATACAGATAAACTATTTACAAAACATATCGTAATAACAACGTTGTTTAAGTACATAATATAGTTTCACACAGCACGATTATATGCACACAAACATATTTATATGCCTTGGATATCATGCTCTTACACTAAACATCTCGTGTTTCAGGCTGTAGTCCTCAATATGACCTGACTTTCAATGATCAGGGAGTTCTGAATTTTGCCCGTGCAGCGTATCTGTCATACAGTAACGTCACTGTTGCCAACGGCATTGCCACCTTTAACGACAACAGCATGTTCTTTGCCAACATCTCCATCAGCAACATCAACACCACCCATCAAAACGTTGTCCGGTTTCGTTACCGGGAGTCTTCCTCATCCGGAGATCGTCGTGTTCTTGTCAGTGGTAGCAACTGCGGGAACAAGAACAGCCTCGTTATCGCCATTGATAATGAATACCTCACATTTGAGGTGATGTCCCGGTACGGCAACACTGTTAAGCTGCCAATTTCAACAGCGGTAAGTGGTTTGTCGTGCAATGTCATCAAATATCACGCTTTTAGAAAGAATGTCACATGCCAAGTCATAAGTTCCAGTACACGTTCAAACCATCGCTCAACATCAACTGAAAGTAAGAGTTGTACGAAAACAATATCGTACAACAGGATTTATTATGAAATAACTTACCACAAACATCGAGAACATATGTGTGACCAACAAGAAGAAGTTATAGAATACCAACAGAATACAAAACATTTAATTGCCAACATCAATGACAGCAAACAGCAATGTCGTATTTATTGTCAACAAAAGCATAAAAGATAAATAATACAGATATGACATATTATATACACAACAAATATGACATATTATATACAAAACAGATATGACATGATATATACAATACAGATATGACATGATATATACCATACAGATATGACATATTATATGCAATACAGATATGACATATTATATACAATACAAGTACAACATATTATAAACAATACAGATATTACATATTATATACAATACAGAGATAACATATTATAAACAATACAGATATAACATATTATATACAATACAGAGAGAAAACATATTTAAACAATACAAGTACAACATATTATAAACAATACAGATATAACATATTATATACAATACAGAGATAACATATTTAAACAATACAAGTACAACATAATATAAACAATACAGATATGACATATTATATACAATACAGAGATAACATATTATAAACAATACAGATATAACATATTATATACAATACAGAGATAACATATTTAAACAATACAAGTACAACATATTATAAACAATACAGATATAACATATTTAAACAATACAGATATAACATATTTAAACAATACAAGTACAACATATTATAAACAATACAGATATAACATATTATATACAATACAGACATAACATATTATATCATAATATATATCACAGTAGTGCACAGGTAGCATTAGATGTGATGGTTATTGGTGTCAGCCCATCACTGCGTAGGTCGCATTTAAAGATGTGATGGTTATTGGCCTCAACACAGTATCACATTCAAAGATGCTATTGTTCTCTTCAATGTAGTCAGTTTGTACAATCACAATCAAGAAAATGTCTCTGGTGGCTGTCTTCTTACTCCTGTCGTACGTTTCTTTACAGGGCATGTCGAGATATTCCTGGAAGAGAGTTACCATGATATACAGTGGCTATGACATAGTTGCTTCCATAGAATCTGAAAATATCAAATATACAGCCCGAGTGTATGGTAAGTCGGTGATTCGTTAATACACATCTACACGAATATCTGAATGAAAGCTTGAAAACCCTTTCCATATTCATAAGACCGTTGTCTAGTGGTAGAGCGTGCTCCAGGAAGGCGGAAGATGTCGGGATAGATCCCCCGACCACGTCATACCAAGAGACAGTACGAGATGATACTTGTTGTGACCCTGCATTCGGCATTAAGGGGCTAAAACAAGAACTGGTCGGCTCGGAGTTAGTATACTGTGTCTGTGTGACGTGTTCATGTTAAACTGCGGCATGATATCTTAGTTGGCTAGCACTTTAAAATCGGCATTAGTCCGGACTTTTACAAGCAGCCAAACACACATGCATGCACGTCGCTATACAAGTGAAATAGTCTTGGACGCGACGTTAAACCCATTGCACCTCACCTCCCTATTGATATGAAACTCTGCCAAAAGCAGAGGCGATTGTACGATTCCGATCATATCATGAGCATGTAGTGTGGCTTCGGCGTTTTGCCTATATGTATGTGGGTAAGGTAATAATATATTTAACAAATATCCATAACGAACACCCGGCGTTATCGCTGTAACTTGAAGGGAGTAGGATCTTAAAATGCCACTTCCAATTTGGTTCGACTTTTCTCTCTCCTGAGGCACTGTCCTCATTTCAGTACTCTAACTTCAAGTTGTATATTTGAACAATGTGCATCTTCTCGGGCAGGGAGTTAACTGACTGTGAAAGTCCAGTTTCCACACTTGCCGAACTTGGCTGTAAATTCTGGGCTCGATCATAGTGCAACCCGTGGCTTTTACGAGTTATGTCCCTTCTATATCCCTCCTATTTACCAATCAGATTCCACCTCTCATATCACTTGCAATTGCCTCAAACAAAATGACGGCGCCCAGTGAAGGCGATCTGATCTATAATCAATATAATCTTTACTGTAATAAAACGGGTCTTACTTCACGAAGTGCATCAAATCACGGGAACACCTTGTCTAAACATATGAAATGATTTGTAATATATATGTTGACGCTGCATTGACATAATTTTAGCCGAGTTTGGCAGAGTGGAAACTTGAATTTTATTGTCAGTTAACTCCTTTGCCTCGAGAAGATGAACAATGTAATAACTAGACATTCATCTCCGAAATATTCCGTTCTGTGCTGATCTGGATCTTGCACTCCACAGCATCCGATTCCAACATCATCGAGTGTGGACTGCGCTTTGGATATGATGGGTCCGGAACATCAGGAGCGAAATTCGTGGGAGAACTCGATGAGGTAACGTTCATTGCTAGATCAGCCTCATCGTATCGCTCTTGATAGATGGCGTTCGTTACAAAAAGTAAACTCATGTCCAAACGAAAGTATACCAAGAGTAAGACTATGACAGAAAAACAAAAGCATGTGGGAAGTCAATATGTAAATGATTCATTAGAGTTGTGCTTAAAACATAATGTGTAAAACTCCTCATGTTATTCAAACAAGAATCTTTACGACTGACTGAGACACAAAGACACGCGGGGTTCGAAAATGATAAGTCTCACAATATCACTGTCACCAAACTTGTGATCAACATGACTTTAAATCCTCTGAAAGCACATTCGTGTATGTCCACCCCGTGCATCAATGTACGCCTGGACACGACGACGCACCGCTGACGTCAAACGTCGGATGACGTTGGGCGAAACCCGCTGCCATTCGTCAAGAAGACATTGTACCAGTTCATGACGGTTGACTGAAGCCGCTGGTCGTCTTCTGATCTGTCGGTCAGGGTTATCCCATACATGTTAGATTGGCTTCATATTAGAACATGCTGGCCAGTGTAAAACGTGAACTGTGTTGTTCAGAACGTTCTGTGTGAGCCTTGACGTATTTCGGGTGCGTGGATCCTTGTTGCTCCATACCAAGGGCTTTCTCCCTCTGTATAGCGGCGATTAAATGTAGCATATGTTCATGGTGCGTTTTGTTGATGTGGTCATAACGTCACCAGTGTTTGCACATAACTTTTGCACGTGCTTATTGTCCTACGTGACCCAAAGTCGTTGTGGCAAAATGCAAATTTGTCAATTTTTTTAAATTTTCAAATTAGTGAAAACTTTTTTTAGCTGGTATACTTTCTTTTTGACATTAGTTTAATATTGCAGTGTTCGAAGGTCAGGTTCAGTAGAGAAGTTCTGTACAAGTATTACATGCTAATATGAACAGAATAATATCTAGTCAATGAAAAGATAGGACACAAATCTCAAAAATACTCGATACGTTTAGAATCGATAAGCTATATGTCATATTTCCTGTATTGGAAACACTTTCAAAACAGTCTTTGTTCACGATTAGTGCAAATAAAACTGTTTGAGTTCTTAAGAGAGGAGAACATTTTAATGGATGTGGTTAAACGAGTTATCTCCCTTATACTGTGTAATTGGGTAACATTTTGCAACTGTCAATACCATATATGTTTAGCTACGTTTATCTGTTTTCCTTTTCTAATTCAGTTTCTTATGTTTTCAGATTGCGGTTTATTCCTGTAATCCCGGAAATATTCTTTGAGATTTTTATAACAAACATGAGTTCGAAAATTCTAAATATCAAACACGATGACATATTTTTCAATTTCATAATTACATGTACAAATGCTGCAAAATGCAAAAGCACACCCATGTCAAGATTCGTGTATGAACAATGTTCGCTGCTGGTAGTATAGTAGAAAGCACATATTCAAATGTCGTTGATGAAGCATCCTTGGATGTCTCATTTACACATGACGTATCAGATTCATCTAGATATATTGTACATACACATGGACCTATTGTATATTAATGGCTGTTAACTTGTTCACTTACCGCTCATGTTTAAAAGTGTAAGCTAGTTTCTTTACGCAAAAATATTTTCTCATATACTTTTCTAAATATATGTATACATAAAAATAAAATATATTTTCAAAAGTTTGTTGAATGAGTTAAGTTCTTGCACACAAATGGATCACATATGATTCTTGTTTGCTGGTGATTTTGTATGTATGTATGTATGTATGTATGTGTGTGTGTGTGTGTGTGTGTGTGTGTGTGTGTGTGTGTGTGTGTGTGTGTGTGTGTGTGTGTGTGTGTGTGTGTGTTCGTACGTATGTATGTATGTGTGAACAAACAACTGATTTCTTCAGGTGTTTAAGCGTTAAATATTTAATAAGCATTAAGGCGTGCATAAAAGAGTTTTGGCAAGCACACATATCTTGACTCTGTTTTGTAAATATATATATTTAAAATTTAAAACATAACCCAACTCTGAATACTTTATCCGACGTGTAGCATCAGAGAGAAACGTGGAGAGAAGTAGTCAGCGTTGTGTTTTGCTCTCCATGTATTGGGTAGTACATCGAATTGCAAGTACCACTCCAACCCACTCACTCACTCGCCTAGTCTGAATCATTTCTCGTCTTGCTCTGAAGCCCTTGTTGGGTTTGTTGGGTTTTATTGCAGTTAACGCCACATTTAGCATTATTCAGCTATATGACTGTGGTCTCTAAATAATCGAGTCTGGATAAGAAAATCCAGTGATTGATACGATGAGCATCGACCTAGATACGATGACATGCAAGAACCAAGTCAGCGACCCTGACCACCCTATCCTGTTAACTGGACTCTTGAACAAGCAATGGTTGTTGGAGACCAATTCAAACACGGATCTACACGGGGCCACCATCGTTAGGAAAGGATTGGACCATTTGGCCAGGCAGCGCACTTTCATTTGTAGAAATCCATTGGCAGTCTACATCACTGATCGTGATGATCGGGTGGATCGGGTGGATCGGGTGGAGATTTCCTACTGATGTGCGGCGTCAGACAACAAACACATTTTTATGCTTATCCTTTTCGCAAACACCCGGTGTCTTCACGGATGTTCAGTGATCCATTCATCACTATTTTGCCTTTACCCTCAGTAGAAGTTTGGTTTCGGCAGACAGTCGAGACTGGTTATTCTCTGTCATTGACGTTTTATATTTGTATTGCATGCAAAATTGTGAATGATAAACACATCTACATGCAGCTTAAGCCACATGATTCCATATCATAATCAACTCTAATGTAGTAGGGACTTATCTGTTCTTGTAATAACTAGGAACGATATGTACACCAGCTCTAATGTGTTCTGGAAACTGTAAGTGTCTTTGTACAACTTGAAACAACATGAACCGTTTATGGGAACCTCATCATTCATTGTCCAGTGGCTTATCTCGAGTTTCACGTGTTTATGGAATCGTGAGTGTGTGAGTGAGTGAGTAAGTTTGGTTTAACCCCGCTTTCAACTGTATTCCAATTATATCACGGCATGTCAGCTTAATGTGAGAGGAAAAAGCCCGAAGTGATGCAGGTCTCAGACGTTTACCACTTCGGTGAAACCCATGAGCACGGGTAAGGGATTCGAACCCACAATCATAAGTTTCTGGCGTGCCCAAGGGACGCAACTCTGCACGGCGAATCACGGCGTCTTAAACGACTGGGCCACCCGTGCCCCCTGTGGGGACTCTATGTAAGCCGGAAGGTGTGTTTATTCATCTCAACTGAAGAAGGATAAGACAACCGCATATATTGCCTGCATATTGCCTCCAAAACCAATGGTGTTTGATGACAGCCAAATATTGAGTTCCAAAAGCAGAAATAGTGTTTGAAAACGTTCAGTGGAAAACTGTGGTAAACCAGCGCGTCCATAAGTTCATCAAGGTGTCACTATTTTGTGTACGTATGCTAGTTCAAAGTTTACAGCCATGTGAAAAGTCTCCCGCTCATAATTGTAGCGAAATGAGTAAATATATACATTGCAGACATCAGGTCATTGTTTGTTTGTACGTTTGTTGTTCAACTCCCGCATTCAGCAATATTCCAGCTGTATGTAAATAATCAAGTCTGGACCAGACAATCTAGTGATTGAGCATGGATCTATGCAATTGAGATACGATGACATGCATCAATTAAGTCAACGAGTCTGTACACCCGATCCCGTTAGTCGCCTCTTACGACAATTCTGACCAGTGAGTGAGTGAGTGAGTGAGTGAGTGAGTGAGTGAGTGAGTGAGTGAGTCAGTGAGTGAGTGAGTCAGTGAGTCAGTGAGTCAGTCAGTCAGTCAGTCAGTCAGTCAGTCAGTCAAACCCACGGGCACGGGGGCACTTGTGAACCGGCATTCGAACCCACATAGGTTTCTAGAATGCTCAAGGGACACAATTCAACCCTACACAGATAGTTGTGGCATGCAAGACCACTGGGCCACCCGTGTCCTGTATTATATGTTATGTTCAGAGATAGTGTGATTGTAAAAAAGCTGTGGTTGCGAATGATTTATCTTAAAAGATAAAAAATACATTGAACAATCGAGGATTGATCAATTCAAGGTAGGATTTGGTTTAAAATGTATCAATAACTATACAGAGAAATGTCAGCTGAATAAGGGAAGGTCCAAAGTAACGTAAATCATGACAGGCACCACTCGTTTTAAACGGCAACTGTTTCACTTTTTCCGAAATAGAATTTAATATAGTTTCGTAAAGACGGACTTCAATTAAAATAAAATTATAAAAAATGGTCCACTGATCACAGATGTTTGGGGTATTTCTTAAATATTTTAGTAAATAGTCCGTTAGTACCATGAGTATGGATCTGCCAGACCTTGCATCATTATAATAAGAAGAACTGCGACAACTTCCGTGACCCATAGACAGGAATGGCGCATGCATTTGTATTGATATTTATTGACTATATTCCCTTCGCTGGTGGTCCGTACTCCTTGTGTAAGTATGGACTACCCGATATTTTTTGTCCCCAGAAAAAATTGGGGAAGGGAAAATATAGTACGTTCCCCCTGAAATAAAAGCGACAAAACCCTTTCCATATTCATAAAAACATTCTGCCATAAGGAGAGTCGATTGTACTATTCCGACAATATTGTGAGCATGTGTTATTGTGATCACAATATAATCATGAACAGTTATGGTACCATAAGACATGATTGTCATCCGACAGACAGACAGACAGACAGTCTATATCATTGATCGTGGTCATCGGGTGGATCGGGTGGAGATTTCTTACTGATGTGCGGCGTCAGGCAACAAACACGTTTTTTTATGCTTATCCTTTTCGCGAACACCTGGTGTCATCACGGATGTTTAGTGATCCATTCATATACATTGCACCGCTATTTGCCTTTACCCTCAATAGAATTTTGGTTTCGGCAGACAGTCGTGACTGGTTATTCTCTGTCATTGACTTTTTATATTTGTATTGCATGCAAAATTTGTGAATGATAAACACATCTACACGCAGCTTAAGCCACATGATTCCATATAATAATCTGCTCTAATGTAGTAGAGGCTTATCTGTTCTTGTAATAACTAGGAACGATATGTACACCAGCTCTAATGTGTTCTGGAAACTGTGAGTGCTATGTACAACTTGAAACACCATAAACCGACAGACAGACAGAGAGACAGACAGACAGGAGAGACAGACAGACAGACAAAAAGTCTGGCTGTCTGTCTGTCATCCGTTGATCAGGCTCCGTAACTGTTTGTCACTGTACCCGATGGCGCTGATCTCAACAAAATCAGATCGTTTAGTTCTCGCTACCGCTAAACAAAGATCTGAGGACATACCATTATTTGACCGGCCAGTGGAATGACCAATCAGAAGGCAGCTTTGTCGTGCTTTACGGCACGGATTTCAAACGCTTCGCAACATATTTTGACAAATTCTCGATTACTAATTGAAACCTGAACAAAAGAACATTCTGGAATGGCAAATAGATGGTCTAGATTGTAAAGAGTCGGTCGTTAAGCCCGTAACTATCGTCCGGAATACCCCGTGTTAAAGTTTTCGAGGTTGTATGATTAGAAAACACATCCCGACTGTCACTTTTATGATCTGGTAGGCGACGCTCTGATTGGTCGGATGAAAAGTCGTTCTGACGTAACCCCTAATGTGCTGTCTTCAGATCTCTGTTTAGCGGTAGCGAGAACTAAGGTCTGATTTTAATGAGATTGCGATGGGGCGGATCGTTCGTCATGCAGTGTCCAAGTCACGACTTGATCAGTGATGTGGGTGTAACAGTGCTGACTCGGGCGTTGAACATAGACGACCTGCATGTCCCTGCGTGTGTTGCCACAAATTTAAATAAAGGTCGATTTCAGACATATCCGATGCAACTGTGGTCATTCCATTAATTTGTTGATTCAGATATTATTTCATACCTTTATGGGAAATAATATTTAATTCTCCTTATTACTCCAGAGTATAATAATTCCTGTCAATAAGTTAGAAAGTTTTATCTGCGTTGAGCTAATGCTTTGTCAGTACCTGGTTGTCTTGATCAGTAAATGGTCCGTACTCTGCCCTATATCAATGCCTTTAAGAGTTATTGGGTAGGGGAGGTTGCACAGTTCAAGCGCGCTTGACAAAACGAGCGTGAAACATGTAACATTAAATCTCGCTTAACACATACCGTATTGTGTATACTGTATTGGTGAAATATCTGATACGCAGAATGGGGATTAAGGAATTATCGATTTCGTGACCAGCAACATGTTCGTGTGCGCTGCTTGGCTTGCTTTGTACATGTGGTTTTTTGTCGCAACAACTGTGTACGCTGTACACACGAAGTACACTAGGTCCTGTATTGTTTGGTTTCTTGTTACCATATCCGCTTGATTAAAATCGTGACGTCCATACAAACTCCACTGTAGGCGCACGTATAGGCTGTGTTGAAGCTGTGTTGAAGCTGAATTAAAGCTGAATTGAATGTGTATTTTCATCATTTAGAGAATGAATTACTTTATGATGAAAGTCACGACAGTAAGAGGAACGTCCGATGTACATCTGTGGTATGGCTAATACATGCAACGTGGGGTACGTTACGTTACGCTGTGTTATGTTGCGTTACGTTACGTTTTTTTATGTTGCGTTACGTTGTGTTTACGTTGCGTTGCGTCGTATGACGTTGTTTTCTATTGCACTAATTACGTTGCGTTGTATTTTGTTGTACTGCTTTACGTTGTGTTGTGTCGTGTCGTGTCGAGGTCGTATCGTGTTGCGTTGCGTATGTAAAGTTACGTAACGTTATGTTATGTCGTATAATCATAAAGAGGGGATTCAGATGCTAGTACATATTTCTTCAGCGTTTTCCGTCGCAGCAGCAGAATGCCTGCAGTTGTACGCACCCGAACTATGATTCATTTCGTGTTAAGTTTCAACAAAGTCAGTATGTTGCTCATTTATATCAGTACATCGTTCAGTTACATCAGTATGTTGCTCATTTATATCAGTACATCGTTTATTTACATCAGTACATCTTTCATGTACTTCAGTATGTCATTCATTTACATCAGTATGTCATTCATTAACATCAGTACATCCTTCATTTACATTAGTACATAATTCATTTACATCAGTACATCGTTCATTTACATTAGTACATCGTTCATTTACATCAGTACATCATTCATTTACATTAGTACATCGTTCATTTACATCAGTACATCATTCATTTACATTAGTACATTGTTCATTTACATCAGTACATCATTCATTTACATTAGTACATCGTTCATTTACATCAGTACGTAATTCATTTGCATTAGTACATCATTCATTTACGTCAGTACATCGTTCATTTACATCAGTATGTCATTCATTTATATCAGTACATAATTCATTTACATAAGTACATCTTTCATTTACATCAGTATGTCATTCATTTACATCAGTACATCGTTCCTTTACATAAGTACATCATTCATTTACATCAGTACATCATTATTTTACACCTGTACATCGTTCATTTACATCAGTACATCTTTCATGTACTTCAGTATGTCATTCATTTACATCAGTATGTCATTCATTTACATCAGTACATCATTCATTTACATCAGTACATCGTTCATTTACATCCGTCCATCATTATTTTACATCTGTACATCGTTCATTTACATCAGTACATCATTCACTTACATCAGTATATCATTCATGTGCATCAGATTATCATTCATTTACATCAGTAAATCATTTACGTGCATTAGTATATCATTCACGTAGACCAGTAAAATATTTCTAGTACAACAATATGTCGTTCATTAAGTTGAGCATAGCATTCATGACATTAGTACATCATTCCTGTACATTGCATATATATATTCTTTCACTAAAGTACATCATTCATTTACATCAGAATGTCATTCATTTACATTGATAAATAATTAAGGTGCATCAGATTATAATTAATTTACGTCACTAAATCATTTATTTACATCAATACATTGTACGTCATTCATATATATCGCTATGTTATGTATTTACAAAAGGACAGCATTAATTTAAATCATGAGTATGCCAGTCATTAACATCAATTCATCAGTACTTTACGTCATTTTAGCATTCATGTACATTCATATACGGTAGCATGTGCCAGTACAGCCGTTGAAATATGCAGCTACTCGCCGACTCGTCTCGCATCAAAACACGGGGCTGTGTACTCGGGGGCAGATGACCACAGAGTACGCTGATCACTGTGTCGGATTAACGAGACTGATTAATGAATGATTTCAGCATTTCGTTGCAAATTAGGTGTGTCGGAGTCGGAGTGCGAGACTGTCGGATTAACCGGTCTAAATAGCACTGATTTAAACGGTTCCCATCATTAGTATCAGAGAAAGCCGATTGTCGGATTAACGAGTGTCGGATTAACGAGACTTGACTGTACAACATTAAGTTGCATCAGGTCATCATGGTGGAACAATTCCTGTATACTCAACTGAAAAAGTAACTTAGCTTCTTATAAAGTTGTGAAAATGTTATGTTATTAAAACTCCAAACAAAATATTTGATCATTTGTCTAATCAATGCTTCATCACAACAAATGCATTGAGAAAACCGTATCTGGTAAAGATGGGTGGTGTAACTCAGTTAACAATGTCAATATCGGATTTGCGTTGATACAGACAAGGTGGCGGCGGCGTATTGAAGACACCAGCTTGTTTCAAACAGCATTGGGGATGTTGTTTTAAATGGCAACCAAAGATTGGTTCAACTGAGCTACCTTTACCGGCCGGTTCTGGTCCTGTCTTAGGCGTTGTTCCATCTCATCCCATACATGTTCTGTGGAGGAGAAGCCTGGAGGAACAACCGGCCAACAATGTTATTTTGCCTCAACAAGTCTGTTACAGGACGCTCAACATTGAGTCTCTTTTATGTTTGAAGACCACCAGAGCTGTCCAGATGAATCCTGCTCTCATCTGTGAACAGTATACTGTCCCAGTCCTGTCCTCCAAACCTCAGATACTGTCCGCACCAAGCTTTAAGTTAGCCGTGACTGATGCTGACGAGGAACAACATGAAGGTTACACGCCATGATATAACAGATATACTGTAAAAAGCGGCGTTAAACCAAACTAAATCACTCAAACCATCATTTAAGTAATCATCTGACCAATTCATCATCCGGGCCTAAAGAATCGGCCAATAAATATGTGTGTGGTGTGTGTGTGGACCCTCCGACCACATCTCTCTGTCTCTCTCTCTCTCTCTCTCTCTCTCTCTCTCTCTCTCTCTCTATCTATCTCTCTCTCTCTCTCTCTCTCTCACTCTCTCTCTTTCTGTGGTGGGGAGGGGCTGCTTGTGTTTGTCGCCCTCGACATTAAGGGGACAAAGCAAGGACTGACTGCTTCGCAGTGCAAGTGGAATCGTCTATAGTCAATTCTTACAATTACAGCTAATTCTGTCACGATGTATCCCCGATTGTCCATTACACCATGCATTGGTTACACAGCACTGACTGAATACATGTCATGGAAGTCACGTACGATGTCGTGTTGCCACTTTATATTTGAACGGCACTGACCCATAACCGCCTTTTCTATGGTTAAAAGTCTAGCTCGTGACTCCATACATCAATGTATTTAGAGTGAGGTATCTAGTATAGGCCTGTGTTCAATACATACACTATACACTCTCCTTTAGCTTAATACAAATCGTGAGCAGAGCACACACGGGACAGACCCGGGATTTTCCAAACGTGTAAACTGGTAGTCAAGGCGTGAGACTTCAAAACGCACTTGGTCGTCACGATGATATTGTGCCTCAATAGATCAACCCCGCCATGATATGAATCGGCACACTCTATTGAAACGATAAATTTTTTTTGTAAAAAGTACACACGTATATGAATAATTGATACATTAATACACCAACGAGTGCCAAAGGAATTCACGCATCTGACACTCCTTTGTATTCAAGCTCATCGAATACACTGTTGAACCTCCACAGCGTTGAATGGGACATATCTCAGTTGTCCGAGTATTAGTTCATATCTAAATTTGAATGGCGGTTGTGTGACTGTCCCACAACTTATAAAGCCTACCCAAGCCAGGGACCTGTCAGTCTCGACAAGAAGAGCGAGTGGGGAGGAGACACTCTTTATCGTCTTGCATAAACGTAAGATATATATATATATATGTTGTACTTTACGTCTTATCAGTCTTAAGCAAGCCTATGTTGACAATACCTGTGTAACTATGCATCTGACACACTATCAGTTATTACCTTTAGACTTTCTTTATAGTCCCTGCATGTCCACATGTGTACGTGTTTGTCCTTTCAACACTGAAGACATTCGTAGTTAAGATTTTTTTATTTATGAATTATTTGTTTCTATGTCTATACACGTGTATCTATTTCATCTTAAGGTTTGAATTTCAACGATTTATATAGGGGTGGTCGGGTAACCTATACCATAGTGGTTAAAGCCTTGTCAACAGAAGAACCGGGTCCGACTCCTGACATGTACGATTCCCGACGCCGTCTCATCATGATCTAGCTAGTACAGCAGGCACTTTATAAGCAGGCTGTATAATGGAGGTACTAGGACTGATTAGGCTGATTAGGCCTAATGAAAAATACGAACATTTCTGGCATATCAGTGTACATGAAAAATCTTTATTTTCAAGCTGACATCATTTTCATTACAGTTCGTTCGAGATGCTTTGTTCGAGACGGGAATGGCTCCTTGTTGGGGTGCTGGTGGTGGCGTTCCGACAGACTATCACTCAAGGTATGATCATGATTAGCATGTAAACGTTAAATTTGTTTTCGTTTTCTTCATCTTTATCTTCATCTTCATTTCTGCATTTTATTCAGAATAACTATTTATAAATAATTATTTTCCAAACTTCTTCCTTCTTGTATAATCACCTTTGCAGCTCAGGCCTAGTGGCTATATAAATCTCAGAAGTAATCTGAATGAATAAGAACTAGATGAGCATCTACAGCTTTATGTTTACCACACTTTTAAGAAGAATGAACAACAAACACTTCTGGACACACTGCTTGTAGTGGAGAGGACACCGACAGTCACTGGTTCACATTTGATAGGAATATGTAATTGTTTAGATAAGATGTTGTTCTATAATTTGGTTTTCCTGCTCTTTGTAATAACAACTCGATTCGTACCTTTAAGCACAGTAAGGCTAACTTGTGATACATAGAGCACATAAGGTGGTTGCACCAGTGAAACGTAGATATATTCGGCGTCTATTAAGTACGTATAAGCAATGGTACATCGTACAGCATCGTAAACAATAATATTCATGGTACTGATGAGGCCAAAGACCTATGGTACATTGTCTGTTGCGTGTTACAAATTCATACAGTTTCTTAGTTTCATAGCGTGATAAATGAACGTTGAAACAATTTCTCATAGTTTCTGTACAAGCACATGTCATTAATTAACATAATTTGTTACCATGTTAATTGTGGTAGAAATAGTTATTTAGATAGTTTGCTCTTAAATCATTATGCACTGGACATGCACATAAAAAGTGATATTCATCTTCAATATAATCACGGGCTTTCCTCCTACATTAAGCTGACACCCCGCGATATAACTGGAATACTGTTAAAAACGGCGTTAAACCCAACTCACTCACTCACTCAATATAATCAGTTTTACTATTCTTACAAAGAATATTTTCTCTTGCAATACCTCCACATCTGCCTGTTTCAATACATAGATCACGTGAGCCACAACGAAATGGAGATAGATCTGTTCTAAACTTTTGTAAATTTACACACTAAAGATAAGGTTCTAGTATAATAGTAGTCTTAAATGTAGTGTAGTAATTTGCTTTTCTAGAACTGGACAAGGAGCCATGCCATGTTGGGATGTACATATCATTTAAGGTCTGTGTCAATCAGCTGTCATGGTAGTATTCCATCGTCCATGTACAAAAACTGCTATACCCAATGTATGCATAGAGTTACCGTAGTCCTACTGAAAAGTCCGCCGTGGCTACTTTTGTTTGCAGATATACAACAGCTAGTGGATAATCCAAGCATCAACGCGGGCTCTGATGTTTCTCTGCAAGTAACTGCTTCGACAGCCGATCTGGCAGCAGGAACATGGTATCTTTTGGCTTCACCGAACCCGGTGCGTCAGTTGCCAAACAACGATAGAACCAGATACTCCGTGACCGGTCAGTTCCACCGACTCACTATCAGCAATGTGGTGGCGTCAGATGAAGGGCGGTACTACTACGTATATGGACAAGGACTAGTCACTCAAGGGGTGGTTACAGTTGCAACCCAAGGTAAAGGATGTTTTTATACATTGCATCTAGAGTTTACAACTTTTGAAGCATCAGTATTTGCTATTGCGAAATAAACCCAAAAGCCGATTAGAATAAAAAGAAATCGGAATAGCCTATAATGAGTGAGTTAGTATGGTTTTACGCCGCTTTTAGCAATATTCCAGCATTTCACGGCGGGGGAGACCAGAAATGGGCTTCACACATTGTACCCATGTCGGGAATCGAAACCGGGTCAACCGACTACCCGACCGCCCTGTTGTAATAGAGAACATTGGCCAAAATGATGTAGAACATTATGATAATTTGAGATGGAGATATTGGATATCTCTTGGTCATATGAGATGCATGCATGTCTTGTTGACAAAATGTCTACGGAATTTCGTGATGTTGAGCTTAACCTACAATTTGTGCGGAGTCGAGGTTTTAAACTGAAAAGGTGATTTTCATAATTTCATTTTTACTTGATATATTTGACCCCTTGTAAAAGCATAAAAGGTTTGGGCTTGATTTTGAGTAACTATGACGTTTTATAGATCATCGTTTTCAAATTATAAAATGGTTAAAACATTTGGATAGATTTGAAAAACATTGTTAAACATTACGTCAGTGTATTTGCACATGTGCTCCTATTAACTAGTCCTATGTGGGCGAAGTATGCATTGATATAAGCAATTCACAAATACACCGGTACGCAGCGAAACATAATCACCGACACAAATCATACCTTTATACATACTACACGATAAATAAGGAGGATATGTTATAAATATAGAGTTGAATGGATAATCGAAATGGAAATTCTAGTTTCACTTCAGTTGCAAAATATTATTTGGTTTGATCCCAAATCATTCCCTCTACACTTGGCCATATTGTTTATACTTGAAAGATGGCAGTGATGGCCGTGAGACATACTTGAGAGTTTCCCCTAGAGAGTTACTTCCCCACTCAGATGTATCAAATGTTGAGTATGTTTATTAATGAAACAGGGGAAGTAAACAAAGTAAATTTTTATTCAAAATTTGGAAATTTGGGTCGAAAAACAAAACAAAAATGTTATCTGTATTCTAAATGGCAAATGTCAATTTCAGCTGCAGTGTCGATCACAGGCAGCTTGATAGACGTGACAGCCCTCGAAGGCAGTAACTCTTCCATGACAACGACTGTCAGTACTGAGGGTGTCACGAATGGCGTATGGAAGCGAGGAACAACTGTCCTGACCAATGCTGCCGGCTACACAATTACTACTTCCGGTTTCACTCAGACACTGGTCATCCAGAACGTTCAAACAACTCAAGCAGGCACATACAGCTACACAGTTGGCGGGGCTTCAACACAGGCCACGCTCACAGTTGTCGGTAAGGACATGCTCTGACTGAAGTAATTTTATTAAATGTTATGTTACATCTAACGCTTATTGTAAAGCAATATTTTAGAATTCAAATCCTCTTTAAATGTCTGTGCTCTTTTCCTAGAGTTATTGTTAGCTTTGTAGCTTACATTGGTCTAATCAATGACACAGTTCAACTTCTAAAATATAATTCGCTTACCGTTGATTTTCTATTCTTACAAAACAAGAACATGTACTGACGTCTGTCAGAGAGATTCTGAGTTTATTTATTACATCATTATTGGTCGCATTCCCCGAATAAGCTTCACCAAGGAGTTGCAATCTTTGACAAGATGTAAGATGACAGGGTTGGGTCCCAGGACAGGTGGCCAGCCACCATACATTGTATTACCTCCCTTTGGCTGCGCATGCATCACTGGAAACGATGTAACTATTGAAACAGTGAACAAGAGTAATTTGACTTTCATTGTAGAATATCTACCCGAAATGGGAACTGACATTATCAGAACCGGAAGTTCATCTATCTTTGTTACAAAGTAAGCTGTGAGCAAGGGACGTTTTGGTTTGATCATATGCTTTCAGAAACAGGAAGTGACGTTACTAATACCTGGAATCTTAGCACACTTGTTACGTGACCCACTGTTGACCATTTTTGTAAACCAACGCACTTTTACTGAGATGACTGAACTCCGTACAAGTGCTTTTATTTTAAAGTGGTGCATGTATTCCACAACAAACATGTACGTATTGTACGTTTTCGAATATATTTACAGATCCAGTTGGATTCGATGTCCTCTCGCTTAACAGTATTTGGTCTATTGACACATAGTTATCATTTCTTCTGTTGTTATATTATTAATTGACAGGGAATCTAATAGAGGTTGAAGTGTGATTGTACTATTCTTTGTTGTAGGGCGACTTGGGAACGTTACGGGAAGCGTCGGGAGTGACGTGAGTTTCCCTGTGAACGTGTTTCCGGGCAACGCAGGAGGATCATGGTCCAGGAACAATGTGCAGATCGCTGACAGTTCCAAGTACCAAATCACACAGAGCAGTAATGGACAGTCACGACGTCTTCTTGTACGCAACGTCCAGACTGCCGACGCTGGGGCGTACGTGTACAGCGTGAACGGACAACAATCATCTGGGTTCTTAACAGTGGGAGGTACGTGTACAGTGTGAATGGACAACAATCAACAGGGTACTTAACAGTTGGAGGTACGTGAACCGTGTGAATGGACAACAATCAACGGGGTACTTAACAGTGGGAGGTACGTGTACCGTGTGAATGGACAACAATCAACGGGGTACTTAACAGTGGGAGGTACGTGTACCGTGTGAATGGACAACAATCAACGGGGAACTTAACAGTGGGAGGTACGTGAACCGTGTGAATGGACAACAATCATCTGGGTATTTAACAGTGGGAGGTACGTGAACCGTGTGAATGGACAACAATCAACAGGGTACCTAACAGTGGGAGGTACGTGTACAGTGTGAATGACAACAATCATCTGGGTATTTAACAGTGGGAGGTACGTGAACCGTGTGAATGGACAACAATCAACAGGGTACCTAACAGTGGGAGGTACGTGTACAGTGTGAATGACAACAATCAATAGGGTACTTAACAGTGGGAGGTACGTGTACCGTGTGCATGGACAACAATCCATAGGGTATTTAACAGTGGGAGGCACGTGAACCGTGTGAATGGACAACAATCAACGGGGTACTTAACAGTGGGAGGTACGTGTACAGTGTGAATGGACAAGAATCATCTGGGTACTTAACAGTGGAAGGTACGTGTACCGTGTGCATGGACAACAATCAACAGAGTACTTAACAGTGGGAGGTACGTGTACCGTGTACATGGACAACAATCCATAGGGTATTTAACAGTGAGAGGTACGTGTACAGTGTGAATGGACAACAATCATCTGGGTACTTAACAGTGGGAGGTACGTGTACAGTGTGAATGGACAACAAACAACAGGGTACTTAACAGTGGGAGGTACGTGTACCGTGTGAATGGACAACAATCAACGGGGAACTTAACAGTGGGAGGTACGTGTACCGTGTGAATGGACAACAATCAACAGGGTACTTAACAGTGGGAGGTACGTGCACAGTGTGAATGGACAACAATCAACAGGGTACTTAACATTGGGAGGTACGTGTAAAGTGTGAATGACAACAATCAATAGGGTACTTAACATTGGGAGGTACGTGTACCGTGTGAATGGACAACAATCAACAGGGTACTTAACAGTGGGAGGTACGTGAACCGTGTGAATGGACAACAATCAACAGGGTACTTAACATTGGGAGGTGCGTGGTGTTGTTGATTGGACGAAACAAGAAATTGGTAGTCGACTGTATTCTAATTTTTATTTCTAACACCCAGCTGCCTTTTCGCCTTGGACGGCCTGGATCAACTCCTCCTGTGTGGTCACGTGTGGAACTGCTGTAACGAGACTCACGTCCAGAACAAGAACGTGTCTGGCCGGTAGCGGGCAATGCAACGGTGCAACGTTCGAAAGCCGGCTTATCAACTGCCAACTTAACCCATGTCCTAGTAAGTTTTAGGGTAGCTGTTACTAAGTGAATAAATGCTTCCCTTCAATTTCTGTAGTAGCATTAACGTTGTGCTGACGTCTGAATGTTGAATCCTGAGAACATGATGCAACTCCAAAATACGGACGCATATAAGCATTTTGCAATATAGTGAGTGAGTTAGTGAATCTGGTTTTACGTCGCTTTTAGCCATTGTCCAGCAATATCACGACAGGGGACACCATTCATGGGCTTCACACATTGTACCCATGTCGGGAATCGAGCCCGTGTCTTGGGGCGTGACGAGCGAACGCTTTAACCACTAGGCTACCCGATCGCTTCTTGTGAAATATAAAACTTTGAAAGATATTGATGCCGTCCAGAAGAAATGAGTGAGTGAGTATAGTTTTACGCCGCCGCTTTTAGCAATATTCCAGAAATATCACGGCGGGGGACACCAAAAATGGGCTTCCCACATTGTACCCATGTCGGGAATCAAACCCGGGTCTTCGGCGTGACGAATGAACGCTATATTAACCACTAGGCTACCCGATCGCTCCTTGTGAAATATAAAACTTTGAATGTATCGTCATGCACAGGACATTTAGCGACTTTCATGCATATTCGTTGTGGAAACTACCCTTTGAAACCGAAGGCCGAGAATGAATGAAACAGCAAACATGCAAGCTCGCTCGCCTTTTTTTCCCGCTCGCCTTGATTCAACTTTCATGTCTTCCGGTTTCATTTCTAACTAGCATATCTCCAACTGTGTTTTCCCGTACTCATGGACGTAATGTTTGAATCTGGCGGTAACTGACCATGTTATTTGACACAGCCGCTTTCTCCCGGCCATATATCTTCCAGTCCGATACAGCCTGGCGTTTGCAGTTTTTTTCGCCTCTTGCCTTAATTGACATGTCCTATGAACATTGTTTTGATCATACTCTCTGTTGATTGGCTACTGACTGTGTAGGCGTGTCAAGTTATGTGCATACATTAAACGATCACCTGATTCATGTCACGCCACAGTATGTATTCCTACACCGGGAATGTTTATCAATCTCGTCATTTTTGTCTGTTTTGATATATACAACTGTTTTTGTTTAAACTATTGAAGATAAAACATGTTTTACGTTGTCGAATTTAAATATAAGCATTGACTGTGTTTTGTTTTCGGTTCATTGAGGTATGAATCGAAAAACCAATGTGCAAACTTTTGTCAGAATCCACTTCATACAGATTGCACATCGGTTTTTCGAGTCATACCTCAATGAACCGAAAACAAAACACAGTCAAACCTTAATTGCAATATTACCACACGTTGAAATGTTGCATTCGATTTAGATCACGTAGCATGAAACGTTTCATGTTGTCTGTAAATATTGTTTTAAAATACGGTATTTCAAGTCTGGAAGAGGTTGCAATGCAAGTTTAATCACCTTTTGTAAGCTTGATTAATTTTGTGTTCTGGGATGGACACAAAATGGATAGTCTCGGTTTTTAATCCATAGATGCGCGGTTGTCAGTCAGCTTGTCAAACGGTCAGTGCAACACTGTGCTGACATCTCGGTTCAAAGTGAACCAAATTGTACAACATTCAACTTGATTTGATTGTCTTGCCATTTGTTTCAAAACGCGATAAGTGCTACCAAGCCATCGGTGAAAGCGTTGAACTTTTGCAGAACAACAATGATATGGGAACGTGTTCAGTCGAGTATTTCATGGTTGGTCATTCATTGTTTACGGGAATCAGGAACGTTCGGCTTTTAAACTTACCTCAAACCATATTAACATTTACGACTATTATCCGTCAATAGTATCATACAGATAACTGTACAGTGGGGAAAGATAAATCTTTCTGACCCCTCCGTCAGAATTGATAAATTGACTGTCTGATACTTAAATATTTACGTGTATGTGAAATGGGTATCCAATGAAATCATTTATATCATTGAATTTTCTGTCCCCTTTGACACTAATGTGATTGACAAGATTGAGGAAAAACATGGCAAATATGCAGACCTCGCTTTCGAAAAGTCACACTTGCATCCCAAGTACCAAGTTGTCCGACACCCTATTGTTCTCGGTGCCTTAGGTTTGGTACCTCCCAATCTGTTGACTGACATTGGGAGAGTACCCGGGATTGCTACCAAGACTACAGCCCTTCTGATAATCTGGGTAATGCAGAAGGCTGCAGTGTTAGGGAGTCTTCACGTTCTCCGAAATGTTCTGGGTGGGTTTGAGTAGGCAGCTCTTCCTGGGAGAAGTCCCATTCGCTGTCTGGGCTGCGTGTAGAGGGGGCAAGAGCCCTGGGCTGATGATGAGCCTATCCAGTCTGACTCTGCCAGGACCACCCAAACCCTCTTTGCTGTATTTTATATTTTTTATTTACTACTACTACTACTACTACTACTACTACTACCACTGTTGTGTACTACTGCTACTACTACTACTACTACTTCTACTGCTACTACTACTACTACTACTACTACTTCTACTACCACTGTTGTGTACCACTGCTACCACTACTTCTACTACTACTATCACTGTTGTGTACTACTTCTACTACTACTACTACTACTACTACTACTACTACTACTACTTCCACCACCACTGTTGTGTACTACTACTACTACTAATACTACTACTACTACTACTACTACTACTACTACTACTACTACCACTGTTGTGTACTACTGCTACTACAACTACTACTATTACTACTACTACTACTACTACCACTGTTGTGTACTATTGCTACTACTACTATTACTACTACTACTACCACTGTTGTGTACTACTACTACTACTACTACTACTACTACTACTACTACTACTACTACCACTGTTGTGTACTATTGCTACTACTACTATTACTACTACTACTACCACTGTTGTGTACTATTACTACTACTACTACTACTACTACTACCACCACTATTGTGTACTACTGCTACTACTACTACTACTACTACCACTGTTGTGTACTACTACTACTTCTACTAATCATAATCATAATCATAATCATAATAAATCAATGTAACAATAACATATCGCACTTCTCTACATATTCATGTAACATGACAGAAATACGGGTACTATGTCACATAAAACAAAATTGATGGATGATGATGATGATGTTTAACAAAATACTGTTCCTTCAATTGTGTTTTTTGCTCCGCAGTTAATGGCGGTGTCTCGTTTTGGGGATCGTGGAGTCAACCAACATGTACACAGATTTGTGGCGTCGGAGCAACTGGTCCATCTATACGTACACGAACATGCTCCAACCCCTCCCCTGCAAACGGTGGCTCATTTTGTAGCTCCCCACTCAGCGAAACATCGATGAGGCCATGTAACATACCCGCATGTCCAGGTGAGACAGGTGAAATAGTTGCCATTAACAATCTTAACACTTTCTGGGTGGCACGGGTGGCCCAGTCGTCTAAGACGCTGCGACTTGATAAGCAGAGTTGCGTCCCTTGGGCACGCCAGAAACCTATGATTGTGGGTTCGAATCCCAATTCGCCCCAATTATGTTTCTAGGTTGTCAGCACCATACCCATGCTCGTGGGTTTCGGCGAAGTGGTAAACGTCTGAGACATGCATCACTTCGGGCTTTCCTCCAACATTAAGCTGACACGTCGCGATATGACTTGAATACTGTTAAAAGCGGCGTTAAACCCAACTCATTCACTCACTTAACACTTTCTTAACACAGGAGGCAAAAGTCCAGTGTTAAGGTGAAAGGTTGTAACCATTCATTAGAGTTCTGAGCCACGTCTTCATCAGGACATTGACATCTTGTAGACGTCACATATTGTTTTCATATAAATTCCTTTAAAGACCATCACCTTTAGAGTCATCCAATGTAGTAGGTATATAAGGTAAACAACATTGAAACAATGTGAATCATGAGTCACTCTTCTTTGAAAAATCAGGCTTAAAGGTCTTGGGTTCATATTTGAAAGATATATTTTTCTAACATTAACCTGGCCCGACTTACTAAAACTAAAATATTTTAAAAAGCGGTGTTAAACACAATCCGTATCACTGTAATATTATTGAACATATATATATTTAAAGTTTTTTCTTATGTATGCGTTTCCAAAATGGAAGTGGGCCTCAGAAGTGGAAAACTTAAAAGTGTCAATGTGCCAATAATAATATTTCTAACTGCTATTAAATTACATTCATTGGATGTTTCCAGTGCTTCCTAACAAATCCGAACAATAAAGTATTGTGACTTTGGGATAAGAAAGTGATACATGACGTCATATCATTATCTAAATGTATGGTTTCTGAAGGAGACGGCAACTGGGGTGAGTGGACACAGTGGAGTGGTCCCTCCTGTCCTGCCTCCTGTGGTCCTACGGCCAGACACAACGCTGTAAGAGTCAGGACCTGTAATAATCCAGCCCCCAGCAATGGCGGTGCTCCCTGTTCTGGTGAAAGCGTTGAGCGTGGAGACCGAGCATGCGGACCGGCTTCCTGTGGTATGTACACGCCACTAGCAGTAGTAATTGTGATGTTTGGTAGTTTAGTTGTAGCAGCAGCAACAGTAACAGCACCAGCACTAGTGATAGTAGTAGTAGTAGTAGTAGCAGTAGTACACAACAGTGGTAGTAGTAGTAGTAGCAGTAGTACACAATAGTGGTAGTAGCAGTCGTACACAATAGTGGTAGTAGTAGTAGTACTAATAGTAGTAGTAGCAGTAGTAGTAGTAGTAGCAGTAGTACACAACAGTGGTAGTAGCAGTCGTACACAATAGTAGTAGTAGCAGTAGTAGTACACAATAGTGGTAGTAGTAGTAGCAGAAGTACACAGCAGCGGTAGTAGTAGTAGTAATAGCAGTAGTACACAACAGTGGTAGTAGTAGTAGTAGTACACACTATTGACAGTAGTAGCAGTAGTACACAATAGTGGTAGTAGTAGTAGCAGAAGTACACAATAGTGGTAGTAGTAGTAGTAGTAGTAGCAGCAGAAGTACACAACAGCGGTAGTAGTAGTAGTAATAGCAGTAGTACACAACAGTGGTAGTAGTAGTAGTAGTAGTAGTAGCAGAAGTACACAACAGCGGTAGTAGTAGTAGTAATAGCAGTAGTACACAACAGTGGTAGTAGAAGTAGTAGCAGAAGTACACAATAGTGGTAGTAGTAGTAGTAGTACACACTATTGACAGTAGTAGCAGTAGTACACAATAGTGGTAGTAGTAGTAGCAGAAGTACACAATAGTGGTAGTAGTAGTAGTAGTAGTAGCAGCAGAAGTACACAACAGCGGTAGTAGTAGTAGTAATAGCAGTAGTACACAACAGTGGTAGTAGTAGTAGTAGTAGCAGTAGTACACAATAGTGGTAGTAGTAGTAGCAGAAGTACACAATAGTGGTAGTAGTAGTAGTAGTAGTAGCAGCAGAAGTACACAACAGCGGTAGTAGTAGTAGTAATAGCAGTAGTACACAACAGTGGTAGTAGAAGTAGTAGCAGAAGTACACAATAGTGGTAGTAGTAGTAGTAGTACACACTATTGACAGTAGTAGCAGTAGTACACAATAGTGGTAGTAGTAGTAGCAGAAGTACACAATAGTGGTAGTAGTAGTAGTAGTAGTAGCAGCAGAAGTACACAACAGCGGTAGTAGTAGTAGTAATAGCAGTAGTACACAACAGTGGTAGTAGTAGTAGTAGCAGAAGTACACAATAGTGGTAGTAGTAGTAGTAGTAGTAGCAGTAGCAGTAGCAGTAGTACACAATAGTGGTAGTAGTAATAATAGCAGTAGTAGTAGTAGTAGCAGTAGTAGTACACAACAGTGGTAGTAGTAGTAGCAGTAGAAGTAGCAGAAGTAGTAACGTCAGAAGCACCAGCAGCAAAGCAGTTGTAATAGTAGTGGATGCAGTACTAGTAGCAGCAGTCGTAGTAGTAGTAGTAGTAGTAGTAGTAGTAGTAGTAGTAGTAGTAGTAGTAGTAGTAGTAGCAGCAGTAGTAGAACAAGTAGCAACAGTAGCAGTAGCAGTAGGATCAGTAGAAGCACCAGAAAAAGCAGTAGTAATAGTTCTGGGACGCATAAAACCCCATGTACCGAATTTTAACGAATTTATCTTACTGACATGTTTAAATGTGACTTTGTAAAATAATTCAAATAAATTTCAAATTGATAGAGAGCAGCTGCTCGATTGAGCTGAGGATAGCTTGCGCTATGTCACGTGACATCCTTTGGTTCGGAAAAGCGTGCTGCTTTTTTGCATTGAAGCCGGGTATAAAGGATTTATTCTGTCTCTCAGAAATGCACGTGCAGCATGTAGTGCTCTTGAGCGGTATAATAGATTAATTCCCCCGCTGATAAATTTATTACCCTACAAGGCGGGTTACATTGTATTTTATCAAGATTACGTTAACCAATCAGATCTCATCATTCTGACATGGATGTATGATAATAGTGATTGTAGTAGTGAGTGTGAGTGAGTGAGTATTGTTGAACGCTGCGTTTAGCAATACCCATTGCAATATTCCAGCAAGCAATATCACGACAGGGGACACTAGAATTGGGCTCCACACAGTGTACCCATGTCGGAAATCGAATCCGGGTTTTCGGCGTGACCGGCGAACGCTTTAACCACTAGGCTACTCCACCGCGCTAGTTGCAGTAGTAGTGATAGGAGTTTTAGTAGTAGCTGAAGTCGTGCTATTGCATTAGGTAGTTGTTGATGTAGTAGTAGTACAACTGTTTCAGCTTAGCATAGGAGGAAAGTCAATGGTAACGGTCATAACTATAGACGTGTAGGTTTTCGTGTTAACAGGGGCGGTCGGGTAGCCTTGTGGTTAAAGCGTTCGCTCGTCACGCCGAAGACCGGGTTCGATTCCCAACATGGGTACAATGTGTGAAGCCCATTTCTGGTGTCCCCCGGCGTGATATTGCTGGAATATTTGCTAAAAGCGGCGTAAAACCATACTCACTCACTCACTCGTGTTTACAAACCATTCTCTGGGGGAAATCCGGGGTTCGAACCCAGCATTAACAGATCTGTACAAAAATGCAACATCCGTTCTGTTTATCCAATGCAAATCCATTCACTGTTTCTTCGTATTTAACCCATTTGAATTCTGGGTCAAAAAGGGACTGCAGTCGCTGCTATCTTATATTACCTTGTGTATCGTCGGCCGTATTGGCCAGTGAGATATTTATATATCGGGAATATCGTAAGGCCTGAACAACATTATTCACAAACGTTTTTTTCCGTTTTAGCATAGGCACGTCATTACTCATATATTTTAAAATCAGAATAATTAAAGTTCACAAATGTTTGGATTCTATCACATGCTGAGAGTATAAAAACCGTTTTGTGTGGAAATTTGTCAACTCCGAACATCGCGTACATCACAGGAACAATAACGTGATCACAAACGGTTAACCATTTGCGATGGTTTAACCAATCGCTTTTTCCGATTTTGTTATATTGGTAGTCGACTGTATTATAATTTTTATTTCTAACACCCAGCTGCCTTTTCGCCTTGGACGGCTTGGACCAACACCTCCTGTGCGGTCACGTGTGGAACTGCTGTGACGAGACTCACGTCCAGAACAAGAACGTGTGTAGCCGGTAGCGGGCAATGCAACGGTGCAACGTTCGAAAGCCGGCTTATCAACTGCCAACTTAACCCATGTCCTAGTAAGTTTTAGGGTAGCTGTTACTAAGTGAATAAATGCTTCCCTTCAATTTCTGTAGTAGCATTAACGTTGTGGGGACGTCTGAATGTTGAATCCTGAGAACATGGTGCAACTCCAAAATACGGACGCATATACGCATTTTGAAATATAGTGAGTGAGTTAGTGAGTCTGGTTTAACGCCGCTTTTAGCAATTTTCCAGCAATATCACGACAGGGGACACTAGAAATGGGCTTCACTCATTGTACCCAGTGTTTGCAATATTACCACACGTTGAAATGTTGCATTCGATTTAGATCACGTAGCATGAAACGTTTCAGGTAAATATTGTTTTACAGTACGGTATTTCAAGGCTGGAAGAGGTTGCAATGCAAGTTTAATCACCTTTTGTAAGCTTGATCAGTTTTTTTGTTCTGGAATGGACACAAAATGGATAGTCTCAGTTTTTTATCCTCATGATGCGCGGTTGTCAGTCTGCATGTCAACCGGTCAGTGCAATACTGTGCTGACGTCTTCGGGTTCAAAGTCAACAATATTCCATAACATTCTACTTGATTTGATTGTCTTGCCACTAGTTTCTAAATTCACCAAATCAAAACGCTATAAGTGCTACCAAGCCATCGGTGAAAGCTTGAACTTTTGCAGAACGACAATGATACAGGAACGTGTTCAGTCGAGTATTTCATGGTTGGTCATTCATTGTTTACGGGAATCAGGAAATTTCTGCTTTTAATTTTATCTCAAACCATTTTAACATTTACGACTATCATCCGTCAATAGTATCATACACATAATTTTTCAGTGGGGAAAGAATGGATTAATTGGCTGTCTGATAGTAAAATATTTACTTGCATGTGAAATGGGGACATAATCAAGTTCAATTGCACACAAAGCAGTCTAACTATAGGATATTACTGTACCTACGTAAAGACAGTGCTTCAATTGCACACAAATCGGTCTAGCTATAGGATATTACTGTACCTACGTAAAGACAGTGCTTCAATTGCACACAAATCGTTCTAACTATAGGATATTACTGTACCTACATAAAGACAGTGCTTCAATTGCACACAAATCGGTCTAACTATAGGATATTACTGTACCTACGTAAAGACAGTGCTTTCAATTGCACACAAATCGGTCTAGCTATAGGATATTACTGTACCTACATAAAGACAGTGCTTCAATACCACACACATCAGTCCAGCTATAGGATATTACTGTACTTATATGAAGACAGTGCTTCAATATCACACAAATCAGGCTAGGAAAGTGACGAAACCGAGTCAACTTTATTCGAACCTTATTGCCTAAATTATATTTCACGTCCCGTTTTCAGGAGAGACATTGTTCTCCACATTCTCCTCTTTACATATTTTTGACACGTGTTGATTACCTTCTTAATCATTTATAGACCCAAGAGTCCTTCTGACATACGATTCCACTTCCGAATGTGATTATGGTTGTACCCTTTGTACCCAGCAACACTGACGTCAAGCAATACCTGGAATCAAAGACACGCCGTGATGTAACTGCAAAATTGTCCAAACATGCCTTAAACACAAAAACCCCATATACTAGCATGAATCTATACTTTCCTATTTGATTTCCAGTCAATGGAGGATTTAGCATGTGGGGGTTTTGGCAGACATCCGCCTGTCCTGCCACCTGTGGTACATCCGCTACTAAGCTGAGAACCAGAAGCAGACTCTGCAGCAATCCTGCCCCACAGTTTGGTGGTAGAAACTGTACAGGGCCATTTGCAGAGACTCAGCAAGTTAACTGCAACCTGACTGCTTGTCAAAGTAAGTTTAGACAGATTGTAAGAACACAGATTGTGGCGGATTAACTGTGGTCTGACGAGTATTATAACATTCAAGGCCTTTGTAAAACTTTAAAAAGCTTTATGTAACTCATGTACGTGTGGAGGTCATTCAGGATTTGGCGCATCAGTGACCAAGGCGATGTCCGATGCAATTCCTTATTTCTACTTCAACCATTTGTTCCCGGGTTTGTTCAGGTGAACACTTGCCTTTGCATGTGTTTGTTATTGTTGCTATCGATGAGGTAGGATACTTTCACCTTTTCGCGAACAGCCGATATCCCCACTGATATCTGATAGTGATTCAAGATACTTGTTTAAGATTTCGGATTCAAATACAAATGGTCTCTGCTTTATGATTTTATGATTATGGAAATGGTTTTGCTGTTCCTATGCAATAAGCAGTTTATGCATCAGAGACTTGCAACGCAATCAAGTTACACAAGGGAGCCGATATGAATTTATCAAAATCAGCTAGATATACTATATTTATGTGGCATAGCCATACTTCATAGATTGTAGGAATGGCAGAATAACCATTCAAATGTTTAGAATTAATAATTGTTGCATAACCGTTATAAATAGTATAAATGAATATCCGTGCTGGAGAGCTTGAAGAATATAATAGCCATACCAGATGGAATGTAAAATAAAACGATCGATATATTACGAAAACACACTAAATGTTTCTCATATATTCAGCCTAACAGATAAAACTGTCTAGTGGTTTATGACAGGCAAACTCTAACTGTAAAATTAATTATTTTGAAATCTACATTTTATGTGTTTAAATATATATATTTCATTGTGCCTTTATCCATCCCTTTATCACTATGTGGTGATACTTTGTAATATGTGCTCGCTGATTCGATTGCTTTAAGGTGTTGCAACGTTGGAAAGCAATCCACAGACTTACATAGGGGCGACTATCAGTCTGCAAGTGTCAGTGCCAGGACAACCAGCACAGGCTCTGGGAAATTGGTACAAACAATCTGAAGGAGTCTTCAACGTCGTGACTGCCACTGCGAGGACCGTGCTCTCTGTTGACGGGAACATCCATCAGCTCACCCTCATTAATGTCACAGCAGAAGATGCTGGGACTTATTTCTACTTTGTAGCAGGAACCAACACACAAGGCGACCTTACCATTATGTTTCCAGGTAACGTCATTACAGTACCAGTTCAGATTTAAAGAGTATATGATATCATAATTGTTTCTGGACTATGAAAGCAGAGTGTGGGGCGATGTATGACGACAGGGTATATGGTTAAATCAAGTCCACGAAGCGTTTGTATCTGTTGTTGTGTATATGTGTACATGTATATCGCAATGGTAGTCGTGGTGCTCGAATGCTTTGATGACGTGAGCTGTTGTTGATTCGCCTTTGAATTGTGAATCCTCGATTCCGATTGGTTCCTCAAGGGTATAAAGTCACACCAGCATACCCCTGCGTCAAATCACTGCATCACTGCAAAGGTGGACTTACTACCCTCTCTTCTTCAACGCACTCAATAGGGAATTGTGCTCATAGGGTTGTTCCCTTCAATCATAGCACCACATTGTGAAAAGAAATACGCTGAAAAATGATTTTCATATTCTACAGAGAGAACTTAGAAATTTGCACGTCTCAATCAGGGTCTGTGACATCCTGTTTGATGCATAACATTTCTACATTTCTACATTTCTACGATGTGATACGTAGGACTGATGTGCACTTTTCTATCAACGTGAAAACATCTCAATTGTCTTTAACTTTTCTAAGGACATTTCACTCCTACGAGTAGGTGTTCCTGAATATACCTCCATGGCATCTATGAAACTGAAACCTGAAGAGTCCTCTCTCAATGTAGCGTCACATACCATAACATTCAAATCATAACACGTGCAATGTGTCTCTTACCTTCTTGGTCATCAAATCACAGCACGTATACAAGCTATCATCCACTATCTCCTTGTTAATCCTTGTTATCCTAAAATAGCGACAGTTGGTCCTGTTTATTTTGGGTGATCTTGGGTGGGATAAAATAAAATGTCAGTCACATTCACGGAGTATTGATTTTATTGTAGTCCACGGTGGAATATCTCAGTGGGGTCCATGGAACAACCCTTCATGTCCAGTTACATGTGGACAAGGATTTCGCTCCCTTTCCCGAAACAGGACATGCACACAGCCAGTTCCACAGTTTGGAGGACGAACTTGTTCCGAGACAAAAGAAGATACCATGCGAATTACGTGTTCTTTGGCGAACTGTCCAAGTAGGAACAATACTATTTGGTTTATTAATTAGACGAGTGTGTAACTGATATAAACTCTTTTTCTTGGGTGCTTTAAAGTGCACTGATATCTGTTTTTTTACTTAAGTTTTAAGCCGACACTTAACAAATTCAAATTTTGAAATGTAAATTCAACCTTGAAGTTGATTTATCGTTCACGTACATTTAGAATTTCATTCCCAAATATAAACCGATATATCTCAGTTTGGGGGTGGGGTGGGTTTACACCAAATGTTTTCAATACTACACATCCTACTCAAGATTGAGGTTTCCTGTGAACATATTTAAAAGATAGATCATGCACACTGACCTATATAAGCTAATCAAAATATCAACATTATCACTATTAATATTGATTCACGGGTACAAAGGATTTGATATGGTTAGTTCTGCCCTGTATAATTAGGAGTCCACCAAGATAAACCTGTTTATATAAAAGTACATCGATTCTGGAAACATGGAACTTAATGTTGAAAGGGGTTTAAAGCACAAAGGGCCGCCTCCGTGGTCTTGTGGTAGAGCGTCCGCCCGGAGAGCGGAAGGTCCAGGGTTCGATCCCGGGCCGCGTCATACAAAAAGACGTTAAAAGATTGTACTTGTTGTTACCCTGTCTGGCGCTCGGCATTAAGGGGCTAAAACAAGGACTGGTCGGCTCGGAGTCAGTATACTGTGTCTGAGTGGGGTATTCATGTTAAACTGCGGCATGGTATCTCAGTGAGCTAGCACTATAAATCGGCATCAGTCCGGACTAGTACAAGCAGCCACACAAACACACACACGTACATGCACGTCGCTATATAAGTGCAATAATCTTGGACGCCATTTCACCTCACCTCACCTAAAGCACAAAGTGATGTCTTTTTCTTATATGATACACATATAGTAACGAGGTTATTTTGAGGATAACCATTTTATAAACGCAAATGTTTTCACAAGATGGTGACTGGTCATTAACATATATAGATTGTATAACAAATAATGATAAATACTTGTCACAAATGTTTCTTATGATCGATAAAATGTTGTTTTTGCCGCACTATTCCAACCATATTGCTAAAACAACTAGAACCTATTGATAACATAGCCAACATGAACGAGGACATTGTCCGCCAGTTTATACATCCGATCCTTGCTTGGGTTTTACAAGCATGGGGTACGGGGTGCCACCGGTTGGGCAGGATACGCTCACCTTTTCAAGAACACCTGGTATCATTCTGATTTGATAGTGATTCAAAAACACATGCGCATGATATAGTCGGAATTGTACAATCGACTCTGCTTTATGCAGATATTTCTACTGGATATGGAAATGGTCTGTCGCTTTATTTATATCTGCCTTCATGGGCGACAAGTGTCCCACAGGCAATTAAGTACTTTTAAATCATTGTGACGTATTTTGATAAGAATAAGAGGCGAACACAAGAACAAAGGATTCTCTTTTCAATAAATGATCAGTTCACATCATTTCATGTTTAGACTGTCCAATTGTCGGATGACTTGACATGGGTGAGTGAGTTTGGTTAAACGGCGCTTTCAACAGTATTCCAGTTATATGACGGCGTGTCAGCTTAATGTGGGAGGAAAGCCCAGGCCTCAGATTACCGATTTGGTAAAAATGACGCCCACAACGATAGGTTTCTGGCGTACCCAAGGGACGCAACTCTTCACAGCGAATCGAGGCGCCTCAGTCGACTGGGCCACCTGTGCCCTCTGACTTGACATGATCTGAATAAGTGTGGAATTAGGAATTTGGATTGCTTTAGATTCCGACGTTTTATTATACACTGTAGTGTTATAATAACCTATATTTAGGATGATAGCAGTAGTAGTGGTAATAATAATAGAATTACGAACAGATCGACCAATATTTAAACATTCATATCCTGTAGACCATATGAGCCAAAGTTACAATGTCGACGTTTTTGTCGGGTTGCAGTTGACGGTGGCTATAGTCCATGGAATCAGTGGAGCAACCCTCCATGTTCCGGGTCATGTGGGAATTTATCTAAAGTCGTCTCAAGAGTAAGGACGTGTTCAAGTCCCTCTCCTCAGTTTGGTGGAAGACAATGTGTTGGATCACCGACTCAGACGTCAACAAGGAGCTGTAACCTTGCCGCATGCACAGGTAAGATGGCGTTACAGTTGCAAAGGTGAACGCTCTCGAAACAGGTCGAAATTATTTTGTATCAAGCATAAGGAGAGGATTACTGGGTAAAAGAGATGTGCACCTGTTTTCAACCAAATATACGAAACGTTGGCATACTTCTAATCAGAAGACAAATATGCAACTGTGAGACGTTAGGGAATAAGGCAAAGACTTCAGTTCAGTTCCAAATGTGCGACTGCTATAATTATATTGGATTTCTAAGAATGATGATTCATTTTATTTCGAAACAGAAGTAAAGGAATTCTCTGTTTGAGTGAAACCATTGTTTCACCAATGAGAATTATTGTTCTTTCCTTGGCAATATGTTAAAAGTGTCCTTTTTACATCAGCTCCTTAAGGTTGAAACATGAAATAAAGAGGCGAATGTGTTCGGTTTAACGCCGCTATATACCATACAATGGGATATTCTGTTTCATTAAGGTCACATTTCTGTTGACTCGGGTATTTAGATAAAAATCAGAATAACTTAATTTGTGCTTCTAAAACATTACATTGTTCTTGTTACAGGATGCCCTGAAGCAACCATCTATTTCGTGGTTGACCAATCAGAGAGTGTCGGTACTGCAAATTTCCAACTCCTCAAGGCGGCATTGAACAGTTTTGTTTCCAGTATTATTTCTAGAAACAACAACATCAGAGTTGGTGTCATAGGTTTCAGCAGTAATGTGACTTCTTCCATCGGGGCTACCAGCGATATTAGCTTACTTCAAGCCGCCATTAATTTTACACTGACGCCACCCAACGGTGGAACAAACACTCATCTGGGCATTCGGAGGGCTACCCAGAACTTAAATCAAGACACGTCTAATTATCCTAAGGTGATGGTTGTAATAACTGACGGCCTGTCTAATTTACCTAACGAAACTCGTGTCGCTGCTGCTGAAGCGAGGAACTCCGGGATTACGGTGTTCGCCGTTGGTGTCCTTGCCTTCAACATCCCATCGATTCGGCAACGTTTTCAAGCGGAACTACTGTCTATCGCCTCGTCGAATGCTACAGCAATCGAAATTGCAAACTTTAATGTTTTGACCAACTCCTTAAACAACATAAGCCAAATCTTGTGTCGGGGAACTGGTAAGTACATTGGGTTAATTCTCTTTTGTAACATTCAAATCACGTTCGATGACTGTTATTTCATATACAATACTGATAGTTTGGATGTTGATAACAATATTATCACATTGATGTTATTTTTTATCTTAGATCTTTTTTAATAATTCTATTATTCTAATTGGTATTAATTTAGAAAAAAATAGTGATGATATTAATCTCAAATGTTACCAGGACTACACGTGATTTCATATAAGAACCCCCCATATTATACAACACAACAGACCCGTGAAGATCCGGGGTGGAATAGGTCTTCAGCAACACATACTCGACGTGAAAGGCGACTATGCTTGTCGTAAAAGGCGACTAACGGGATCGGGTATTCAGGCACGCTGACTTGCGTGGATCGATGCTCGTGATGTCCAGCACTGGATTGTCTGGTCCAGACTCGAATATTTACAGACCGCCGTCATATAGCTGGAATATTGCTGAGTGCGGCGTTAAACGACAAACAAACAAACAAACAAACAAACACTCCAACAATCATGTATAAAGAGAAATCTGAGAGGGCAATATTTTGTTGCAGTCAATGGTAACTGGGGAAGCTGGGGACCATGGTCAGTCACCCGGTGCTCGGGGACCTGTGGAACGAGCATCGTGGGAACATCCAACAGAACGAGAACATGCACCAACCCAGCACCATCGTTAAATGGAAACAGTTGTGTTGGAAGCAGCATGGAGGTGACAGGACGGAACTGTGGCTTCAATCCTTGCCCAAGTAAGTAATTAAAAACACGCATGCTGAAGCATTGAAATGATTCATATCTGCGATGACAATGCAGCCTTAATCTCAATAGTTGAAATCGACATAACTCAAGACTTCCCATTATGTCAAATTTTGATAACAATATACTAATTTTGTTTAAGAGACATGGATCATGGACATTCGCAATGTGCAGATAATCGAGCAATCGTTGTGTCAACTGTAACGGCCGTACGCATAATGGAAATTGTTGTTACTTACGAGAAACGTTTGAAATTTTACTTTAAGCCTCCAAATATTGGTCACAAGTGTTAATATATGCCCGGCTTGATGTAGTATTATGTTGTTTGTTTGCTTGTTTGTTTGGGTTTCTTGTTTGTTGTTTAACGCCGCACTCACCAATATTCCAGCTATATGACTGCGGTCTGTATATAATCGAGTCTTGACCAGACAATCAAGTGATTGACACCATGAGCATTGATCCACGCAATTGGGATATGATGACATGCATCAACCAAGTCAAGCGAGCCTGACCGCCTTTTCCCGTTAGTCGCCTCTTACGACAAGCATAGTCGCCTTTTACGGCAAGCGTGGGTTGCTGATGACCTATTCTACCCCGGATGTTCATGGGTCTATTGTGTTGTAGTTAATGGAGGCTGGTCATTGTGGACTCAGTGGTCGACCCCCCAGTGTGCCGCGTTGTGTGGATCAGGTGTCATGGCTACAGTAATCCGACAGAGAGCATGTACAAATCCAATGCCATCGTTTGGTGGCAACGCATGCCAAGGAAGCTTCCAGGAGACTGAACTGAAGACATGCGGGCTCTCTCCTTGCGATGGTATGTAAACATATAAACGGTCCTTCCACTCAGAGGTCAGGAATGTATACACTAACACCCCTATATGAATGTATCGACCTTTTCACATATGACATATATTAACTGTTAGTTCTGAATAGCATATTTTTGTCCCGTGAGTACCATACATAGGTAATATATCATAATATTTATATCCCAATTAAAATAATATTTAGGCCACAAAAGGCCTAGATGACATTACCTTAATAATTGCTATATTTTTATCACTGCGTCTTAGTACTTTGTATTAAAGAACAGTATGATAATAATTTTGATAAAAGAAGAGTTTAATGTCAAGGAAATGACGATGCATCACCATACGATCATTTTAAAGTAACAGTAAACGGAATATTATGCTGAATGATCATCTGCATATGCGAGTAATGCCTGGACCCGCTTAATAATCTCACCGGCGCGTTGTGGTATGATTTACCCTTTTTGCGAACACCTGGTGTCATCACTGAATTTCAGTGATCCCTTTGATAATTTCCACCGCTATTACGAACATAGAATCTATTTCGGTTGATGATCCAGACTGATAATTAAATGGCGTTGGCGTTTTAGCTTCAATATGTGTTATACTATGTATAAAATCATGTTACAGGCGAGGTTAATGGCGTCTTCGGCCAATGGAATGCATGGACCGTATCCCCCTGCTCGGCTACTTGTGGGAGAAACGTGACCCGGATGTTGTCCCGGCAACGTCTGTGCAACAACCCCGCTCCTGCCAACGGTGGGAGCGACTGCATTGGACCGAGGAACGACACCAGTAACCAGCTCTGCTCAGTGCCCGAATGTCAAGGTATTTTCAGCAAACCGCCCACCTACCTATATGTTATGATTGTATTCACGCAGTCGCGGTAGTGTATGGGAGCGGTGATGATGCTGACACTGCAGGCAACATATATAATTAAATTTTTATTATTATATAATTTGCCTTAAAAGGTGACTATGCTTGTCGTAAAAGGCGACTAACGGGATCGGGTTGTCAGGCTCGCTGACTTGGTTGATGCATGTCATCGCTCCCAATTGCATGGATGGATGCTCATGATATCAATCACAGGATTGTCTGGTCCAGACTCGATTATTTACAGACCGCCGTCATATAGCTGGAATATTGCTGAGTGCGGTGTTAAACAACAAACAAACCAAACCAAACCAAACAAGATGATTTAATCATGGAACCTGAATATTCAGTGACAGCCCTCTGTGACGACGTGAAGAAACAGTACGGAGTTGGCTACCGCTATCACCCCACAGACTGTGACAAGTACATCCAGTGCTACGACAACCCTAGAGGAATCGCCATCGGCGTCTACAGAAGCTGCCCCTTCGGCTACTACTGGAACCAAGACACCTTTAGATGTACGGAGTCGTGGAAGGTGGATTGTCCTCTAGGTAAAGCGAATGTCCTATTTCATTTTATCAATGTAGGCGGTGGGGCACCTGCTGGTTAAAGCGTACGCTCGTCTAGACGATAACCGGGTTCGATTCCTAACATGGGTACAAAGTGTGAAGCGTTGATTCTTTCATTGGTACACGACACTGAGTCGGGTTGACATGTGAAATATAGATAGATGACTGTGATCTGTTGTTTATAGATGTCTAAATATGGAAAGAGTTTGCATAGTGAAAAGTATAGAATCCTAGATGAGACATGGTCGCAATGTCACTCTTATAAAAACAAGCAGAAAGTGTCAAAATTAACCAAAGCGCGACAATGCAACATTTTACCCATTTGTCGCATAGTCGCTTGTCGCGCTTTGAGAAATATTTATTTGTTTTACTCAAAGTTCGACAGTGTCCTTTCTAGGATTCCATAGAAAGGGCATACCCTATGTAATCCAAACTTCAGATTTCTGTAAATATATCGTTGCGTTCCTCCCGTCAGAGGAATCGACATTTTAAAGGGTTTCTCTCGAATGTGTGCCACCCATTCCTATGCCTGCTGTGGTTTCAGAGCGATGCAAAGGGTCGTGCGGAGCGAGCTACAAGATGACGGGAAGTTGCAGGTCCTACTGGAAGTGTGATGACGGAAAGTCCGTGGCCAGGTGTTGTCCCAGGGGATTCAGCTTCTCCCCAGGGGATGGGTGTTATTTCAACTTTTACTGTGACGATGAGTGCCCCTCTCCCTACGTTTCCAGAGGTAAATAAAACAAAGCATGTGTTACTGCAGCGACAAAGGGTCAATCGTGTGTGTTGACGATTCAAAAGAGACATGGTGACTATGCTTGTCGTAACAGGCGGACAAAAGTCAGGCTCGCTGGCTTGGTTGATGCATGTCATCGGTCCAAATTGCGTGGATCGATGCTCATGATATTAATCAGTGGATTGTCTGGTCCAGACTCGATTATTTACAGACCGTCGTCATATAGCTGGAATATTGCTGAGTGCGGCGTAAAACATCAAACCAACCAACCAATCATAAGAGACAAGTTATTATATACTGAACCGAAAAGAAACGTCACCATGCAAAGATATATGATAAACCTTATCTAAACCTTGTCTAAACACTGTAAACATACTTTGAGACATATTAAGAAGATCAAGCTTGTCAAAACTGATCATCAAGGTTGGAATTAAAGTGTCAAATGTTCTTAAAGTGAAACACAACACTTGTCTCTGAGAAAATGGCATCAAAAGTCAGTATCTCGTGTGTCCGCCATGTACATTGATGACTGCCGTGCAACGTCGATACATGGAATGGATGAGGCGGTTGATGAAGGTCATAGGCACTTGAGCCCACACTCTGAGGAACGCCTGACGCAGTTTAGCTGCAGTTGTCGACCTTGGTCGGATGTCATTCCCCCGTCATTGAATCTTGTCCCACGGGTGCTCAGTGGGATTTAAATCGGGCTGAGGGCAGGCCACTGCATTATTCTGATGCCATTCTGCTGGAGGAAGTTTCTTGTTGCTCACGCAGTGTGTGCACGGGCGTTATCTTGCTGAAACTCGTGGTTGTGGCGACATGCCATATGAGGTATGGCATGTGGTCTCAAGACTTGGTCTATGTACCGAGCTGCTGTGATACCATTGCCTCTCCCTGGGCCGATTTTCTGAAGACCACAGGGCCGACCTTCTGTGCAAGACCAACCCACGAGTATCTCGCAACAACACAGGCATCCGAGCAACATTCCCCACGGCGTCGCCAGACTCTCTCTCTGCAATCTGCTGATTACTTACTGTAACGGCTCTCGTCTGAGAAGAGGACTCCTCTCCACTGCTCGTGGCGCCAATGCTGGTGCTGTGATGCCCACTGAAGATGGTCACGGCGATGACGTGGGGTCAAAATGGGTCCTCGGTGTGACCTGTGACAATGGAGGTGTCTGCTCGTCAATCGTCGACGCACGGTGTCCACACTAATGTGTCGCTGGTGTGTCCCCATGGTCTGTTGAGCAGTTTCCTCAGTAGTAACAAAGCGATCTTGAAGAGGCTGTCGCACAATCTGACGATCCTGGCGTCGGGTGGTGACCCTTGATCTTCCACTACGTGGTCAGTCATCTGTAGTGTTGGTGTTCTGGTGCCGTTGATGGAGCCCGTATATGGTCCTTACGAGGACTTGAAATGCATTGGCTGTTTGCAGAGGCGGTCCTGAACGAACAAAGTATAACGGTTAGGCTGTACAGCTTAGTTTAACTTTACGAGGTATTTCTCCTCCTAAGATTATACAGTTTGTATATACGTCACAGTTAATCATCATCATTACATTATTCGTTTTTTAGATAGACTTGTATAGTGTACAATGTGAATATATTTTCTACTTCTTTATATTCTGTCCCAGATGTATGTGACAAACATCCTAACTGGGGCAACACCAACTCCTACAACATCTCATTGGGGGACTTGGGGTGGAGGTCGATGTCCTGCCCTGAAAACAGTTTCTTCAACATTCTTGATTGCGGATGTACACAAGTCACTCCAGGTGAGGACCAGTCACTTCTATAAAGTCAATATGATGTAGATAGAACCAGAAGAGGGTTTGCTTTCCTAGAGAAACCACATGTGCATTTCTCAGTACGAGAACGTCTTAGCTGATTTCTATCCTACTTTCACCCCTTCCTGCTGACAGCAACCAATACTCTTATTTTTGTAACCTAAAATTGTAAATATGGTTATTTCGAAATGCCTACCGACAATGACCAATAAAAAATACTTTGATATATATATCGTCGTTTTAGTCAGAGGTAGTTATTGTGATTTGAAACTTATGATTCAACAATTAAACATTCAAGCAGGGATTTTACTTGTCACGATGAGATTATTGCAGATTGCCTAAAGATAAGCCATACCCACAGGGCCAGTTTGAAAATTGTGCATTGTCAAATGCCAGAGAAATTTGCCAACTCTGATTATAGTGTATGCTGATAATAGTATATTGTGTCATATTATCCAGTATCGTTGACAATAGAACATGTCTTAAGGTAACATGGGTTATAAATTCAAAACATTAAACAAGTCATCTTTAACCTCACGTGGAGCCAACATCTCCTACATTCCCCAACTGGTTCTCTGGCTGAATGTAATATTTATTCCGTTGATGACTTTTGGAATGGATATTTTACCTGCATTGTCGCAAACCTAACGTATTGTGCTTTTGTGCCTCAATTATTTTCATGAGCTTACAGACATTACCGCTTTCGTATCAGGGTTGACAATTGCACCCGTTTTAAGAAACAATAGTAACTATCATCATTAGTTACAACACACATCTTTAAGACATTTTTCTTTGCATTGACAGCGATATGGTAAAACTTCCTTGCTTAGGACGCTATAGATACTGGTGATATCGTTTAAAAAGATAGATGATTAATGTATTTGAAAGACATTTAGAAGTTTGAAGATCATTAAGACATGCGCCTTGTTATGGATAACATCTTTTTTTGTTCATAACTTTTCGATGTAGCCCTGAGACACCGATAAAAAAACATTAGAGGAGTTAAGGAAGAGAATTTAAGGATGTTTTATCATCAGAAACACAACTTTTCGGAGAAGGTTAATCCTTCATCAGGATTGGCTTCCATTCGTCCATAACTATCAGCGCTAATTACTGTACAGTGTTGGCTCCCATTGTCTATTGCTAATCGCCCATCAGCTTCCCTTGTTAAGTTTCCACCTTTTGTTATCATATTACTCTCGTTGTTCTTATGTGTACATATATATGCCCACTGCCTCATATCATTCTTTCACCTGATGAAGGAGTAAGCATATACTCCGAAACGTTGTGTTCCTGATGATAGAGCAGTTGAGACCCAGAAATTCTCTTCCCTATGTGTATCTCTTCTAAATGTCTTTCAAAGACTTGATTAGAGGAACTGTTGGATTTGCAGCTTTATGTCTTTGGTAGGAACTAAACTTTTGTCCATTCCGTTTTTTAATTTTCGAATCAGCATCAGAATACACGTAATGAGATATAGTCGTGACCAGCATTAAATAACTCCAAAATATCCAGTTATTTTTTGCAGTGTTTACAAAACATGTGGATAATGAACTTCACAAAGGTAGAACATATTCTGTTTTAATTGATGATGTAAGGGTTACATTGCATGTAACCAGTTGACAGAGGTATTGAATAACCCAGTCGTGAAAGTGTTAGCTCGTTTCACAGAAGAACGGGTTCGATTCCTCCCATGGGTAAAATGCGTGAAAACCTTTTTCAATGTCCCCAGGCGCGACAGTAGTGTAACATTGCGAAAAGAGCAATACAGTGGTCCTAAATATCTAAATCAACTACTGCAATTAATATTGGTGTCCCCCTCCGTGATATTGCTAAAAGCGGCGTAAAACAGTACTCACTCACTCACTCACTCACTCACTCACTCAATCACTCACTCACTCACTCACTCACTCACTCACTCGGCTTATGTCTTATAGGCATTGACATGTATTTGATTCATAAAAGACAATGACAATGAATATAATTAATATTGTCTACTGTAACCACTTGTCATTTACCATCATTATTCAGCGACATGTGCAGCCAGGTACGACTTCGTGGCCGGGACACGCCCTTCATGGGTTCAATTGGAGCAAGTCAACAACCGGGTGGGGGCTCTGTCGCTCACCAACAAGAGCAAAGTGCATCTTGACATCAAGATGACAGTCGCCGACAGCCCCATCGTGTTCACCTTCACGTACAGGGAGACTGTCGTGTCCAACAAAAGCCGTGTGTTGGCGAGCAGCAAGGACAGGCTGGTGGTGTCCACTGAACCAAAGGGCGTCCTCTTCACCATGACCTCATGGTATGGAGAGGTTACCAGACTGATGCTGTCCACGGATGTAAGTATCAACATATATGATCGTTTAGGTTCTATGTTCACGTGAATGTAATATACCCTAGTACTCCTTTGGCTGCTGTTAGTATGAAATGTTCAGAGTGAGTGAAATTGGTTTCAGTCTGCTGTGAACAGTTATCGCCATTTCAGCTGCATATGGGACGAAATAGGGCGTTGTAAATAATTATGTCTGCACGGTGTAATAATGCCACCGCAAATAACACTTAGAGTGAGCTCAATAGCAAGCACAATTACACTTAATAGCATGCTAAAGTACACTTTATAGCATGCTAAAGTACACTTAATAGCAAGCTAAATTACACTTAATAGCAAGCAAAATTACACTTAATAGCAAGCTAAAGACATTGAGATGGAAGCTAAAGTGCTAAAGCTAACTTGAACCAAATAGCAAGCTTAAGTACACTCAATAGCAAGAATTTCAATTGATAATTTCCAATTTGGTTTTACTTCTTTTCGGACGATGAGCACTGGGACATTGTTAATGTACGATTTACGGACGAGTTCTCCAGCCAGTGCCAGTGCCTTCCTGATAAACGAATATCTAGATGAGTAATTATCTTTCTCCATAGCTATGGTCATGATCTTCTGTTGCCAGGGAATGCCTCTAAACCAGTGGAAGACAGTGAGTGTGATGTACACGTGCAAGTACCTGGTTGGCACTGTCTCGAACAACAACGTCAAGTACATGGACAGAGTGCTCGGTGAGGGTTCTCTGTACTTGACCCCATAGTGAATGCAAGCTCAACATATGCGTCATATATTTCGTATGAATTATTATTAGAACTCGACCGAGGAAAAGCCCAATGATGCATGTGTTGGATTTAAAACAGGTTTATTATGACTACAATGATGAAGGCAGATGGTCAAAATGGACAGGTGATGAAACACATAAGAACAGGTTCTTACTATGATACGTTTAGAGGAAACCCTGAATATACTTTTATGGACCACTGTTTTAATTGGATTAAAATAAGTTCTTGTCACTAGATTGGGTCACTATGAAGATATTTACATGTAAATTGTTTCCCTTCAGTAAAAGATACTAACATCTTGTCGGACGGACTGACGATTGGGTCAGATGCTTCACGTGTCCCAGGCATGCCATTCGTTGGGGATGTAGGCAGGGTAAGTAGCCTCTAGTGTGGCATTTGTATGACAGGTCCAGTGATTTGGTTGTGGGGTACGAACCCCGACTTCGTGGATCGTATGCTCACAACATCAATGTCTGGATATCTGGTCGATTACTTATACAAGCCACCGTCACACTCACACACACACTTACACATACACACATTCATACACACTCACACACACACACACGCACACACACACACTCATGCACACTCTCACACAAACTCTCACACACTCACACACTCACACACACACTAACACATACACACACTCATACACACACACTAACACTAACACACACACACACACACACACACACACACACACACACACACACACACACACACACACATCATAACACATGTTCGACACATTGCCTTCCTAACTAAGACGACACAAGTGACTTCGGGTCCCTGAGTTGTTGCAGGATGCGATGATCGTTAAGTAGAACCACAATAGTATTACCCATGATCGTGGATTTAACTAGCTTACAATAAAGTTCACTTTTCTTCCCACATTACCTCGACACACCGTAATCTGTCTGACATACTGTTCAACCAAACATACTCGCCCAGAAAGACCATAACAAAGCTTTGATTGGATTCAATACGATTCCACAATAAAATAACGTAAAGCGGTTAACATGGAAATGACTAGGTTATACCGGAAGTGTGTCAATCTGTTTCAGGTATCCGTCTACAAGTGCGACCCTGGCATCCTGGTCTGAAGATGAGGCTATCATCATCCTCCACATCAGCTGATCTCAGTCATTGTTCTATTTTTTTCTTTAGATGATGCACAGTGCTAGCACTGGACGATGTATTGCCTGGATGTTTCTTGCCTTGTTTTGTACCACTTTGTAACGTATTTGTTATGCGTATTACACAGAATTGTATTCATGTATGAAAGGAGATTCGATCACTGCATGAAATTTGAAGCAAACTTTGTGCATCTGACTACACCAGTGATAATAATCATGATGACAATACTAATACATTGTAAAGCGCTAGATCTACAAGGAAGTATGTTCAAAAGACAAGTGTGTCTTCATTTTGTAATCTCAGCTCCCTAGGAAGAAGTCCATTAATATACTATTCCATGAACATCATCCATTCAGCTGCGTCACCCTTTATTAAAAACGTTTTGCGTCAATTTGTATTTTGTCAGGCAGTATAGTTAGGAACAGCAGCCTTGCTATTCATTCATATAGTGTACCTGTGTGAGAGGTATACTTCTTTTGTACTTCCTCTTTAAATCAATTAATTTTGTTAGACTAGTTATGAGATTTCATTTTACATGCGCATGCTTCAAGTCAGTCGTCTGACGCCGCACCATCTGGACAAGTCAAAGTTTATTAAATAAACTGCATGGATCGACAAAACATAATGAAATATCACTTTCTGCTGGAACTGTAATCCTGCCTATTCGACACACCGGCTTTCAGACGAAGATAAGACATGCATGATCAATCGAACGTTTCGCTTTTATCTATTATTTGGTTATTGTTGTTTTGTTGTTTAACGCCGCACTCAGCAATATTCCAGCTATATGACGGTGTTCTGTAAATCTATTAAAGAACTTGGTTACCTCAATGACTGACCCGACAGTGCTGACATTTTTATAAGTGACACCTTCCTCCATTTTTGTATTCTTACATAGCTCTACTACAGCTCGTGTTCGTCATGTCACTATTTTATAGAATGCTAACGACAGTTTCACTGCCTAATCTCAGGAATTGTCTTGCAGGTAAATCTGAGCAGGAATATGAATCACGTTTCAGTAATAAATATTTCTTTCCATCTGCATCTTGTTCCGGTTACCTTCAGTTCCTCAGAGCTTTGTGAGCTCAATATGAAATCTAATACTCATATGTCCTCCATAGTGGAGTGGATATGGTGTCTGTCCTGTGAGCGGAAGGTTGGTAGTTCGATCCCCTGCCCGCTTCACGCCAACATGTATTTACAGTGAGTGAGTGAGTGAGTGAGGTTTTACGCCGCTTTTAGCAATATTCCAGCAATATCACGGCGGGGGACACCAGAAATGGGCTTCACACATTGTACCCATGTCGGGAATCGAACCCGGGTCTTCGGCGTGACGAGCTAACGCTTTAACCACTAGGCTACTCGACCGCCCCACATGTATTTACAAATGGTACTTGTTGGTGCCATGCTTGACGCTCGGCATTAAGAGTAAACCTTTTCCATAAATAATCTCTGACTCCGACTATAGCATAAGCATGTGTTTATGAGTGAGTGAGTATGGTTTTATGTCGCTTTTAGCCATATTCCAGCAATATCATGGCGGATGGCACCATAAATGGTCTTCACACATCCTAACCATGTGGGGAATCGAACCTGGTTCTTCGCCGAGAAGAGCGAATGCTTTCACCACCAGACTACCCCAGTGCCTCTTATGAATCATTATCACATAGTGATGATACCAGTTGTTCTTTGTAAATCTGGATATCATTTACACTAGTATACCATCAGTGCTTTGTGTTTACCACAAATTTAAAACGATCTACATGCATCTCACATTTCATGTTCAAAGCCTACAGAAATTAGAAACTGCACATACTTATTGTATGTTGTGTCAAACACCCAGGTACGCACGACCATGCTGATCCAAAGTAATATCTTTTCTCAGAGCACAGTCTTCTTCTATTCTACATTGCTGTGCCAAATGCGAGGATCCTATGCTTGTTTGGTTTGAAAGGCTGTTAATGTCCCTTTTCATATATCCAATAATGTTGTACACTGAATCAATGATGTAAAGTGGTCTTCTTCAGTAAAGTGAATGTGTATGTGGCTGCTTGTAGAAGTCCGGACTAATGCCGAGTTTATAGTGCTTGCCCACTGAGACACCATGCCACAATTCAGCATGAGTACTGTCATAACTGCGTTTTGGGCTTAACACTACCAAACGTTTTGCCGTTTCATCTCATCACGGTCAATGAAAGCCATGACTACAACTCGTCTGGTCTTGACGTGAGTGAGTGAGTTGGGTTTAAAGCCGCTTTTAACAGTATTCCAGTGACATCGACGCGTTTCAGCTTAACATGGGAGGAAGGGCCGAAGTGATGAAGGTCTCAGACCTTTAACACTTCTGTGAAACCCAAGAACATTGGCATGTGTTTGTAATATGTCAAATATATCGTTTGTAACCAAATGTAACTAAAAAAACAGTGACTATGACTGTTCAGCGTTCTGACAAATTGGAGACCAAAATCTCTGAACACAATAGGGAAATAAACAAAATCTTCTGACTAATTGTTCCTCACCGGCTCATCCAGTAACTTGGCAGTTACAAGAGATGCCTTCACTCGTCACGCCGAAGACCCGGGTTCGATTCCCGACATGGGTACAATGTGTGAAGCCCATTTCTGGTGTCCCCAGCCGTGATATTGCTGGAATATTGCTAAAAGCGGCGTAAAACCATACTCATTCACTCACTACAAGAGATGCCAGTAACGTTTTGTGCTTTCACTAAAGTCATACCTTTCCCTCTTCACGAACACTTCGTATCATCAGTATTGCATTGTGGTCATAAACACATGCTCATTATAGTAGGGATCGTTCATTGGGCAGTATATTTCTTATGATTGGAAAGGGTTTCGTCTCTTTGATTAATATACGATCCTCACATGCATGGTATAGTCATCATAGGTCAAGGTACGTATAGGATGATGTCATTCCAAAGATTTGGTAATGGTTGAATAATGATTTCGAGTTCAGAAGTAATATAAGAGTATTTGTTCCCGAAGTGAAAATGTTCCTTTGTACTTTTTTTCTCTTGGTGAATTATTCCCATGGAACAGTTTTAACTGGGAAATAGTTTTCATTGGGGACCGGGGAATTCTGTTCCCTACTGTTCCCTATGTGTTTAAAGTACAGTGTAAATTTCACATTGAAAATGTTCCCTAACCCTAATCCTATCCCTGATTTATAAATGTAATCATCTGGACCTTGAATATGCAAGTTGAATTCTTTGACATTTCCAAATTTGACGCATCAGTGACGAACATGATGTCCTATGAAATTCCCTTTTTTGACTTGTACCATATGTTCCCGTGTTTTTTAGGGATGAACAATTGACTTGCCTTTGTATGTGTTTGTGATGGGTGCCACATGTGCAGTTAATTCGCTCACCTTTTCGCGAACACCTGGTGTCATCACTATTTGATAGTGGTTCATAAGCACATGCTCATGATGTAGTCGGAATCGTACAATGAACTCCACTTTAGGAAGATATTTCAATCGAAGATAGAAAGAGTTTTGTTGCTTTAACTTATTTGAATCACTGAAACTTTATTGTAAATGTGTTGGTGATATATATATTTCTGTGTATTGATAATTTACTGAATACATGTAGATGGTAAATTGAGGTTTACTTATTGTGCTCCTTTAGGTGTAAAACAAGTATGCTTACTTCTTAGGTGTAAGCAATTGTTTTTCTGTTGCGGTGGTAGTTTTGACCCTGTAATGAGATTACACATATCGTCCATCGTCACATCTCCTTAATTCAGTCGTTCCCATAGAAAGTACAGTGGACACACTACTGGCAAAACATGCACTGGGTAATGAAAGTTCTTTTTGCCGCGTCCACTTGTAAAAGGGGCGGTCGGGTAGCCTAGTGGTTAAAGCGTTCGCTCGTCACGCCGAAGACCCGGGTTCGATTCCCGACATGGGTACAATGTGTGAAGCCCGTTTCTGGTGTTCCCCGCCATGATATTGCTGGAATATTGCTAAAAGCGGTAGACAAAGGTAGATGAATCAGTCACACATTCGGCAATATTCTAGCTGCACCTTGGCGACAGAGGTTTCTGACTGGTGTTTGACAAATGCCTGATGCGTGCCATATGCGTTTGTCCGATCACCATTGGATTGTATCGAGATTGGGTGACTCTAACATTCAGGCCATAGGCGGATCCAGAGGATCCAGAGGATTCAGAGGAGGGATCCAGAAGGGCCCCAGGGGGTCGGGACACACACACCCCTCCCCTATATTTTGATATTATGGACCCCTCCCTTTTACAATCCTGGATTCACCCTTGCAGGCGTTTCTTGTAGGAAATATTAAATGATGATGAAAACTCCATGCTGAAAATCTCCACAAGGTACAACAAGTTATCAGACATTTATAAGTGATAATAACGGAAACCAAGCGACTGATCACTTAATTCTCATACATGGTAGTATGCCATACTGTGTGGGTCATTTTCGCATTGACGTTATCTCTTATCACTTTTTTATTCTTTGGAAAATTTTCTATTCTTCACGTTTTAACATTTCAATATTTCAATTGTTTACCAAACAAATTCACTACTGTCCTGAACAATATTCGAGAAAGAAATTATCTCATTCGCTGCGGTCGGCGAGACTCTACTTCCACCTATTACTGTATTGCTGTCATGGGTCAAATCACAGAGTCACACCCCGTTAAAGATCACACTTCAACCACCCTTCCACTACTTTAGACACCGCCAGCTAACGCGCCTCTATACTCAATGCAGATCGTGACACTGGAATCTCACAGGTCAGCGCTCAGCCGGATCCTTTCTTGCACAGCCGTTGATCGTTTAACCGAACCTTGGGAATAGATTCGTGTGTTATTGTTAACAGCTCCACGAATATCAAAATACGGATTATTCGTCATACATAACAATCGGGACATGTTTAGGAGTTACTCGTAGGTTCGTGATAGCCATACCAGGAAGATATTGCTGGGCTGAAAGGAAAACGTGATCTGGGCTCCCTTGTAATCTCTATTAACACAGATTTGTCATCTCAGAAGTCTTAGGTACTCTCTGGTACTTTTAGTTATTAGCATAATTTAGAATTAGAGGTGTACTTTATAACATCGTTAACTGTAATAACTAGGATTATCGTTCAAGACGATGTTTGTTTGTCATTCATATGGTGTCTGAGGTCTAGACATACAATTATAACCACTACTTGCCTTTTACGCCAAGTGGAATCTGTTTCGGTGAGTTATAGAAACTGATTAATCTCTGGCTATGATGTTTTATATTTACCGCATTCTCGAAATAATAAATAATGTTTCGATTGTCCTAAAGAATTCGGTTTTACACTGCATTTGACGTTACGATTGCTGTATGGGCGACCCAGCCAACTGAGTGGAGTTGCGTCCCTTCCTCTTCATGAGTTCTTCCCTTCCTTTTCATGAGTTCTTCCCTTCCTTTTCATGAGTTTTTCCCTTCCTCTTCAAGAGTTCTTCCCTTCCTCTTCATGAGTTCTTCCCTTCCTCTTCATGAGTTCTTCCCTTCCTCTTCATGAGTTTTTCCCTTCCTTTTCATGAGTTCTTCCCTTCCTTTTCATGAGTTCTTCCCTTCCTCTTCATGAGTTCTTCCCTTCCTCTTCAATGTTTCTTCCCTTCCTCTTCATGAGTTCTTCCCTTCCTCTCCAAGAGTTCTTCCCTTCCTCTTCAATGTTTCTTCCCTTCCTCTTCAGGAGTTCTTCCCTTCCTCTTCAGGAGTTCTTCCCTTCCTCTTCAGGAGTTCTTCCCTTCCTCTTCATGAGTTTTTCCCTTCCCTTCCCTTCCTCGTAAAAGGCGACTATGCTTGTCGTAAAAGGCGACTATGCCTTTCGTAAAAGGCGACCATGCTTGCCTTAAAAAGCGACTATGTTTGCCGTAAAAGGCGACTATGCTTGTTGTATAAGGCGACGATGCTTGTCGTAAAAGGCGACTATGCTTGCCGTAAAAAGCGACTATGCTTGTCGTAAAAGACGACTATGCTTGTCGTAAAAAGCGGCTATGCTTGTCGTAAGAGGCGACGAACGGGATCCGGTGGTCAGGTTCGCTGACTGGGTTGAGGCATGTCATCGTATCCCAATTGCGATGTACAAATAAACCATGTTAAGATAATGATAACATGAACAATTGACATCTGTTACGTCACGAATGTCAGGACCACAGTTGCTAGCGTTTCAGGTTCGTATCTCGCCGAGGTTTTGAAAGTGTTGTGTTGCCCCTGTATGTCTCATAGTATTTTTATCATACAACGAATGGAAGCTGAAAATGAAAGAATATCTGATTACTAAGTCAGATTCCGTACTTTTTAAAGTTACCCCCATGCTTCTATAGCCCCATTAAATGCTAAAACACAATTCTAAACATGTTTAGACCTTAAACACGTTTAGCGGTTAAACACATTTCTAAATATGTTTAGACCTTAAACACTTTTAGCTGTTAACAACAATCATAAACTTTAGGTTTGTAGTTTGGAGATAAATACATTTTGTAAAGGTTTATGAAGAATTGAACGCGACCTATCGGTGTGACGGGCGAACGCCTTAACCACCAGACTACCCAACCGTTCCTGCTTTTACTGCCTGTTCACATGAGAATATCATTCAAACGAAGAAAGCAGGACATCACTAGCGCCGGTCATAAAGACTCATCACGTCGGTGAAACCCATAATATATACGTGTATATATGCGAACGACATTTTATTCATGATTTGAGCGTCCAATTAAAATGAAAATATATTCTGAACCATTCATACGTGTACTTCCCGTTATTTATATTATCATAATTATATAGTAATATATGTGTTCTTGTATTAGAAGTTTCAGTGTCATATATTCGTATGTGAGTGAGTTGGGTTTAAAGCCGCTTTGAACAATATTCCGCTTATATCACGGCGTGTCAGCTTGATGTGGGAGGAAAATCCGAAGTGATGCATGTCTAAGACGTTGACCACGAGCACGGGTATGGTGCTGACAAATCTAGAAAGATAATCGGAGCGAACCGAAATTCGAACCCACGATCATAGGTTTCTGGTGTGCCCAAGGGACGCAACTCTACACAGCGAATTGCGGCGTTTAGACGACTGGGCCACGCGTACCCCAATTGTTATGTGCATTTAAGAAAAGTCTTAAAGCAAAAATGAATATTTGGCAAACAAATTAAAATTATCCGTGTCGATTTATTCATGTTTACAAACCTGACAGTGATCTGTTTGGGACGGTGGGCATGGCAACCCGCTTAAGTACTGAGACACTGAAGAGTTTATGTGTATGAACATCAATCTTATTATATGGAGATTACATTAGCTGCCGATCCGTCAACAGTGGGTCACAAGTCAAGCTCCTGAATACCAATAGTAATATTCAAAGAAAATCGTGTCTCGAATGCGTAAATAATCTTTTCATTCCTGTCCTTTTCTCGTCGTGACAAATCTGGATTGAGGCCATCGGGACACCTCTCACGATTTGCAATATCTAAAGTCAGTTAGGTTGATAGTCGCTTTTACTTATACATAAGAGTGAGGACGAGATATGTATAACGTTGTTTACAGAATATCTACATTCTGATATTGACCAAAAGAAAGTTAACATTATAGATATAACATAATTAGATTGTTTCAAAACAAGAAAATACAGCTACCCAGATGATGCTTAGATATTAATACAGATGCAAAAGATATTATATCGGTGTGTCCGAAACACCTTTACGTAATCCTCCACAATCCAGCACAAGGCAACACTTTCCAGCACAAGCCAACACAAGCCAACACAATCTGACACAAGCCAACACAATTCAACACAATCCAGCACATGCCAACACAATCCAGCACAAGCCAACACAATTCAACACAATCCAGCACATGCCAACACAATCCAACACATGCCAACACAATCTGACACAAGCCAACACAATTCAGCACAATTCAACACAATCCAGCACATGCCAACACAATCCAACACATGCCAACACAATCTGACACAAGCCAACACAATTCAGCACAAGCCAACACAATCCGGCACCAGCCAACACAATCCAACACATGCCAACACAATCTGACACAAGTCAACACAATTCAGCACAAGGCAACAAAATCCGGCACCAGCCAACACAATCCAACACATGGCAACACAATCTGACACAAGCCAACACAATTCAGCACAAGGCAACAAAATCCGGCACCAGCCAACACAATCCAACACATGCCAACACAATCTGACACAAGCCAACACAATTCCGCACAAGGCAACACAATCCGGCACAAGCAAACACAATCCAACACATGCCAACACAATCTGACACAAGCCAACACAATTCAGCACAAGCCAACACAATCCGGAACCAGCCAACACAATCCAACACATGCCAACACAATCTCACACAAGCCAACACAATTCAGCACAAGGCAACACAATCCAGCACATGCAAACACAATCCAGCACAAGCAAACACAATCCGGCACAAGCCAACACAATCGAGCACAAGCCAACACAATCTGACACAAGCCAACACAATTCAGCACAAGCCAACACAATCCAGCACATGCAAACACAATCCATCACAAGCAAACACAATCCGGCACAAGCCAACACAATCCAGCACAAGCCAACACAATCCGGCCCAAGTCAACCCAACCCAGCACAAGCCAACACAATCCAGCATTACCCAAAGTATGAAAAAAACATTCGTTAAATGTGTTTGAATTTTGGGCCGAGTATTTAATATTCGTGGTGGTAGTGGTGGTCGTCACAATTTTGTCGAAAGGAAGCCAGAATATTAACTTGTGAAATCCTTGAAGGATGTATAAATCGGTAAATGTCTGAGGTGAGGTGCAATTTGGTTTTTCGTCGCGTTCGAGATTATCTCACATATATAGCGATGAACGCAAAATAACCATAGATTTGAATTCTATGCTCTCGATATGCCCTTTATGAACAAAAGTACGACGCAGATCCAACTCTGAACGCAAAATGATCGGTACCAGAATTTTATGAAACGAGTGAAAAGTTCTGGGTCCACTTGCACAAAGCGATCTTAGCGCTAAGACTACCGTAAGCCTATGTTAAAGTATGGGAGTTACAATCATCTTAGCGCTAAGATCGCTTTGTGCAAGTGGACCCTGGTATCTGACGAGCCAAAGCCCTCTACGCATCTCCTATATGGACCAATCAGATTCCACCCCTCGCGTTTTGCTTCAAACAAAATGGCGGCACCCGGTCAGGACGATCTGATCGATAATCAAGATCTATTTTGGGATAAAACGAGTCGAACATCGCGAAATGCATCAAATCACGCGAGCACCTTGATTAAAAACATGAATAGGTAGGTGCACATCTTTGCAAAATCCTGCAATCGACCGAAATCTGCACAACAGTTTACGAGCCGGATTTCGAATTCGGTGCGCGATTTTGATTGGACTATGCATAGACTTGTTTGTCCAATCAAAATGTAACTCCATAATACCAGCCTAGTTCGGCAAGGGTGGAAACTGGATTTTTATAGTCAGTTAACTCTTTACCCTCGGGAAGATGAACAAACCAGACAATCAGCGATGAACCAGAGAATCACGTGACACGAGAGTACTATTACTGATTTTGTTGAAACTAATAAAAACGGTATGTTAATTTTGAATTACGTCTGCTGTGTACAAGTGCAGAGATTGTCTCCTAATCAGAACGCGAGGTAGAAAGCATCAATACCCGCAGTACATATCCGACAATAAACTCTGAAAAAAACCGCCACAGAATAATATGTCTCGCTTACCTGCCGAAACATATTCCGTAAAGGGCATACCTGTGACAATTATATGAATGGACCACTGATCTTTTATTTATTTGAGTGTGTCCCGATGTGCAAGTATGTATATATAAGCGATAGGCCAAATGCTTTGCTTATTCATAACACATCTATTAAACCTTTTCCAGATCCCAGGACCTTGTGGCCAAGAATATCATTTTGAATCGACGAAACTGAATCTCAATTGAGGTAACCTCTCTTTTGTTATTCATGAGGTTTCCTAGAGCTTTTGTAGATATGTATATAATGACCAGGTAAAGTACAACTGACTAGCCGTGTATTGGCGGTTGCATAAAACGCTCCCGAGTGAACGACGGTGTACGGCCACATTCAGTCCACGAGGCTGTATTGGTGAGAAGGCTTTCCCTGTCTTGACTGTACCTACAAGTAAGTAGCACATATTTCCTTCGTTGTCTTGTGTTATGTTTCTATTGTCAGTTCACATATCTGTAACAGTTGAATCATGAGAATCATTTGATAATTGTTATATTTGTTTGTCATTATTTTTGTTTTGTTTGTTTGGTTTGTTGTTTAACGCCGCACACAGCAATATTCCAGCTATATGACGGCGGTCTGTAAATAATCGAGTCTGGACCAGACAATCCAGAGATTGACATCATGAGCATAGATCCGCGCAATTGGGATCGATGACATGCATCAACCAAGTCAGCGAGCCTGACCACCCGATCCCGTTATTCGCCTTTTACGACAAGCATAGTCGCCTTTTAAAGCAAGCATGGGTTGCTGAAGACCTATTCTACCCCGGGATCTTCACGGGGCGTTTGTCATTATTACACTAATGTCGATAAATTTAGATAATCGCGGTTGTTTTTGCTGCTGTGTATGGTGCTGGTAGTATTTGGTGCGTTTGATATTTCTATTGATATCTAACATAAATTGATAAGTCTAGGTACGCTGCTCACATGTCAAAATGAATAGAAGATTTATTTGTTTACTGTTTAACGCTGCCGCCTGTATAGTTTCGAGTCTGGACCAGTCAATCCGGTGATGTGTTATATAACATTTGTATTCCAGAAACCATGTTTCCAGAACGCTGTGGATTTATTTGCGGTCTGCTTCTGATGCTGTTTGGTACTTCTCTCCAGCAAGGTAAAGACTCGGGACATATATTACTCAAACACAATAACAATAATTGTTGGTTCCTTAACATGTTGTGTGTTCGTTTTTTGTTGTTTAACGCCGCACTGAGCAATATTACAGCTATATGACGGCGGTCTGTAAATAATCGAGTCTGGACAAGACAATCCAGTGATTGACACCATGAGCATCGATCCACGTAATTGGGATACGATGACATGCATCGATCACGTCAGCGAGCCAAACCACCCGATTCCCTTAGTCGCCTCTTACGACAAACATAGTCGCCTTTCACGGCAAGCATGGTTGATGAAGATCTATTCTACCCCGGATCTTCACGGATATCTTCTGAAATGACAGCGAATGATCAAAGCACCGACAGTTTGTGTTTTGTAAAATAGATACCTCCCATTCTAAAAAATAGTTCAAGGAGTTGATATCTTTAAACTTTGATTGCCGTCAGACAGGTCGGATTTAGCTGGGCATGAGTTCGTATCTCAGATTCGTCCCGATTATATTGTTTAAACTGCTATAACCGAACTTTAAATTATCTATCTACATTAACAAAGTCACATGTTGCAGACCCTATTCAACCGCTGGAAGGCAGCCCGGAGACGTATGTCGGTGCCACAGTAACGCTCCAAGTGCCCATGGCCGCGGGCGTCGCCCAAGGATTCTGGTACAAGAATGGAGTTCCCGTCACAGGGATGGCAAGATACTCGGTGTCCATTTCCGGCGTCATGCACCAACTGACCATCACTGGCGCTGTGTCGGACGATGCTGCTTCCTATATTTATTTTAACACATTTGTAAACCCTGCAATAGTCAAATCGGGCTTCCTCACGGTACATGAACCAGGTACGATATTTTGTAACACCAAGGGAACATAAAAAATTATTTTTTATTTTGTCAATTGCTATTCAAGTATACTACGGTTATAACGAACTCAAAGGGACCACTAATTTTAGTTCGATATAGCCGTAATACGTTATATTTACAGGTGAGGTGAGGTGAAATGGGGTTTAACGTCGCGTCCAAGATTATTGCACTTATATAGCGACGTGCATGTACGTGCGTGTGTTTGTGTGACTGCTTGTACTAGTCCGGACTGATGGCGATTTATAGGGCTAGCTCACTGACATGCCATGCCGCAGTTTAACATGAATACCCCACTCAGACACAGTATACTGACTCCGAGCCGACCAGTCCTTGTTTTAGCCCCTTAATGCCGAGCGCCAGACAGGGTAACAACAAGTACCACCTTTTAACGTCTTTTGGTATGACGCGGTCGGGGATAGAACCCCGGACCTTCCGCTCTCCGGGCAGACGCTCTACCATTAGACCACGGAGGCGGTCGTTATATTTACAGCATTACTTCAGCAAATAGTCGGGACAAAAAAGTAAGTTCGTTATATCCGTCAGTTCGTTATAAGCATGATCGTTATAAACGTAGTTTATTGTAGTTAAAATCATCCCAGGCAATATTAAGTTTTCATAATAATCAGTATTATCTGAATGATGAACAGTAAAATGAATCTTCCTTTGTTAGTGTAAGTCAACAAATTCTTGTAATGCCAAGCTTTTAGTTTAGTGTTGTAAACATAGGTAACATAATATTCATTGGCAGAAAAGAAGGGTAACTATTGAATAGTCTATGTTTTTTGTTCCCTTGTTGATAATTATTCCTCTAAACTAAAATTTTGTCAGTTTCGGCTGCATATCTGAATTATAATTGTAGCATACAGGACACTAGCTATATTATATTATAAAGGACTTGTACAATAGCTCAGTTTACAGTGCCGAAGAGGGTTTCATGACGCCAGGTAATAGATAGCACAAAGTATCTTATTAATAAGGGATATTTCTTGTCGGTTTGTAAAATGTCTTTTGTTTAAATACTATTTTCAATCAGTCCAAAATAAGTGAGTGAGTGAGTATGGTTTTACGCCGCTTTTAGCAATATTCCAGCAATATCACGGCGGGGGACACCAGAAATGGACTTCACACATTGTACCCATGTCGGGAATCGAACCCGGGTCTTCGGCGTAAGGAGCGAACGCTTTAAAAAACTAGGCTATCCGACCGCCCCAGTCTACAATAAGGAACAAGGCTTGTGATAATGTGTATCAGTATCGTTTCGTCCATGTTTCGACCGCCTCCGTGGTCTAGTGGTAGAGCGTCCGCCCGGAGAGCGGAAGGCCCAGGGTTCGATCCCGGGCCGCGTCATACAAAAAGACGTTAACAGATTGTACTTGTTGTTACCCTGTCTGGCGCTCGGCATTAAGGGGCTAAAACAAGGACTGGTCGGCTCGGAGTATACTGGTTCTGAGTGGGGTATTCATGTTAAACTGCGGCATGGTATCTCAGTGACCTAGCACTATAAATCGGCATCAGTCCGGACTAGTACAAGCAGCCACACACACACATACACGTGCATGCACGTCGCTATATAAGTGCAATAATCTTGGACGCGACGTTAAACCCAATTTCACCTCACCTCGTCCATGTTTCCGTGATAGAATACGAATAGGAATGCCCCTGAGTAACTAGCGTTCTTGTTGCAGTTAATGGGGGTCTCTCTGAATGGAACTCCTGGAACAATCCAAGCTGCTCCGTCACCTGCGGGGACGGCACGATAACGTTAACACGTTCCCGCCTTTGCAACAACCCTGCGCCTCGATACGGCGGACAGATCTGCCAAGATCCACTGACCGAGACAGTTTCACGGGTCTGCGTGCGGGGTCCCTGTCCAAGTAAGATATACAACCTCCTCCCCATACCACGAAGTCGACCGGAATCAGTTCGTTACAATATTTGGTTTTTGAACCCCGACCTTCCGCTCCCCAGGCAAACAATCTATCTAGACCACGGTAAAAGGTCAGCTGATGATAGGAGATTCGGAGACACATTTATCATCTCACTAGGGTAGAACAATAATATCGGTATTAGTCTCGACAAGTAGTAATAGCCTCACACTCGTGCATGCACTTCGCTATATAAGTGTAATAATCTTGAAAGCATCGTTTATGAGGCTAAAGTGACATAGTCTTGAAGGATTATGTGAGAGTTAACTTTTGTTGTTCAGTATACGTTAAGGTGAGTGAGTGAGTGAGTTTGGTTTAACGCCGCTTTTAACGGTATTCCAGTTATATCACGGCGTGTCAGCTTAATGTGGGAGGAAAGCCTGAAGTGATGCAGGTCTCGGACGTTTACCACTTCGGTGAAACCCACGAGCACAGGTATGGTGCTGACAAACCTAGAAACATAATCGGGGCGAACCGGGATTCGAACCCACAATCATAGGTTTCTGGGGTGTCCAGGGGACGCAACTCTGCACAGCGAATCGCGGCGCCTTAGACGACTGGGCCACCCGTGCCCCCTAAAAGTTAACGAGGTTTCGCTGTATTGTTTAATCCGGTTCCTGGTAAGATTATAATATTGTCGCGTTAAACAGGCATGTTTTCGTGTCGCAGTTAACGGAGGGTTCAGCGAGTGGAGCCAGTGGAACCTAGCCCAGTGCAGTCAAACATGTGGTTCTAACATCATGACAACCGCCACGAGGGCACGGGCCTGTGACAGCCCCATCCCCCAGAATAATGGCGCCCCCTGTACCGGGGACACCCAGGAGGAGAAACAGACCCTGTGTGAAATAAACCCTTGTCCAGGTATTCTCTAAAATCTACTGAAACACAAACTGTTACATTATCATCGTCAGTACTTCAAGGGTTTGTACAGACAACATCTCCCAATCAACCGTGAATACACATGATTACATAGTAAAGCAATAGAGGGGCCGTGTATGACTAACGGAAGTCAAATAAGCCCTATTCCGTGGGTTTTGCGTGACTCTACCATTGCCTGACATTGAAGCAATGTGTGAGGCTGTAGCACGTGCTGCATGAGGAATAGTGCCGTTTGTGCGATGTACACTGAGCGTTCTTTTGTCTGAGTACTTCTCTCAGGTTGGAAACAGGCAGTGATATGATTGTATGAATTCACGGGTGATGGACGGACTTCGTGTTTACCTGAAGAACTGACGATGGGCATAAGGTGCAAACAATAATATGTACTAATATGTTTCAGTGACATGATTGTATGTATTTGCGTGTGATGGAGGAAATCTGTGTATACCCGTGAAGTACTAGCGATATATGGGCATAATGTGAGTGAGTGAGTGAGTTGTGTTTAACGCCGCTTTTAACAGTATTCCAGTCATATCGCGGCGTGTCAGCTTAATGTGGGAGGAAAGCCCGAGGTGATGCAGGTCTTTGACGTTTACCACTTCGGTGAAACCCACGAGCACGGGTATGGTGCTGACAAAGAAAAATAATTGGGGAGAACCGGGATTCGAACCCACAGCCATAGGTTTCTGGCGTGCCCAAGGAACACAACTCTGCACAGCTAAATGCGGTGTCTTTGACGACTGGGCCCCCCATGCCCCCGATGGGAATAATGTACAAACATAACAAAGTCCCTTCCACAACACAGTGAATCCTTGTCAAGTCTGCAAAAGACTTTTAAAACGTTCACTTCAGTAACCTCTAGTAACTCTATGATGTTTTATCAGAAGGTTTCTGGTCAGTGTTACATTACATCAATCCTCATGGGTGATAAACTGACAATGGACCCTAAAGAGATCTGCAATGCTATGGCTGACCATATGCGGTAAGACGATCAACGATCCCATGATCACGATGTACACGACCTACTCACCTCCAGCAAAGAGTCCGAAGCCTTGTGCAATTCCCTGAAAGACAGACCGCCTCCGTGGTCTAGAGGTAGAGCGTCCGCCCGGAGAGCGGAAGGTCCGGGGTTCGATCCCCGACCGCGTCATACCAAAAGACGTTAAAAGATGGTACTTGTTGGTACCCTGTCTGGCGCTCGGCATTAAGGGGCTAAAACAAGGACTGGTCGGCTCGGAGTCAGTATACTGTGTCTGAGTGGGGTATTCATGTTAAACTGCGGCATGGTATCTCAGTGAGCTAGCACTATAAATCGGCATGATCAGTCCGGACTAGTACAAGCAGCCACACAAACACACACACGTACATGCACGTCGCTATATAAGTGCAACAATCTTGGACGCGACGTTAAACCCCATTTCACCTCACCTCACACCCCTGGGAGACAAGGCTGCAGGACTTCATGGCTTGTATTACGAACATTTGAAGTATGGCGGGTTCTACATGTACCAATCAGAGTTGTTCAACCGAATCTTGACCACTGGATATATTATAAAGTAATGTTACTTATGAAATGGTACTATGCAGAAGAGTTCCAGCATTTAGTAACTGCAAATACTTTCCGGATCCACACCAATGCGGAGTTCAGAAAGGCCTTTCATCTCTCCATGCTTCCTTGATACTCCAAGAAACAGTTCAACACTACTAAGAGGGGAAACACACAGAAGGTGGTTTTCCTAGACAGCAGCAAATCATTTGGTGCCAGTTGCATTCTAGAAACCCACAGAACGATTTACAGACCGCCGTCATATAGCTGCAATATTGCTGAGTGCGGCGTTAAACAACAAACCAACCAACCAACCAACCTACCGCAACATGGAGGGTAGGAACACTTACTCTGAATGGAAACACTGATTGGCCAACAACACCCAGTCTCATCGATTCAACCTTGAGAGAGGTGTTAAACAAAGCGATGTGCTCTCTGCCAAACTGCATTTGGTCTCCTCGATAATTTGCCAACTATAAATAAATACTCTACGGTTCACCTTTTCCCCATCCAAGAGCTGAGTGATGCCATTCCTTGCATCAAGAGATGTCCCATGTCACATACAATTACATAGAAAGGAGTAGCCAGTGGTGAAGAATACAAAACATGCAGGCGTTGAGCTGAATTCAAACTTCAATTCTGGGAGAGAACCATAAGTGTTTGCCCAAAAATGAAATCCTCAACGATGATGCTTATTAAATCTGGCTGTCACTCTAAAGGTCGCAATTCACTCAGAAGCGCAAATCTGATTCGTTCTGTCAGCTTTCCGAGGGCGCTCGCGCTTGTAGTAATGTAGTGCCTCTTCACATTGATGGGTGGAACCCAATAATAACATGTCAATTAGTTTGCTCTTACAGACTCTGTCTGAATAACTGCTGGGAAAAGGAAGGTATAAACTTGCAAATTGGATTTGACCAAACGCTTACAAGCGTTATATAAATGTGACTAGACTGAATACGGTCTCCAAAACACTTCAAACGCAAGTCCCAAAACACAACTATGATACCCGTATCAAATACATGTACATCTCCATCGAAAAACCATTTCTTGTTTGTTTCATTTTAGCCACTGTCAAACTTTTTCTTTTGCCCAGCAGTTTACTTCATACATGTATAACTTATTCTTCACACCTGATATAATAAATATTTGGTAGTGATTCATAAGCACACGCTAATGGTAGAGTTGGAAACGTAGAATGGACAACTTGACCAAGGGGACTCTTGACCAAGGCACATTGTCCGATAATATTTGTTGCGAAACCAGTATGTATGATTTAACTATGCCTATAGCCATTGCAACTTTGATGACAGGTTCGGGGATTTGCAACGATGTTGTGAGGAGGTCGGAAGTCGGCTACCGTTACCATCCCACTGACTGTGACAAGTACATTATGTGCTTCTACAACCCCAGTGGTAACGTCCTCGGTGTCTACAGAAGCTGTCCCTTTGGCTACTACTGGAACCAAGTTACCTTCAGATGTGTTGTATCCTGGAAGGTTTCCTGTCCTCTGGGTAATGTATAGGCCAATGTTACCACTGTAGTTGTAAAGTATATCCTGTATAGTTCATGGATTATTAACATGTGTTATTATCGGGGTAAATGATGTGTAATCACTAATTTTTAGTAGTCCATTTATATCATTTTCTAAGCTAGTTAGCCCTTTATGCCAGGTGGAATCTGTTTCTGCTGATATCCGACAGAAAATCTAGGCTGGTTATCCTCTTGCATTGACGTTTTATTTTTACTTGAACTGTGTTGATGTTTCAGTTGGTGGACTGAAGTCACTGAGTTTCATCATAAGCTCATCCACGAAAGATATATATGAAACCGAGACATAAAAAACTCTTACTCTTTAATAATGGGTTTATGTTTTATTTGTCATTTCTGTAGGTTAATATACGTGACAAAACTCCTTCCATGGTCATAAGAAATCTTTGCTAGACGCAGAGTCCACTATAAAGCTTTTAAACGGTTTTATGGTTTCATGTCGAGGGTTTCAGCCATTTCCAAATTTGAAGCAACAGTGACCAACATGTTGATGCAAGCTCCTTTCTTGACTTGTACCACATGTTTCATATAATCATGGAAACGTTTTGTCCCTTATGTATGCACACCCAGAAGAAGGATTAGAAACCCAGAGGGATAACAATTGATCAGCATACCTCTGATTCATTTTCAGAGAAGTGCACAGGTGCGTGTAAGGCAAATTACAAGATGGAGGGAAGTTGCAGGTCATACTGGAAGTGTGGCCAGAACAGGACTGAGGCCAGATGTTGTCCCAAGGGGTTCAGTTTCACTGCAGATGAAGGCTGTCGTGCTAACTTCTACTGTGAGGATGTGTGTCCAACTCCCTACATTGCTCGAGGTAAGGCGTGGTACAAATGGGGAAGAACAGTTATCAATGTACGACTACGGATACATTGTTAGACAATATGAACAGAAAATACTCTTCTTTATAGAATAAACATGTTTGTTTGTTTTTTTGTTGTTTAACGCCGCATATGCTATACAGCTATATGACGGCGGTCTGTAAAATAATCGAGTCTGGACCAGACAATCCAGTGATTGACAGCATGAGCATCGATCCACGTAATTGGGATGGATGACATGTATCAACCAAGTCAGCGAGCCTGACCACCCGATCCCGTTATTCGCCTTTTACGACAAGCATAGTCGCCTTTTACGGCAAGTATGGGGTGCTGAAGACCTATTCTACCCCGGAATCTTCAAGGGTTTCCTCGTCAAGTAGTCCTGTTAAGTCTTCCAAAGGCATTTAGAAGTGTTACACATAAAGAAGAGAATTTATGGATGTCAACTTCTTTATTGTGAGGAACACAACGTTTGGGAGTATATGCCTACTCCTTAATCATTCACCTGATGAAGGAATAAGCATATACTCCCAAACTCCGAAGTTGGGGTCCATAAATTAGTCCTACATTGGACAAAATATTGACATGTTGTAGTGTTTGCTTGTATGGCTGCAAATGTTCTTTCATACAGTCACAACACCCACTGTACACAGAGGCATCAGTAGAAGCATTACCAACACCAGTTTTCATTATATTGCATTTTAGCATCTTAGAAAAAAAATTCACTTGTGAGGCCGCGATGTGAAGAAATATTGGCATTGTCCGTTAGAAGCGGACATTGTTTATTTACAAAAACATTTAACGTCATTCATTATGTTATGTTATTCAGTAAGTCATTACCCAATTGGTCGTTTGGAAGATCAAATGGTTTATATATACTTGACTATTTTAGCGCACGTTTTCGGGAACATTGACATTTGAGTACGATTTTTACAGAGGTATGTGATAAGCGGCAGAGTTGGAACAATGCGACAGAATATAACTTCTTCGTCGGCAACCTTGGATGGCAACAGGCCACGTGTGCATCGAGAACAGCATTCGACCTTCTGGATTGCGGTTGTGTTGAGACAGCTCAAGGTACACAATTCCACCCTGTTCTCAGTACCATACTGTCATAGTGATAGTCTCAACACTAAAATCTGCTGTTTGGTTTTGGCTTATGTCTTCGTATGTAAAGAGAATTAAAAATATCAGAAAGAGCAATCCTATGCCTGATATGTACGTACACTGAGGGTGAAAAAAAATAGGATATTCATGAAATGTGTATTAACAGTGATAAAATCAAATACACCCATTTTCTTCATTTTGTCAATCTCAAAGGTATGGCCATGTATAGCACGCTCTGTGCCGTGAATCAGGTATTTGTCTTTGTCATAATGAGACTTTTCGATCATGTTTGTTCCCATTGCAATATTTAGTCTTCATGTATGATTGGTCCAACCACGCATATTTCAGACACCTGCGTTGCAAGTAATGAAGAAAGCTTCACTTCAACAGCAATACCCTCTTGGTTGAATGTGAGCAACGTTGTCGTATCTGGTAGCATGGCTCGCTTCCTCCAGAACAGTCTCATGAATCTCGACGTCAAGGTAAAATCGACCGAGTGTCCTGTTCTGAAGCTGACATTCCGGGAATCAGCAGCTGTTACTGGACGTCGAGTTCTTGCAAGCAGCAGTGATTGTAAAGAAGGCAACACCTTACTCGTCGTAGCTGATGATGCCGGCATACAGTTTGAAACAGTGTCGTGGTACGGACACGTCTCCAGGATGTTCATGTCAACACAGGTAAGGCACAACTGAATAATAACTGGCTTCCATTCCGTAAACGCGCCCGTATCCACTTACATATCGTCTACCAGCTCCATACACAATAACGACTCTTTCCTCTCAAGATGAAACGTCATGATATAACTTAAAATAATGTTCAAAACCACTTTGAAGCCGAAGGACACAGGAGGTAAGGGGCAGCTTTGTCCCACTGGCAAGTCAAATTTTACATTTGCAAAAAAACTTGTAATGAATATTATGACGCATGTTCAATTAGTGATAAGTAGCCTCTTTTCGTGTCTTACACTTTGCTAGTCTTCGCTTTCTGGTCCAAGTACACACGAATGGCTTGAATGAGCGATAAGACCTATGTTTCCAAATTCAGGAGATATTCTATTTTGAGCATGAGCGTGACCAAGATGATTTCATTACGTTATGTTTGTACTCTCCTTATCTACAGCTCCTAGGATAATCGAATTTGCTTTTGTTCAAGTTTTCAAACCTGCTTCCTTCCAAACTTTAAACATCAGCCTTTGCGATACATTTTAACGTTACCAAATGCATTTAGTGTTGGTTGTTATAAATCCAAAACATGCCTGTGTCTTAACCAGCAACATCTAGTTCTAATTCATACGATCATACTTTCTTTGAGTGTTGCTATTGTTTTAGATTATGCAGATCCTATGTGCCATAAAGGGCCATTGTCACACCACTCTCACTACTGTAGTAATATATCAAAACGTGTTTTCCCGATTAGGGCATTCCTAGAAGCCAGCTGAAGACAGTGAGTGTGCTGTATAAAGACAACTATCTGATCGGTGTGATTGAGAGCGACAACGTCAAATACATTTCACAGTTGCATGGGAAGTCCAGTCATTGGATATATCTTGGTTTTATATCAATTTCAGATATTATGAACGGCCACCCGTAGAGCAGTACATGCTGACTCTGGTGTCATCAGACCCGTGAAGATTCCGGGGTAGAATAGGTCTTCAGCAACCCATGCTTGTCGTAAAAGGTGACTATGCTTGTCGTAAAAGGCGACTAAGGGATCGGGTGGTCAGGCTCGCTGACTTGGTTGATGCATGTCATCGATCCCAATTGCGCGGATCGATGCTCATGATGTCAATTACTGGATTGTTTGGTCCAGACTCGATTATTTACAGACCACCGTCATATAGCTGGAATATTGCTGAGTGCGGCGTTAAACAAGAAACAAACAAACAAACAAACACTAAGTTTCAGTGATCCATTCATATAATTTTCCTCACTATTTTGCCTTTCATTAGTAATGGAATCCGTTTCGGAAGATAATCGAGACTTAAAATTCTCTGGGGTTGGCGTTTTGGATTTATATTTCTGTTGAAATATACGTATGCATGCTTTGTTGTAGGCTTTTAAAATTCCCATTCCTCCGATATAATTTGGGATTTCAAAATTATTCATTTCCCACTTTTCAGCCCCTGACGTGAGCATCATGGCGTGTGGTCTCACTATAGGATCTGATGGGACCTCGAGTACAGCCTTTGTTGGCGACGTAGACATGGTAGGTAGATAGACCCGTTCATAGATAATGTATTAGATTAAAACAAGCTATTCCTAACTTCTTAGACACTGAAGACGTTCATATTTACTGTCGATATAATGATGGTATATTTATGGGCATTGTACATGTTGGCATGGTAGGTTCATAGATACTGTAGGTATATTGATGGTATATATATATATATATATATATATATATATATATATATATATATATATATGTATATATATACCATGCCCACCTCTGCTGTAGATGTAAAGATAGATGCTTGGAAAGAGCATGAAATAAACATCTTATCGACACTTTGAATGATCAGTAATTCCCAAAATTCCCGCATTATTGGATTTGATTGAATATCGTGGGACATTAAATTGTCACTCAGCAAACAAAATCGCAAAATCAGAAAGATTGAATTTTTGGCTTGGAACCTTTAGTTCCAGTGGGGAGACAATAATGCCTCAATGTATAGGTCCAAATTCATTGTTATATGCATTAGTATATACATTTCAGCTATTAGCTCTTTGTAGAATACTATCGTGTTTCTTCACAAAATGTATTGCCATACATCCTTTGCATATTGTAATAACCATGACTTTGCATTTTGTAACCTGTAACTCTACAAATAAAAAAAATTATTTTAAAATGCCTACAGACAATGACTGAAAAAGAGGTACTCTTCTATAGATATTAGCATCTGGGAGATGCTGGTAGTAGTTTTGATATTGTCGGAATTGTTAAATGGACTCTTTCAGAATTTCTTCATAATACGGAGAGTGTTTTGTCACACTGATTTAATTTTATACCATACACTATCTATCCGTTTTTTTAAGGATGTTTCACACGTATTACATATTAATTCTTTATTGCAGGTGTCGATATACAAATGTGTTCCTGGAAACCTCATCTGAAGCAGCTGAAACCACCATATGAGATTGATGCAGAGGATGCTACCATCGACTATAACTACCTTCAATACAACCTTTTTTCGATTTGTCCACAACACATATGGAATTTAAGGACAGCTAAGTAGTAAGACGGCAGTGTCAAGGTGTCTCATCTGGAGTTCAAATGGCTGAATCAAGCCGATATCTTCCTCTTTGTATCAGTTCTTAACGGAGGGTTTACCGAAGTGGTAAATATCACCGAACTGGATCTCCTGAGGACTTTCCTCCTGTATTAAAACGACACAATGTAATTGGACTGAACTACTAAAAAACATTAATTAAAACACAACTGATAAATCAGTAAATGAGAGCGTAATATGGAATTAATTTACAATTTTGTACATACTGTAAATGTATCTGGTGTACATGTTGAGTGTATTTGTCGAGATAACATTAAAAAAATATTCAAAGAATTCGTCGTTTGTCATTTTAGGTTCACTGTATTATTGTAACAAGAACAAACTCCGCCTCACCCAAAATACTAGTTAGCAAAGACCTGTTACCATTACTGTTATTTTTTAGCGCTTCGTGAGTTAAGGTTCTTTGTCGATTCCATCTTTTACTTGTTTCAAGGACTTCTGACATGCATACCTCTTGTAAGATGGTAGTGTTTCAACTGGGAGAGACAACTATCTTTTCAACTTGGAGAAAATATGGGTTGATTTATTTTTTCAAACTACTTCAATATTTTAGCCAGATGACTGGCATTTAGGGAACCATTTTAATTGTCGACTGTTCTTGACTGGTACTCGATTGTTTCGAATTAGATATTATTAGGTGTCGATTCTCAAATTGAAACAATATGTTAACCCAGAAATCTGTGCGTTAAGAACCCAGTGTGAAACCAACAAACAACCAGCAAGCGGTTTACAATCAATAAATGTATTACAAAAATTAACAAGGTTTACACATATACACGGTATTACACAATACAAATTACTGCGTTGCACATTAGAGTCGTAGTACAATATTCAATGGAAATAAATAATATGATAGCAGTGGTCAGTATCAATACACAAAAATAGTGGTGAAAGCGAAAGTCAGTGATATTAATGTATATTCACCCGGCGGCGACAGTGGTCAAGCTTCCCAGATGGGCTAGGCAGGGAATCAGGGATAATGAGCGATCCTCACATGAAAGCTGGTACCGAAGCGATTAAATGAGTGCGAGATCCGTTAGCACGCTATTGTCCCCTTATTTACAACCTACGCAGCCACTGGAATGTTCCACACAGTGCCCTCCCCAATCCATCGGGACTAGAACATAAAAGTCATTCCCATAACATACTATCACCGTCCGCGGTATACCGGACCGGAAGTTTACACAAGCATCTAAATATAGTAATTTCCTGACGACTGGTCACTGTCCAAATACAATGCAATGAGCGTCTACCGAATCTCAACCAAAAACAATGTAACACAGTTACAATCACTGTTAAACAATAAAATGCACTGCCATATAACAATATCGGTAAGTACATGGTTAAAGACGTTAAAGCGTTTTGAGGTACATGTACCATCAAGCATGCCCTTCCTTGGGGCTCAATGAGCGTCATACAGCTCTTGCTGTAAAGTTGTTTGATCATTCAATGCATCAGCAAAGCTTTTAATTGTCTTTATTTTCGACATGTGAAGAAAATGTCCAAATGGGACGCACCAGGGACGAAAATGTTATCCACTTGTACCATATGTTACCGTGGCATTTTTAGATGCACTATTGACTGACCACTGCATGACATTGTGCTTGTGACGGGTGTCTGTTGTGGAAGAGGACACGCTCGCCTTTTCACGAACACCGTGTGTCTTCATTATTTGATTTGAGAAATAAACGACGAGTGGGAGTTGCTTATCGTACAATAAAAGACTGCAGGGAAAATAAACCATAAGGGGCACAGCCGCGAGGGGTTTATTCTCCCTGCAGTCTTTTATTGTACGATAAACAACAACCACGAGTTGTTTATTTCTTATATGAGATATCAACATTATGTACAGCCAAGATTGACATCAATCACTCATATATAAGTTTAATCTTCCATATGCATTTAATCATGTACATGAGAAAACTGTTCACCAATTATCATCAAATAACAGTTGGACACTAATTGAACAGAGTTCACCCTCAGAAGGGGGTTCACTTTAATAACACAGACTATACCAAGCGATCAAGCGATTTGTGTCTCTTAATCCCCTACTATCCACCATAACAGCATTTGGAGTGAGGGCATAGTGAGGTTAAACCACCCTCACCTGTTCAAACTTACGACCCAGTCGTCACTATGAACTCTCCTCTCATATTACTGTTTCAAAGCGGGGTTCATCTCCACTCAAACACACGGCAATTGAAAGACTCAATTAAGTAGGCTGTGCTCACGGTTAGTTGAGGGGTGGGGCTGGGAGGAGCGCACGGTGGCCAACAAGTTGTCTAAAGCGCCGCACTTCCCTGTGCAGCGTTGCGTTCCTTGAACACACCAGAAACAAGTGCTCGAATTCCTGTTCCAGATTTGTGAGCACCATGCCCGTTACCCGTGCTTGTTACACCTGGGACCTGCCTCACTACGGGATTTCCTCACACAGCAGGCTGACACGCCGTGATAAATACTGTAAAAAGCGATGTTAAACCCAACTCACTCACTCACGGTTAATGCTCCCGTGACGATGAGAAAGTTGTACGTTAATGATCATCTTTAATCCCTTGGGCATTGATAGAAGGCAATATGTTGATCCACTTTGGTTCTCCTCATCTCTTTATTGGCAAGTCTTTGTATATACAGTAAACTACGGTTATAACGAACACGCTTATAACAAACTGACGGATATAACGAACTTACTTTTTGGCCCCGACTACTTGCTGTAGTCATGCTATATATGTACTTATAACGAACTACGGTTTTAACGAACTAAAATTAGTAGTCTCCTTGAGTTCGTTATAACCGTAGTTTACTGTAAATAGATTTTAAAACCCGGGAAATGCTTCCACACCTTTATGTTTTCTTTACAGTGATTGAATATAGTTTAACGCCGCTTTTATCAAAACTCCAGCAATATCACGGTGGGGGACACCAGAAATGAGCTTCACACATTGTACCCATGTCGGGAATCGAATCCGGGTCTTCGGCGTGCAAGCGAACGTTTTAACCACTAGGATACCCGACCGCCCCTTTTCTTTCCAGAATTAAGATAAGATCACAGATTTAATAAAGGCTTTTTTTACTGTGTGTTTGTCAGATCGTGACTTTTGTCAGCATTCAGTTGACCGTCGTTTGACACGGATGTGGGACGCTTACAAAGTGATCCTGTTACGTCTTATCTTATTCTTCTGCTGTCGTTACTCGGCTAACGAAACTGAAGACCAGCCACCCCTCTTGCGTAATAAAGAATACATAATTCCTTTCAGCACAGTGTCACACCCACACACCCACGTTTTTGTTATTATTCTGCATCACTTAACGCTTGATCGGTTGGTGACAAAACCGTCTCTAGACGAGTATCTTTACTTAATATAATCACCAGAAATCTGTTACCCGTGAAGATTCCGGGGTAGAATAGGTCTTCAGCAACCCTTACATACCGTAAAAGGCGACTATGCTTGTCGTAAAAGGCGACTAACGGGATCGGGTGGTCAGGCTCTCTGACTTGGTTGATGCATGGCATCCATCCCAATTGCGTGGGTCGATGCTCATAATGTCAATCACTGGATTGTCTGGTCCAGACTCGATTATTTTACAGACCGCCGTCATATAGCTGGAATATAGCTGAGTTTGGCGTTAAACAACAAATAAAAAATCAACAACAAAAAATCTACTCTTTATGGAATTCATTGTTACCGTATTCAATGTGTACGAATCTGGCAGCACAGTCGATAAACGTGCAGCACTTTCAACAGTTATGGATAGAGAGTGGGATGAGTGCGAGGTCTGTCTTTCGTTGTCAGCCGTTGCGAGGTCAGTCGTTGCCGTAGTTAACACGGTAAAAGAGAGAGAGAGAAGGTCAGTCTTTGCCGTAGTTAACACGGTAAAAGAGAGAGAGAGAAGGTCAGTCGTTGCCGTAGTTAACACGGTAAAAGAGAGAGAGAAGGTCAGTCGTTGCCGTAGTTAACACGGTAAAAGAGAGAGAGAGAAGGTCAGTCGTTGCCGTAGTTAACACGGTAAAAGAGAGAGAGAGAAGGTCAGTCGTTGCCGTAGTTAACACGGTAAAAGAGAGAGAGATAAGGTCAGTCTTTGCCGTAGTTAACACGGTAAAAGAGAGAGAGATTAGGTCAGTCGTTGCCGTAGTTAACACGGTAAAAGAGAGAGAGAGAAGGTCAGTCTTCTTTAGCAGATTGTCCCGACGTTCATGTTTGACGTGTCACTCGACGACGTGACTCAAGGATTAACAGTCTGACTATTCATCGGTCGCCGACACGCCGGCGTAAGCAATATACTACATACACAGATTCCCATGGTATTGTGTTTGCTATGTAGTAAAAGGGATATTCCCCTCTCCGGCGCAAGTGTACATATTCATTTGCTGAACTATATGATCCTTCTTTGTCAGAACCGGTCAAGGCTTTATGAAGATGGCGTTCTTGGCATGAGGGGTTCATTATGGCGATAGCCATAAATTGGGAAATCCCAGCAAGCTAAGATCTGCGTAGAAACCCATTACCTTCTAGGGCAGACGGGGCGCTATTGTGTTGGTGAACTTTCGAACCAGTGCAAAAATCCACAGAAATGGTCTGAGTATGTCGACGTGTTTCATTATGATTCATGTCAAATCAGTAGTGATCCCCACGGCCATGTCAGCCTTTATCGATACCATTTCATAACATATCTCTCACAGTCTAAATATTCCTCTTACGATCACGATTCCATTGTAGAAAGAATATTACTCACGGTAGCGAAAGTATTGACACTTTCTGTGTTTGGAGATGGACATTGGTGCTTAGGTATATAGTTTGTTTACCGACTCAGTGAATCCATTCATGTTAATCACTTCAGGGCTCGTATGTTTGCCTAGTCCTGCCCATAAACTGTTATTTATGTGTGGGACATTGTACATAATATTCATATTCTATGTAATATTCAGACTGTCGGTTTTCGTATAATTTATGCACATACCACAGTCGAAGGAAATCGTATGAAGTAAACCCTCCAGAAAGGTTTTGAGGAGATGTGAAGATAATCTTGTTTTCGGCTGACATTTGATATTTAAGTAAATATATAAAGTCAACGCTTTAGATTAATTATATTAAGGAAAATGGCGGTAAAAACTATATGAAAGGATTACGGAAAATCAGTGATGACACCAGTTCGCTAAAGGGTAGGGATGTCCTGCTCTACCGGTAGCACCGCCACTGTCACAGTTTGCATAAACAGGAACCATTTGTTTGTTTGTGTTTTTTGTTTGTTTAAATTGGCAATCAATTGGATGGTAGATGTTTAGCCTTATTACTATACATCCACAGACCTATATTCTACACAAATCTACACCCCCCACCCCCCCCCCCCCCCACCCCCCCACCCCCCACCCCACCCCCGGGGGTATCCGTCACAAACACATGCAAAGGCAAGTCAACTGTTTACCTCATAAAACCCGATCACACATGTAACAAATCAAAATGCAGAATTGCATCTGACATTTATCAAGCTAAACTGAGGCTTTGAGTGTTGTAACCCTTATCAAATATCTTTGAGCAAGAGTCATATGACACTCTTTCAATTCATGGTAGAACAAGCGTGCTAGATTGTATTTTAAAAGTTGTGAATTGTAGACACCAAGGGCTTGAGCTGCAGGACTATTGCTCGGCATGATGGAAAAGTTGACTATTGGGAGGTCTCCCCACTTCATATTTTAGTCATTATGGATCTTTACACGTACATTATTGTGAAACAGATGAGGCGGTTTTCACTGGTTTGAATAATGTCTAGTTTCCGTGAATTAGTGGGATGGAAAGACATGTCTTTCCGTTTGTAAATACAGAAATGGTAATAAGTTGTTCCGTGGCGTACCCGAGCTCGCAAGTTTCATCAATTTGGGTAACGTTTACTGCCAGGGCACCGTTGCACAAAGCGACCTTAGGGCTACGCCTATCGTAAGTCTATGTTAAAGTATAGTAAACTACGGTTATGACGAACACACTTATAACGAAATGACCGATATAACGAACTTATTTTTAGTCCCGGCCACTTGTATGTATGTTGCATATATGCTTATAACGAACTACGGTTATAACGAACTAAAATTAGTGGTCCCTTTGAGTTCGTTATAACCGTAGTTTACTGTATGTGAGTTACGATCGTGTTAGTGCTAAGATCGCATTGTGCAACGGGACCCAGGCTTTTCAATATGCCTTCGGACTCCTCCCACATGGAGTTGACACGTCATGATATACTGGAACGCGGCGTAAAACACACCTCACTCACATACGTACATAGAGAATCTATATACGTAACTGTCGTGGAGGTGACAACGCAACAGGATGAAGCATACATGAAGCGTGTGATCCGGGTATCATTTTGTGCTTATACAAAACCACCAAGACTGTTCGTCAACCGCTTTATGACAAACACCATTCGCATTTGCCAGTCAAGCGTTCATTGTGTATCCTTTACGCGTGTGCAGGAAGGCAAATTCGTGCTTGCCGAGCTGTATACAATATATATTTAAACCATGCCCCGATTCTTTTCAACCCATTCTAGTCCGCAGAATACAAAGATGAAAGGGTGCGATATGTATTCAATTTGATCTGGAAGTCAATGGGCTACGTACCACAATGTATGAAGTTTGCCAGTTGCTCTTAAACTGAGAACAGGGCGCCGTACGTGTGTCTTATACTTGACATGTGTGGTTTAGCTGTGTGGTATAGCTGTGTACTTGGAACATAGTTCGTAAACATACCGGAATCTAGACAGATGGATCTCTCTGGATTTATATTTCGGATTGTGTTCCCGTGTTTGATTGCTGCCTCCTGTGGGGAGAAACAAGGTATGTGGTATACGCTAGTGCTGCTGCCTCCTATATTTAGAAACAAGGTATGTGGTATATGCTAGTGCTGCGGCCTCTTATGTTGAGAAACAAGGTATGTGGTATACGGTAGTGCTGCTGCCTCCTATGTTGAGAAACAAGGTATGTGGTATACGATATTGGTGCTACCTCCTACAGAAGAAACAAGGTATGTGGTATACGCTAGTGCTATTAACCCCTTCGGAAGAAACAAAGTATGTGGTATACGCTAGTGCTGCTGCCTCCTATGGGGAGAAACAAGGTATGCAGTATACGCTAGTGCTGCTGCCTCCTATGTTAAGAAACAATATATGTCATATTGGGGATATGTGTCATAATGGGGCAACAGTCGGGGTTTATTTTTTGTCTCTACAAATGTTTGAATTAATTGTTATGCAGCCTTTATCTATTCTAGGGAACTCTAATGACTGCTGAATAATCTTGTTGTCAAGAGCAGTTTTGACGGGAAACCCGTTCTACCCGTTTTCCAAAAGGACAGACAATAATAGACAGGTCTCCACTGCGACCTTTACTTGTAGCCACGCTTGAAGTGCTCGTGGAAGGCTAGTAAACATTATTGTATGAAGTATTAGTCCAATTTAACCAATATGCTCAGAAATGGCAAAACATACATCTCATAAACTAACGAAGCAGTTGAAACATACTACCTGTTAATTAGTAATCATCTATTTCTTGTAAACAAATATTTATAATCTCCCTCTCAGTTTGAGAAGACGACATATCCTACACAACCTGCCTGTCCTCACCTATGAAAACTATAACTTGTGTTAATACTGTCATATATATATACATGTTAATACCTACACTTGTAACAGTATACATGAAATGGAATAATAAAAAAATAAAAAAAGTATTTAAAGTCTATCTACATTTCACAAAATGGAGTCAGCCATGTTTTTCATATGGTTCAAGATACAGAGTTATAAAATGATATACGAATCATAGATGTGTATTGATGAGAACCTGTTCCATTGTTGACGTCACACAGACGTCGTTGACAGAATGACGTAATAGTAGCTGATGACGTCCCAAGTGTTGTCCTGTTGATAATTTTAGGTTACTCGAAACTATTGTCAGCAGAGAAGAAAATACATATATCTTCTCTACAGCTGATCCCAAATTGTGATTAATAAAGCAATTACTGCAATCGTATGTGTATGCTGAGGCTTTTGACAAACATTTGTTAGAATTCACGTATTTCCCTCACACACACACACACACACACACACACACACACACACACACACACACACACACACACACACACACACACACTCTCTCTCTCTCTCTCTCTCTCTCTCTCACACACACACACACACTCATAGATATACACACTCATACACACTCACACACACTCTCACACACACTCACACACACACTAACACATACACACATTCATACACACTCACACACACACTCATGCACACTCTCACCCTCACACACATCTCACACACACTCATACACGCACACACACTAACACATACACACACTAATACACACACATAAACATACGCACTAACACATACACACTCTCACACACTCACACATACACTCATATACATTCATACACACTTACACACACACTCATACACACTCACACACACACTAACACATACACCCACTAACACGTACACACACCCATACTTACACACATACACACACACGTACACGTCGCTAAATAAGTACTTGAACCTTGGAAGAGACGTTTAATCTCATTTCTCAACACCTCTATCTCACATTTCCCTTTCTGCATGTATAAGATTGAGTGAATTAATATTTATCGTCACACCGGCCTCATTTCAACCTTATCGGGACAGCATGTATCAGAGCACAGTACAGTTCATACACTTTCGTACAAGACACCATAGCGATCTCTCAATTGATGATTATGCGTCACGTTAAACGTGTACGAATATCTTCAAACAAATAGACAATAACAGTCTGCCTATATAATTGAGGCAAGCCAGGTCACGTACATCCAGGTGCGTTTTTAATTATACTTCTTAAATAATTACCTGTTTCGTTCCTGCATTCAGTATGTCATTTAGTGCTTAAACGTATTCCCATACTGACATGTTTTTCATCAACATATTTATAGATCTTTATAGAGACGAGGTTTGTAAAAATACGTATCTTGGTTTCAGTTACCCGACATCTGCGACAGAAGAGACAGGTATACAAGTCTGGCTTGGTTGTTATGTTACAATAGTTACCTCCTCTGCTACCCGGTCCCAGTTCGCCCCGATTATGTTTCTAGGTTTGTCAGCACCATACCCGTGCTCGTGGGTTTCACCGAAGTGGTAAACGTCTGAGACCTGCATCACTTTCCTCCCACATTAAGCTGACACGCCGTGATATAACTGGAATAATGTTAAAAGCGGCGTTAAACCCAACTCACTCACTCACTCACTCTGTTACCCGGATCTGTGCTTTGTGCACAGCGGCTTTCACGTCTATAAACGCCAAAAAATATGGAAATCAAATCTTAAATGAGCTCCACCTCATTGTGCCTATCTAGTCATTCTCAACAGGACTGCCGTCACATGACTGAAATATTGCAAAAATAATAAGCAAACAAACATTCTCACCTGTATTTTTGATTGATCACAATTACTTTTTTCACTTTAATCAATATGAATGTGTATTTTTCGTGATGTTCACGATTCGTGGTTATCATATTATTGAAAACTCAAACAGACTATAGGCAGTCTTATTTCAAAAACTCTAATTGCAATTGTTGTATCGGTACCTTTTACCTGGAAATTAGTGATTTCTGATGTTCCGAAGCATTCTTCGCGAACGATGTTTCATAAATGACTAATTAATCATTTTATCCTTTTAGACATGTAGTGCACTTTTCACTGCCATCGACGCTGGTCACACCATGTGTCTTACCGACAACGCTGATGTTACTGCTGTTACGTTGACGGAGCAAGCCAAACTGGAAATTCTCAACAAACATAACTTTTACCGAGGAGACACGTCCGATGCGACAAACATGCAATATGTTGTAAGTAGACCCAGTAACTGAATAGTTTAAGACTAACAGCCCCCCCCCCCCCCCCCCCCCCCCCCCCACCACCGTCGCCCACTCAATTATTGTGAACGCATGGTATTGATATTTTTATGTCCTTGTACACGGTCATTGTGCGTCGTCTATTCATGGTGGGACATATGAAGCTCCTGTCATCTGATCTTCTTTGTAGACGACCCGGATCTCGCTGTGCTTGTTGTAGGAATAGTTGTTCCTTTCAGTTCGGTGACCGTTAGGGTTGTTTTTAATCATCTATGACCAAGACACCCGTTGGGATTTTCTGGGTGGAGTTGGTTGCCAATACCTCATGTTTGTCGTAAGAGACGAATACAATGGTGATGGGGTGGTGAGGCTCGGTGACAGAGTTGACTGTGTCTCATCGTACAATGGGTGGTGTGGTGAGACTCTGTGACAGGGTTGACTGTGTCTCATCGTACAATGGTGTGGCGTGGTGAGGTTCTGTGACAGGGTTGACTGTGTCTCATCGTACAATGGGTTGTGTGGTGAGGCTCTGTCATAAAGTTGACTGTGTCTCATCGTATAATGGGGTGGTGTGGTGAGGTTCTGTGACAGGGTTGACTGTGTCTCATCGTACAATGGGGTGGTGTGGTGAGGTTCTGTGACAGGGTTGACTGTGTCTCATCGTACAATGGTGTGGTGTGGTGAGGCTCTGTGATAGAGTTGACTGTGTCTCATCGTACAATGGGGTGGTGTAGGGAGGCTCCGTGACAGGTGTAACTGTGTCTCATCGTACAATGGGGTGGTGGTTTGGTTCTGTGACAGGGTTTACTGAGTCTCATCATACAATGGGGTGGTGTGGTGAGGTTCTGTGACAGGGTTGACTGTGTCTCATCGTACAATAGTGTGGTGTGGTTTGGGTTCTGTGACAGGGTTGACTGTGTTTCATCGTACACTGGGGTGGTGTGGTGAGGCTCTGTGACAGGGTTGACTGTGTTTCATCGTACAATGGGTGGTGTGGTGAGGCTCTGTGACAGGGTTGACTGTGTTTCATCGTACAATGGGTGGTGTGGTGAGGCTCTGCGACAGGGTTGACTGTGTCTCATCGTACAATGGGGTGGGGTGGTGAGGCTCTGCGACTTGGTTGATTGTGTCTTACATTATTTGTACGACATTATTTATAATCCGTCTTGACATAGCTGGAATTTTCCTGACCACATAGTGAATAACACCTTAACACCTTCTTCAATTATACTCGGCCACCATAACATGGTTGCGATTGTGCAATATTGGCGAAACCAAATAGCTCGCTTAATATTCTGTCGGGGCGGTCGGGTTGCCTAGTGATTAAAGCATTCGGTAGTCACGCCGAAGACAATGTGTGAAGCCCATTTCTGGTGTCCCCCGCCGTGATATTGCTTGCCATATTGCTAAATGCGGCGTAAAACCGTACCAACTCACTCATTAATATTTTGTCTCTATGACAGACAACAAATATTCCAGCGATAAATACCTGCAAAAGAGGAAGTTGGAATCCATAAATCAGCGATGTCTTAATTGATATTCAATCAAGACTTAGCTGTATTGGTCGTGATTGTTTTAGCTGAGGTAAGGGGCAAAACAAGTATACCGCGATTTTTTTATGTATTTTAAATTAGAAGAACTCTTGTTAAATATGATAGTTTTTTAAGCCATTACTCGTGTCTGCAACAGTTTGTGAAAAGTAATCTGTGGCTGGGTAATTTTCTGAAAAATTAATTGGTTCAATGAAGACTGGGGTAAGAACTGATTTTCCAACCATATAGCTCTACCACGTCGTAAATGTTGTGCATTTGTGCCTCAAAAAAGGAAATATATTGATTTTCAAAGATAAGATGTCACGTAAGATTCCCATCAGCAATTGATAATAATGTATTTTTTTTCATTTTTGAAAGTAATAAATCATATTTTAAAATTATTTGTAGAAGTATTTTTTGGAATGCTGACTAAGCGTCAGTACAGTTCGTTTATTGGATATAATATCGCTAACTTAAGATATTACAGTTCAAAAATCAAAACATCTGATGAAATAGTTACATATTCTAGCTAGTTTACTGTCTGCTTATGTGCTGTTCGAATTAAATGAGTCATCAAAAGACTCGACTTTTGTGTCGTTTCAAAGGGCTGTCCAGCGCTGGATTAAGTTTTTGTCCATAACGTGACCTATCGTCCACCTATTAATAAAAATGGATCATGTATCAGCATCTTTGTAGAATCACAATCTCACAATGCCATTTGTATGTTTATCTTCACTGCGAACATGTGTATATTCGTTGTTTGTTTAGGCAACAAACAAACATTTACTTATCTATGTCAACAGTGATAATGGAGGGTGCTACGTGCGCATGCGCACCCTATTTGCAAACACCTGGTGTCATCACTGATTTCCAGTGATCTATTCATAAAGTTTTCACCGCTAATTTGCCTGTTACGCCCAACAGTATCTCTTTCGCAGATAATCCCGACTGATTAATCCCTCCCATAAGGCGATCGAATTAAGTGAATTCAAACTTCAGTTAACTACGGTTATAACGAACTCAAAGGGACTACTTATTTTAGTTCCTTATAACCGTAGTTCGTTATAAGCATATATGAAGCATAACTACAGCAAATAGTCGGGACCAAAAAAGTAAGTTCGTTATAGCCGTCAGTTCGTTATAAGCGTGTTCGTTATAACCGTAGTTTAATGTAACACTATGTTCTCTGTATTCATCTGCAGGTATGGGACGACGATGTTGCTGAAGTTGCTGCTAAATGGGCACGGCAATGCTCGCTCAGCCACGAAAGTACAGAACTACTGAGAAGGGTACCAAGTAGGTTCCTCTCCTTCTCTCAAGAGTTAATATACCACTCAAAATACGTTAATGACCAGCCGATCCTTTCATATTACTGAGGTTAATCTGTCATGGCTGATTCTTACATAATTCTATAGTTAATCTGTCCAGGCATGACAGACTAACTATATTAATATGAAAGGGAAAATGAAAAAATCAGTTTCCTTGGTGTATTTTAATATAATTTGTAAATAGGGCAAATGATTATCAAATGACCATCGGTTGTGTGCTGTTGCCACGAACATCAATTGTCTATGTACTGAAAGAGTGGATACGAAATCAAAACAGATGTTCGAGAGTCATGCACAGAAAGTAGCATGATGAAACTAGAATAGTAAGTTGCATGATGAAACTAGAATAGTAAGTTGCATGATGGAACTAGAATAGAAAGTTGCATGATGAAATAGAATAGTTAGTTGCGTGATGAACTAGAATAGAAAGTAGCGTGATAAAAATAGAATAGTAAGCTGCGAGATGAAAATAGAATAGTAAGCTGCGTGATGAAACTAGAATGATAAGTTGTGTAATGAAACTAGAATAGTAAGTTGCATGATGAAACTCGAAAAGAAAGTTGCGTATTGAAATTAGAATATTAAGTTGCTTGACAAAACTAGAATTATAAGCTTGGTAATGAAACTAGAATAGTAAGTTTCATGATGAAACTAGAATAGTATGTTGCATTCCAATATGATGTCAGTAAGCTCGCTGCATACGATGACACTTCCATGATAGGTTGCGTATGTGTTTGTGTTCATAGGGCTTCCAGGTATTCCAATTGGACAGAACATTGCCTTTGGACAGGACAGCTTCTTGACGGCTATAGCAGCCTGGTATGATGAAATCGAGTTTTTCCAGTTTGGCATCGGTTCTGTAAATGGCGAGGAAGTTCGCCACTATACACAGGTAAGACACACAGGTACTTGTGGAACACCACTACAGTGATACAGTGATGTATTTGTTGTTAATCATCCAATCCTTATAACTTGTTGATCTCATATTCAAAGACTTCGACCGTTTGTATACGCAACTCTACAGTATTCAATTTATCTGCTATGCAGGGGGTTCTAATGAAAGCATAGCGTCTATATTCTTATTCATGGAATGCAAATAGGATAAACTAATCAAAGTGTCAGTGTGTTTCACCGATAATCATCACTTGTGGTGACTAATGTAAGAGGACCAGCAACTAGATGTATTGAATTAGCAGGTGCATCGCTTGTGGTAATATGTGACTATGTGGTGTCTCCTTCGGCAAGTGACTTTGTTCATAATATGCTTCTCTATACCCAGCAGTGAATTGGTACCCGGTAGGATGAGATTGTACTGTGACTGTTAACCTTCTAGCACCTCACAGGCAGCTTGGGTTGTATACTCCCCAGGGAGATGAAATAAATTGCGAGCGCACACTGATCCATTGACCGGGGCCGTACTATCAAACAGCGCAAGTGTGCAGCACTTGTTGGATATTAGGCGCTTTACAAATCAATGATGATGATGATGATGTTGATGATGATGATGATTATTATTATTATTAGCTTTATGTGTTATTGTATTACAGATGACTATTGATGCCCTGGCTAGAATTGGGTGCGGTCAAGCATTGTGTGAAATCTCTGGACATCGGGCAAATTACTATGTTTGCAACTATGTTAGATCGTAAGTTCCATAATAATTTGAAAATTTAAATACAACAATCAGTAATTTTTTCAAATCGTGAATAATGACCAGTTACAAAATAATGAAAGATAAGAATAAAATATTTCATATTGTACATATCGTGATTGTAATCTTAGAGAACCGGCACTAGTGATATACCGCGAGAACCTTGTCATCTAGGGTATAAGGTTATGCAGCAAATGAATATTGTTTTAGCAATAACCACCCAATAAGAGGACACAGGGCAAAGGTTTAAAACATAGTATTCATCTTAGGATTTGAACTCGTGTTATAGATGTTACTGTTTAACCATTGGTTACAAATATGCCTCCAAATTAATAGTTATGCTGACATCAATAAAATAAACTTTAATGTTATATTTTGCTCCCTTCATTTCAACTAGAGATCTTGTCCCTGCATACTGTTACAACTATGTCCCTAGAGTGTGATAGGAGTGATATTAGATTATACTGGGCAAAAACAATAATGCTGTAAATGTAATCATTTCTTTAGTCAAAGAAATTATTTATTGATGTTGAAGAGAAGAATTTATTCCAAGCATAGAACGCATTAAACGAGAAATTATTCGATATTATGACACTACAAAATGTATTCAGAGCGCTAAAGAAAGTTTTGTTTCACGATTTGCCTACGCTGCATTTTTTTATTTTAAAATAGAGATGTTTAAACTGTTAATGTCCTCTTACCTTTAGACTGGTATAATAGAAACTGTCATTTAACCATTGAATAACCACTATGCAGAATAATTAATATATTTTTTTGCCTTAGGTAGTAATTATATGTACATTGAAATTACTATATATATGATATGTAGAATGTGGCAGTTGGATGACTGTCATCCAGTAATATTCCTACTTTGCAATATGTGAATTTGAAAATATGACAAAAATATCAATAAAGACCTTTTTCATAATCATTTTCGGGGACAAAGAGGTACCACACCATCCCCTCCCTCAGAAAAATTGAAAGGCCATGGACTTACGGTGTCCCACATCGTATTTGACATAATTATTTCAGACAGAGAAGTACGGAGGTAAGCAAGCCGTGGTGCAAAGTTAGTGATGCGACAACTACCTGTAGCATCGGCTGCTTAAAACGATCAACTGAGGGGCTCTGCGGTGAGTTTAGTTATAGTTATGATAATAATAACAACAATAATACTAACAGCCATAACACTGAAGACAATCAATATCTACTGGATTGCATACATTCATTCTTTATCCCATGACTAAAGTATTAAACTATTAGTCAAAAAGTTAGGAATAATCAGCTTTATAATCGGCAGAAATAGAGATTTTTTATTACATTAGCCAGCTGAAGAATAGATATGTATGTCCTAAATACTGTATGCAAAAGGCGCAAAACGCACAATGTGGTAAACGGAAATATCCATCGCTCTATGAACTATATATCATATGTACTGTTTGTATTTTCTTGGAAGATTGTGTCGAACATTAGGGATATATCGTATCAAGTATCGTCTGACAAAAAGTTGAATCGTCCACAAAATGTGTATGTTGTCTATCGTCAAGAGGCCAAACAGTAAACTGCTGATGTCTGATAGCTTTGACAAGAAGTAGGGTAGAAGACAAGTGATGTTGCCTGGTATAATTACCAATAGTCTGGTATTGTCATGGAGACCAGTAGCACAAGTAATATTGTCTGGTGTCTGTTGATATGATCCCAGTAGAACACAAGTGATGTTGCCTGGTCTCTGTTAATATTATCCCGGTAGAACACAAGTGATATTGTCTGGTGTCTGTTGATATGATCCCAGTAGAACACACGTGTTATTTTCTGATGTTTGTTGATATTATCCCAGTAGAACACAAATGATGTTGTCTGGTGTCTTTTGATATTATCCCGGTAGAACACAATTAATATTGTCTGGTGTTTGTTGATATTATCCCGGTAGAACACAAGTGATGTTGCCTGGTGTTTGTTGATATTATCCCAGTAGAACACAAGTGATGTTGCCTGGTATCTGTTGACATTATCCCGGTAGAACACAATTAATATTGTCTGGTGTTTGTTGATATTATCCAAATAATTCACATTTAATATTGTCAAGTGTCTGTTAATATTATGCCAGTAGAACACAAGTGATACTGTCTGGTATGTATTGACATGAAGACGTGTAGAACACAGTTGATATTGCCTGTACTGTCTGATGTCTGTTGACATTATCCCAGTAGAACACAATAGATGTTGTCTGGTGTATGTTGCCATTATCCCGGTAGAACACAATTAATACTGTCTGATGTTTGTTGATATTATCCAAGTAATTCACAATTAATATTGTCAAGTGTCTGTTTATATTATCCCAGTAGAACACAAGTGATACTCTCTGGTATGTATTGACATGAAGACGTGTAGAACACAGTTGATATTGCCTGTACTGTCTGATGTCTGTTGACATTATCCCAGTAGTTGTCTGCTGATTAGACGTCGAGGACACTACTGATAGTGTCTGTCTTGTCATTCAGATTGCGGGGGGAGAGTCTGCCTCAACTCCGGAACATTGAAACTTGCCACATGTACATGCGAATGTATTAGTGGTTTCTCCGGCCCAAACTGTGAAACATGTGAGTATTGTCTCCCCATAGTATGAGCCATTGTTGAAGTATTACAGGTCTTGTCAGAAGCCATTGGTCGTGTATCGCATGATTACAAGTCGTTAAGTTATATTTAGAAATAACTAAATCTAAAATTGTTTTTAGATTCTCTTCAAACAAGTTGTATCATCTATTTTTCAGTCCAGTGTCCAGCAGGTGACGAATTCTTTTGTAGCGGTACCACAAACTGTCGATTCGACAACTATAAGAGCGGCTGCCCCTACACATGCGGCAGCTGCCCATCAAGTGAGTGTATAATTGTCGTAGACGACCCCCCTGAACTATCTCTAGACCCGCCTTTGAGTCTTACACTTCACGTGTGACGTGTATTGCTGGATATGTGATAATATCGTCGTTTGTAATATGTTTAGCTCTCTTCCCATGTGAAAGGCATGGGTGGCCCTGTTATGTAAGGCGTCGCATTTCGATGTGTATAGTTGCGTCCCTGACGTGCCAAAAACTTATGATCGTGTGTTCGAATCCCATATTTTACCTAATTATGTTTATAGCTTTCATAGCATCATGCTCGTAGGTGTCCCCGAGGTGATAAATGTATAAGACTGACATCACTTCAGGCGTTCGTCTCACATAAAGCTTGCACACTTTGATATAATGGAAATGTTATTCAAAGAGACGTTTCGCCCAACTCACTCAAACTCTCATTTGTATTTTAGCCTGCACCAAGGTGTGTCAAAATGGTGGGAACGTCAACTCCTTGCCGTGTCTGTGCAATTGTCCTACTGGCTACAGTGGCGACCTCTGCCAGAGTAAGTATGGATTAGCAGCACTATACTGTTTCATGTTTAAATGTAGGCATACGTAGATGTATACAGTTTCATGTTCTATTTGTAGGCAGCACTACACCTTTACTTGTTTTAAGTGTAGGCATTAAAGGGTTATGGAACGCTGGAACCATGGACAGGGTTTTGTCTCTCTTATAAAGTGTAGGCACAAACATTTCTATTCAGTTTCATATTGTATTTGTAGGTACCATCTGCAGTTTACCATTACATTTGCATTTCTTTATAGAATGTTCATTTTACCGTAACATTTTACACTTCTGAGCATAACCACAATTACTTTATGTTATGAAGTGTTGTCTGTTTATACATATTTGTATTTTGGGAAAGAAATCATTCTTAGACTTGAAAGTGTCACGATACTTATCAAGCACGAAGACGGCTGGCAAATATATCTCTCCAGCATAACAGTTTGCCGTTGGAAGCTCATACTCCACATTATTTCGCCCTGATGACCTGTTCAAAAAGAATATTTCTTTCTATTTGATTTATTTTTTATTGTAGAAACTGATAATGACATTATAAAACCCTGAATCTTTTTTGTTCTGTTGCAGACACCCCGGGAGGTAAGTATACACAGGGTGTTGACGGTTGTGGGCGGGAATTGGGTTTAATGACGCTTCGAACATGTGGGCGGAAAGCTCGACGTTGTGTGGACGTCGGTGCTCGGAAACAAAGAATAATAATCAGGGGGAATCCTGGATCCAGTCCTTCACGCCAGGACGCACATTGTAGAAACAAACACAACACGGCTACCCGTTCCCTATATCGGACGTAAAAGCCCTAAAAATTATATAAAAATAACTATATTGTTAACAAATGGTTACATTACGATATGTCTTTACACAATCTCTTGTAAAAATACAATTTTTTGGGGGGAAATAAAAGGTTTTATATATTTATAATCTAACCCTCGATATTGCTCTCTGAAAGTAGTATAAATGATGTTTTTCTAGTTTTTGTCTTTACAGCTATTTTTCATCGATGAATCAAAGAATAACGTCCATCCTTTTTTCCGTGTTAGGTTGCACCAAATCGTGTCAAAATGGCGGCACTCTCAACTCTAATGCTTGCCAGTGCGGATGTCCTTCGGGCTATGGGGGCGACCTCTGTGAAAGTAAGCTTTGTGTTTGTTTGTTGTTGTAAGACATTATTAATATTCTCCAATAATAAATGAATAATTACCGTTATCACCAGTCTACCTTAGTGTTATCAAACCTAATCCAGGATATTATACTTTCCAATATACCAAAGCGTGAAGGACACTGATAATGTAATGCCGTGAAGACTTTTTTGCCGCCAATCTACCTTGCCAGATAAATTAATTGATCAAATGTCTTGTCAACAATTTGAAAAGAAGATAAGATCATTGTGTTTTTAACTTCCTCTGCATTTAGTTTTGTTAAACAAGTTTTTATCATTAATATTTCGGTTGTAGTTTGCACAAAGTCATGTCAAAATGGCGGCGGTCTGAACACTGCTACCTGCCAGTGCGCATGTCCAGCAGGATATGGGGGCGACCTCTGTGAAAGTAAGCTTCGTCTTATTCCTTTGGCTTTGTGGAAAACCTTTACATGCTTGAAGGATGATACATTATGGAAACTGTCTTTTAATAACACTGATTATCATACCTCCATGTCAGATTGATGAGATCTGATTGGTTCACGTGATCTTGATAAAATACGATGTATCCCGCCTTGGAGGGAAATACTTTTCTCAGCGGGAGAGTAAATCCCTTATACCCCGCCACGAAGAAAACAGAATGCATGTGGATTTCTAAGCGGGAGAATAAATCCCTTATACCCCGCGTTAGAGCAAAAAGCCGCACGCTTTTTCGAGTCAATGATAGTCACGCGACAGAGCACAAGTTGACCTCAGCTGTAATCAAGCAGCTGTTTTCTATCAAATTTGAAGAATTTGTTTTAATTATTTTACTATGTCATAATAAAACATGTCGGTAAGATATATTCGTTGTAGCAGGATCACTCGGGGTACGTCGGGTTTTATGCGGCCCGCGTTAGGATTTATACCGTTTCCTGTGGCTCGTATAAAACCTAACGCAGGACGCATATATATAAAACCCCATGTACCTACAGTGATCCATTTAGTGAATGAATGAGTATGGTTTTACGCCGCTTTTAGCAATATTCCAGCAATATCACGGCGGGGGACACCAGAAATGGGCTTCACACATTGTACCCATGTCGGAAATCGAACCTGGGTCTTCGGCGTGACGAGCGAACGCTTTAACCACTCGGCTACCCGACCGCCCCTCCACAGTGATCCAGCGTCAATTTCTATTGAAACAGTTTGCTTGAACAACAATCATCATGCCCACTCACTTGATCCTGATAATCTGTAAACTCATAGGTTTATTGTGTGGCGGTCGGGTAGCCTAGTGGTTAAAGCGTTCGCTCGTCACGCCGACGACCCGGTACGATTCCCGACATGGGTACAATGTGTGAAGCCCATTTCCGGTGTCCCTCGCCGTGATATTGCTGGAATATTGCTAAAAGCGGCGTAAAACCATACTCACTCACTCATAGGTTTAGTGAGTGAGTGAGTTTCAACGCCACTTTGAACAATATTTCAGTTACATGAGCTTTTATTTTTTTATACCGAACTTTTATCATTAATATTTCTGTCGTAGCTTGTACAAAGTCATGTCAAAATGGCGGCGGTCTGAACTCAGTTACCTGCACGTGTTCCTGTCCATCAGGCTTTGGAGGCGACTTCTGTGAAAGTAAGATTTCTTTAATTCCTGTATCTTGGTGAGTCAATGTTTACGTTCTCGAATGGTCTAAGAAGACAGGCACACTACGCTGCAAATAACTGTTTAGATTGGAAAAGCTTCAGAGACCACAGCATGTTTATGACGTAAATTATTTGTTCAGAACTGTGTTGATATGTTATGGGTGTGAAATGAATCCTTTAATGGGTTTAGATCCCAAACGTGTTCACGCAAACAATCCTAAGAACGTTGAGGTGGTGAGGTGAAAAGGGGTTCAACGTCGCGTCTACGATTATTGCACTTACATAGCGACGTGCATGTGTGTGTGGCTGCTTGTAGCAGTCCGGACTAATGCCGATGTTATAATGCTAGCCCACTGAGATACCATGACAGTTTAACATGAAGACCCCACACAGACACAGTATACTGACTTATTCTAACACGGTTGTTCGCAAACGCTATACTCACATGTAAAATGTCATCTACAAGATTTAACTCCTGTGTTGCTCTGTGGTAATGTAAAAATATATTATAGCTAAAATGGATAGAATTATCATTAAACAGAATGTTATGAAAAATGAGCGGGCCACTGTAACTTGATAATACCCTCATATTGCTTGACGACGGGCAATTATCACGCCTGCTGTTAGCCGACGTCATATTGATGTTCAATAGTGACGTCATCTGGTTTGTTCTATGACGTTGCCATATTTGTAAAAGTGGGTCAGTGACATTCGTTGTGTGTTGATTGCAGTTAATGTTTCAAAGCCGATAGTTTTTTTTGATAACCAATTGTACCCATTTTAGCTATAATACCGGTAACGCTATTTTTCAGGGCATTATCATTTGCAGAAGCCCTCGGCCTTTTCAACCGCCGTCCTTCGTCGGGCAGTCAATGGAAAACCTCGGGCTTCTGCAAATGATAATGCCCTGAAAAATAGCGTTACCCTTATAATAATAATGCAATATCCTACTTGCCTGCTGTTAAGAATATGTTCATGCCCACTTATCTATATGTATGTGTTTGCAGCCTGTAACAGGATATGCCTAAATAATGGTGCCCTGAATGCTGGCTCCTGTCGATGTAGCTGCCCCATCGGAACTGGGGGAGACCGATGCCAGGGTAAGATTATTCGGGAACTTAGAGAGCGATCTTCTGTGGGTGGCTGGGACTTATGTTTGAGTTGTTTTGTTTATTTTCCAGTCAGAGGTATAGAGCATGCATGTTTTACTCTAAAAGGGGAGCCAAAGAATTGGGGGACGAGGTGGGGTGGGGTGGTGGGAGTGGGGTCACAAGAATTCTTTCTTGAACATCCATGCCCAGTGCAGGATCTGTATTAATACGACCTGGGGATACCATTTTTTTCACAATTTTCGGAATAACAGTAATACTACTTTTTTTTACAAAAAACCCCAAGGCACACCAAGAATATCCAGAGACTGGACCCTTACGAATGGTCAGGCAGTAAAAGATAATATTGTAAGCCTGGTCGAATATGGTAATGCACCACGTGTCGTTATCAAAATTTTGCAAAGAACGGTTTGTCTCTCACGACGGTTTATTTCTATTTTAAGACAAAAAAGGGATTAAATGGGATTCGATGCCGGGAGTATCCTGGGCCTTAGAGCAACAACTGCCCTTAGTCTATGCTAAATGGTGGGAGCAAAGATCGTCTTAGAGATAAGATCCCTTTATAGAACCAGACCGTGGTGGTGAAACAGTTGGTTTTTTTTTTCACATTCTACTAATCAGGCAGTTATCTCGGACCATCATTCATGTCTCCATCAAATTCCAGATTGATGTCATATCATTCTAGAGTGATGTCATAACATTCCAGAGTGACGTCATACCATTACAGAGTGATGTCATAACATTCCAGAGTGACGTCATAACATTACAGAGTGATGTCATAACATTCCAGAGTGACGTCATAACATTACAGAGTGACGTCATAACATTCTAGAGTGATGTCATAACATTCCAGAGTGACGTCTTTACATCACAGAGTGATGTCATAACATTCCAGAGTGACGTCATAACATTACAGAGTGACGTCATAACATTCTAGAGTGATGTCATAACATTTTAGAGTGACGTCTTAACATTACAGAGTGATGTCATAACATTCCAGAGTGACGTCATAACATTACAGAGTGACGTCATAACATTCCAGAGTGACGTCATAGCATTACAGATTGATGCCAAAGCATTCCACAATGACATTTCAGAGTGACTTCATGTCTCACAGTTGTGAGAGTTCACAGTGCTTCAGAAAATGACGGATACCTTTTACATGTTACAATGTCAATACACGCCGTCGGTTCCAAATGAAATGTCCGGTCATCGATTACGAAATAAAACTCGCAAATCTGACAATACATAAAGGTCATCTCCCAAATGACATCTACGTTGGATTTATCAATACATTGCTGAATATGTCCTTTCAAACAGTTTACCTTTGACAAACAATGAAGGCAGATAACTACATGCATTGGCCAAAATCAGCAATACGGAGATTAATATTAATAAAATATCCTTTTCAGAAAAAAACAACATGAATACATATTTTGATTGAAGAATACAAGGAAAAGAAGTTCATATTCACTTGACCAGGGACATTTCTGGAATACCAAAGTGTTGTTGAGCAGTTGTGTTTTTTGTATAGCTGTAGGTGTTCCTGCAGTGTCTTGAAAGTAATGATGCCAGATCTGGACTGACGGGTTTCAGTGTATAAGAGAGGTTGACGTTTGTTGCAGATGTGGATGGTAACTGGGGACAGTGGGGAGGATGGAACACAGCATCCACTGCCTGTCCCGTCACGTGCGGAACCTCTGCCACTAAGGTCGTCAACCGTTACCGATCTTGTAACAGTCCCATTCCTCTGAACAACGGCCGGACCTGTGTGGGAAGTGATACGGATTCGCGTAATTATAACTGTCAGCTACAACAATGTCCACAAAGTGAGTATTGAGTTTGCGGTGGAAATGTGGACTCCTTTTGCTTACTGTCAGCTCTTTCGTTCCAATCCATCGTTGCTGAAAATGTGGATGCTGCTGAAAATTTGGACAAGGTTACCTGGTGATGAAACACTAGCTGTACATGCAACAGCAGCAAAACTCGGCTCCATTGTGAGAAACGAGGTGCTGGGTGCTGGGTGTTGATGCTGTGTGCTGGGTGTTGATGCTGAGTGCTTGATTCTTGGTGCTGGGTACTTGCTGCTGGGTGCTGGGTCCTGGGTTTTGGCGCTGATAGTTGGGTGTTGGTACTTGGTGCCTGGTGCGTGACGCTGGGTGTTGGTACTTGGTGCCCGGTGCGTGACGCTGGGCGTTGGTACTTGGTGCCTGGTGCGTGACGCTGGGTGTTGGTACTTGGTGCCTGGTGCGTGGCGCTGGGTGTTGGTACTTGGTGCCTGGTGCGTGACGCTGGGTGTTGGTACTTGGTGCCTGGTGCGTGACGCTGGGTGTTGGTACTTGGTGCCTGGTGCGTGACGCTGGGTGTTGGTACTTGGTGCCTGGTGCGTGACGCTGGGTGTTGGTACTTGGTGCCTGGTGCGTGACGCTGGGTGCTGGGTCCTGGGTTTTGGCGCTGATAGTTGGGTGTTGTTACTTGGTGCCTGGTGCGTGACGCTGGGTGTTGGTACTTGGTGCCTGGTGCGTGACGCTGGGCGTTGGTACTTGGTGCCTGGTGCGTGACGCTTGGTGTTGTTACTTGGTGCTTGGTGCGTGACGCTGGGTGTTGGTACTTGGTGCTTGGTGCGTGACGCTGGGTGTCGGTACTTGGTGCCTGGTGCGTGACGCTGGGCGTTGGTACTTGGTGCCTGGTGCGTGACGCTGGGTGTTGGTACTTGGTGCCTGGTGCGTGACGCTGGGTGTTGGTACTTGGTGTCTTGTGCGTGACGCTGGGTGTTGGTACTTGGTGCCTGGTGCGTGACGCTGGGTGTCGGTACTTGGTGCCTGGTGCGTGACGCTGGTTGTTGGTACTTGGTGCTGGGTGCTGGGTTTTGGTGCTGAATGTTTGATGTTTGTGATGGGTGCTAGATACTTGATGCTGGGTGCTAGTACTGGATGCTGAGTACTGGGTGCTGAGTACTGGCGCTCGGTCCGCGGAGTTTACATCTAAGGAGATATAAATTCTAAGCAGTCGTAATATGTTTAACCGATATATTCACCATTATCTGTTCGCTCGTACATTTTATACATACAAGATGTTTCCTTGTATATAAGAAGTTACGGTTAGCAAAAATGAATCTCTTAAAATACGCTTACGCATGCAGTCTTCAGCCATGTTACCGTACTCCACAAAACCTGTTGCCATTCATAGTTATGCCCTAACAGAATAATTAACATAAGGTTTATTTCAATTCTAGCGTGTACAAAGTTCTGTCAAAATGGCGGCATTCTGAACGCTCCCTCCTGCGTGTGTGTGTGCCAGACAGGTTACGGGGGCGACTTTTGTCAAGGTAAGACTTGTAGTATTAACGCATTTCGCAAAATATGAAAAGAGTAGGTCTACGGTATAATAAGGTCCACGGCAGGCCATCAAGGAAGACACAACTAATCACTGTGACATGAAACATGCCAAATACAGTGAGACTTTGGTAACTAGCTCTGACCCTGGTAGTCAATACGCTCGGTCGATAGCATTGATACATTACTGTGTTCCTTGCTAGTATGAACCATTTCGTCCAAAAAACGGGGTACCATTGTTTTATATGCATGGACGCATCCTTCTAAGTACCAGATTTACTGGAAACTCATTGTAACATTGTTAACTGTTATATAAATACGAGGACCTGGTTGCCAAGTGGCATTAAGTCATCATAATGATATGTGCAAAGTTGCTTCCCTTTGGCGTGCCAAGATCCGCTGACCGTTTGGGTTGTCAAAACCATAACCGTGAATGTTTGCTTCACTTCAGGATTTCTACCGACATTATAAGCTGCATCATCGTAACTCCACTGAAATAATGTGCAAAGCGACGTTCATCTAGTCACTCTCAGTGAAAATAATTAAATATTTTCTTGTTTTAGACAGGAATGGAAACTGGGGGATGTGGGGAGGCTGGGACACAGCGTCCAGTATCTGCCCAGTGAGCTGTGGAGTAGATGCGACTAAGGTCGTGTACAGGTACAGGCAGTGTGATAATCCGTTCCCTCAAAACGCTGGTCAGTCTTGCCCGGGCTTGTCAAGGGAATCCAGAAATGACAACTGTGGACTCAGCCAATGTCCACCAGGTTAGAATTTGTAATCATCATCATCATCATCATCATCATCATCATCATCATCGTCGTCGTCGTCGTCATCATCATCATCATCATCATCATCTACATCATCATCACCACCACCATCATCATCACCATCATCACCATCATCATCATCATCATCATCATCTACATAATCATCATCATTATTATTATCATTATTATTATTGTTGTTGTTGTTGTTATTATTATTATTATTATTATTATTATTATTATTATTATTATTATTATTATGACGTACGAGTAGTGTATATAAAAATATCACAACAAGCCTCAACGTGGCGAGTGTCTTTGTCTATAACACTTTTGGTCTTCCAAACCTAATGCTCAAATTTCATGTCATTAAATCATTTTAAGAACCCAAGGAATCCTTAATCTATATATGTATTTAACTCACCTTGTTTCACTCATACAGTTTTGTAATCAATATTTGATCATATATTGTTTTGTTATAGCTTGTACGAAGAACTGTCAAAATGGCGGCGGTCTGAACGTTATCTCCTGCCAGTGTGTCTGTCCAGCAGGATATGGAGGAGACACTTGTCAAGGTACTGCACTGTCCATCACTAGCTTTCATTCCACATCTTTCTAAAACCCATGAAGATCCGGGGTAGAATCCATGCTTGCCGAAAAGGTGAATATGTTTGTCGTAAGAGGCGACTAACGGGAACGGGTTGTAAGGCTCGCTGACTTGGTTGATGCAAGTCATCGTATCCCAATTGAGTAGATCGACTGCCTGGTCTAGACTCAGTTAGCTGGAATATAACTGGATTATTGCTACGTGTGACGTTAGAGAAAAAAACAAACAAACAAACAAAACAAATTTCTAAATCTAAATTGGAATTACTCTCGAACAACAATTATATACTATTTTTTATGAACAAGACACGTTTTATTGACTATCCAATTGTCACACAAAAGCAATCAATGTTAATAAAAACTCTAAATGAAAGTGTCTTCTTTTGTTGTAGATATATGCATTTTCCTATTAACATTTACCAATGACAACTAATGAAAGTGGTCATTTAAAGGTGTAAAATCATCTGACATATTGACTAATTCAAAGTAATTTCTTTCATTGGATTTCCTACAAGAAAGAAGGTGTTTGATTGTAAAACAGAAAAATGTTCAAATTTTCTTAGAATTGATAAAGTCTTATGAAACCCATAAGTTCTATAATGTCGTTGTTCAAGTTCAGAGGTGGTGAGGTGAAATGGGGTTTAACGTCGCGTCCAAGATTATTGCACTTATATAGCGACGTGCATGCACGTGTGTGTGTGTGGCTGCTTGTACTAGTCAGGACTGATGCCGATTTATAGTGCTAGCACACTGAGATACCATGCCGCAGTTTAAGGTGAATACCCCACTCAGACACAGTATACTGACTCCGAGCCGACCAGTCCTTGTCTTATCCCCTTAATGCCGAGCGCCAGACAGGGCAACAACAAGTTCCATCTTTTAACGTCTTTTGGTATGACGCGGTCGGGGATCGAACCCCGGACCTTCCGCTCTCCGGGCGGACGTCCTACCATTAGACCACGGAGGCGGTCTCAAGCTCAGACTAGTAGTGATGTTATGTGTAATGTCCCACGCCGTCAGGATACGATGCCTCTCAAATCACCAAGCCTGTTCACCCCATCAACTAAGTCGTCTCGTACGACTGTCAAATGTTGCTTAGGACCATTTCTTACCAGTACTCCCAACTGAAGTGTTGGGGTATGTCACTGAGACGATGTAGTTGCCCTGGTTGTAATTGGATAAGATTGAGATGATTACTGAATATGTCTATACTTCAGTTCCTGAAGGTCAGAGGCGCTGTTCGTATTTCAGATTGAGATGGTCAGTGGTTCTGAGTGTTTTCCCGACCGAGATGGTCAATGGTCTATATTTCAGATCGAGATGGTCAATGGTTATGTCTGTATTTCAGATCGAGATGGTGAATGGTTCTGTCTATATTTCAGATCGAGATGGTCAATGGTTATGTCTGTATTTCAGATTGAGATGGTGAATGGTTATGTCTGTATTTCAGATCGAGATTGTTCAATGGTTGTGTCTGTATTTCAGATCGAGATGGTCAGTGGTGTTGTCTGTATTTCAGATCGAGATGGTCAGTGATTGTGTCTGTATTTCAGATCGAGATGGTCAGTGATTGTGTCTGTATTTCAGATCGAGATTTGTCAATGGTTGTGTCTGTATTTCAGATCGAGATGGTCAGTGGTGTTGTCTGTATTTCAGATCGAGATGGTCAGTGATTGTGTCTGTATTTCAGATTGAGATGGTGAATGATTCTGTCTGTATTTCAGATCGAGGTGGTGAATGATTCTGTCTGTATTTTAGATCGAGAAGGTCAGTGATTCTGACTGTATTTCAGATCGAGATGGTCAGTGATTCTGCCTGTATTTCAGATCGAGATGGTGAATGGTTATGTCTGTATTTCAGATCGAGATGGTCAGTGATTGTGTCTGTATTTCAGATCGAGATGGTCAGTGATTGTGTCTGTATTTCAGATCGAGATGGTGAATGGTTATGTCTGTATTTCAGATCGAGATGGTGAATGGTTCTGTCTGTATTTCAGATCGAGATGGTGAATGGTTATGTCTGTATTTCAGATCGAGATGGTCAGTGATTGTGTCTGTATTTCAGCTCGAGATGGTCAATGTTTATATCTGAATTTCAGATCGAGATCGTCAACCGTTATGTCTGTATTTCAGATCGAGATGGTCAGTGATTGTGTCTATATTTCAGATCGAGATGGTGAATGGTTCTGTCTATATTTCCGATCGAGATGGTGAATGATTCTGTCCGTATTTCAGATCGAGATGGTGAATGATTCTGTCTGTATTTCAGATCGAGATGGTGAATGGTTATGTCTGTATTTCAGATCGAGATGGTCAGTGATTCTGTCTGTATTTCAGATCGAGATGTTCAGTGGTTTTGTCTGTATTTCAGATCGAGATGGTCAGTGGTTTTGTCTGTATTTCAGATCGAGATGTTCAGTGGTTTTGTCTGTATTTCAGATCGAGATGGTCAGTGGTGTTGTCTGTATTTCAGATTGAGATGGTGAATGATTCTGTCTGTATTTCAGATCGAGGTGGTGAATGATTCAGTCTGTATTTTAGATCGAGAAGGTCAGTGATTCTGACTGTATTTCAGATCGAGATGGTCAGTGATTCTGTCTGTATTTCAGATCGAGATGTTCAGTGGTTTTGTCTGTATTTCAGATCGAGATGTTCAGTGGTTTTGTCGGTATTTCAGATCGAGATGTTCAGTGGTTTTGTCTGTATTTCAGATCGAGATGTTCAGTGGTTGTGTCTGTATTTCAGATCGAGATGTTCAGTTGTTTTGTCTGTATTTCAGATCGAGATGGTCAGTGGTGTTGTCTGTATTTCAGATTGAGATGGTGAATGATTCTGTCTGTATTTCAGATCGAGATGGTGAATGATTCAGTCTGTATTTCAGATCGAGATGGTCAATGGTTATGTCTGTATTTCAGATCGAGATGGTCAATGGGGTGTCTGGGGAGGGTGGAACACTGCTTCAACGATCTGTCCGGTGTCATGTGGCACTACAGCCACGAAGGTGGTGTTCAGGTTAAGGAACTGTGACAGTCCTTCCACGCTGTTCAATGGCCAGTTTTGCCAGGGAGACAGCAGGCAGTCCAGGGAAGACACCTGTGGACTGACTAACGAATGTCCTGCGAAAGGTAAACGTGTTGTCTCTCTTAGAACTAAACAACGATTACTAATTTGAAGCCTACAAGTAATGTCTCCCTCTACTTATATTCCTTTTCAAGGACACACAACTAAGTGACTTCAACACCACAGTTATCTTTTTTATAAAGTATTAAGCATTCAACAGCCATTCCGAGGCATACATTCCACATCCAGGGCCTTAAAGCTAAAATATAAATCTTGCCCAGCCCATTTCCTATGAAGAGAGTTACACACACAAACAGCAGGTCTCAACCTAATGATACTCAAAAATATGCGGGCACATTCAGTCTACGTAGTGATTACCAATCAACAGGACTGCATTTTGAAGATCATGGTTACTGGGTAGATGTAGACATAAAAACCATCAAAATCTTATACAATATTATCCAATCACAGCTGCTATATACCTCACTGCACACTCCTTCTAATTGCGTGTGGTGGGACCTGTATCAAGGCACGGCCCGACTTATGGAAGGGCGATATATTATTAGTAATGGTGACTTTAGTTGCCGTATACGGTGTCATATTAGGTTTGCAGAAAAATATTGGACGAGGCGTGAGCTTTATGACTCACGTGTAGTTCCTGTGGTATGTGTCTCCTTAGGGTAGTGACTTCTAAATAAGCCTCTGTTCACCCAGCAGTGAATGGGTACCCGGTAGAATGAAATGGTTATGTGACCTTCCATCACTCACTCACTCACTCACTCACTCACTCACTCACTCACTCACTCACTCACTCACAAGGAAAAACGAAATGCTTGGATCGGAGCATTCAGTTCGAGAAAACCGAAAATTAGACTTCAAAAAGTTTGTCTAATGCTTTTAGACTGTTCGTTTGCCATGCTAAACCTACTGGTTTTGTCAACATTTAATGTACTTTTATCCATTTACAAGCCAAGGAGCTCTCTTTGTACTCTTGTAACAAACCTACCTGACACGTACAGTGATAAATTGTTGAATAACTACTCAAACACATTCACTCCTATTTAGGACATATACTGGGCGGTGATCTCTATGTAGACCTGCGTTACGCTCTGCGATAAATTCAATGTTTATTTTTGTCCACAAGCTGGTCTTGCCATCAATGAGAGTTCAGTTCTTTTTACACCGTCGCGCTTTGCCAGTTTGACAGATTGAAAGCATTAGCGCATTAAAATACAGACAAATTCATTTCATCAATGGCTTCCCACGCCCGGCTTGACCTGAGCACTTTTTTCAAAAGGTAGTATCCTTTGTTCAGCCAGGTAAGAAATCACCCCGCTGATGACACCATAATATATACCTCGTTAAATTACCTACTTTGTATATACCTGCATGGGGTTTCAACATGGACTTGTGCAGGTACACACGTACGGGAAATATCTTCACTAGTATTAGCATGTTAAAGCTCTTTTAAACCACTATGTATATTATATTGTCTGAAAGAACCTTAAACACCTGATTCATTGCACATGTTTACATCGAAAAATGTCTATAATCACCATACCTTATGACTTTAAGAAGCGTTGCATGTACAGAAGCGCCCCTTTGTCTCAAAATCGGATGTGTCGATTCCTCGGTTGTGTCGAACTCATAGTCTGGTCCCGAGAAAATCTTACTATATTTACCACTATAATTACCCGGATGTGTCGATTTCCTGGTTGTCTCGAAGACTTCAAAGTAAGTTACAACTTACCTTGATGAGACAATTTATCGTCTTTGTATAAATTGCATGTAGATGTATAAACGTAGATGTAATATGCTTCTTCTTATATTTCTTGTTATATATAAATGGTATTTACAAGCATCCACGATGTTACTTTTGCATTTGTCATCTGATGGCTAGGTAGTAATGTCGACCGGATGTGTCGAACTCTGGTTAAGTCGAACAATGTATCTGGTTCCTAGCATTTCGAGACAACGGGGTTCGACTGTATATATATATATATATATATATATATGTATGTGTGTGTGAATATTACCGGTTTAAATATGGATACAACTGCACAAGTGATCGGCATGATTTCGATCATTCGATTAAGTTTAATATGGTGATACACATTACAACACGAATACGGATATCTCGAAAAGTCGTCATAATGCATTCCTGACCTCGAGGAGTAACTCAAACTGTTATTCAGTTACGAAGTTCGCATATCACGAACTGATTATCCCGAGGTGTTCGTATAACGGAGGTTGGCTTTAGGTATGTAGGTTTGTGTATATAGGTGTTGCTATGTTACGCATCCAGATTACATCGACTACCCTATATTGCGATGGGAACAAACTGACTATTAACACCCAGGCTATTCTTCAGATGCAAATGAACAAAGGCTCGACTACAGAGACACAATCAGTATGTCGTGGAGCGATTTAAAGGGGTCACTCTGTATACATTATCGTGTATTTTCTCAAGTGAAAAAATAGCGCGAATGGAGTCATTTTGTACTCAGGGAAGAAGAGACGGGAGCGACATATCGGTAAGCATCTTCAGTCACACCAATGTCGTTGTTTCAATCAGATTATTATTCATTGAGGATAGTTTATTTTCATGTCAATTAACATGTTTGGCTCATCGAGTGAGCTTCAATGCTTATATGTTCATGAGATTACCTGTTGTTTGACAAAGAAAAGACAAAACTAATATTTCTAACGGAGTTCATGAATGATCCAATACTGAAAACTAAAGTGTTAAGGAGGTAGTTTCGGCTTAAAATGTTATTTCTCTCGATTAAAATATTAATTATATATTTAGTGATATATGTAACATTTCATCACTAAATAGATAATGAAATTGTTTACTTTGAACTTGGTTTAATTTATGGCACAAAACGTTTAACGTCTACTTTGTTTACATATGGTTGTTGTTTAATCCAGAATGAGAAAGCAAGTACAGTTTGCATTTTCTGAATGAATTCATGATCATTCATTTTCCAGCAATGACATTGAGGACAGAGCCTGTTGTCTGTTTTGTTGTGATGACACTGGTCCTACTGCATCTTTCAATACAAGGTAAGCATACTTTACTGTTAAGTCTTTGATTGGCATTTAGAATTGATACATTAAGGAAGAGAATTATGGATGTCAACTTCTAAACATTTATCATGAGAAACACAAGGCACAACGTTTCGGAGTATATACTTATTCTTTCATGGGGTAAATAAATGCTGTGAAGCAGATAGCATATATATGAACCTGTAAGTACAACAAAGGTAACAAGATCAAAAAGGTGGAAACTTAACAAGGGAAGTCAACAGTTAATTGGCTCTAAAAGGTGATTCGCAACGGACAAATGAAAGCCCACACTTAACAGTTAATTAGTGCTGACAGGTGATAGCGATGGACAACGAGGTGTGGGAGTGGTAGTGGTAGTGGTAGTGGTAGTTGGGTTTTGTTGTGTGGGTATATAGGTCGTCTGTAAGAGCCATCTATGGTTTCCGGAATTACCTCCCCTTCAACTGTGAGATGATCGCTCACTTATCCGACACTTTGAATTGTTTGATAGGCATTACATAGAAGTTGACGGAAAACAAGGTAGACACAATCTTATGGATAACAACTTCTTTAATACTGTTAAAAGCGACGTTTCGGTATAGATCCTTTTACCGTTGTCTTGCTTGACAACGGTATAAGGATCTATACCGAAACGTCGCTTTTTACAGTATTAAAGAAGTTGTCCATCAAATTGTGTCTACCTTGTTATCCGACACTTGTGACAATCACATTTTCTTCTATCATTTTTACATCACATTACCTTGCGAAATCTACAAAGTGTAGTTATGAATGATAGCATATTCTCTAGCTATTTTATTATTCATATTCATGATTTTTGTCCAATTATCAACCGTCATGACAAAATAGCTTCTTATTATAAAAGCAAACATCATACCTCCAAGTCGGAATGATGAGATCTGATTTGTCCACGTGAACTTGATTAAATACTGTGTATCTCGCCTTGGAGGGTAATAAATTTCTCAGCAGGGGAATACATCCCTTATACCCGCCCCGCGCAAATCAGGCTGCACGTGGTTTTCTGATGGCAGAATAAATCCCTTTTACCCCGCTTCAAAGCAAAGAAGGGGACACAGGTGGCCCAGTCATCTAAGGCGCCGCCATTCGCTGTGCAGAAGTGCGTCCCTTGGGCACGCCAGAAACCTATGATTGTGGGTTCGAATCCCGGTTCGCCCCGATTATGTTTCTAGGTTTGTCAGCACCATAACCGTGCTCGTGGATTTCACCGAAGTGGTAAACGTCTGAGACCTGCATCACTTTGGGCTTTCCTCCCACATTAAGCTGACACGCCGTGATATACCTGGAATACTGTTAAAAGCGGCGTTAAACCCATCTCACTCACTCACAGCAAAGAGCCGCACTCTTTTTCCGAGTCAATGGAATTCACCTGAAATAGCGCAAGGTCACCTAGGCTTAATCGAACAGCTGTTTTCTCTTAATTTTGAATTTGTTTGAATTATTTCACAATGTCATATTAAATCATGTCAGTAAGATAAATTGGTTGCAGCTCGTCAGGCTCGTGATTTTAAACCTTATAAGTTTAGCATAAAACCCCATGTACCCCAAATGATCCTTCTACAACTTATACTGTATCGACAATTACAATCAATATAGCAATATTCTGATAAACTCTTATTTTCTTTGTAGATGACTCTTCACCGTATACTGTATATTATGTCGTTGATGGATCACATAGTGTCAAAACGGACAATTTCCGTCTGATCCAAGAGACTCTGAAACTAATTGTAGAAGAAACCTTTACCAGGAACAATGGCACCCGGGTCGGTATTGTGGTATTCGGCAGTGTTGTAACTGATGTTATTCAAGCTTCATCCAACTCCAGCTCCCTACTCAGACAAATAGACGGGGTGGACTATCCTGGCGGGGGGTCGTCTACTGATGTAGGGATACAGAGAGCGCTGACATTGCTGCTGGAAGAGCCATCATCAAACTCTCAGGCCATGGTGGTCATCACCGACGGTGTCTCTAATTACCCACAAGACACCCTGGCGGCTGCGTCAAGCTCGAAATCAGCTGGGGTGTTCATTCTGGCTGTTGGGATAGATGTATATGTCAAACAGTTCAAGTCAATTTATCGAAGATACCGGAGTGAACTTCAAGGTATTGCTAGTTCGAACGAGTCAGTGATTCAGATGGCGAACTTTGAGGAACTGTCTGGACATGCTTCGGACATTGTCACGGCATTGCACAGGTCAGCCCTCACTAAGGAGACAGGTAATGTATTTATGTCAATGGCGAAAAAGAACGAACGTGTTATTTTTTTAATTCAATGTTTTATACGTAACGTTTTTTAATGTGCAATGAAATTGTGTGTGACTTTGTTTAACACTTGTAAGCACCTTTTTACTGTGCTCCATATATACTATTAGTGATGTATTGTTTAGTTTCTCACATGTTACATGTTTGTTTGCGATGTTTAAAAGAACATTATTCACGATAAAAGTGTTGTGTAATTTTAGCAACGTAAATATGTTATCAATGTGTTTTTGTACCTAAACCAAGTACATGTGGTCAATTGTTTGATGGGCATTACTCAGTTTCGGTATAGATCCTTATACCGCTATCAAGCAAGGCTGAATAATGATGATGATGATGAAGATGATGATGATGATGATGAGGAGGAGGAGGAGGAGGAGGAGGAAGCCAATAAGACAGGAAGCCAATTAAACAGGATTAAGTATACACAGGTTGGATGAGGTGTTTAACCTACTCACGTAATCTATGCAATTGTTTTTACTGTTAATCCTCCACCTACTACTACTAGTATATATATTCTGTATTTGCCTTGCATATGGGCGCGACATACCTATATGTCGGAAAGAATACGTTAAAACCCAAACTAAGTAAGTACGTTGCTTGACAACGGTATAAGGATCTATACCGAAACATCGCCTTTACAGTAAATAAAGAAGTTGTTATTCATAAATTGTTTCTACTTTGTCAAGTGATATGATGTTAGCAAACGTGCAATGAGTTTGTTATAGTAAAGCAAGCATTAAGTTCGACATTTATATTATGTTTTGGAAAGCATTTCAAGATAGGACACTTACTGATCCAATGTGTATTTATTAGAAGCCGAAAACTATTCATCAAACATAACTTCGCCACGCCTTGTTTTGGGACTTCCAATGTCATATAATGAAGACCTGCTGAGGACGAGTTTTATTTCGTTTAATATGTCATTATCTATGTTGAGTCAACTCCGAAGGAATTATTTAAACCGTCCTCTCCCGGTTGCAAAACGACCATATTTCATACACGTTTTCATTTCTGTTAAGCTGCAGGGTCCCTGCACTTTTACACAACAGCCACAGTTTAAAATTTACATATCGTGTTCATAAGCTGCAACAAAAAATACACTATCGTGTCGCAAGATTTTCTGCTTGATCGATCACTTGATTGTCTGGTTTGTTTACAAGCCGCCGTCGCATGACAGGAGTACTGCTGTGCGGCGTCAGGCTATACATACTTATTGCATGCAAGTTGTGTGAATGGCGGGTGCTACCGGTAGGCCACATCATGCCTACTCTTTTGCGACCACCTGGTGTACATGCCGTCACTGATATTCAGTGGTCCATTTAATTTTCACAACTATTTGCCCTTTACGCTAAATTGTAATCTGTTTCGGCGGACAATCTGGACTGATTATTCTCTGTCATTGATAATTTATGCTAACTTATGTACAGCTGAAGTGGCTGATAACACACATATATTTAATATTAAATTGCTTTAATGTCGACAGCGTTAGCGTGTTTCGGTAAGCCAATATTTGTGCACGCATATCTTCTGTGAACGAATACTAAATCTCCTGTTAAGGTATATGAGTTCTCCTGTGAAGGAATATTAGATCTCATAAGAAGGAATATTAGATTTCCTGTGGAATATTAGATCTCCTGTGAACGAATATTAGTTTTCATGTGAAGGAATACTAGATCTTCTGTGAACGAATATTAGATATCCCGTGAAAGAATATTAGATCTCCTAGGAAGGAATATTATATCTCAGGTGAACGAATATTTAGTCTCCTATGAACAAATATTAGATCTCCTGTGAACGAATATTAGATCTCACGTGAACGAATATTTAGTCTCCTAGGAACAAATATTAGATCTTTTGTGAACGAATATTAGATCTCATGTAAACGAATATTTAGTCTCCTATGAACAAATATTAGATCTCCTGTGAACGAATATCAGATCTCCTGTGAAGGTATATTAGATCTCGTGTGAACGAATACTAGATTTCCTGTGAAGGAATATTAGATCTCGTGTGAACGAATATTAGATCTCATGTGAAGGAATATTAGATCTCCTGTGAAGGAATATTAGATCTCGTGTGAAGGAATATTAGATCTTCTGTGAACGAATACTAGATCCCCTGTGAAGGAATATTAGATCTCCTGTTACACGTTGGTGAAAATCAAATTGCAAATTACTTTGAATGTTCATATCACAAACCCCTTTACTCTATCCCTAGGCTTTGTGTACTGGGTGAGTATGTCATAGTTTCTCTGTGTTTCAGTGATCATCCTCAGCCCTCCAGGGGATTTTACCGTACTCGTGGGTAACTCTGGCATCTTCCAGGCCACCCTCAGTCGCGCTGATGCTTCCAACATCATGTGGCGGACCCGAGACATGGACCTGTCAAGTGACACCAGATATGTGAAGAGCGTCAACGGTGCTGATCGCAGGTTGACCATCCCCAACGTACAGCATTCAGACGCTGGTGACTACAGTGTCGTCGTTGACGGGGATGTACGCCAGGCCACCCTCACTGTTGTGTGTATGTAGATTGATACGCTGACCCGCTACATATGCCTTTATCGCTGTTCTATTATGAAAGATATACTGGACCTATTCGCCACTACAGCTTCTTTTAGGGTACGATCGAATAACAGGACGCTCCAAACAGCCGTTTATTCAGATTACACTTGATTGATTCAAGCGGTGAAATAATGTACTCTTTTCGTGATAGGAGATTGGAATGTTGACGTCACTTCCGGGACCGACCATTTGATATTCGGGATGGGGTGAGGGGTGATGGGGCTGGGATTTTCTCGCAAAAAATAAACTGTCCAAGAAAATTCTTGAGAAAAAATAAATTATGGTTCAGACTGTTGAAGAAAAGAAATTGACTGAAACAAAAATTACATTCTTCTTAAAAGGCTCGTGGTTTTAATTAAAAAGATATATGGTTTTGCAGCCGCAACTGAATAAATATCTCATCTCCAGGCGAAATCTCAGCCAAACCAGGCTCACACCCCTCCACCCCCTACCCCACCTCCCCCGAATTTCAAATAGTCGGTTCCTTATAGTGTCGGTCAATGGAAAATAACATCGAGCATAATTCCGTTATTGATTGAATACACATGAAGATTATAGAATTTCACTCCCTCACTTCGTCATTTTGTTCCAGCTCCTCTGAACAGCATCACAGCCACATTGGGAACTGATGCGGTCTTCCAGACCCGCGTGTCTCCTGTAGGGTCCCCCACCGGTGTCTGGTCCAGGAATGGTGTGCCGCTGACTGCAGGATCAAAGTACAGTTTAGTACAAGCCGGTGACATACGGCAGTTGCTCATCCGAAATGCACAGGAGGCTGACGAAGGAAGTTACACTTACACCGTCAAAAACCTCCCTACAAATGGGTACTTGACAGTATCAGGTAGGCGAGTGGCTGGACCACAATTCCTTGTTTATTTCATGTCAAGTGCGGAACCACTATACACAAAAGGGAGGGGACCTAAATATGAATATCCTGTACCAGATAATTTTACTGCCAACAGTATCCTACATTTGCTTTTCATAAAGAGGCATATCATGTTTCATGTCTCTCTGTGGAAACTTTTACACTTTGTCCATCAAGATCGTCATTTTGAAATAGTATGTCAACGAAAGAGTCTGAAGAAGTTAAACAGTTGGGTTTAACGTTTGAGTATACTAGTCGACAGAATGTAAGGACCACCCAATTCTTTCATGTATCTAGAATAAATCTGTCATGGCATGATGATTCCTAATGACTTCCTCGTGATTCCTGACGACATTATTACTATTCCTAATGACCTCCTCGTGATTCCTGATGACATTATTACTATTCCTAATGTCTTCCTCGTGATTCTTGGTGACATTATCATTCCTAATGACCTCCACGTGATTCCTGATGACATTATTACTATTCCTAATGACTTCCTCGTGATTCCTGATGACATTATTACTATTCCTAATGACCTCCACGTGATTCCTGATGACATAATTATCATTCCTAATGACTTCCTCATGATTCCTGATAACATTATTACTATTCCTAATGACTTCCTCGTGATTCCTGATGACATTATTACTATTCCTAATGACTTCCTCGTGATTCTTGATGACATTATTACTATTCCTAATGACCTCCTCGTGATTCCTGATGACATTATTACTATTCCTAATGATCTCCACGTGATTCCTGATGACATTATTACTATTCCTAATGACCTCCTCGTGATTCCTGATGACATTATTACTATTCCTAATGACCTCCTCGTGATTCCTGATGACATTATTACTATTCCTAATGACTTCCTCGTGATCCCTGATGACATTATTACTATTCCTAATGACCTCCACGTGATTCCTGATGACATAATTATCATTCCTAATGACCTCCTCGTGATTCTTGATGACATTATTATTATTCCTAATGACTTCCTCATGATTCCTAATGATATCACAATTATTCTTAATGCCGTGATTTCTAATGACATTCTGATGATTCCTAATGACATTCTGATGATTCCTATTGACACCCCGATAAGTCCTAACAACATCTTATTACAGGTGGTATTGTGAATGGTGGGTTTTCGGAATGGGCAACCTGGAATCCGGCTGCTGTGGTCTGTCCTGTGACCTGCGGGCGAGAGGCAACGAAACCCATCAGTCGCATCAGGACATGTTCCAACCCCCCACCCTCTAATGGCGGACAGGACTGCCAAGGCACCAGGGTGGAGAGCAAGGCAGTCAGCTGTCAGTTACAGAACAACTGCCCAAGTAAGTCATGATCAGAATCAACTCATTCGATACTTGCATTTATAGTGAGAAAGTGAGTATGGTTTTACGCCGCTTTTAGCAATATTCCAGCAATATCACGGCGGGGGACACCAGAAATGGGCTTCACACATTGTACCCATGTCGGGAATCGAACCCGGGTCTTCAGCGTGACGAGCGAACGTTTAACCACTGGGCTACCCGACCTCCCCCGCATTTATAGTGAGTGAGTGAGTGAGTATGGTTTTACTCCGCTTTTAGCAAAAATATTTAAATATCTCAGCAATATCACAGCGGACTTGCATTTGTAACTTAAAAACTTCCAGTGACGTCATCCCATGGGATTTAATATCCCGGGGATACTATTAATACAACTTCCGTTTAGATTGTAACAATATTGATGTTTCTCGCTAGGAATTTAGTTTGCATTTAAACACACCGTAGTGCAATGTAAAATCAAATGAAACAAGTTTTCTTTATGTTCGCGAGGATCGAACACGCAACCTTCGTATCTGTAGCCAAGTGAGTGTACCACAAGGTACAGAAGTGCTTGTAAATCACATCTGATTTTGTCGAAAAAAATAAATTATGTCCGGAAATTCTGGAAAAAAATAGTTATGCTTCAGACTGTTGAAAAGAAATGCTACATAATTTACATTGTGTTTATCATTAAGAAAAGAATCTGGTTTGTAACTGTTACTGGGAAAATATCCATTCTCGATACCAAACCCCCTCCTCATCCTATATGCCTGCGTCTCTTACATGAACAGGGCCGGTAGGGTAGCCTAGTGGTCACGCCAAATGACCGGGTTTGATTCTCCACATGGGCACAATGTGTAAAGCACATTTCTGGTGTCCCATAAAAAGTCGTTTATTTCTTATATGAGATATCAACATTATGTACAGCCTCCTTGAGGATGAGGATGAAAAGCTTTGAAATATTTACCCGTATAGAAATAAAGATGACTCTCTCAACAGAATCCGACCTCGGCAATGTCGGACAAGTCCATTTTACGAACAAGTGGGTTAAGTGTGGTGTTTCCCACATATTCTCACAACCCTCATGTCGATTACCTGTACCTTTTCTCCCAATGCCGATTCTCATATCTCCCCGCTTTTGAATGCGATCGTTCGGCAATTATGTTTATTTGCGTTGTCAAACTGCATCAATGGGAAACAATTCACTAAACACCCCCCTCTCAAAAATAACGTCGTCCACTATACGACGTCATCAAGCGAATCTTCAGAAATTGAGGTCTTATATTTACACATAAGGCACAAACTGAATAGAACGCAGAAGTGATATTTGGCAAAGTGGCACAATGGATTGACAATTATGGTGATCATTGTTCAAGTTTTTCCAGTGCTAAGTGTGGTGAGGTGAGGTGAAATGGGGTTTAACGTCGCGTCCAAGATTATTGCACTTATATAGCGACGTGCATGTACGTGTGTGTGTTTGTGTGGCTGCTTGTACTAGTCCGGACTAATGCCGATTTATAGTGCTTGCTCACTGAGATACCATGCCGCAGTTTAACATGAATACCCCACTCAGACACAGTATATTGACTCCGAGCCGACCAGTCCTTGTTTTAGCCCTTTAATGCCGAGTGTCAGACAGGGTAACAACAAGTACCCTCTTTTTACGTCTTTTGGTATGACGCGGCCGGGGATCGAACCCCGGACCTTCCGCTCTCCGGGCGGATGCTCTACCACTAGACACGGAGGCGGTGTGCTGAGTGTGGTATTAAACAACAAACAAACGTTTGATTAATAAACATGTATGAGTCGAGACTGACTCGGAGCCCACAAGGAAGCTGATACCTTTTCAATCTCAAATTATTGAGAACCCCGTGGAGGGCTGGATGGCTGGTTTCCGTACATCAGGGCATAAGTGCCCCGTACCCTTTGCGCACCAGAAACCTATGACCATTGGATCAATCCTTGATTCGCCCTGGTTTCAAGACTTCACGGCACCATACTCGTGATTGTGGGTTTCACCAAAGTCTCAGACCTGTATCGCTTAGGGCATTCATCCCACTGGCTGGAACGCCGTCATATATCTGGAACACTGTTTCCGGCGGCGTTAAACCAAACTGGCGTCTTTTGAGGAGCAAGAATACTTGTTTGAATATCGCGCTGTGTCTGATGTTTGCAGTTGATGGTAACTGGTCCGGTTGGAGTGAATGGCAGGAAACCTGCCTGTCAACATGTGGCTTAGGTGTAAGAGGAATCAGGACAAGGTCAAGGGCATGTAATAATCCTCCCTCTAGCAATGGCGGCAGATTGTGTTATGGAGAGAATTTTCAAACAGAGCGAACAATATGCAATGTGTCGCCGTGTCCAGGTAAGTACATACACTACATGCGACTACATGTTAATATATAGCAAACCGTTATGTATACGGTCGAATCACGTTGTGTCGAGCTTGGATGTGAATTCCCGGATGTTTCGAACTTATTTGGGAGTCCCAAATATCCAAATTAAGTATAAAATGCCAACAAGCAGGTCTTCTTAATGTCAATGAATAGGCCATTTCTTTACGAATATCTGATATAGCAACCCAAACTTGGAATGCAGAGATTACACATCCTTTGAAGGTATCACACTGATGTAGAGGTTTGCACATAGAACTGGCGGAAAACTTTAAGGATTGTATTTGGAGAGGTGCATTTGACATTACTTTTGCAGCGTTCAAGCCTTTGGTTTGTGTATTTCGCCACTTTTGAGATACAATCAAGCAGGCACTTTCTACCAAGATTTCAAAGAGTGTAATACGACTCTTGCTCAGAAGTTGTTTGATCAAGGTTACAACATTCAAGGCATCAGAAAGCTTTCAAAAAGTTTTATGGTAGACATGTGGAGGACATTTCCAAATTTGACGCATCAGTGTCAAAAAGAATGCTATTCCCTATTTTGACTTGTACTATATATGTTCCCGTGTGTTTTCGGGTGAACAATTGACTTGCCGTTGCATGTGTTTGTGACGGGTGCCGTCGGTGGGGCAGGATACGCTCACCTTTTCGCGAACACCTGGTACTATCACGATTTGATAGTAATTTATAAACACATGCTCATGATATAGTGGGAATGGTACAATCGACTCTGCTTTGTGCAGAGATTTCTTTTGGATATGGAAAGGGTTTGGTCGCTTTATAATAACGTTATATAACGACATTAACATTGATGTTTATTTAACTATACAAATCGAAGGTCAAATGACTTATTGTTAACCCAGTTCCTACATCTACACATCACACTCATCACTGTTGTTTGTGTCAACAACAGCTGCTTGCTGAGTGTTGTTTTGTTGGGTATTGATTCAGACAAACCATGACGCTGAGGGCCAAGTCTGTCACTATTGGTTAATTCGGTGATGCTTTCAGTGGACGGGGGGATCGGTCCATGGGGACAATGGGTGACCTCAGAATGCTCAAGTACGTGTGGACGCTCCATCACAAGGCGAAGGACGAGATCCAGGCAATGTAACTTGCCACCACCTCAAAACGGCGGGAAGCAATGTAGTGACACTCTGACGGAAGTGGAGGAAATAGCCTGTTCCGTGCCGCTGTGCTCGGGTATGTATTATGGATGACATGACATGACATGACAGATGAGGTGAGGTGAGGTGAGGTGAGGTGAGGTGAGGTGAGGTGAGGTGAGGTGAGGTGAGGTGAGGTGAGGTGAGGTGAGGTGAGGTGAGGTGAGGTGAGGTGAGGTGAGATCAGATCAGATCAGATCAGATCAGATCAGATCAGATCAGATCAGATCAGATCAGATCAGATCAGATCAGATCAGATCAGATCAGATCAGATATATTTAATTATAGTGTCACATATTGTACAAACAAAAATATAACCTGTTATTTAAGCAACAAAATGTACAATATCCACTCGTTAAAGGATTAGGAGACAGTTTTTAAAACTTGATTAAAACCTATAAATAATATTAAAACCAAGCAAACATTTGAATGTAGCTGTATAGTAAAGTACATGCATTTTCTACATTCATAAGATACGTACTTGGTATTTTAAAGTACTAAGGTGGATGCCTCAAGCACCAGTAAAGGTATTATCAGCGAGAGTAACTGATAGAAACGTCAGTAAATGGTCTTGCTGCATAATGTAAGTTAACTTGTGGCTATTTGAATAAATACAAAATGCATGGTTAAATTCCTTTGCTTTTTCTAGTACAGTAGAACAAGGACATAACGAACACGGGTAGAGCAAACTAGTGGATACAACGCTTAAAACGCTGATAGAATAAACATCACAGAAAATGAGAAAGTGGGTTTCATCTTCCAACACTTTAACAGTCCTTCTTCTAATATAAATTACGGGAAATCTGCCACATGAAGTATTATTACTATAGCTCGTTAATGGTCTGGAGAACGAAGCGCCGCTAAACCGAGCAGAGTTGCGTCCCTTAGAAACATATGATGGTAGGTTCGACAGCCATGGTTATGCTTCTGGTGAGCGGGGTTATGGTTCAAGGTTTGTCAGCGCCACCATACACAGGAACACTTGTCTTGCCTTTGCATGTGTTTGTGATGGTGCCACCGGCGGGGCAGGATACGCTCACCTGGTTTCATCACTATTGGTGATTCATAAACACATGTTCATGGTATAGTAGGAATCGTCTGTACAATTGATTCTGCTTTTAGCAGAGATTTCTTAAAAACATGAAAAGGGTTTTGTCGCTTTTATTTCACCAATGTGGTAAAGACGTGCATCATTTTGGATCCCCTAGACCGTCCACACGACCCCCTTCCCCGTCATTAAGCTGACATACCTCGACACACCTGAGATACTGTTCATCGCCAGGTTCAAACCAAACTCACTCACGCCCTCACTCACTCTAATGATAAACGGGTGGGGCGGGGTAGCCTAGTTGCTAAAGCGTTCGCTCGTCACGCCGATGGCCTGAGTTCGATTCCTCACTTGAGTACAATTTGTCAAACCCATTTCCGGTGTCCTCTCCCGAGATATTGCTGGAAAATTCTAAAAACGACGTATAACCACACTCACTCACTCACTCACTGACATGATGGTAAACGGGATCTGAAGAAACATAAGTCACCATGCCTATGGCTATATGGTTGGTTGGTTTGTTTGTTGTTTAACGCCGCACTCAGCAATATTCCAGCTATATTACGGCGGTCCGTAAATAATCGAGTCTGGACCAGACAATCCAGTGATTAATATCATGAGCATCGAGCCACGCAATTGGGATCGATGACATGCATCAACCAAGGCAGCGAGCCTCACCACCCGATCCCGTTAGTCGCCTTTTACGACAAGCATAGTCGCTATATAGAAACACTGAACATGTTGCATGGTATGAAATTGTGAAATAATGTTATTGATTCAAAGATGTATATCCGCAGATTTTTCAATTTTTTCCAAATGAACTATTAACTATCTTGATAATATTATGCAATTAACTTATCTACAAACTATCAATCTGATTTATGCCTGAAACGTTACAATCATAACAGTCAACGTAAGCATTCGCATTTATCCATATAACAAGGTACTAGTATCTGATTCCATCGTTCTGAGAAATCACCGTTTGTGTTCCCATTTCCATATGTCTGTGATGCTCTGATGTTTTTAATGTGTCCTTCTAATGGTCATCGGGGGCACGGGTGGCTCAGTCGTCTAAGGCGCCGCGATTCGCTGTGCAGAGTTGCGCCCCTGGACACGCCAGAAACCTATGATTGTGGGTTCGAATCCCGGTTCACCCCGATAATGTTTCTAGGTTTGTCAGCACCATACCCGTGCTCGTGGATTTCACCGAAGTGGTAAACGTCCGAGACCTGCATCACTTCGGGCTTTCCTCCCACATTAAGCTGACACGCCGTGATATAACTGGAATAATGTTAAAAGCGGCGTTAAACCCAACTCACTCACTCACTCACTCACTCTAATGGTCATCCCATATCACTTCCGAGACTACTCAGACCATGTTTACCAAACCAAAACAAGACATTTGTCAAAATAAAAGGCTAACAAAGTCAGCGATCTGACCCACTCAGTCGCCGAGGCTTCCACAAAAATGAAATGCTGGTAATCCAGATCACGTTCTTTGTGTACCCTCATTTTATGGAAGCTTCAGTGGCTGTGTGGGTCAGATCGCCGACTTTGTGTGCTGGGGATTAGGTACCTAACTCTATGGGTTAGAATCCCGGATTAGAATCTGCACTTTACTTAGAAAGTGTTATCCCAAATATATTTGTTACATTTGACCACTTTCTAAATGGCATTGTGTATCCAAAGTGAAAGGCTGACTTCTTTATTATAAATGGCATTAGTCCAGACATGTACATGCTGTCGGATGGTCATAGACAGTTCACAGAGCAGATAATTAAACCAACATACACACACACACAAAATAATTCATTTGATAACTTAAAAAAGAGCGCCAAACGTTCTGGTACTCATTTTAAAAAAAGAAGGAAATATTTTTTTTTGATTGGGTGATCAAAATAAATGTTCCGTCTCGAAAACTGTGACTGACTATTAATGTAACTTTTACTTATTAATATGAATATAAACTACCATGTCATAAGTGCCGTCTTAGAACCTCGTACCAAGGACGTTATGCAAACCAATACAGATTTCTCATTGTGCTTCTCCAGGTCTCCAGTTCATGAACGACTTAATCAACCAGACGATAGAAACTGGATATTTGGGAACCTTCCAAGTAAATCTTTCTGAAGCTGGTATAACAAGGGGCACGTGGTACAAAGATAATGTCCCGCTAGCCAACTCGGAGAAGATCCAGATCACAACAAGGGACACTGTCCAGACGTTGGTCGTTGTGAATGGTCAGCTGGTGGACTCTGGCCTGTACAGCTACAGAATGGACGGGATGACCACTGAAGCCTATCTCACAGTTTTACCTATAGGTGAGATTGTATCTTTCAGAAAATGTGTGCTTCTTCTTTAGCAAATTTGACCCGTGAAGACCCCGATAGAAAGTGGGTCTTCAGCAACCATGCTTGCCGCAAGAGGCGACTATGCTTGTCGTAAGCATGGTTAGAGGCAACTAACGGGATCGGGTGGTCAGGCTCGCTGACTTGGTTGATGCATGTCATCGTATCCCAGTTGCGTAGATCTATGTTCATGATCTTAATCACTGGATTGTGTGGTCCAGACTCGATTATTTTCAGACCGCCGTCATATGGCTGGAATTTGCTTCGTGCGGCGTTAAACAACAAACAAAACTTTATCCAAACCCCGGAAAGTCGGTGGTTCAATCCCCAGGCCGCGTTAATAGATGGTACTTGTTACCCTGCCTGGCGCTCTGCATTAGGGGTTAAAGCAAAAAAAATGCTGGCTCGATGTCGGTATTCTGTGCCTGTGAGATATCCATGTTAAACCGCGGCATGGTATCTCAGTGGGTTAGCACCATTAAATCTGCAAAAGTCTGGACAAGTACAAGCAGCCACACATGCTTGTGAATCTACGTCGCTATATCCGCGAAAAAATCTTGAATGCGAAGTTAAACCTCATTTCACCTCACCTTATCCAAACTCATTAGAAAATTGTATTGGAAAATATAATGATATTATATTAGTAATATTAAAAAAATATATAATAAGTTGCCCAGACTGTTTTGCACTTTTTCTTTCGGCAGCTCGTAATAGCATAGTGGTTAAAGCGTTTAAAATCCATTCTTGCTATTTGATGGTGCCGCAACATTGTTGTGATATTGCCGCAACATTATTATAATATTGCCAGAACAGTATGATGTTGCCGGACAGTTATTTGTGAAATTGACGAAACACTATTTGTGATAAAGCCGGAACGTTATTGTGAAATTGACGAAACATTATTGTAATTTTGCCGCAACATTATTGTGAAATTGCTGCAACCGTATTTGTGACATTGCCGGAACATTATTGTGATATTGCCGGAACAGTATTTGTGATATTGCCGGAACAGTACTGTGATATTGCTGGAACATTATTGTGATGTCAGATTTTACAACTTAATTTATTTTATTTTTGCAGCATGCCCGGCGGACGTCGTGGTTCTGCTTGATGGATCACGATTTGTTATAACGCAAGCTAACTTCAACACAATCAAAGAATTGCTGAAACAACAAATTAGCGCTGCCTTGCAACAGCTGGGAACGGTTAGATTCGGAATGGTTGTGTATGGGACCAACGTTTCAGCCGTCATTCCTCTCAGCTCAAACTATGCTTCTTTACGGGTACAAATGGATTCCATTCCTCAACCAGGAGGCGCCACGTATGTCAATCTAGGCCTGGATCAGGCGCGCACTCTTCTAACGGTAGATCGGTTGTCAGTTCCTAAACACATTGTGGCCATCCTGGGATCTACGACAAGCTCTCCCTCAGAGACAGTGTCAGCCGGAGAGGCAGCGCGTCAAGCAGGAATCAAGGTGAAAGCCCTTGGCATCATTGGGTTCTATAAGACAGTGTCCTTCCTCTACAGCAGATTTAAAGCTGATCTTGGTGCCGTCGCCACCGATGCATCCAGTGTGGTTGAATACGACGACATGATTGCGTTTAGTAATGGCTTCGACCTTATGAATGGAATATGTAACATTACAGGTAAGAATATTTGCTTGGTCCTTGACGTAAAACTTCACATTTGCATTACTTACTTTGCATTACGATACTCCACCCGTGAACACCCGGGGTAGAATTGGTCTTCACCAGCCAATGCTTGCCGTAAAAGGCGACTATGCTTGTCGTAAGAGGCGATTAACGGGATCGGGTGGTCAGGCTCTCTGACTCGGTTGAATCATCGCATCCCAGTTGCGTGGATTGATACTGACGATGTCAATCACTTGATAGCCTGGTCCATACTCGAATATTTACAAACCGCCGTCACATAGCTGGAAAATTGCTGAGTGCGGTGTTTAACAACGAACAAGTAAAACATTACGATACTCGGTACCCGTCAAGGCCAGGGTTAAGATTGGTCTTCAGCAACCCATGTATGTCGTGAGAGGCGGCGAACGGAATCGGTGGTCAGGCTCGCTGACTTCGTTTATGCATGTCATCGTATCCAAATGCGTAGTTCCAAATGTAAATCACTGAATCTACTTTATTTTAATAGAGCGCCATATATCATCCATGCTGAAGCAACAGCCTAATAAGGATCAGAACCTTTGATGCCAATATATTGAAAGATTAACAGAACAAACACGTTTAAACATGTTTGAACAGGTTTAGTAGTTAAACAGGTTTACATACATTACATGTCATTTGACATTAAGTCAAATATGCATAGAATGCATAATATTGATTGACATTAGATGTGCAAATCAGATTCAAAGGCAATAGCATAACATGTATGCAACCGGGTCTTACAACGAACTTGGTCAGGGTCTACACATCAAATGAGCTGACGTCTTACAGCCTATTACACCACCCAAAAGCAACATCCTAATAATTATAATCTAACACGTTTAAGCATCAAGTTTTTGAAAGGCATTTAGAAGTGATACTCCTGATGAAGGAGTAAGTATACACTCAGAAACGTTGAGTTCCTCATAATAAACAAGTTGACATCCATAAATTCTCTTCCTTACGTTTAAACATGTTTAGAAGTTATTCATGTTTGAACATATTTAGAACTTTAACACGTTTACACATGTTTAAAGTGAACACATATTTAGAATTTTAACATGTTCAGAATTCAAATACGTTTAAATAAAATGTATATCATTATGCATTCTGATAAATGTGGATAAATATTTATTAATATAATATAAGATGTATAATATATATTGTAATTGGATGTGCAAATCAGATTCACGGGCACTTGCATAACACGTATGCCACCAGGACTTACAACGAACTTGGTACAATATTAACATAAAAACGTACACCTTAACCACACTCGATTTATAGGGACTAGGAAATGGCCACTTATGACGACAACAGTCTCCGTAGCGCACGGGTAGAAACATGAAGGACTAAGATCAATAGTTCCCTGGTTCGTATTGCGCCCAGGTTTGAAAATCTATATGTTCGTAAATGTGTTCTTGCTTTGTGACGAATAGTATTTCTCTCATTCAAGAAGCTGATAATGAAAGTATATCTGATTACTATGTTAGACCCATAATTTTGTTTACTTCTCCCCTCCTGGCACAAGTCTATTTAAACAGCTAAAATAGCTTTTATGCCACACAGATATACAAAGAGACACACCTATGTATCCCCATGTAACATTTATAAAGACATAGAAATTAAAGCTCCCTTTTTTAAATCACGTACAGAGTGAGATGTGTTTAGATCCTAAACAAAAACTATTGTCCAATAGTTTGGCAAGTTTAGGTCCTAACATGTTAATGATGATTTTTAACAGTTAAACGTGTTTTGGGTAATGTACAAACATTTTTACAGTGTAGCCAAAGATATTCGTTGGCGGCAACGTCTTCACGGCTATTTATGACAACGGAAAGGACGATATGGGGCGAGTTTGGCCGAAGGCAAAAGACCGACTTCCATGCCACACAGGAAGTGTAATACAATGTCTGTTGCAGTGGATGGTGGTTGGTCGCCATGGATGTCCTGGACCCTTGGTGCCTGCCAGGAAACATGTGGCTTGAATGTCGTGAGAGTTGCTTCCAGAAGGCGGGCATGTACGTCACCCACACCTCAGAACAATGGCCGTGCCTGTGATGGAGCCTCGGAGGAGACAGAATCTAGGACCTGCACACTATCCAGATGCCCAAGTAAGGGAAATATAGATATCATCGGGTACATTATAACGTCTTTCTGGATGAATTAAATATTGTTTGTCACTTATTCATATACCAAATTATGTCTTCCCAAAAAAGGCCTATGACATGTTGTGTCTCTTTGATTCCCAAGACTTGGGCGTTGGTTAAGAGGCGAGTAACGGGATCGGGTGGTCATGCTCGCTGACTTGGTTGATGCATGTCATCGTATCCCAATTGTGTAGATCGATGCTCATGATGTCGACCATTGGATTGTCTTGTCCAGACTCGATTATTTACCGACCGCCTTCATATAGCTAGAATATTGCTGAGTGCGGCGTTAAACAACAAACAAACCAAACCTCATAATATAACTTTCCACCGGAGTTTTGACGCCAGATTCTTGCAAAGTGTTTCAGAAAGGTAATTTGTACTGTCTCTGCTTCCAGTCGACGGGGGCTTCTCCGAGTGGGGCCAGTGGTCAGCTGCAGTGTGCACGGAAACCTGCGGGGCACTTGTGGACGGGGTGACGAGACGGAACCGGACTTGTACAAGACCATCCCCACAGTTTGGTGGACGAGTCTGTGCAGGGACGTATGAAGAATTTTCAACAGGGAGATGTAGTTTGCCTAATTGTCCAGGTAAACAACCAACATACGTGGCGGCTTTAGTTCCATTTAATTAATAGCAGTTTCTGTTTCCAGTTACCTTACTTTTATAAGTGGTCTAAAATACACTGCCGGGCAAAAGCAAGTATAAGCTTAACAGTTGGATTTGACCAATAAATTACAAACGTTATCTAAACGTTCCTAACTTGAAAACACTCGTCGAAAGACAATGCAAACTTCAGATGCGAAACAACGATGAGGCCCGTATAAAATACATCACCATCGAAGAACCATTTTTTGATTGTTTCATTTTTAGCCGCCATCATACATAGGTGTATCCTTTCTTTTGCCCGTCAGTTTACCTTCATAACAAGGCGACCATCGCCCAATCGAGTCCAACGTGAAAATACAGGGATTTGTTATTCAATCTGCGTGTGCCATGTTTGTAGAATGTAGAGCTGGGTTATTTAACGCCTCTTCAAACAGAAGTTCTCCTACATCGCGGTATGTCAACATAATGTTGTGGGAGAGCTCACAGTGTAAGTGAGTGAGTTGGTTTAACACCGCTGTGAACAGTATTCCAGTTTTATCACAGTGTCAGCCTAAAGTGGGAGGAAAGTCCGGAGTGACCTTCACCACTTCGGGGAAACCCACGAGCATGGGTAGGGTGTTGCCAAACCTAAAAACATTATTAGGGTGAGCCGGGATTCGAGCCCACAGTGATAGGTTTGTGGCGTACTAAGGCGTGCCATTTTACACAGCGAATTGCGGCGCCAAAAACGACTGGGTCACAAGTGCCCCCGCGTCCATTATGACATAGTTCGGATGTTGTTTGTTTGTTTGTTTGTTGTTTAACGCCGAACTCACCAATATTCAAAGCTATATGCCGGCGGTCTATAAATAATCGAGGCTGGAGCAGACAATCCAGTGATTGATATCATGAGCATCGATCCGCGCAATTGGGATACGATGACATGCATCAACCAAGTCAGCGAGCCTGACCACCCGATCCCGTTAATCGCCTCTCACGACAAGCATAATCGCCTTTTACAGCAAGCATGGTTTTTGAAGACCTATTCTATCCCGGATCGTCACGGGTTTGTTTAGTATTTATATCAAGGTAGCAATGTATATGGGTTGGTGCGTGTATATGGGTTGTTCCGTGTATACTAATCACGTTGTCACGTGCAGTGGACGGTGGATATGGAGAATGGAGCGAATGGACTGCTGTGGACTGCGCCGTCACGTGCGGAACTAACGTGACCAGGACGCTGCAGAAAACCCGGCAGTGTGACAGTCCCGTCCCGCAGTTCGGCGGTGCACCCTGCAGCGGCTTCAGCCTACAGGAACAATCAGAGCTGTGCAACATCCCGGCGTGTGAAGGTAGTTGTTTATGTCCTGCAGTGTATATTAAAGTGCGTGAGTAAGTGAGTATGATTTTACGCCGCTTTTAGCAATATTCCAGCAATATCACGGTGGGGGACACCAGACATGGGCTTCACACATTGTACCCTTGTGGGGAATCGGATCCGGGGCTTCGGCTTGATGAACGAACGCTTTAACCACTAGGCTACCCCCACCGCCCCGTGTATACTATACTTGGATAGATCGAATGGTCATTTGGATATGGTACATTAAGAAGTTGGTAATCATAAGGGCTTAAAATATCACAATAGACTGATAATGCAAGGATTAGAAGTCAAAACAAATATACACACACATTAACATTCGTTTTCTTATAATCCCATCATTTTCAGTTGGGTGATGAAATTTAGCATCAAAATATGTCGAATTTGTTAATAATAAAATATAATAATGTAAATAAAACAATAATTGTAAAATGACTGAAATGTTTAGGCTTTTTGTAATTGCCTAAGTCATTTTACACATTGACTGTAACATATATAGATGATAGATTGCGCGATGTGTTATGGCGTGTGCATCGCATAACAGAGAATATGCCACTTCTACTTCAAATATTCAAAAACAGATCACCACAAAGCGATATTCATACACTGAATATCTTAAACGCAAATTGACGTGTTCTTGATAAGGAAAGACACATTTCACCAGCACGTCATTTAATGAAGTTACATTGGTCATTACAGGTGGTTTTCAACAACTGCAAAACAACGTCACGACTACTGTGGGATCTACGGTAACCCTGGAGGTGACGTTCTCGGGGGCCCAGCAGCAGGGGAAGTGGTACAAACAGAGCGTCCTCGTGCCAGACAGTGATAGAACCAGGTACTCCGTGTCGGGCCTTCGTCACAGACTCACCATCACCGGTGCTAACACAGCGGACGAGGGGATGTACATCTATGTCCACGGAAGAGGGAATTCAGTAGGATATCTTAAAGTTCTGGCAACTGTTGGTAAGAAGGAATTATTTGGTAGACAAATAGCTGATCGCTCCTGGGGAGGGGCGGTGGGGTAGCCTAGCTAGTGGGTAAAGCGTTCGCTCGTCGCGCTGAAGACCTTGGTTCGATTCTCTTCAGGAGTGCAATGCATGATACACATTTTCGGTGTCCCCTCCATTATATTACTGGAATATTGGTAAAGGCGGCGTAAAACCGTACTCACTCACTTCTGGGGATCTCCTGGTACCCTCATTGTTTGCGTTAGGAAATTGTGCTCTCATGTTTAACTTAGTTAAAATTCAGTTTTGCAATTGGTTACATTTTTATAATGATTAAGTAGGGAGTTATGACATTTAATCAGTATTGAAGCAATGTGACCACCGGAGCCAGAAATTGGCTTCTAACATTTACAATGTTTAAAATCAAACCCGGGCGTGACGAGCCACCGCTCACAACCTAAAGGCCAGCCTGCCGATCATATTGTCGAGAGGTAATGGGGGTACTTGTTACGTGGGTTTAAGTTCTGATGTCCCAAGTCTTGCCCTTCACGCTTGATGTCTCGGCTTCATTATTGTATTGTCTTCTTTCTGATATCAGTCAAGATCTCTCACAACATTTCAAATTCAGCAGCATGCATCATCAGAAGATGGTCCTGATGTCACACCTGACAACGCAACTCACTGCCCATCAAAGAAACGTCAAACTGCTTTGTCTACCCCATAGATGTCTACATGGTACCAGTCATGCCCGACCCGTGACGATCCGGGGTAGAATAGGTCTTCAGCAACCCATGCTTGTCGTAAAAGGCGACTATGCTTGTCGTAAGAGGCGACTAACGGGATCGGGTGGTCAGGCTCGCTGACTTGGTTGATGCATGGCATCGATCCCAATTGCGTGGATCGATGCTCATGATGTGAATCATTGGATTGTCTGGTCCAGACTCGATTTTTTACAGACCGCCGTCATATAGCTGGAATATTGCTGAGTGTGGCGTGAAACAACAAACAAACAAACCTGTCGTCCCAATCTCTCTTCTCTTCTCACGTCTCATATTTCTGCACGTGATCTCCGTGAAACCAAAATCTCTTGACAGTCCCTCCCTACAAGCGGTAGGGCAGGACATGCTTACCCTTTTCGCGAACATCTGGTATCATCACTGGTTTTCAATGATCCATACATATAAGTTTCACCTTTAACGCCAGTGGAATCTGTGTCGGATAATCGAGGCTGGTTATTCTGTGGCGTTGATATTTTAGAATTTATAACCCGTGGTGTTTTTACGATTATTTCCAGTTCATGGTGGCTTCTCGTCGTGGAGTGCCTGGGCTGCCCCTTCGTGCTCTCGGACATGTGGCGTGTCTGCCGAGAAGGTTGCGACAAGGACCAGGACATGCACAAACCCGCCGCCAGCGAATGGAGGGTCAGTGTGTAACGGGTCGCTGACCGACACAAGGACTGAAAGCTGTGGATTACAACCTTGCTCAAGTAAGTTGGACCCTTAAATACACATTAAAAAGGCATCTAAACTACCGGGCAAAAGAAAATATACACCCATGTTTGATGGTGGCTGGAATGAAACAATCGAGAAAAAAATACAAGACACTTTTTTGTGGATAGAAACTTTTTTTCATTCTTTGTACGTTTCAAAGCTACCTCTTGCTCCTTCAACGGGTGAATGAAACGTACAAAGAATAAAAGAAATTGTTTTCCATAAAAAAGTATTGTGTATTTATGTTCTCCCAACTTCTAATGCCTATCAAAGAAATTCAAGAAATGGTCCTACGATGGTGCTGTATTTGATATTATTTTCATAGTTAAGACCTTAAGTTTTCAGCGTTTCGGTGACTCTTTTCAGCCTTGTAACCTTTTGATAAAAGTTTGTAATTTGTGGTCATGACCAATCAGTACACACGTTTGCACATTGAAGTTGCGTGTACCACCGTGGGATATTCTGTGCCGACGAACCTGATTGTTCAGAAGAACATTAAACGAACCACCAGTCATACTTGTATAGTGTCTTGCCACTGGATGGGTACTTAACACTTAAATCACTGAATTTGAATAATGCTGTTATTCCAACCAGAAGTTTCGTTAAAGGCTTTGGAAGGTTAAAATTGTGTTAAGCAATCCTTCATCATTGACGTCATTTTGGACGTCTCAGTTGTATACAACACCATACTACGATCTCGCCATTGCTTACCTTAAAGGGGCAGTCAGGTAGCCTAGTGGTTAAAGCGTTCGCTCGTCACGCCGAAGACCCGGGTTCGATTCCCGACATGGGTACAATGTGTGAAGCCCATTTCTGCTGTCCCCCGCCGTGATATTGCTGGAATATTGCTAAACTCACTCGCTTACCTTAAAGCTTATGCAAGATTACATTTGTGTCTGCATCATAGGGATTTTATGAAACTTGTACCAGATGTTTGTTTTACTTTGGTTGCGCCCGGAAAATAGAAGCGTATTGATACAAGTTTCGTAAAATCAGTATTTAACGCAAACTCGTGTCTTCTCTCGTGTGTCACAGGGGACCGACCCTTTGATATTCTGGTATTGCTGCAGCGTCTGGACCAGATTTTTTTTATTGTTTAAAAGTATGAGCCTGATTTTTTTCAAGAAAAAACATGCAACAATGTATGTTTTGTGGCAGGGATTTTGTACCAGGATTAGATATTATTTAGCTAAAGCTACCAAACCAGATTTTTTTTATTATATTTAGAACTATGAGCCTGATTTAAAAAAGAAGAAAACCAACTTGTAACAATGTAAGTTTTGTGGTATTCGATTTCTTTTTTTTTGTCAACAGCTTTGAAGCATGATTATATTCTTCAAGATATTTCGGAAAAAAATTGTTTTTTCGATAAAATCCACAATATCAAATGGTCGGTTCCAAAGTAATGAGTGGAGGTTAACTTTATGCAAGTATTATATCGCCTATTGTATATAATCATCATACATGTTTTAATGTTTTAAAACTATTGCACATGTAACGTGTAACACGTAAATAACTCTCACTTTCTGTGTGTGTGCGCGGGTGTGCGGGTGTGCGGGTGTGCGGGTGTGAAATTATTATCAAATATACAAATATACATGCACGTGTATACGGAATACACACGTAGTTCTGACACCTGCCTTTTCTCCCAGCAACCGGCTTGTGTGACAGTGTGCAGAGAAGGAACGACGTGGGATACCGCTACCATCCCACTGACTGTGACAAATTCATCCAGTGTTTCTACAACCCTAATGGCAGCGTCATCGCCGTCTTCAGAAGATGCCCCTTTGGTTTCTACTGGAACCAAGTCACATTCCGATGTGCCGAGTCATGGAAGGTCACCTGTCCAATCGGTATGACTAAATATATCTAACTCCTGCCGTGCACCCTCACTATACAATGTTCTCCCCGCCCATCTCTATATGTGCAGCGAACGTTTGTAAACTTTGGTCGTGGGTTCGAATCCCAGTTCGCCCCGCTAAAATTTCTAGGTTTGTCAGCACCCGCACAATACCAACGTTATATACAGTAAACTACGGTTAAAACGAACTCAAAGGGACGGCCAATTTTAGTTCCTTTTAACCGTAGTTCGTTATAAGCATATATACAACAAATAAGGAACCAAAAAATAGATTCGTTATATCCGTCAGGTCGTTATAAGCGTTGTCGTTATAACCGTAGTTAACTGTATATGCCAGTGCTCATTGTAAATGTTCCGTTTCGGCGTTAAGCTATTCACCCACACACTCTATGAAATGTTCTTTCATTAGTCGTCTAAGGCGCCGCAATTAGCTGTGCAGAGTTGCGTCCCTTGAACAAACCAGAAGCAAGATACCTATGATCGTGGGTTCGAATCTCGATTCTCTCCGATCATGTTTCTAGGTTTGTCAGCACCATACCCGTGCTCGTGGGTTTCACTGAAGTGGTAAACGTCTGAGACCTGCATCACTTCGGGCTTTCCTCCCACATTAAGCTGACACGCCGTGATATAACTGGAATACTGTTAAAAGCGGCGTTAAAACCGAATTCAGTCACTCACTCACTCACAGTAGAACATGGCACACAGAATATTTCAGAGTGTCATACTACGACCTGTATCACGTGATGATTACATACATCCTATTCCAGGGTAGAATAGGTCTCTAGCAACTCATGCTTGCCGTAAAAGGTGACTATGCTTGTCGTAAAAGGCGACTAACGGGATCGGGTGGTAAGGCTCGCTGACTTGGTTGATGCATGTCATCGATCCCAATTGCGTGGATGGATGTTCATGATATCAATCACTGGATTGTCTGGTCCAGACTTGATTATTTATACAGACAGTCGTCATATAGCTGGAATATTGCTGAGTGTGGCGTTTAACAACAAACCAACCAACCAACCAACATACATCCTGATACAGCGAAAATGTATTAATTTGACATCCTTAACTCGACTTGTTATTTGAGCAAACTTTATGGTGCAGACAGGATGTGCAGTCGATGGTGTCAGAGCTTTGATGTCTAAATCTGCAAACCATCGATAATATCAATGTCATAAACAGACTGGACCGCCTCCGTGGTCCTGTGGTAGAGCGTCCGCCCGGAGAGCGGAAGGTCCGGGGTTCGATGCCCGACCGCGTCATACCAAAAGACGTTAAAAGATGGTACTTGTTGTTACCCTGTCTGGCGCTCGGCATTAACGGGCTAAAACAAGGACTGGTCGGCTCGGAGTCAGTATACTGTGTCTGAGTGGGGTATTCATGTTAAACTGCGGCATGGTATCTCAGTGTGCTAGCACTATAAATCGGCATCAGTCCGGACTAGTACAAGCAGCCACACAAACACATACTCGTACATGCACGTCGCTATATAAGTGCAATAATTTTGGACGCGACGTTAAACCCAATTTCACCTCACCTCACCCATAAACAGACTGCTGGGCAAAAGAATATATACGCCCATTTTGATGATGGCTAAAAAGGAAACAAACAAAAATGGTTATTCGATGGTGATGTAGTTGACACAGGTATCATAGATGAGTTTTTGACCTTAAGTTGACAGTGTTTCGGCAGTTTGTTTCAGCCTATTAGTGTTTTGACTTTTTGGTCAAATCCAATTTTCATTTTATTGCCCGACACCTAAATTGTAACATGCATTGACATGATTTGAAGTCAGTTATATGAAAGCCTAATGCCTAATGTCTTGTTATTTCAATTATTTGTTTATTTCTCGTAATTTCGATTATTTTCTCGTTATTTCAAATAACGACAAAATAATCGAAGTAACGAGAAAAAACTCTATGCAACGAGAAAATAATCGACATAATAAGAAAATAATCGAAATAACGAGAAAAAAACTCGAAGCAACGAGAAAATAATCGATATAATGAGAAAATGACCGAAATAACGAGAAAATAAAAAAGCAAAGCAACAATAATAAAATCGTTATTTCGAGAAAATATTTGAAGTGACGAGCAAATAATCGAAGCAACGTGAAAAAAATCGAAATTTCAAGAAATTATTTGAAATGCTATATAATATTTGTCTATTTAAAAATAAATTATTGCCATCGACGTGGCACCATAAGGCTATCGGCGGTATGGTCATCTTATCTTACTATCCATTTCCAAGAGAAGTGCAGCAGCCCGTGTGTGGCCAGCTACAAGATGGAGGGAAGCTGCAGGTCCTACTGGGTGTGTGATGGCAATACGTCAGAGCCCCGCTGCTGCCCCGACGGATTCGGTTTCTCCCCAGGCCACGGGTGTCGCCCCAACTTCTACTGCGATGACATATGCCCCACCCCCTATATACCTAGAGGTGAGATCAATAGATTTGGTTTTTTTTCTTTTCGTTGTTTAATGTCGCACTCAGCAATATTCCAGGTGTCGCGGAAGTCTGTAAATAGTCGAAACTGGACAAGAGAGATTGACAGCATGAGCATCGATCTACGCAATTGGGGTGCGATGATATGCATCAGACCGCCTCTGTGGTCTAGTGGTAGAGCGTCCGCCCGGTCCTGGGTTCGATCCCCGGCCGCGTCTGACCAAAAGACGTTAGACGATGGTAGTTGTTACCCTGTCTGTCCCTCGGCATTAAGGGGCTAAAACAAGGACTGGTCGGCTCGGAGTCAGTATATTGTGTGTAAGTGGGGTATTTATGTTAAACTGCGGCATGGTATCTCAGTGGGCTGACACTCTCTGCATCTGAAGCTAGTTATTGTATTATTTACACTCAAGATACTGTTTATTACTGTTTACAAACTGAAAAATATGGAACTTCAAGAATGAATTGGTTGTTAAATAGAATTTCACCCCGTGTCTTTTGATATTCAAATTCAAATTTAAATCTCCTCGGTAGCCTCGGTTAACTTTTATACGGTCGGGTTGATATATTTGATATAAGCAAACATGGGGTGAGAATCTCTTTATCTTCAACTTTGATATCAATGTCACGTGCACATATTCCCAGACTGCACGTGCAAGATAAAACACGCCTCCGAGGTTTTCGTTGCAAAAGTAAACACGAGGGTGAAGGAACAGCCCGCGGACCCAAGCCTCAAATGCTGTTTCCGACCACGAGTGTGTTTACATTTTCAACCCAAACCGAGGAAAAGTGTTTTATCCAACTTATGAACTGTCTAGATGCAAAAAACTAACAGAAAGAATTAAAAAGACATCAGTATATCTTATAGTGAAACAATAGCGCTGTCGCGGTATAAAACGAATTTGATTCAGTGGGCGAGAAAAAGTCCACGTGCAGCATGCAGACAACTGAGGGCAGTCACGTGTAAGATTTAACACCCTTTCATCACTTAGCCTTGGTGTTTACATTTTATTGCAAACCCCAGAGACAGTGTTTTCTGTGGGTTATAAGCCGAACGAAAAGTGAATCAACATTTGTCAATAGATTCCAACACACTTACCGTGGACCTTAGGAAACGGACGTAAAATATCCCTTGTTGACGTACATAAAATGAAGAGGTGAGGTGAGGTGAAATTGGGTTTAACGTCGCGTCTATGATTATTGCACTTATATAGCGACGTGCATGCACGTGTGTGTGTGTGGCTGCTTGTACTAGTTCGGACTGATGCCGATTTATAGTGCTAGCCCACTGAGATACCATGCTGCAGTTTAACATGAATACCCCACTCTGACACAGTATACTGACTCCGAGCCGGCCAGTCCTTCTTTTAGCCCCTTAATGCCGAGCGCCAGACAACGCCAGGGTGACAACAAGTACCATCTTTTAACGTCTTTAGGTATGACGCGGCTGGGGATCGAACCCCGGAACCTCCGCTCTCTGGGCGGACGCTCTACCATTAGACCACGGAGGCGGTCCGCCACAGCAGGTTCTACGAAGATATACAATGACCAAATGACAAGGGATGAGGTTACTGGAGGTTAATGAACAGAATACCAGAATATAACGAATAGGCGGTGCCTACGTGTATACATGCGAGACGAATACACTCAGTAATAAATATAATAGAATCCTCCAACGCTATTTTCTGTTGCAGATAATTGTGACAAGCGACCCGACTGGAGCGGTGTTTCCACGGCATACCACTTCCACGCTGGGTCATTCGGCTGGCAGGCAACGTCGTGTGCAACGGGAACTGACTTCGACCTCCTCGACTGTGGTTGCAATGACCAATCAAATGGTATACACAGTTTTGTTTGTTTGTTTGCACAGTTTTGTTTGTTTGTTTACACCCGTGAAGATTCCGGGGTAGAATAGGCATTCAGCAACCCATGCTTGTCGTAACAGGCGACTAACGGGATCGGGTGGTCAGACTCGCTGACTTGGTTGAAGCATGTCATCGTTCCCAATTGCGTGGATCGATGCTCATGATATTAATCACTGTATTGTCTGGTCCAGACTCTATTATTTACAGACCGCCGTCATATAGCGGAATATTGCTGAGTGCGGCGTTAAACATCAAACCAAATGTTTGTTTGTTTGTGTTTAACTCCGCACTCAGCAATATTCCTGCTTAAATATGACGGCGGTATGTAAATACTCGAGTATGGACCAGACAATCCAGTGATTGACATCATGAGCATCGATCCACACAATTGGGATACGATGACATGCATCAGCGAAAGAGCTGGAACGGGTAACTCGGGTACCCGGGTCGGGTGGGTACTGAGTAGGACCCGGGTACCCTCAAAACTACCCGGACCTGTGGTTAGTCACGTGATATATTGTTTAATGACAAAAATTATCTGGAACTCTATGGTTACACTACAAGTCACTAATGTTCGCTTTCTGACTATGCACCCATTCCTTCTGATTTTTCATGTGGTTGACTTAATTCAGCTTCAGTGTATGAATGACCCGATTGTTTCATACATGTATCTAAATACTCTCTCTCTCCTGAGACCTACAGTGGGTACCCGGGTAGGGTCGGGTAATAGGGGGATGGGTACCCGGGTAGTAAATTTGGACTCGTCCCAGCCCTAATCAGCGAGCCTGACTACCCGATCCCGTTAGTTGCCCCTTACGACAAGTATAGCCGCCTGTTATGGCATTCATGGGTTGCTTAAGACCTATTCTGACCTGGATTATCACGGGCTGTATACACAGTAACACATCGGTGATACGGAATGGGGACTTGTGAATTTATTTTAAAACGGATTGGTGGAAAGCGGGGGTGTTTGAAAACGGTCGGAGGTCGTGAGCGGGTACTGGGAGCGGGGAACTTGTGCAGGTGGGGGTGGTGAGCGGGGAACTGGAGGCAGGTGGGGAATTGGGGTTCGGGTGGGGAGGAGAAAACTCGGAGCGGGTAGGGATGAGTAACAGTTGGAGTTTGTTTGGAAAAGTTCGGGTTGTCAGCGGGGTACAGGTCGCGGGTGGGGAAGGTGAGTGGGTTGGGTGGTCAGTGGATGGTGATGGGGAGCTGGGTACTAGAAGGCAGCGGGAACTGTGAGGGGGTGGGGGAAGGGTAGTGGTGAACATGGAGCGGGTTGGGGAGGGTAGTGGGGAACACGGGGCGGGTGGGGGAGGGAAGTGGGAAACTAAGATCGGGTGGGGCAGAGTAGTGGGGAACTGGAAGCGGGTGGGGTCGAGTAGTGGGGAACACGGAGCGGGGGGGGGAGGGTATTTGGAAACTGGAAGTGGGTGGGGCAGGGTAGTGGACATGGGAGCGGGTGGGGGAGGGTAGTGGGAAACTGGGAGCGGGTGGGGGAGGGTAGTGGGAAACTGGGAGCGGGTGGGGGAGGGTAGTGGACATTGGAGCGGGTGGGGCAGGGTAGTGGACATGGGAGCGGGTGGGGGAGCGTAGTGGGAAACTGGAAGCGGGTGGGGCAGGGTAGTGGACATTAGAGCGGGTGGGGAGGGTAGTGGGAAACTGGAAGCGGGTGGGGGAGGGTAGTGGACATGGGAGCGGGTGGGGGAGGGTAGTGGGAAACTGGGAGCGGGTGGGGGAGGGTAGTGGACATGGGAGCGGGTGGGGGAGGGTAGTGGGAAACTGGGAGCGGGTGGGGGAGGGTAGTGGACATGGGAGCGGGTGGGGGAGGGTAGTGGGAAACTGGGAGCGGGTGGGGCAGGGTAGTGGACATGGGAGCGGGTGGGGCAGGGTAGTGGACATGGGAGCGGGTGGGGGAGGGTAGTGGGAAACTGGGAGCGGGTGGGGCAGGGTAGTGGACATGGGAGCGGGTGGGGCAGGGTAGTGGACATGGGAGCGGGTGGGGGAGGGTAGTGGGAAACTGGGAGCGGGTGGGGCAGGGTAGTGGACATGGGAGCGGGTGGGGCAGGGTAGTGGACATGGGAGCGGGTGGGGCAGGGTAGTGGACATGGGAGCGGGTGGGGGAGGGTAGTGGGAAACTGGGAGCGGGTGGGGCAGGGTAGTGGACATGGGAGCGGGTGGGGCAGGGTAGTGGACATGGGAGCGGGTGGGGCAGGGTAGTGGACATGGGAGCGGGTGGGGGAGCGGGCAACATGGAGCCGGTAGGGGCGGGGAACTTGGAACAGATCGGGAGTAGTAAGAAGAGAAGAATAAAGTTGGCAACGGGGAGTGGGCGATCAAGCAGCACGGTCTAGTTGGGATCGGGAACAGGATGCGATGGGATTGTGAGTGTGAGTGTGGTTGAGTGACTTTCCATGACTGACTAGAAAGTCACGCAAAGAAACACCTCATAATTTCATTTTCAAATCATCTTGCAGAAACCAGTAGTCCTAGTCATGCGCTTGACTTTGCCTCTGATACCTCCCCAACCTGGCTGACCGCCACCAACGTCAGCATCAACACCGGCATGGCCAACCTCGACGCAAGCAGCAGCGTCTACCTCGACTTGAAGATGACAACCTCCACGCCAGTCACAGTCCGGTTCCGCTTCAGGGAAGCCGCTGCCCCGTCAGGGAGTAGGGTACTGATCCGAAGCAGCAACTGCAGACGAGGCAACAGTTTGCTCCTTACCGTCGACGACGATGGTGTACATTTTAACATATGGTCGTGGTATGGGGACATTACCAGGATGACCATTTTTACTCAGGTATGCTGATCATTTTACTTTTTCACCTTATGGCGTGTACGTATATACAAGGGTATGTTGTCCGTGGACCACCTCCGTGGTCTAGTTGTAGAGCGTCCGCCCGGAGAGTGGAAGGTCCGGGGTACGATCCCCGTCTGCGTCATACCAAAAAACGTTAAAAGATGGTACTTGATGTTACCCTGTCTGGCGCTCGGCATTAAGGGGCTAAAACAAGGACTGGTCGGCTCGGAGTCAGTATACTGTGTCTGAGTGGGGTATTCATGTTAAACTGCGGCATGGTATCTCAGGGGACTAGCAGTATAAAATCGACATCAGTCCGGACTAGTACAAACAGCCACACACACACGTACATGCACGTCGGTGCAATAAACTTGGACGCGACGTGAAACCCTATCTCACCTCACCTCACCTCACCTCACCTCACCTCACCTCACGTTGTCCGTGACCGATTCAATCAGTTGGCACCACTGGCGTTCCGTACATGTAGGAGGATTTTGTCCGAATACCTCGATTGGCCTTATTGCTGTCCAATTTACTTTACCGCAAAAAAAACATCTTGTGTATAATTCGTATTGTGTTATAAGAGACGATATACTACCAATTGTAAACATCTACATTTTTTGTATGGATAACGTAACAAATCGTAACGTAACAAATTTCGCTCCCGTAAGTCATCTCGGCAAACATTTGGAAGAATCAATGTTTGAAATTGTCACGCACACAATGAAAACACGAATACACGATACAACCTTGTGGTTGTCGTGACCAATTATCTGATGTCTTTTCCCCCAAACTATTTACGCCTAATTTTTATTACGTTTGAAAAAAGAAGTTTTTTTCAAAAGCATCTGTCACGCTGTATGGCTTGAATCGTCAAGAACACTTTCCAAAATCATAAATAAATATCATAAATATTTAGGCAGAGTCCGATTCCTACAATACCAGAAGCATGTGTTTCATGAACCGCTATCAATTAGTCATACTGGTCGCGAAAGTGTAAGCAAACACATGCAAAGGCAAGTCAATTGTTTACCCTACAGAACACGGGAACATATGGCACAATTTAAAATAGGGAATGGCATCGGACATCATTTTTGTCACTGATGCGTCAAATTTGGAAATGTACTCATGTCTACAACAAAAGGTCTTTGAAAGCCTTTCTAAGGCCTTTGTAAAAAGTCGTTCCACGCTCTTGGAAAACTTCATTGAAATAGCATCCTCGATTCTACGTGAAGAAGTTGTGAAATTTAGACACCAAAGGCTGCAGTTGCTGATATGATGCCTAACTATTGGAAAGCTGATGGAATTTTGTAATATCGTGTGATATCACTACCCCAATATTGCTCCCGCCTAGGTGAGGTGAGGTAAAATGGGGTTTAACGTCGCGTCCAAGATTATTGCACTTATATAGCGACGTGCATGTACGTGTGTGTGTTTGTGTGGCTGCTTGTACTAGTCCGGACTGATGCCGATTTATAGTGCTAGCTCACTGAGATACCATGCCGCAGTTTAACATGATCATGAATACCCCACTCAGACACAGTATACTGACTCCGAGCCGACCAGTCCTTGTTTTAGCCCCTTATTGCCGAGCGCCAGACAGGGTAACAACAAGTACCATCTTTTAACGTCTTTTGGTATGACGCGGTCGGGGATCGACTCTCGGACCTTCCACCCTCCGGGCGGACGCTCTACCACTAGGCCACGGAGGCGGTCTCCAGCTCTGGGTAGGTAGCAGAACAAAGCGTGTGGAATCGCGCGGTGAGTTTGTATTCTTGAGGCTGTGTTTCTGCCATCTTTGTGTTTCTTCTCCAGGGCATGTCACGGTCGGAGTGGACGACTGTCAGCATCATGTACGATGGGCGAGAGCTGATGGGTGCGGTTGCCTCTGGCGCCAATGTCTATATATCCAAGATATTTGGTAAGACAAGAAGTGAGAGGATGGGGGTTACTTAGAAAAGTATCATGTTTGTTTTGTTTGATCCGGGTAGACAAAAGGTCTTCACCAATCCATGATTGCCGTAAAAGGCGACTAACGGGATCGGGTGGTCATCGTATCCCAATCTATGCCCATGATGTCATTCACTGCATTGTCTGGTTCAGATTCGATTATTTACAGACCGCCGTCATAAAGCTGGAATAATACTGAGTGCGGTGTTTATCAACAAAACAAATTAACCAAACGTAAGACGTCTCGCACGGCATCCGTAGTGTGGAGCATATGGCCCCTTGCAATTCCAAGATTTGCTTTTAATATAATTTTAATATCCAGATAGTCTCTATTTTATCTTGCAATGCTCAAAACTCTTCCACTATAGTCGTCGGTACACAATCATCGACATGTAAACATATGGTCATGATGCAAATATTATTTTATTCCCCAAAGCTTCTGACGCTTACATCCTTGAGTGTGGCCTGCATTTTGGTACAGACGAGTCGTCAACAACAGCATCGGCGTTTATCGGTTCCTTAGATTATGTAAGTTTACTTTGAGTATGGTTGTGAGAATTACCTTCACAGCTGCTATATACAGGGGTCACTTGGGCATGGGGGCCCAGTCGTCTGAGGCATCCCAATTTGCTGTGCAGAGTTGCGCCCCTTGGACATGCCAGCAACCTATGGTCGTGGTAAAGAATGCAGGTTCGCAATTTGCATGTTTTTTGGTTTGTCAGCACCATATCCGTGCTCGTGGGTTTCGCCGAAGTATAAAACGTCTGAGACTTGCATCAATTTAGGTTTTCCTGCCACATTAAGCTGACACGCCGGGAAATACTGTTACAAGCAGCGTTAGACCAAACACACTCCCTGATGTAGACGAACTGCCGGAAGAATAAACGTAAATGGGAACAGAAATTACATACCCGAGTTTGATTGTGGCTAAAAAGGAAAGCAACAAGACATGGCTATTCGCTGGTGATGAGTGTTCGTGGATATCATGGTTGGGCTTTGGACATTACGTTGTGTTTCGGAGACGTTTTGATCACGGGATCAGGAAGTTTAGCCGAACGTACATGTGCATAGTGTTTGTTCATTAAGCGGTCAATGCACGTAAAAAGTATACTGTCAATGACAAATTAATTTGATTTTCTATTATTGAGACTTTAAGGGCTTCAAGTCTTGACGACTAAAAAAAAATGTCTTATTGTGATTGCTTTAGTTTCACTCACACACACACACACACACACACACACACACACACACACACACACACACACACAATGAGTGGGAGGGAGTGCGTGTATATTAACGCCTTCTCACAGGGAACATGGAACGCAAGCCGTAGACGTTTATTATTTTGCCGAAACCAAAGATGACGTGTATGGTGCTGACTGACCCAGGATAATAATCGGGCCGAATTTGGGAATGACCAGCGAATCCTGATATTGCTAAGGGACGCAACTCTACACAACGTCATCCCGGAGAATCAACAATTATCTGACGAGCAGATTCCATAAGGCTGTTACGGCAAGATAAGGATCCAATTTACATCAATCGATCACAAAAAAACAATAATGACACAAGAGGTGTAAAGGGTAAGCGTGCAGCACCGCCACAATATTTGCGTCCAAAGGTATGAGTTTGTCTGTTGCCTGGTGCCACACAAAAGTAGTTCTGCCGTGCCATGGCATCCTGGAAACAAACCAATGACGTAATGGACCCAAAACCTCCTTTGACAGTGCCTTTACTGTTTTTTAAACAAGATATGTAAATTTGGAATAACGTCTGTCGTGTGCAAGTGCATGTCCTCCTCTACTGGTAGCACCCACTACTCACAATTTCGACAAAACTAAGTGTCTAAAAAAAAAAAGTTGAGTTAACCAGCTCCTTTGCTTTGCGTTTCAGTTACACGTGTTCCGCAGTAACCCTGGGTCCTTCTACTGAAACAACCACAGTCAGAGGGAAGAGGAACCCTAACCTTTGCTGCAGATTGCTGGGAGATGGCATTAAGATGATTTATTCCTTCACATCCTTGCTATGTCTATAGGAAGTTAATATATTTTGATGAAAGCAATGGTATCCTCCTGTCCTTCCATTTGTATGAAAATAACGCAACATAGCAACACGAACCGTGACGGTGCAAATTCCATGACACCACACTCCTTGCCAGTTTCTGGGATCAGCGTCCGTCTCATCATCTTTCTACAGCGGGATGAAATGGACCCCGACGTCAACCCGTTATGGGTGACGAATCAGTCACTTTAATATCGGTGTATATTTTTTTAATATATCGTTTTCACTATGTCCATAATTCTTTTTTAAATATGTATTTTTATGTTCCAATAACACGTACATGATATATTATGTCACATATTTTGTTTACACTATAATTCCGAGTGAATTTACATTTGGTAAATACTTACCTTTGTACCATGCATTTTTTGTGATTACCTCATCTGCACTGTAGCTGTACTGAGAATATCTGTATATTATGTACATTGAGTAAAGAATAAAGCATGATGTAGATAACCTGATCGCAAATATTTCATAATTCTTTGTATCATACTTCCTCATATTGCTAATATTGAAATTCTCAATTTCTAATTGTTATTGCTAGATATCCTTTCGAGAAACAATTTGACAATTCAGTTATAGAATCGGTCTTAAGCAACCCATGTTTGAGGCAAAAGGTGACTGAAGAGGCGGTCATGATCAGGCTCGTTGAATTGGGTCATGCATGTCATCATACGCCGATTGCGCAGAACGATCCGAATGATGTCAATCACTGGATTGTCTGGCCAGACCCGACTATTTACAGGCCGCCGTCTGCAATATACCTGAGTGCGGCGTTAAACAAAAATAATAACATGAATAAAAAATAATGTGGTCTCTGTTTAGATTTGACCCCCCTTTTAGCAACATTCCAGCAACATCTAGCAACATTCTAGCAACATCTAGCCGGGACCACGATTGGCTTTAGGCATTGTACACATGTAAAAGTGACCACTCTAACGATCTACATGCGCCACATTTGCAGACACAAATAAGCAAAATATCACCTGACGAGTGTGACTATTTATACCACGTGTACATGCAATTTGTTTACCAGGTCTTTGAAAGGCATTTAGAAGTGATTCACATAAGGAAAAGAATAAATGGATGTCAACTTCTTTATTATGAGGAATATGATGAAGGAATAAACATATACCCCGAAACGTTGTGTTCCTCAAAATAAAGAAGTTGTCAACATATTCTCTTCTTTAATTTGTTTACCGGTGACAGAGCCACGACTAGTAACGCATCAAGGCCTTAACTTTCATGACAACGAGTAACGACAAGATCGTAAATAAACATACATCATTATTGATTACAATGTACTCATCATGCGTATTTATAATGAACAATGGCCACGCACTGGTAGATGTTCATGGAACGATACCCAGTTAACGCACCAGTGGGTATTCAAATATATATGCAGGCGTATGTTTGTGGTCACAATACCATCTCATCTTCACGGGTACCAAATCACTACTCAGAGACCGAATTCAAACAAAAAACGCCTCTTGCGAAAAGAGCTACCACGTGTTTTATGACCTGTGTCAGGCTATCGACTGAAATACATTTCTTCTCCTCACATCACCTGTGATTGATATTCTCCTCAATGGCTGTGTAAATGATTAATCACCTTGGCCGCCTTACATGAATATCGATTAAACTCACACAGGGGAATACAGACTTGAATATGCATGAACAGTCCATGCAATGTCCTGGTAATGGCTGCCGAGTTGGAAGAAGGGTCGTCAGATTATATGTTGAATCGAAAATGCAACCGAATCCGTTTCGTTCAGATTCCCTGTTTTGAACATAAAGTAAGATTGTAAACAACCCAATTCTATCCATATAGTTCATAGGGCGTTTAATGTCTATTGAATTTAGAAACTAGATCTGCCACAACTTGAACCAAAGGTAGTCATCTATCTTGTCCAAGGTCTCTGCATGATCTTCACTACACACCAGAACACTGTCGTGAAACAACAGCCAACCCACAGATATCAGGACGTTCATTCAACACTCAGGGCGAACACAACTGCCTGCAGCACAAAGCCTGTGTTAAAGGGGCAGATTTCCACCCCAGGGGTGCAGGTCAGGATGAGGTGAAGGCAGTGGGATGTAAGGAGACAAATACAAGCGACAAAACCCTTTCCACAGCCACAAGAAATCTTCCGAGTGCATCATGGGAATGTGTTTCTGAAACCTTATCAAATAGTGATGATACCAGGCGTTCGCGAAAGGGTGATACACATTTAATGTTGGTATATATATACGGGTATGGTACACACACACACACACACACACACACACACACACACACACACATATATATATATATATATATAGAGAGAGAGAGAGAGAGAGAGAATGTGTATTTGTTTATATATATATATATATATCTGGCTGTCCATCCATTCATTCATTCATTCATCACTCTCTCTATGTATAGATGTACACATATATAAATATATATATATATATATATATATATATATATATATATATATATATATATATGTGAGTGTTTGTTTATATATATATATATATATCTGATGATAATGAGATGAGAGCGAGATAGAGATAGCTTATTGACCCTATATATTGTCACGCTATTTACGTTTAAAACATTAAAACATTAGGTGGGTTATATACAATTGGCGATAGTATACAAGTATAAAAGTAACGCCCAGTCACATAGGGCTTATGCGACAGAAGAGATTATACCACTGGCTACATGCTTTAACCCCCTTATTTTACCATAAACATTGCGTGCTAGGTACCCATTCTTCCCCGATGTCCCCCGGGGTTTAATGATCTTGGAATTGTTGTCATTTCGTGATGGAGTTCGCGAACCCTGACACGACTCGAGCTGCGCAGCGAGAAAATGAAACCAGTTGAACATGTCGGCCTGCCACACTGCATGATGATTGAAGCGAGGCTCTGTCCCACATACCCGTTTAACCACCCGGTATATTGATTCTATTGCTGTTTTGATTGTGGAAAATATACATAGGCATACAAGAGAGTCGGGAAACGCATACAATACCCAGTGCGGTTATACAACGCTATTCAGTTTAACGGTAGCTGACTACGTATTTCGTGACGCACTGCATAGTGGACTGGGTGTGACGGAATGCCGGCTTGTTGAGACCTAACCGCTACTGAAACAACGCCTTGGAAGGCACAGGTGATACGTATACAATCCATGCTTAGAGGCTTCACCTTCAACATCAGAGGTAAGACTTTTGTCGTCAACGTAATGCGGTAATACTATTTCTATGTCTTAAATATTACGGATGTTCGTTTTTGACAAATCTGTTTCAACAGACATGTTTCTTGTCACCCACTCTTGTTGACTGGTTCAAGGTTTATTAGTAATTTTATAAGATAAAACATGAATTACGTTGATAAATATGTCAGATGTTTGAGTAGCACTCGTTTCGTTACAGATGACGTCCCCACAGCAATACCTAATTGTGGCAGGATTTTGTCTACTTATCAGCCTACAAGTCACTTATCAACAAAATGGTAATATTTATTTTAAAATGTACACTTTACAATGACAATTTACATACATATTTTGTAGGTTTTTGTTCGAAAAAACATGAATGAGTAATAGTGAGTGTGCGAGTTGTGTTTCACGCCCCTATGAAAATTAGTTCTATTATATCACGGCGTGACATATTGATATAGGAGGAAAGCCTAGAGAGGCGTTTACAACCAACGTGAAACCGACTAGCACAGGTATGGTGCTGACAAACTATTACAACTGGGAAAACATTGATTCCACTCAATCTTACACGTTTCTAGCACGATTATGAGAAGGCATAGTGATCAGGTGAATGTTCTGGAATCTGACAATACCCCGTTGTTCCTCCGCAATCCTCTGTAGGTCAGCTGTAAATAACATTGAATCTGAACGCGCCCTATACCCGCCGAACAACTTGGGACATTGACAATAAAACGTAACACTTCAAAGGGGTATTCACGCATATATCCCTTTGACGGGAAAATGGTACGGAATGTCATTGACAACCGACAATCCCGGGTCGGTGTTGACAACGGCCCCCTTCCCAAACGGGTGTGGGTATTGTTCCCCGTCGGAAATGACAGCGAACAGACCCGATTGACAGCCTCAAGGAGACACTGACGGTTGCATTCACCTCGTGCTTCCCGCTGTGCCGATTGTTGACGCATTAACGTTACGCATAGGCTGCACTTAAGTATTCCATAATATGAGTCATGTGGGAAATATTAGGAACAGGTTTACTGTGCCTTAGAGCCTAAAGGAGTTATCTTTTAACTGATAATAATTTAATGACATTCCGCGCACAGCCTTTTATGTTTACATAATGTCGAAACGCCCTTCGCTTTAATACAGAACTGATTCTTGTAAGTATAGGACGCGGAAGAAGTTACTTACAATAACGTCTTTGAAATAAACAGGTTTAGTCCTCCCTTGCATGAATGAACTTTAACTGAGCCTGTGCTATAAACATAGCTATCAAGATTTCTAGACGGCTATACCTGATGATAATACTCACCTGTCTGAAACATTATTTATTGTCGGAATTGAAGATGTCTGAAACATTATTTATTGTGGGAATTGAAGATGTGTGCTATCTATGCTGAGTCAACGACAAAGATGTGTTTGAAGCGTGACTTTAAAACTTCGCCCTACTGAGTTGCAAAACGAAGATATTTCTTAGTGTTTTTCGGTACTTATTAGCGGCAGAATCTCTGCACTTGTTGTACACAGAAGACGTAATTCAAAATTTACAGACCGTTTTTATTTGTTTTAACAAAATTAGAAATGGTTATCTCATGTCACTGGATTTTCTCGTTCATCTATCACTTGATTGTCTGGTTTACATGCTGACGTCGCATGGCAGGGGTACTGCTATGCTGCGTTAGGCATGAATACGTTTTTATACAAATTGTATGAATGGCGGGTGCTACCTGTAGAGCAGGACATGCTTACCCTTTTCGCGAACGCCTTGTGTCATCACTGTGTTTCAGTGGTCATTCATATAATTTTCACAGCTATTTGCCCTTTACGCCAAGAGGAATCAGTGTCGGCAGAAAGACTAGGCTGGCTATTCTCTTGCATTGACAGTCAATATTCGTATGTCAGCATTGCGCCTTTTTTCTAAAAATGCCATATCGCTATCTATCGTCACAAGCGGGGCGTTATAACGAGGTTATGCAGATTACTTGTCTATAAATACCGGGAATAAGAAAGTGTTCACCGATGTTTGATGGAGGCTGAACATGAAAGAAACAAGACATGGTTATTGATGATGGTGATGTAAATTCATGCGGGTATCATATGCAATATTACATGCGTCATCTCAATGAGTATCGCACAACAGGTGACGTGCGCATGCATGACGTCAGGAAGTAACATGTTCGCAGGACACTGTAGTGGGCAGAGTAAAGTGTGGATTTTAAAGTGTATGCTTTCTGTTAAGCGGCAGTTAATATTCATGCAATAATTATACGTTTAACAGAAGGATGGATATAACTCCTTTTTGTACCTCTCTCACTCACCTACCTACCCACTCACTCACTCATCCCCTACCCTTACACTCACTCACTCACTCACTCACCTACCTACTCACTCACTCACTCATCCCCTACCCTTACACTCACTCACTCACTCATCCCCTACCCTTACACTCACTCACTCACCCATCCACCAACTCACTCACTCACTCACTCACTAACTCACTCACTCACCTACCCTCCCATTCACTCACTCACTCACTCACCTACCCTCCCATTCACTCACTCACAGAAAATCAACGTAACCAAAAACATGATATATCCAGCCGTACATTAAAGGCTACAATAGAATCTTCATCCTAAATGAACAAATAGTCGTAGCTTTGTGTAACAATTCCCTTCAACACAAATTCCCAAATGCCACACGATACCGGAACAAACCAACGTCACCTCGAACGCCTTCAAGTTTTCCCTTTACAGGTTACTTACTTTTATTAAATAAATATACGAATAAACTATGAGTGAATTATGTATATTATTCAAACGTCCTGAAACGTTCTTCATCAAATTGTGTATCTCAGTGTTTCAGCAATCCTTGACAGATACCAACGTTGAGCCAGGAAGTTTCGGTAACCTTGTACTTCGAGTCAGCCCCGAGATAACAGATGCGGGACAATGGTTTAAGGACGGAGTAGAACTGTTTGATATACCCGGCAAACTGCAAATTGCGGTTTCTGGTCAATTACGTCAACTGGTCATCTTTAGCATTCGTGTGTCTGATACTGGGCGATACAGCTTCAGCCTTCGGGGGCAGACCACTTCAGCCTTCTTAACAGTGGGAGGTAGGTGATGTAGCAATGCTACATAGATACAATAAGTCGAATTGATTTCTGCATAAAAACACCAAAATAAAGCATTATGGTTTTTCTTATTAAATATACAAGATATTTGCGACAGGGAAACAAACTAGAGTTATAATCTTTTTACCGTATAGTGAGTGAGTGAGTTTGGTTTAACGCCGCTTTTAACAGTATTCCAGTTGTATCGCGGCGTGTCAGCTTAATGTGGGAGGAAAGCCAGAAGTGATGCAGGTCTCAGACATTAACCACTTCGGTGAAACCCACGAGCACGGGTATGGTGCTGACAAACCTAGAAACATAATCGGGGCGAACCGGGATTCGAACCCACAATCATAGGTTTCTAGTGTAGTCAAGGGACGCAACTCTGCACAGCGAGTCGCGGCGCCTTAGACGACTGGGCCACCCGTGCCCCCTCTTTATCGTATAATGTCATACTAAAAATAGTCAATGTTCAATGAAGTAAATTTATAATCCGCGTTTGAATGCAATATTTGAGGGGACTGTATCCACATGTGTCTACATAATCGTATACACATTGGACAAAAGCTTTCTAAACTTAAAAGTCACCTTATTGAACAATTGGTAATTGTAAGGTAATTTTAGCACATTGACATTTTATTTATTGAACTTGAAAGTATTTAATGCAAGGTGATCTCATTTGCATATATATCGAATCTGAAAGTTTTTCACATTAGTTTATCGATAACACTTCCATTATATGATGATTAGATGGATGTTGATCTGTCGTGATGAGGAGGCGTGCTCTATGCGTCCCGGTACTGTGTGTTTTTAAATCTACATTTTGAATGCGTGCCTTGTGCAGCATGTAAACACTGTGCCTGTTTAAATTATTTTTATTAGTATTATAAGTATTATTATGTGCAAATTAAAATGAAAAATGTAGCAAGAGGGTTTGGGTGATCCTGGCACAGTCAGGCTGGTTAGGCTCATCATCAGCTCAGGACCCTTTCCCCCTCTACACGCAGCCCAGACAGCGAATGGGACTTCTCCCAGGTAGCGCTGCCTAGTCAAACCCACCCAGAACCTTTCGGAGAATGTGCAGACACCCAAACACTGCAGCCTTCTACAATACCCAGATTGTCAGAAGGGCTGTATTCCTTGCAGCGAACCCGGGTACTCTCGCAATGATTGGGAGGTACCAAACCAAACAATGGGTAGTCGGACATTTCGAAAGCGAGGCCTGCATATTTGCCATGTTTTGTCTGTTTCCTGTCAATCGCATTAGTGTCAAAAGGGACAGAAAATTCAATAACATAAATGATTGCATTATATTTATCAAAAAGGACAAGATCTGGTTTGTCTGAGGCTGTATGCGGACCTATTCCAAAGAAATATTACTATCATTATTAAAAAGCTTGATTTCGAAATTCGAATTTTCAGAACAAAACGTTTTAAAGATTTTCTTGAAGAACCAATTGGTCAGAACATATAAACTATAGGGCTGAAGAAGGTAGACGTCCATGCTTGATCGTTGCTGACAATGAAACAAACAAGAAATGGTTATTCGATGGTGATGTATTTGATACTTTGGATATTTTGAGCGCCATGTGTGCGCGGGCTTGCTCTGCTTAAATAGACGTGGATTTACTATGTTATTCGGGAAGAAGCATATATTAATAGCATTATGATGTTCCTCATCGATATCGTGTGAAGCAATAACGTTTGACTGATTTCAGATGTTGTAGCCGGAGTGTGGGGGGAGTGGACACAGTGGAGTGGTCCCCCCTGCCCTGCCACGTGTGGTCCTACAGCCACGCACGCCGCAAGCAGAAGCAGATCCTGCTCATTTGCAAATTCCTGTGCTGGAGAAGGGAGTCAGAGCGGAATGAGATCGTGTGCACCAGCATGTGGTATGAATTGTTGTTTTTTGTATGTTATATAAACTCCCCGTTAGCTACATTGAGACCGATTTTTTAAACAATTTATTAATTCAATTTAATTAAACTTTCTCACCGAAGGTGTATGGCTACATGCATATACCTAGTGCGTGAAAATATACAATATTACTATTCACTCAGTTTAAAGATGAAACACGGGATACTGAGATGAGGTGAAAAGGGGATTAACGTCGCGTACATAATATGTGTGTGTGCGTGTGCGTGTGTGTGTGTGTGTGTGTGTGTGTGTGTGAGAGAGAGAGAGAGAGAGAGAGAGAGAGAGAGAGAGAGAGAGATGGTGTGACTGCTTGTACCCACTGAGATACCATGCCGCAGTTTAACATGAATACGCCACTCAGACACAGTATACTGACTCCGAGCCGACCAGTCCTTGTTTTAGCCCCTCAATGCCGAGCGCCAGACAGGGTAAAACAAATAACATCATTTAACGTCTTTTGGTATGACGCGGTCGGGGATCGAAGCTGGGACCTTCCGCTCTCCGGGCGAACGCTCTTCCACTAGACCACGGAGGCGGTCGAAAAATACTGAAATAGAGTAGGAAGTTATATATCACTGAAAATAATGTTGCCATAAGATATGAGGTGAGGTGAGGTGAAATTGGGTTTAACGTCGCGTCCAAGATTATTGCATTTTTATAGCGACGTGCATGCACGTGTGTGTGGCTGCTTGTACTAGTCAGGACTGATGCCGATTTATAGTGCTAGTTCACTGAGATACCATGCCGCAGTTTAACATGAATACCCCACTCAGACACAGTGTACTGACTCCGAGCCGATGACACGGCCGGGGAACCATAAGATATGAAGCATTGTCTACGAATACACATCTGTATAATTTTATTCTGTATTGGTAGCTTTCCAAACCATAGAAGAACTGAAGTGGTTTGTGCTATATTATGTTTGTTTGTTGTTCAACGCCGTTCTCGGCAATATTCCAGCTATATGGCGACTGTCTGTAAATAATCGAGTCTTGACGCAATCTTCAGCTAAATATTAAGTTGGAAATAATACTGCATGGAGTATATGACAGTAAACAATGTGAATTACTTGGACGTTCTGGATAACAAATTTTGTGCTAAACTACAATGTTAACATATACCCATCTTCACGAGGCAAGGGAATTAAGTGTCAATAAAAGTCAAGTTTCAACCCTACCCAAACTAGGCTAGAATTCCGTGGTTCGATCGCAGCGCCACCTGTGGCAATTATGTCCCTTCTACGTCCCTCCTATTGACCAATCATATTCCACCTATCATATAACTTGCATTTGCTTAAAAAAAATGGCGGCGCCTCGTCAAGGCTATCTGATCGAGAACAAGGATCTATGTTGTAATAAAACGGGTCTTACCTCGCGAAATACCACACATTACATGAGCGACTTGATTACACACATGAACAGATTTGGAAAATATGTGTAGATGCCCAGGTGACGATACAAATGCTTTCCAAATCCTGCAATCGACCCACATCTGCACGGCAGTTTACAACCGGGCGTCGATTTCGTTACGCGATTTTGATTGGACTACGCATAGACTCGTTAGTCCAGCCAACACATAATTCCAGCCTTGTTCGGCAAGAGTGGAAACTGGACTGGGGAGGATGACATATAGCCTCACCCTACACGTCAAAACAAAACCAAATCAACATCTTGAAAATATGTCTTCATGACTGTCTTTGCACAAAATATGAATATGACAAAAAAGTAACTAGCTTTCATCAAAATGAAATAACATGATGACGGAAGTAATTATAGTTTAGAAGAAAATAGGTCAAGTTCACATCGGCAAGGTCAAACAATAAAGCAAGGGAAGACGACATTACAGAAATAGTCAATCGTCTCTCCAATATTCATTCATTGCATCAAGTCAAAACAATTTATGAATGAAAACAATTTTTTTTTTAAAAAGTAAAAAAATGTTTGGTCCACGACTGAATGCACTGATCACGTGTTAAATTTGTCAGCAGAACAAAGACAGACAATAAATATCTCTATTCCAATTTTACATTTGCACTCATACTTGACATTGTAATGAAGTACAATGTGCATTGAACTCAAACCTTGAGATGAGTGACAGCCGTTCGTTTAAAGGCAATAGCTTATCAATCACAGACATAGTCTTTCCAATTAGATTTTGTGATTTTCCTGGTGGCTTGTAATGGAAATGTGTGTATAAGTCCATGGTTAGACATATTTTCACATTTTACATATAACATAGTGGTAGAGCCTCCGTCCGGAGAGCGGAGGGTCCGGGGTTCGATCCCCGACCGCGTCATACCAAAAGACGTTAAAAGATGGTACTTGTTGTTGCCCTGTCTGGCGCTCGGCATTAAGGGGCTAAACAAGGACTGGTCGGCTCTGAGACAGTATAATGTGTCTGAGTGGGGCACGTTAAAACTGCGGCATGGTATCTCAGTGGGATAGCACTATAAATCGGCATCAGTCCGGTCTAGTACAAGCAGACACACACACACACGTGCATGCACGTCGCTATATAAGTGCAATAATCTTGGACGCTACGTTAAACCCCATTTCACCTCACCTCACCTCACCAAAACAGAATGCACGAACTGATCACGTGTTACGTTTGTCAGCAGAACAAAGACAGACAATCAATATCTCTATTTCAATTTTACATTTGCACTCACACTTGACATTGAAGTGAAGTACAATGTGCATGCAACTCCAACACTGAGATGAGTGACAACCGTTCGTTTAAGGGCAACAGCTTATCAATCACAGAAATAGTCTTTCCAATATTACATTTTGTGATTTTCCTAGTGGCTTATATGGAAATGCGTGTATAAGTCCATGGTTAGACATATTTTCACATTTTACATTTAACATATAGACCGCCTCCCTGGTCTAGTGGTAGAGCGTCCGCCCGGAGAGCGGAAGGTCCGGGGTTCGATCGGGGTACTTGTTGTTACCCTGTCTGACGCTCGGCATTAAGGGGCTAAAACAAGGACTGGTCGGCTCGGAGTCAGTATACTGTGTCTGAGTGGGGTATTCATGTTAAACTGCGGCATGGTATCTCAGTGAACTAGCACCATAAATCGGCATCAGTCGGTAGTTGGTAGCATTGTGTCAATGAAAGTCTTAAGTCTACCTGTTCAGACAGAGCTAAACAAGCAGTGAAGTGGAAATACCATTTTTATATTTTTGGAAATATATATGTAATGTATCCAACTATGTTTTCAAAGGCGTTCATTAAAATTGGCAATTAAAATAACAGGAGCGAAACGTTTGTTACGCCCTTGGCACCCAACCGCTGTGTATCTAGAATACTGGAGCATGTATACATTCGTTACAACCGCTGTGTATCTAGAATACTGGAGCATGTATACATTCATTACAACCGCTGTGTATCTAGAATACTGGAGCATGTATACATTCATTACAACCGCTGTGTATCTAGAATACTGGAGCATGTATACATTCATTACAACCGCTGTGTATCTAGAATACTGGAGCATGTATACATTCATTACAACCGCTGTGTGTCTAGAATACTGGAGCATGTATACATTCATTACAACCGCTGTGTATCTAGAATACTGGAGCATGTATACATTCATTACAACCGCTGTGTATCTAGAATACTGGAGCATGTATACATTCATTACAACCGCTGTGTATCTAGAATACTAGAGCATGTATACATTCATTACAACCGCTGTGTATCTAGAATACTGGAGCATGTATACATTCATTACAACCGCTGTGTATCTAGAATACTGGAGCATGTATACATTCATTACAACCGCTGTGTATCTAGAATACTGGAGCATGTATACATTCATTACAACCGCTGTGTGTCTAGAATACTGGAGCATGTATACATTCATTACAACCGCTGTGTGTCTAGAATACTGGAGCATGTATACATTCATTACAACCGCTGTGTATCTAGAATACTGGAGCATGTATACATTCATTACAACCGCTGTGTATCTAGAATACTGGAGCATGTATACATTCATTACAACCGCTGTGTGTCTAGAATACTGGAGCATGTATACATTCATTACAACCGCTGTGTATCTAGAATACTGGAGCATGTATACATTCATTACAACCGCTGTGTATCTAGAATACTGAAGCATGTATACATTCATTACAACCGCTGTGTATCTAGAATACTGGAGCATGTATACATTCATTACAACCGCTGTGTATCTAGAATACTGGAGCATGTATACATTCATTACAACCGCTGTGTATCTAGAATACTGGAGCATGTATACATTCATTACAACCGCTGTGTGTCTAGAATACTGGAGCATGTATACATTCATTACAACCGCCGTGTATCTAGAATACTGGAGCATGTAAACATTCATTACAACCGCTGTGTCTAGAATACTGGAGCATGTATACATTCATTACAACCGCTGTGTATCTAGAATACTGGAGCATGTATACATTCATTACAACCGCTGTGTATCTAGAATACTGGAGCATGTATACATTCATTACAACCGCTGTGTATCTAGAATACTGGAGCATGTATACATTCATTACAACCGCTGTGTATCTAGAATACTGAAGCATGTATACATTCATTACAACCGCTGTGTATCTAGAATACTGGAGCATGTATACATTCATTACAACCGCTGTGTATCTAGAATACTGGAGCATGTATACATTCATTACAACCGCTGTGTGTCTAGAATACTGGAGCATGCATACATTCATTACAACCGCTGTGTATCTAGAATACTGGAGCATGTAAACATTCATTACAACCGCTGTGTGTCTAGAATACTGGAGCATGTATACATTCATTACAACCGCTGTGTATCTAGAATACTGGAGCATGTATACATTCATTACAACCGCTGTGTATCTAGAATACTGGAGCATGTATACATTCATTACAACCGCTGTGTATCTAGAATACTGGAGCATGTATACATTCATTACAACCGTTGTGTGTCTAGAATACTGGAGCATGTATACATTCAAGCCTACGCATATTTTAGGTGCAGTAAACGGGAACTGGGGTGAGTGGACACAGTGGAGTGGTCCCTCCTGTTCTGCTACGTGTGGGCCTACAGCCAGACGCACCCTCTCCAGATCCAGGACCTGCAATAACCCAGCTCCAAGGGATGGCGGCGCCCCCTGTTCTGGAGAAACTACTCAAAGTCAAAACTTAGAGTGTGGGCCGGCTACGTGTGGTATGTACACATAATTCCTGGTGTAGTAGTAGTAGTAGTAGTAGTAGTAGTAGTAGTAGTAATAGTTGCAGAAGGAGTGGTAGTAGAAGTTGTAGTCGTAGTAGTAGCTAGAGCAGCAGTAGGAATAGAAGCAGATGTAGAACTTGTAGTAGTTGTAGTTGTTGATGCAATAGTAGTAGTAGCAGTAGCAGTGGTAGTAGTAGCAGCAGTAGTAGTAGTTCTGTTTGCTTGTTGCCTAACACCATCATCAGCAATATTCCAGCTATATGACAGCGGTCTGTAAATAATCGAGTCTGGACCAGACAATCCAGTGATTGATATAATGCGCATAGATCCACGCAATTTTGATACGCTGACCTGCATCAACCAAGTCAGCGAGCCTGACCACTAGATCCCGTTAGTTGCCTCTCACGACAAGAATAGTCGCATCTCATGACAAGCATGGGTTGCTGAAGACCAATTCTAACTCGGATCTCCACGGGTCAGTAGTAGTAGTAGAAGTAGTAGTAGTAGTAGTAGTAGTATGAAGATTTGCCCCTGAATCAATGAGTAAAAATCATAAAACATATTTATTATCAGTACAGGTGTAAATGAATCACATGCATTCTAAATTAAACCTTTTTTACAGCGCCAAGCATCTTCAGGGTGGGTCTCTCAGGCGAGAGTCGAGCTGTTGGTGAGCAGGTGCTATTCCAGGTGGAGTTTATTCAGTCAACTGCTACAAGTGTTATAGGCACATGGAGAAAGAATGATGTGGTCATTGTAAATGGTGGCAACTATATCATCGCGTCCGCTGGCAGTAGTCAGTACCTGTATATAACAAATCTACAAGTCTCGGACTCTGGGCGGTATTCCTACACGTATGATGGAGAGACGACCGCAGCCCAGTTGACAGTTGGCTCAGGTATGTCCAGTGAAGCACAGAACTGATTGCTTTGATTACAGCATGATGACCATCCATCTATAGGTTTGCTTGTTTGGTTTGTTGTTTAACGCCGAACTCAGCAATATTCCAGCTATGTGGCGGTGGTCTGTAAATAATCGAGTCTGGACCAGACAATCCAGTGATTAATATCATGAGCATCGATCCGCGCAATTGGGATCGATGACATGCATCAACCAAGTCAGCGAGCCTGACCACCCGATTCCGTTGGTCGCCTATCGACATACAGGGACTAGCCGTCATTTGTCTGGAGGAAGTTTGCAGTTTGAGTCAAAACCATGTCAAAACCTTGTCGGTTAAATTATGTGAGTCATGAATTTAAAAAAAGAGACTGATTTCATCAATTTGCAGATAATGTAGAACAGTGTCACCTGTAGCTTTGATGGCGCTAAATTGAATGCACAAACGTTAGGTTTGAAATGCAGTGCTGTCCTGGCAGAGGATGGAAAGTGCTTTGATTGGAGCTATGACAGCATATTGGATCCAGTATGGTCTTCTCTGTACTCGGAACAGTTTTGTACCATGATATACTCGTTTATATACCTACACGTGAGTCCTGAGAAGACAGCGCTGATGTTCGAACTCGTTAAGTTTCTTAGATATCATGAGAGAGTGTTCACACTGTACTGTAAACCTATAGAAAGTGTGTTCTGTGTTATGATTGGCTAATTTGGGTCACATGACCAAATGTCAAAGGGTGAAAATATGATTTGTATTCCCTGAAGCAAGCGACCTAATCACTGTGTAGGAATACATAATAACTCAGCATCTTTTGCATACTAATTAACATGGTATTAACATACTAATTAAACAATAGGTTTACAATATCGATAAATACTAAGTGTGTGTCTATTTCCGGGATTTTGGAAATTTTCATTCGACCCCCTCAAGCTAACGGTTTCGGGTCTCGAGATGAATTTCCAAGATGCAAGTACTCGATAAAATCCCGGAAATAGACACACACATAGTATTTATCTTCTAAATGTGTCGTCTCATATATGCATGTGTATTTCATCTGAACGAAGTTTTATGCTGAGGGTTACACATATGGAAACACATGTTTGAAGCAATGGAATCGGTAGTCGGTAATTCTCCCAGGCACTTTCTACGTTTCCCGAAACAGTTGTGAGACATATGTGATGCCGAAATTCTAATGAACTCATGGTTCAATGGCTAACGTGGTGTGTCCACTGAGTCCAGTGCAGCGAAACATATTTCAATTCTTTTCCTGACAAAACATGTTAATTACACCCGATACAAAATAGATGAAAAATTCATGTCGCTATACTAAATGCCACGTTTTTACAAAGTTATATAAAATTATAATAACATATATATATATATTTACATACATACTAACTACGCCATTATTCTGGGAAGGGATGACAGTTGCACATCAATAATTCAGAACAGTGATGGTTTAACAACATCAGTGTCAACCCTCGTCGGTTTGATGGATGCAATTGAGAGATAACTACCCTCAGCTTGTGGGCAGTTTTCGAGCACTGTATATATTATTTAGGGATCAGTGACGATATATCTCCAAGTACTCTATGCATTTATTATAACAAAAACATGAACACGTGTGTTTCCAGGCCCTATTAACGGCAACTGGGGTGCATGGGGACAGTGGAGTGGTCCCCCCTGTCCTGCCACGTGTGGTCCTACAGCCAGGCACACCGCCAGCAGAATCAGATCCTGTAATAACCCAGCTCCCAGCAATGGTGGAGCTACCTGCTCAGGTGATAGCAGTCAAAGTGGAGAGCAACAATGTGGGCCAGCTGTCTGTGGTATGTACACAAAAAGTTTGTGTTTTTTGTTCGTTGACTTTCCTTAACAATATGCGAGATAGATTTGACAGTGGTGGAGGTTATCACCGCTTTACAGCATATTATTGATGCTAATTGTAGATATTACTATTTTGAGAAAACAGCCAGCGCGGGTATGATGCTAAGAAACCAGGATTCATTATTTAATTGGAACCAACGACCACAACATTATGGCATTCTTAAGGGATACAACGCGGTGGTGGTATCATTGTTATTAGTAGTGCCAGAAGTTGACACATAAATATAAAGTCAACAGTTGAAGACAAAGACAACTACTTACAGTCAGCATTGCTATTCACATATGTCCTGCATGAATACTGACAGCTTAATCAATGGTAATATCACAATAAACATTATCAAAAGTCTCCTGTAATTCATTCAAAGCAATCATTAAAAATATTTCAGGTTTGATATCTGAGTGTTATTTTTCTCCTTGGTTGTTAATGAAGAATTGTAATTGGTGGATGGAAAGTCCTTCATTTTATTGAAGCCAATTTGGAACTGGACAAGGACAATGGTTAATCCTGCTTTATCACATATTGTGCCTATTCTTTGTTTACATAGAATTAATAAAGCAGGCAAATATACTTATATAACGGTAACTATCTTCTCATAATAAAATAAAATTAATTTCCTACAGATCTATATTCAGCTGTAATATACTTAATGAAAATCCTTTGCAACCGAACATGTACATGAACCTTAACGGGTTACCTCCCGTTGCACGCGCGTCTTTTGATGTTAATGTGGCAGTTCAGGTAGATAATACATAATGAATAAAACAAAAGCGTTTTATTACGGAAGAGAAGTTATAGACGTCAACCTCTTTATGAGAAACACAACGTTTCGGAGTATGTACTCCTTTTATCAGCGAATGAGTAAGTATATGCTTCGAAACGTTGTGTTCTCTTCCACGGGTGGCCCAGACGCCTAAGGCGCCGCGATTTGCTGTGCAGAGTTGCGTCCCTTGGGCACGCCAGAAACCTATGATTGTGGGTTCGAATCCCGGTTCGCCCCGATTATGTTTCTAGGTTTGTCAGCACCATACCCGTGCTCGTGGGTTTCACCGAAGTGGTAAACGTCCGAGACCTGCATCACTTTGGGCTTTCTTCCCACATTAAGCTGACACGACGTGGTCTAACTTGAATACTGTTAAAAGCGGCGTTAAACCAACTCACTCACTCACTCACTCACTCTCCCTATTGTGGTTCACTTCTAAATGCCATGTAAAGACCAGAAGCGTTTTATTGTCTTATCTCCTGAATTTAGTTATCATACATTTGTACATGTCAAATGTCAACACAATCAGGCATATGTTATCGCATAGTATCCCCTTTGTACATATCATGTGCAAGGTACGCATCAACATTCACTCAGCACTTCTTATTATGTAGTTTCCACATGGAACAACTGGGGCCAGTGGATCGATTCCGCTTGTCCTGCAACATGTGGTGTTGGTGTGACACAGACTGCCACTCGAAGCAGGACCTGCAACCAACAGGCAGGTCAACCGTTCTGTTCTGGTTCAAGCACAGACTCTGAGGTTAGGGTGTGCAGCCTTCCCCTATGCCCAGGTGAGGAACATGCGATGTATATCTACTCAATGACGGAATGTATAACCTTGCTCCAGAATAATCACAAGAATAGTTCTTGTATATGTGACACATTTGAAATCCTTTCAAAGATTTATGACTATTTACATGATTACGAGTAATGTTCACTGATGTCGTTGATGGTATCACATATGCCACACAATGTTTACAATGGATTCGAATTGTGTACTTTTTTTGGCAATAATTTAATCTGTGGGGACTTTGTAATTAAGAACGTGCTGACGCATGCAATACCAGCTCTTTAAATACAGCCACATGAAAACAGTAGCTTACCTACAGTTAAATTAACGCTTTCAGTAAACGGGAACTGGGGTGGATGGTCACAGTGGAGTGGTCCCCCTTGTTCTTCTACATGTGGTCCTACAGCCAGACGTACACTCAGCAGAACCAGGTTTTGTAATAACCCAGCTCCCAGCAATGGTGGAGCTAACTGTCTAGGACAAGCCACTGAGACTAATGACTTATCGTGTGGACCGTCAATTTGTGGTATGTACTTCAAAATTGAGTTGTTTCAATGAAAACTCTTTTCCATAAAACAGGTTCTCTATGCTTTGAGTGCCCCGATGAAATATACAAACATTTTAAGAGATTTAATGATGATGGGCTAATTTATTGTTTATTGTGATGATCATGTTTTGATCTAAATAAATACAAATGATACATTTTCACTCGTGTCTGCGCCATTGATGAACATATTGATTTTGTCAGGTCAGTCGATGAGATAAACATGATATTAGCAAACTATCGTTTATTCATCTCAAATAAATAAAAACTGTATTAATGATTGATTTTCTCTTTCAAATCATTCGAACATGAATTTACAAGACACTTTGTGAGATTCCAGTTGTGTATACAGTAATATATAATGATTGTAATCTCCGTTCAAATGAAATGTTCATGCAAACAAAATGCTTAGTGATGTCTTTATAACGGGCTATATTTAATTGAAATAAATAAACGTTTTTATTGAACTTGAGTTGGATAAGACATCTGTTCTTATTATTGTGTCGGTAACTCTATCTTTTGCAGGCTGTGATCAGGTGGTGAATACAATTTAAGAAGACTTTATTTTGAGAATATTATTTCTGTCATATATCATGAAGGTTGTCATTTTTCTTTTTCAAATATCAGCTCTACCTGGCCACGCGATGAGAAAAGCATATGTTTTTACAATACTACCCTCATAGCCTCTATCGAAATCCTGTTATATACAAAGCTTTCATGACTCGACAATCCTATTGTGTAACAGAAACTGTGACTTCCACTTGGAATAACTGGGGCCAGTGGATCGATTCCAGTTGTCCTGCAACATGTGGTGTTGGTGTGACACAGACTGCCACTCGAAGCAGGACCTGCAACCAGCCGTCAGGTCAACCTTTCTGTTCTGGTTCTAGCACAGACTCCGAGGTTAGGACGTGCAGCCTGTCCCTGTGCCCAGGTGAGGAACATGCGATGTATATGTGAATAACACTTCTTTCATAGTCAACTGTGAAACTGAAACTTGAATTTCTAATATCTGACTGTTACACTCTCATAAAAAGGGTGCGTTTCGGTGAAAAGTACAAGTAATATTGACATGTTACTTTAATACAGCCACATGGAAAACTGTCTTATTAACGCTTTCAGTAAACGGGAACTGGGGCGTGTGGTCACAGTGGAGTGGTCCCCCTTGTTCTGCTACATGCGGTCCTACAGCCAGACGTACCCTCAGCAGAACCAGGTTTTGTAATAACCCAGCTCCCAGCAATGGTGGAGCTACGTGTCCAGGTCAAGCCACTGAGACTAATGACTTATCGTGTGGACCGTCAATTTGTGGTATGTACTTCAAAACTGAGTTTAAATGAAAACTCATTTCCATAAACTCTTTTCACTCTGATGAAAATATTTATGTGGCAGGTCAGTCGATGAGATAAACATGTTATTGGACAAGAAAAACAAACTATTTTATATTCATCTCAAATGAATAAACTATATTTCAATTGAGTCAGATAACATGCCTTCCAGGAACTCATCTTTACCCTCTTTGTGAAAGGGTCATCTTCCTTTGCCTACTCTCTTCTTTTGGTAAGAAAGTCTCTGTAACTATATAGCCTCGGGCTAAGATCAGGCGAACAACACATTAAATGTAGAAAACCCTGCTTGTTTTTGTCAATTGCATTTTGTATCGTATCTGGAGAACTGACATTTTTACAATTCAAATATCAGCTCTGTCTCGTCACGCAATGAAATCACCTGTTGTTTTCAAGATAGTAACCAAATGTCCTGTATGTAAATCATATAATCAGACTCAAAGTATGTGTAAATACTGCATCTATATTCACAATCATATTATTAAAACAGTACAATCAACATGGAATAACTGGAGCCAATGGATCGATTCCGCTTGTCCCGCAACATGTGGTGTTGGTGTGACACAGACTGCCACTCGAAGCAGGACCTGCAACCAGCAGGCAGGTCAACCGTTCTGTTCTGGTTCTAGCACAGACTCTGAGGTCAGGGCGTGCAGCCTGTCTCTGTGTCCAGGTGAGGAACATGTGCCATGTATATCTACTCAATAATATATAGTATAAAATCGGAGCCAGTTTACTTGTTTCAGTGCTATAATCAACTTGGAGGATTGCGAATTAAACGTTACAGATGTTTCATCACTGGTCACATCTCTTTCATTGCCAACTGTGAAGCTACAGCTTCAATGTCCGTCTAAATAGCATACTCATACGTCTCATTTTAACAGACTATAAGAGAAATATGCTTAGGTGAAATTGCATCTCCTGTTATTCTATATATGTGAGGGGCGGTCGGGTAGCCTGGTGGTTTAAGCGTTCGCTCGTCACGCCGAAGATCCGGGTTCGATTCCCGAAATGGGTACAATGTGTGAAGCCCATTTCTGGTGTCCCCTGCCGTGATATTGCTGGAATATTGCTAAAAGCGGCGTAAAACCATACTCACTCACTCACTCTATATATTTGAACAGCAACGTGTAAACCGTAGCTTACCTACAGTTTAATGAACGCTTTCAGTAAACGGGAACTGGGCTCAGTGGTCACAGTGGAGTGGTCCCTCCTGTTCTGTCACGTGCGGTCCCACAGCCAGACGCACCATCACCAGAAGCAGGTCCTGTAGTAACCCACCTCCCAGCAATGGTGGAGCTAGCTGTCCAGGTCAAGCCGAAGTAACTGATGCCATATCGTGTGGACCGTCAACTTGTGGTGTGTACTCCTAAAATCAATGATATCATTGTATACTCTTACATTATATTTTGTTCTTGTAGCATGGCTCTATTTTCCAAATTCCTTATAAATTATGTATCGCATACGTTTTCTGTTTTCAATCATTAGAATATGAATATAAAGTTACTGTATGAGGATGCGGTTGTATAAAGGGTAATGTATAAAGACTGGTATTATACCCCCGTTTACGAAGTAAATCGGGGGTATATAGCGTTCCGTCTGTCCGTCCTTCCGTCCGAGCTTTTGTACGGCCCATAACTTTTTAACCATGCACCCTAGCTTAACCAAACTTGCTACACACATTTACCACAATGAGTACTTGTGCCTTTTGCTAGTTTGAAGATTCTGAATTTTATCATTTTTGCCGTTTTCATGGAAACATTAGAAACTTAAACTTTTAGGGTGGGTGTTTTGTACGGCCAATATCTTTCTAACCATGCACCCTAGCTTCACCAAACGTGCTACACCCATTTACCACAATGAGTACTTGTGTCTTTTGCTAGTTTGAAGATTCTGAATTTTTTAATTTTTGCCGTTTCCATGGACACATTAAGAAACATTTTATGTTGTGCTAAGCATTGATTATCCCACACTAGATTGAAATATATTTGCAAAAACATGTGTTCATTTCAAACATAATGCATCCTCACGGGGTTACAAAGGAAAAAGGGCAGTTCCTCTGACTTAAAGCAACAGGTATATTTCATTAATTAACAAACTATTTAGTATTTGTTGTTGACCAGCGGGGATAACGGGGGTATGTGAGCTTTGCTCACTTCTTTCTTGTTTCTATTCCAATGACATGATTATAGCTAAATGATTGTCGAGGGGCCTGTTAATGAAGGGCAATATTTACAAATAGCCTTTCTGTTTCATTGCTTTTGATAAGACGGCATGGGAGCGCCTCTTTTTCTGTTGCTGAAAGTGTCACATCTCCCTGCTTTCTTATCTTCTGTTGTTAAAGTGTGTGTGACCATATCCTCTCAGGCTAAGATCAGGGGATGAGGACAATATAAGATCATTGGAGTTTCTTTTGTGAATTACATTTCTGTAATATATCTTAAACTGACCAAATTGTCATTCTTTATTTCCAGTATGAACTCTATAAAGTCAAACGATGAGATAATCATGGGTTTGACAATACTATCAATGTAGCCTTTATCGAAATCATGTTTCGCTGAGATGATGACGAGAATATACAAAGTTTTCATTGACAATCTTATCATGTAACAGAAACTGTGACTTCCACATGGAATAACTGGGGCCAATGGTTCGATCCCGGCTGTTCTGCAACATGTGGTGTTGGTGTGACACGGACTGCCACTCGAAGCAGGACCTGCAACCAGCAGGCAGGTCAACCCTTCTGTTCTGGTTCCAGCACAGACTCTGAGGTTAGGGTGTGCAGCCTTCCCCTGTGCCCAGGTGAGGAACATGCGATGTATATCTACTCAATTGGACATACAATAAATCAAAACACAACAAACATATTAATAGAATATATATGATTTGTCATTATATCGATAGAGGTACTGAAATATCCATTAATAGCGAGTGTTAGTGTAATTGGTAAGTTTAACACAGAGACAGAAACATGGAAGTCATCATAAAGTGCATCTGTGTATGTCATACCCTGCCCAAATACATGAGAATTTATTCAAAGAATTATCACTACCTTCCAGATTAAAAATATGTTCTTCTGATGCCTCAGGGAGGTGGTATTGCACAGACCACATATGTCACATAATGTATTCATTGGATTCAGAAATAAAATTAAATCAACACTTATCGGGAAAGGTTACTTTTTGTGCAATATTTTAGTCAATGAGAGGTTTGGAATTAACTTTTTTTGTCAACTGTGTAACTTCAAGTTTTGTTTCTTTAACATCTCACCCGTGAAGATCCTGACCGGGTAGAAAAACCTATCCTTGACGTAAAAGGCAACTATGCTTGTCTTAATAGGAGACTAACAGGAAAGGGTGGTCAAGCTAGCTGACTTGGTTGAGGCATGTCATCGTATCCCAATTGCGTGATGTCAATCACTGGATTGTCTGGTCGAGACTCGATTATTTACAGACCGTTGTCATGTAGACGGACTGTAGCTGGCAAACAAACTAAAATTTTACATCTACTACACCCTATTAGAATCTTATAGAAAGGGTAAAGGCACTTCAGAGAAAGTACACATGCTATTTATATGTATATTTGATACAGCAACACGTAAATGTTGGCTTACCTGTGGTTTTCTTATTGGTTTCAGTTAACGGGAACTGGGGTCAATGGTCACAGTGGACTGATCCCTCCTGTCCTGCTACGTGTGGACCTTCAGCCAGACGCACCATCTCCAGAACCAGGTCCTGTAACAACCCAGCTCCCAGCAATGGTGGAGTATTCTGTGCTGGTCTAGCCAGAGAAACACAAGACTTATCGTGTGGACCGTCAGTTTGTGGTATGTAAACTGTTATATTTCAAATATGATATCTGTCTAGTCACGCGATGTGATCATCATTTGTTTACATAATAGCAGCCTGACAGTATTATCATCGGATCATATGTTTTCGGACATCATTTATTTTAGGGCGGCCATGCTTATCGCGAGTACTCCTGCAATAGCGAGGGTTGCGGTGTCACACAGACATTGTAAATACTCAGATAATGGCTTGATTTCAAATAAAGCAGTCTTTTTAAAGTTATGTTTTACGGTTGTCCTTGTGATTAGCGAGCAAAAACTATGAATGTTTCTTAAGCATCCGAAAACCCATAACACGAGATAGTGTAAATCCTGTTGCCCATTCTAGGCCTAAAACTATATAAAGCCTGCATATACATTCACTCAACCATGTCATTTTTAAAACAGTACAATCAACATGGAATAACTGGGGCCAGTGGATCGATTCTGATTGCCCCGCAACATGTGGTGTTGGTGTGACACAGACTGCCACTCGAAGCAGGACCTGCAACCAGCAGGCAGGTCAACCGTTCTGTTCTGGTTCTAGCACAGACTCCGAGGTTAGGGCGTGCAGCCTGTCCCTGTGCCCAGGTAAGGAACACGTCTTAGATAATAGCATATCATCATATGGATTCGTCGGATCTCAAAAGGGAAGTCAATAGTGAAAAATCAGGGACAGTTATTTTTTTCAATAATTGAATATAAATAAATAAAATGTTTCGGAATGTACAATGATGTTTGAAACACCAATAACAACTGCAAAGCTACAGCTTCAATATCAATGAATTGTTTACGACGACACGTTGTTTGAATAGAACACAAAAGAAAAAGTGTTCGCTGAAAAAATATATATGCTGTTGATGCATCTTATTGCAACAACATGTGAACCTTTGCCTATCTATGGTTTAATGATTGGCTACAGTAAACGAGAACTGTAAAGGTACACGTACAATTGACATGAATCTTCAATGCAGCAACATGTAAACCTTGGTTTACCTGTTGTTTTATTATTGGTTTCAGTAAACGGGAACTGGGCTCAGTGGTCACAGTGGAGTGGTCCCTCCTGTTCTGTCACGTGCGGTCCCACAGCCAGACGTACCATCACTAGAAGCAGGTTCTGTAGTGATCCACCTCCCAGCAATGGTGGAGCTACCTGTCCAGGTCAAGCCGAAGTAACTGATGCCATATCGTGTGGACCGTCAACTTGTGGTGTGTATTCCAAAATGTGCATCCCTGTGTTCTCTCAGGTTTGGTTTGGGTCTTGTAGAAGGGTTGTATTTTCTTCATACTATAATAAACAAACTCTATCAATAATTAGTTTCCTGGTTGAAATCATTAGATATGAATTTACAAGACAGTAAAATGAATCGGGTTGTGTATTGGGTCTGGTATAAAGATTGGAAACTCAAACGATTTAATCATGAATAAACACATTTTGATAATGAATAAACACATTTTTTGAGAGATTTGTTTAGTATAGATAAGGAATTTCTACTACAAACCTAACTTTGTCTTCATAAGAAAAGCATGTGTTTTGACAATAATATCCAAACGGCTTGTAAGGAAAGCGTTTTGCCCTATAAGGACCATGACAACGTACAATTGTATTGTGTAACAGAAACCGTGACTTCCACGTGGAATAACTGGGGCCAATGGATCGATCCCGGTTGTTCTGCATCATGCGGTGCTGATTTGACACGAACTGCCAGTCGAAGTAGGACCTGCAACCAGCAGGCAGGTCAACCCTTCTGTTCTGGTTCTAGCACAGACTCCGAGGTTAGGGTGTGCAGCCTGCCTCTCTGCCCAGGTGAGGAACATGCGCTGTATGTCTACTGTATGACAAAATATATAACCTTGCTTTAGAATAAAACTTAGACAGGGACATTTAACTTAACAAACACATAAGAAGGCAAACCATCTGTCGTTCGGTAGAAAGCTATGCTGAATTATACATTTCATTGCAACTTCATTGCAAGTTTATGAATGACGAGAATCTCGTCAGAATCAAGAATGTCAATCATCGAATGCAACTGAATTTATGTCAATGCTGGCACATACACATTTGAAATCCATACAGAGATTCATCACTACTGACATGAGTAATGATATGTTCCCTGACGTTTTCACACATACCACATATGTCACACAATGTATTCACTGAAGTCAAAAGTTAAGCGAACAAAGACATATCAGGAAAGTAAAGTAAGACGAGTTCTATGGATGAACAACTTCTTTATTACAATTGGTGCGACGTTTCGGTGTAGATCCTAAGACCTTTATCAAGCAAGTGATATCATCACTTGCTTGATAAAGGTGTTAGGATCTACACCGAAACGTCGCACCAATTGTAATAAAGAAGTTGTTCATCCATAGAACTCGTCTTACTTTATCACTCCAACTTCTAAATGCCACTCAAAGAAGTAATATGAGGAAAGGTTTACATTTATGAAAATAATATACTCATTGAGGGGATTCGGAATTAAATCTTGCTTGTTCCTGCAACACCAGGAACAACTCTATTAAATAACAGAATAGATAACCTAGAAGAATACAAAAATCGTATATAATGTACATAACAAACAATATAGAATCTAAATGATGTGCCTTTATGTGAATAGATTCAAAAGTGAAGTATACGAACAATTATCATGAAAGGTTTGCTTTTTTGGCAATATGATAATCAATAAGGGGGCATAGTGAGTGAGTGAGTGAGCAAGTTTGGTTTAACGCTCCTTTTAAAAGTATTCCAGTTATATCGCGGCGTGTCAGCTTAATGTGGGAAGAAAGCCTGAAGTGATGCTTCGGTGAAACCCACGATCACGGGAATAGTGCTGACAAACCTAGAAACATAATCGGGGCGAACCGGGATTCGACCCCACAATCATAGGTTTCTGCCGTCCCCAAGGGACGCAACTCTGCACAGCCAATTGCGGCGCCTTAGGGGGTGAGGGTGGGGTGGGGTGTGTGTATGTGTTATGACATCAGTATTAACACCAGTAACATAACTTTCATTGTGTAAGTACAACCTTTACTGAACCAACAACAACCTATTTGAATCGTATGTGGGGAAGGGCACTTCAGTAATAACATTATATGTACAATTGATATGTATACTTAATACAGCAACATGTTCATCTTGGCTTACCTGTGGTTTTATTATTGGTTTCAGTTAACGGGAACTGGGGTCAGTGGTCACAGTGGAGTGATCCCTCCTGTCCTGCTACGTGTGGACCTTCAGCCAGACGCACCATCTCCAGAACCAGGTCCTGTAACAACCCAGCTCCCAGCAATGGTGGAGTATTCTGTGCTGGTCTAGCCAGAGAAACACAAGACTTATCGTGTGGACCGTCAGTTTGTGGTATGTAAACTGTTTTGTGTTCTGGGGTTTTATGTTCCTATTTACACGGCACTGTTGGTGACGCTTGTGGCACATACGCTAATGTTTATAGTTTAACATGAATGCGATCTGTTATAATTAATCATTCTGATTATGTAGTGACATCTTTACTTTAAAAAGTCGAAAAAACTTTTCCATGACAACAAGAAATCTCTGCTAAAAGCAGAGCCCATTGTACGATTCCGACTGTATCGTAAGCATGTGTTCATGAATCACTATCAAATAGTGATGATACCAGGTTTGGCGAACGGTGATCGTATCCTGACACACGGTGACACCCGTCATAAACACATGCAAATGCAGGTCAAGTGATAACCTGAAAAAAAGCCAATTTAAAGAATTTCATCGGCCATCGTATGTGTTACTGAAGCGTCAATATTTATTTTTTTACGCTTTACTAAGACGTTGAATCTTGAATTTTGTTTGAACATTTTTGAAAATCAGATGGAATTAATTGAGAAGGCAAACAGGTTTCATTGACAGTATAACTTGTGTTGCTGATGAAATACTATTCACATTTACAGTGTCTCGCAAAAGTATACATGGACATGTTGGTGTAGATCTTAGCATAAACTTCATCAGTCGTAAATTGTACAACATCACTTGTCCGAATTCGTTCTTGCTTGTTCCATTAGGTCTGCATATAAAGGCTGAAATTCGAGGCTAACAACAGAATATTTGTAAATATGTTGAGACAGTATTACTAGTGGTTATTAGCAGGTGGAACTTATATATGCATGTACATATTAAATCATAGCTGATCCTGTCATAGATCATCACTGCTTCCATTCCAAGACTGGCACTCGTGGATGATCTCTATGTACATGTATTCATTCCATTCAAAGGTTAACCAAATGTATTCCCGACTGGATTTCCTTTTCTGAAAATATGCTAGTATATGAAGTCGATGAGTATGGGGTGTGAGGTCAATTTAGGCGAATAATTGACTTGCCTGAGCGTGTGTTTGTTACAAGTGCATACAGTCAGGTAGGGTACGCATACCTTTTCATGACCTGGTAACATCACTTTTTGATAAATTAATGATTTAGAAACACATGTTTATGATTTTGTCGGAATCGTACAATGAGTTCAGCTGCTTGCGGATACTGCTTGCTGGCATGTGTTTTTGTCGATTTCCACTCATGTTGTGTTTATGTTTCAGCAAATATAACAATCGATGGCGGCTACAGTCAGTGGACTATGTGGAGCGCTGGTCAGTGTTCAGTGCGTTGTGGAGATGGGCTGAAGACAGACACACGGACGCGCTCGTGCACTGAACCTACTCCACAGAACGGAGGTCTGCCATGTGCAGGACCAGCTACAGAGATTCGAACAGCACCATGCACAGTGACCTGTGAAGGTGAGTAAAGCTAGGTAAATAGTCGGGTATAGTGACGTGTATAGGTGGGTAAATAGACGGGTATAGTGACAGGTACAGGTAGGTAAATAGACGGGTATAGTGACGTGTATATCTAGGTAAATAGACGGGTATAGTGACGTGTATTGGTAGGTAAATAGACGGGTATAGTGGCAGGTACAGGTAGGTAAATAGACGGGTATAGTGACGTGTATATCTAGGTAAATAGACGGGTATAGTGACGTGTATTGGTAGGTAAATAGACGGGTATAGTGGCAGGTACAGGTAGGTAAATAGACGGGTATAGTGACGCGTATATCTAGGTAAATAGACGGGTATAGTGACGTGTATTGGTAGGTAAATAGACGGGTATAGTGATAGGCACAGGTAGGTAAATAGACGGGTATAGTGACGTGTATTGGTAGGTAAATAGACGGGTATTGTGACATCACAGGCCGGTAAATAGACGGGGACAGTGATATGTAAACATAGGTAAATAGACGGGTATGGTAATTTATTATAAATAATATTTCTTGAAAAAGGGGCATTGGGCTGTAATGTCGGTTCGTACGTAAATTATTAGAAAGGCTACGTCAATTCCCAATGTACATCTACAGAGAAGTTTCCTTAACTGAAATCCCTAAGGCCAGTCAATGATACAAAGAATCTTCTGTAGTTTGAGATAAAGTGAATGTCTATGTTCGACCTTATTATCGATAACGGTCTTTAACGTTAAAGTTACGTCTTCAGCGCATACTCCCAAGGGAGTTGAGAATGATAACTGGAATGTAAACGAATCTTTGGTATAGGAACAAATAAAATAATAAAGACCAGGTTAGTCCAATATCTTCTTTGTATCAGTTTCAGTTATTATTTTATTATATATTACATGTACACCGAGTGAACATTTACCTCATCTGTGTGTGTGTGTGTATATATATATAAGAGTTTTGACAAGCACGAATATCTGGACTCTGTTTTTGCTATATATATATATATACACACACAAAGATGTCCAGTTAAAGGATTAAGGGTTAACTGTCACTCTGTGTTGTGAACCCCACGTGACTGAATGTTGTTCTCAGAATCTGCGTGGAGCACCTGGATCGGCCCCAGCTGCCCGTCTACTTGTGGCCGTCACGTGACCATCACCCAGGAACGTTCCAGAACATGCAGGGTGCTCAACCCGAGTGGCAGCGATAGCACATGCGGAGTCTCGCTCCGAGAGACACGGAACTTTACCTGTGTCGACATTTTATGCCCAGGTAATCATTTCGTATTGATTGATTGTTATTTCTACGCATTCAGCAATCCTTCACTATCCATACCGACATTCATATACACGTCATTTTCATCCATCCATATTCACTTTGTCAGCTTCAACCCTCCGTGCTGGGGCGGCGGGGTAGCCTAGTGGTTAAAGTGTTCGGTCGTCACGCCGAAGATCCGGGTTCGATTCCCCTCATGGGTACATTGTGGGAAGCCTATTTCTGGTGTCCCCCGCCGTGATATTGCTGGAATATTGCTAAAAGCGGCGTAAAACAATCACTCCATCCGCGCTCACATCATCCACATTCATTTATGTCCCCTTCCTCATCCAATACACATCTCAAGGCATTCCTTTCCCACATCAGCATCGAAATCCATCCATTCCACTTTCGCATCATCAACCGGGTTAGAATTGATCTTCAGCAACCAATACTTGTCGTAAGAGGCGACTAACGGGATCAGATGGTCAGACAAGATGACCTGGTTGATGCATGTCACCGTATCCTAATTGCGTAGATCGAGGCTTATGATGTTAATCGATGGATTGTCAGGTCCAAACTCGATTATTTACAGACCGTCATGTGTCTGTCTTGTAGTGTGCAGTGTTAAACAACAACAACAAAACAAAGCAAACCACTCTGCCGCAACGATCTGCTTTCTTTTTCGGCATCCACATCTTAATCGTATTCATCTTAAGTGTATTCATCGTAATTGCATTCATCATAAGTGTATTCATCGTAATTGCATTCATCATAAGTGTATTCATCGAAATTGCATTCATCTTAACTGTATTCATCGTAATTGCATTCATCATAAGTGTATTCATCGTAATTGCATTCATCACATGTGTATTCATCGTAATTGCATTCATCATAAGTGTATTCATCGTAATTGTATTCATCTTAAGTGTATTCATCGTAATTGCATTCATCTAAAGTGTATTCATCGTAATTGCATTCATCATAAGTGTATTCATCGAAATTGCATTCATCTTAACTGTATTCATCGTAATTGCATTCATCATAAGTGTATTCATCGTAATTGCATTCATCACATGTGTATTCATCGTAATTGCATTCATCATAAGTTAATTCATCGTAATTGCTTTCATCATAAAAGTATTCATCGTAATTGTATTCATCTAAAGTGTATTCATCGTAATTGTATTTATCTTAAGTGTATTCAACGTAATTGTATTCATCTTAATTGTATTCATCGTAATTGCATTCATCACAAGTGTATTCATCGAAATTGCATTCATCTTAACTGTATTCATCGTAATTGCATTCATCATAAGTGTATTCATCGTAATTGCATTCATCACATGTGTATTCATCGTAATTGCATTCATCATAAGTGTATTCATCGTAATTGCATTCATCACATGTGTATTCATCGTAATTGCATTCATCATAAGTTTATTCATCGTAATTGCTTTCATCATAAAAGTATTCATCGTAATTGTATTCATCTAAAGTGTATTCATCGTAATTGCATTCATCACATGTGTATTCATCGTAATTGCATTCATCATAAGTTTATTCATCGTAATTGCTTTCATCATAAAAGTATTCATCGTAATTGTATTCATCTAAAGTGTATTCATCGTAATTGTATTTATCTTAATTGTATTCAACGTAATTGCATTCATCTTAATTGTATTCATCGTAATTGCATTCATCATAAGTGTATTCATCGTAATTGCATTCATCATAAGTGTATTCGTCGTAATTGCATTCATCACATGTGTATTCATCGTAATTGCATTCATCATTAGTGTATTCATCGTAATTGCATTCATCACATGTGTATTCGTCGCAATTGCATTCATCACATGTGTATTCATCATAATTGTATTCATCATAAGTGTATTCATCATAATTGTATTCATCATTAGTGTATTCATCTTAAGTGTTTTCATCATATACCTGATCAACAGTTGATGGCGGCTTTTCTCCGTGGGGCGTGTGGGTGACGTACAACGTCTGCACGGGAACGTGTGAACGTGAGCTGCAGACACTCATCCGGACCCGTAGCTGCAACAACCCGACCCCCGCCTTCAACGGGAGGATCTGCCAGGGCGACACTCTCGAGCAAAAGCAGGACTTTTGTGTTGTGCCTGTTAATTGTACAGGTAGGAACCCATTATGTTCATAATTTTTGTTGTCCATATGCACCACGAATATTTTGTTTTCAAGTTCGTAAGAAATGCTTACTGTTATATTAATTCTTTCTTTGACCGGGGCGGTAGGGTAGCCTTGTGGTTAAAGCGTTCGCTCGTCAAGCCGAAGACCCGGGTTCGATTCCCGACATGGGTACAATGCGTGAAGCCCATTTCTGGTGTCCCCCGCCGTGATATTGCCGGAATATTGCTAAAAGCGGCGTAAAAACATACTCACTCACTCACTCTTTGACCGCTTTCGTGGTCTAGTGGTTGTGTCCGGCCAGCAGAAGGTCGGCGGTTCCATACCCGGCGGCGACTGACCAAAGACGTAAAAAGATGGTTCTTGTTGTTTCCCTGCCTGGCGCTCGGCATTAAGGGGGTAAAACAAGGACTGGTCGCCTCAGAGTCAGTTTACTGTGTCTGAGTGGGGTATTCTCAGTGTGCTAGCACTATACAACCAACTGCTTAGAACAAGCAGCCACACACATGTGCACGTACACCGCTATTGGTGCAATAATTTTGAACGCGACGTTAAACCCCATTTCACCTCAACTCACTTCTTTCTTACTTTATTCTGATATTTATTCTAAAGACAATTAAGTGGAGCGAGTGATTATGAGTGAGTGAGTTAGGTATAACGTCGCTTTGAACAGTATTCCAGTTATATCACGGTGTGTCAGCTTAATGTGGGAGGAAATCCCACGAGCACAGGTGCTGATAAACCTAAAAATCTACTTAAGCCGAACTGGGATTCTAACACGATCTTACGTATCCAAGGGATGCAACTCTGCACAGCGAAGTGCGGTGCCTCAGACGACTGGGCCACCCGTTCCCCGTTACCATTATAAAAACATGTACAGGAGAGGTTCGCCATTCCCAATGTGAAGTATCAGTTACATTTGAAAGTGAATGAGTGAGTGAGTTGGGTTGAAAGCCGCTTTTAACAGTATTCTAGTTATATCACAGCCTGTCAGCTTAATGTGGGAGGAAAGCCCGAAGTGATGCAGGTCTCAGACGTTTACAACTTCGGTGAAACCCACGAGCACGGGTATGGTGCTGACAAACCTAGAAACATAATCGGGGCGAATCGGGATTCGAACCCACAATCATAGGTTTCTGGCGTGCCCATGGGACGCAACTCTGCACAGCGAGTGGGGGTATGTTATGACCTGAATGACCTTTTGCTCTTCGACCTTGCAGCGCGTAAACTACCCTTCAACCCTCAGCTGTCACATGTAGCGATGTGTCACTACAAGAGCACAAGAATAAACGAATGTTCAGTGAAATATGCATACGCGACTAAAGATATACATAGGTTCCGCCGTCGAACTCACAGTACGGTCACTCAATAGGGATATGGGTCAATTGTGAGGTGACTAGAAAATAACGTCACATCAACCACCATCCCGTCATATCCATTCAGCCTGGCCAGACGACTTGTATCGGAATGTGACTGACCAATCACAGAGCTAGATATGGCTGCCAGTAATAATACAGTTTAATGAACCTTTTCGTTTCTTGAAATTTAGAAATGGGTTTATTTAATTTAAATAAATATATATTATACTTATATAATATATTTTTTGCATTCTAAAATCCTTCCAAATATATTTTGTGAACATGATAATCAAGGCAATCAATATCCAGTAGGTCTTCATCAGTGTAATTATGTCCTAGAGACTGCCACAATGTCAAACGACATTTGCATTTTTTATACAGGGTCGGCTGTGAACGGGAACTGGGGTGCGTGGACATCGTGGGGTGGACCCTCCTGTCCTGCAACGTGTGGCCCTACAGCCAGACACACCGTCACCAGAGCCAGGTCCTGTAATAATCCACCTCCCAGTAGTGCTGGCGCCACTTGTCCTGGTGACAACAGTGAGATGCAAATCCGAGACTGTGGGGCAGCGTCTTTGTGTGGTATGTTAACAGTTAAAGTAGCAGTAGCAGTAATAACAGTAGTAGTAGTTGTAGTAGTAGTAGTAGTTGTTGTTGTTGTTGTAGCGGTATTACGAACAGCCGTAGTAGCTGTTATGGTGGTAGTAGTAGTAGGAGGAGAAGTAGTAGCAGTAGCAGTAGCAGTAGTGACAGTAGTAGTTGTAGTAGCTGTAGTGGTAGTAGTAGCAGTAGCAGTAGCAGTAGCAGTAGTGACAGTAGTAGTTGTAGTAGCTGTAGTGGTAGTAGTAGCAGTAGCAGTAGTGGTAATTGTAATGGTAATGGTAGTAGTAGTGGTAGAAGTATCAGTAGTATCAGTAGCGGTGGTAGTAGTACTAGTCGTAGCAGTAGAAGTAGCAGTCGTAGTAGAAGTAGTGGTAGTAGCAGCAACAGTGGTAGTAGTAATAGTAGTAGCAGCAGCAGTAGTAGTAGTAGTAGAAGCAGCAGCAACAGTATTAGTAGTAGAAGTAGCAGCAGCAGCAGTAGTAGTAGTAGTAGTAGCAGCAGCAACAGTAGTAGTAGTAGTAGTAGTAGTAGTATTAGTAGTAGTAGTAGTAATATGATATTTAAAGTAATTAATCAATATGACATTGAAATAAAATAATGGTTTGGTTTGTTGGTGTCAGATGTGAATGTGAAGTTTATTTGCAGACAAATATACATTTAGCAGACAATAGTTGATGTCAGCTTGGTGAAGTCACTCTGTGGTACATTAGTTTCTTTTCGTACAGCAAGTATGTTTACATTGTACCTACTCTCAAACATGTGTTTTATTCTCCTCAACAATCTGCTTCCATTTCAGAAACAGCCGTTTCTTGGAGCGACTGGGGGCAATGGGTCGATCCAGGGTGTGGTGTCACGTGCGGTGTAGGGGTCAAGCGGACGTCCGCTAGAACCAGGACCTGCGACCAGAAGCCAGGTCAACCTACCTGCCCTGGAAACAACACTCAGAGTGAAGTGAAGGCCTGTGACCTTCCTGTTTGTCAAGGTCAGTATTACGCCATAGTTTTCTGGTAAACGTAAGCGTTAGATATGAGTAAATGTGTGAGCGGGTGGGTGTTTGGGTGAGTGAGTGAGTGAGTTACCGAGTTATGAATCACTATTATGGTACAAGTCAAAATAAGGATTTGCTTCGGACATAATTTTTGTCACTGATTTGGAAATGTCTTCAACGTGTCTAGCATAAAACTTTTGAAAGCTTAACAGCGGCACTGAATGTTGTTACCTTGATCAAACAACTTTTGAGCAAGAGTCGAAAGACGCTCTTTGAAATCTTCGTAGAAACAATCCTCCGAGACATTGACAACAGATGCTTATTGATGTATGAGTATCTTCGGAGGTCAGGGTAAAGACATATGTTCTAGAGACAACATCTTTGCGCAGGAATAAGATAAATGACAACTTGTGTTCCGCAGTTGTGTCTTTGATTCCAGGTGTAATCTACAGCTACTGGGGTGAGTGGACACAGTGGAGTAGCCCCCTTTGTTCTGCCTCGTGCGGCCCTGCAGCCAGACACACCGTCATCAGAACCAGGTTCTGTACAGAAGGTACGGACTGCCCTGGGGAAGGGAGACAATCTGAGAACAGATCCTGCGGAAACGAGTGCCCCACAACAGGTAAGAGTGAGTGAGTGAGTGAGTATGGTTTTACGCCGCTTTTAGCAAGATTCCAGCATAATCACGGCGGGGCACACCAGAAATGGGCTTCACATATTGTACCCATGTGGGGAATCGAAACCGCGTCTTCGGCGTGACGACCGAACGCTTTAACCACTAGGCCACCCCACCGACCCCAACGGAATAGATCGCCTGGAACTCGCTAACAATGTCACTCGTGGGCAGATAACGGATGGTTGATGGTTGCATATATGCATCATGGTTTACCAACGGGTCACTATGGCTGCCCGGACTCTACTGCTAGAGCGGATATCACATCCTTAAGCCACATGGGGTACTAAGAATGTACTTCACTCAATGTATACTTCGCCCGAGTTCTAGCGGAAGGAATTAGTATCAGTAGCTTCCTTTCTATCAGAAATAATTGTATCATTATCAGAAACGGAAAGTAGACTAATTTCTATGGCACTGTTACACAAGAAGAAATAATTATATGTTGTTCATTTTTTATTATGAGTATGTCTTAAATTCAATGCTGTGTTCTTAAAACAAAATTGATTAAGCATTTCATTGCATTTAACAAGCGCAATATTGCACATATGTACAAAATGAATTTAGTTTGCTTTTTAATAGTAAAAGATTAGGAACACTTGGAACATTATCCAAATTTTGTAAAATCACAATGCTGCTATTTAACCCTATCAATGTCTCATAACTGAAGATCCGGGGTAGAATAGGTCTTCAACAACCCATGCTTGCCATAAAAGGCGACTATGCTTGTCGTAAAAGGCGACTAACGGGATCGGGTGGTCAGGCTCGCTGACTTGGTTGATGCATGTCATCGATCCCAATTGCGTGGATCGATTCTCATGGTGTCAATCACTGGATTGTCTGGTCCAGACTCGATTATTTACAGACCGCCGTCATATAGCTGGGATATTGCTGAGTGAGGCGTTAAACAACAACCAACCAACCAGCATAACTGAACCCTTTACAGTATCTTTATTTATTGAAGCCACTGCTCGGTATATAGTGATGTATATGTTGATGTATCAATGCTGTACCTCTAATCCCGCTGATAGCGGCCTGGGTGGAATAAAGTTCATTTTAGTTCAATTCAGACAGTACTAAAACAAATGTTCCTCTTCAGGTGCAGCTACTCAGACTGGAACGATTCTACTGGCGCTGGTCGGGACTGTGGTCAGCCTGTGTCTGATGTAACATCTGCGTCAAGTTGTGGCAAATGAACAAGAGGAACAAGACAAAGGGGACACGTGCCCCTCTGATCCTTCAAATAATAACAACAGAACGAGTTCCTAATCAGCATGTTGATCTCAATGATATTATTTACCGTATCGACTTTGTTCACAAAGTGTAGGTACCTTTGCATCGTGGCTCGAATATAGTGCCAAACATTTGATATTCGGGTGAAGATAAGGGTTGGGGGCGTCATGGGCTGCGCATTACACCTTGGTGTATCCTTCCAACCATTAAAGACGTTCCACAAACATTAACACATATAACGCATGAACAATAAATGGACAACCTGCACGGAAAAATAGTGATACTTTAGTTAACAGAATCTGTACATTTTAACTGCAGCTTTATATAAACATTCATTGTACATATAACAGAGGCTCGTCCATGCCGTGTCACATCTGATGTATATTCATCGCGAGAAGTTTTAAGTGTTTAAATTCAGACAATATGTTATTCTACAACAACTTTTTATAAGGTCGTGACGTTCACTAGCCTGCTCACGCCATCAGGTCTCGTCCAGGATCCGGAGACCAGGATCCGGTGATCGGTCTCCGTCTAGACGTGTTGATCAGTGTTGGGGGTGACTTTGCGACCCGCTCTGTGTATGTTAGGGAGACGTTGGCAGCAGGATTGACGTACATGAGACCATAGGTTTTAGCAGACATGTCGTGTAACCAGTGTCAGCTTTAAAAGATGGGTATGGTCCATATCAATTCATCTTTATCAACTTCAACTGTTCATTTCGAAGTAGCTATTATCCATCAAATAACCTTTGTGTTACTTCAAATATGCAAGAGGTGTAAACATCAACGTTTGCTTCCAATTTTCGTGACGTGACAAACACCATCGTCCCTCTTTTCACCAAAGTGTAAGTGACGCCAGCGAGCTGCCTGAAGTTAGTTTCCCTGTGGGGTGATCATGGACTGGTATTCCCGGGAAGAATTAACATGCAAGCGGTACTGCACCACTCGCCCCATTCCGTTATATTCATGAATGATACGAAAGTCTACAATGTTTATACACACCCTTGAAGGTCAGCGTTAGAATAGGTCTTCCGCAACTATGCTTGTCGTAAGAGGCCACAAACGAGACCGGGTGGTCAGGCTCGCTGACGTGATTGATGCATGTCGTCGATCCCAATTGCGGAGATCGATGTTCATGACGTCAATCACATGGATTGTTTGGTCCAGACTCGAATATTTACAGAATGCCGCCATGTTGCTGGAATATTACTGAGAGTGACGTTAAACAAAAACAAACAAACTTACCTCATGAAATAGGGATTATTCCGCCGTTTACTGCCAGTAACATGGCGGTCATTTGAAACATAAGACGTTATCTCACGCTTTTTTAAATAAAACATCAAACTTATTAAAATGACGAGCCTTTATGCTTTATCACCATGGCATTAGACCTCGGAAATATGGCGAAAGAGGTTCCAGTATATTCTTAAGAGACAATATTAATTTTCACAATAGGGAAATTTGACGCTATTGCGATAAACATAGCATTAGTTCATTCACAAGACATTTTCACTCTTGTGAATGTGGTCATTATATTTTATATCACTGCATACTAATACTCCATCAAGGTATGAGTGAGTGAGTGAGTGAGTGAGTTTGGTGCAAAGCCAATTTTAACAGTATTCTAGTTATATCACGGCTGGTGAGCTTAAAGTGGGAGCAAAGCCCAACGTGATACTGGTCTCAGTCGTTTACCAACCTTGCACAGCCTTAGACGACAAAAACCAGCGGGCTCCCTAAGGGTATGACAACATTAGAATAGCTGCAGCAATAGTTAGTTAGTATGAGGCAGTAGCAGAAAATGCTGAAAGCTTATATATGTACGTATATGTAGTAGCATTTACTTTTTATAATACTTCGTCGGTACACTAAATCAATATTTATCTACCTGGTGCTTTTGTGTGTGTGTGTGTGTGTGTGTGTGTGTGCGTGCGTGCGTGCGTGAGTGCGTGCGTTCGTGGGTGCGTGCGTGCGGGGATGTGTGAAAGAACATATACATATTTGTATCAATATCAATGTGTGAATAAACTATTTTGCTGATTATATACACATGGATCGTGCCATAATACTCTTGATTATATATCGATATTTTCAATATTCATTTCTTTCATTACCCGCAGCATATGCTTCATATGAATAGATACATATATACTATCAAGTCATCAGTATTCTGATTGTCGCTCCTTCTCTACTGATGAGGACGTTTGTTTCCTGGCCCCCCTTACTCTGTTGTGTATCATTGTTTCATACTCTTTTAATAAAGAACATGTGTGTACATACTGCTTGGTTTTTTATTTCAACCCATATACCTATCACCAATCTTTACAAAACAGAAGTTTGTTTTCTGATGACGATTTATTCTGCATGTGCGTGCGTGTGCGTGTGCGTGTGCGTGTGTGGGTGTGTTTATTATTGTCATCGGCAACGTTACACCTTATGGCGGCGGCCTGTAAATATACGAGCCTGGACCATATAATCCAGTGATTGATGTCATCAGCAAGGATCGCCGCCGTCATGGTGCCAACAAACGTCACTGCTTCACTACGACCTGACCGCCCGATCACCTTACTACCAGCGAAGGTTGGTTGGTTGGTTTGTTGTTTAACGCCGCACTCACCAACATTCCAGCTATATGCCAGCGGTCTGTAAATAATCGAGTCTGGACCAGACAATCTAGTGATTAATATCATGAGCATCGATCCACGCAATTGGGATCGATGACATGCATCAACCAAGTCAGCGAGCCTGACCACCCGATCCCGTTAGTCGCCTTTTACGACAAGCATAGTCACCTTTTACGGCAAGCATGGGTTGCTGAAGACCTATTCTACCCCGGAATCTTCACGGGTCACCAGCGAAGGTTGCTGTGGTCCATCCTAACCCTGAGTCCCCGCGGGAAGATTTATTCATTGGAATCAAAGCAACAACTGATTGATGTATCAGTGCCTTACTCCGAGTTATGCATGGACATCCCCCTGGTCGACATGTCTGAATGATAAATAACAGACACAGTGAATACTGTTATAAGGTAAACAGTGTAACAAATTCAACCTTTAAAATGATGGTCACCGTCGAGATCGCTTTAAAGATACAGCTACAGAAATTCTTGGATTCGATAGAGGGAATCGATAGAGAAATGACATTTCTATTTCTGTTTGATTGCTTCGATGCTGTCTTCGCCATTTAATCAATAGAGATGCATAACCTGTCACGTAGGTTCCATAATGTTCCATTATGACACAAACATTTCCTGTGCAGGAAAATACGGTCATGCGAAAGTTATCGATCCACAGTTTATCATCAAATGATCGTTTGACGACATCGTTCCACCAGTGTTGAGAACGTTCTCTCTTCCACAGTTCTCTTTCCTGGCATAATCCTAAGACTAATCCCATACTAAGAAAGTATGGAAAGTCTCTCTTTCGCCTCTGGTTGACTATCTTCGACAGTGACATGGCCTCAAATGATAAAAGTCCACAATTTATTTATGAAATGATGTTTACTTCTGCATTGCATAAACTTCATGTGAACGCAATGTAAGTATACTTTTGCTTACATAAGTAACTATACTCCATGAGTAAATTTGCTTACATGAGTAAATTTTGTCCATGTGAATGGGGCTTTAGAGACCCCCTCTGGACAAGGCCAGTTGTAGAGTCATGGATGACATTGCCCATGACGACACGGAACGCCAATACGCTTAGGTCACTGATGTAGGGTACTTAACGCCCCAAAATGCAGTTATGTCGTCAAATTTCCACTTGCATCACACATACGACCAGGAGGTACAATGAATTTAGTGCAATATTTTGCTTGTGTACTTGACTGTTTTTTAAAGCAGCACTCAGCATTATTCCAGCTATATGACGGCGGTCTGTAAATACTCGAGTCCGGACCAGACAATCCGGTGAGTAATATCATGAGCACCGATCCACGCAATTGGGATAAATGACATGCATCGACCAAGTCAGCGATTCTGACCACCCGATCCTGTAAGTCGCCTCTAACGACAAGCATGGGTTGCTGATGACCTATTTCCACCCGGTTCTTCACGGGTATGCTACAATATTAACATGAAAATGTAGAAATAAACCATGCTACGATATAATTCATTTTCTCGTTAATGGGGTACTTCATGGTAAGCTTCATACATTGTAAAACAATGTGTTTAGAGTGAAAACGCATGCAGGACATATTTAGATCTAAACATGTTTAGGAATGTGTTTAAATCCTAAACGATCTTCTATCTACACACGTTAAGATTATAGGAATGTTGTAGCGCTGTGAGACGATAGCTCTTTCATATGTTTAGACCCTCAACGTGTTTGGATAGAATTAAGTTTCCAACTTTCCGAATCAAAATATGAATCTTTTGTTAATAGAATATCCTCTGGATTCACTTCCGATCAACGTGTTTGGATAGAACTAAGTTTACAACTTTCCGGATCAAAATATGAATCTTTTGTTAATAGAATATCCTCTGGATTCACTTCCGATCAACGTGTTTGGATAGAACTAAGTTTACAACTTTCCGGATCAAAATATGAATCTTTTGTTAATAGAATATCCTCTGGATTCACTTCCGATCAACGTGTTTGGAGAGAATTAAGTTTACAACTTTCCGGATCAAAATATGAATCTTTTGTTAATAGAATATCCTCTGGATTCACTTCAGATGCGCACGTAAAATACCTCTGCCTGTTTCCGCCCGGGCTTCACTTGCCAACACACGTGCGATGTTCGTCACAAGTGTCCTTGTGCGACAACGCCATATAAATCATTTCTATATCTTAATTTGATAATTTGTTCTTTGGTGTCAAAATAGAAAGTGAAATTACGATTTTTGTATATTTAAACAAGGTACTGTGGGGTTGTATGTTTGACGGTTTTATATTTTGTGTGTGTTTTGTTTGTTTGTTTCTTTCTTTGTTGTTTAATGCCGCACTCAGCAATATTCCAGCTAAATGACGGCGGTCTGTACATAATCGAGTCTGGACCAGACAATCCAGTGATTGATATCATGCACATCGATTTATGCAATTTGGATACGATGACATGCATCAACAAAGTCTATTTGTTCCTTTCATTAGAATTTATCGCGTTTTCTTTAGAAATTAATAGCCTACATACCATACATATTAATATTCCAATCATAAATATCAGTTATTATTTTGTTAAGTGGGTTCATTGTGAAATATGCTTCCTAACTGGTAGAACATTTTCATATATTTGAATAATTAAATAGACTAGTATTTCTTCGTTCAACACTGAACATAAACTGTGTGAAACAAGAAATGTTTTTTATGTAATTGAAAATTGAAAGAACTGTTGAATTTGGTTATGTTTATTTAACCATCACCCATTCCTGTAACAGTTTGTAAAAGGTTATCTGTGGCTGGGTGATTTTGTGTGGATTTTGACCAAATTTATTGATTTTCAAAGATAAGATGTCTAAGATACCCATCAGCAGTTGTGTATAATGCGATTTTTGCATTTTCAAACTTTAAAACCAAATTATATTTAACAAAAGAAAACGATGCAGAAGTATTCTTTGAATGCTACTAAGTGCCAATACAGTTAATGTTTTGGGCGTATCGCTAACTTAAGATATTTTCAATTGCAAATCAAACATGTGATAAAATCAAGTGAGAGTTGTCGTTTTTAGGTTTGCTGGGATATAGCTGAAAAATTGATTGTGCATGCGAATAAAAGCCTGTAGTATCTTTGAATGAAAGTCGGAAACAAAGATTTGATGACACATCAAATGCTACATGTCATGCACTGTAAATGTTTGATGTGTCAAAAACATCCATATTATGTACTCGTCACAACAATACACATGCTTCACCTATAATCAGGACAACATGTTGGGATTGTGCTTTTGGTAGGTGAGCTTATCATCATGATGAGATTGTTCTTATAGCACTGGGTCTGTGGCGTTTCAAGGATGATTGCGTGTCATCACGCCTCAATGGCGTGGGGCATTGCTCGTTATATCAATCACTGGTTTGTCTGGTCCAAGTCGCCATCAACCATGTGTCAGTAGCTGGACTATTGCTAAGTGTGGCGTTATACAACAAGAAAGCCAATATGGTTATGTGAATCTTCCTCTCAACTTTGGCATGAAAATATTCTAAATGAATACATTGTTGAAAGTAAAATTATGTATCATGCCTATACATACTGGAAACGTAGTTCTGCTTCCAATGTGTGAACTTGAGATCAGCTTGAAAAACTACACCCATCAATTTCACGTGAAGATCTGTCAGCCTATTTCATGCCCAATCTCATTAAAATCAGATTTGTTTAGCGGCAGCGAAAACTTAGATCTGATTTTAATTAGATTGATGTCATGCCCAATGTATGAACGTCCAAACAACAACTTGACAAGGGGCGACACTGAACCTAATCGACCCGTGAAGATTCCGTGGTAGAATAGGTCTTCAGCAACCCATGCTTGCCGTAAAAGGGGACTATGCTTGTCGTAAAAGGCGACTAACGGGATCGGGTGGTCAGACTCGCTGACTTGGTTGATGCATGTCATCGATCCCAATTGCGTGGAGACCCGTGAAGATTCCGGGGTAGAATAGGTCTTGAGCAACCCATGCTTGCCGTAAAAGGCGACTATATATGCTTGTCGTAAAAGGAGACTAACGGGATCGGGTGGTCAGCCTCGCTGACTTGGTTGATGCATGTCATCGATCCCACTTGCGCGGATTGATGCTCATGATATTAATCACTGGATTGTCTGGTCCAGACTCGAATATTTACAGACCGCCGTCATATAGCTGGTATATTGCTGAGTGCTGCGTTAAACAACAGACCAACCAACCAAACCAACCTGAACCGTAATCAGAAGACCACTGGGTATGATGGCCTTAATCTTCACCTTTCTGATAGTAACGATCTGAGGAAAAAACAATAACTTTCAACACGTGAAATTGAGGGTACAATGGCTATTTCGTAAATATTGAATGTGCCTATGTATTTAGGTTTACATTTGTCTACTGTTAATTGTTGTACACGCGTCATACAACATGTAGGCCCTACCTTAGAATACTGAATACTGATCGCGTTCTTTAAATTTGGCCTTTTTCATATTATTTCGATTTCACAATCACTATTTTATTTGCAAAATCACGAACGAATTGCTGTTCACCAGGGCATATCGCGTGAGAAAATTTACCTTCGGTATAGAAAATATCCCAGAGGCCCATTTTGAGAAACGCTATTTTGAAACATAAACAATAGTTACATATGGACATTTTGAAACACAATCATAGACATTTTGAAACAAAACCTTTTTCTTTTTGTGTTTGTTAAATTAGTGCATGACATGAGCGGTATTAGGTCAATAATATGAATCTCACATAAACATCATTGGTTAGGCGAATGATCGTTCACTCATATCGAAAAACGGAACACCAGCCGAGTCTGCCCAGTCTTTCGTCCACAGGGAGCATTTATACCCGACACCGTTAACAGGAAGTTACACTTTCAGTGTACACCGTTTTCAATATGGCGGTCTCCGCGGGAGTGATGAACACAGACGCAACAAAGGACTAGTTTTGTGGTGTTATGAATGCAATTTCTCATTTTTATGAAACACATCATAAAGTGACATCTCTTTGTGTCCATGGCTTGCCCCAAGGACCAAATGTCAACGAAATAAATCATGGTTAGCAACTATTTTCGATAATTTTATCGATGTCATTTCAACTCAAGTCGTAAACCGACTGTCAGTCGAGAAAGGTGTATGTACCGTTAAAGTACTGGCGGCATGCTAAGGCAGAATGTCACAGTTGACAACCTAAAGTTCACCGTTCACGTTTATTAGCTTTCAGTGTCTTCTTAAGGATATCTATTTGTTGCTGCTTATGCTGTGTGTATTCAAACAGGAGTTTTTAATTCTACATGTCGCCGTAGAAGGCTAATAAGCTCTCGAAGTTGTTTAATCGATTTTGCATTCAATACGTTTTGTTTCATTACCTACATAGTACACAGTTCATATTTCCAAGAATTAGAGTAGGTCCCTAGTACATGTTGAGTTTGCACCTTACCTGATGAAGGAGTAAGTATTTACTCCGAAAAGTTGTCTTCCTCATAATAAAGAAGTTGACATCCATAAATTCTCTTCCTTATATGGCAACAGTTAATGGGTCTGTGAAATCTGTAACAGGAATTTTAATTAAGTCAAGAAACACTTGAATAACACATGGATCCTGTCAAATAATATTTTTTTTCCCTACAGTCTTATTTTGCAAACTCATCATGATCCATCCCACAGTAAACTACCCCAAGCTAGATTACCCGTTGTTGGTTACCTGGGTACTAGGGCTGAAACGAAACACTGATGCATTGCAGTATTAAATCTGTGCATAAGACAAACACAAACAAAATAATTCTATATCATTTTACAACTCGTGTTTAATATTTGTACGTGACAAAATCAACCAAATGTTTCTGAAATATAGCTGACTGTATAAAATGAGCTGTTAATTAACCCCTATATTCATTCTTACACATTTTTACACAAATACAATAGTTATTTATCTTTTTCTTCATTTTTCAGTAATATTTAGTATTGAAGGCAAACACACACCCTAACGAGTATTGACTTACCTTCAACATCTTTTTCATCTATTCTATCTTTTCTTCCAGTTCCGTATCGCTGCCTTGAATGAGAGTGACAGTGGAGATGAGAACACCACACTCTCCCAACATGCGGCCACCACGAGAGAGGCCAAGGTCTGTACATGGAAGTATATCATGTTTCTTTGATAAACGGAGAATTCTACTATGAATTTGGAAATTACTCTACACTGCTTGGTCAGTCAGAGGTTCTTGATCCCCCTCTGAATCAATGCTCATGATGTCAATCACTGGATTGTCTTGTCTAGATTCGATTATTTACAGGCCGCGGTTATATAGCTGGAATATTGCTGAGTGTGGCATTTAACAACAAACAAACAAACTAATGGTGATTTGCAGTGTAGAACGAAAAGCTTTGGATAGCATGCTTAGTTTTCTTAAGGGGTGCCCACCTCATGTTATCTTACAAAGTTGCACTCAACCCATGCAGCTTCTGCATGTTTGGTTCAAAATTCAATTTCGCATGGTTAAATCTGGAAGTAACCTATCTTGGCTCTATATTGAAAACACTGTATGTTAACTTTTAAATGACAGTGTTTAAATTCCATATCTCATGATGAGGTAATGAGTTATTTTGAAGCTGAAAAGTTACAATTTAGGAAATGGGTGAGTCTTGTGCTGTCTGTGCTGAAGACATCTGAGTCAGCCAGTTCGAACGTGGCGCTAAGCATAATTATCAGTCGAGTTTCGTGTTATCAAATGGGCTATTATTAGCTCAGCTTACTAGACTTCAGATTTGTGACTAAAGTCCAAGACTGATTGTTTCAGAACTTTTGTATGAAGGCTGAACGTGATGTACACAGGTTTGATTTCAGCATTAATGCTACAGGGGTCCAGATAAGATGTGAACTTACATAAAATATGCAAAATAAATTACCCAGTTATATATTTTTGCTTACGTACAAATATGCATGAAGAATTTAAAGTACCCAATAGTATAATTACCCAATATATCCTTGCATCCTGTGTACCTGTATGTCTTTATAGATCTTTATTTACTTATTGAATTCAGGCATCACACATACATGAACTCTACTGAAGTGAATAATGCATACAAAAGGTGATATGTGTCACTTATTGCATCTTTTGGAGGCAAGGGTTTTAAGTGACTATATAGTCCAGTTTCCACCCTTGCTGAACTAGGCTGAAATTTCCAGGCTGATCGTAGCGCCACTAATGGCTGTTATGAGTTATGTCCCTTGTATGTTCCTCCTATTGACCAATCAGATTCCATCTCTCGTATAACTTGCATTTGCTTCAACCAAAATGGCGCGCCCAGTCAGGATGATCTGTATTGTAATAAAACGTGTCTTACCCGTGAATTGTGTTAAATTATGTGCGCAACTTGATTAAAAACATAAAAGAATTTGAAAAATATCTGTCTAAACCCAGCTGGTGGTACACATGCTTTGCAAATCCTGCAGTCGACCGAAATCTGCACGTTGAAATCCATGTTGTTTACGAACTGGATGTCTAGTTCGTCACCCGAGTTTGATTGGACTATGTATAGACTCATTAGTCCAGACAAAATGTAACTCCATAATTGCAGCCTAGTTTGGCAAGGGTGGAAACTGGACTTTTACAGTCAGTTAACTCCCTTGCCTCGGGAAGATGCCTTTTTGTTAATTTGACATATATATATCTTGAAAATATATCTACCTATGCAACATTTTACATCCTCAGGCACAAACAGATACAAATAAAAAGTCATTTGAAACAGCATTTCAAGCAGAATTATTTTTAAAAATGTTTCTGCATAGTGTAAAACCAATATACTGGGTCCAAGAGGAGGAAGAAATATAATCAATACCCAGACAAAGCAGTCAATACCCAATGTGAATGATAGCTTGTTGGTAAATACTCATAGCCTCAAAACATTGTCTGGAGCCCTGGTCAACATTCACTGTTCTATCTGTGTGACTGCAGGAAGCTGAAGCCTTCAGCCTGTACAGCCGGGCCCTCAGTCTGCAGCGGGAGGGAGACGTCACTGGGGCCAAACAGACATTTCAGGATCTTGTCTCTCATGATTTCCTGATTGAGGTAGGTCAAGTATGATGGTAGCCTGTAAATCAGTCTCAGACGAACCTCTAATTGAACTCTAGTTGCTCCCCTTGTTGAACACCTGGTTGAACACCTAGTTCAACACCAGGTTTTCACCCCAAGTTGAACAGCTAGTTACACCCCCAGTTGAACACCTTGTTGCTCCCTAGTTGAACACCTTGTTGCTCCCTAGTTGAACACCTAGATGAACACTTTGTTGCACCACAAGTTGAACACCTAGTTGCACCACTAGATGAACACCTAGATGCTCTCTAGTTGAACACCTGGATGAACACATTGTTGCACCACTAGTTGAACACCTTGTTGCTCCCTAGTTGAACACCTGGATGAACACTTTGTTGCACCACAAGTTGAACACCTAGTTGCACCACAAGTTGAACACCTAGTTGCACCACTAGTTGAAAACCTTGTTGCTCTCTAGTTGAACACCTGGATGAACACTTTGTTGCACCACAAGTTGAACACCTAGTTGCACCACTAGATGAACACCTAGTTGCTCTCTAGTTGAACACCTGGATGAACACATTGTTGCACCACAAGTTGAACACCTAGTTGCACCACTAGTTGAACACCTTGTTGCTCCCTAGTTGAACACCTGGATGAACACTTTGTTGCACCACAAGTTGAACACCTAGTTGCACCACTAGTTGAACACCTTGTTGCTCCCTAGTTGAACACCTGGATGAACACTTTGTTGCACCACAAGTTGAACACCTAGTTGCACCACAAGTTGAACACCTAGTTGCACCACTAGTTGAACACCTTGTTGCTCTCTAGTTGAACACCTGGATGAACACTTTGTTGCACCACAAGTTGAACACCTAGTTGCACCACTAGATGAACACCTTGTTGCTCTCTAGTTGAACACCTGGATGAACACATTGTTGCACCACAAGTTGAACACCTAGTTGCACCACTAGTTGAACACCTTGTTGCTCTCTAGTTGAACACCTGGATGAACACTTTGTTGCACCACAAGTTGAACACCTAGTTGCACCACAAGTTGAACACCTAGTTGCACCACTAGTTGAACACCTAGTTGAATCTCTAATTGAACACCTTGTTGCTCTCTAGTTGAACACCTGGATGAACACTTTGTTGCACCACTAGTTGAACACCTAGTTGAATCTCTAAGTGAACACCTTGTTGCTCTCTAGTTGAACACCTGGATGAACACATTGTTGCACCACAAGTTGAACACCTAGTTGAATCTCTAATTGAACACCTTGTTGCACCACAAGTTGAACACCTAGTTGCACCACTTGTTGAACACCTAGTTGAATCTCTAATTGAACACCTTGTTGCTCTCTAGTTGAACACCTGGATGAACACATTGTTGCCCCACAAGTTGAACACCTAGTTGCACCACAGGATGAACACCTAACATGCGTAGTTGCACCACAGGATGAACACCTGGTTGAATCTCTACTTGAACACCTGGTTGAATCCTAGCTGAACCCCAGATTACTCAGGGATCATGATCCCTAGTTTGTCTGTCAAATCCAATGCTTTTGTTGTTCTCTAAAGTGATAACGTCTATGACCTGCCTCACTTTGGGCTTTCCTCCCTATATAAGACAACATGCTGTGATATAACTGAAATACTGCTCCAAGTGGTGTAAATCCTGACTGACTGACTGACCCATGCATGGATGCTGTGCCCAGGCTGCCCGCATCGTGGAGGAGGAGCAGGACAACGTGGTTCACCCCGGCCTCCAGCTGCTGTACTCCATACACAAGAACCTGGCCGCCATCGCTGCAGACAGGGGAGACCTCCAAACTGCCATGAAGTCTTACCTTGAGGTAAAATACATTTTATTATGCCCCGTCTCGGAGAGACCTCAAAGCTGCCATGAAGTCTTACCTTGAGGTAAAATACATTTTGTTATGCCCTGCAACGAAGTGGAAGGGGGATATAGGAATGGGTGCTGTCTGTCCGTCCATCCATCCATCCATCTCGTTTAGTTTCTGTTACTCAAAAACAGTTAGAGATATCTTAACCAAACTTGGCACACAGGTATGTCTAGTGGTGACTGGTGCCTTTTGATAGTTTGGGAATTTTGAAAAAAATATTTTTCGAGTTTCCATGGCAATGACTTTGACTAAGACTGAAAATGGCGGTAGTACACAACCGGGTATGTATTTCATGCTTGTTTCATTATGTTCTTGAAAAGATTAGATCTTTTCATTGCCACCGAATTGTTTGCAATTTCTTTTCATCAGTGGTACCACACAACATTTGATCCATACTGCTATTCGTAGACACATACTGTGTTGATGAGTTGTTGGGGTGGGGTAGCCTAGTGGTTAACAAGGCACTCACCAAAGTCCCAGGTTTGATTCCTCACATGGCTACAGTGTGTGAGGCACACTTTGGTGTCCTTCACCACCATGATATTGCTGGAATATTATTGCTGAAAAGGGAAGTAAAACCATACTCACTCACTCATACATCTATGGGGGTAGAATAGGTCTTCAGCAACCCATGCTTGTCGTAAAAGGTGACTATGCTTGTCGTAAAAGGCGACTAACGGGATCGGGTGGTCAGGCTTGCTGACTTGGTTGATGCATGTCATCGATCCCAATTGCGTGGGTCGATGCTCATGATATTAATCACTGGATTGTCTGGTCCAGACTCGATTATTTACAGACCGCTGGAATATTGCTGAGTGCGGCGCTAAACAACAAACCAACCAACCAACCATACATCTATGCCTGCAAAGTCAATCTTCACAAGGGATAAAACTTATTATGTATTTGTTAATGAATTGTGTATTTATCTGAGTTTTTTATACAAAACTCAACTGAAATAACATGTTGGACACTGGGCCCCGTTCTACAATGTGATCTTAGTGCTAAGATGATTGTAAGGTTGTAGCGCTAAGATCGCTTTGTAGAACGGGGCCTTGGACTTTTAATGCCTAGTTTCAAATACTAATCAAGTACACGCAGTATACATTTCAAGGTTGTGTTTTCAGGCAGTCAAGATCGACTCCAGTGAGGTGACAGTGTGGTACAAGATCGGCACTATCGGCCTGAAGATACATGACTATTCGCTCTCTAGGCTTGCTTTTGAACAGGTACATTAATAAAATATACTACAGGGTAAACCCAGGATTCAAAATCAAAATGGGGGGCACGGGTCGCCCAGTCATCATAGAGACTCCCAACGACTGCATTTGGGTCTCGTTGTAAAGCGTCCGTCTCGGAGAGACTTATTTGGTTTGGTGCCATTGTACCCGGACGTCATAGATCACAATATCAGTCACTGGATTGTCTGGCCCAGACTCGATTTTTTTACCATCCGCCATTGTATAGCTGGAATATTGCTGAGTGTAGAATAAAGCAATAAAACTTCAGTTCATGCATGTTGGCATGGAAACCACATCTTTGTTGACGTGACCATTACCATTTGTGATGTCTTTAAATGAAAACAGATTTTTTAAGAGTGACATGTAGTCGTAAAGTAAAATATTTGTTGTGTCTATTTCAGGGCCTGCAGTGCAATCCCAACCACTGGCCTTGTTTAGATCACGTCATCCCAGTGTCCTATGCCTTGAATGATTACTGGCGTAAGTGTTCACCTCGTACCATCTGTACCTACTGTAGTGTCCATTCTATCGTGTGGAATTGACACATCGGATTATATAATGATCTGATGATACAAGAATTATTCCCTGAGAGAAGCATGGTTTTCAATTGGAAAGCATCTCATATAAATACCTCTGCACTCTGTGGGGTATTTTATGACATTCTTTGACATGCTTCGAGTGGCAGTGTTGCAACGTTACAAAGAAATTGCTGTCATAATGTCATTCCACACTCATATTATAGCACAGGGAATGAAATAACACTGTAAGGAGCTTTGTTATGATTGGCTTACGCATGTTGGAAAATAAACAACATGGTTGTGGCAAGTGTTTTCAGATGCAGTTGACTTTCAAAGTTTGAAAAAGATGGTGAATCTTGAGACTGGAAATCCATGGCTGACTCTCCCATTCATTAATTTGGAGACCAGCAAACCAAGGTTCATGTGACACAACGACCGATGACAGTCACAGGATAATTATAAACACTTCCAATGGTCTTCTATTTCTGTTCATTGTAAAAGAATTGAATTTTCCTTGTGTTCATTGAAATGATATGAAAAACCAATGTGCAAACTTTTGTAAGAATCCGCTACGTGGATTAATACTGTTTGCACATCGTTTTTTTTATTCTTACCTCAATGAACTGAAAAAACTACACAGTCAATCCTCAAGTACGAGTGAATTTACACGTAAAATATTTCTTAAGTTATTATTCATGGATGGCAAGTTGGACGTTATTTTGACTTGAACTGTTTCCATGATGGTGATGATGATGATGATGATGATGATGTAGATGATGATGATGATGATGATGCAAGCAAGTTGGTCATTATTTGGACTTGAACTGTTTCCATGATGATGATGATGCAAGCAAGTAGGTCGTTATTTGGACTTGAAATGTTTCCTTGATGATGATGATGATGATGATGATGATGGTCGTTATTTGGACTTGAACTGTTTCCATGATGATGATGATGTTGGTGACGTTTCAGGGTGCCTGTACTACATTGCCAAGGCTCTAGAGAAGGACTGCCACTATGAGAAGGGGATAGCCTTGAGAGAGGAGATGTTCCGAGAGCAGCCATCCCTCAGGCAGGACTCCAAGGACATGTTTGTCTACTGGTGAGCTCTCAGATTCACAACATAGGACAAGTCCAATCGAATAATTATCTTACTTCTCTTCCCATGGTGACCAACTTGTTTTTACTTTTTTTTCATTTCTGAAATGAGTTAACAGGTCAGGCAGTGTTCGAAATAATTTTAAAACCCAACAAGACAGTCAGGCAGGTGACCCATAAGAGTTGCCTGCCCATCTTCAAAGTTTGTTTTTACCTCTTGTAGATTCTCAAGTAATTGTTTGCATTATTTCAACTGAATCAAGACATGATTTGTTTCTTAGCTTTTGCTATTTTTCAATAATCATTATGCCTGAATGCAGTAGTCTTAAAATTATCTGCCAGATAGTCGGGCAGGTGGAGGATAATTTCATGCAGCCCGACAGAAAAGTTACCAGCCACAGGCAGGCGGGAAGGCAGTGTGTTGCATAACCCACCAGCCATGATGGATTAACAATTGTCATAGGAAAAGATACAATGTTCTTGAACTCTTTTGAGTATTATATATAGTTGTGTGATTTTCCCCACAGTGATCCCATCATCTTCACCATGAAGCTGGACAAGGCAGATGCTGAGGAGGTACAGAGAACACATTTGTTATTATTGAGTGAGTGAGTTGGATTTCACGCCGCTTTGAACAGTATTCCAGTTGTATAGCGGCATGACAGCTTAGTGTTGGAGGAAAGTTCTGGTCTCAGACTTTTACCACTTTGGTGAAACTTAACAGGTGTGTTGACAGACCTAGAACCATAATTGGGGTTAGCAGGGATTCAAACCCACAATAACAGGTTTCTGCTATGCCTAAGGGACACAACTCTGCACAGCGAATTGCGGTGTCTTAGAAGACTGGGAAACTCGTGCTCCTTTGTCATTTCAATACCATGTCCTCAATACCATGACTGACTAGGCTCGTGTGGTTTCGATGTGTCACTTGGCTGATTGTTTTTAGTCAAGCCCTGACAGGTGTAGTCATTGTTCATGCTATCAGTCACTGGTTTGCCTGGTGTAATCTCAATTATATTTTACACTTATCCTTTCTCACACCAAGCATTTCTTCTTTCGATCCTGTGTGGAAACGCCCTAGAACAAAGTTTCCAGCTTCAGAAAACATTACACCCAAACACATCCCAACATCACCATGGTCACTACCCAAACAAATGAGTCACGCACTGTAATCGACCTTACACAGTGCAAGGTGATCACCTGACATATCATTCTCTTTCTTAGAGGAGGTGGTCCAGTAGCCTAGTGGTTACAGCGTTCGCTCGTCACGCTGATTACCTGGGTTCGATTCCTGACATGGGTACAATGTGTGAAGCCCATTTCTGGTGTCACCCGTTGTGATATTGCTGGAATATTGCTATAAGCGGGGTAAAAACATACTCACCCACTCACACTCTTAGAGCAGACAGGCAAGGGTAACTGTGATGCAGGTGATTGTGTGAGATAGGATAAGTATATAAATATGCAACTTAAAGTAAAATGTTCAATTATTCAAAAAAGTATTTCATGTAAGTGGAATAGAGATGACTGTGGCATAAAACAATATTCACCCAGTCACTCACCCTCAAACTAGGAAACAGCTTTGGTAATGAGTGATGTGATGCTGTTTCAATTGAATCTATCCTACATCCTCTTGATGAAGATGTACATCAAAAGTAAAGGGTCATCTTTTTGATCTTGAGATGAGTGCCCAGCTTCTACATCTTCTACTCACGGTCACTTTCAGTACGTGGAAGAAGCTCTGGCCATGCGAAGAAAGAACCGAGAACTTGCCAAGAAACCTCCGCCCCCTGTCATCAAGTTTCCTGAGAAGATTGAATCCAACACGTAATGATATTAACAACATACACAGTTCTTAAGACTGAGTTGAATACATACTAAGAGATCCGGACACTTATTAGTCCAAAGTTGATTTGTTTCTGTTAGGGTCTGAATGTGAATGTGGTCATTCTTATATACATGTATATGATCATTCTTGTTTGATGCTGTTTGCTGATAACAATTGAGAGGTGTTGCTGCTGAAGTAATATGTATTCATATGTTTTATTTGCTGTCAGATATCTCTTATTACTAAAACATTAAAAGGGGAATATGTTGCAGTTAGATTTTGATTATTAACAGTCGATTTCAGTATTTTACTACCTAGCCACCCGTGAAAATCCGGGTTAGAATAGGTCTTCGGCAACCCATGGCTGCCATAAGAGACTATGCTTGTTGTAAGATGCGACTAACGGGATTGGGTGGTCAGACATGCTGACTTGGTTGATGCATGCTATTGTGTACTAGTTGCGTGATGTCAATCACTGGATTGTCTGGTCCAGACTCGATTAATTACAGACCACCGTCATATAGCTGGAATCTTGCTTAGTGCGGTGTTAAACAACAAACAAACAAACAAACAAACAAACAAACAAACAAACATCCTAGCCAAGAGATGCTGTAATTTACTAAAGGAAGAAACTGTCAGTTAGCGTGTATGGGTGGTGATGTTGTGTTTGCCTGTATGACAGATGGAAGTCAGTGGGGGAGGCACTGATTGCGCTCTATAACCACGCCACCCGAGCTGACCCTCCCATGGTGAGTAGCAAGGCCCCTTGTTTATTACAGCTTATATACCAATTAATCATCAAAATAAGTCCCGTTAATCCAACAGTGTTGCACATGATTTTGTCAGATTAATGAGTATGTTGGATAAACGAAATTAAGCATTATCATGTTCATTATCAATTGAACTACTGAGATAGATGACGATGAAGTACATTGTAATAAGATCATTAAGAACGAAGTCGCCATTTTGCTACGTTGTTTATTCCTTCTTTCATTTCATTCATTGACAATAACACTGCAAATGTACAGATAATATTGCACATTTTATGAAAGTAGATTAGATTATTACACTCTCTTTGTGGCCCATCTAATCTATCTGGTAGCAAATTGCAGCCATTGGCTGACTCGTCTCACATCAAAACAGGGGGCTGTGTACACAGTCAGATGACCACAGAGTCAGCTGAATATTGTCAGATTAACATGATTGATTTATGAGTCATTTCAGCAATCAGGTGTGTGGAAGCCCGAGTGCAAGGCTGTTGGATTAACGAAGTCTAAGTAGCATAGATTTATTCGGTTTACCATCATTAGTGTCAGATAAAGCTGATTTTAGCTGAGTAACAGGGTTTCTTATTGTTTTGTTTATGATTAAACAGTTACTAGAGGTCAAAATTTAGACCGGAACCCATTTTCCTGCAGATGTTAAGTTTATTAACCAATCAAAAGCCATCTTTTCTATCACTGTGAAACATGTCCAAATTAGTCAACACTCACTCGGCATTTTCAGCTTGACATTCGATCTGTCTTCCAAGCAACAGGGGAGGTAACTCTGATCATCCTTTCGTTTCCAGAGCCTCTCTATGCCGGTCGACATGTCGGAGTACAAGGAGCAAGCTGGGGGAGATCAAGAGAAGGACACCAGCACTGAGAGTAGATCTGTTAACAAGGACACTGTTCAGATGCCAGAAACAGCTAATGACAAAGAGACAGTAGCAAGCATGGATGTTGATGGACCTTTTGATGTGGTTGATGGTGACATTAGGCCTCCTCCAGACAAAAAGAAGGATGACCATGAGAAAGAACCAGATGTTAAACCAGATACACAAGCTCCAACTGAAGTTCTTTCCGATGATGTTAAAGTTGAACTATCAGCCATGGATACTACCGAGTTGGCAGCCCTGGCTATGGAAACTGTGGACACACCTGTTAAAGTTCCACCTGTTAAGGTTCCATCTGTAGAGGTTGAGATGAAGGTTGAGATGAAGGAGGAGGTAAAGGAGGAGGTGAAGGCGGTGTTGGCAGAGGCCATGGATGATGATGCTGGTGATGTGTATGCCATTTCGACTGGTCTTGATGCTTCACCAAGTCAGCCTCACAGCCAACAGGCTGGTGAAGTGTCAGAGAGAACAGACACTGTGGTACGTTGTGCTGTGCCAGTTTCGGAGGCTATTGTTGTAACTGTGACGAACCAGAGTCTGAGGTCAGTGCCGGGGTCTCAGTCACTTTTAGTAACATCCCCTCTTAGAGCTACAACAGCAACTTTGTCCAGTTCACCAGTGTCTTCAGTTTCAAGTTCAACAGTTCAAGCGTCAAAGTCGCCTATTTCCACAGTTCCAGGATCAATAGTTTCTGTTTTGAAGTCTCCAACATCCATGGTAACAGCATCAACAGTTCAAGCGTCAAAGTCGCCTGTTTCCACAGTTCCAGGATCAATAGTTCCAGTTTTGAAGTCTCCAACATCCATGGTAACAGCATCAACTGTTCCAGTGTCAAAGTCGCCTATTTCCACAGTTCCAGGATCAATAGTTCCAGTTTTGAAGTCTCCAACATCCATGGTAACAGCATCAACAGTTCAAGCGTCAAAGTCGCCTATTTCCACAGTTCCAGGATCAATAGTTCCAGTTTTGAAGTCTCCAACATCCATGGTAACAGCATCAACTGTTCCAGTGTCAAAGTCACCTGTTTCCACAGTTCCAGGATCAATAGTTCAAGGTTCCAAGTCTCCTATTTCTACAGTTTCAGGATCAGCCGTCCCAATGTCAAAATCACCTATTTCCACAATGTCAGGATCAATAGTTCCAGGTTCCAAGTCGCCTATATCTGCATCAGATGCTGCTAAGACCCCGATAATGCGAGGTATGCTGGGGCATCCTCATGTTGCACCCCACACGGATGACCCCCACAGTCACCCCACCAAGCCACATCCAGCATCAGCAGCTCAGTTGTTCAGCACCCCCAAGAGCAGCCTCCTGCTCACCACCGCCATTCCTTCTGAACTTGGAATTCATGTTCCTAATCCCATGATGAGGTCACCTCCTCTGACGTCTGGACTTCTCAGTCCTGTGCAGTTGGTGGCCTCCCCGAGATCCCACTCCGCTCCTGTGACTCCAGACATCCTGACACGCAACCCCTTCCCAAGGTCTCCACCATCCAGACCCCTGGAAGCCACCGCATCTAAATCTCAGTCTCTGCTTACACTAGCCTTGACCCAGCCCCCAGCAGCACCTCATGCGTATAATTACCCACTGATGCTAGCAGGTGGTGATGCTCCTCCAACTGAGATACCTGTTCAGATTTCCCCGACATCCAAAACCCTCTTGTCGCCTGTCCATGTGTCGTACCCATTACAAACCTCAACATACGCTTCAAAGATGAAACAGACATCTCCCATCCAAACCGTTCCACTACAGAGTACAATCTCAAGGCATCTGTCCACAGTCCAAGCCATCCCTCTCCAGGCAGCGTCCTCTGGGGCCCACTCCACACTCAGCCCGGAGGACAACCAGATGATAGCCCAGCAGGCCGCGGCCCACACCCTCATCGCCCTGGCCCAGATGCCCACTCAGCTGTCTCCCCAGAGGCTGACTGCTGCAGGTGGGAACCTTGCCACAAACACACTGGCCAGCTTCATGGCAGGAGGATTGATGAAGCAGTCATCGGAGTCGGTTGTGTCAACCCCGCCGTTTCCTCTACCTGCTGAAGGTAGGTACTCTGTGTCTCTCCACTCGTTTCCTCTACCTGCTGAAGGTAGGTACTCTGTGTCACCCCACTCGTTTCCTCGACCTGCAGAGGGTAGGCTGTCAGGGGTGGTCGGGTAGCCTAGTGGTTAAAGCGTTTGCTCGTCATGCCGAAGACCCGGGTTCGATTCCCGACATGGGTACAATGTGTGAAACCCATTTCTGGTGTCCCCCGCTGTGATATTGCTGGAATATTGCTCAAAGCTGCATAAAATCAAACTCATCATTATAAGCTGACATGACACAATGACCCTCCCTTAGACTGTGGTAATCTCTACTTGAATGCTATGACTTGTGCATAGACTATATTCGTCATGGTCCCTGTATCAGTCAGGTCATAGCCATTTAGAAGTTGGAAGAAGATGAAGTCATCAAACTATCAGTGACATCTTCTCTATCATTCATTCCCCTAATAAATGGGAAAGCAGCAGCCCTAAAACGTTGTTACAATAGTGAAAAACGTGTTAGCCATGAAATCTTTAATATCATCAGTATTTGTATGTTCTGGATTAAAGACTGGAATTTTTGTAAGGAACGTTTCTTGAGCATGTAGAGTGACTGCATTTGTTGACATTTTGGCAATGAACTGTATAACCAGTTGAGCCACAGTGTTTGCACCTTCCCGAAACATGGGCGTTACTGACAATAAAAGTCCAGTTTCCACCGTTGCCGAACTAGGCCGGAAATCTGGAGTTACGTTTTGGCTGGGCTTATGAGTCTATGCATAGTCCGATCAAAATCGCGGAATGAACTAGACATTCGGTTCGTAAACAAAAAAAGATGGATTTCAAAGTGCAGATGCTGGTTGACTGCATGATTTGCAAAGCATGTGTATCGTCAAATGGGCATCAACAGATATTTTGCAAATCTTTTCATCTTTTTAATCAAGATGCTCTAGTGATTTGATGCACTTCTCGGGGTAGACCAATTTTATCACAATATAGATCTTGATTAGCGATCAGATCGTCTTGACTGTGCACAGCCATTTAGTTTGAAGCAAATGCAAGTGATATGAGAGATGGAATCTGATAGGTCAATCGGAGGGACACAACCCTTAATAGCCCCTTGTGGCGTTACGATTGAGTCTGAAAATTCCAGCCTTTTTCGGCAAAGTGGAAACTGGATTTTTTTAGGCAGTTATCTCCTTGTCTCGGGACGATGCAGTGTCTGTGGCTGTGGTGTTTGTGACCGTAATATTTTCCTAATAAGCGAACTGTTGGATTATTGCTTGACATGCCTGACTGGTTCCACTCCTTCAACACTCCACTCTGTTCCCCAGTAGCTCTACAGGACCACCCCAACCCTGTGTCCCGGGACTTGGGGCGGAGTCAGCCAGGGGGACGGCGGGGCACGAAGAGGAAGAGAGTCAGCATACCGATTGAGGATGCCGGGATGAAGAGACGATCTGCAAGGGTGAGAGAATGAATCGAGATTCTTGTTATGAGGAATTAACAAGTGACTAGATTCGGGTCACAAGGTGGTATGTGGTCCAGTCTACAGGGCACTAGTCAGGTGAAGTAAGCAATGTTGGTCGTAGAGAGTAGTTGGATGAGTGGCCGAATTTGTCAGCTTAACCCCTGAGAATTTTGGAGCACTCTAATGTATGACATGTGTATCTGATTGTTTATTATTATTTGCTGAAATACCTTAGTCATGTGTGTCTTGGAATCCTAACGTTTGTTTATAATGAATGCACTGTCCGTCTCAAGCGAACAATCCACAAAATCAAAAGAGACTAGTTTTCTTCTGTCCATGCCTCTAGAAAATTTTCCTCATTACGATTAATGCTAAAACATTTCAGCAGAATCTATTTTTGGGTGGCCAAGTCATCTAAACGCCGCAATTCGATGTGCAAAGTTGCATCCTTTCGGCACGCCAGAAACCTATGATTGTGGGTTCGAACCCCGGTTCGCCCCGATTATGTTTCTAGGTTTGTCAGCACCATACCCGTGCTCGTGGGTTTCACCGAAGTGGTAGCATCTGAGACCTGCATCACTTCGGGCTTTCCTCCTACATTAAGCTGACATGCCGTGATATAACTGGAATACCGTATTTTCTTGAGAATAGTGTGCACCCATGTAAAATGTGCACCCCCCTCTAGGGGATTCAATATTTTGGAAAAAAAAGAAATTTGAATATTATGTGCAGTAAAAAATTACACCGTACCCCTTCAGTGAAGTCCGGCAAACGAACAGGTGATGAGAAACTCTTTCAGTACAAATTCGAAATTTGAGATAAAAAATCACCAGACATGTATTTTTTGTTCAGCTAGGCATTGTTTTATATATACAGGGATTAAGATTACCTTGTGTATTTTCTCGTAAACTAAGCCGGACACAGCAATCAGCTGTACACACATTTTCTTGGAATCTACCGGTGATTCGGTCAAGACACACCCAATGATATAACTTTACAGTATTTTAATGCAAGTATCGGCAAAAGTTGTATCTGAAACTATTTTTTTATCAGGAATAATATATTCCAATATCTTTTTAATTTAGATGCAGCTTTTACTAAACATATTTAAAATAATAATAACCCTAAGTGAAGCAGCTGATCGCTATATTGCCGGGTATTATTTTTTACATGGAACCAGTCTGACCAGTCACCTTCAAGGCTCCCGTGCACGTGATCGCGTGATCGCAAGAATTACGTGTTGTGTTTTTTGGAAAAATAGTGTGCACTTTACTCAAGAAAATATGGTACTGTTCAAAGCGGCGTTAAACCCAACTCACTCACCCTCTCACTTTCCCCCAGGTTCGCAACACGTCGCGGAAGAAGCAGGAGGACAGCATCAACATGCAGGAGCTGCTGTACAAGTTCCTGCCATCCTCCCTCCTGTGAGTCCCGTCTCACCTGTAATGGGGGGGCACGGGTGGCCCAGTCGTCTAAGGCACCGCGATTCGCTGTGCAGAGTTGCGTCCCTTGGGCAAGCCAGAAACCTATGATTGTGGGTTCGAATCCCGGTTCGCCCCGATTATGTTTCTAGGTTTGTCAGCACCATACCCGTGCTCGTGGGTTTCACCGAAGTGGCAAACGTCCGAGACCTGCATCACTTCGGGCTTTCCTCCCACATTAAGCTGACACGCCGTGATATAACTGAAATACTGTTAAAAGCGGCGTAAAACCCAACTCACTCACTCACTCACCTGTAATGGGATGTCCTCAGACTTCTGTGTGTAGGGGTAGCAGGCCCTTAGATCTGGTTTTGATAAGAATGTGGATTTATGTTTACTCGCATTGCTCCCTTTTAATTAATAATTCATAAATTGCATCTCATATGTATTCACACATGAACTTTCATGTTGTCCATCGTTAACCTGTCAGTGGTGTGTCCTTCATGTCCTATCATTTTCGTGCCATGCCAGGAGGACCCTAGATTGGTTTTGAGGTAGAACCATACTGATACTCTTTGATAGGCAGAGGAAAGGAATTTCAGGTTAAAAAGTTCCTTTATAATACACCATGTGCTTCACACTCCGTCGCAGTGGTGACTCAGCATAACACCACTGCCACAGGCTAATTTGCATATCACGTGACCGGACTTTTCTCTTGTTTGTAAACAAACGCGCTTTTTCAGAAATCAGTATAGAACGGACTAATGCAAGCATTTGGGGGCGCTTTACATATTGTTTTGCATAACTATATAGATATGCTACTACAACTGCAACAGTGAGTTGCATGACAATATATATTTATGCATCAAAGTGACCGTGTCGCTAGCTCTCCGTTGGGCTTCGATGACAGCACGTGGAGCCGTACAACCAATGTAAACATAGGATAACTACGCAAAAACAAGTAGATTTTTACGTATTTGCATACTTTCTCAATGAAAGTTAACCATTCTTTGACATTTGTTTATGAAAATGTGTAGACTTGTCAAACATGAAACGGATGAAAAGCATATGCAATATCTTGAATGGACTGTGAAAGATGTGACGAATCGTCACATGGCGCTGGCCTGTGGCAGAGGTACTATGCTAGCTGGCTGCCGGCCGCATGGAACTCTGGGTAGGAGAGTGCATGTGCTTGGCATGGAGGCCATGTTGACAAGGGGAGATCACTCCAGGTAGCTTGTTACAAGGATACGGTCTGACAACAACTGATTATAGTGGTTAACAGGTAATGAACCTCCAGTGAACAAAGTACTTTAAAAACCGTTGCCTGTAAGCATCAGTCACCACTGTATTCCTCGGCCATAATAAAATCAAGATTCTGCGGTGAATATTAGTAAATTCTGCAACCAAATTCGGATAATTCTGCACACAATTCTGCAAACTTTAAAACTTAGTTTTCGTGAATTTAGTAGTTTTGCATCTGTTTGACTTGCGACATGCATTTTTGTGATAAACTGATCCATGGCTAGAACTGCTTTTTGAAGTGAATCTGGAAATTTCCTTTGTAAGCATACAGACAGTAAGCAATAATACAAAAGTCAAATTCACTTTAAAACGAAATAAATATCCATTTACACATTTAAAACTAGCTTTAGACTCACATGTTAAAATTTTGATGGATTCTGCTGCAGATAAATGCAAAATTGTGGACAAAATGTGATTTTCTGCAAAATATTCCGGAATTGGGGAATACTGAAGCATTCATAATGAAAGAACTATTCTGCCTTGAGATCACTGGCAGTAGAAACATGCTTGTAGCTGCTTGTGACCTGTTCTACGCCCCAAGGACCTAAGAGATCCTACTCTGATGAGATATGTTGATGTTTCCAGGCAGGTCAGTGATGACGAGGATGACTTGACGATGGAGGAAACTGACTGCAGTGTCACCGCCATGGACAGTCCAAGCAGTAGAGGTATTCACATATACAGATGCCCTTAGAAGTCTCGTAAATAGATCAGGGTTATCTAGGATTTCAAACTAAGTGCCTATGGCAGGCAAATTGAGAATTTTTTTTTAAAATTTCAAAATTTGGAATTATCCTTATCCTGACTCATACTGTTGCTTATCTCAACTTATTTCCAAAAGCTAGTAGAAACTTCCTGAACTGTGTTCCCGGAGAACAGAAAAAACAGCTCTCCCGAATGCTCTAAAGCCTCTTCCTCTATACTGGTCCTGTATCACTGAAATACAAGCCTCCTCTTAAAGGAGCATAACACGAAATGTTCAATTTAGGGATTTTTGTTGACATTTGGGGACAAATATCGGGCTTGATAATTCCTGTATACACGGATACCCAGTGAAAATGATGAGCCAGGTTTCAGATGAGCTAAGAGCATATGGCCAGAATTATATGGTCATTTGTTTTATTCAGATATGAAGAATAAAAATGAAAAATATGATCAAAATTAATTGTATTTGAAATGGTGAATGTTGGTTTTCAATTTATCTGTCTCAGAGCTTTTTAGCATGGTCAGGACCCGGTTGTATCAAAGCCTCATTAACTAATGGCTACATTAAACCCTAATGATACATTAAATGCTTAATGCACCATTAGTTAATGGCATCATTAAAATCGGTTGTATCAAACGTTTATTAGCATATCATTATCTAATGATGCCTTAATGTAAGTGTCTTCATTAACCTGTCATTAAATTCGGTGTTTCCCCTAAATATTTCCCACAATTCCTTGACGTAAACACGTACGCGTTACTTCCGGTCGTCTGTCAAACACGGTCTTTCCTTGTGCGTCCTAAGCGTTCAAACAATATGTTCGCGGCCATGTTTGTTTTTAATGACACGCTAATGATGCCCCAGAACCTTCATTAAGTTAATGACGCGTTAATGACACCACGACGTCATTAAAACGTTAGTACAACTGGATTTAATGATACATTAGTTAATGAAGGTTTAATGACATGTTAATGCATCATTAAAGTTTGATACAACCGGGTCCAGATCATCAAGGAGATAGACATCCTGTGTTTTCCATTTAGAGCTGGGCTACTTGTAAATTTAGCTATGCTAGATTATATTTTGGACTGAACACAGAGCGTAAGTGAGGTTTAAATGTTTAATTATCATGTCACTATAAGGACCTCTTATCGCTCAATGTGTTTGTTTGTTTGTTGTTTAACGCCGCACTCAGCAATATTCCAGCTATATGACGGCGGTCTGTAAATAATCGAGTCTGGACCAGACAATCCATTGACATAATGAGCATCGATCCACACTATTGGGATATGATGCCATGCATCAACCAAGTCAGCGAGCCTGACCTACCAAGCCTGTTAGTCGACTCTTGCGACAAGCATAGTCGCCTTTTAAGGCAAGCATGGGTTGCTGAAGACCTATTCTATCCCAGATCTTCAATGTGAGGCAAAAGATATGATGTCAGAGTCAGCTTTAGAAAAGAGCAAATTTCAAGCTCTCTATCTATTTCCATCCTGTTTTCTGCATAAAATGTATTGCCACATACACTTTTGAATGTTGTAGTTAGTACAAATCTGCATTTCATGTAATATGATTGTACATATAATTATTTTAAAATGCCTACCTACAATGTCTGATGACATACTTTTCTATTAACATTATCTTCCGTGGTAGTCAAATCAGCTGTTTCAATTAGAGGTGGTGATTGTGATTTTATACCTCAGATTTACCAATCCCAATGGTGTATTTCCCAAATTCATGTCAGAATGATGCTTTGATGCAGGAGCAGCGAGACGCCCCTCCGAGGGTGCGCCGCTGGAGTCGACGGAGGAGAGGGAGGTGAAGGCGTTCATCCAGAGAGGCATCAGCAACTACGGCATCATCGACCTCCTGTTCCGCTACCTCACTACCCTCACTGACAAACACACCATGAAGTGGTAGGTGCAGTGACAATTCCATTAAGGGTTTCTCTATACTGTGTTCCCGGCCGCGTCATACCAAAAGACGTTAAAAGATGGCACTTGTTGTTACCCTGTCTGGCATCGGCATTAAGGGGCTAAAACAAGGACTGGTCGGCTCGGAGTCAGTATACTGTGTCTGAGTGGGGTATCCATGTTAAACTGCGGCATGGTATCTCAGTGAGCTAGCACTATAAATTGGCATCAGTCCGGACTAGTACAAGCAACAACAAACACACACACACACATGTGCATGCACGTCGCTATATAAGTGCAATAATCTTGGACGCGACGTTAAACCCAGTTTCACCTCACCTCACCTTCTTTATACTGTGCATCTTCCCGAGGCAAGGGTGTTAACTGACTATAAATGTCCAGTTTCCACCATGCCGAACTAGGCTGGAATTCCGGAGTTACATTTTGGTTAGACTTATGAGCCTATGCATAGTCCAGTCAATATCGTGTAACAAACTAGACATCCTGTTTGTAAACAACATTGATTTCAGCATGCAGATTTCAGTCGACTGCCGGGTTTGCAAAGGATGTGCACCACGAACTGGGCGTCGACAGATATTTTGCAAATCTTTCCTGTTTTTAATCAAGGTGCTCAAGTGATTTAATGCACTTCATGGGGTCAGGTCTATTACAGCATGTTAACTTGAAGGAAAGTCTGTGATGTTTACAACTTTGGTGAACACAGCTACACTGAACAAAACAAGTTATATGCTGTACACATTTAGAGACACTATAAATATACCACAAATATCAGACTAGTATGTAACCAAGTAAACAGTTGTGTACCATCAACCTGGGAAACAACATGGGAAAGGGCCTCCCTACATAAACAAGCACACAAACTCCTATTGCCACCATGACCATAACACAATATGCGCAGTAAAGCAGTGTGCATATAAGGGAAGTAACTGTGTGTTATATTGGATCGCATTGTTTTAAAGTATTAGGATTTTTTTAAAAATGGAAATAAAAACAAAACGTGCGGCAGACTTTATGATGATGCGGGCGGTGCCTGAGAACCAAGACTATTATCACTTTTAGCCTGATCCCCGACTTTTAGGAAAGAGGTCACGCTGTATGAGTGTGGACACTGGTAACTTATCAACATGTTTTTCAACATAGTAGCTACTATTTCTTCATTGCAGATAATCTTAAAGTGTTGATGAAGAAGCAGAGATTATGACAATTGTATGTGCATCCTATGTATTTTATGAAACTTGGGTCAGAATACTTGTGATACAAGCATTTGTTTCAGATAAGATTCTGTATGCATTCAGGTTGTAAAGCATAAACATAATCAGGGCGAACTAGGATTCAAACCCACAATCATAGGTGTCTGGAGTGCCCAAGAGATGCAACTCTGCACAGCGGAGTGACATAGAAGGGACACTGGTGGCACTACAATCTAGCCCAGTAACTTCAGCCTAGGAAACTGGACTTTTATAGTCAGTAACTCCCTTGCCTAGGGAAGATGTCAGGTTGTGAAGCACTCCTTATGTCTGTCTCTGGTGCCTAGGGAAGATGTCAGGTTTTGAAGCACTCCTTAAGTCTGTCTCTGGTGCCTAGGGAAGATGTCAGGTTTTGAAGCACTCCTTATGTCTGTCTCTGGTGCCTAGGGAAGATGTCAGGTTGTGAAGCACTCCTTATGTCTGTCTCTGGTGCCTAGAGAAGATGTCAGGTTTTGAAGCACTCCTTATGTCTGTCTCTGGTGCCTCGGGAAGATATCAGGTTGTGAAGCACTCCTTATGTCTGTCTCTGGTGCCAAGGGAAGATGTCAGGTTGTGAAGCACTCCTTATGTCTGTCTCTGGTGCCTAGGGAAGATGTCAGGTTGTGAAGCACTCCTTATGTCTGTCTCTGGTGCCTAGGGAAGATGTCAGGTTGTGAAGCACTCCTTATGTCTGTCTCTGGTGCCTAGGGAAGATGTCAGGTTGTGAAGCACTCCTTATGTGTGTCTCTGGTGCTGTGTTTTACTGTTGGTTCACTCTGTGTTGCAGGCCTGAGGGTTTAGGGGAGGTCTTTGTGCAGGTGTACGACAAGCTCCGCCAACATCTTACGTTTCCTTGTGTGTTTGGGTGAGTCCACTCTTCAGATGGCATTGTTAGGGAGGAGACCCGTGAAGATCTGGGGTAGAATAGGTCTTCAGCAACCCATGCATGCTTTAAGAGGTGACTATGCTTGTCGTAAGAGGCGACTAACGGGATCGGGTGGTCAGGCTCGCTGACATGGTTGATGCATGTCATCCATCCCAATTGAGTGGATCAATGAGTATGATATGAATCACTGGATTATCTGATCCAAAGATGTTTTTAAACCCAGAAGCATAGGTAATGTACTGGTACACAAGGGGAGACAACTGTGCACTCTCAACAATTACTGCCTCATCACCACCACCCCTATCCACGCCCCCACCCTACCCCCACCCCCAACCTACCCCCACCCCCACCCTACCCCCACCCCCACCCTATTCCCACCCTACCCCATGAACATGCATAAATTGGATGAAACTATTTGTGATATCAATGAGTATTGAGATGATTGAGGCGAGCCTCTGCTTGTGTTTCCAGGAGTGCGGAAGATGTGGATAATGAGGACATCTGTGAGTACGGACGAGTGAGTAACATGATGTTATCCCAGGAGAAGTAATCAGTTCACTTTGGAAGTTTTATGTTCTAGTGCCAAAGGACTGATAGTGAAAAGTGAAACGAACATAAAATATTATAATTTGAGATCTTGTTTTGTTTCTGATGAGTCTATTTAGTAATTTAACTTGTGAGAGAAATTCAGAGTAGTCCAATAGGCATCTTCTGAGCTCCAGATAAGCTGCGTATCTGCATAAAATACGCATCAGAAATGCAGAAATACGCAGTAAAATAAAATCCAAGCGTATCAAATACGCAACCAACATTACAGATACGCTACAAAAATAAAACTAATGCGTATCATCAAAATATTGTGAAGTAACCCTGCGTATTGATTAGCAAATCAGCAACTTATTTTGAAATTATAAACCGGCATTCCGTCAACCTTGCCAAACTTCACGATGACAGTTACATTATGATCATTTGCCATCACACTTTCTTGTGGAAGTATCGTGGTATTTTTGAGTCCTATAAAGCTCTGGAACCCACACGACACCAGTTTGCAGGGACTAGATGAATAGTGTTTTTAAATATTAAACTTTAATACCCACAAGTGTAAAAACTAGTGGGTAACAGAAATTTGAATACCCAGATAGAATTACTGATACCCAATGATTTTAAAATGCATGGGTAAAATACCCACAACTCCAAAAGCTTATCTGGAGCTCTGATCCTCCATATCTCCATGGCTTGAATTTATGTAAATTTACACTCCCCCTGGGTCCATCCCATGGTTCTCGCGATCTCAAATTACCCACCTTTGACTTTCATTTGTCTATTTGATTTGTTATGCTACTCTATCAAATGGACCAATCAGAATGCGAGTTACTAACCATCCTCATTGTTTGGTTATCGATATCAACAACATGGCGACCCATCCTGTCAATTATGAAAGAGCTTATGAGAAATTCAACATTGAAAAAAGGACTGACACACAATAAAAAACCCACCACGGGAATGGACCCATGGGTTAGTGTAGGTTTACTGCAATGCTGACCTGGAGATACGGAGGCTGGCCAATAGGCAAGTGTCATCCCCATTATTTACTTTCATGTAATATTTGTGTTTTACCTGACAATTCTTTTAATTAAGTGAAGTTAATTAATTAAGAAATGGTAATGTTATTTCACAGTAGTCTGATCTGTAATCTATTTCTTGTACAGAAGTACAGCACAAGGCAATTCTATCAAAAACATTATTTTGTATGGGTTTTATGTTTTCAGCAGTAAACATGGATTATTTGCTGTCAGTATTTACTGTCACTGTGATGTAGTGTTACAGGGACATAGTTCTCCATCTCCCGTATCATGCTGCATGAAACTGTGTACATACTCCTTGTCTATATGGTGTGACAGGACTGACAACTGATGTTTGTAGATTTGTCTGCTGTGGGCTGAGCTGAAGTTGGACCACTGGCTGTCGATACACTCCAAGCCTTCTGGCACCTCTCCAAGAGGGTGGGTACCCGATACAGCCTCATATTGTGTTACTTTGAAGTGCTCTGTCATGAAGCATCCCACATCAGAATTCATTATCTGTCATGTATCAAATCATTTACTTCAAGATATAGGACATTTGTTCTCTTGACAACGCATCTTCGATATGCTAAATAACTGCAGCAACATATTATTCTGTGAATAATTAACAAACAAAGGCAGACTAATATTGAGAAGAAATATTAATAAGTTATATTTATATATCCGGGGGCATGGGTGGCCCAGTCATCTAAGGCGCTGCGATTCGCTGTGCAGAGTTGCGTCCCTTGGGCGCGCCAGAAACGATTATGTTTCTAGGTTTGTCAGCACCATACCCGTGCTCGTGGGTTTCACCGAAGTGGTAAACGTCTGAGACCTGCATCACTTCGGGCTTTCCTCCCACATTAAGCTGATACGCCACGATATAACTGGAATAATGTTAAAAGCGGTGTTAAATCCAACTCACTCACTCACTCATTATTTATATATCCTCAGTAGAGTGAGGTTTTAGCTGAAATTTGATCACTTGTTTGTGTCAACAGCAGCTTTTATTTTGCCCTGTGGTGTTAATAAATTCTAATAATCAAATATATGAATTATTAATTACCATCTCATAGGGGGATACAGTCAATATTAGGGGAACCAGCAACTATGGAGGAATTCTACCGAGAAGACTTGTGGTATATCACCACCCTGGCAGGCAGCAGGTGTAGGATGGGGGAGGTGTGGATGGAGTACGCTGCTAGAGGTGAGTGTTTGGAGGAACCTATGCCAGTGTTAAGCCAAAAATCTGCTGCTGATGAAATTTAGAGTTGATTTTGATAAAATTTTAAACTTGTGATTCTTTTATTTGGGAATATTGGATATTGTGTCTCAGTGGTCACCATGTTGCTTTTCAGTGTACTGGCTGAAGGCCAGGTTCTCCATGATTCAGAATGACAAAGACGAAGCTGACTTCTGCTTTGACAAGGTAAATTATAGCAAAACACTGTATGTTTAGTTGAGCTTAATATAATTTGGATTCTCAATTATCCGACTGTCTGACTCAACCACTCCCTGACTCTTTTTCTCACTCACTCTTGTCATACTAAATAGTACTCACCTGCACACATGGAGAAGTAAGGGACAGTGCTGTAAGATCTGATTCAGTTCTCCTCTGTCATGATGTAAGATCTGATTCAGCTCTCCTCTGTCATGATGTAAGATCTGATTCAGCTCTCCTCTATCATGATGTATGATCTAATTCAGCTCTCCTCTGTCATGATGTATGATCTGATTTGACTCTCCTCTGTCATGATGTATGATCTGATTCAGCTCTCCTGTGTCATGATGTAAGATCTGATTCAGTTCTTCTCTGTCATGATGTAAGATCTGATTCAGTTCTTCTCTGTCATGATGTATGATCTGATTCAGCTCTTCACTGTCATGATGTATGATCTGATTCAGTTCTCCTCTGTCATGATGTATGATCTGATTCAGCTCTCCTCTGTCATGGTGTATGATCTGATTCAGCTCTCCTCTGTCATGATGTATGATCTGATTCAGCTCTCCTCTGTCATGATGTATGATCTGATTCAGCTCTCCTCTGTCATGGTGTATGATCTGATTCAGCTCTCCTCTGTCATGATGTATGATCTGATTCAGCGGTCCTCTGTCATGATGTATGATCTGATTCAGCTCTCCTCTGTCATGGTGTATGATCTGATTCAGCTCTCCTCTGTCATAATGTGTGATCTGATTCAGTTCTTCTCTGTCATGATGTAAGATCTGATTCAGCTCTCCTCTGTCATAATGTATGATCTGATTCAGCTCTCCTCTGTCATAATGTGTGATCTGATTCAGTTCTTCTCTGTCATAATGTATGATCTGATTCAGTTTTCCTCTATCATGGTGTATGATCTGATTCAGTTCTCCTCTATCATGGTGTATGATCTGATTCAGCTCTCCTCTGTCATAATGTATGATCTGATTCAGTTTTCCTCTATCATGATGTATGATCTGATTCAGCTCTCCAGTGTCATGGTGTATGATCTGATTCAGTTCTCCTCTATCATGGTGTATGATCTGATTCAGCTCTCCTCTGTCTTGATGTATGATCTGATTCAGTTCTCCTCTATCATGGTGTATGATCTGATTCAGCTCTCCTCTGTCATGGTGTATGATCTGATTCAGCTCTCCTCTGTCATGGTGTATGATCTGATTCAGCTCTCCTCTGTCTTGATGTATGATCTGATTCAGCTGTCCTCTGTCATGATGTATGATCTGATTCAGCTCTCCTCTGTCATGATGTGTGATCTGATCAGTTCTTCTCTGTCATTATGTAAGATCTGATTCAGTTCTCCGCTGTCATAATGTAAGATCTGATTCAGTTCTCCTCTGTCATAATGTATGATCTGATTCAGTTCTTCTCTGTCATTATGTAAGATCTGATTCAGTTCTCCGCTGTCATAATGTAAGATCTGATTCAGTTCTTCTCTGTCATAATGTAAGATCTGATTCAGCTCTCCTCTGTCATAATGTAAGATCTGATTCAGCTCTCCTCTGTCATAATGTATGATCTGATTCAGCTGTCCTCTGTCATGATGTATGATCTGATTCAGCTCTCCTCTGTCATGATGTAAGATCTGATTCAGTTCTTCTCTGTCATGATGTATGATCTGATTCAGTTCTCCTCTGTCTTGATGTATGATCTGATTCAGCTCTCCTCTATCATAATGTAAGATCCGATTCAGCTCTCCTCTGTCATGATGTAAGATCTGATTCAGCTCTCCTCTGTTCTGATGTAAGATCTGATTCAGCTCTCCTCTGTCCTGATGTAAGATCTGATTCAGCTCTCCTCTGTCATGCTGTAAGATCCAATTCAGCTCTCCTCTGTCATGATGTATTATCCGATTCAGCTCTCCTCTGTCATGATGTATGATCCGATTCAGCTCTCCTCTGTCATGCTGTAAGATCTGATTCAGCTCTCCTCTGTCCTGATGTAAGATCTGATTCAGCTCTCCTCTGTCATGCTGTAAGATCCGATTCAGCTCTCCTCTGTCATAATGTGTGATCTGATTCAGTTCTTCTCTGTCATAATGTAAGATCTGATTCAGTTCTCCTCTGTCAAAATGTTAGATCTGATTCAGTTCTTCTCTGTCATAATGTAAGATCTGATTCAGCTCTCCTCTGTCATAATGTAAGATCTGATTCAGTTCTTCTCTGTCATGCTGTAAGATCTGATTCAGCTCTCCTCTGTCATGATGTAAGATCTGATTCAGCTCTCCTCTGTCATGATGTACGATCTGATTCAGCTCTTCTCTGTCATGATTTGTGATCTGATTCAGCTCTCCTCTGTCATGATGTATGATCTGATTCAGCTCTCCTCTGTCATGATGTAAGATCTGATTCAGCTCTCCTCTGTCATGATGTACGATCTGATTCAGCTCTCCTCTGTCCTGATGTATGATCTGATTCAGCTCTCCTCTGTCATGATGTAAGATCTGATTCAGCTCTCCTCTGTCATGATGTATGATCTGATTCAGCTCTCCTCTGTCATAATATAAGATCTGATTCAGCTCTCCTCTGTCATGATTTGTGATCTGATTCAGCTCTCCTCTGTCATGATGTATGATCTGATTCAGCTCTCCTCTGTCATGATGTATGATCTGATTCAGCTCTCCTCTGTCATGATGTAAGATCTGATTCAGTTCTCCTCTGTCATGATGTATGATCTGATTCAGCTCTCCTCTGTCATAATATAAGATCTGATTCAGTTCTTCTCTGTCATGATGTAAGATCTGATTCAGTTCTCCGCTGTCATAATGTAAGATCTGATTCAGTTCTTCTCTGTCATGGTGTATGATCTGATTCATCTCTCCTCTGTCATAATGTGTGATCTGATTCAGCTCTCCTCTTTCATGATGTGTGATCTGATTCAGCTCTCCTCTGTCATGATGTATGATCTGATTCAGCTCTCCTGTGTCATGATGTATGATCTGATTCAGCTCTCCTCTATCATAATGTATGATCTGATTCAGCTCTCCTGTGTCATGATGTATGATCTGATTCAGCTCTCCTCTGTCATGATGTACGATCTGATTCAGCTCTCCTCTGTCACGATGTATGATCTGATTCAGTTGTCCTCTGTCATGATGTATGATCTGATTCAGCTCTCCTGTGTCATGATGTATAATGTAAGATCTGATTCAGCTCTCCTCTGTCACGATGTATGATCTGATTCAGCTCTCCTCTGTCATGATGTGTGATCTGATTCAGCTCTCCTCTGTCATGATGTATGATCTGATTCAGCTCTCCTGTGTCATGATGTACGATCTGATTCAGTTCTCTCTCACGATGTATGATCTGATTCAGTTCTTCTCTCTCACGATGTATGATCTGATTCAGCTCTCCTCTGTCCTGATGTGTGATCTGATTCAGCGGTCCTGTGTCATGATGTACGATCTGATTCAGTTCTCTCTCACGATGTATGATCTGATTCAGTTCTTCTCTCTCACGATGTATGATCTGATTCAGTTCTCCTCTGTCATGATGTACGATCTGATTCAGTTCTTCTCTCTCACGATGTATGATCTGATTCAGTTCTTCTCTCTCACGATGTATGATCTGATTCAGTTCTCTCTCACGATGTATGATCTGATTCAGTTCTTCTCTCTCACGATGTATGATCTGATTCAACTCTCCTCTGTCATGATGTATGATCTGATTCAGCTCTCCTCTGTCATGATGTATGATGTACGATCTGATTCAGCTCTCCTCTGTCATGATGTATGATCTGATTCAGCTCTCCTATGTGATGGTGTATGATCTGATTCAGCTCTCCTATGTGATGGACTGTGCCAAGGAGGAGAAGGACATCACATCCTTCAAGCTACAGAACTGTAAGGTGGATGACATAATATCAAAAGGTATTTTTTTCTTTGGTTATAAACACACTGATTATATCAAAATACTGCCAGCAGGTTTACAGCATGATTCAATAGGATGTTGTAAAAGAACCCGAGAAATGGCCAGGTAGACTAATCTGTCCCCCTTCTGTAGACCAGACTGACTAATCTGTCCCCCTTCTGTAGACCAGACTGACTAATCTGTCCCCCTTCTGTAGACCAGACTGACTAATCTGTCCCCCTTCTGTAGACCAGACTGACTAATCTGTCCCCCTTCTGTAGACCAGACTGACTAATCTGTGCCCCTTCTGTAGACCAGACTGACTAATCTGTCCCCCTTCTGTAGACCAGACTGACTAATCTGTCCCCCTTCTGTAGACCAGACTGACTAATCTGTCCCCCTTCTGTAGACCAGACTGACTAATCTGTCCCCCTTCTGTAGACCAGACTGACTAATCTGTCCCCCTTCTGTAGACCAGACTGACTAATCTGTCCCCCTTCTGTAGACCAGACTGACTAATCTGTCCCCCTTCTGTAGACCAGACTGACTGATCTGTCCCCCTTCTGTAGACCAGACTGACTAATCTGTCCCCCTTCTGTAGATCAGACTGACTGATCTGTCCCCCTTCTGTAGACCAGACTGACTGATCTGTCCCCCTTCTGTAGACCAGACTGACTAATCTGTCCCCCTTCTGTAGACCAGACTGACTAATCTGTCCCCCTTCTGTAGACCAGACTGACTAATCTGTCCCCCTTCTGTAGACCAGACTGACTAATCTGTCCCCCTTCTGTAGACGAGACTGACTTATCTGTCCCCCTTCTGTAGACCAGACTGACTAATCTGTCCCCCTTCTGTAGACCAGACTGACTAATCTGTCCCCCTTCTGTAGACCAGACTGACTAATCTGTCCCCCTTCTGTAGACCAGGTAGACTAATCTGTCCCCCTTCTGTAGACCAGACTGACTAATCTGTCCCCCTTCTGTAGACCAGACTGACTAATCTGTCCCCCTTCTGTAGACCAGACTGACTAATCTGTCCCCCTTCTGTAGACCAGACTGACTAATCTGTCCCCCTTCTGTAGACCAGACTGACTAATCTTTCCCCCTTCTGTAGACCAGGTAGACTAATCTGTCCCCCTTCTGTAGACCAGACTGACTAATCTGTCCCCCTTCTGTAGACCAGACTGACTAATCTGTCCCCCTTCTGTAGACCAGACTGACTAATCTGTCCCCCTTCTGTAGACCAGACTGACTAATCTGTCCCCCTTCTGTAGACCAGGTAGACTAATCTGTCCCCCTTCTGTAGACCAGACTGACTAATCTGTCCCCCTTCTGTAGACCAGACTGACTAATCTGTCCCCCTTCTGTAGACCAGACTGACTAATCTTTCCCCCTTCTGTAGACCAGGTAGACTAATCTGTCCCCCTTCTGTAGACCAGACTGACTAATCTGTCCCCCTTCTGTAGACCAGGTAGACTAATCTGTCCCCCTTCTGTAGACCAGACTGACTAATCTTTCCCCCTTCTGTAGACCAGGTAGACTAATCTGTCCCCCTTCTGTAGACCAGACTGACTAATCTGTCCCCCTTCTGTAGACCAGACTGACTAATCTGTCCCCCTTCTGTAGACCAGACTGACTAATCTGTCCCCCTTCTGTAGACCAGACTGACTAATCTGTCCCCCTTCTGTAGACCAGACTGACTAATCTGTCCCCCTTCTGTAGACCAGACTGACTAATCTGTCCCCCTTCTGTAGACCAGACTGACTAATCTGTCCCCCTTCTGTAGACCAGACTGACTAATCTGTCCCCCTTCTGTAGACCAGACTGACTAATCTGTCCCCCTTCTGTAGACCAGACTGACTAATCTGTCCCCCTTCTGTAGACCAGACTGACTAATCTGTCCCCCTTCTGTAGACCAGACTGACTAATCTGTCCCCCTTCTGTAGACCAGACTGACTAATCTGTCCCCCTTCTGTAGACCAGACTGACTAATCCGTCCCCCTTCTGTAGACCAGACTGACTAATCCGTCCCCCTTCTGTAGACCAGACTGACTAATCTGTCCCCCTTCTGTAGACCAGACTGACTAATCTGTCCCCCTTCTGTAGACCAGACTGACTAATCTGTCCCCCTTCTGTAGACCAGACTGACTAATCTGTCCCCCTTCTGTAGACCAGACTGACTAATCTGTCCCCCTTCTGTAGACCAGGCAGACTAATCTGTCCCCCTTCTGTAGACCAGACTGACTAATCTGTCCCCCTTCTGTAGACCAGGCGGACTAATCTGTCCCCCTTCTGTAGACCAGGTAGACTAATCTGTCCCCCTTCTGTAGACCAGGTAGACTAATCTGTCCCCCTTCTGTAGACCAGACGGACTAATCTGTCCCCCTTCTGTAGACCAGGTAGACTAATCTGTCCCCCTTCTGTAGACCAGGTAGACTAATCTGTCCCCCTTCTGTAGACCAGACTGACTAATCTGTCCCCCTTCTGTAGACCAGACTGACTAATCTGTCCCCCTTCTGTAGACCAGGTAGACTAATCTGTCCCCCTTCTGTAGACCAGACTGACTAATCTTTCCCCCTTCTGTAGACCAGGTAGACTAATCTGTCCCCCTTCTGTAGACCAGACTGACTAATCTGTCCCCCTTCTGTAGACCAGACTGACTAATCTGTCCCCCTTCTGTAGACCAGACTGACTAATCTGTCCCCCTTCTGTAGACCAGACTGACTAATCTGTCCCCCTTCTGTAGACCAGACTGACTAATCTGTCCCCCTTCTGTAGACCAGACTGACTAATCTGTCCCCCTTCTGTAGACCAGACTGACTAATCTGTCCCCCTTCTGTAGACCAGACTGACTAATCTGTCCCCCTTCTGTAGACCAGACTGACTAATCTGTCCCCCTTCTGTAGACCAGACTGACTAATCTGTCCCCCTTCTGTAGACCAGACTGACTAATCTGTCCCCCTTCTGTAGACCAGACTGACTAATCTGTCCCCCTTCTGTAGACCAGACTGACTAATCCGTCCCCCTTCTGTAGACCAGACTGACTAATCTGTCCCCCTTCTGTAGACCAGACTGACTAATCTGTCCCCCTTCTGTAGACCAGACTGACTAATCTGTCCCCCTTCTGTAGACCAGACTGACTAATCTGTCCCCCTTCTGTAGACCAGACTGACTAATCTGTCCCCCTTCTGTAGACCAGGCAGACTAATCTGTCCCCCTTCTGTAGACCAGACTGACTAATCTGTCCCCCTTCTGTAGACCAGGCGGACTAATCTGTCCCCCTTCTGTAGACCAGGTAGACTAATCTGTCCCCCTTCTGTAGACCAGGTAGACTAATCTGTCCCCCTTCTGTAGACCAGACGGACTAATCTGTCCCCCTTCTGTAGACCAGGTAGACTAATCTGTCCCCCTTCTGTAGACCAGGTAGACTAATCTGTCCCCCTTCTGTAGACCAGACTGACTAATCTGTCCCCCTTCTGTAGACCAGACTGACTAATCTGTCCCCCTTCTGTAGACCAGGTAGACTAATCTGTCCCCCTTCTGTAGACCAGACTGACTAATCTGTCCCCCTTCTGTAGACCAGACTGACTAATCTGTCCCCCTTCTGTAGACCAGACTGACTAATCTGTCCCCCTTCTGTAGACCAGACTGACTAATCTGTCCCCCTTCTGTAGACCAGACTGACTTATCTGTCCCCCTTCTGTAGACCAGGTAGACTAATCTGTCCCCCTTCTGTAGACCAGGTAGACAAACAGCAGGAGTCCCTCCAGCGCAGCCAGTCCCTGGAGGAGACCCAGAAGCTGTACGAGGCAGGGAGCTACGATAAGGTGGTTGAGTTCCTGCTCCAGACCTTCTCTCAACCCCGCACAGCCAAGAAGGTGAGATATACCTCCACCTTCTCTCAACCCCACACAGTCAAATGTTAGCTATATCACCACCTTCTCTCAACCCTGCACAGCCAACAAGGTGAGCTATGTCTCTACCTTCTCTTAACCTGCACAGCCAACAAGGTGAGCTATATCACACCTTCTCTCAACCCTGCACAGCCAACAAGGTGAGCTATGTCTCTACCTTCTCTTAACCCTGCACAGCCAACAAGGTGAGCTATATCACACCTTCTCTCAACCCTGCACAGCCAACAAGGTGAGCTATGTCTCTACCTTCTCTTAACCCTGCACAGCCAACAATTTGAGCTATATCCCCACGTTCTCTCAACCCCACACAGCCAGCAAGGTGAGCTATATCCCCACATTCTCTCAACCCCACACAGCCAAGAAAGTGAGCTATATCGCCATCTTCTCTCAACTCCACACAGCCAACAAGGCGAGCTATATCGCAACCTTCTCTCAACCCCACACAGCCAACAAGGTGAGCTATATTGCCACCTTCTCAACCCAAATTTTTTTTATAAAACCCAGTGGACTTGATGTCCCCTGCATTGAAAGTGTTGGAATATCGGCAGCATGAAACCTGTATCTCTGACCCTGATGTTGATGATGACTGTTGCAGATATCGGAGGCAGGCAGCTCTCTCCCCGAGCGGCACCGTCAGCTGATGCTGCTCCAGGACTCGCTCTTCAAGCTCAAGGACTACAAGGTTGGTATTGAATGTCAAGGGTCTTATACTCCTAATTCACATCCTAAAGCATGCTCACACCAGCTGCATTAATTGCCCAGCCGATGGATCAGTGTGCACTGAAGTTTTCAGAAATGCCTCTTGCAGTAGGGTATTCAAGGGTACCTGGCATAGGAGATCTAGCTTAACCTAGCTTAGACATCTTTTAGGGTCCCTTTGTGTAGGTACCTTGTATTGGTCCCTGGAAATGAGTAGCTGTTTGTTGACCTCATAAAGGGACCTTGTGTTATGTTGTGAAGGGGACCTCACACAGGGACCTTGTGTTATGTTCTAAAGGGGACCTCATAAAGGGACCTTGTGTTATGTTGTGGAGGGGACCTCACACAGGGACCTTGTGTCATGTTGTGGAGGGGACCTCACACAGGGACCTTGTGTTATGTTCTAAAGGGGACCTCATAAAGGGACCTTGTGTTATGTTGTGGAGGGGACCTCACACAGGGACCTTGTGTCATGTTGTGGAGGGGACCTCACACAGGGACCTTGTGTCATGTTGTGGAGGGGACCTCACATAGGGCCCTTGTGTTATGTTGTGAAGGGGACCTCACACAGGGACCTTGTGTCATGTTGTGGAGGGGACCTCACATAGGGACCTTCTGTTATGTTCTAAAGGGGACCTCATAAAGGGACCTTGTGTCATGTTGTGGAGGGGTCCTCACATAGGGACCTTCTGTTATGTTCTAAAGGGGACCTCACACAGGGACCTTATGTTGTTGTTTTTGAAGGGGACCTCCTATTTGGAGATTGTGTCATGTTGTGAAGGGGACATCATATAGGACCTTGTGTGATGTTGTAAAGCTGATCTCATTTAGGGACCTTGTGTTATGTTGTAAAGCAGATCTCACACAGGGAGCTTGTGTCATGTTGTGAAGGGGACATCATATAGGGACCTTGTGTTATGTTGTAAAGGGACCTCACACATGGACCTTGTGTCATGTTGTAAAGGGACCTCACACAGGGACCTTGTGTCATGTTGTAAAGGGACCTCACACAGGGACCTTGTGTCATTTTGTATGGTGGCCCATATAGGTGGACCTTGTTTTATGTGGTACAAGGGACCTCATATGGGGAATTAGTGGCAATTTGTATTGTGGACCTAATACAGAGACATTATTAGGGACTTTTTATAGGGACCTTTTGTAGGGGACTTTATATAGGGACCTTTTGTAGGGGACTTTATATAGGGACCATGTGTAGGGGACTTTATATAGGGACCAAGTGTAGGGGACTTTATATAGGGACCACGTGTAGGGGACTTCATATAGGGACCATGTGTGGGGGACTTTATATAGGGACCATGTGTAGGGGACTTTATATAGGGACAACGTGTAGGGGACTTTATATAGGTACCATTTGTAATGGGGCTTTATATAGGGACCATGTGTAAGGGACTTTATATAGGGACCACGTGAAGGGGACTTTATATAGGGACCATGTGTAGGGGACTTTATATAGGGACCATGTGTAGGGGACTTTATATAGGGACAATGTGTAAGGGACTTTATATAGGGACCATGTGTAGGGGACTTTATATAGGGACCCCATGTAGGGGACTTTATATAGGGACCCCATGTAGGGGACTTTATATAGGGACCACATGTAGGAAACTTTATATAGGGACCACGTGTGGGGGACTTTATATAGGCACCATGTGAAGGGGACTTTATATAGGCACCATGTGTAGGGGACTTTATAAAGGGACCATGTGTAGGGGACTTTATATAGGGACCATGTGTAGGGGACTTTATATAGGAACCATGTGTAGGGACCATGTGTAGGGGACTTTATATAGGGACCATGTGTAGGGGACTTTATATAGGGACCACGTGTAGGGGACTTTATATAGGGACCACGTGTAGGGGACTTCATATAGGGACCATGTGTAGGGGACTTTATGTAGGGACCACGTGTAGGGGACTTCATATAGAGACCATGTGTAGGGGACTTTATATAGGGACCACGTGTAGGGGACTTTATATAGGGACCACGTGTAGGGGACTTTATAAAGGGACCATGTGTAGGGGACTTTATATAGGGACCACGTGTAGGGGACTTTATAAAGGGACCATGTGAAGGGGATTTTATATAGGGACCACGTGTAGGGGACTATATATAGGGACCACGTGTAGGGGACTTCATATAGGGACCATGTGTAAGGGACTTTATATATGTAAATCTTTCCAGAAATGTCTGCTGTGGGGTGAAGTGTCCTTCAATGAAGCTCTCCAGTGTTACCGCAGGGCGTCGGGGCAGTCAAGGGATGAATGGCTCACTACCATCAGACAGATCTTTGACCACATCAACAAGTGAGAAGCCACATATTTTAATCATTTTCAGTTTCCAAGAATGGAAATATTTGCTGTCTGAAGACATGTTCTTGAAGTGTTTGTAATGTTCAACTAAATGTTTGTCATACTTTGTGACATATCCTTGAATAGAATTTAGATGAAGGAATTGTCGTTTTAGCTTGCCGCCATAACTCGGTAAGAGCTGCTGTGAACATGGTGAAATAACTGAAATTCTGTGGGGAGTGGCATCAGTTGTCTGTCACTGACTCACTTGCTCCTCCTCTTAACACACAGAGTCCTGGACATGGATGAGAGCATACTAAAGAGCCTCCCATCCAGCAACACCGTCCGCCACACTCAGAACCTCATCCGCATGATCGAGCTGACGATGGACTCTTCGGACACTTCCCCCGAGGTGCCAAACACGGTCGTGTTGTCATGGATACTGTTATCAAGACTCATCAAAAGGTAGGAATTCACGAATATGAAGTCATTTAAATCAGAACAGTTTCTTGCAAACCTAGGCTTAAAAAATGTGCAGCGTAAGTAAACATTCAAACATTTTACATAGACAAACTGTGGCCAAGGTTTTACCAGGCGCCAGGTATCTCATCCTGGACTTGTACAATTTGATATTGGGCACAAGTAGTTTACATTGTAAGTCCCGTGGAATGCAAAAAGGTCTGTTTAAAGCATAAACAATGATCAAAATCGATTGTGTGGTACAGGTAAAAGTAAGTTCTGTTCTCATAAGAAATACGCTTAAGGTTCAGGGTGTCGGTGGTTCATTTGCTTCAATCTATCATCTATACGTGAAGCTTGCTTTGGGTGGCCAGCTGGGGCCTCTATGTTCATGCCTGGATTCCAAACTGTGATGACTGTAATGTATGGCCCCAAGTAAAACCCTGTGTGGCCCCAAGTAAAACCCTGTGTGGCCCCGAGTAAAACCCTGTATGGCCCCGAGTAAAACCCTGTATGGCCCCAAGTAAAACCCTGTATGGCAATAAAGACCCTTATGACATTGAGACTTCGTTAAGTTCAATCAATCAAGTTCACTGATGCAGGCTTCCGGCAAGATACCAACAACATTTGTTCATCAGACACATGCGCCTGGAGAGCAGGCAACGGCAGTTGCTCTTTTATGTGCGCTTCATATTTCAAGTATTTTACAGTCTCTTCGTGCACTTATTATAACATTGACATTCTATAGTTGTGTGTATAATTATACATGTACAGTTTGTGTGTATAATTATACATGTACAGTTTGTGTGTATAATTATACATGTAAAGTTTGTGTGTATGATTATACATGTACAGTTTGGTATATAATTATACATGTACAGTTTCTGTATAATTATACATGTACAGTTTGGTATATAATTATACATGTACAGTTTCTGTATAATTATACATGTACAGTTTCTGTATAATTATACATGTACAGTTTCTGTATAATGATACATGTACAGTTTGGTTTATAATTATACATGTACAGGTTCTGTATAATTATACATGTACAGTTTCTGTATAATTATACATGTACAGTTTGTGTGTATAATTATACATGTACAGTTTGGTATATAATTATACATGTACAATTTCTGTATAATTATACATGTACAGTTTGTGTGTATAATTATACATGTACAGTTTGGTATATAATCAAACATGTACAGTTTCTGTATAATTATACATTTACAGTTTGGTATATAATTATACATGTACAGTTTGTGTGTATAATTATACATGTACAGTTTGTGTGTATAATTATACATGTACAGTTTGGTATATAATCAAACATGTACAGTTTCTGTATAATTATACATTTACAGTTTGGTATATATTTATACATGTACAGTTTCTGTATAATGATACATGTACAGTTTGTTATGTAATTATACATGTAAAGTTTCCGTATAATTATACATGTACAGTTTCTGTATAATTATACATGTGCAGTTTCTGTATAATTATACATGTACAGTTTCTGTATAATTATACATGTACAGTTTCTGTATAATGATACATGTACAGTTTGTTATGTAATTATACATGTAAAGTTTCTGTATAATTATACATGTACAGTTTCTGTATAATTATACATGTACAGTTTCTGTATAATTACACATGTACAGTTTGGTATATAATCGTACATGTACAGTTTCTGTATAATTATACATGTACAGTTTCATATATATTATACATGTACAGTTTCTGTATAATTATACATGTACAGTTTGGTATATATTTATACATGTAAAGTTTCTGTATAATGATACATGTACAGTTTGTTATGTAACTATACATGTAAAGTTTCTGTATAATTATACATGTCAAGTTTCTGTACTATTATACATGTACAGTTTGTAATATAATTAAACATGTACAGTTTGTATATACAATTATACATGTCGTGTGTGTGTATAATTATAATGTACAGTTTATATGTATAATTATATATGTACAGTTTGTACATCCCTGGCTGCAGCAACACTATCATGTCAAGTGTCCAGCATCCCCACTGCTTCCTGCATTGTCACCCCAGTAACCAAGGTCACTTCTTCCTTACTACAACATTGATTTATGTGCCAGTCAGTCACTGCTCAGATGTAGCTAGAGCTTGACCAACCTGTCTGTATGTATGTCTGCAGTGAGGAGGCCAAGTTGAGGTCCATGCTGGCGCCAGGGGAGGAGGGGACCAACATGGACGGCGCCATCAGCAGCTCCCTCATGCTGCTCAACGTCGCACACGAGTATCTTGGGAGGTAAGTCAACAATTTAGGATATAGACAGATACTGATTTATATTTGGCTATTGACCTGTGCCACTTTCTAGTGAATAATGTTATAATCCACTCTTTTTTATTACATAATTGGGTCGGTCGGGTAGCCTACTGGTTAAAGCGTTCGCTCATCACGCCGAGGACCCGGGTTCGATTCCCGACATGGGTACAATGTGTGAAGCTGTTTTCTGGTGTCCCCCGCCGTGATATTGCTGGAATATTGCTAAAAGCGGCGTAAAACCTCATTCACTCACTCACTATTTCATAATTATGCTCATAGATTTGCTTTTTGTCTTGTCAATATTTCTCAGAATAATTCTGCTGTTGAAATGCAGTGAGTCATTGTGACAATTAATGTACTGGAAATTATTATGGTTTACAGTTTGGACAATTGATATGCAGATAAATGTGTTGGGTCCATAGATATAGTTTGCTTGATTGTTTCAAATGTGGTTAATCCTTAACTACAGACAAGGGTCTTACTTCAGTCTTTCCTGACACATTAACCTCACAAAAAGTCGTGTAACTGAAATATTGTTCAAAGCAACACCCGTGAAGATCCAGGGAAGTATAGGTCTTCAGCAACACATGCTTGCCGTAAAAGGCGACTAAACTTGTCGTAGGAGGCGACTAACGGGATCGGGTGGTCAGGCTCTGTGACTTGGTTGATGCATGTCATCGTATTGTTCATGGATCGATGCTCATGGTGTCAATCACTGGTTTGTTTGGTCCCTACTCGACTGTTTACAGACCGCCGTCACATAGCCGGAATATTGCTGAGTGTGGCATTAAACAACAAACTAACAAACAATTCAAAGCAAAATTTAACTGAACTCACTCACTTGTATATTCTCTTAAGGAAGAAACCAGTCAAAAATAAAAAAAATAAAAAAATAAATGAAAATTTTGAGGGTTAGCATAGGATGAAAACACTGCTGTGCTACTTCAGACACTCGTGGTGCACCAAGTCGGATGGTGCTCTGCTGCTGTACTTCCTCAATGAGCTGGAGCAGGAGATGAAGAAGCCCCACTTCATCAGGGAGGGGCTGGACATGGCCCTGGAGCAGTGCATCTTCTGTCTGTACGGACACCCACACAAGCGGGGCAAGGCCAAGCACCTGCAGGACCATAACGCTCCACCGGTCAGTCACCCTGCCTCACAATCAAACTCAAGGAACAAAACCCATGTATAAGTGTTCCTGTATTCATGTCTTCCTGGTTTACAGATACATTGACTCAGATTTAGAATATAAGGATTTTGAGTTGTCTTTTTTCTTCCAAGTTTGCTAACTTACTTCAGTAATGAAATAACATAAGTAGATCAGAAGGGAAGGGGAGTATGCCTAAGACGTGACCTGGGCCCACTTGCACAAAGCGATCTTAGCTCTACGACTATTGTAAGCCTGTGTAAGTATGGGAGTTACGATCATCTTAGCGCTAAGATCGCTTTGTGCAAGTGGGTCCTGGTTTCCAGAAAAAATATCTATTAACAAAGGCTTTAAGCATTGGAACTGACTTTTTGATTTCAGCTTTGTTGTGTCTTTCAATGTTTTGGTACAGTCAGCTCTATGAATAAGTCTACTCCGTCTTCCTCGTACTCCAGCCTCTTAATGCCATGTCAATGTCTTATGATATTATGTTTTGTGCCACATATACCAAAAATATTTGTCGTTTGTTTGTTCATTCTTGTTGAAGAAAAACATTTTATTAAATACACCAAGAACTATTTAATTACCCAATGAATGTTGCTTGTCTTTCAGATATCTTTTGTCTGGGAAAAGGCCGGGATAGTGTTTGACTACTTCAAACCCTCCACCTTCCCTGAGTACGACAGCTACAAAGCCAACACAGTGTCAGCTGAGGTAATCACTTCAGTCACAATGTTATTGCCCTCTTCTGATAGGAACAACAGGGACTTAGGTATTTTAGGAGTCCTGGGACTCAAAGCTTTGAATTGTCTTGGTCCCAGTTTGAAATAGGGGGTCCCATGCAACAAAATGAGGGTCCCAGAGAAATGTTAAAAATTTGATACAGCACTCTACAAGAAATGACATAAAATTGCCTATGTTCAGAGGCTGCTAGTAAAAAAAAAGATCTGGAGTTGGTCAGTTGAAAGGAAAGAATCTCTGTTGTATTTTTCAATGTACATAAATAAGTGGTACCAAATAATGAAATAGCATTCCTTCCTAGACATGCAGACACATTTTCTGCATCCCACTGGTTGCACTCTGATTAATATTGAAGTTTGGCATGGTCGCTATCCTGGGACATGGAAACATGGAAGGTATATAAAACGAATAGCCTTGTTCTTGGGTACAAAAGCACAGGGCGACTGACCATATTTATTCTTGTATGTAGAAAATAATATCTGCATGTACGATCAATGTTAATCAATGTTAAACACTTTAGCTCCCAATATATAGTGCCATAACAACTCATGAAGGTGATCCGTCATACCTGCAGGACTCGGATGTGCCAAGGGGCTAACCAATGTTCTGTATTTCAGTTTGAGAATCTCCTCCGCCGGCTGTTTGCTCTGGTTCCAAGTGATGTCGGTGCAGGTGAGAAAACATATTAAAACACATCTGTGACGTCATTCTATTGTTTGAATGCTCCATTATTTTTCAGGTATGGAGAGTTGTTTGTCAACCATACGTTATCTTGAACCAACAGTTGAATTAATTTCCACTTGGAACAGACGGAACTATTTTTTTACATTTATTGACAAGTGAATAATTTCATTTTTTTCCTGAAAACATGTGTCGCCAGGGGTGTTCAAACCTGCATGGTTTGATTTGGGAGCGTGTAATTGTCAACCTCAGCTACAGTGGCACATGAAGGTATGGTGTGAAATTAACTATTAAATATTTTTGCATAATGCAAATTATGCAAATTTAAAATTCAAAGTTGATAGAAAACAGCTTTTTGATTGAGCTGAGGTTAACTTGTGCTGTCACATGACTTTTTATAGACTCGGGGGGAAAAAGTGCGGCTTTTTGCATCGAAGCGGGGTGTAAGGGATTTATTCTGCCTCTCGAAAATCCACGTGCAGCCAGATTTTGTCATGGCGGGGTATAAGGGATTTATTCACCCTCTTATAAATTTATTTCCCTCCAAGGCGGGATTCATAGTTTTTTTATCAAGATCACTCAAACCAATCAGATCTCATCATTCTGACATGGAGGTATGATATATTATGATGAAGAGATTACTACTTTTGTGTGTTCCTGCATAGTAGTAAGTACAAGGGGGGTTCTGGACCACACTGTTGTGGACCTGGTCCAGGCCCTGAAAATGCTTCCACATAGTTTTTACGTTTTTTGTCAATTATGGCAAAAGCATGATAAGACAAAAGATAATTACATTTCACCCTTGAAGTTAGGTACGTCACCACATCCTGGATGACATCACATGACCTGGTCAGTCTCGGGTCATCATAGCTGTGAAAGGTCACCCCATTGTACATATGTTAGGGACAATAAATATGTGTTGTCCTTGAGCAAGGCTTGCTAAAGACAATTTTGGTTCCGAACTGTGATATTTTCAGTTCATCAACACTTTTGGCTAATAATCTCTGGTTATTATGTTTGCACATTTAGATATATAAAAGGTGGGTCTTTAACATGTAACACAGTGAATACAGGAAGTCAAAATATTGATGTTGACAAAAGCAGTGGTTATGTTTGTTGACCCATTTCAGTTGCTGAAGTAAAAGTTTGTTTGTTTGTTGTTTAATGCCCCCCTCAGCAATATTCCAGATATATGACTGCAGTCTGTAAATAACCAATCAGACAATCTAGATCAGACAATCTCGTGATTGTCACCATGAGCAGCGATCTATACTGTTATATATGATAACATGCATTTACCAGGTCAGCTAAGCTAAGCACCCGATCCAATTTGTTGCCTCTTACGACAAGTCATGGGTTGCTGAAGACCATTTTTGACCTGGATCTTCACAGGGGATGAAATATAATTAATAGCATATGATGAGGTGAACTACAGTACCATGGCACTGTGTGGCAGCATCTTTTCATGCCTAGACAATGATGCTGTGATGGATGAAGAATTGATTCTTCTGGACTTTCTATTCAGATACACGTTGTACAAATATTAAACTTTTATACAGCCAAACATCACGAGACAGTTCAGAACTACATCGAAGGGAACACCAACACCGCCCCATCCTCACAGACAGACAGGTGAGTCATACAGGCTCTAATTATTCTCAGTTGGGCGAGACTTTCCAAATTCAGTGATAAAATCATTTTACTTGCAATTTTGTAATTTCCATTTATAAATTATTGCCGTTTTTCATTTTACATTTTCTAAAAAATTTCGCGAAAAGAAATCCAAGCCTAAGTGAGATGTGTTTGACACTGCTTTCAACGGTATTTCATATCTTTGCATGGCAGAAATGGAAATTCCATTCTGTCGCGATTTAACATTCTGGTGAAACTGAAAATGATGATGAAAATGTTGTGACAGCTTACAATAAAGATACTCTGTGTTGACAGCCTAATGGTAATGTGTTCCCTGTTCTCCAGCTCCATCTTGAAGGGTCTGTATTACCTCCTGGGCGACTACTACTTCAAGAATAAGGAAACACCGTAAGTAGACACTCAGCATCAGTTCTCAACACCTCACATGACAACCGTTTTGTTACAACTGCATACAAAAAGCTAATCAAGTGATTGTTTGCTGAACCCCTGTCTTTTTAGTTCTTACTCAACCTGTCGAGGGGAATTTACAGTACGACATGTCGCCATCTTGTTTCAGGAAGGCCTTTATGTTCTACATGTATGACATGTCGCCATCTTGTTTCAAGCAGGCCATCAAGTTCTCCAAGTATGACATGTCACCATCTTGTTTCAGGAAGGCTATCAAGTTCTACATGTATGACATGTCGCCATCTTGTTTCAGGAAGGTCTTTATATTCTACATGTATGACATGTCTCCATCTTGTTTCAGGAAGGCCATCAAGTTCTACATGTAGGATATGTCATCATCTTGTTTCAGAAGGCCATCAAGCTCTCCAAGTATGACATGTTGCCATTTTGTTTCAGGAAGGCTATCAAGTTCTACATGTACGATCTCGGCAGCAACCCCACCAGACTAGACTCGTGGGCAGGGTTGGCACTGGCGCGGATGAGCCAGCTGGAACAGAAGCTCAGCTCGGTAAGGGAAGATTTCTTGTCATAAATCCTAATGATAACTATTTTCACTGTAAACTTTAACCAGGATCAAGCCTTGTTTTGAAGTTGGGTCACTTTACTTTTGGAGTGTCTCGCTGCATTCAATATCGATTGTGGTAATACAACTGGAATAGTATTCAAAGCTGCATTAAACCCAACTCACTCACTTACTCTCAATATCGATCACTGGATTGTTTGGTCCAGACCCGATTATCTAAAGCCTGCTGTCATATAGCTGGAATATTGCTGAGTGTGGCATTAAACTACAAACACAATTTTGGAGTCCTAAAATTGAAACACAAACTCATTATTGATGTGGTCATTACACTCTTCGTCAGAGGAATTAATTCTTTCAAAAATTCTTCACCGAGAATGTCAATTTTTACCCACAAACAATGGAAATCCATTAAAAAACAAGGTTGAAAGGCAGGGTTTTACATTGACCTACAAAACCATGGGTCCAGAGGACCATGAGGACCCCCGGGTTACTAATTTCAAGGGTCCTTCCAGTAAATACGAGGTTCCTGTAAAGTAATGAAATGGCCTCGTGTACCGTATTGTAAGATTTAATAATTACTTTAATTACAGGAACTTTAAATTTTTGTCAAGGTTTTGGTACACCTGTACTTGATGGCCCATGTAATCTAGCAACTCATTTCAGATGGAGCTGCGCATGGACATCTCTATACACAAGAAGTCTATAGCAGCTCTGCGGTGTTTCCGCCGCGCGGTGGAGATTGACGAGACACAGAGGAACCTGTGGATAGAGTACGGCTCCCTGGCCTACCAGCTCCACTCACATGCTTCCAGGCAACTCAAGATGGTAGGTGATCCAGGTCCTCTTAGGGGATTTCTCAAAGATTTGTTTGTTTGTTGCTTCTACACTCAAGCTATGTGACATCCTGCATGTTGTCAAGTCTGGATCAGACAATATCAGTGATTGGCCACAATGTAATGTCCCATGCTGTCTGGTTCTGATGTCACAAGAGTGACTTGTTCCCCCTGTAGGATGGTGGGGAATTTTGTCTTCTATCTCTGTATCCCCACAGAGAGACTGGTTCACCTGTAGGATGGTGGGGAATTCTGACTAATATATCTGTATCCCCACAGAGAGACTGGTTCACCTGTAGGATGGCGGGGAATATGGATGACTCTGTGTTATATCTCTGTATCCCCACAGAGAGACTGGTTCACCTGTAGGATGGTGGGGAATATGGATGACTCTGACTTATATCTCTGTATCCCCACAGAGAGACTGGTTCACCTGTAGGATGGCGGGGAATATGGATGACTCTGACTTATATCTCTGTATCCCCACAGAGAGACTGGTTCCCCCTATAGGATGGCGGGGAATAGGGATGACTCTGACTTATATCTCTGTATCCCCACAGAGAGACTGGTTCCCCCTGTAGGATGGCGGGGAATATGGATGACTCTGTCTTATATCTCTGTATCCCCACAGAGAGACTGGTTCCCCCTGTAGGATGGAGGGGAATATGGATGACTCTGACATATCTCTGTATCCCCACAGAGAGACTGGTTCCCCCTGTAGGATGGAGGGGAATATGGATGACTCTGACATATCTCTGTATCCCCACAGAGAGACTGGTTCCCCCTGTAGGATGGAGGGGAATATGGATGACTCTGACATATCTCTGTATCCCCACAGAGAGACTGGTTCCCCCTGTAGGATGGCAGGGAATATGGATGACTCTGTCTTATATCTCTGTATCCCCACAGAGAGACTGGTTCCCCCTGTACGAGGAGCTGCTGGGGATTGTGACGGACACAAAGCAGGAGATGCTGCAGATCGCCCAGAACTGTTACTGGAAAGCCAGCGAGTGTGAGGCTGATGGCAGCGAGGAGGAGTGGCTGCACCACTACATGATAGGCAAGGTGAAGGAGAAGAAGAGGTGTCACCCTAAAGAATACCTGGAGCACTACAGACAGGTGAGTTGTACTTGGAGCACTACAGCTATACTTGGAACCGAGTTAACTTGTTATGACCTTTCAGTCACTGCAGATGATAATTTCCAGTGTTTTGTTTACTGTTCATACAGTGAATGTATTGGGTAGGTGTTACACATGTGTAGCAGTGTATTCAGGGTATTAAAACATTCACTGGGACCTCTCCCTATTCCAGGCAGCAATCTACCTCCACGAAGATGAGGCCTTCTATCCCAAGAAGATCACATACGCCAACAGCCCACCCAAACTGGCTCTGGAAGCACTCGAGGTAACAGATTCTCAACTCCCACATACTCCATTGTTGTATTAGGAGCCAACTGTGTTTACAGTGTGTGACCTGGCTGATAAGGTGTCATAGTTTCACAACAACATTCACAGATACTTGTGCTATCAATTGGTTGGCAACGTCTATAGCACAGACATGTTGCCTCTTGAACTAGAGGAGTCACGTTTCACATGTAACTTGTACAACTACACATGTAGATTGTGTATTTCCAATTCTTCTACAAGTGGAGCAGACCCATGAAGATCTGGGGAATAGGTCTTCAGCAACCCATGCTTGCCGTAAAAGGCGACTATGCTTGTCATAAAAGGCGACTATGCTTGTCGTAAAAGGTGACTATGCTTGTCGTAAAAGGCGACTATGCTTGCCGTAAAAGGCGACTATGCTTGTCGTAAAAGGCGACTATGCTTGTCGTAAAAGGCGACTATGCTTGCCGTAAAAGGCGACTATGCTTGTCGTAAAAGGCGACAAGTGGGATCAGGTTTTCAGGCTCGCTGACTTGGTTGATGCATGTCATCGTTTCCCAATTGCGTGGATCGATGCTCATGATATCAATAACTGGATTATAAGTTCAAAGTTGATTTGTTTTTGTTAGGGTCTGAATGTGAATATGATCATTCTTGTTTGCTGCTAATTACTCTAATTACTGAAACATTTATAAGGGGTGTATGTTCCATTGATTATCAACAGTAGACTTCAATATATTACATCCTAGCCACTTGTGAAGATCTGGGTTGGAATAGGACTTCGGCAACCCTTGCTTGCCGTAAGAAGAGATTATGCTTGTCGTAAGTCGCGATTGGGTTGTCAGGCTCGCTGACTTGGTTGATGCATGGCATCATGTCCCAATTGCGTGGATCAGTGTTCATGATATCAATAACTGGATTGTCTGGTCCAGACTCGATTATTTACAGACCGCTGTCATTTAGCTGGAGTGTGGCTTAAACATTAAAATGACAAACAAACACATACTAATGGAGCGTAGATGATGTTTTAAATGATGTGTTAATACAAAAGGTCGGCAGAGAACAGTTGATGTTAAGATGGTGTTTTCAGGTGTTCTACCTATAAAACATTGCTGATGTTAAAATGGATGTTATGATGATGTTACAGTGTTCCACCTAAAGAACATTGATGATGTTAAATGGGTGTTTTCAGTTCTACCTACAGAGCATAAATTATTGTTAAGATGATGTTTCAGGAGTTCTACCTATAGAGCATACGTAATGTCATGATGATGTTTCAGGTGTTCTACCTATGGAGCATACGTAATGTCATGATGATGTTTTAGGTGTTCTACCTATGGAGCATATGTAATGTCAAGATGATGTTTCAGGTGTTTTACCTATGGAGCATACATAATGTCATGATGATGTTTTAGGTGTTCTACCTATAGAGCATACGTAATGTCAAGATGATGTTTCAGGAGCTCTTCCTATAGAGCATACGTAATGTCAAGATGATGTTTCAGGAGCTCTACCTTTAGAGCATACGTAATGTCAAGATGATGTTTCAGGTGTTCTACCTATAGAGCATACGTAATGTTAATATTATGTTTCAGGTGCTCTACCTATAGAGCATACGTAATGTCATGATGATGTTTCAGGTGTTCTACCTATGGAGCATACGTAATGTCATGATGATGTTTCAGGTGTTCTACCTATAGAGCATACGTAATGTTAAGATTATGTTTCAGGTGCTCTACCTATAGAGCATACATAATGTCAAGATGATGTTTTAGGTGCTCTACCTATAGAGCATACGTAATGTCAAGATGATGATTCAGGTGCTCTACCTATAGAGCATACGTAATGTCAAGATTATGTTTCAGGTGTTCTATCTATAGAGCATACGTAATGTCAAGATGATGTTTCAGGTGTTCTACCTATAGAGCATACGTAATGTCAAGATGATGTTTCAAGTGTTCTACCTATAGAGCATACATAATGTCGAGATGATGTTTCAGGTCTTCTACCTATAGAGCATACGTAATGTCAAGATTATGTTTCAGGTGTTCTATCTATAGAGCATACGTAATGTCGAGATTATGCTACAGGTCTTCTACCTATAGAGCATACGTAATGTCAAGATGATGTTTCAGGTGTTCTACCGCCTGCACGTGGCCATCCTGAAGCAGCTGCTGAAGAAGGACGGGATGGTGGACTACGAGCTGTTCCAGCACTACCTCACTGAGGCTGCCGAGAGTCCATTTGCAAAGGGCAAGGAGAAGAGGCATGAAAGGTGAGCTTTGTGCCTGTCTCAACGGTTTGTCAGGTTCTGAAGATTGGAATTTTTGCAATGTTCCTGTCCCAGATTTCCCTGATTATGTTTCGGGTTTGTCAGCACGATACCCATGCTTGTGACTTTAACCAAAGTGGTAAACGCCTGCATCACCTGGGGTTTCCAACCAGATGTGATTATAGCTGAAATGTTGCTCACTTGGGTATATCATTCATTCAATCAGTGTTAATAACTCTGTGTAATGAGGTACATGTTTAATGCAGACGAGAGTCCCACTCTAACTCCATGGACGAGAGCTCCTCCTCCAACCTCACCCCCCCAGCCTACAGCCAGCTGAAGGCCCGCCCTGTGTATCACATGACCCCCCAGGACCACACCTACTCCAAGCAGAAGAGCTCAGTGGACGGGTCGGACACGTCATGTGATGTGGTCAAGGAAGGTCAGGGCAGCGACAGCTCCCACTCCAAACCTGCAGCCGTGGCTGCTAAGGAGGGGCAGAAGTCGGAGGATAAATCTGGAAAATCGGAAAAAGAAGCTGAAAGCAAACCTGAAGCCATGGAGGTGTCGAAAGATGGAGATTTGCTAAAGATCCAGAGACACGTGAGTACAGGTTTTGTGCCCAAAGATGGGGATGTTACAGCAGGAGGTGCTGAACAGAAGAGTGTGGGTAAGGAATTGAAATCAATTCCCGAAGAAAAACGACAGAAAAGTGATTCACAGGACATCAAAGCCGATAGTGCTAAGTCTGAAAGTGATAAAGTGATGCCAGATGGTGATAAAGTGATGCCTGGTGATGATAAAGTGATGCCTGGTGATGATAAAGTGATGCCTGGTGATGATAAAGTGATGCCTGGTGATGATAAAGTGACATCTGGTGATGATAAAGTGACATCTGGTGATGATAAAGTGACAGCTGACAAAGGCAAGGATGCTTCTGACCCAAGTGAAACGAAACAGAAAGACAAGGACGAGTTGAATGATAGTGTGTTGGTGTTAGATCCCGCCACTGGCCTGATGGTGCCTATGCTAGAGGATGACATGGAGGTTGATGACGTGCTAGGATCTGTAGTCAGTGACAAGAGTAAAGCCAAGACTGTGGAGGATCTTGTGAAGGACCCCAAACCTGCTGCAAGTACTCCAGTCTTAGGGAAAGCCCCTCCTGTCCATGACATAGATGTTATTGAGATTAGTGATGATGAATCTTCAAATCCTGCTAAATCTACAGTATCCTTGTCCCTTAAGAAGCCATCTGACTCTTGTAAAGATTCTGAAACTAAAGTTGGACCTGAAGCCAAAAAAGAGCTTTTTGGAAAGGTTAAGGAGAATAGCACTAGTTCTAAGGACTCTCCGAAACGTGAAACCACAAAGACTGAGAAGTCTAAACCAGATGATGAATCGCTTCATGATGAATCATCACGGTTGTCTGATAACTCGGATGAGTCGGACTCATATCAGCAGGACTCCCTGGACACAGAGATCCTCCACACGGAGCTGATTGACAAGTGTGTAGATGCACTTCATCTGTGTGTGCAGCGCTTCCCCACTCACTACAAGTCTCTGTACAGACTGGCTCACGTGTACATGACATCGCCATACCACAAGGTAAGACAGAAAACTTATGCCATCATTATAACAGAACACCTGCATGCAGATACGAGTAAGAATTGGTCTTCACGCTTGTGCTTGTCAAGTAAAAACAGAATTGAGTGGTCAGTCTTGCTGACTTGGTTGATGCATGTATTCGTATCACAATGACGTAGATTGATGTTCATGATGTCAATCACTGGGTTATCTGGTCCACTCCAATATTTACAGACCGTTGTTATATAGCTGTCATATTGCTGAGTGCAGCGTTAAACAACAAACAGACAATATAACAGAACATTTATGTTTGCTTGTTGCTAATTAGTTATTAGTATATATAGTTGTACCCGAAAAGAATTCTGTCTGCAAAGAGTTTCATAACAATATATTTGGTTCTGAATTTCATTTGCCATGGTATCTGTTAGATAGGGTTTGTAAAGGTTTGAAAATATTTTGATTTAATTGGTTCATCTTGAAAAAGCAAAAGATTGATGCCTTTGAACTTTTCAAACTACCGTAAATACAGTGAAATCTTTAAAACTCACACACTATTATATCGTTTCTTGACAGCACCCTTATTGATGACATTGTCAAAGATCAGCACTTTTGCACAACAGACCTTGATTTTATGAGGTTTAAAGTACTGAATGGAATGTGTTGAACCATGTCTCTTTCTGCCACATTGAGACCGACCATAGACAATGAGTTCTTCTGAGTTCTTGGGTCAGACGGTGATTTTAACATTTTGAGATTACCATGATTGCAAGTGTTGTGATGTTCTTCAGTAGGCAGTGTCAGATACTGATTGTAGCATATGTATGTTACAAAATATTTAGTTGTTGATAGGGCTGTGTATTGACCTAGATTTTGTATTGCAATATATTGCCATACTTTAACCTGTATTGTGATGCATATTGCAATATATTGCCAATTTTCATTTTCATGAGTTAATCAGAGTTATACACTGTATTAATGTCAGATACCATCAAGCTTCTTCCAAGCGTGTGACACCTTTGTTATGCTCTCAGTATAAAGAGCTTTGCAGACAGGCTATCGCTGTGAGGAGATTGACATGTGTACATACTAATTGATAAAAAGATCGTCAGAGGCTAGTTGTAGGAGAAAGATACTATTTTCCATCTCGATTAGGAACACATAAATATAATATTTGCCTCGATATATTGCTACATTTACAAAGGTATCGCAATACGTATTGCTGAAGATTTGCATCACAATATACCGGTAATACCTCACACACTTAGTTGTTGATCCTGTAATAATCAAACTTTGTCCTTAGGGCAGAAAACATTTTGAAAATGACTTTGTGTAGTGCAAATTCCCTCAGACAAGAGAGTGTGAAATTTTGAAATGTGAAAATCTTTATCTTTATCTTTGATGATCTATTTAGTCATCTTGTCAACAAGGGGGATAGGGTTTTGAGGATGTTCATTCATCCTCTTTGCTATGTAATTGTAAGGAACACCAAGACAGGTACTCACATTCTTCTTGAAACATGAAATATGTATCCATCATTGTTCCAGAACCTGGAGTATGCCAGGGACTTGTTGCTAGGCAACAACAACTGGCAGAACCTGTCTCACATGCCCGGGCCAGGTCTGTTTGCAGAGAGACGGACAGCCAACTTCTTCCAGGTACAGTCTTTCAGTAATACCATGGTGTATCAACAAGTCAGAGGAAAGCCCTTTTCCTGTTGAAACACATGTCATGGTACTACAAGACTCAAGAATCTTTATAAGCATGCATCTGTCATTCAAACCCAAGACCGGGTTGATTGTGGAACCATTGCTTTACACAGCTGGGCACCCATGTAATATAGTGATGGATGTTTTGAAAGAAGAGGTCATTACATAACAACACAGAAGTAATAACATTTTTTCAGGAAAGATTTCCATCCATACACCTGCATCAATTTTTCCTTGGGTCAGGGCAACCCTAAGCCTGCATACATGACTTTTTTATACTTCTAGACCTAACCCTCACGCTAACCCTCACCCTACATACATGAACTTTTTATACTTCTAGCACTAACCCTCACCCTACATACATGAACTTTTTATACTTCTAGCACTAACCCTCACCCTACATACATGAACTTTTTATACTTCTAGCACTAACCCTCACCCTATCCCTCACCCTACATACATGAACTTTTTATACTTCTAGCACTAACCCTCACCCTACATACATGAACTTTTTATACTTCTAGCACTAACCCTCACCCTAACCCTCACCCTACATACATGAACTTTTTATTCTTCTAGCACTAACCCTCACTCTACACACATGAACTTTTTATACTTCTAGCACTAACCCTCACCCTACATACATGAACTTTTTATACTTCTAGCACTAACCCTCACCCTACATACATGAACTTTTTATTCTTCTAGCACTAACCCTCACCCTACATACATGAACTTTTTATTCTTCTAGCACTAACCCTCACCCTACATACATGAACTTTTTATACTTCTAGCACTAACCCTCACCCTACATACATGAACTTTTTATACTTCTAGCACTAACTGTCACCCTACATACATGAACTTTTTATACTTCTAGCACTAACCCTCACCCGAACCCTCACTCTACACACATGAACTTTTTATACTTCTAGCACTAACCCTCACCCTACATACATGAACTTTTTATACTTCTAGCACTAACCCTCACCCTAACCCTCACCCTACATACATGAACTTTTTATACTTCTAGCACTAACCCTCACCCTACATACATGAACTTTTTATACTTCTAGCACTAACCATCACCCTATCCCTCACCCTACATACATGAACTTTTTATACTTCTAGCACTAACCCTAACCCTAACCCTCACCCTACATACATGAACTTTTTATACTTCTAGCACTAACCCTCACCCTACATACATGAACTTTTTATACTTCTAGCACTAACCCTCACCCTACACACATGAACTTTTTATACTTCTAGCACTAACCCTCACCCTACATACATGAACTTTTTATACTTCTAGCACTAACCCTCACCCTAACCCTCACCCTACACACATGAACTTTTTATACTTCTAGCACTAACCCTCACCCTACATACATGAACTTTTTATACTTCTAGCCCTAACCCAAACCCAAACCCTCACTCTACACACATGAACTTTTTATACTTCTAGCACTCACCCTCACTCTACACACATGAACTTTTTATACTTCTAGCACTAACCCTCACCCTACATACATGAACTTTTTATACTTCTAGCACTAACCCTCACCCTACATACATGAACTTTTTATTCTTCTAGCACTAACCCTCACCCTACATACATGAACTTTTTATTCTTCTAGCACTAACCCTCACCCTACATACATGAACTTTTTATACTTCTAGCACTAACCCTCACCCTACATACATGAACTTTTTATACTTCTAGCACTAACTGTCACCCTACATACATGAACTTTTTATACTTCTAGCACTAACCCTCACCCGAACCCTCACTCTACACACATGAACTTTTTATACTTCTAGCACTAACCCTCACCCTACATACATGAACTTTTTATACTTCTAGCACTAACCCTCACCCTAACCCTCACCCTACATACATGAACTTTTTATACTTCTAGCACTAACCCTCACCCTACATACATGAACTTTTTATACTTCTAGCACTAACCATCACCCTATCCCTCACCCTACATACATGAACTTTTTATACTTCTAGCACTAACCCTAACCCTAACCCTCACCCTACATACATGAACTTTTTATACTTCTAGCACTAACCCTCACCCTACATACATGAACTTTTTATACTTCTAGCACTAACCCTCACCCTACACACATGAACTTTTTATACTTCTAGCACTAACCCTCACCCTACATACATGAACTTTTTATACTTCTAGCACTAACCCTCACCCTAACCCTCACCCTAACCCTCACCCTACACACATGAACTTTTTATACTTCTAGCACTAACCCTCACCCTACATACATGAACTTTTTATACTTCTAGCCCTAACCCAAACCCAAACCCAAACCCTCACTCTACACACATGAACTTTTTATACTTCTAGCACTCACCCTCACCCTACACACATGAACTTTTTATACTTCTAGCACTAACCCTCACCCTAACCCTCACCCTACACACATGAACTTTTTATACTTCTAGCCCTAACCCAAACCCAAACCCTCACTCTACACACATGAACTTTTTATACTTCTAGCACTAACCCTCACCCTACACACATGAACTTTTTATACTTCTTGCCCTAACCCTAACCAAACATACATGATTTTTTTATACTTCTGTGGGTTATGAGTTTTTAATTATTTCAAGGCAGGAGTTACTCCGGTAAGTTTTACCATTGTTACCTCCTGTTGCTTTAGGACTGCCACTGATTAACACTGTATCTTGCTCCAGGGTATATGGAAGATCCCCATTGAAGAGATAGATAGATCAGGGAGCTTCGCATCTCACATCCACCGTAGTGTGCGTCTGTTGCTGGACATCCTCACAGAACAAAAGGACATCATGATGCTGTACCACATCCACATCCAGCTGAACCGATCTCTGGACACTGGCAAGTGAGTGGACAATGTTTTTTGTTTATTGCAGTTGAAATTAACTTAAGCTCTTGACAATCTGTATTCAAGTTTTCAATTGGATAAGGGAAAATGAAATTTCACAAGCTCTTGCTCACATACAACTAGTTTTTTTAAATAAGCGAGAAGAATTTTAGATTTTCAGTAGTTATGTCTTATAGGTATTATATGTTGACCCATGTGTGTATCTGGTCAGCACTAAAAACTCCCATGAAAATCTGGGTAGGATTGGCCTTCAGCAAACCATGTTTATTATAAGAGGCGATTAACGGGATCAGTTTGTCATACTCGCTGACTTGGTTGATGCTTTAGTCAGTGCCATGCATGTTTTAGGAAATATCTCCGAGATCAGGAGAGGAACTGCTTTGCCAAGTCGTCCTTCAAGGCAATCCAAGAGGCCGTCACAGAGGAACTGAAGCATTGGGACCGGAAGAAGCCCCGAGACAAGCAGCTGGACTACCTGATGACTGTGTACAGAGTGTGGCATCACTCATCCCACAAGCTGAATGCTTTTGTGGATGGCTGTACAGACCTGTTTGTCAAGGTGTACAAACTTGTACAAAAGGATTATGTGAGTGTAGCAGGATTGTGCCTTAGGTTGGTGTGGTGGGTTAATTGATAAGGTTCCAGTCTGCCATTGGAGGTGTGTGTTGGTCATTCTCGGGACTGGCACTGTGTATTCATCTTTGATCACTACATATGCTTGATTTGGGTAATCAAATAGAATGCAAGCTCAGCAATATGCACATGTATTAAGCACTCTTTTTTATGGTTACATGTGAAAATGATCAAATGAATATGTAGTTGCTCAAATTGTTTATTTTTGAGGATAGTCTGAAGTCTTAGTAAGAGGAAACATGCAACATCTCTACTTGCAGATTGACAGCAGCCAGCCCATCCTGGAACAAGCAACCAAATTCTGTCAGCAAAGATCAGCCATGAACAGACCCTCATCTCAGGTAGTTAACAGTTGATTAGGTGATAGAGTTGCTCTAGATTCCATGGCACATTGGGGAGCTTTGATCAGTGGGTCAAACAGATTACTCACATTTGCTTGTGATGTCTCTACATTAGTGCTTATGGGTATGTACCAGTGAAAGACTTATCTAGAATGAAGAATGTAAGTTGACTTTGGTAAGTCTTTTCTGTCTCTATTTAAAAATATTGTATATTTCAATTTGGAACTTTATAGTAAAGTCACAAAGATCTCAGACAAATCACAAGACTCTGTGCAGAGTTGTTTCCCCTGGATGTGCCAGGATCAACAGATCTTTAGTTTGTCAGCGCCATACCCCTGCATATGTGTTGGCCAAGAGGGGTACAATTCACGACCTGGGCTGATACAATGTAATATTGATGAAATACTGTTCAAAGTTGTGATAAACCCAACTCACTCACTCTTTCAGTCATCGGATGCGAACAAGTCGGCAAACCTGAGCACAGCAGGATTCCTCTCACCTCCCACAAATAAGGCCCCTTCTCAGACGTCTGACCACAGCTCACCCGGGGATCCAGCCTTCCTCTCCCCAAAACATACAGGACCTTTCTCACCTTCACCTAAAAAGAACATTCAGTCTCCCTTCTCATCACCCACTGGTCCATCTAAGCTGCCCATCCAATCAGATTTAACCAAAATTCAAACCAGCCAATCAGATGGCAGCAAGGTATCTACAAGCCAATCAGATGCCAGTTCGACTGGAACTACTAGCCAATCAGAAGGAGATGATGCACTGGTGTTTCCGTCGCCAGGGAAACTGACTTCAGCGGTACAGGTACACCTTCCGCATGGTCACTATTAGTGATGGTGTATATATCTCTGTGTGGAGGCATGGTGCATATTTCTGTACTGATTTTGTCCACAGCTTAGCAAGCAAGTTGTTGCACTTTCTGATGACAAATAAATATTTTTGGAAGGCGCTTTTTGTGCAGAGCATTGTTGTCTTTGTTTATTTTCATCTCTGTTCATTCGTTACGCATTTGAATGCTGACTGACTACCATGTACATGCAGTAGATTTATTTGACAATTCGTAGCTCGTTATTTAAAATCTTTTACTTGTGCTGCTAACTGTAATGTATTTAACATGGCTGCTTTATGAGGCATGTGCATTGAGTTAGTGTGTTACTCTACACAACAGATGAGAATGATGCTGAGCATTCCTGTTACGTCCCAAGGATGGCTTACCTGCAAAATTGTTTGTAGTTATTACGTTTTCTCTCATACACAATATCAAAATTAGGTTAGCTCATAAGTGAGGTAGCCAAAAGTCGGCCACCTTTTCTCTGCCACAAAACTTTTCAAATTGCCTTAGTTTCAATGTTATAACATGAAGTAAACATGATATGTGCTTCCAACTACAAACAAGAGGAAAGAAACACAGGGGCGTTGGGGTATGCCAAAGGTCTTGGTTCACATGGGAATAATGTTTGAAGCCCGTTCCTGGTGTCGCTCAGTGGGATTTTGGTGATATATTGCTAAAAACCTTGTAAAACCATACTCATTCACTCCCTCTTTTTCATCACGCTCCTGTGTACACATGACTTGGTAATGTGTGCTCCTATGCTTTTTGACTGTGCTTACTATTGATTGTTAGCAAGTATGCAACAGGGATGTATTTGATAAACAATATCTTAAAAATAATCAGCGTCACAGGTTCATTCATGCACAAAATACAAGACGATCATGTGATAGTTTCATGTATGCAGTTGAATTAGTATAGTAGTAGTTATAGGAGGCGAATAGATTGGGTGATCAGGCTCGAACACTTGCTTGATTGTGTGTCCTCATACCCCGATCGTTTCTCACAATTTCAATCACAGGATGTCTCCTAAAGACTTGATTATTTGCACACCGCAATGTTATAGCTGGAATATTGCTGATTACGGAGTATATTAATTTTTTGTGTGCGTGCAGGTAACAGTATAAGGAATAAACAGATATCGACTTTTACTCATTAACTACAATATGTATTTGTTCTAGTTGTGTCTGAGATTAGACAAGGTCATCTGAAGTAAAATGCTCAGTGTAGTAGTTGGAACATTTGATCCCAGATGCTTGATATGTGAGGTTCCATCTTAATGTTCTTTATCAACTACATCCCTGTTCTGTGTATCTGTAGTTCACTTGTTACTTAGCACCAAACCAATGATCTCAAAACATATTTGCAAAACAAAATTGAAATTGAAGTCCAGTTTTCAGAATATTATTTTTCATATTGAAAAAGATGTAAATGAATACTGAGGAATAAAAGAAAAACTCAAGAAGTTACAGGAAATCTGTTATTGATTTGGTGTCTCTTGTTGAAGAAGTCGCAAATGTATGGAAGAAAATCATGATTAAATCCTTCCAAACTGTATGCTGTGTTGTCTCCTCTCTCTATGTCATCTGGCAGAACTGTGTTGTGTAAGATGAAGAAGAAATGAGTCGCTGGGATGACAGGATTTACCGAGGCCACTGCACAAAATGTCCATGGTGCTACACTTTTTATGCTTATAATTGGAGTTATGTAAGCTTTTGTATTTTGGATGTGAGCTTGTTTTAGAATGTATTATCGCACCATTGCATCTCAAAACATAGATTGAATTGACTGGATGAAATTACTACTTTATGTATAGTTGCTCAGTGTGATTCCCCTTCCTTCAGATCAGTTCACGGGGCGGTCGGGTAGCCTAGTGGTTAAAGCGTTCGCTCGTCACGCCGAAGACCCGGGTTCGATTCCCGACATGGGTACAATGTGTGAAGCCCATTTCTGGTGTCCCCTGCTGTGATATTGCTGGAATATTGCTAAAAGCGGCGTTAAACCATACTCACTCAGATCAGTTCACACTGGTTGTGTGGATACATGTTGATCATGGGACATTATGCTGATGCCTCAATATAACTGAGAGACAGGTGAATTGAGGTGCCAGAAGCCAGATTACCTACATGTGACACAATTTTGGAAGTTGGTGATGGTAAGATTGAGATTGTAGGGTTGTTGATGTTTAGACAATACTTTTATATATTTGGTCCCTACACTAAGTGTAGTACATCTGTTTTGTTGTAAATGATAATACACATGGCAAAAGAAAGGGATTGTGCAGCAATGTACCAGAAGATAGTGATGTGTTGTGATGATCTGGTTGCATCACAATAACGACAGACTAGAAAGTGTAGTATACGAGGTGCTGCTACATTGTAAACAGACATATTGTTACTATTGTCAATCTGTTTCCCCTAGTTCTTCATCAGTTTAAAGTGCTATTTCATTGTATACATGATGAACCAGCATGACTGTTACTTGTCGACACAGTTATGTTTTAAAATAGCTTAATTTTAAAAGCTTATTCAAATTCTTGACTTCAGTCCAAGCTGTTGGCCGTGGAGACCTGCCTTCCTCCACTCGGCATGTTCAGCGGAGGTTGTGTTGATCCCTACAGGTATCCCTATCCTCCGAGTCCATCGCCTACAATGCAGGACATCATCCATCCACTGTTCCACCGACCCTACAACATACCCTCATTCCTACATACAGCTGGACCTCTAGTAAACCAGGACACTCCTCTGGATCATAACCTGGGTTTCCACTATAACATATCTGATCAAGGACGTGCTAACCGAGAGCCAGTGAACTTGACTAGACCAAGGAAACCAGTACCCTCAGCCACTTCAAAGCCACCAATAGCATCGTCTATGAATTTGAAAACTATTGCTGATGGTATGAAAATGAAACTGAAAACGGCACTTTTAGCAAGCCCTCGACTGTTAAATCCTAAATCTGCAACTGTAACAGGTGTAAAGCAATTAAATCTAAATGCTACTCCTGGGAAAGTTGATACAGCTACTGAAAAGGACATTTACCCAAAGACTTTGGAGACCCCTAGAGGCATCCAGGGAACATCCAGTGATTCAAGCATGTTCTTGAGTAATACATGCATAAAGAGTTTGCTATTCGGAGAATCAGAGGAAATTCAAAATCCGTTAATTCCATCAGTGTTCGAAGAGGATGTCCAGAAACCTGTGAAAAGTGTCTCATGTGAACAACCAGTTAAGAAAAAGCAGAAACTGGTTTCCCTTTTGAACCAAAAACTTCATGACACAGACACTGATGTTAGCAAACAGATTTTGAAAATAGAACCATTGTCAACAGAAAGGAATGTTTTTACAGATGCCACATCATCGAAAGATTCTGACAATGGAGGAAAAGCAGGGTTCTTTCAGAAGAGTCACACGATGACAACTGAGTTGTCATCTGCCAGCACAGCCTTGATTTCTCAATACAAACAAAAAGAACCAACAGATGAAGACGATATGTATGTCCACATGTTGAAAGAAGCACCAGTTATAACAACAGGCGTTGAATCGCCCGAACCACACGTGGCATCGCCAACTTCTGAGCCAAAAAATACGTCGGACAATGTGGCACAGGTCAGTCACTTATCCACGGTGCCGCAGTTTGAAGCTGTTGATTTAGAGACCATGATTCCAACTCTGCAAATACGTGCGCCACGATCTGACAACACCCAAATTGCAGAGGCAAAGAAATTATCCGAGGTAGGAAACGCACCTTTTGTAACACAAGAAGGTGATGCAACTGAGACTCGGGTTTATGTCTCAAAGGTCAGTGAACGAGTCTCCTTGACCAGAAGTTTAAGTTTTGATGGCGTCGCTTACCGAGGTGAATCTGCTCGTCCAGTTGTTGATACAGTTTGGTGCAGAGATGTAGAAACAGTTGATCCAACTTCTCAACCGGGAACTAATGCAGACAGAAGCTGTTATTGCAAAATTACTTCAACTGGTGGTAAGGTGCCAACAGAGGCTGATGAGATTACATGTGGAAGAGATAAGTGTAGTTCTGAAGATGATGGAAATAAAGGTCTCGAAAGTCAAACTACACAAGGAAACATGGGTGACAATCAAACAAGGGGCCATAGTGTATCCACTGGCCATTGTGGTATAGCTTCAGATCTCTCATTTGGTGATTCAAGCATCCCGATGGAAGACATCGTGCCATCTGTAACGTCTGGACAACTGTCGTTTGGAGCATACGACCCTAACTTGTACGAGTTTCTGTCTGATGATGACACTGACGAACATGCTCTGACAATCGACATGGATGGATAGAAACACACGATCATGATTGCCAGTATTGCACAGGGCTGAATTTGGGTTAGGACCTGCTTGCTTTTAGGGGCTGTTCTTGAAAGGAATATAAAGGCAGTCTTGATGCAAGTTCCGTTGGTGCACAGTAGCTGGCATACTTGCGATCTCAGAAGAATTGCGCTTCTAACTCTGCCTTGGTACCTGAAACAAATACCATTTCTTCTGGGTGGTGTATTACAAGAATATGTCAGCAAGATGTTAGCCTTCAGTAATAAAATTAGCGTAAACCATAAAATATGTGAAACTGTTCTCGACAAGGATTATTGATACCCTGCAAGAAACAATGTCAAAATATTTGGATCAACTTCCCAAACAGGTTCCTGTCTTTACCTCATGAAGAATTTGTATATGGGTCAATGTCCCGTGTATCACCATAATTTATAATATGGATGGGTTTTTTCCAAATGTGAATAGTGGCATAAAAACAGTGTTAAGCGGAGGTCAATTATCACCTGCGTATTTCGGAGGGAAGAGTCATGTTTTATTTCGTTTTCAATGGAGACATGCTGATGTTTCTCATCAGACAAGGAATCGTCTTTAGTACAGGTGTATATTTGATGAATTATTTCTTACACTGTGGCTATTTTAATCATGAACTTTATAAAGGAATGTTGTCAGATATTTTAGACACATAATACGTATTTTCGTATGATGCCACAGAATTGTTTCAACTCATATTTCTTGTTGCGTCAACATTCACGACAAGAAACGAAAAGAAAACTTACAAATAGGATGTTATTGATGCTATAATACGTTACACGAAAAGTATATAACAGGTAAACTATTAATGTCCTTTTAGCAAACCATTTCTATAAGGTTAAGTTTATACACAGGTATGTGTAGTAAATGTTACTGGTAGAAATTCATTCATATCATTCGAACATGATATTCGAATATCTCGAACACAAATTCGTGTAATAAGTAAAAGTTAAAACAAAACTAACAACATACATATATACTTTATAACTTATTGGATTGTGAACAATTGTCTTGTCTTTGCATGTTTTTGTGATGGTGACACCGGTGGGGCAGGATATTGTTTCACACCTGGTATCATTTGGTCGTGATTCATAATAATAATAAAAGCGGCAAAACCTATTCCACAGCTGCAGGAAATCTCTGCCAGTCGATTGTACGATTTCGAGTGTAAATGAGGATGTGTTTGTGAATCAATATCAAATAGTGTTGATGCAAGGTGTTCGCGAAATGGTGGGCGTATCCTGCCCCGCCGAAGGCACCCTTAACAAACACATGCAGGGTGAAGTCAATTCTTCACCCGGAAAAAACAACACGGGAACAAGTCAAAAAAAGGAATTCTATCGGACATTATAAACAGATGGTTATGGTTTAGTCGTTATCGCACAATGGACTCTTATGATTATGAAAATATTTTGTTGCATGTATTTATTAGATTCTGTTTTGTAAAGACGTATATACTTATTATAAAATATTCGTACAAGTTGCGTAGAGGTCAGTGTAAGTACAATGTACAGTGTATTTTATAAAATGTGAGAGGTTGGCCTTCGCTTGTAAAGAAATGCTTGTGTTCATGACATGTAAACGTGTGTATTGGTGCCTCTTATCATACCCATCTATGTGCAATCTATTGTGGAAATAGTACATTCCCGTTTGATGGTTGTAGGTAATAGGTATTCTTTTACACAATTGCTTTATGGAAAGAAATAATATCCGACACAATGTGCTTAAAAGGAAACGAAAATCGCCACCTTATTCTGGAAATGTTACATTTGACGCTATTGTGCGGAGTAACTCTATTTATTACTCTATGACATAAAAAACAACACATTTTATTTGTTATATATGGCAAAGAACAATACAAAGATACAAGTCAGTGAAATGAGGGTGATGGGTACCCAACACTTAAGTTGCAGAACACGAGTATTCTCGGGGTGAGCATGTGTTCACGAATCGCTATCACATAGTGATGATATCAGGTATCACCCTGTGGCACCCGCCACAAAAACAGGCAAAGACACGTCAATTGTTTTCCACAAAAATACAGGAACATAAAGACAAAATAAGGATTAACATCAGACATTATAAACACATGGTAATGGTTTAGTTGGTATCGCACAATGGACTCTTATGATTATGGAATTGTTTTTTGTTGGATATATTTGTTTGATACTGTTTTGAAATGACGTATAAACTTATTATAAAATATGCGTAAAAGTTGCGTAGATGTCGTTGTAAGTACATGTACAGTGTGCTTTATGAAATTTGAGAGATCCTTCGCTTGTAAAGAAATGCTTGTGTTCATTACATGTAAACGTGTGTATGGGTATTATCATACCCATCTATGTGCAGTCTATTGTGGAAAAATTGCATCCCTGTTCGATGCAAATTCTCTAAGGTGAGAAATAATACCGAAAATAATATACATAAAAGGAAACGAAAGTCGCCATCTGATTGTGGAAATGTCACATTTGACATTATTGTGCGCAGAAAACCTATTTATTGCCATTGGAAATGAAAGATGTGTGAACACATTTCGTTTGTTAAATTATAGGGCCAGGAAGTATAGAAAATCGGTAAAATGAGGGTGAAGTGCACCCAATACTAAAGTTGCAGAACACAAGTCCGCTCGGGGAGACGATCAGTACGGCGTGAGTCGTCTCACCAAGTGCCCTCTACTCGCCAACAGAAGGCTTGGTGAAGAAGTGGCCATTCCCTGATCAGTGCTGCTTTCACCCCCGCGTGTTCAGTGTCAAAGTTCATTTCCGATATTTAAAACCTTTGTTGATTTAACACTGGTGTCGTGAGAAGTTCTCCAAAAAGATTCGGGAAATTCCGGACAATCTGATGGAAAACTCTTATATTTGAAAATTCACTCACTAACTAGAAAACTTTCAAAATACAAACAAGACAGTTCTATACATTTATTTACCATAGTTACGTTTAAGCTGAAATATATTTAATTACACAATGACGAGCTGGCTGTCGTTGACCTCTCTGAGTTGCAATCTTCGAACTGATTGAGGTTGACGACTCCTTCACGAGTTTTTTGTGACGAGACAAATATGTTTTTTTAATTCTACTTTTTGTCAGTATTTACACTAGATTACCATTCTATTTCATCTGTTAGGAAAACAAAACATTTAGCAGATATTGCATACCACATTTTACTTATGCAAATACATTCAAACATACCTGTTACTTTACATATCATTTGGTCATTAGCGTGAGCTTGATAAAGTGTTGTGACTATCAGGGTATTTCTTGTGCAAAGTTGGTTGTTTGGCTTGTTGTTTAACGCCGCACTCCGCAATATTTCAGCTATATGACGGCGGTCTGTAAATAATCGAGTCTGGACGAGATAAACCAGTGATTAATATCATGAGCATCGATCCACGTAGTTGGGATCGATGACATGCATCAACCAAGTCAGCGAGCCTGACAACCCGATCCCGTTAGTCGCCTTTTACGACAAGCATAGTCACTTTTTACGGCAAGCATGGGTTGCTGAAGACCTATTCTACCCTGGAATCTTCACGGGTTTGTGCAAAGTAGAAATACTCCGTGTTTTTCGCGTTGGAACTGAGGAAAGAATATTTGAAAAGTGCATCCTCAACCACCACCCTCAGTTATTTTCCGAATCTAGGATATTTGAATTTGCGTAACCTGTTACTATGACTGGCTACCCTTTTCTGTAGATTAATCACATTTCGTTCGTTTATGTCAACTATTGAACATGGCGATTTTCTTTTGCCTTTCATTATATTATCACATTGATTACAAAATTCTAAAGTGTGTTCATACATAATGTTTATAGGATACGTCTATCATTTGTATGAATTTATCGTTAATGAAATTTTATTATTTACTTTTTGAAATGTTTTGTTTCTTCAGGGCACGCAGTGCTGATCATGTGTAGGTATATTGCAATTACATGAATAGCTTATATATGCAGGCAACTACAATGTGAAATACACATGTACATGCTTATGTGTGTTATCAACATATCCTCCGTTTGTAAATGTTGTTGTCCATCAGTAGTGTTTGCCTGTATTTGCCTAAACACAATAAAAAACGACACATTTTGTTATACTGTGTAGGTCTGCCCGAAGAGCGGAAGGTCGTGGATTCGATCTCCGGCCGCGTTATACCAAAACCCGTTAAAGGATGGTACTTGCTGTTACCCTGACTGGAGCTCCGCATTAAGGGGCTCAAACAAGGACTGTTCAGCTCGGAGTCGGTATACTGTGTCTGAGTGGGTTGTTCATTTTAAACTGTGGCATTGTTTATTCGTGGGCTAGCATATAAACTCGGAATTAGTTCGGACTAGTACAAGCATACACAACACAACACAACACACACACACACACAAATGCATGCCCGTCGCTATATATGTGCAATAATTTTGAACGCAACGTTAAACTCCATTTCACCTCACCTTATACTATGTATGTAACATAATTGTGTTGTTTATAAATTCATCAAAGCTAATAAAAACGTTTATTGCACATTATTGTCTTTGAACCATACATATGTCAATGCATGGTTATAGGAATATTATCCTTGGTGGGAAGAGATCGCGTGAAGGATGCCTCCTGTTCATAAGCATTTCATCACAGGTTATATCACAGCAACGACTGCTCTCAACCGAAAGTGACTTTGCTGTACTCCTCACTCTTAGAACATCATTGCCCCCTTTGGTTACGTACAGTATACTATGGACTGCCTAGATAACAGTGTCGGTGTTATTACCACGTCTCTTAAGACAGTGTATTCGTACCTAACGGATAGATAGACTCCAACCAGTGATTGATTAGAGTTAGAGTGAGTGGGTATGGTTTTACGCCGCTTTTAACAATATTCCAGCAATATCACGACGGGGGACACCAGAAATGAGCTTCACACATTATACCCACGTCGGGAATCGAACCTGGGTCTTCGGCGTGACGAGCGAAAGCTTTAACCTCTAGGCGACCCGACCGCCCCTACTGCCTCGGAGCAATAGTGGACGTGATGGATCTGATTTATCTGTCCTTGGATCTGGTTTACACTTTGTCTGCCAAGCAACAACACTCGCTACATATAAGTGTTTGCTGCGAAAAATAAGATCCTGTACAATTGAACTCGAATATTGAATGAGTGCTCAAGATACTCTTTCGGAAACTATGAAGATGATTACATAGGTAAATGTAATAGCCATCGAGGCGATAAGCCGCAGGGGATTGTTTCAAGTAGGCGGACACTGATAATAACCAGAAAAACAAACGTTTTTACGAAAAGCTGCAGGGGAACGCCAGTATCGTACATAGTTCCTTTTTCCAAAATCAACTAGTTTGTCAAGAATTCACAGTATGTTATGAAATCTTACAGAAGCACAGCACAAGAATGGAATTTTCTCTACCGGAAACGTTGCTAATTGTCAAAATGTAATGATAAAAATAGCGTGGCGTTCTTGTAGATCCCACTATTGATCACCAGTCATACAGAAACTGTTGGTAAAACAGTTTCTTTTAATGGCTATTCAAATGACTAAATGAGCAGGGATTTCTAATACAACATAATGACATCAACATAATCCATATTATTATCGATCCCAGGTATATTCTGTTTTAAACATATTCACCCTAAAAAAACTAGACATTCCTATGTTATGTCAAAGTCAGTTTTCTTATTATATTTTCAAGTGATGTTAACATAGTAACATGTCTGGTACCTTGTACGCTCCTTATCTGTAATTCATATCAGCCACTTAATCCCATCACTGCATACCTGGGTACCCAACATAGGTGCACACAGTCCAGAATACTTAAACATTTACCTTTTGACGCAATTCAGGTTTTTATACACCGAAAGCAGTGTATATGTGATCACGTAACAGCATGTAATAAACCTAAAGAAAACCCTTATGTAGGTGTCAGATGTGCGTTCCTGTCAACAACGCAACACAGCATTTAACTTGGTTGTTGGTGGGAAAGGAAAAGTACGTGTGGTAGTGCAGGGGTTACATGTTTGTTGCGAGGTGTTCGAGAACCATTTCAACAGTGTATCATGAGTTACAGCTTTCTTAAAGAAAACCTACTGTACCGAAGAAGCAGTTTGCTTTCTGAAACCAGACACATTGAGGTGATAATGTTTCGTGGATATATAGGGCCTTTGAATTAGTCTTTAAGTTTCTTGTATGACGTTTAACAATTTAAATATACTAGACATGTGTCTTTGGACGGCAACACAATTAGGTTCAACTAAGCAGAATCCTATTCAACGACACAGATTGTAAAATATAAAACTCTTAATACATTATCCGTACAGAGTGACATGGATATGTTGTATCTGAAATCTCCTCAGCCATTTTAAGGAATATTTTCTTAATTATTTGCTTACTCCCTTACACTTCTGCTCAACACATATCTAACTGAGATGTAGACACCAAATCCTGAGCCAAGTATATACTTGGAGACACGTTGTGATGATGAAAGTGGATTCCCATTGGACACAATTCATTACAGCAATGATAACAAAGTTGTGCAATCGTGCCTGATTTGATTGAACAAGTGATTCATTTGTTTGTCCTCTGTTTAGCGATCGCTCATGTTCCGAATATTCGTTCTTTTCCAGCAGTGACCGTCAGTTGAGGTCAGTTTCAAAACTTGAGAAACACGTTTCAGAATTAGTTTATTGTTTTCTGAAAAAAGGTTTTTGTTCGTGATAACATAACCGTGCTTATTTGTGTGTTTGTCCGTTTTCGTAAATATAACAAAGATAAGTAACTTGCAGATCATTTACGTTTTTGTCTGAGCCTTTGTGATAAGTGGTAAGAACACGAAAACCCATTAAGATCTGAAATCACCGTGTGTGGTAAAGTTTAAAGTAGGAACAAGCCATAAGAGTATGGGAGTATGCTTCAAACATGTCCCCGGCAACAGACTACACCGTGGCAACACACGCTATAAAGGTCCACGTCCCCCATGTTGACAGCGTGTATCACGGCGGAGTCTGGCCAGGCAACAACCAGGTGCATACAGGATGTGGACGTTGGCGGTCTTTTCTCTGCTACTGTGTAAGTTGCATTTATCAGTCGTTGTTTTAATATACACGAATGCCAGTTAACTACCCAGGCACCAAAATAATACACAGTAGGAAAGTGAGACTCATATTATATTTATTCAATTCGCGAAGAGTTTTGTATGAAATTTCCATTTTGTATAATTTTCATTAATTTACATTTATGTGGTACTGTATATTTGTTAAAATTATCATCTACACCAGGCCTAACATGAAACCAGGTTAATATGGGACTTCCTCCTCGTATATTCATTATTTGAATGAATATCAAAACTAAATCATTTTAAGAAACCAACCACTACTAATATGGATGGACCCTAATGTTTCTAGACAGATTTGGTTTTTTTCTCAGGCGTCTTCACGGGAGGTCATGTAGCTGCTGAAGCTTGTGGTACATGTACCGAAACCTACAACTCTGCTACGTCATCCGCAGATTCAGATGAGAACTGTGCGTAAGTAGTATAATCAACTTTCGTATTGTCATTATTGGATACCATGAATACAATGAGTCATATATTATCACTTCTCTCTACTGCCAACATACATGTATGTTGTATCCATGGATGTTACAGGTTAAAGTAACGCTACATACAAATATGTGACAGCTTTAAAAATTCCAAACATTTTAAGGTTGTCGAAATAGGACAAATGTTTTATGAAAAGCGTATGTTTCAGACACCTGAAAGTGTACTTGGATTGTCTCGAGACTGCAGCAGGAACATCTGCTGGATGTGACTTGGCAACAACTCAAGCCACGAAAATCAGTGACGCTGTTTGTGGTAAGCACTTGTGTAGTAGCGTTCGTCGTAATTTGGTTTATAAACGTCTTGATTTGCTCAATATAATAATCAAAAATCGCGAATATGAAGCAGACATTATTACATTGGTTTTAAAGTATCTGTGGATATGCTCTCCTTCAAATGCGCATTCCCTATTTGAATATGACTACTTGTCTCGTCCATCTGTCAATAATATACGTTGTACAACATCCCTCTGTTTTGCTTTTGTTGTATGAATAGGAATCACTGTGATTAAATGCGAACGAGAAACTCGCTCTTGTTTTCTGGTTTAGTTTCAGTATCTAACAGAAATATCCGATACCTGTTTCCTTCAATGTTTTTCATCTCGCACAACTCGAAATTCAGTTTATATTCTGCACAGGAGAACGTCTGTGCCTTTTTAAGTTTAAATTACCTCCAGTATATCAGATCTGAATCATATCTGTATGAATGTACTCTAACTGTGTCGTGTTGTATCTTAATTTTATGACAAAAATTCAGTTCGGCCATTTTGGACATGAATGAAACAGAAGGATTCCGTAAATGTCCCTGTTCTGATTTTAGACCCAGCTTTGCAGTCGCCTTGTACATGCCAACAGACATTCTGGGCAAGCGATCTATCCGGGAACAACGCATGCGGGTAAATTTCAAAGTTTTCTTATACTCCTCAACAATGTAAGATTAACATAATACATGTAGTGACATATGTTTGCATATAGAAACATTATCGTCTCCATACATTCACACCTCATGTCAGCGGACCGCCTCCGTGGTCTAGTGGTAAAGCGTCTGCCCGGAGAGCGGAAGGTCCGGGATTCGATGCCCGGCCGCGTTATTAATAATAAAGCACGCTGACATTATGTGTTTTAGGCCGCTTGGGACCTACATCCAATGTCTCACTGACGCAGGAGAGAAAGAAACATGCAAGGCTGGAACCAAAGCCTCTGCTATCGTAGACAAGCCCAAGGGGAGACTTGCAGCTCTTACATGTAGTAAGTATCAGGCTGTTGGATAATGTCGAATGTCCATCTGGTACATTTAATTCAATTATATTCACACAATTATATTTGCAGTTAATAAAATGCTATACGACAAGCAGCAAAAATACTGACAATTATTTTCTTATTTAAATCAATATAACATTAGTATTGAAAGATACTTTGTTTCGGTTGAGCCTCTGTTCGCTTGATCTCTTCACCAACAAGACGAAACATTCATGTTGGCATTCTAAGAGAGATCACATTTTGATGTTTTTACAGTTTGATCAACACCGAAGTCAAATTTCCCTCTATACGTGTGTGCCAGTGGCATATAGACTTTTTTTGCTAAACGAATATTTTTTTCTTGATCATCGTATATATGAATAAAACCTACAATTCCTACTAAGAGTAGTGAATTATATATGTCAGCATTTATCATGAACATTCGAACATCTGTGTAATCTGATATGGTTTTGATATGTTCCTTCACGGAAGTCTTTAATTGACATTTACACCCTCTACTGACTTTATATGCCCGTACTTAGAGGCCTGTAGTCATTAAAAGCGAAGGAAAGATTGCGCGTTCTTTATAAGTCTTGAATAGACTTCACAAAGTGCAATTCCCATAAAACCCATAATGCAGTACTCGACACACTGCTAGGACACAAAACAAGTCTAATCAATGAATTAAACTCACAAGAAAATTTGAATACACTTATTATCAAGGTGCAGAGCAGTAGATGGACAATTAGAGATTAAGACGGAGTTAATGGTCTTGCTGTCACGATAGTCAGTTTAAGATTTGGGGAATGAAGGTTGTTCGTCCAAACAGGATACATGTATTCGATATTATACATGGCTTTGATTATTTTTTATATAAGAAATGTACTAATTAAGTTGTTACCTGTTCATATTCATGTATCAATGACAAAAGATATCCGTGAAGTAACATGCAAATATTGTCATATGATATGACGATTTATTTTCCTACCTTTGAAATCAAATAAATATCAGTAGATTTGTGATAGTGCATATACAATTCATATGCTTATTAGACTATCCATATGCATATGTTGGTGAATCACTGTCAAATTGTACTTAGCATGGCCTACCTCACCGGTGGTTCCTGTCACAAACACATGCAAAGGCAGGTAAATTGTTAACCGGAACAAACACGGGACACATGGTAAAAGTCAACTGGGGACATAAGTTTGAGTCGCTTTCACTAGTATCTATAGTTTCTAGTTCCAGTGGTTAAATCAATGGAAGGTAATGGGCTATTTGACCAATGTTGAACTGTATCAGATCATCGATATACCTAAAGCTTAAGTTAAACTTCTTGGCAACATACAAATGAGTGTAATATATTTAATATTCTCTGTTGTGCAGATGCTGCAGTTTCCACCCTGAGGATGTACACTGCGACCACTGTTGTTCTCCCCTTCGTCCTGATGGTGTTTCTTCCTTAACTCACAACGAATCACAATATATACTTTTAAAATGTAGTTGTATTTGAGTTTTTGTATCTGGTCTGCATTAAAACGTCACAGTAAAGGACATTCTGAATGAATATTAATCTTAACATTGATAAGTTCGGTGTTATACGATGTGTAGATTTTCATTTTCATTTGAATGAACTAAAGATGCTACAAACTGACTAAGGGGGCAAAACGACTCGTATTCAACTTAATTAGGCCCACCTGATGACGTTTTCTGATGACGTGGTTCTCCCCAAAAAGGCCACCGACACATAGAAAATGCCATCAACCCCTTAGACACTTTGATAGCAGAATAAAGGCTTAGTGTAGTGATGATTTCCTTGAAATATGAAATAAGCGTCTTACACGAATGTACTAATTCACCAGAAAATATTTTGGAATAAATTGCTCTACTGGCTTAGATTGCTTTATGTTATCAGCACTGCATCTATGAGGAAGAGTGAGTGAGTATGGTTTTACGCTGCTCCAGCAATATTACGGCGGGGGACACCAGCAATGGTCTCCACACATTGTACCCATATCGGGAATCGAACCTGGGTCTTCGGTGTGACGAGCGAACGCTTTAACCACTAGGCTACCCGACCGCCCCCTATGAAAAAGATCACATACGTCATCAAATGCACTACAACGCACGAATATGACTGAAAGAGCCTTTATCGCTTCGTTGAAAATACCCAAGCATGCACTCAGGCAAATTCACGCACACACGAACACACAGTGTATGGTAAGTTATTGCTGACAGGTGCTCTTGTTGGGTAGTCATCTGTACTATTCACAAGCAGCGTGGCCACATGATACCTGTTGTAAACTATTGCTGCAAGGAGGAACTGTCGACTTCACCTTCCTACAAATATTTACTGCTTTGGTGAAACCCAGGACCATGAGTATGGAGCTTATATCAATGGACTACAATGGGGGCGAATCTATGGTTCAAACAGCACATCTGGTTTGAACAGTTCCTGCAAGAAGTAAAATACATACGACCAAACATTCACAGCAATCAGGAAAACTTGAATCTTTTTGTCGTTACTAATATTCATGCGATGTGTCAGCCGCTTTGATTTGGTTCAGTTATCATGACAAGAATCTTTAAAACATCGGCTTGTGATAAAAGAAATCATAGTGAGATTGTGCATCTTATACTTTTTCATACCGCTATCGTCACAAACAAACGTCAGTTGTTAATCTGAAAAAAGCATGCCGACAGATAGTGAAAATAATGTATTGCATCAAACATCTGTTGGTCTCACATGCGTCAAACTCGTATATGTCCTTCATTACTGAACGATATCAGATTCTCTTCTTTGAATTTTACCAATCATGAATCGAGCAGACGCATATGCATAAAGAAATAGACCAGCAAGGAGAAGAGCGCAATTGGTGCCCAATGGGATGCCTACTTCTTTCCTAAATGTCCTATCCCCAAATTCTCATTGTCATCCATGAGAAAGTCCTTCATTGCATATATTTTTTCTCAGGAAACTTCCCATGGCATAATGGCATTTTTTATGTTTTTAACCTTTGAAGAAAGGTCACCACGTTTAGTAACCAATGAAGTTTTCCCTTAATTTTGTCGTGCCGGATAGTGGTGTCAAAGGGGAAAAATCAATAGTTTTGACAGAATTGGACTTTGACTTCTCTCACATACTTTCTGTGAATATGAAGAAAGTCCTTCCTTGATGCTATTAGGGATTATGGTTGGCAGAGACAGGGATTTGCTGGAACTCACCAATATATATTTCTTTGTATGGTTTTGTATGGAGCTTTGGAATCCAGTACAAAGGATGAATGGATAAATATGTCTTCACGATTAGAAGCGAAGTCAAACGTTGATTGAACTGATGAATGGTTTTAGCATATTTCTTTCGCAATTAACATAGTTTGGATTACTAGCAGGATTGCTTATTCATTGATCATTTGTTGTTGGACGGGATGCCTTCTACAGCCTCAAAACGGATGCAAAGTACATCTGTAATTCTATTCTAATGCCATCCTTTCCCTACTGATCTAAAGACAACCCTTAGGATTTTAGAGAACTCGTGCTTTATGAAGTGCAAGTATGGAACATAAACTTCCTTAATGTTTTAGAAAACTTCCTTTTGGTTGAGAGCCATATCTGTCCATGACATCACAGATTGATATTCAGAGTCCGCCATCGCCATCTCTGTTCTATTAGTAACATCCATCATCTCACCTACACATAAAGTTTTCACACCTCCTCACGAACCAACTTTAATCTATCGGGTGCGAAATTAAGATGAACGTACTGAATCGCGTGTCAACATGATGTGAAAGCTATCCGAGAGTATGACCATCGCATAAAGTTTTCATACCTCCTTACTATCCGACACTTACTTAAGTCAATCGGGTGGACGGCTTGACCACCTAAATATATCCCTTCTGGTGAACAGGTTCACCGCTAATCATCTCGTACCTGACTGTGGACTTGCAAGGGATTCTTAGCATAAATCAGTACATCTGAAAGATCCTATCTGATGGTATATCTCAAAGAAATTGGTCTGTGTAAAAAGTCGTGAAAAACTGTATTCATACATATTTGTATTTGATACTAAGCAAGAGAGGATATTTGAGATCGATGTTATTCTTATGTGAAGTAGCTATCTAACCTTAAACTTGCATACAGCATGAAAAGTCCCATTTTGCTTTTGAAGGCTTATCGTATTTATCAACGTATTCACAAGCCAAATGTCCAACAGTATTCAGTTAGTAATATTGTGACTTTGGTTTTTGTTTGGAATGTCTTATTATTTTTAAAAGTCTTGCTTTTCTTGCATAAGTATATAACGCAATTTATTTTGGGAAGAGCATGTATTTAGCATTATAATAATCAGCACATTACTTGCGTCATGCCACTGACGGAGCTTTGTTTACCGCATACACATAATTACCAATCAGTCGAAACGTACCAAAGTCAAGTATACACCAGATATAAGATATCATTCACAAGAACGAACAAATATGAGTTTATACTTTTGTTACGTCAAAGTTTTAAAATTGACAATTATTATCAAAAGTGAAATATATTCCCGAACATGCATATTGACATTGGGTGTATTTTGCTATGGAGCATTTGTGCCATTGAAAGTGTGGTGAATTTAAATGTTGATTTCAAGTACCACGTCAGGGAGAAAGAAAAGATTCACTCTCCATGCAAGATGGTCGGAAAGATAGTATGTTGCACAGGCGACATGAAGGACGCCATGCGCAGGTTGCTTTCCATGGATTACTGTTACACTGAGTAATCCGTTCGTGTCGTGACTACTTCGATTCAAAAGTAACTTAGTTAAGAATTTACTGCATCGCTTAGTGTGAGCGGGGCAAAGTGTAAAAAGTGGGAACGGACGTCTTCTGAATACAGAACAATTTATGGTTCTGAACAGTTGTGACACATGGCAAATCAAACACTTGGTAAGAATAAAGTGTTTTATTCTTTACAGCAGAGCTCAACTTTTAGTGCCACCCTTTTCACGTTTGTGCCATGGATACTTTGGACATGCGCGGTCATAATTGTACAGCTAGTGACTGGGAATATCTTTGTAGGGGGGTGATTTTTTTACAATTTGATGGCGTGTCCACACATGCTTTTGAGATACTTAAACTTGGCATTGCCCCAGACAGTAAGTAAGTTGTCTGATATATTTAAGATCATATGTTTCACAATTGTTTCACATGTGACGTTGCTTCAAAACACAATTTCGAAATAAAGCTCCATTTCCATTGCTTTATACACACAAATACCGAGGGATATTGCGTTTATTTTATTAATATGTTGTCATATTGTGCCAATTTAATACCAATTGTTCTCTAACAATGTTCCAAAATCTCACAGACAAATGTTTTGAGACACTGTTTGTATGTTTGTTGTTTAATGCCACAGTCAGCAGTTTTGTTTGAGATAATGAACCAGATATCGTTGTTTTGATGATAAGCATGTTTGAATGACGTCTTACACCGTCGGGGTACGACGACATGCAATCTTCCACGTCTTCGAGCCAGACTATACAATGCAATTTAGTCGCTTAATTCGTATTCTAATGCTTTATGCTGTGATGTACATAAACAAGAAAATATGTCGTTTACACAATATAAAAATAAAATCATCAATTACTTTCCTCACTGCGTTTTATTGTCTATGTATATAGTTGGTATTGGTATTGGAATTTGAGGTATTGCCGGTCTTGATTAGAATTTACATATATATTACATGTGCAAAGTTTTAACGAGGCTTCTGAAGAAACAATACATGACCTCCAGACCATTAGACTGTTGTTTCCTCAAACTCGATTAAGGCCCACACAGACGGCATTGTATTTGCAAAGTTTTAACATATGACTAGGGATTCTGAATTGAAAGCTTGACGCCTATAATTTAACAACCATACAAGTGACCCAAAGAGAGCATTTCTTTATTTTTTTGTTTATCTATTTATTCCTTTTTCCCATCATATTTTATATTTCAATATCATACATTGAGTGTGCATGGATTTATTGTGACATTATTGGCATGTTTGTAGCATAGACAGATCAGACATCATAGTTATAGAGTTTCTAAATAATACATGTAGAGAAGACCAGAAGGCATGGAACATGCATATTTACAATATCGAATATGCAATACATTTCGTAATTTCATAATATCGAATTATTTCTTTTTGAAAAAGTAAAGAGATTGGATTAACTTTTTTTCTATTAAATGTGTACAGCATAGATTTTGTTACCATAATTACTGCATTGAGTGAATTGTTATTCTTCTCTTTAAATCCAAACAGTATGTGTTCATTACTAAAATTAATTCTGCCTTATGTATAGTTTCCAAGCCAATCGGAAAGTTCCATCTATATATCAGCAGCATAGTGACAATTACATAATAAGTGAAGTGAGCATCTTCCCATACTTGATTAACACTCTCGTACTTTAATAAATTATCCTTTCACAAATGAAAACATATTTAGGACATAGTTTGTCAACTATGGCAACACGTGTATTGTCTGTAGTATCGATCACTGCGGGGTTAGTGAGCAAACTGTTGATTTAGACATGTGTTCCGCTATGATAAGCAAATCACGTTTTTCGAAATTGTGTAGGACGACATCTACTGCTCAAGGAACACTTACATCTAAAGAGTTACAAAATATTTACTTGGGTATGACCAGAATAACGTCTCAATTTAAAATGTTTACTTCAATAAACTTAAATATGGGCGTCAGGCTACTTTAGTTAGATAAAGATTTTATTATTCTATTCTTCCAACTATCACTTTAACACGATTAAATCACTTCAGCGTACCTCTCAAGCGCTACGTGAGGGTCATACGACTGATCACCCTCTCGTAAGTTCGCTTGTTGCTCAGCAAAATATAAAGGACCCAAAACATTTTGTGGCGCCTCCAACAGCAATAAATTGTTGTTACGTTATGTAATCTATTCGAGTTGTTTTTTCCACTCGGCGTGTCTCCTTCAGTTCGGATGTATCTGAGTTCCGAATTGCACTGTCTATATACACGTGCTGTGAGCAGGGCAAAATGTAAAAGGTGCAAACAAACGTCATGTTAGTGCAGGGCAATTTATCATTGTGTGCCACAGTTGTGACGCACAGTCAAACAAAACACCAGGTGGGGATAAGGGTTGAGCCTATGCTTGTTAGATACGGTGGATATGTTTAAATTTATGATGGCCATGTGCAAGGTGGACAAACAATACGTTTAAAGAACAGACATACTTGTATTGAGCCATTGAACAAGACATGTCTGTACATGGTTGTATGATACCGGGAGTTGTTAAAGGAGATATAACCCACACTGTGAGTAGTTTACTCTCTTAGTTTAACTATTCTTTAAGTTCCCTGCAACAGTGTGCATGTATGCTAACCAGGAACGTCAACACCAGATAATAATCAGTCGTGATTGTCTGTCGAAATCGATTCCATAAGGCGTGACAGGCAAAATATTGTTGAAAAGTGTCATTGATGACACTTGGTCTTCGCGAACAGTTACACGATTAGTGATAGAGAATTCGACTGATTGATTTGTGATATTTCATATTGCTTATTGATTCGTACTTAGTTCAGGATGGTTGAACTTGAACACTTCACATGCATCTAGCCATTTATATACGCTTCGTGGCGTTCTAATTACATACATTAATTATAGTTGGTTGTCAGTCTCTCGAACACTGTGCATAAATTTCACAACTTTCGCCAACAGTGAAACTTATGAATTTAAGTGAAATGCGTTAATCAATGCTTTTTACTGACGTAGTTGTCTTAAAGCCCCAGCACTGTTATCACAAGCTTTCTTTAAATGCTTCACATATTACAAACAAACCTAAATACTACTAACGCCACATTTATGTGAAACTGTTGTAAATGATTTCTATTTATGCCACTGTGTAAAGTGTCTTGCACAATATATTCACCCTTACCACTTCACCTTTCATTTGGACAGTAAGATTAAATAATAAAGAGATGGAAATGCATATCTTAGAAAAAGTTAGAATTTCTTATAGACAAGCAGATAACCTTAAGGACAAAATAAATCATTTTACTATTAAATGTAAAACCGTGTGGTATATATCGACTACCCCCCCCAACACACACACACACACACACACACACACACACACACACACACACACACACACACACACACACACACACACACACACACACACACACACACACACACACACACGACCTCATGGTAGTATCTCGATGGAGGACAACTCTCATTGTTCTACCCCATATAAATCCTAAAACTAGTGCAGTGTTGGATTTACAGGCTTTGGGATAATCGTGGACCGTTTATTTGAAGAGCACCTCCTCAATGGCTGCTAGGATGAATGCTTGATTTCGTAAAAAGGTTGCACGCTGTACAAATCTATGTGTTGATATAACGTTTGTTGATGACTGCCATGCTTTGAATACCATGTAAACAGTTTTAAGATTTGAAGAACGATTTCTTCTTGCAAACATCATGTCTTTTGATCTTAATAAAACTAACCTAGCAAACACAAAATAATAATCTTTATGTAAGGTCAATATTTAGTTTTATTACATTTATTACAAACCATCATATCACACATGATCCCACCAAGCACTGTGAAGTGTCCTGGGAGTTAGAATTTCTGTTGTATTCATCTACTTAGAAATACTGAACCAAGTCAGTAATCTTCAAGCAGGGAAAATGTTGCATTAACAATAGAACTATAAAATTGACATTATTCCGACCAACATACACACATGCATGCACGTTGCTAAATAAGTGCAATAATCTTGGACTCAACGTCAAACCCGATTTCATCTCACCCAATTATCACAGGGACAATTTAACACGTCAATCCTAAATTGGTGATAATGAGGACAGTTAGTCACTCACATGTTTCACTCAAGTGTTTACCACAACGTGTGAGCTGAATACTTGAGGCAACCCAAAAGTGATGCAGGTTTAAGAAATCTCATTTTTGTTTGATTATAAGTATGATGCATCTTCTGTCAAACCCACCACCAACACATCCTAGCTAACTCAACCTTGCAAATCAAGTAACTGACTGTCCACAATGTTTCTAAATCTGAACAATGATTGTACTATTACAGAACAGTGTTGAAAATACACAGAAGTTAGATTCACCTTATGTAAGAAAAACAGACCATATATGCACTACTATATACAGAAGTACCAAATCTCCGACTGTATCAAAAGCATGTGTATCCTTCCCTATCGGTGGCACCCATCACAAACTCGTGCAAAGGCAAGTCAATCCTTCACCTGAAGAACACGGGAACATAGTAGGGAATTGAATAGGACATGATGTTTTGTTGCCGATTCGTCATATTTCGATACGCCCTACACATGTCTACCATTTGAAAGATTTATGCACTTATACTAGTCCGGATTATTGCCGATTTTAAAGTGCTAACCAACTGAGATTCCATGTCGCATGTTCAATGTCTTTTGGTATGACGAAACCGGGGGTCGAACCCCGAGGATTCAACTCTTTAGGTAGATGCTCTACCGCTAGACCACGGAGGCGGTCTGTTATCTATGAGGAAGTACAGCACTTTATGTTTTGTTTTCTCAGTAAACTTCTCATAACATTTGCTTTCATTTTCGACAAATTGTCTTGAACAAATGCATTAATTAAGAGGCACATGTAAATCACTGCCCCCTAATTACTAACAATAAAAAAATACCGAATATCACACAGACACAGAACAAAGTGCCTCAATTATAATATGCATTCTAGTTTGCTTCATTTTCTCAAATACAGTCAATACTATAAATATATGCAATAGTAGTATTTTAACTCTTGTCAAACAGACTTCTTCCTTTGTGTATTTGGAGGCGGTCGGGTAGCCTAGTGGTTAAAGCGTTCGCTCGTCACGCTGAAGACCCGGGTTCGATTCCCGACATGGGTACAATGTGTGGAGCCCATTTCTGGTGTCCCCCGCCGTGATATTGCTGAAATATTGCTAAAAGCGTCGTAAAACCATATTCACTCACTCACACACTTAGTGTACTTGCGATTTATTACTGAGTACAGCAGGATTATATACTGAACCGCAAAAGAAACGTCACTATTTGTCCAAACACTGTAAACATACTTTGAGATATATTAAAAAATGACACTTGGCAAAATCATCAAGGTTGAAAGTAAAGTGTCAAATTTTCTTAAAGTGAAACATAATACTAGTCTCTGAGAAAATGGCATCACAAGTCAGTATCTCGTGTGTCCGCCATGTGCATTGATGACCGTCGTGCAACGTCGACACATGGAATGGATGAGGCGGTTGATGAAAGTATAGGCACTTGAACCCACACTCTGAGAAACGCCTGACCCAGTTCAGCTGCAGTTGACGGCCTTGGTCGGACGTCATTCAGCCGTCTTTGAATCTCGTCCCACAGGTGTTCAATGGGATTTAAATCGGGACTGAGGGCAGGCCACTGCATGGTTCTGCTGCCATTCTGACTGAGGAAGTCTTTTGTTGCTCACGCAGTGTGGGCACGGGGCGTTTTCATGCTGAATCTCGTGGTTGCGGCGACGTGCCAAATGAGGTATGGCGTGTGGTCTCAAGACTTGATCAATGTACTGAGCTTCTGTGACATCATTGCCTCTCCCTGGACCGATGTTCTGGAAGACCACAGGGCCGATCCTCTGTGCAAGACCAATTCCACCCCACGCCATGATTTCTCTGCCATCTGCTGTTGAGATACAGTAACGGCTCTCGTCTGAGAAGAGGACTCTTCTCCTCTGCTGGTGGCGCCAATGCTTGTGTTGTGTGGTCCAATGAAGATGGTCCTGGCGATGACAAGGCGACAGAATGGGTCCTCGGTGTGGCCTGTGAGTGTAGTGGTGTCTGCTCGTCGATCGTCGACGCACGGTGTCCACACTAATGTGTTGCTGGCGTGTCGAGCAGTTTCCGCAGCAGTAACAAAGCGATTTTGAAGATGCTGTCGCACATTCTGACGATCCTGACCCTTGGTCTTCCACTATGTGGTCGGTCATCTGTAGTGTTGGTGGTCTGGTACCGTTGCTGGAGCCTGCATATGGTCCCTATGTGGACTTGAAATGCATTGGCTACTTCCCGCGCAGTTTGTTCAGCTTCCAATCGTCCAAAGGCTTGGTGTCGCTGTTTTCTTGTCAGTCTTGGCATGTGGTAGCAATTCAATATTGAATGAATGTTATCCGATCTGGGTGGATTTTTATAGCGCAAGAAATGGGGGAACGCATGTGCATTTCAATTTGCATGGAACTCACGTGCCTGGTTTGCCGTGATGCGTTTGGGCGATCGGTTTTATTGTCATTTGCTTTGTTTTATTAGCATCAAATTTTATTTTTCCGGACAAGGTAATGTTAAATTTTATAAACCTTGACAAAAAATTCCCAGATGTTTAAGTGACAACTTTTCATGCAATGCTTGTTGGGGTGATGTTTCTTTTGCGGTTCAGTATATTTGGGTATGCTTAGATCCATGCACTAACTTTACAAACATAGCTCTTGTTGTTATCTTTTTTTCTGGCTAATGTAACAGTGTACGTAGCACATGTCAACATATTTAGCATGATCAGTGTCAGTAGCTCTCAAGTATAGAAATATTGATATACTTCACTCAACTTCTGTGTGACCATTTGCTATTTTGGGTATTAATGTATTGTTTTCCTCACGGGATAATAGTACCATTGCGATTTATGCCAGTAAAACTTATATTCTCGCTCAAATTCGAATTTAGTAAGGCATAATCAAGGTAAGCTCATGGTATGGTTTTCGTCCGTGGTCCATCTGAACATTTCAATATTATTTTCACATAACTTGCCCTACAAACCACAAGTAAACGTTTCATTGATCTAATGTTATGTGAATTTCAAGTCTGGCTGGTGAACATGCACTGAATCACCACACAGTTGGTTGTGCAATGCATTTATATGAATCTGGGTGTCCGCCAGTATTGTGATGTCATGAGTAGGCAGATTTATGGACATTTGGATTGTGGAAAACACATATCACTCGTACGTTTCGTAGCACAGTGCACACATGTGACGAACACAGACCGGTCGCTATGGCATCGTCCCTATATAAAAGATGATCGTAATAGGATCTATACCTGTCGGGGTCTGAGAGAGGACTGAACAGCTGCTGTTTTCAACCATGAAAGGTTTTAAACAAACAGTGTTGTTCTTGGGTAAGTGACTCTTCTAGTATGTATAGACCGTCATGTGACTTTTTAAAATTTTGTTTTATTTTCAGTTTGATGCGTTTGGGAAAATGGTGTACACATGTTGTATACTAGATGGAACAAACTTGAAATGAAAGATGAACTATATTGGGAAGTATAAGTATTGTCTATTCAGTTTATTGTATTATGTGACATGTAGCCTTTGATCTAAGCTTCAAATTAGGGCAATCATGTAAACATAAAAAATAAAATCTAAAATGTAATTATCTTGTGGGCATGCCTGGAGAGAGAAGGTTGCCAGTTTCTCATGTTTGTCAAGGTCATCTAAAGAGGTAGGTCAGGCTTAGAAACTTTGTTGTTTGTATGTCATCGTGCCCGTATAGATCGTTTCCCATGCTGTTAGGAACGCTTTTGACAGGTTCAGACTGGACAAATAATGTCATAACTGACAATAAAAAGTAACGACATAATACTAGTTCCTCTCATGAATGAAAACATTTTTCTCTTTTAGGCATTGTCGCCACCATGTACGGAAGACTCTGTATGGCTGACTGCACTACAGATCCTACATGCAGCGGACATGGAACCTGTGAAACAGAAAAGACGTGCACCTGTGACACTGGTTACATTGGTGACTTGTGTGAACATGGTAAGCCACATTTAATATTATGAACGTTTAGAACGAAAATGAAACCTGGAAACATCTTTTTAAGGCCAGCGCTGGGAATTTAAAGTAAACTGTTAACATCGCTTTGAAAGTCGCTTAAAAAGTAAAGCAGAAACTCATTTTCTAGTTTGTTTATTTTTTGTTGACACATGTTTGACCTTTTCGCGAGCATACTATTTGATAGTGATTCATAAACAAATGAACTCGATATTGTTTAATTCGTACAATGGACTCTGCCTAAGCATTAACGTCTTATGATAATGGAAATATTGTTTTTTTACTTTCATTAGCACATGTAAATTGTAAATGCTTCAAAAAGATTAAGCCCAAGTTTTCACAACTAACACTTATTCCAGGACAATAGTATTACAAACATGATTAAATAGATAGAATATCACAAAAAGAATAAATAGATATCACAAAATAAATAGACAGCATATTTATGACAATAACTCAATCATTTTTTTAGTTCTTAAAATATATACAACTTCATAATTTAATATAAGTTCATTTACTTGTAATGTTTAAAAGTGAAGATCTGTGTGATTCAAATATAAATAAGCAAGACGATTGAGGAAAGTCTAATGAAACATGTTTTCACATGTGTACAAAATTATCACTTAAATGTCACTGCACAGGCCACATCTGACTATCTTAACAGATAAGCATTACGTGTGTTCAGATTTGCCGGTTTTATGGAGTTTTCGATGCTCAGAAATGTTATTTGAAACCAACGGCGGAAGTGTTTCTTAATGGAGTAGTTTATGCCTTGAAATTTATGTGGACCCGAGAGTTTCAGCCGGAAGTTTCGAAATGTAAAATGTCCGGGCATCATATATTAAATAAACCTGAAAATCTGAAAACACATGATGTGAAGTACATCCTAAAACACAAAATAGATGTCATTTTCTGAAGCACTCTCTATTCTGTAAGTGAACTCACAGTTGTGAGACAGACAGTATGTCTCCCCAGAAAGACAGACGTGCGGTTATATCGTCGGGTCATAGGTTTTCGGACATCATACGTTTTCGGACTCGCGCTATATCAAGGGGCTTGGCGTCACACAGACATTGTAATTACTCAGATGGTGACCTGTTTTAAGATACACAGTCGTCTTTTTTAAGTGAGTGAGATGTTTTACAGTTGTTCTTGTGATTAACGAGAAAAATTACAAATGTTCCTTAAGCATCTGAAAACCCATAACACGGTGACGTGTTAAACTTATGCTTAAATTATTTACACTAAATAAACGTTTGTAAGTAAACAGTGATAACCAATTCAACATTTAGTCAATAGAACAAACACATTGTCCGACTATTGATTCAGACGTATTGAGGAATTGGAGAATTTCTTAAGTAAGGTGCTACATGTACATTGACACCACACTCGTAGTGATTTCAGGTAGTAACATAGGTACCCAGTTACCTTCACTTGCAGTAAAAAGCGACTAACGGGATCTGGCGGAGAGGCTTTGTGACTTGGTTGATACATATGTGTATAGCATCCCAATTGCGTAGATCAATGCTCATGATGTCAATCACAAGAAGACAGGCATCAGGAAGCCTAATTAAAAAATGTAGAAGTATGATAATGATATATTTCACAAAACAAGCAAAAGTTCAGGTAATATCTTCTTTTGGTCAATGACTGTCATCCTGTTTCATAATATAAATGCTCTAATTATATATATTTTAGAAGACCTATAACCTTTCTGGTAGCATTCAAATATCTTTTCTGAGGGTTTTGTCATTGTTACTGTATACAACTTTCCCATACTTCAGATGCACAATCCAAAAGCGATTATATTCGGTGTTTATATTTTTAGCATAAATCTGACATTGCTGATATTGGACAAATAAATTGAGATCAAATCCTGTGGCATTCAATCATGTTTGATACTGTACGAAATTTATAGTTCTGTATTTCCATTCATTATTCGCTCTGTAAAATATAACAGAAGCTTTATATGATACACATAGTTCAAGTACACTGAATCAAAAGTTACTGTTTCTCACAGTATGCCTTGATGAAATCAAACAAAACTAATATGTATGAAATAATGTTTGAGAAAAGTATGTGTTATGACAAATTGATATTCGGGTGCCAAAACTTGTCTGACATCGGTTACAGCATTCAAGGCCTTAGTAAGGCTTTCGAAACGTTTTATGGAAGATATTTGGAGAATGTCTCCAAGGTTGACGTATCAGTGACCGAAATGAAGTCCAGTGCAATTCCTTATTTTCACAAGTGCCACTGGTGAGGTAGGACACGCCCACTTTTTGTTCATTATTTGATAGTGATTCATTACCACATGCTTATAATATAGTCGGAATCGTACATTTAACTGAACTTCCTGTAAATATTCGAGTCTTGAACAATTAGATAACATGACGCAGTTAAGCATGTATATCCTGCCCAGACACTGAATTCGAGCCGACTAGTCCTTGTTTTATCCACATTAATGACTGGCAGAGTAACAAGTACCATCTTTTAAATCGTTTGGTATGGCGCGCTAGGGTACGAAGCCACATCTCTACTGCTCTCCTGATAGACACTCTATCTACAACAACACGGAGGTAGTGTATGCTTATAGCAATAAATTTACTTGTCAAACTAACAAGACAACCAAGTGACATAAAATATCTACAACAAATAGAAATCTTTGCACAAAGTACGACTGTATGATTCCGATCATGCCATGAGCATGTGTCTATGAATCACTGTGATGATACCAGGTCGTCGCGAAATGGTGAGCGTATCCTGTCCCATCGGTGGCACCCGTCACAAAAACATGCAAAGTCAATTGTACACATGAATAAACACGGAACATATGGTATAAATCAAAATAAGGAATTTGATCGGACATCATTTTTGTCCCTGATGCGTCAAATTTGGAAATGTCCTCCACATGTCTACCATAAAACTTAATGAAAGCTTTACTGAGGGTTTGAATGTTCTTCTGAGCAAGAGTCGTTTTACCCTTTGTGACATCTTGGTAGAAAGAGCATGCTCGGTTGTACCTCCAAAGTTGTGAAATGTACACATTAAAGGCAGGAGTTGCTGCAACACTGTTCGACATAAAGGGATAATTGACTATAAAAAAGTCAAAGTAATCCCTCTTGTCATACAGTCTTGGAGAGTGTTTTGTCACTCTGAAACTTTATGCATAGAAAAAAGACATTTTGGAAATCGGTGCATGTGGGCGTCATGGCGTCAGACCTAACATGTTCATAAGAGTCAAGAAATGAAAACGTAAGAAATAACAAAAGGACAGCTTACATTGATGTGTGATTAACTTATTACAGACCATAATATATTTCAGATGACCCTTGCCTCCCTGATCCATGTAATGGCAAAGGAACATGTGAACCTGATACATCGAACCCGCCCAAGGATACCTGTAATTGTGAAGCAGGCTATGGAGGAGATAAATGTGACCTCGGTAATACAACTTTATTTCATGTTTGTTTTGTCGCACTGCATACCACAAGAAATCCTTAATTGTGGGCATTAACACAGTGTAAAAATCTATTTCTGTGTGTGTTCCAAATGTAGAAATATTCTCTGAAAATGCTGAGTGAAAACCATGTACCTCAATATGCTGTGCCACACAATGTGTGGGTGTTTTAGGTGGTACGCCGAACTCAGTGCTGGTCTACGAATAAATGCAGCCACATAAACGTCCCCCTCCAATTATTGTAGCGAAATGTATAGTATAAACACCTTAAACGTATAATGTCACTATATACGAAAAACATTTCACCTTAAACTAAGAACTAACAATGCATATATTTCCCATTTATTTAAGACCTCATGGAATTTCACGTCAAAATGAGTTTTCACATCTCCGTTGCTACTGGGTGTTACCGGTAGAGCAGGACCCAGATCACCAGATTCGGTTCTTTACAGGCCGACGTCGTGTGGCATGTTTGTTTGTTTGTTGTTGAACGCCTCACTCAGGAATGTAATATCCACCTACATATCCTGAAAAAAGCCGAGTCTGTACAGACTTTTATAGGATAGATATTATAGGTGCAATGATCTTTCTGTCGGGGCACAATGACGTTAGTTGGATCGTGTGGTTGCAATGTTGTGCATCAAGGCTGAGATCATTGAATGGATCAACCACTGGTTTGTCTGGTTCATACTCAAGTTGCTAAGACAACAGTCATTTTGCTGTGATGTAGCTGTCAAATACTCACTTCAACTTTAAATGCATTACATGTTACAGATCCCCAATGCGACGCTGCCACGGATTGTCTTAATGGTGGAACCTGCGACAAAAATGGTGATCAGTATCTTTGCAACTGCGTCCCTGGTCATGGAGGAGACACATGCAATCTAGGTACGTTTATATGACCCATGACTATGTCAGCCATAGATTCTACTGGACAAATTAAGTTGTTGTTTATGTGGATGGGCTCTCATGCAAGGCATCTCAATGTTGTGTTCAGTGTCTGAAATTCCTTGCATGTGTTGAATTACCTGGCTACAGACAATATTTCTCCTTATGTTACTATTTACGTACATGAGGAATAAATCTGCAAAATCACTGTATATGTCCGATAGAATACCTGGTGCAGTTGAACAATCCTTTAGAACAGCATACTAGAGACATGTTGAAATATCTTAAAGTTAATACTATTGTATTTATAAAACAGTTATGTTGTTTACATGTTGTAAATAAGGACATTGATACACTACTGCCTAAAAGTTCATTCCCCTAACACGCGTTGAGAACCACAGTGATCAAAAGTGTTGTCTTTAGAAATGTCTTCAGCAAATGACAATAATTACTGCAAAACAACAACTTACAAAATCCCACACATATGCTGCTTTCATAGACATTCCAACCTTTAAAACCATTTATCTCATTACCACTTAAAGAACGAGGTATGAGAAAGGCTCTTCTTAACCCACTGGATCCGCATAATCGAAGAAATCATCAAAACGTTAAGAAACTGTCATGACAGTCAACAGATATGTACCTGTGAATCAGAACTTGATCATTCCTGTTTGCAGTTATGACATCACTTAATGCATTTTGAAGGCTAATCTGCCCTGAAAGGAAGATTTTAGGGGTTGTCAGTGACATGTTTTTAATGTTGATTGTCACGCTGATTGTCTTCTGAAAAGTAGATAACGACAGTACAAACAGGAGCAAATCATTTTGGGTTATAGAATTGCTCATTGTTAGATTTCACTTGAAGTTTCACTTATTTATCCACTTCTTGAATAGTTGAACATGCAGGAAGTAAAAAAAGTTCAGGTGTGAAAAAGATCATGTTATTTCCATACCACTATTACACAGTTTTCTCTAACGTATTACACATTTATATTTCATACTCAGGTTGCTAAGACAACAGTCAATTTGCTGCGATGTAGCTGTCACTTCAACTTCAACTTTAAATGCATTACATGTTACAGCTCCCCAATGCGACGCTGCCACGGATTGTCTTAATGGTGGAACCTGCGACAAAAGTAGTGATCAGTATCTTTGCAAATGCGCCCCTGGTTATGGAGGAGACACATGCAATCTAGGTACGTTCCTATGACCCTTGACCATGTCAACCATAGATTCTTAGTGGACAAATTATGTTGCTCTCATGCAAGACAATCTGAAAATGTGTACAGTATGGAAGAGAATATATGGATGTCAACTTCTTTATTCTGAGGAACAGAACGTTTCGGAGTATATGCTTACTCCATCATCAGGTGAATATGCAGTGGCAGTCTCGACGCATGCATTTCAGTCCTACTAACAACATTGCTTTCCTTGTTCGTGGAGCGCGGATAGAGCATAAAAACTTAAAATACAAAAATGAAAGCACATAAACGGAAAGAACGTATAAACGTTCCGCTGCACCCTCCACACAACCCTTCTTGGATCCGCACATGTTCACGTTCATGTGTGCATACTAGAAAATGGCGCTGGTGAATCATGGCTTACACCCAAAACATTAGGTCATTTCAGAGTCGACAATATTCATTTGTCTCTCCATAAGAAATGAGACTCAGTTCCTTCCATTAAATGGTTTGTTTGGTTTGTTGTTTAACGTCGCACTCAGCAATATTCAAGCAATATGACGGCGGTCTGTAAATAATCGAGTCTGGACCAGACAATCCAGTGATTGATATCATATCAACCAAGTCAGCGAGCCTTATCACTCGATCCCGTTAATCGCCTCTTACGACAAGCCTTTCATTAAACAAAGTACAGCTGACCTAAATGTATTCGTTATAATTTGATAACCCTTCTCTTCCTCTCTTATTTTCATATTTCAAGCTCCAAAGTGCACAGTTTTGATTCCCTGTGAAAACGGCGGCACCTGTAAGGCTGACACCACCGGACAGGATATCTGTTTCTGTGCTCCAGGCTTTGGAGGGGACCTGTGTGCTGATGGTAAACTATTTCCATGATCACATCTCACAATTCAATGAATTGAATGCTTGAATAATCTATGCTGATACAATTAAGCTTCTCTTATGCTTTTGCATTAGGATCATGATTAATGGACGTCCATCGAAAACACTTATGTGATGTTAATAGTAAACATTATAAAAAGGTCTAAAATATTTTTTTTTAAATCATTCACGCCACAGCCAACTCATCAGCCATCACAGCGTGACTTTTCTTATTTCAAGTTTTGGCAATTATAGGTCTAAGGGTTACATTTAAATATACATGAAATATTAGTTGGTATGAACCAGTTTCCGATCAAACGTTTATGTTGTCGCAGAACAAAACACGTCAATTTGTTGTGCCAACACAAAGAGCCCAGTTGTTAGTGGTTTAAGATTAATGTCCTGAACATTTTCTAACTCACAGTTTTGCAAACAATGGATAAGTTATCAGTTTTGGAAACATATTTAACATTTTCACATCAATGGAATATCAATGTGTTGGGTTTTTAAAATAATGATATGGGAATTTGTCCAAGAAGTTTAAATTAAGCTTCGGGTATTTCGATGATCTGATGTGGTTCAATGCTTGTCAAATAGCTAATTCCCTTTTCCTATGTGAACTAGAACTAAAAAGGTCCAGTGAAACCGCCTCATCTGTTTGACATTTAAATATTTTTAGGTTAGCCATGTCGAGGACAAATTTGTGAAAATATTTCGTCTGATGCAATTCAGTATTTTGACTTGAACGAAAAGTTGCCTATGCATGTGTTTGACGGGTGCCACCGTTTGGGCAAGATACGCTCACCTTTTAACAACTCTAATCGATAGTAATTCACAAACTCATTCGTACGATACAGTCAAAATCCTACAACAGACTTCGCTTTCAATAGCGACTTAATGTTATGGAAATGACTTTGCCGATTTTCTGTATTATGTAATATTATGATTGTGCAACGGATTATTTCGCTTCTATTTGAAGAAAAACTACTCACACTTCACAACATAAGGAAATTACGACCAATTCATCGTCTTCGATTATTGTTTTCCAGGATCACTGACCATTAAATAATGGAAAACGAACAGATGATAAATGTAACATCAATGTACTGTATTTCAGCTTCTGGTGCTGCTAAGGTATCGGTGCACCTCCTGCTTCTCATGGGTGTGGCTGCCCTTGCAACGTTGAACCTCAACTGAATACACCCGGACCGGAATACGACGTCTAGTAGATACATATTGCGTTTGATGTTGTGATCAATAACCACATATACACATATTTAATAGGAGGGGCTGGGACATATTCGACAAATATTTTGCGTTTGTTTGCCCAAAAATTGTCAATAATTGTTAATTTGTTTGACAACATACCAATATATGGTTCATGTTTTTTAACCTCATAATCTTTTGTAAACATCCTTATTCTGCATGTCAATGATTCCTTACAAATTGAATATTATTACCTCACTGTAGCTAAGAAGATAAAATTCCTTGATAGTTTTCGGCCACTGATGATATGTTACTGATGACGTGGAACTCTCCCCCAGTGACCACCGACACAGAGTAAATGTTATCTACTTCTTATCTACAGTGACAGTGAACGATTGTTACCTACCCACCCAAAGTGTTTTGTCCCATTATCGTGTATAGTCTGATGCATCGTGTTTAAACCATATGAATAAAACAGGAAGGCAAGAGATTTCACGTGTTACCTTGTGTATTTGGCGGAGAGTTTCGACATAACGATAACGTGATAACTTTACATAAAAATAGTCCCATCAGAAATACTGAAGCCAGACAGTGATAAGAACAAGTTATGGAGTGAAAAAGAATGATATCAATATATCAAAGTCACACATAAGGATAATGCCAAACATATGTAGCACAGCAACAAAACTTACAAATGTCACCAGAAACCAAACCCAGCTCACTTACAGGGTTTTTCGACGAGACTTGCAACAGGATTTGCTCGTCACTTAGTTATTGGTTTTTGTGCACAACTATAATTTACAAAAAGCTCAGTGGATGAGTTGATAATTGATTATTATAGCACCTGCCGAAGGGAATGCGGATTAATATCAGTCAACAGCAGTCTACGTTTTTCGAATATTGCTGAGTTAACGAAGTTAAATTTATCATATGTAAAAATGTTAAATTTATCATATGTAAAAATGTAAAGTAATTTCATCCCATTTGCAGAATCTTCAATAATCTCTGTTGATATTAGCATTACACCAGATATTTTAGACAACTGATTATGTATTTAAACACATGGTTTCAGGACATTGGCTTCCTGGATAAGGGGAAGTAATCCTGTAGCAGATCTAATGGAGCGCTCGTACAATAACCATGGCTGGAATTTCAGTATCCGTCGGTACATTGCCCAAAACGTGGGGGGTAGAAGGTATCATCAAGACATATCTTTTGATCTCTATGGTGTTGCCATAGGAAACGGCGATAGGACCTAATGGTTTCTAATGGTTGATGTGATGATATGGTGGTCCACTCAGTCGTTAAAGAGGTCGGGTGTCACTTTCGAAGTTTGCATTTTGCAGCCAACGTCACTAATATCGGGTAAAACCACCTCTGTTGGCCATACATGCACGAATTGTCGAGGCATGCTTCTGTGTGAATGAGTTTAAATATAACACCACATCAGCAATATTTCAATAATATCGTGACGACAGAAAGTTGTACATTAAGAGCAAAGATATTTAGACTGTCTATCAACAAAGGACAATAAAATAACAAGTTTACACAGATTAATATTTAAAGCTATTATGGGAACTATAAACAGATATCACAATACAGAACAGTACATTATCAAACGGGCTATAGATCGCCAGCAACCAAAGCTGGACAACCATACTGGGGACCACGGGGATACTTGTGCTATTCTACGATTAAAAACGTAGTGGAAATAAACGTACTTTGAATAAAGTGGGCTTACATTTCCTCTCAGTGGGACTATAATTTTACAGCACTTCAACCTCCTTTGATGATAAAACCACTTACATTCTCAGTTACAAATAGAACACTACTAATACTATAAAATGTTAATTATGTACACACATTCAAAATTTCCTTTTAAAAACTTATCATTAAATGAGACGGAACATTATTCAAAAGATCCATTATTGATGCTGCTCCGAAATATTTATCCCTTGTTATGGCAAAATCAATACAGTCAAGCATGACATGCTTGACTGTGATTCTTTCATCACAAGGGATGCAGAACTAAGGATCCTCACTTTTCAATAAATATTCATGTATATGTCTCGAATGGCCAAAACAAAATCGTCGTATAATAACCTCTTCAAATCTGGACTGACAATTCAAGTAAATGTAACCGATAGTTGGTTTAATTGCATGTCATTTATTTACACCTACTTTGGGGCCCCGCTTTATTGCATTAGATATCGGAAGAAACATTTCATGACAGGCTTAATATAACTATATAAGATCAAAAGTGGTGTCACAGATTTGCTGAGTGCTTATTTAGTTGCAGCATCACCAATTGTGTTACCAATGATTCCAACTTGGCTGGGTAACCAACAAAAGACGATGTCGTATAAGCAAGTAACAAGTTCGTTATGTAATTCAACAATTTCAATTAAATGTGGATGTATACAGGACATGTTATTAATAGCCTGGATGCACGAAAAAGAATCGGAAAATATTATAAACTGCGTATATTTTGACTGTTAAGTGATATATTTTAGAGCAGCTAAAATGGCATTTGCTTCTGCTGTGAAAATGGAACAGTTATTAGGTTCCGGATGATAAAGTCCTGGATCCAATGACAGTGGTGTTAGCAACTGCGTCACCATCCTTGGATCCATCTGTAAATATAAATTTGTAACTATCGTAAGTGTTTCTTAATCTATTATATTCTTCTTGATAAATACTTTCATTTGTTTGAGATTTCTTTAGCTTATAAGTAAATGTTAGGCCCACCACTGGCCTTTTTAATACTGAGACAAAGCTGAGTAGGGTCTAGGGTCAAGATTGATATTAGCAGCACAAATACAAGATGGTATTTTTTTCAAAGTGGTGTAAAAAGAGATGATTGTTTTGGTGTAGAGTTCTTTATAGAGACGGCTCATCAGCATCCACACACAGACTATATATCGGCTGAGTTCTGAAGGTCACAAGGCAAAGCATTATGATCAGGCCTTGGTGATGAATAGAATCTAACAATTCTAAATTGCGTTTACAAGCCCCACCATTAATGATGGAGCCGTAATCGTGTTTAAAGCAGAGAAGGAGGAGGTTTTTCTGCTCCCCTCCCCACTTTCAATAGGCCCAAGCCTTATTCTTTAAGTATTTAATGTGGGACAGGAAGATCAAATGATGATCGAAAATTATACCTAAGAATTTGGCTTCTTTTACAGCTATAATAGGGGTGTTATCTAAAATTAATTCTGGTTGTTTGTCAGGTTAATGTTTTCTGCAAAAGAGAATACAGTTTGTTTTAGATTTTGAACATTTCTGAATTTTATGTAAACATTGCTGCAGTTGCCCTTAAATAATATGCATTTTTTTGCCACGACGGGAAATATTAAGGCCATCCACAAAACGTGATCCATCAATTAAATCATTTAAAACGTTTGATAAAATATTGATGCTTAATAATGTGACAGACTAAATACTGCCTTGTGGGACGTCCTGATCCTGATTATGATGACCAGACAGGGTAGAACCCACGCTGACTTGAAATGGTCAGTTAAAGGTTTGATATAAATTGATGCAAACGGCCTCGCAATCCAAGGGTCACGTCAATCTGTAATAATAATATGCTTCCATGTAGTGTCATAGTTTTTCACAAAAAAAAAGATAGACACTGCAAGATGTTTATTTCTAATGGCATTCTCAACTAAAGTAAATGGTCAATGGAACTGCAACATTTTCGAAAACCACATGGAATATTGGTTAGTAAATAAAGCGAAACTTTCCATATCTATTAGAAATATCTGCATAAAGCAGAGTCGATTGTCCGATTCCGACTATCAAGAGCATGTGTCTACGACTCGCTATCAAAAAACAGATCATCGATATACCTGCAGCTTAAGTTGAACTTCTTGGCCAGATTACCTTGTTTTGATTTTTCCAATCCGAACAGAAATTCCGATTAAACACAAAGGAACAGATTCGCTACAATGAGAGCACAATTGGTGCCCATGGGGATGCAAACTTCTTGCCTAAATGTCTTACCCCTAAATTTTACGTCGATGTTATCAATGAGGAAGTTCCGCATTTCAATTTTTGTTTTCGCAGTAAACTTCAGATGGCATTTGCTTTCATTTTTCACAAATTGTCCTTAACCTCTGAGTATAGATACGTAACTGTATCTGTGTTCACCACGTTTTGTAACAAAAGTCCCACGGATCAAGGAATGAAGAATTTCCTGAAGTTAAGTACAAAGTTGAAAAATCAAATGTTTTGACAGAATGGAACTTGTTTTTTTTCTGAGATTGCAAAACATCAAGCAAATCCTGTGAATTTTTGAGAATCAACATGGTATTAATTCCACTTGTGTCAAATACTTCCTGTGAATATAAAGAAAGTCATTTCTTAAGTAATAAGGATTATGGTTCATCTTTGAGATAGGGACTAAGTTGTACTTTTGCTTGACCCAGCAATATATCTCTCTTTGTACAGATTTTTATAGAGGTTTGGAATCCAGTACAAAAGAGGAATGTAACATAGCTGTTCAGAAAAAAAGGATCAGTGTACAAAAACTTCGGTCACAAATGCCTAATAAGATTGCTAGACTCAGGAAATATCCTAATTTCTATGTTTCTCAAAGCAGGGATGTATTCGATGACAATTAGTTGTTATCTTGTGCTGGACAGGCTAATTACTGGCCAACTCTGAAATACACAGATAGGATACCCTATGATGTATCGCTGACCAAGCAAGAGCACGTGGTGTAAACATGTGGTCATTACATGGTAGATAGATAGACTGGATTTAAATATCCCCTACGCAGCAAGAATACTGCTGACATACACTACTGCCTAAAAGTTCATTCCCCTAACACGCGTTGAGAACGCGTGTAACACGCATATGACACTGGTGTGCAACGGGTGTGCAGCGCGTGTGCAACCCGTTGAGCACGCGTGAGTCACTCGTTGCACATGCGTGTGCCATGCGTGTAACACGGGACCGGGTTTCAGTTGAAGTTGGAAAATATATGAAATGAATAGTGAGATAAATCAAAACAGTGAGATGTGAATCTTGAGTTAACGAGCCGCCAGTGACCTATGTTCACCAGACCATGAACACAAGGTCGGCCCGTCTTAATTAGTGTTCCGTTGTATGACTTTTATGGCATGAACCATTCCAGAAGGGTCCAGTCTAGCCATTGTGGCTACCCGACAGTAAAACAGTAGTGAGTTTAGAAGCGAGATTATTGCTAGGGGAATCCCCGAGTTAACACGATTGTCGCGGGTTGGTAAATGCTCGCCATTAGTGAAGTGATTGTTTGTGGATTGCGGACATATTCGTTTTAAGTTTTGCCCACGTTAGTCATTGAGGTTGACTATAAATATAATGTTTATCGTTCGCCAAATTCATGCTTTAGATAGAACAATTATGATAGAACAGTCATCACTACTTATGTCTTATTATTTCATGTAGGAATATGTCCCATTTTCCAACACCCCACTTTCTGTTTGGTATTTTGTAAGAATTATTAAGAGAATGTTTAGTGTGGGACTTAACATTTATCACTAATTCTAAGAGGATATTGGAAATGAATATGAACAGCCATGTTGTCTCACTGTTGATAGAATTTTAGATCTTCACAATGACCGGGTGTGACCATGTAGATAGAATCTCGTTAAGCTTTGTGATTTTTACATTTGCCCATTGACCATGGTGAGGATTGCTGGGGATACCAAAGGTGACAGTTTGCTATTAGAGGAAATTGGTTGTGAGTACTTATACCATTTGGATAGGATACCTTTAGGATTTAAATCCTTTCTTTCTCTGTGGGTAATCCTTTCACGTTGATGGAAGGAAGTCACTCAACCAGGTCATGACAATGGTTATGCGCAAGGCTCGGAATCAAGAAGGGATCACTAGAGGTGTTGATGGAGGCTGGACATGCAGCATACAGCATTTCCAGTGTAGGCTGGCACCTCGTCTTTGTTTCACTCGGTATGTAAAACCTTGACCATTCACAGGTGCATTTGTCTATTTACAATGAAGTTGTTTGGCGTTCCCAGTATTTATATACTATCTCACTGATTACTTGTTAACTGGTGACTGCAAGTGCCTTACTTATTTAAGTTTCAGTGAACTGAGTTTATTCACATGTTAGCTTTCAAAGGTTGTGATGGATACTTATAAAATCCTCAGTTGAGTTTACTCACTAACTACTGTGAGCGATTTTGGTATGACGTCTGTGCTTGTATAAACACAGTAACTGCTAAAAGCGGCGTAAAACCATGCTCACTCACAGTAACTGTTAATCCTCTGCATTGTGCTGGCAAATTGGGGATAAACCTGTGACGATCAAACTTAGTTAGAATCCTTGTTTATCTGTGACATCTTCCAACTGGTGACATTTTAGTAAACTTGAAAAGTGATGACGAATTTTAATATTCATATTATTATAGTTTTTCAAATTGTAAATAAAACTTTGATAAAATTGTGCTACACTCATTGGAAACATGTATTGTCTGTGGGTATATGTCACGTCACATCAGCATTTTTTTCAGTTATATTGCGGCGAAATAATTGCCAGCTTTTGGGACTAAATGTAACATGGCCGCTTTTATATTTCTTATACAGGTGCTTGACTGCCTCAGTAGTGCATGATCAATTAGAATTTTTATTGTGTAAACAAATCAGTCAAGATTGCAACAATAGATGAATAAGTTGATAAATCTGGACCGCAGTTACAACTTAAGACATAGAGACAGGCAGTCAATATATAACAAACGTTATGGTCCTGTTAAGACGATTGAAAGTTAGAATGTTGGAGTAAATGACCCTATATTATTGTAGGGTCAATCGCTTTTGACATGTTTAAACTCACTTATGGCATGTATCATAAATCTGTTATATGTTTCTACTGTTAGAATGTGTCCTGATCACCATCCAAAAACACCATTCATTGCTTGCTTGTAACAACCACCTGTGTTAACATAACACGCACATATCATCAAAGAAAAACCGCTGGTCGGCGTAACGCGAATAATTTATTTCTGAAAGTCGGCGTAACGCGAATAACCGAATTGGTACCTTGATATTCAACAAGAAATAATCTTGTTTATTTCCAGGCCATCCTGATCATCGTTTACTCCTACTTCATGCATGGTTAGAGGCAAGATCAGGGTTGTCTGTTTCGCTTTGAACCACCATCCCCACCCTGTCGGTAGGGGTTATCTAATCGGTGAGCACATAACTGTGTCCAGTCTACCGCGGGGTTTGATGCGGTGTCAGTGTCGAATGGTTTTGTGATAGTTGTACAAATATGCGTTGTATATCGTATATCTTTGTTACTAACTATCCTCTTATTTACTAAAAGAAAACGGATATTACCAATAGAAAGTGAGCCAACTGGAAGATCCACTGTCTGCTACATTCCTTATATAGGCTAAACGGTCCTGTTTGTGTGTACGAGACGTAACATCCGAAGACTAATAAAGTCAATTTTAAGACAGTACAGACTATGGAGCCGAAAGGTAATATGTCCAGAACACATCTGCTGTGTATAAGAGGATGTCTATGACCTGAAATGTTATAACGTTAGATCGCGAGGGCGAAACATTAATGTAGATACACGAGAGTTGGGACACTGGCTGTGTAACACCAAGACACGCGGTTTGAAATCAGTCACTGACATAAGAGATAATGTTAATATAACACACAATTTTGCTTTCATATGAAGCATTATGAGAACTGGGGCGCCAATATGCAAGTATTACACGCATTCACACACGGAAGAAATTTATAGTTGATATTGTATATTTTTCAATCAATCTGAACACATGAATATCAAAATAACAAATAAACAAGTCCATGGAAAATGCTTTGTTGCACTTTAATGTTTTTTTGCTTTCACTTAGACATTCATAACAGTAAGAGAAGGTTTGGGATTCTTCTTGAAAGTACTAAAATAACAACTGTTGTTTACTGAACAGAGAGTTTTTATGATACAAACATTGACAATAAATTTCTTCTCTCATTTTCAAATGTAGTTCACTTCAAATTTCTTCTCTTTTTCTAAACTGTTAAGAAAAAATGTTAACACGACCCGAAGGTAATGAGCCTGTTGAATGTTACCCTGTGAGATCTGTCAAATCCTTCACGGATATTACGCTATCTACAGGTTCAGCCATTTCCAATTTCCTCCACTAGTTATTGGAAACGTTCAGGAAAATATTTCCTTTCTCCCTTAATCCCATCTTTCATGCATGTAAAACACATACTTAGTGAGAGCCTTTGAATTTTATCATTTAACACACACACATTTATGTACAGTTTGGCAGATTATAATAATATGAATATAAAAAGTCATCACCACTTCCCAAGTTCACTACAATGTCACCAGTAGGATGTTGTTGCAAATAAACACGGATTATAACCAAGTCTGATCTTTTTTTACCATGGAATGCATGAACTGGTTGAGTGACTTCTTTCCATCAGAATTACACACAGAGAAAGAAAGGGCTGAAGATATCTTGTATAGATGGTAAGTTTTCACTACCAAATTTATCTAATAATAAAATGTTCCATTTGACATCACTAAGCACCAATACTCAGCAGGATCATTTTGGCAATTGTAAAAATAACCTCTAATGTGAAAACCCCCAGTGATTGTTAAGATACCAATTCCTATCTGTAGTCAGACAACATGACAGTCTATATTCATTTCCATTATCCTCCAGTAAATAGTGGGTAATGCCAGAATAACACCCTCTGAAATGTTACCTCTAGTCCCCCACCAAACCTCTTATTAACTTTTACCATAAACAAACAAAAAGTGGGGTGTGGGGAAATGTCCAGTATTGAATATCAAGAGAACTATTTTTCATAACGAAATACGAAATACTCTTATGGACCTTCTATTATAAGAAATACATCTTCTTGAAGACCTTTTAATTTCAACGGTTATATGCTACTTATGTTTAAATGTATCTAATTTTACCGTTAAAAAGGTGTTGAAATAGGTTAATGTGTCTAACGTATTCATTATATCTTCACACGCACCGCTTGTTGCATTAACATTCATTCATAAGTCCCAAGCACGAGAATCTGATGGCACACAAGTTCAGTAGCGTGTATGGCCACCATGTGCGTTGACAAGTGCCACACAACGCCTCCGCATAGACCTTGTGATGCTTGTGAACACATGATTGGGAAGACGACGCCATTGTTGCTGCAAAATGGTGCCAAGATCTTGCAAATTCTGTGGTTGGTTCTGGAGAGTGCGCAGACTTCTGCCAAGAGCATCCCAGACGTGTTCGATGGGATTGAGGTCGGGAGGCCTTGACGGCCAGTCCATGACGTTGACTCCCGCATTCTGAAGGAAATTCCTTGTCAAAATTGCTGTGTGGGGTTCCGGCATTGTCGTGTTGGAAGATCAAACCGGATCCATGTGCTGTCATAAAAGGTTGGTTGGTTGGTTGGTTGGTTTGTTGTTTAACGCCGCAATCAGCAATATTCCAGCTATATGAGGGCGGTCTGTAAATAATCGATTCGGGACCAGACAATCCAGTGATTAATGTCATGAGCATCGATCCACGCAATTTGGATCGATGACATGCATCAACCAAGTCAGCGAGCCTGACCACCCGATCCCGTTAGTCGCCTTTTAAGACAAGCATAGTCACCTTTTACGGCAAGCATGGGTTGCTGATGACCTATTTTACCCCGGAATGTTCACGGGTTTGCCATAAAAGGCAGACGTTCTGGTGCCAGTACCTGGTCGCGGTAAGCAGCAGCATTGATGTTGCCACGGATGACAAGAAGCCTGGAACGTGCATTGCCACAGAAAGCACCAAACACCATGACACTTCCGCCTCGAAATCTGTCAGCTTCCTGCAGACAACACTGGACGTAACGTTCATGACGTCGCCTCCACACCCTCGCCCTACCAACAGCAAACCGAAGATTAAATCGGGATTCTCCACTGAAGACGACTTGATTCCAATTCCTCTGAGTCCATCGTAAGTGTCGATGTGCCCTCAATTGACGTTGACGTCTGTGTAATTGAGTCAGAATCGGCCCGCTGTATGGCCGTTGTGCTTGAAGGTGAGCACTTCTCAGACGGTTTCGAACAGTTTGCGCACTCAGTCTTCTCCCTAAACAGTTCATATCTGGTTGATGTAGCCGTCAAAAATCGGCTACGGAGGTGACGTTAGACAATCTGACGATCCTCTGCATGTGACGTCACACGTGGTCGACCTGGCCGAGGGCGATCAGCGGTGGTACCCGTTTGCTGTAGACGCGTCTGTAAATCATAAACAGTCCGTCGACTACAACCCATCGTCCTTGCGACTTCAGCTACGGACGTTCTCGTCTGCAACATGCCGATGGCACGTTCACGTTTCACATTTGAAAGGCGTGGCATGACATATGGCCGTAAAGACTTTAGTTTTCTTGTGTTTTTCTTTTTTTATTAATGACTGCTAACAAGTATGGCTGAAAACACGTGCGGTATTATGGCCACGTGACCAGTTGCACGTGAAAAAACACTTTTGCCACCATAGTGCTGTGCACATGATATTGATTCACCTGCACAAAAACGGGTGTTATCTGAAGACAATACGTGGCCATTACTGTTTAAATACACAATAAGGGCCCACAATGATAACTGGTCAAAATGTTAAAATTTTAGGATTGTGAAGTTTTTAATTTGGCTCAGTATATGTAAAGGCATGCTTCTTCCCTTTGTTTAGTCAGCAGCTGTCATCCTGGCTATGAATGAGGAACACAGGCTTTAGGGTTACATATGAATCTTGTTATCATTGTATTTCAATGCGATTTGAATATTATTATTTACTATCGTACTAACTTCATGTTTTAAATGAGACGTTTTATATTTATATGTCACCACAAATTACAATTATTGCTTGTAAGCTCGACACAATTGACAAATACTCTAAAAGATATGACTAGTAAACCATTAATGTACGTTGAAAATGCCAAAATCATGTATCCAGGACCAAGTAGAAGATATATGGACAGCAGCGCCGGGAATTTATTCAACAGGCCCGTGAAAACAACACTGCTTTAGCTCAATGTTTAGCACTCCTGGCGGCCATTATGCCATCTTACACACAACCTTGCGCTCACGTCTACAGGTCTCTTCCCGTGGTACGGTAATTAGTAGAACCCTCTCCCTCAAGTGTATCCTCCTTGATATAACCTACTCTCATTAATTAAATGCTGCCCTTTCACTCAGAGATAGATTTAATGAGATAAAAAGTGATAACAACAAACTGTGGAAGGAAATCAAGAAAATAATATGTTGCAGGAAAACAAACAGTATCAGTTCTTGGGGATGGTTTTCATATTTCCATAATCTATTAAATTCTCCACATTCGAAGTCATCTATTGAAGATTTAGTAAAATCAGACATATCACAGCATGACAATGATGTATGTGAGGCTTGTGAACGTGGATCGCCTGAAGACGTAAACAGAGAGATATCAAGTGATGAAGTGAAGACAGCCATTATAAACATGAAATCAAATAAAGCACCAGGATGTGATGGGACCTCTTCTGAACTATTTCTGAATTCTTTGGATATTATTGTTCCTATATGTGTGCATCTGTTTAACGAGATAATGAAATCAGGTGTTTATCCGGAATCATGGTGCAGAGCAGTTATATGTCCGCTGTATAAAGATGGAGATACGAACAGTGTGAATAATTAGAGAGGCATTTCTTTATTACCCGTTTTTGGGAAAATATTCACAAAAATTATCAACGAACGCCTGCAGCTATAGTGTGATGACAATAATATATTATATGAAAACCAGTTTGGTTTTAGAAAAGGACGCTCAACAGTCGACAGTATTTTCACATTGTATGGAATGATACAGAAATACCTATCAAAATCAACCGGTGGAAGATTTTATTGTCTCTTCATTGACTTCAGTAAAGCGTTTCACTGTGTTCACCATAACTTGCTTTGGCATCGGCTTATGAAATATGGTATCCATGGAAACGTTCTAAAAATTATACGAGATATGTATTCGAAACTAAAAGCTTGTGTGAGAACTGATAAAGGTTTAACTGAATATTTTAACTGTTTTATTGGAACACGACAAGGATGCATGATCAGCCCGACACTCTTTTGCCTGTTTATAAATGAATTGGTCAACGAACTAAATCAATCTGACTGTCGTGGAATGTTCATCTCAGAAGAAGCACCAAATATTTGTTCTTTATAATACGCCGATGATGTTGCCAACACTGCCGATACCACTGGAAGATTGCAACAACAGATAAACTGTATAAGTGAATTTTGTAAAAAAAATGGGGACTGTCTCTAAATATGAACAAATCAAAGATAATCGTTTTTAGAAATGGAGGACGTTTAAGGAACTATGAAAATTGGACTTACAGAGAAGAAAAGATAGAGACTGTTTCATCTTATAAATATTTGGGACTATTTTTCACTGCTAAATTGCTATGGACAAAAGCAACGGCAACACTTGCACAACAAGCAGGAAAAGTATGTAATTATATCTATAAAATAAACTATCTATGTGGAGGATTACCAATCACTACTGCAATCAAGATATTCGAATCCATGGTTTTACCAATATTAACATATGGCTCTGAAGTTTGGGGGTTCCAATACTACCAAACTATAAAGATGGTACAGACTAAATATAACAAACGGATTCTGAACCTACCAAATAATGCGAGCAATGACGCTGTTCTTGGTGAAACTGGAAGAAAACGATTATATGTGTATTATATTAGTAAATGTATTAAATATTGGACAAAATTAATCTCTATGAACACTGATCGTCTACCGAAGCAAACGTATTTAATGATGTACAAATTAGATGAAGCTGGCCGTATATCATGGGCAACATATATAAAAAACATTCTTTTCAAGTATAGATTTGGCTACGCCTGGATAATTCAAGATGTTGGAAATCCGCAAATATTCATTTCACAATTCAAACAACGTTTCGTGGACTGTGGTCAACAACGTTGGACTGAAAACCTATCTCAAAAATCAAAACTTAAAACATATTTAACTTTCAAATCGGTATTAACAATCGAAATGTACCTTCAGGAAGTAAACAAGAAGATCTATAAAGAAACCCTAACACGATTCCGATGCAGCTGCCATAAACTTATGATCGAAACTGGACGTGTCATACCAATATAGAAGAAAACAAAAGATTTTGCCCACAATGTCAAAAATTGGACTTCAACTACATTGAAAATAAATATAATTTCCTTCTTATTTGAACTTCATATTCAACATTACGTTTTCATTTTATTGATACATATTTTCACACTAATCCATCATATGAAAAATTTGTAAATCTTATGTCTTCTAAATGTAAATACACTATTACACAACTTGCTAAATATATCTACCACGCTTTTAGATTACGCGAGTCACTCACAATTCACTGATTTATTATTTATATATTATATTAATTTCATGTATTTATGCATACACTTTATTGATATCATGTATGTTCAATGGGCCTATGGCCTGAAACTTGGAGGAAATAAACTCTAGAGAACGTCCCGGTTCAGCTAGACATGTATCCTACTTTGGACAAAAGTTTGTTCTCCCTCTAATGAGTGTATCACGCGTTGCACACGGGTATCACACGCGTGGCGGACGGGTTCGAGTGACCAACGGGGTGCACACGGGTTGCGTAACGCGTTGCCCATGCGTGTAAGGGGAAAGAACTTCAAGGCAGTAGTGTAGCTATACATAATGATACATGCACACCCAGGAAGTCGGTTTACAACGTAGTTATATATAGTAATAAATGCACACCCAGAATGTCAGTATACAACGAAGCTATAAATAGTGAAATATGCACACCTAAGATGTCAGTATACAACGTAGATATATATAGTGACACAGGTACACCCAGGATGTTAGTATACAACGTAGCTATCTATAGTGACACATGCACACCTAGGTTGTTAGTAAACAACGTATCTCTACATAGTGACACATGTGCACACAGGATGTCAGTATTCAACGTAGCAATATCTAGTGACACATGTACACACAGGATATTAATATACAACGTAGCTATATATAGTGACACATGTACACCCAGGATGTCAGTATGCAACGTAGCTATAGATAGTGACAAACGTACACACATGATGTCGGTATCCAACGTAGCTATACATAGTGACACATGTACACCCAGGATGTCTGTATACAACGATGCTACATATAGTGACAAATATACACCCAGGATGTCAGTATACAACGTACCTATATATAGTGACACATGTACACCCAGGATGTCAGTATACAACGTAGCTATATATAGTGACACATGTACACCCAGGATATCAGTGTACAACGTAGCTATATATAGTAACACATGTGCACCCAAGGTGTCAGTAGACAACGTAGCTATATTTAGTGACACATGTACACACAGGATGTCAGTATGCAACGTAGCTTTTATAGTGACACACATTCACCCAGGTTGTCAGTATACAACGAAGCTATATATAGTGACACATGTACACACATGATGTCAGTATGCAACGTAGCTATACATAGTGCCACATGTACACCCAGGATGTTTGTATACAACGTAGCTATATATAGTGACACATATACACCCAGGATGTCAGTATACAACGTAGCTATATAAAGTGACACATGTACACACAGGATGTCAGTATGCAACGTAGCTATATAAAGTGACACGTGCACCCAGGATGTCAGTATACAACGTAGCTATATAAAGTGACACATGTACACACAGGATGTCAGTATGCAACGTAGCTTTACACAGTGACACATGTACCCAGGATGTCAGTATACAACGTAGATATATATATATTGGTTCAAATACATAGGGGATTTCAGTATACAAGGTAGCTATATTTAGTGGTACATGTACGTTTGTATACACAGGATGTCAGTATACAACAAAGCTGTATATAGTGACACATGTTCACACAAGATGTCAGTATACAACGTAGTTATACATAGTGACACTTGTACACCCAGGATGTCAGAATAGATGGAATATATATATAGTGATGCATGTGCACCCAAGATGTCAGTATACAACGTAGTTATATGTAGTGACACATGTACACACAGGATATCAGTATGCAATGTAGATATAAATAGTGAAATATATACAGCCATGATGTCAGTATTGAACGAAACTATATATAGTGAGAAATATACACACAGGATGTCAGTATACAACGAAACTATATACAGTGACACATGTACACCCTGGATGTCAGTATACAACGTAGCTATATAGCGGGGTACATGTATACATAGGATGTCAGTATGTAATGTAGCTAATAATATATAGTGACACATGTACACACAGGATGTCAGTGTACAGCGTGGCTATATATAGTGACACATGTACACAAAGGATGTCAGTATACGACGTCGCTATATATTGTGGTATATGTACACACAGGATGTCAGTATACATCGTAGATATATATAGTGATACATGTACATCCAGGATGTCATTATACACTGTAGTTATAAATAGTGACACATGTGCACACAGGATGTGAATATGCAACGTAGGTTTATATAGTGAGACATGTACACACAGGATGTCAGTATATAACACAGCTATACATAGTGACACATGTACACCTACGATGTCAGTAAGAACGTAGCTGCATGTAGTGGTATATGTATATGTATGTGGAGCCAGAATGTCAGTATAAATCGTAGATATATATAGTGATAAATGTACACCCATGATGTAATTATACAACGTAGCTATATATAGTGACACATGTAGACCCAGGATGTCATTATACAACATAGCTATATATAGTGACACATGTACACCCAGAAAGTCAGTATACAACGTAGCTAGATATAGTGACACATGTAGACCCAGGATGTCATTATACACGAGGCTAGACATCGTGAGACATTAAGACCCATGATGTCAGTATACAAAGTAGCTATATATAGTGACACATGTAGACCCAGGATGTCATTATAGAACATAGCTATATATAGTGACATATGTACATCCAGGATGTCAGTATACAACGTAGCTATATATAGTGACACATGTAGACCCAGGATGTCATTATACAACATAGCTATATATAGTGACACATGTAGACCCAGGATGTCATTATACAACATAGCTATACATAGTGACAGATGTAGAGCCCGGATGTCATTATACAACGTAGCTATATATAGTGACACATGTACACACAGGATGTCAGTTTACAACGTAGCTATAAATAGTGATACATGTAGACCCAGGATGTCATTAAACAACTTAGCTGTATATAGTGTTACAAATATACAGGGAAATTCAGCATACAACGCAGCTATATGTAGTGGTAGATGTACATATGTATACACAGGATGTCAGTATACATCGTAGATATATATAGTGATAAATATACACCCATGCTGTAATTATACAACATAGTTATGTATAGTGACACATGTACACCAAAGATGTCAGTATACAACGTAGATATCCATAGTGACACATGTACAGCCAGGATGTCAGTATACAACGTTGTTATACATAGTGACACATGTACACAAAGGATGTCAGTATATAACGTAGCTACATATAGTGACACATTTACACCCAGGATGTCAATATACAGTGCAGCTATATAAAGTGACACATATACACACAGGATGTCAGTATGCAACGTAGCTATATATAGTGACACATGTAGACCCAGGATGTCATTATACAACTTAGCTGTATTAAGTGGTACAAATATACAGGAAAATTCAGTATAGAACGTAGCTATATAAAGTGACACATGTACACACATGATGTCAGTATAGAACCTTGTTATACATAGTGACACATGTACACCCAGGATGTCAGTATACAACGTAGCTATCTATAGTGACACATGTAGACCCAGGATGTTATTATACAACTTAGCTATATATATTGACACATGTACACACAGGATGTCAGTATACAACAGAGTTATACATAGTGACACATGTACACACAGGATGTCAGTATACAACGTAGCTACATAAAGTGACACCTGCACAACAAGGATGGTAGTATATAATGTAGCTGTTTATAGTGTCACATGTGCACCCAGGATGTCATTATACAATGTAGCTATATATAGTGACGCATGCACACCCAGGATGTTATTTTACAACGTAGCTATACATAGTGACACATGCACACCCAGGATGGGAGTACAGAACTTAGCTATATATAGTGACACATGTACACCTAGGATTATATATAGTGGTACATGTACACCGAGAATGATAGTATATAATGTAGCTATATGTAGTGAAAGGTGTACACCCTGGGTGTCAGTATACAAGGTAGCTATATATAGTGGTACATGAACACCCAGGATGTCAGTTTGCAAAGTAGCTATATATAGTGACACATGTACACCTAGGATTATATATAGTGATACATGTACACCCAGAATGATAGTATACAACGTAGCTATATATAGTGACACATGCACACCCAGGATGTTAGTATACAACGTAGCTATATGTTGTGGTACATGTACACCCAGAATGATAGTATATAATTTAGCTATATGTAGTGAAAGGTGTACACCCTGGGTGTCAGTATACAACGTAGCTATATATAGTGGTACATGAACACCCAGGATGTCAGTTTGCAAAGTAGCTATATATAGTGACACATGTACACCCAGGATGTCAGTATACAACGTAGCTATATATAGTGACACATGTACACCCTGGATGTCAGTATGCAACGTAGCTATATATAGTGACACATGTACACCCAGGATGTCAGTATACAACGTAGCTATATATAGTGACACATGTACACCCAGGATGTCAGTATACATCATAGCTATGTAAAGTGTTACATGTACATCCAGGATATCAGTATACAACGGAGCTTTATACGGTGACACATGTACACCCAGGATGTCAGTATACAACGTAGCTATATATAGTGACACATGTAAACCCTGGATGCCAGTATGCATCGTAGCTATATAAAGTGCTACATGTGCACAGCCCGGTTGTCAACACAGAACATTATGTTTCAGACAATGTGTATAATTAATCAGCGTGTCAATGGACAATGAACAGATTTGTCACTTAATTTGTAAAATGACTAAAATATTTAGACATTTTAGAAATTGCCTAAATGAATCAGATTTAACACATTGAGTGCAACATGTATATTGGTACGTATTCACATTGGGTGTTAGTGTAGATCATAGCAGTATGCGCATGCGCCTGAATAGCATGTCGCTGAAAAGAATGCTCCGTCACTATCGCGTTAATTATGAGATGATGTTGTGCAAAACTAATGTAATGTGACCTTGAAGCAACCCGGAATGGGTATATGCGAGTGAATCATGAACATTATTGAGCGTTTTGCTCAAAATCAAGTGTCCAAAATGTAAACAAATGTGAAGGCGAATTTACACAAGTATTGTCACTGCTGACTGACCCAGCGTCCAAGCAATCAACAAACAATGGGCAGCCCGAGCAGGGTCATTGAAGCACTGACCAGTTCTCACGGCAAGGAAGCTGGCCCACGATATCCAAAGTGTGGAGGATACACGCATTGACATTTTCAAAGCAATACACAGACGGCTTGGACAACGTGATGGAATTTATTTTGAAAATGAACTGTTTGAAACATACACTGATGATAAAGAAAACGGAACGAAGAGAGGAAGAGTAGACAAGAGTAGTCGACGTGATTCCCCAAAATGGACGTCCACCAAAACGTGTTCACAGAGAGCATTCCAGGAAGTCGGTGATTTAGAAATGTGCGTCTGGTGTATATTGCCTATATGACTTTTTTACAAACACAACCCCCTCCCACATACTGGAAAAAAACAAGCACTCAGTAATTGCAAGCCCGACCCCCGCCCGACCCACATGGAGACAGTTCAATGGACAAACAACGAGGTAAAGATTTTTCTACCCTTATCTATACCACGTCCAATGTTCATTCTTTAAAAATCTGTTGTCCAGAAACTCTAAGCATTGTGGCCGGTTTTACACAGTTGATCGTGTTGTTTCCGCGGAGACATCCTAAGGTGTGAAAAGCGCAGCAATATGCTGTCGAAAAACCACGTGGTGACCAATTTTCCTTTGCACAAGAGTGATATTTTTGGCAGTCAAGACATATAACTCAACCGATGTCTAATATTATTCAATGTTTAGCGTCATGTAAACATTTGTCCCATGAACCAGCGCGTGTTCCTTCACTCAAAAATCATTTCTTTGTTTTGAAGAAACACAACCGTGTAAATACAAATATCACCAAACGTAAGTTATGCTTTTATTAAATATAATATAATAGACACTGTGATTTCACAAAAAAATACATGTTGTAAAACAACCGTGTGATAAAACTTGCGCCCTTGTCAACACCTACCGTTGGATATTTATGATCAGTCAGATGTGGTGATTGGTAAAAACAATGAGGGTAGGGGTGGGATACTTGTGTTAGGAGGGTCACCTCACCTGTTAGTGACAGCTTGGTGTGTCACTTGTAACAGGACAGGCTTTGGGCACATTTAGACACCTAATATTTTCATGACTTTGCGTTGTGATTCCTTTATCAAGGAGATATTGATTCCGAAAATACTAAAGAATGTGTCCACGTTCCCTCCGTCTGTCCTTTACGACCTCAGTTCGTTGGATGTAGGGAGGTGATTCACGACAAAATATAATCAAGTTTCAACAGTTTATTACAGAAAATAAAAAAACACACAACAAAATATAAAACAACAATTACAAATTAGTCAATACTATTCCTAACTAAAATTTACATTATTAAGCCAAAAATCCTACTTACTTAAGAATAAAAATTGTTCGACCTCCGAACAGGTAATTTGGTGTGGTCTCCCTCACCTGTAGTGATCTTCCCGATCATGCCAGTCAATGAGAGCATACTTACTTACTTACTTACTTACTTTGGAGATTTAACGTGCGCTTTCCGACTGATGCGTATTTCACACACGGGCCCGGCCAGGCCATTTAATGTGTTTCCGAAAGGGGCGAAAGTGGTGTGTGCAACCCAAGAGGGGGCTTTAGGGGCTGCTTATATAGAATTTGGGAATTTTTGAGATTTGGAATAGATGCCGATGGGGTTGGGGAGGAGAACTTAGGGAGCTAGGTATGATGGATGTTTGTTTGTTTATATGATTTTGATTTGGTAGATTATTGTGTTTTAAGATGCGTTTTATTAGTTCCGTTTTGATTAAGAATACGCCTAAGGCCTTGAAGTTTTCTAGTTTATTTTGTGGGTTTAGTATTGCTTCTAGAGTGAGAGCCTTGTTTAGATTGAGGGTGGTTTGTAATGCGGTTCGATGTGTAAGGTAGTGTGTGCAGTAGATGAGTGCGTGTTCTGGGGTTTCTAGTTGTTTGCAGTGTGGGCAGTTACCTGTAGTGTTTTTTTTTATTTTATAGGTGGTTATTTAGGTTGGTGTCCTGTTTGGAGTTTAGTGATTACTCTGTCGATATTTTTTGATGGATGGAGAATTTTTGTTTTTTGTTAGTGGTTTGCTGAGTACTTTTTTGATTTGGCTATTTGAGTTTAGATATAGGTTATGCCATTTTTTGGCGATTTTTTGCTTGTTTACGCTTCTAATTTCTGATTTTGAGATGGGTAAGTTTAAGCTTATTTCTGGGATTTTGAGGGATAGTTTAGCTGCCTTATCGGCGTTTTCATTACCGTATATTCCTACGTGGGCCGGTATCCACAAGAAGGCTATTTGTTTGCCTGCCTTAGTTAGGTCGTTGGAGCTTTTAAGTATTTGATTTATTAATTTAGGTCGGTTTTTGGTATTTTTGTTTTGGAGGGCTGCAGTCCACTTAGGGAGTCGGTAAGCATTAGGAATTCTTTTGTGGTGTTTGGATTCTTGATTATGGAGGGCTGAGGCCATGCCCATTAGTTCTGCCGTGAATATTGATTGGTTGTTTGGGAGTCGGAGTCGGAGAGAGCATTCGCGCTAATCACTTATATACTCGTAACCTCTCGGTCAACACGTCTAAACGGTGCAGCCACTGGCTAATCCAGTCTGTCACCAACCAATCGGGGCGCTCTTACCATGCGACCCACGACTGATTACACTAAATCGGCATGCAGCCGACAAACGCACGTGCCCGCACGTGGGGCAAGATCTGAAACGTGCTGTCCCAAAGCGAACTACATATCGGTAAGGAGCTATTAACCACGTAAATGCTACCATATATCCTACATAATCAGAGGAAATGTCAATATTTCTACACCAGAATAAGGGTAGGGAGTTCGGACATTACCGCCACACCAGATGCACTTTACAACACGCAATGTAACATGTCTGCAGTTTCTAAATACGATGTCTCTACAAATATTGAATGTTTACTGATAAAAGAAGCTGTCATATTACGATTTCGCGACAGAAACCCTGTAAATTCATTTACAAGTAATTGCTGCAGGTTGTCAACATTCATTGTTACTGACTAGTATATCACATAGATGTTTCTTTGACGATATTCATCTTTAATCACGTGCTTCCAAAAGCTTTACATTCTCAAGTTCGACTACTTCAAACGTGTAAACCTAATTAAATTTCATTAAATATTTTTTTGAAATGAAATGGCATAGTTTTCGTATTTACAGCTGTTACTTCCGTGTGTTTACCGATTGGCATACAACGCTTACAAAATACCATAGCGAAACAGATGGTCATGTGCGCCTACTGATTATTTATTAACAAAGTATGTACGTAATTAAAGTTTTAATGCCAGAGTACTTTATACGTAATTTAAAGTCTTAATGCTGGAGACAAAAAGGTCTTGCCGTGACCGCGTGAACAGAAAGCAATGAACTATTACTTTGTGAACTCTATGACATAATCTCTGGTGTTCTCACGAGTAGTGTCGGATATGGTCTACACATTTCACTCACTACCCCGAACATAACTCGGTGTCCGTGTGTTGCATAACATTGGACTGAGATGAGTTGACTGTCAAGCCAGTATTCCTTTTTTAAACATCAAGATACTACTTTGTATACACCGGTCTAATGCTCATTTAATTGTAAAGTACTCTTTGTTAGCCATTTAGAAGTTGTAGGAACATGGGGACATAAAACGGTTATGGATAGCAACTTTAATGTTTGTAGCGATGTTTCAGGGTTACTCTATCATGCGAATACAGAGTAAGATTATTGAGTAACATTGTTTATCACACATCACACATCACGCATCACATATTACATTTCATGCATACTACCCGTCATCTATCGCATGACACACATGACATGACACATAAGGCATATCATATGTATCCACGAGGATAGACAAATATCAAATATCACATGAAACATATAACATAAGGGCTGATGGAGTAGCCTTGTGGTTAAAGCGTTCGCTCGACACGCTTCAGACCCGGGTTCGTTTTCCAACATGGAAACAATGTATGAAGCCTATTTCTGGTGTCCCCCGCCGTGATATTGCTGGAATAATGCTAAAAGATGCGTAAAACTATACTCACTCACTATAACATATTACATAACATTCAATGTATGCCATGAGATTCCGGGGTAGAATAGGTCTTCAGCAACCCATGCTTGCCGTAAAAGGCGACTATGCTTGTCGTAAAAGGAGACTAACGGGATCGGGTGGTCAGGCTTGCTGACTTGGTTGATGCATGTCATCGATCCCAACTGCGTGGATCGATGTTCATGATGTCAATCACTGGATTGTCTGGTCCAGACTCGATTATTTACAGACCGCCGTCATATAGCTGGCATATTGCTGATTGCGGCGTAAAACAACAAACCAACCAACCAATGTATGCCATGACATATTTCGCGTGACACAGCACATGATACATCACACAAATCACATTTCACATGATACGACACACGACACATGAGAGGTATAAATCACCTAGGACATGACACATGACAAAACAGGAATGACACTACACACATCATATGCCACATGACAAATACCGGACGCCACATATTACGAAAAACCTTTCGGGGCTCATATCACAGAATACATGACACATATCACAGGTAAAATGATACATATCATAAACATATCGCATATCACATGAAACAAGCGCATCACGCATAAAAAGTTAATCACATATCACATAACACATTACAGAACACATATCACAGGATACATGATATATATAGCACATTACTTTATACATGACGCACGATACAGGACACATATAAATGAACTCATGACAAACGTCACATGAAACATATCTCCTGATATATATCGCATGACACAGGACACATTGCAGATAACATCGCATTACACATATCTCATCTCGCATATAAAATGACAAATGTTATATGAAATGAAATATAGCACATATGATATGACGCATATGGCACGCATACATGACATATATGGCACATCACAAATATCAATTGATCACATCACATATTACAACAAAAAACATTGCATGCTACAGATCACAGGATACATGACACTTATGGCACATGGCACATCACACATATACAATTACTCACATAACACAAAAAATACATGACACATATCACAGAATACATGACAGATATGGCACATGCCACATCACACATATACAATGACTCATATGACATATCACAAACAACATTGCATGACAGATCACATGATGCATGACATATATAACACATCACATAAATACAGTTACACAGATTACATGTCACAAAAAAACACATTACATGACATATATCACAGGATACATGACACATATGGCATATCACACATATACAATTACTCCTATCATATATCACAAGCAACATTCCATGACACAGATCACTGGGCCCAACGTTAGATAACGCCTGTTTTATTCATCAATACCTCCCTGGCAGCCAGAAATGTTTGTACCAATCTGGTTAAAATAAGGTAATAAGCCCTACTTTCTGCAAGCTGAATTCACTTTGAACTCTAGCCGTGAAATAATTGAAATGAAAAGAAATATTCAAAGTTAAAAACATGTAAAGAATCATATCTTTTTCCGAAAATATGGATATCAAAATCAAACTTTGCACCAACGTTGGACTAACTCAGGATCGCCGATCAAAATAACGTTGGCCCAATGTTGATAGCCAACGTTGGCCCAACGTTGGCCCAACGTTAGATAACGCCTGTTTTATTCCTTAATACCTCCCAGGCACCCTGAAATGTTTGTACCAATCTAGTTAACACATCAGGTAACAAGCACTTCATTCTGCAAGATGAATTCACTTTGAACTCTAACCATGAAAGTGTTGAAATAAAAAGAAATATTCGAAGTTAAAAACATGTAAAGAATCATATTTTTCTCCGAAAATAATCATAATCAAACATTGCACCAACGTTGGCCGAACGTAGAACCGCCGATCAAAATAACGTTGGTCCAACGTTGAAAGCCAACGTTGGCCCAACGTTAGATAACGCCTGTCTTATTTCTCAATACCGCCCAGTCAGCCTGAAATGTTTGTACCAAACTAGTTAAGACATCAGGTAACAAGCACTTCATTCTGCAAGATGAATTTACTTTGAAGTCTGACCATGGAAGAGTTGAAATAAAAAGAAATATTCGAAGTTAAAAACATGTAAAGAATCATATTTTTCTCCGAAAATAATCATAATCAAACATTGCACCAACGTTGGCCGAACGTAGAACCGCCGATCAAAATAACGTTGGACCAACGTTGAAAGCCAACGTTGGCCCAACGTTAGATAACGCCTGTCTTATTTCTCAATACCGCCCAGTCAGCCTGAAATGTTTGTACCAAACTAGTTAAGACATCAGGTAACAAGCACTTCATTCTGCAAGATGAATTTACTTTGAACTCTGACCATGGAAGAGTTGAAATAAAAAGAAATATTCGAAGTTAAAAACATGTAAAGAATCATATTTGTTCCGAAAATATACGTATCATAATCAAACTTTGCACCAACGTTGGCCCAGCGTAGGACCGCCGATCAAAATAACGTTGGCCCAACGTTGATAGCTAACGTTGGCCCAACGTTAGATAACGCCCGTTTTATTTCTCAGTACCGCCCAGTTTGCCTGAAATGTTTGTACCAATCAAGTTAAGACATCAGGTAGCAAGCACTACATTCTGCAAGATGAATTCATTTTGAACTCTGACCATGAAAGAGTTGAAATAAAAAGAAATATTCGAAATTAAAAACATGTAAAGAATCATATTTTATTCAGAAAATATACATATCAAAATCAAACATTGCACCAACATTGGCCCAACGTAGGATCGCCGATCAAAAATAACGTTGGCCCAACGTTGATAGCCAACGTTGGTCCACCGTAAGATTACGCCTATTTTATTCCTAAATTCCTCCAAAGCAGCCTGAAATGTTTGAACCAATCTAGTTAACACATCAGGTAACAAGCATTTAATTATGCAAACTGAATTCACTTTGAACTCTAACCATGAAAGAGTTGAAATAAAAAGAAATATTCGAAGTTAAAAACATGTAAAAAAAATCATATTTATTTCCGAAAATAAACATATCAAAATTAAACTTTGCATCAACGTTGGCCCAACGTAGGACCGCCGATCAAAATAACGTTGGCCCAACGTTGATAGCCAACGTTGGCCCAACGTTGGCCCAACGTTGGCCCAACGTTAGATTGCGCCTGTTTTATTTCTCAATACCGCCCAGTCAGCTTGAAATGTTTGTACCAATCTATTTGAGACATGATGTAACAAGCACTACATTCTGCAAGCTGAATTCACTTTGAACTCTATCCGTGAAAGAGTTGAAATAAAAAGAAATATTCGAAGTGAAAAACATGTGAAGAATCATATTATTTCCAAACATATACACATCATAATCAAACTTTGCACTGCACTCACAGAAAAAAATGACTTTGGAAGGAAGGACAGACGGATATCCTTGGTATGACTTTATAAACCCGCCTTTAAGATTGGGGGTATAATTAAAACATCTAATTTTCTATTATTGAAGATGCAGGGCAAATCACACATTAATCACATCACATATCGCAAAAACACCATTATATGACACAGATCACAGGATACATACCACATATGTCACATGGCACATCACGCATGTACAAATAATCACATCACATATCACCCAACAAAAACATTACATAACACAGATCACTGGATACATGACACATATGGTGCATGGCACATGACACATTATACATATAAAATTAATCACATCGCATAAAGAAAAGCAACAACATTCCATGACACATATCACGGGATACATGACACATATATCACATGGCACATCACGCATATACAAATCATGACATTACATATCACCAAAAAAACATTACATGACACAGATCAATGGATACATGACACATATGGTACATGGCACATGACACATCACACATATAAAATTAATCACATCGCATAAAAAAACAATATTCCATGACACATATCACAGGATACATGACACATAGGACTCGGATGTTGGGCCGCCGGTCAAAACAACGTTGGCCCAACGTTAGATTACGCCTGTTTTATTCCTCAATACCTCCCAGGCAGCCTGAAATGTTTGTACCAATCTGGTTAAATATCAGGTAACAAGCACTACATTCTGCAAGCAGAATTCACTCTGTACTCTATCCATGAAAGAGTATGTCAATGAAACGCGCTGGCAGGGTACCTCCGCATACAGAGTTTCAAATACGGCCAAGGCAAAATTCAAAATGTTTTTAATTACATGCACAATTTCGTGATACAATATTTACTTTCCAAAACAATTTTCAAGACTATGCACAAATTGTTCACAAATGTTTCAACACTATTAAAATATATATGATTTTCCCACGAGTTTGCAAATTAAAAACCATCAGACAATAAGCCCGGCACAAATTGAAACATTTAATTTTCCTTGGCCTTACCCCACACATTCAGCATTGAGAGCAACACTGAGACAGATAAAATAGTCCATGCATCGGATGTCCTATGATCCGTTGCCTTGATCCATTTAAAATATGATGACAGCAACAAAATGACAATAGAATTCTGGTTTAGGTGACCTTTATTTATTTGTTATATGACAAGTCAGAACTTGGGCTGACTGGTTGAGGAGCCTTTTGAGTCCTCAAATGACGCATCAGACGAACTGATCACATGGTCACTTCTTTTGCCTTGGTAACTGAGTAAAACAATGACACATATATAATAAAGTTACAAGGTAAGGGACATACTTTTTACATAAAAATAGTTGCCTTCCCCCAAATAATAATTTGATGTCTGAAAAAAATCTCAGCAGTGCTACCACAACCCGTCCAAGTCATTAAACTGTTGAAAACTGCTTAAACTGGGAAGGTGGCATGGACAGAAATATCATGATGCTCTTGGATCATACATAGGCAGAAAAACTGTAAGCACCGAAATGAACAAGGGTAACCTCGACTCATTCAGTTTTCAAAGTTCAAACCATGAAAAAGCATAAGTTTACTCAGAAAATACACTTATCAAAATCAAACTTTGCACTGCACTTCTCCTATCTGTATAGAAACTACTCCAAATTGGAAAATAATCCATATATTTGTTTTCAAGTTATAGGTCACATAAATGTTGAGGAAATAATTCCAAGTTCAAAACATGAAACAAATAATATTTGTTCCGAAAATACACATATCAAAATCAACATTTGCACTGCACCTCTTCTATTAGTAGAGAAAGTGTTTCTCACATTTGGAAAGAATTCATGAAGCAGCTCTTAAGTGAAAGGAAGCACAAACATAGAATAAAAAAACCCAAAATCTTCTATGTTCAAAATATGCAAAAAATTCATATTGTTTCATAAAATAAACATATCCAACTCAACCTTTGCACTACATCTCTCCAATTAATATCTCAAGTTAGAGGTCGCACAATGTTGAATTAAAAGAAAAAAACATTCAAAGTTCAAACCATGTAAAAAATCATATTGTTTCATAAAATATACATATCAAAATCCAGATTTGCAATACACACTGCTATTTGTATAAAAAGTGTTCCTTCAATTTGGAAAGAATCCATGAAGTAGTTCTTTAGTAAAAGGTCGCCGATGTTGAATTAAAAAAAAACATTCTCTGTTCAAAACATGTATAAAATCATATTGTTTCATAAAAAATACATCAAAATCAACCTTTCCACTGCACTCACACAAAAAATGTCTTTGGAAGGACGGACAGAGGGATATCCTTGGTATGGCTTTATCAACCCGCCCTTTTAGATTGGGGTATCATTAAATAAGAAACATCTAATTTTATATTAATAAAGATGTTTGTACATCTTTTTGCAGGGCACATCACACATTAACACTTAATCACATCACATATCGCAGAAAATCATTACATAACACAGATCAAAGGGTACATGCCACATATGGCACATGGCACATCTAAAATATACAATTAATCATATATCGCAAAAAATAATTACATGACACAGATCACAGGATGCATGACACATATGGCACATTGCAGAACATAAATGTACAATTAATCACATATCACGAAAAAAACATTTCATGACACATATGGCACATGGCACATCACACATCACACATATGTAATTAATCACTTCGCATATAAAAAACAAAACATAACATGACACAGATCACAGGATACATGACACATATGGCACATGGCACATCATGCATATACAAATAATCACATCACATAAACATTACATGACACAGATCACTGGATACATGGCACATATGGTACATGGCACACCACACATATAAAATTAATCACATTGGATATAAAAAAAAGACATTCCATGATACAGATTACAGGATACATGACACATATGGCACATGACACATAATGCATATACAAATAATCACATTACATAACACAAAAGACATTCCATGACACAGATCACAGGATACATGACACATATGGAACATGGCACACCTCGCATATACAAATAATCACATCACATATCACACAAAAAGCATTACATGACACAGATCACAGGATACATGACACATATGTCACAGGGCACATAACGCATATACAAATAATCACATCACATATCACACAAAAATCATTACATGACACAGATCACAGGATACATGAAACATATGGAACATGGCACATCACACATCACAAATATGCAATTAATCACATCAAAAATCACAAAAGATATTACACGACACAGATCACAGGGTACATGATACATCCCAGAAAGAAGTCAGACGTTGTGTCGTCGGTCAAAACAACGTTGTCCCAACGTTGATAGACAACGTTGACCCAACGTTAGATTACCCCTGTTTTATTCATCAATGGCTCCCAGGCAGCTTGAAATATTTGTACCAATCTGGTTAAAATATCAGGTAACAAGCAGTAAATTCTGCATGCTGAATTTACTCTGAACTGTATCCATGAAAGAGTATGTCAATGAAATGTGCTGTACCTCGGCATACAGAGTTTCAAATACGGCCAAGACAAAATTCAAAATGTTTTTAATTACATGCACAATTTCGTGATATAATATTTACTTTCCAAAACAATTTTCAAGACTATGCGCAAATTGTTCACAAATGTTTCAACACTATTAAAAGATATATGATTTCCCCCCGAGTTTGCAAATTAAAAACCATCAGACAATAAGCCCGCCAAAAATTGAAACTTTTAATTTTTCTTGGCCTTACCCCATACATTCAGCATTGAGAGCAACACTGAGACAGGCAAAATAGTCCATGCATAGGAAGTCCTATGATTCATTGCCTTGATCCCTTACAAATATGATGACAGCAACAACATGACAATAGAATTCTGGTTTAGGTGACCTTTATTTATTTGTTAAATGACAAGTCAGAATTTGTTTTCAATTTATAGGTCACACAAATGTTGAAGAAAATAATTCCAAGTTCAAAACATGAAACAAATAATATTTATTCCGAAAATACACATATCAAAATCAACATTTGCACTGCACCTCTTCTATTAGTAGAGAAAGTGTTTCTCACATTTGGAAAGAATCCATGAAGCAGCTCTTAAGTGAAAGGTAGCACAAACATAGAATAAAAAACCCCAAAACCTTCTATGTTCAAAATATGCAAAAAATTCATATTGTTTCATAAAATAAACATATCCAACTCAACCTTTCCACTACATCTCTCCAATTAATATCTCAAGTTAGCGGTCGCACCATGTTGAATTAAAACAAAAAAACATTCAAAGTTCAAAACATGTAAAAAATCATATTGTTTCGTAAAATATACATATCAAAATCCGCCCTTGGCACTACACCACTGCATATCACAAAAAACATTACATGACACAGATCACTGGACACATGACACATATGGTACATGGCAAATCAAACATCACACATATAAAATTAATCGCATTGCATATATAAAAAAACATTCTATGACACATATCACAGGATACATGACACATATGGTACATGGCACATCACAAATATGCAATTAATCACATCATATATCACAAAAAATAGTACACGACACAGAGCACAGGGTACATGACTCATCCCAGAAAGAAGTCAGACGATGTGCCGTCGGTCAAAACAACGTTGGCCCAACGTTGATAGACAACGTTGGTCCAACACTAGTTTACGCCTTTCTATTCCTCAATATCTCCCAGGCAGCTTGAAATGTTTGTACCAATCTTATTAAAATATCAGGTAACAAGCAGTAAATTCTGCATGCTGAATTCACTCTGAACTCTATCCATGAAAGAGCATGTCAGTGTCTGGCAGGATACCTCGGCATACATAGTTTCAAAAACGGCCAAGACAAAATTCAAAATGTTTTTGATTGCGTGCACAATATCATGATATAATATTTAATGTTCCAAACAATTTTCAGGACTATGTGCAAATTGTTCACAAGTGTTTCAACACTATTAAAAGATATATGACTTTCCCACGAGTTTGCAAATTATTAACCATCAGACAATAAGCCCAGCACATACTGAAACATTTAATTTTTCTTGGCCTAACCCCACAAAATCCCACAAATGGGAAGGTGGCATGGACAGAAATATCATGATGCTCTTGGATCATACATAGGTAGAAAATCGTTTGAGCACCGAAATGAACAAGGGTAACCTCGACTCATTCAGTTTTAAAAAGTTCAAACCATGAAAAAGCATAATTTTCTCAGAAAATACACTTATCAAAATCAAACTTTGCACTGCACTTCTCCTATCTGTATAGAAACTACTCCAAATTGGAAAATAATCCATGTATTTGTTTTCAAGTTATAGGTCACACAAATGTTGAAGAAAATAGTTCCAAGTTCAAAACATGAAACAAATATTATTTATTCCGAAAATACACATATCAAAATCAACATTTGCACTGCACCTCTTCTATTAGTAGAGAAAGTGTTTCTCACATTTGGAAAGAATCCATGAAGCAGCTCTTAAGTGAAAGGGTCCACAAACATAGAATAAAAAAAACCCAAACCTTTTATGTTCAAAATATGCAAAAAAATCATATTGTTTCATAAAATAAACATATCCAACTCAACCTTTGCACTACATCTCCCCAATTAATATCTCAAGTAAGAGGTCGCACAATGTTGAATTAAAAGAAAAAAACATTCTCTGTTCAAAACATGTAAAAAATCATATTGTTTGATAAAATATACATATCACAAGCCACGTTTGCACTACACTTCTCCTATTTGTATAAAAAGTGTTCCTTCAATTTAGAAAGTTTCCATGGAGTAGTTCTTAAGTTAAAGGTCGCACAATGTTGAATTAGAAAAACAACATTCTCAGTTCAAAACATGTATAAAATCATATTGTTTGATAAAATATACATATCAAAATCCACCTTTGCACTACACCACTGCTATTTGTATAAAAAGGGTTCCTTCAATTTGGAAAGAATCCATGGAGAGGTTCTTAAGTTAAAGGTCGCACAATGTTGAATTAGAAAAAAAACATTCTCTGTTCAAAACATGTAAAAAATCATATTGTTTGATAAAATATACATATCAAAATCCACCTTTGTACTACACCACTGCTATTTGTATAAAAGTGTTCCTTCAATTTGGAAAGAATCCGTGGAGTAGTTCTTAAGTTAAAGGTCGCACAATGTTGAATTAGAAAAACAACATTTTCTGTTCAAAACATGTATAAAATCATATTGTTTGATAAAATATACATATCAAAATCAACCTTTCCACTGCACTCACACAAAAAAATGTCTTTGGAAGGACGGACTGAGGGATATCCTTGGTATGGCTTTATCAACCCTCCCTTTTAGAGTGGGGTATCATTAAATAAGAAACATCTAATTTTATATTAATAAAGATGTGTGTACATCTTATAACAGGGCACATTACACATTAACACTTAATCACATCACATATCGCAAAAAATCACTACATTACACAGATCAAAGGGTACATGCCACATATGGCACATGGCACATGGCACATTACAAATATATAATTAATCATATATCGCAAAACAAATTACATGACCCAGATCACAACATGCATGACACATATGGCACATGGCACATGACACATCATAAATGTATAATTAATCACATATCACGAACAAAACATTTCATGACACATATGGCACATGGCACATCACACATCACACATACGCATTTCATCACTTCGCATTTAAAAAAACCAAACATAACATGACACAGATCACAGGATACATGACACATATGACACATGGCACATCATGCATAAACAAATAATCACATATCACAAAAAACATTACATGACACAGATCACTGGACACATGACACATATGGTACAATGGCACATCAAACATCACAAATATAAAATTAATCGCATTGCATATATAAAAAACATTCTATGACACATATCACAGGATAAATGACACATATGGTACATGGCACATCACAAATATGCAATTAATCACATCATATATCACAAAAAATAGTACACGACACAGAGCACAGGGTACATGACTCATCCCAGAAAGAAGTCAGACGATGTGCCGTCGGTCAAAACAACGTTGGCCCAACGTTGATAGACAACGTTGGTCCAACACTAGTTTACGCCTTTCTATTCCTCAATATCTCCCAGGCAGCTTGAAATGTTTGTACCAATCTTATTAAAATATCAGGTAACAAGCAGTAAATTCTGCATGCTGAATTCACTCTGAACTCTATCCATGAAAGAGCATGTCAGTGTCTGGCAGGATACCTCGGCATACATAGTTTCAAATACGGCCAAGACAAAATTCAAAATGTTTTTGATTGCGTGCACAATTTCATGATATAATATTTAATTTTCCAAACAATTTTCAAGATTATGTGCAAATTGTTCACAAGTGTTTCAACACTATTAAAAGATATATGACTTTCCCACGAGTTTGCAAATTAAAAAACCCTCACACAATAAGCCCAGCACATACTGAAACATTTAATTTTTCTTGGCCTAACCCCACACAATCCCACAAATGGGAAGGTTGCATTGACAGAAATATCATGATGCTCTTGGATCAAACATAGGCAGAAAAACTTTGAGCACCGAAATGAACAAGGGTAACCTCGACTCATTCAGTTTAAAAAAGTTCAAACCATGAAAAAGCATAATTTTCTCAAAAAATACACTTATCAAAATCAAATTTTGCACTGCACTTCTCCTATCTGTATAGAAACTACTCCAAATTGGAAAAAAATCCATGTATTTGTTTTCAAGTTAAAGGTCACACAAATGTTGAAGAAAATAGTTCCAAGTTCAAAACATGAAACAAATATTATTTATTCCGAAAATACACATGTCAAAATCAACATTTGCACTGCACCTCTTCTATTAGTAGAGAAAGTGTTTCTCACATTTGGAAAGAATCCATGAAGCAGCTCTTAAGTGAAAGGGTCCACAAACATAGAATAAAAAACCCCAAACCTTTTACGTTCAAAATATGCAAAAAAATCATATTGTTTCATAAAATAAACATATCCAACTCAACCTTTGCACTACATCTCTCCAATTAATATCTCAAGTAAGAGGTCGCACAATGTTGAATTAAAAGAAAAAAACATTCAAAGTTCAAAACATGTAAAAAATCATATTGTTTGATAAAATATACATATCACAAGCCACCTTTGCACTACACTTCTCCTATTTGTATAAAAAGTGTTCCTTCAATTTAGAAAGTTTCCATTGAGTAGTTCTTAAGTTAAAGGTCGCACAATGTTGAATTAGAAAAACAACATTCTCAGTTCAAAACATGTATAAAATCATATTGTTTGATAAAATATGCATATCAAAATCCACCTTTGCACTACACCACTGCTATTTGTATAAAAAGTGTTCCTTCAATTTGGAAAGAATCCATTGAGTAGTTCTTAAGTTAAAGGTCGCACAATGTTGAATTAGAAAAAAAACATTCTCTGTTCAAAACATGTATAAAATCATATTGTTTGATAAAATATACATATCAAAATCAACCTTTCCACTGCACTCACACAAAAAAATGTCTTTGGAAGGACGGACTGAGGGATATCCTTGGTATGGCTTTATCAACCCTCCCTTTTAGAGTGGGGTATCATTAAATAAGAAACATCTAATTTTATATTAATAAAGATGTTTGTACATCTTATAACAGGGCACATCACACATTAACACTTAATCACATCACATATCGCAAAAAATCATTACATTACACAGATCAAAGGGTACATGCCACATATGGCACATGGCACATGGCACATTACAAATATACAATTAATCATATATCGCAAAACAAATTACATGACCCAGATCACAAGATGAATGACACATATGGCACATGGCACATGACACATCATAAATGTATAATTAATCACATATCACGAACAAAACCTTTCATGACACATATGGCACATGGCACATCACACATCACACATATGCTTTTCATCACTTCGCATTTAAAAAAACCAAACATAACATGACACAGATCACATGATACATGACACATATGACACATGGCACATCATGCATATACAAATAATCACATATCACAAAAAAACATTACATGACACAGATCACTGGACACATGACACATATGGTACAATGGCACATCAAACATCACACATATAAAATTAATCGCATTGCATATATAAAAAACATTCTATGACACATATCACAGGATACATGACACATATGGTACATGGCACATCACAAATATGCAATTAATCACATCATATATCACAAAAAATAGTACACGACACAGAGCACAGGGTACATGACTCATCCCAGAAAGAAGTCAGACGATGTGCCGTCGGTCAAAACAACGTTGGCCCAACGTTGATAGACAACGTTGGTCCAACACTAGTTTACGCCTTTCTATTCCTCAATATCTCCCAGGCAGCTTGAAATGTTTGTACCAATCTTATTAAAATATCAGGTAACAAGCAGTAAATTCTGCATGCTGAATTCACTCTGAACTCTATCCATGAAAGAGCATGTCAGTGTCTGGCAGGATACCTCGGCATACATAGTTTCAAAAACGGCCAAGACAAAATTCAAAATGTTTTTGATTGCGTGCACAATATCATGATATAATATTTAATGTTCCAAACAATTTTCAGGACTATGTGCAAATTGTTCACAAGTGTTTCAACACTATTAAAAGATATATGACTTTCCCACGAGTTTGCAAATTATTAAACCATCAGACAATAAGCCCAGCACATACTGAAACATTTAATTTTTCTTGGCCTAACCCCACACAATCCCACAAATGGGAAGGTGGCATGGACAGAAATATCATGATGCTCTTGGATCATACATAGGTAGAAAATCGTTTGAGCACCGAAATGAACAAGGGTAACCTCGACTCATTCAGTTTTAAAAAGTTCAAACCATGAAAAAGCATAATTTTCTCAGAAAATACACTTATCAAAATCAAACTTTGCACTGCACTTCTCCTATCTGTATAGAAACTACTCCAAATTGGAAAAAAATCCATGTATTTGTTTTCAAGTTTAAGGTCACACAAATGTTGAAGAAAATAGTTCCAAGTTCAAAACATGAAACAAATATTATTTATTCCGAAAATACACATGTCAAAATCAACATTTGCACTGCACCTCTTCTATTAGTAGAGAAAGTGTTTCTCACATTTGGAAAGAATCCATGAAGCAGCTCTTAAGTGAAAGGGTCCACAAACATAGAATAAAAAAACCCAAACATTTTATGTTCAAAATATGCAAAAAAGTCATACTGTTTCATAAAATAAACATATCCAACTCAACCTTTGCACTACATCTCTCCAATTAATATCTCAAGTAAGAGGTCGCACAATGTTGAATTAAAAGAAAAAAACATTCAAAGTTCAAAACATGTAAAAAATCATATTGTTTCATAAAATATACATATCACAAGCCACCTTTGCACTACACTTCTCCTATTTGTATAAAAAGTGTTCCTTCAATTTAAAAAGTTTCCATTGAGTAGTTCTTAAGTTAAAGGTCGCACAATGTTGAATAAGAAAAACAACATTCTCAGTTCAAAACATGTATAAAATCATATTGTTTCATAAAATATACATATCAAAATCCACCTTTGCACTACACCACTGCTATTTGTATAAAAAGTGTTCCTTCAATTTGGAAAGAATCCATGGAGTAGTTCTTAAGTTAAAGGTCGCACAATGTTGAATTAGAAAAAAAACATTCTCTGTTCAAAACATGTATAAAATCATATTGTTTGATAAAATATACATATCAAAATCAACCTTTCCACTGCACTCACACAAAAAAATGTCTTTGGAAGGACGGACTGAGGGATATCCTTGGTATGGCTTTATCAACCCTCCCTTTTAGAGTGGGGTATCATTAAATAAGAAACATCTAATTTTATATTAATAAAGATGTTTGTACATCTTATAACAGGGCACATCACACATTAACACTTAATCACATCACATATCGCAAAAAATCATTACATTACACAGATCAAAGGGTACATGCCACATATGGCACATGGCACATGGCACATTACAAATATACAATTAATCATATATCGCAAAACAAATTACATGACCCAGATCACAAGATGAATGACACATATGGCACATGGCACATGGCACATCATAAATGTATACTTAATCACATATCACGAACAAAACATTTCATGACACATATGGCACATGGCACATCACACATCACACATATGCTTTTCATCACTTCGCATTTAAAAAAACCAAACATAACATGACACAGATCACAGGATACATGACACATATGACACATGGCACATCATGCATATACAAATAATCACATATCACAAAAAAACATTACATGACACAGATCACTGGACACATGACACATATGGTACAATGGCACATCAAACATCACACATATAAAATTAATCGCATTGCATATATAAAAAACATTCTATGACACATATCACAGGATACATGACACATATGGTACATGGCACATCACAAATATGCAATTAATCACATCATATATCACAAAAAATAGTACACGACACAGAGCACAGGGTACATGACTCATCCCAGAAAGAAGTCAGACGATGTGCCGTCGGTCAAAACAACGTTGGCCCAACGTTGATAGACAACGTTGGTCCAACACTAGTTTACGCCTTTCTATTCCTCAATATCTCCCAGGCAGCTTGAAATGTTTGTACCAATCTTATTAAAATATCAGGTAACAAGCAGTAAATTCTGCATGCTGAATTCACTCTGAACTCTATCCATGAAAGAGCGTGTCAGTGTCTGGCAGGATACCTCGGCATACATAGTTTCAAAAACGGCCAAGACAAAATTCAAAATGTTTTTGATTGCGTGCACAATATCATGATATAATATTTAATGTTCCAAACAATTTTCAGGACTATGTGCAAATTGTTCACAAGTGTTTCAACACTATTAAAAGATATATGACTTTCCCACGAGTTTGCAAATTATTAAACCATCAGACAATAAGCCCAGCACATACTGAAACATTTAATTTTTCTTGGCCTAACCCAACACAATCCCACAAACGGGAAGGTGGCATTGACAGAAATATCATGATGCTCTTGGATCATACATAGGTAGAAAATCTTTTGAGCACCGAAATGAACAAGGGTAACCTCGACTCATTCAGTTTAAAAAAGTTCAAACCATGAAAAAGCATAATTTTCTCAGAAAATACACTTATCAAAATCAAATTTTGCACTGCACTTCTCCTATCTGTATAGAAACTACTCCAAATTGGAAAATAATCCATGTATTTGTTTTCAAGTTATAGGTCACACAAATGTTGAAGAAAATAGTTCCAAGTTCAAAACATGAAACAAATATTATTTATTCCGAAAATACACATATCAAAATCAACATTTGCACTGCACCTCTTCTATTAGTAGAGAAAGTGTTTCTCACATTTGGAAAGAATCCATGAAGCAGCTCTTAAGTGAAAGGGTCCACAAACATAGAATAAAAAACCCCAAACCTTTTATGTTCAAAATATGCAAAAGATTCATACTGTTTCATAAAATAAACATATCCAACTCAACCTTTGCACTACATCTCCCCAATTAATATCTCAAGTAAGAGGTCGCACAATGTTGAATTAAAAGAAAAAAACATTCAAAGTTCAAAACATGTAAAAAATCATATTGTTTGATAAAATATACATATCACAAGCCACGTTTGCACTACACTTCTCCTATTTGTATAAAAAGTGTTCCTTCAATTTAGAAAGTTTCCATGGAGTAGTTCTTAAGTTAAAGGTCGCACAATGTTGAATTAGAAAAACAACATTCTCAGTTCAAAACATGTATAAAATCATATTGTTTGATAAAATATACATATCAAAATCCACCTTTGCACTACACCACTGCTATTTGTATAAAAAGTGTTCCTTCAATTTGGAAAGAATCCATGGAGTAGTTCTTAAGTTAAAGGTCGCACAATGTTGAATTAGAAAAACAACATTCTCTGTTCAAAACATGTAAAAAATCATATTGTTTGATAAAATATACATATCAAAATCCACCTTTGTACTACACCACTGCTATTTGTATAAAAGTGTTCCTTCAATTTGGAAAGAATCCGTGGAGTAGTTCTTAAGTTAAAGGTCGCACAATGTTGAATTAGAAAAAAAAAATTCTCTGTTCAAAACATGTATAAAATCATATTGTTTGATAAAATATACATATCAAAATCAACCTTTCCACTGCACTCACACAAAAAAATGTCTTTGGAAGGACGGACTGAGGGATATCCTTGGTATGGCTTTATCAACCCTCCCTTTTAGAGTGGGGTATCATTAAATAAGAAACATCTAATTTTATATTAATAAAGATGTTTGTTCATCTTATAACAGGGCACATCACACATTAACACTTAATCACATCACAAATCGCAAAAAATCATTACATTACACAGATCAAAGGGTACATGCCACATATGGCACATGGCACATGGCACATTACAAATATACAATTAATCATATATCGCAAAACAAATTACATGACCCAGATCACAACATGCATGACACATATGGCACATGGCACATGGCACATCATAAATGTATAATTAATCACATATCACGAATAAAACATTTCATGACACATATGGCATATGGCACATCACACATCACACATACGCATTTCATCACTTCGCATTTAAAAAAACAAAACATAACATGACACAGATCACAGGATACATGACACATATGACACATGGCACATCATGCATATACAAATAATCACATATCACAAAAAACATTACATGACACAGATCACTGGACACATGACACATATGGTACAATGGCACATCAAACATCACACATATAAAATTAATCGCATTGCATATATAAAAAACATTCTATGACACATATCACAGGATACATGACACATATAGTACATGGCACATCACAAATATGCAATTAATCACATCATATATCACAAAAAATAGTACACGACACAGAGCACAGGGTACATGACTCATCCCAGAAAGAAGTCAGACGATGTGCCGTCGGTCAAAACAACGTTGGCCCAACGTTGATAGACAACGTTGGTCCAACACTAGTTTACGCCTTTCTATTCCTCAATATCTCCCAGGCAGCTTGAAATGTTTGTACCAATCTTATTAAAATATCAGGTAACAAGCAGTAAATCCTGCATGCTGAATTCACTCTGAACTCTATCCATGAAAGAGCATGTCAGTGTCTGGCAGGGTACCTCGGCATACATAGTTTCAAATAAGGCCAAGACAAAATTCAAAATGTTTTTGATTGCGTGCACAATATCATGATATAATATTTAATGTTCCAAACAATTTTCAGGACTATGTGCAAATTGTTCACAAGTGTTTCAACACTATTAAAAGATATATGACTTTCCCACGAGTTTGCAAATTATAAAACCATCAGACAATAAGCCCAGCACATACTGAAACATTTAATTTTTCTTGGCCTAACCCAACACAATCCCACAAACGGGAAGGTGGCATTGACAGAAATATCATGATGCTCTTGGATCATACATAGGTAGAAAATCTTTTGAGCACCGAAATGAACAAGGGTAACCTCGACTCATTCAGTTTAAAAAAGTTCAAACCATGAAAAAGCATAATTTTCTCAGAAAATACACTTATGAAAATCAAACTTTGCACTGCACTTCTCCTATCTGTATAGAAACTACTCCAAATTGGAAAATAATCCATGTATTTGTTTTCAAGTTATAGGTCACACAAATGTTGAAGAAAATAGTTCCAAGTTCAAAACATGAAACAAATATTATTTATTCCGAAAATACACATATCAAAATCAACATTTGCACTGCACCTCTTCTATTAGTAGAGAAAGTGTTTCTCACATTTGGAAAGAATCCATGAAGCAGCTCTTAAGTGAAAGGGTCCACAAACATAGAATAAAAAAACCCAAACCTTTTATGTTCAAAATATGCAAAAAAGTCATACTGTTTCATAAAATAAACATATCCAACTCAACCTTTGCACTACATCTCCCCAATTAATATCTCAAGTAAGAGGTCGCACAATGTTGAATTAAAAGAAAAAAACATTCAAAGTTCAAAACATGTAAAAAATCATATTGTTTGATAAAATATACATATCACAAGCCACGTTTGCACTACACCACTGCTATTTGTATAAAAAGTGTTCCTTCAATTTAGAAAGTTTCCATGGAGTAGTTCTTAAGTTAAAGGTCGCACAATTTTGAATTAGAAAAAAAAATTCTCTGTTCAAAACATGTATAAAATCATATTGTTTGATAAAATATACATATCAAAATCCACCTTTGCACTACACCACTGCTATTTGTATAAAAAGTGTTCCTTCAATTTGGAAAGAATCCATGGAGTAGTTCTTAAGGTGAAGGTCGCACAATGTTGAATTAGAAAAAAAACATTCTCTGTTCAAAACATGTAAAAAATCATATTGTTTCATAAAATATACATATCAAAATCCACCTTTGCACTACACCACTGCTATTTGTATAAAAGTGTTCCTTCAATTTGGAAAGAATCCATGGAGTAGTTCTTAAGTTAAAGGTCGCACAATGTTGAATTAGAAAAAAAACATTCTCTGTTCAAAACATGTATAAAATCATATTGTTTGATAAAATATACATATCAAAATCAACCTTTCCACTGCACTCACACAAAAAAATGTCTTTGGAAGGACGGACTGAGGGATATCCTTGGTATGGCTTTATCAACCCTCCCTTTTAGAGTTGGGTATCATTAAATAAGAAACATCTAATTTTATATTAATAAAGATGTTTGTACATCTTATAACAGGGCACATCACACATTAACACTTAATCACATCACATATCGCAAAAAATCATTACATTACACAGATCAAAGGGTACATGCCACATATGGCACATGGCACATGGCACATTACAAATATACAATTAATCATATATCGCAAAACAAATTACATGACCCAGATCACAACATGCATGACACATATGGCACATGGCACATGGCACATCATAAATGTATAATTTATCACATATCACGAACAAAACATTTCATGACACATATGGCACATCACACATCACACATCACACATACGCATTTCATCACTTCGCATTTAAAAAAACAAAACATAACATGACACAGATCACATGACACATATGACACATGGCACATCATGCATATACAAATAATCACATATCATAAAAAACATTACATGACACAGATCACTGGACACATGACACATATGGTACAATGGCACATCAAACATCACACATATAAAATTAATCGCATTGCATATATAAAAAACATTCTATGACACATATCACAGGATACATGACACATATGGTACATGGCACATCACAAATATGCAATTAATCACATCATATATCACAAAAAATAGTACACGACACAGAGCACAGGGTACATGACTCATCCCAGAAAGAAGTCAGACGATGTGCCGTCGGTCAAAACAACGTTGGCCCAACGTTGATAGACAACGTTGGTCCAACACTAGTTTACGCCTTTCTATTCCTCAATATCTCCCAGGCAGCTTGAAATGTTTGTACCAATCTTATTAAAATATCAGGTAACAAGCAGTAAATTCTGCATGCTGAATTCACTCTGAACTCTATCCATGAAAGAGCATGTCAGTGTCTGGCAGGATACCTCGGCATACATAGTTTCAAAAACGGCCAAGACAAAATTCAAAATGTTTTTGATTGCGTGCACAATATCATGATATAATATTTAATGTTCCAAACAATTTTCAGGACTATGTGCAAATTGTTCACAAGTGTTTCAACACTATTAAAAGATATATGACTTTCCCACGAGTTTGCAAATTATTAAACCATCAGACAATAAGCCCAGCACATACTGAAACATTTAATTTTTCTTGGCCTAACCCCACACAATCCCACAAATGGGAAGGTGGCATGGACAGAAATATCATGATGCTCTTGGATCATACATAGGTAGAAAATCTTTTGAGCACCGAAATGAACAAGGGTAACCTCGACTCATTCAGTTTTAAAAAGTTCAAACCATGAAAAAGCATAATTTTCTCAGAAAATACACTTATCAAAATCAAACTTTGCACTGCACTTCTCCTATCTGTATAGAAACTACTCCAAATTGGAAAAAAATCCATGTATTTGTTTTCAAGTTTAAGGTCACACAAATGTTGAAGAAAATAGTTCCAAGTTCAAAACATGAAACAAATATTATTTATTCCGAAAATACACATGTCAAAATCAACATTTGCACTGCACCTCTTCTATTAGTAGAGAAAGTGTTTCTCACATTTGGAAAGAATCCATGAAGCAGCTCTTAAGTGAAAGGGTCCACAAACATAGAATAAAAAAACCCAAACATTTTATGTTCAAAATATGCAAAAAAGTCATACTGTTTCATAAAATAAACATATCCAACTCAACCTTTGCACTACATCTCTCCAATTAATATCTCAAGTAAGAGGTCGCACAATGTTGAATTAAAAGAAAAAAACATTCAAAGTTCAAAACATGTAAAAAATCATATTGTTTCATAAAATATACATATCACAAGCCACGTTTGCACTACACTTCTCCTATTTGTATAAAAAGTGTTCCTTCAATTTAAAAAGTTTCCATTGAGTAGTTCTTAAGTTAAAGGTCGCACAATGTTGAATAAGAAAAACAACATTCTCAGTTCAAAACATGTATAAAATCATATTGTTTCATAAAATATACATATCAAAATCCACCTTTGCACTACACCACTGCTATTTGTATAAAAAGTGTTCCTTCAATTTGGAAAGAATCCATGGAGTAGTTCTTAAGTTAAAGGTCGCACAATGTTGAATTAGAAAAAAAACATTCTCTGTTCAAAACATGTATAAAATCATATTGTTTGATAAAATATACATATCAAAATCAACCTTTCCACTGCACTCACACAAAAAAATGTCTTTGGAAGGACGGACTGAGGGATATCCTTGGTATGGCTTTATCAACCCTCCCTTTTAGAGTGGGGTATCATTAAATAAGAAACATCTAATTTTATATTAATAAAGATGTTTGTACATCTTATAACAGGGCACATCACACATTAACACTTAATCACATCACATATCGCAAAAAATCATTACATTACACAGATCAAAGGGTACATGCCACATATGGCACATGGCACATGGCACATTACAAATATACAATTAATCATATATCGCAAAACAAATTACATGACCCAGATCACAAGATGAATGACACATATGGCACATGGCACATGGCACATCATAAATGTATACTTAATCACATATCACGAACAAAACATTTCATGACACATATGGCACATGGCACATCACACATCACACATATGCTTTTCATCACTTCGCATTTAAAAAAACCAAACATAACATGACACAGATCACAGGATACATGACACATATGACACATGGCACATCATGCATATACAAATAATCACATATCACAAAAAAACATTACATGACACAGATCACTGGACACATGACACATATGGTACAATGGCACATCAAACATCACACATATAAAATTAATCGCATTGCATATATAAAAAACATTCTATGACACATATCACAGGATACATGACACATATGGTACATGGCACATCACAAATATGCAATTAATCACATCATATATCACAAAAAATAGTACACGACACAGAGCACAGGGTACATGACTCATCCCAGAAAGAAGTCAGACGATGTGCCGTCGGTCAAAACAACGTTGGCCCAACGTTGATAGACAACGTTGGTCCAACACTAGTTTACGCCTTTCTATTCCTCAATATCTCCCAGGCAGCTTGAAATGTTTGTACCAATCTTATTAAAATATCAGGTAACAAGCAGTAAATTCTGCATGCTGAATTCACTCTGAACTCTATCCATGAAAGAGCATGTCAGTGTCTGGCAGGATACCTCGGCATACATAGTTTCAAAAACGGCCAAGACAAAATTCAAAATGTTTTTGATTGCGTGCACAATATCATGATATAATATTTAATGTTCCAAACAATTTTCAGGACTATGTGCAAATTGTTCACAAGTGTTTCAACACTATTAAAAGATATATGACTTTCCCACGAGTTTGCAAATTATTAAACCATCAGACAATAAGCCCAGCACATACTGAAACATTTAATTTTTCTTGGCCTAACCCAACACAATCCCACAAACGGGAAGGTGGCATTGACAGAAATATCATGATGCTCTTGGATCATACATAGGTAGAAAATCTTTTGAGCACCGAAATGAACAAGGGTAACCTCGACTCATTCAGTTTAAAAAAGTTCAAACCATGAAAAAGCATAATTTTCTCAGAAAATACACTTATCAAAATCAAATTTTGCACTGCACTTCTCCTATCTGTATAGAAACTACTCCAAATTGGAAAATAATCCATGTATTTGTTTTCAAGTTATAGGTCACACAAATGTTGAAGAAAATAGTTCCAAGTTCAAAACATGAAACAAATATTATTTATTCCGAAAATACACATATCAAAATCAACATTTGCACTGCACCTCTTCTATTAGTAGAGAAAGTGTTTCTCACATTTGGAAAGAATCCATGAAGCAGCTCTTAAGTGAAAGGGTCCACAAACATAGAATAAAAAACCCCAAACCTTTTATGTTCAAAATATGCAAAAGATTCATACTGTTTCATAAAATAAACATATCCAACTCAACCTTTGCACTACATCTCCCCAATTAATATCTCAAGTAAGAGGTCGCACAATGTTGAATTAAAAGAAAAAAACATTCAAAGTTCAAAACATGTAAAAAATCATATTGTTTGATAAAATATACATATCACAAGCCACGTTTGCACTACACTTCTCCTATTTGTATAAAAAGTGTTCCTTCAATTTAGAAAGTTTCCATGGAGTAGTTCTTAAGTTAAAGGTCGCACAATGTTGAATTAGAAAAACAACATTCTCAGTTCAAAACATGTATAAAATCATATTGTTTGATAAAATATACATATCAAAATCAACCTTTGCACTACACCACTGCTATTTGTATAAAAAGTGTTCCTTCAATTTGGAAAGAATCCATGGAGTAGTTCTTAAGTTAAAGGTCGCACAATGTTGAATTAGAAAAACAACATTCTCTGTTCAAAACATGTAAAAAATCATATTGTTTGATAAAATATACATATCAAAATCCACCTTTGTACTACACCACTGCTATTTGTATAAAAGTGTTCCTTCAATTTGGAAAGAATCCGTGGAGTAGTTCTTAAGTTAAAGGTCGCACAATGTTGAATTAGAAAAACAACATTCTCTGTTCAAAACATGTAAAAAATCATATTGTTTGATAAAATATACATATCAAAATCAACCTTTCCACTGCACTCACACAAAAAAATGTCTTTGGAAGGACGGACTGAGGGATATCCTTGGTATGGCTTTATCAACCCTCCCTTTTAGAGTGGGGTATCATTAAATAAGAAACATCTAATTTTATATTAATAAAGATGTTTGTTCATCTTATAACAGGGCACATCACACATTAACACTTAATCACATCACAAATCGCAAAAAATCATTACATTACACAGATCAAAGGGTACATGCCACATATGGCACATGGCACATGGCACATTACAAATATACAATTAATCATATATCGCAAAACAAATTACATGACCCAGATCACAACATGCATGACACATATGGCACATGGCACATGGCACATCATAAATGTATAATTAATCACATATCACGAATAAAACATTTCATGACACATATGGCATATGGCACATCACACATCACACATACGCATTTCATCACTTCGCATTTAAAAAAACAAAACATAACATGACACAGATCACAGGATACATGACACATATGACACATGGCACATCATGCATATACAAATAATCACATATCACAAAAAACATTACATGACACAGATCACTGGACACATGACACATATGGTACAATGGCACATCAAACATCACACATATAAAATTAATCGCATTGCATATATAAAAAACATTCTATGACACATATCACAGGATACATGACACATATAGTACATGGCACATCACAAATATGCAATTAATCACATCATATATCACAAAAAATAGTACACGACACAGAGCACAGGGTACATGACTCATCCCAGAAAGAAGTCAGACGATGTGCCGTCGGTCAAAACAACGTTGGCCCAACGTTGATAGACAACGTTGGTCCAACACTAGTTTACGCCTTTCTATTCCTCAATATCTCCCAGGCAGCTTGAAATGTTTGTACCAATCTTATTAAAATATCAGGTAACAAGCAGTAAATCCTGCATGCTGAATTCACTCTGAACTCTATCCATGAAAGAGCATGTCAGTGTCTGGCAGGGTACCTCGGCATACATAGTTTCAAATAAGGCCAAGACAAAATTCAAAATGTTTTTGATTGCGTGCACAATATCATGATATAATATTTAATGTTCCAAACAATTTTCAGGACTATGTGCAAATTGTTCACAAGTGTTTCAACACTATTAAAAGATATATGACTTTCCCACGAGTTTGCAAATTATAAAACCATCAGACAATAAGCCCAGCACATACTGAAACATTTAATTTTTCTTGGCCTAACCCAACACAATCCCACAAACGGGAAGGTGGCATTGACAGAAATATCATGATGCTCTTGGATCATACATAGGTAGAAAATCTTTTGAGCACCGAAATGAACAAGGGTAACCTCGACTCATTCAGTTTAAAAAAGTTCAAACCATGAAAAAGCATAATTTTCTCAGAAAATACACTTATGAAAATCAAACTTTGCACTGCACTTCTCCTATCTGTATAGAAACTACTCCAAATTGGAAAATAATCCATGTATTTGTTTTCAAGTTATAGGTCACACAAATGTTGAAGAAAATAGTTCCAAGTTCAAAACATGAAACAAATATTATTTATTCCGAAAATACACATATCAAAATCAACATTTGCACTGCACCTCTTCTATTAGTAGAGAAAGTGTTTCTCACATTTGGAAAGAATCCATGAAGCAGCTCTTAAGTGAAAGGGTCCACAAACATAGAATAAAAAACCCCAAACCTTTTATGTTCAAAATATGCAAAAAAGTCATACTGTTTCATAAAATAAACATATCCAACTCAACCTTTGCACTACATCTCCCCAATTAATATCTCAAGTAAGAGGTCGCACAATGTTGAATTAAAAGAAAAAAACATTCAAAGTTCAAAACATGTAAAAAATCATATTGTTTGATAAAATATACATATCACAAGCCACCTTTGCACTACACCACTGCTATTTGTATAAAAAGTGTTCCTTCAATTTAGAAAGTTTCCATTGAGTAGTTCTTAAGTTAAAGGTCGCACAATTTTGAATTAGAAAAAAAATTTCTCTGTTCAAAACATGTATAAAATCATATTGTTTGATAAAATATACATATCAAAATCCACCTTTGCACTACACCACTGCTATTTGTATAAAAAGTGTTCATTCAATTTGGAAAGAATCCATGGAGCAGTTCTTAAGTTAAAGGTCGCACAATGTTGAATTAGAAAAAAACATTCTCTGTTCAAAACATGTAAAAAATCATATTGTTTGATAAAATATACATATCAAAACCCACCTTTGCACTACACCACTGCTATTTGTATAAAAGTGTTCCTTCAATTTGGAAAGAATCCATGGAGTAGTTCTTAAGTTAAAGGTCGCACAATGTTGAATTAGAAAAAAAACATTCTCTGTTCAAAACATGTATAAAATCATATTGTTTGATAAAATATACATATCAAAATCAACCTTTCCACTGCACTCACACACAAAAATGTCTTTGGAAGGACGGACAGAGGGATATCCTTGGTATGGCTTTATCAACCCTCCCTTTTAGAGTGGGGTATCATTAAATAAGAAACATCTAATTTTATATTAATAAAGATGATTGTACATCTTATAACAGGGCACATCACACATTAACACTTAATCACATCACATATCGCAAAAAATCATTACATTACACAGATCAAAGGGTACATGCCACATATCGCACATGGCACATGGCACATTACAAATATACAATTAATCATATATCGCAAAACAAATTACATGACCCAGATCACAACATGCATGACACATATGGCACATGGCACATGGCACATCATAAATGTATAATTAATCACATATCACGAACAAAACATTTCATGACACATATGGCACATCACACATCACACATCACACATACGCATTTCATCACTTCGCATTTAAAAAAACAAAACATAACATGACACAGATCACATGATACATGACACATATGACACATGGCACATCATGCATATACAAATAATCACATATCATAAAAAACATTACATGACACAGATCACTGGACACATGACACATATGGTACAATGGCACATCAAACATCACACATATAAAATTAATCGCATTGCATATATAAAAAACATTCTATGACACATATCACAGGATACATGACACATATGGTACATGGCACATCACAAATATGCAATTAATCACATCATATATCACAAAAAATAGTACACGACACAGAGCACAGGGTACATGACTCATCCCAGAAAGAAGTCAGACGATGTGCCGTCGGTCAAAACAACGTTGGTCCAACACTAGTTTACGCCTTTCTATTCCTCAATATCTCCCAGGCAGCTTGAAATGTTTGTACCAATCTTATTAAAATATCAGGTAACAAGCAGTAAATCCTGCATGCTGAATTCACTCTGAACTCTATCCATGAAAGAGCATGTCAGTGTCTGGCAAGGTACCTCGGCATACATAGTTTCAAATAAGGCCAAGACAAAATTCAAAATGTTTTTGATTGCGTGCACAATTTCATGATATAATATTTAATTTTCCAAACAATTTTCAGGACTATGTGCAAATTGTTCACAAGTGTTTCAACACTATTAAAAAATATATGACTTTCCCACAAGTTTGCAAATTATTAAACCATCAGACAATAAGCCCAGCACATACTGAAACATTTAATTTTTCTTGGCCTAACCCCACACAATCCCACAAATGGGGAGGTGGCATGGACAGAAATATCATGATGCTCTTGGATCATACATAGGCAGAAAATCTTTGAGCACCGAAATGAACAAGGGTAACCTCGACTCATTCAGTTTAAAAAAGTTCAATCCATGAAAAAGCATAATTTTCTCAGAAAATACACTTATCAAAATCAAACTTTGCACTGCACTTCTCCTACCTGAATAGAAACTACTCCAAATTGGAAAATAATCCATGTATTTGTTTTCAAGTTATAGGTCACACAAATGTTGAAGAAAATAATTCCAAGTTCAAAACATGAAACAAATAATATTTATTCCGAAAATACACATATCAAAATCAACATTTGCACTGCACCTCTTCTATTAGTAGAGAACGTGTTTCTCACATTTGGAAAGAATCCATGAAGCAGCTCTTAAGTGAAAGGTAGCACAAACATAGAATAAAAAAACCCAAAACCTTCTATGTTCAAAATATGCAAAAGATTCATATTGTTTCATAAAATAAACATATCCAACTCAACCTTTGCACTACATCTCTCCAATTAATATCTCAAGTTAGAGGTTGCACAATGTTAAATTAAAAGAAAAAAACATTCAAAGTTCAAAACATGTATAAAATCATATTGTTTGATAAAATATACATATCAAAATCAACCTTTGCACTACACCACTGCTATTTGTATAAAAAGTGTTCATTCAATTTGGAAAGAATCCATTGAGTAGTTCTTAAGTTAAAGGTCGCACCATGTTGAATTAGAAAAAAAACATTCTCTGTTCAAAACATGTAAAAAATCATATTGTTTCATAAAATATACATATCAAAATCCACCTTTGCACTACACCACTGCTATTTGTATAAAAGTGTTCCTTCAATTTGGAAAGAATCCGTGGAGTAGTTCTTAAGTTAAAGGTCGCACAATGTTGAATTAGAAAAAAAAAAATTCTCTGTTCAAAACATGTATAAAATCATATTGTTTGATAAAATATACATATCAAAATCAACCTTTCCACTGCACTCACACAAAAAAATGTCTTTGGAAGGACGGACAGAGGGATATCCTTGGTATGGCTTTATCAACCCTCCCTTTTAGAGTGGGGTATCATTAAATAAGAAACATCTAATTTTATATTAATAAAGATGTTTGTACATCTTATAACAGGGCACATCACACATTAACACTTAATCACATCACATATCGCAAAAAATCATTACATTACACAGATCAAAGGGTACATGCCACATATGGCACATGGCACATGGCACATTACAAATATACAATTAATCATATATCGCAAAACAAATTACATGACCCAGATCACAACATGCATGACACATATGGCACATGGCACATGGCACATCATAAATGTATAATTAATCACATATCACGAACAAAACATTTCATGACACATATGGCACATCACACATCACACATCACACATACGCATTTCATCACTTCGCATTTAAAAAAACAAAACATAACATGACACAGATCACATGATACATGACACATATGACACATGGCACATCATGCATATACAAATAATCACATATCATAAAAAACATTACATGACACAGATCACTGGACACATGACACATATGGTACAATGGCACATCAAACATCACACATATAAAATTAATCGCATTGCATATATAAAAAACATTCTATGACACATATCACAGGATACATGACACATATGGTACATGGCACATCACAAATATGCAATTAATCACATCATATATCACAAAAAATAGTACACGACACAGAGCACAGGGTACATGACTCATCCCAGAAAGAAGTCAGACGATGTGCCGTCGGTCAAAACAACGTTGGTCCAACACTAGTTTACGCCTTTCTATTCCTCAATATCTCCCAGGCAGCTTGAAATGTTTGTACCAATCTTATTAAAATATCAGGTAACAAGCAGTAAATCCTGCATGCTGAATTCACTCTGAACTCTATCCATGAAAGAGCATGTCAGTGTCTGGCAGGGTACCTCGGCATACATAGTTTCAAAAACGGCCAAGACAAAATTCAAAATGTTTTTGATTGCGTGCACAATTTCATGATATAATATTTAATTTTCCAAACAATTTTCAGGACTATGTGCAAATTGTTCACAAGTGTTTCAACACTATTAAAAAATATATGACTTTCCCACGAGTTTGCAAATTATTAAACCATCAGACAATAAGCCCAGCACATACTGAAACATTTAATTTTTCTTGGCCTAACCCCACACAATCCCACAAATGGGGAGGTGGCATGGACAGAAATATCATGATGCTCTTGGATCATACATAGGCAGAAAATCTTTGAGCACCGAAATGAACAAGGGTAACCTCGACTCATTCAGTTTAAAAAAGTTCAATCCATGAAAAAGCATAATTTTCTCAGAAAATACACTTATCAAAATCAAACTTTGCACTGCACTTCTCCTACCTGAATAGAAACTACTCCAAATTGGAAAATAATCCATGTATTTGTTTTCAAGTTATAGGTCACACAAATGTTGAAGAAAATAATTCCAAGTTCAAAACTTGAAACAAATAATATTTATTCCGAAAATACACATATCAAAATCAACATTTGCACTGCACCTCTTCTATTAGTAGAGAACGTGTTTCTCACATTTGGAAAGAATCCATGAAGCAGCTCTTAAGTAAAAGGTAGCACAAACATAGAATAAAAAAAACCAAAACCTTCTATGTTCAAAATATGCAAAAGATTCATATTGTTTCATAAAATAAACATATCCAACTCAACCTTTGCACTACATCTCTCCAATTAATATCTCAAGTTAGAGGTTGCACAATGTTAAATTAAAAGAAAAAAACATTCAAAGTTCAAAACATGTAAAAAACCATATTGTTTAAAAAAATATACATATCACAAGCCACCTTTGCACTACACCACTGCTATTTGTATAAAAAGTGTTCCTTCAATTTAGAAAGTTTCCATGGAGTAGTTCTTAAGTTAAAGGTCGCACAATGTTGAATTAGAAAAAAAACATTCTCTGTTCAAAACATGTATAAAATCATATTGTTTGATAAAATATACATATCAAAATCAACCTTTGCACTACACCACTGCTATTTGTATAAAAAGTGTTCCTTCAATTTGGAAAGAATCCATGGAGCAGTTCTTAAGTTAAAGGTCGCACAATGTTGAATTAGAAAAAAAACATTCTCTGTTCAAAACATGTAAAAAATCATATTGTTTGATAAAATATACATATCAAAACCCACCTTTGCACTACACCACTGCTATTTGTATAAAAGTGTTCCTTCAATTTGGAAAGAATCCATGGAGTAGTTCTTAAGTTAAAGGTCGCACAATGTTGAATTAGAAAAAAACCATTCTCTGTTCAAAACATGTATAAAATCATATTGTTTGATAAAATATACATATGAAAATCCACCTTTGCACTACACCACTGCTATTTGTATAAAAAGTGTTCCTTCAATTTGGAAAGAATCCATGGAGCAGTTCTTAAGTTAAAGGTCGCACAATGTTGAATTAGAAAAAAAAAATTCTCTGTTGAAAACATGTAAAAAATCATATTGTTTGATAAAATATACATATGAAAATCCACCTTTGCACTACACCACTGCTATTTGTATAAAAGTGTTCCTTCAATTTGGAAAGAATCCATGGAGTAGTTCTTAAGTTAAAGGTCGCACAATGTTGAATTAGAAAAAAAACATTCTCTGTTCAAAACATGTATAAAATCATATTGTTTGATAAAATAGACATATCAAAATCAACCTTTCCACTGCACTCACACACAAAAATGTCTTTGGAAGGACGGACAGAGGGATATCCTTGGTATGGCTTTATCAACCCTCCCTTTTAGAGTGGGGTATCATTAAATAAGAAACATCTAATTTTATATTAATAGAGATGTTTGTACATCTTATAACAGGGCACATCACACATTAACACTTAATCACATCACATATCGCAAAAAATCATTACATTACACAGATCAAAGGGTACATGCCACATATCGCACATGGCACATGGCACATTACAAATATACAATTAATCATATATCGCAAAACAAATTACATGACCCAGATCACAACATGCATGACACATATGGCACATGGCACATGGCACATCATAAATGTATAATTAATCACATATCACGAACAAAACATTTCATGACACATATCGCACATGGCACATCACACATACGCATTTCATCACTTCGCATTTAAAAAAACAAAACATAACATGACACAGATCACATGACACATGGCACATCATGCATATACAAATAATCACATATCACAAAAAACATTACATGACACAGATCACTGGACACATGACACATATGGTACAATGGCACATCAAACGTCACACATATAAAATTAATCGCATTGCATATATAAAAAACATTCTATGACACATATCACAGGATACATGACACATATGGTACATGGCACATCACAAATATGCAATTAATCACATCATATATCACAAAAAATAGTACACGACACAGAGCACAGGGTACATGACTCATCCCAGAAAGAAGTCAGACGATGTGCCGTCGGTCAAAACAACGTTGGCCCAACGTTGATAGACAACGTTGGTCCAACACTAGTTTACGCCTTTCTATTCCTCAATATCTCCCAGGCAGCTTGAAATGTTTGTACCAATCTTATTAAAATATCAGGTAACAAGCAGTAAATCCTGCATGCTGAATTCACTCTGAACTCTATCCATGAAAGAGCATGTCAGTGTCTGGCAGGGTACCTTGGCATACATAGTTTCAAATAAGGCCAAGACAAAATTCAAAATGTTTTTGATTGCGTGCACAATTTCATGATATAATATTTAATTTTCCAAACAATTTTCAGGACTATGTGCAAATTGTTCACAAGTGTTTCAACACTATTAAAAAATATATGACTTTCCCACAAGTTTGCAAATTATTAAACCATCAGACAATAAGCCCAGCACATACTGAAACATTTAATTTTTCTTGGCCTAACCCCACACAATCCCACAAATGGGGAGGTGGCATGGACAGAAATATCATGATGCTCTTGGATCATACATAGGCAGAAAATCTTTGAGCACCGAAATGAACAAGGGTAACCTCGACTCATTCAGTTTAAAAAAGTTCAATCCATGAAAAAGCATAATTTTCTCAGAAAATACACTTATCAAAATCAAACTTTGCACTGCACTTCTCCTACCTGAATAGAAACTACTCCAAATTGGAAAATAATCCATGTATTTGTTTTCAAGTTATAGGTCACACAAATGTTGAAGAAAATAATTCCAAGTTCAAAACATGAAACAAATAATATTTATTCCGAAAATACACATATGAAAATCAACATTTGCACTGCACCCCTCCATTAGTAGAGAAAGTGTTTCTCACATTTGGAAAGAATCCATGAAGCAGCTCTTAAGTGAAAGGTAGCACAAACATAGAATAAAAAAACCCAAAACCTTCTATGTTCAAAATATGCAAAAGATTCATATTGTTTCATAAAATAAACATATCCAACTCAACCTTTGCACTACATCTCTCCAATTAATATCTCAAGTTAGAGGTCGCACAATTTTAAATTAAAAGAAAAAAACATTCAAAGTTCAAAACATGTAAAAAATCATATTGTTTAAAAAAATATACATATCACAAGCCACCTTTGCACTACACCACTGCTATTTGTATAAAAGTGTTCCTTCAATTTGGAAAGTTTCCATTGAGTAGTTCTTAAGTTAAAGGTCGCACAATGTTGAATTAGAAAAAAAACATTCTCTGTTCAAAACATGTATAAAATCATATTGTTTGATAAAATATACATATCAAAATCCACCTTTGCACTACACCACTGCTATTTGTATAAAAAGTGTTCCTTCAATTTGGAAAGAATCCATGGAGCAGTTCTTAAGTTAAAGGTCGCACAATGTTGAATTAGAAAAAAAACATTCTCTGTTCAAAACATGTAAAAAATCATATTGTTTGATAAAATATACATATCAAAACCCACCTTTGCACTACACCACTGCTATTTGTATAAAAAGTGTTCCTTCAATTTGGAAAGAATCCATTGAGTAGTTCTTAAGTTAAAGGTCGCACAATGTTGAATTAGAAAAAAAGCATTCTCTGTTCAAAACATGTAAAAAATCATAATGTTTCATAAAATATACATATCAAAATCCACCTTTGCACTACACCACTGCTATTTGTATAAAAGTGTTCCTTCAATTTGGAAAGAATCCATGGAGTAGTTCTTAAGTTAAAGGTCGCACAATGTTGAATTAGAAAAAAAACATTCTCTGTTCAAAACATGTATAAAATCATATTGTTTGATAAAATAGACATATCAAAATCAACCTTTCCACTGCACTCACACAAAAAAATGTCTTTGGAAGGACGGACAGAGGGATATCCTTGGTATGGCTTTATCAACCCTCCCTTTTAGAGTGGGGTATCATTAAATAAGAAACATCTAATTTTATATTAATAGAGATGTTTGTACATCTTATAACAGGGCACATCACACATTAACACTTAATCACATCACATATCGCAAAAAATCATTACATTACACAGATCAAAGGGTACATGCCACATATGGCACATGGCACATGGCACATTACAAATATACAATTAATCATATATCGCAAAACAAATTACATGACCCAGATCACAACATGCATGACACATATGGCACATGGCACATGGCACATCATAAATGTATAATTAATCACATATCACGAACAAAACATTTCATGACACATATGGCACATCACACATCACACATCACACATACGCAATTCATCACTTCGCATTTAAAAAAACAAAACATAACATGACACAGATCACATGATACATAACACATATGACACATGGCACATCATGCATATACAAATAATCACATATCATAAAAAACATTTCATGACACAGATCACTGGACACATGACACATATGGTACAATGGCACATCAAACATCACACATATAATATTAATAGCATTGCATATATAAAAAAACATTCTATGACACATATCACAGGATACATGACACATATGGTACATGGCACATCACAAATATGCAATTAATCACATCATATATCACAAAAAATAGTACACAACACAGAGCACAGGGTTCATGACTCATCCCAGAAAGAAGTCAGACGATGTGCCGTCGGTCAAAACAACGTTCGCCCAACGTTGATAGACAAAATTGGTCCAACACTAGTTTACGCCTTTCTATTCCTCAATATCTCCCAGGCAGCTTGAAATGTTTGTACCAATCTTATTAAAATATCAGGTAACAAGCAGTAAATCCTGCATGCTGAATTCACTCTGAACTCTATCCATGAAAGAGCATGTCAGTGTCTGGCAGGGTACCTCGGCATACATAGTTTCAAATAAGGCCAAGACAAAATTCAAAATTTTTTGATTGCTTGCACAATTTCATGATATAATATTTAATTTTCCAAACAATTTTAGGGACTATGTGCAAATTGTTCACAAGTGTTTCAACACTATTAAAAAATATATGACTTTCCCACGAGTTTGCAAATTATTAAACCATCAGACAATAAGCCCAGCACATACTGAAACATTTAATTTTTCTTGGCCTAACCCCACACAATCCCACAAATGGGGAGGTGGCATGGACAGAAATATCATGATGCTCTTGGATCATACATAGGCAGAAAATCTTTGAGCACCGAAATGAACAAGGGTAACCTCGACTCATTCAGTTTAAAAAAGTTCAATCCATGAAAAAGCATAATCTTCTCAGAAAATTCACTTATCAAAATCAAACTTTGCACTGCACTTCTCCTACCTGAATAGAAACTACTCCAAATTTGAAAATAATCCATGTATTTGTTTTCAAGTTATAGGTCACACAAATGTTGAAGAAAATAATTCCAAGTTCAAAACATGAAACAAATAATATTTATTCCGAAAATACACATATCAAAATCAACATTTGCACTGCACCTCTTCTATTAGTAGGGAACGTGTTTCTCACATTTGGAAAGAATCCATGAAGCAGCTCTTAAGTGAAAGGTAGCACAAACATAGAATAAAAAAACCCAAAACCTTCTATGTTCACAATATGCAAAAGATTCATATTGTTTCATAAAATAAACATATCCAACTCAACCTTTGCACTACATCTCTCCAATTAATATCTCAAGTTAGAGGTCGCACAATGTTAAATTAAAAGAAAAAAACATTCAAAGTTCAAAACATGTAAAAAATTATATTGTTTAAAAAAATATACATATCACAAGCCACCTTTGCACTACACCACTGCTATTTGTATAAAAAGTGTTCCTTCAATTTAGAAAGTTTCCATGGAGTAGTTCTTAAGTTAAAGGTCGCACAATGTTAAAATTAGAAAAAAAACATTCTCTGTTCAAAACATGTATAAAATCATATTGTTTGATAAAATATACATATCAAAATCAACCTTTGCACTACACCACTGCTATTTGTATAAAAAGTGTTCCTTCAATTTGGAAAGAATCCATGGAGCAGTTCTTAAGTTAAAGGTCGCACAATGTTGAATTAGAAAAAAAACATTCTCTGTTCAAAACATGTAAAAAATCATATTGTTTGATAAAATATACATATCAAAACCCACCTTTGCACTACACCACTGCTATTTGTATAAAAGTGTTCCTTCAATTTGGAAAGAATCCATGGGGTAGTTCTTAAGTTAAAGGTCGCACAATGTTGAATTAGAAAAAAAACATTCTCTGTTCAAAACATGTATAAAATCATATTGTTTGATAAAATATACATATCAAAATCAACCTTTCCACTGCACTCACACACAATATGTCTTTGGAAGGACGGACAGAGGGATATCCTTGGTATGGCTTTATCAACCCTCCCTTTTAGAGTGGGGTATCATTAAATAAGAAACATCTAAGTTTATATTAATAAAGATGTTTGTACATCTTATAACAGGGCACATCACACATTAACACTTAATCACATCACATATCGCAAAAAATCATTAGATAACACAGATCAAAGGGTACATGCCACATATGGCACATGGCACATTACAAATATACAATTAATCATACATCGGAAAAAAATGACATGACAGAGATCACAAGATGCATGACACATATGGCACATGGCACATCATAAATGTATAATTAATCACATATCACGAACAAAACATTTCATGACACATATTAATTATTAAACCATCAGAAAATAAGCCCAGCACATATTGAAACATTTAATTATTCTTGGCCTAACCCCACACAATCCCACAAATGGGGAGGTGGCATGGACAGAAATATCATGATGCTCTTGGATCATACATAGGCAGAAAATCTTTGAACACCGAAATGAACAAGGGTAACCTCGACTCATTCAGTTTAAAAAAGTTCAAACCATGAAAAGCATAATTTTCTCAGAAAATACACTTATCAAAATCAAACTTTGCACTGCACTTCTCCTACCTGAATAGAAACTACTCCAAATTGGAAAATAATCAATGTATTTGTTTCAAGTTATAGGTCACACAAATGTTGAAGAAAATAATTCCAAGTTCAAAACATGAAACAAATAATATTTATTCCGAAAATACACATATCAAAATCAACATTTGCACTGCACCTCTTCTATTAGTAGAGAACGTGTTTCTCACATTTGGAAAGAATTCATGAAGCAGCTCTTAAGTGAAAGGTAGCACAAACATAGAATAAAAAAACCCAAATCGTCTATGTTCAAAATATGCAAAAAATTCATATTGTTTCATAAAATAAACATATCCAACTCAACCTTTCCACTACATCTCTCCAATTAATATCTCAAGTTAGAGGTCGGACAATGTTGAATTAAAAGAAAAAAACATTCAAAGTTCAAAACATGTAAAAAATCATATTGATAAAAAAAATATACATATCACAAGCCACCTTTGCACTACAACTCTCCCATTGGTATAAAAAGTGTTCCTTCAATTTGGAAAGATTCCATTGAGTAGTTCTTAAGTTAAAGATCGCCGATGTTGAATTGAAAACACAAACATTTTCTGTTAAAAACATGTATAAAATCATATTGTTTCATAAAATATACATATCAAAGTCAACCTTTCCACTGCACTCACACAAAAAATGTCTTTGAAAGGACGGACTGAGGGATATCCTTGGTATGGCTTTATCAACCCGCCCTTTTAGATTGTGGTATCATTAAATAAGAAACATCTAATTTCATATTAAAAGAGATGTTTGTACACCTTATAACAGGGCACATCACACATTAACACTTAATCACATCACATATCGCAAAAAATCATTACATAACACAGATCAAAGGGTACATGCCACATATGGCACATGGCAAATTAGAAATATACAACTAATCATATATCGCAAAACAAAATACATGACCCAGATCACAAGATGAATGACACATATGGCACATGGCACATCATAAATGTACAATTAATCACATATGACGAAAAAAACAATTCATGACACATATGGCACATGGCACATCACACATATGCAATTAATCACTTCGCATATAAAAAACAAAACATAACATGACACAGATCACAGGATACATGACACATATGACACATGGCACATGATGCATATACAAATAATCACATCACATATCACAAAAACATTACATGACACAGATCACTGGATGCATGACACATATGGTACATGGCACACCACACATATAAAATTAATCACATTGTATATAAAAAAAAGAAGACATTCCATGACACAGATCACAGGAATCATGACACATATGGAACATGGCACACCTCGCATATAGAAATAATCACATCACATATCACAAAAAAGCATTACATGACACAGATCACTGGACACATGACACATATGTCACAGGGCACATCACGCATATACAAATAATCACATTCTGCATGCTGAATTTACTCTGAACTGTATCCATGAAAGAGTATGTCAATGAAATGTGCTGTACCTCGGCATACAGAGTTTCAAATACGGCCAAGAAAAAATTCAAAATGTTTTAATTACATGCACAATTTCATGATATAATATTTACTTTCCAAAACAATTTTCAAGACTATGCGCAAATTGTTCACAAATGTTTCAACACTATTAAATGATATATGGTTTTCCCACGAGTTTGCAAATTAAAAACAATCAAACAATAAGCCCATCACAAATTGAAACTTTTAATTATCCTTGGCCTTACCCCATACATTCAGCATTGAGAGCAACACTGAGACAGGCAAAATAGTCCATGCATAGGAAGTCCTATGATTCATTGCCTTGATCCCTTACAAATATGATGACAGCAACAACATGACAATAGAATTCTGGTTTAGGTGACCTTTATTTATTTGTTAGATGACAAGTCAGAACTTGGGCTGAGTGGTTGAGGAGCCTTTTGAGTCCTCAAATGAAGCATCAGACGAACTGATCACAGGGATGATCTTCAACCTTATCCATGGTCACTCCGTTTGCCTTGGTAACTGAGTAAAACAATGACACAAATATAATAAAATTACAAGGTGAGGGACATATTTTTGACATAAAAATAGTTGCCTTCCCCCAAATAATAATTTGATGTCTGAAAAGTCTCAGCAGGGGTACCTCAACCCGTCCAAGTCATTAAACTGTTCAAAACTGCTAAAACTGGGAAGGTGGCATGGACAGTAATACCATGATGCTCTTGGATCATACATTGGCAGAAAAGCTTTTAATACTAAAATGAACAAGAGTAACCCCGACCCATTCAGTTTTCAAAGTTCAAAACATTCTATGTTCAAAACATGTACAAAATCATATTGTTTCATAAAATACACATATCAAAAAGAACCTTTGCACTACACCACTCTATTTGTATAGAAAGAGTTCCTCACATTTGGAAAGAATCAACAAACACATTCTCACTTCAAAACATGTAAAAAATCATATTGTTTCATAAAATACACATATCAAAAAGAACCTTTGCACTACACCACTCTATTTGTATAGAAAGAGTTTCTCACATTTGGAAAGAATCCACGAAGTAGTTCTTAAGTTAAAGGTCACACAATGTTGAATTAAAACAACAAACACATTCTCACTTCAAAACATGTACAAAATCATATTGTTTGATAAAATACACATATCAAAAACAACCTTTGCACTACACCACTCTATTTGTATAGAAAGAGTTCCTCACATTTGGAAAGAATCCACGAAGTAGTTCTTAAGTTAAAGGTCACACAATGTTGAATTAAAACAACAAACACATTCTCACTTCAAAACATGTAAAAAATCATATTGTTTCATAAAATACACATATCATAAGCAACATTTGCACTGCATCTCTCCAATTATTATAAAAAAGTGTTCCTTAAATTTGAAGAGAACCCATGTAGGAGTTCACACGTTAAAGGTCGCACAATGTTGAATTAACAAAACCATTCAAAACTTTTTTATTAGAAGAGAATGTGTTTCTTACACTTGGAAAGAATCCATGTTGCAGCTCTCAATTAAAAGGTAGCAGAAACTCGGAATAAAACAAAAAATATTCTTGTTTTAAACTATGAAAGGAAACCTACAGGCGATATATCTCCTTTTCACTAGCCCATCACTCCTCGAAATCCAGTTGAAATGTAGTGATTTTGTACCCATAATTTCTGTTGATTGTATACCCGGAATACGTTTGCATTAGTTTCAAAGATATACGAAACTTTTAGTATTATACTTGTTAATTTACAATCATTTTCCTATCAAAACATTATAATCAACTAAGGTTTAATCATTTTCACTGTCCTATCAGAACCAAACACTCAGTTTGAGTTTTGCCAATTGGATTGTCCTCACTCAAGGATTACAGTCAATCATAATCATAGAGTCATATCATGAAATTAATGATATGTTTTTTTACATGTTCTTCTCTCATTTACTATTGTTTGCAATATACATGTAAAAAGAAATATAATTATACAAGAGTACAAAATCACGTAGCATTTTGGGTAGAAAATATTTTTACGGTACATCACAAACATCACGTGTATCTGAGAGGGGCTGTAGGATAGCATTGTCACGCCGAAGACCCGGGGTAGATTCCCGACATGGGTACAATGTGTAAAGCCAATTTCTGGTGTTCTCCACCGTGATATTGCTTTAATATTGAATAAAGCGGCGTAAAACCATACTCACTCACCCACCCATCCGTTCTGAGAACGGGAGATTGTCAGAAATAGGTTTGTAAAGACATTCTAAATTGTCCTTCTTGCAATGATAGACCAATAACACCATTATTTGGCTACAATTATGTCACATCAATATGTTATGTATCTCTCCCCGCCGCCCTGTTTCAGAAAATAATTCGAAAATCATCGAGCGTAAAAACCATGACTTTTTCCGATTTCGGCTTCAAAACTTAGATTTCGATATGTACGATGCTGTATGTGCATCCGATTTCAGCAAGGAGTCATAAAATTGAAAATAGTTTCATTATTTTACATAATCTGCATTATGTTGCTATTAAACCGTTTGTTACTATGTAAATAAGTTCAGATTATAAATAAACTCATTATAGTTTTCATACTTAGAAAGCTACAGGCAGAAAAAAGTTTCAAGAGGATAACTCGAGGCATTGATTGCCAAGAATATATTTAGTGGCACTTCTCTGGCACGAAGACACATTGGAGGCAGAAGAATTCTAAGAGGACATTTAGAAGCATTGATTGCCAAGAGCATACCAAGTGACATTTCACTGTCACGAAGACACCCTGGAAGCAGAAACGTATCAAGAGGACAAGTCGAGGCGTTAATTGCTTAGAAAAAATTCGGTGGTAATTCACTTTCACGAAAACAAACTGAAGGCAGAAGTGTGCTAAGAGTACATTTAGAGGCATTGATTGCTGAAAAGATATTCAGTGACACTTTACTGTCAAGAAGACACCCTGGAGGCAGAAGCGTCCCATTAATACTGTCACGAAGACACCCTGGATACAGAAGAACTCCATGAGGATATCTCGAGGCATTGATTGCTAAGAATATATTCAGTGGTAATTCACTTTCACGAAGACACCCTGGAGGCAGGACAGGGCCAATAAGTCATCTATGAGTTATGATTGCTAAGAAGATTTTCAGTGAAAATTCACTTCCACGACGATGTCCTGCAGCTCATGAAGCAATTATTTCTAAGAGATATTCAGTGTCACTTCACTGTCACGACGACACGAATGAGGCTGAAAGGTGCCTTGATTTCTTCTGGAAACATTGATGTCCAAGAGGATAGTCTGTAACAAATCACAGAAGAGACACAGACGAGTTGCAAGGAGACGTCTGGAGGCAATGTTTGCCAAGAAGCTGTTCAGTGGCAATTGACTGTCACGAAGAAACACTGGAAGCATTAGAATGCCAACAAAACTGCTGGGGGCAGAACATGACCAAGAAGACCTCTATAGGAATATGTCTGCCATAAGACATCCTTGAGGCAAAAGGCATCACAAGGAGACTCTCCAGGACCAGGTGGTTTCCCACCTCCCATGGTCACTGGGACCCAAATAAGACCTCTGGAGACCTCGATCTAAGGGTCGGGTATGCTTCTGAGGCACGTTAGGTTCAGAGACTTACACTCCACTAACCTACACTAACCCGCACTAACAACCTGCACATAGGCGCATTACTTTATAGAAAGACACTTCCAAATTCTTTAGATTTAGGTTCAAAATCGGGGATTGTTTGGTTGTCAGAGGCAGTGTCAGCCTCTTTGTATCCGCCTGAAGCATGCCTGACCACTGGATAACGACGGTCACACACTGGAGGCAAAAGGGGGTCAAGAAGATTTATGAATGCAGTGATGCTGCTAAAAAGACATTCAAAGGAAACTGACTGTCACGAAGGCACTATGAAGGTAGAAGTGCACATTTCGAGGCATTGATTGCCAAGAAATATTAAGTGGCACTCTGGCACGAAGACACCCTGGAGGGTAAACAGTGACATGAAGCATCTTGTGGCAATGAATGCCAAGAAGATTTTCAGTGACACATAACAGTCACGAAGACTCCCTGGAGGCCGAAGAATTCCATGAGGACATCTCGAGGCAATGATTGCCAAGAATATATTGAGAGGCATTTCTCTTTCACGAAGACTCCCTTAAGGCAAAAGAGTTCCAAGGGGACACTTCGAGGCATTGATTGCTAAGAATATATTCAGTGACACTTCACTATCCGAAGACGCCCTAGAGGCAGAAGAGTTCCATTAGGATTTTCACGAAGACATCCTGAAGGCAGAAGATTTCTTAGAGAACATTTCGAGGCATTGACTGCTAAGAAGATATCATGACCCTTCAGTGTCACGACGACACCCTGGAAGCAGAAACGTTTCAAGAGGGCATTTCGAGGAATTGATTGCTAAGAATATATTCAATAACATTTCACTGTCACGAAGACACCCTTGGGTGAAAGATTTCAAGAGGACATTTCGAGACATTGATTGCCAGGAATATTTCAAGTGACATTTCACTGTCTCGAAGACACCCTGGAGGCGGAAGAAATTAAAGTGCACATTTCAGATAATTGATTGAGAGGACTGAATTTAGTGGCACTTGTCTGTCATGAAGACACCCTGGAGGCAGAGGATTTCTGAAAAAAAACCATCCCAAGGCATTTATTGCCGAGAATATATCAAGTGACACTTTGCTGTCACGAATACAACCCGGTGAAAGGGAAGTTCCAAGAGGACATTTCGAGGAATTGGTTGCGAAGAATGTATTAAGTGACACTTCACTGTCACAAAGACTTTCTGGAGAAAGAAAAGATCAAAGTGCTCATTTCGAGGAATTGATTGCCAAGAATGTATTAAGTCGTACTTCTCCTTCACGAAGACACCCTGGAGGCAGAAGATTTGTGCCGTCGGTCAAAACAACGTTGGCCCAACGTTAGATTACGTCTGTTTTATTCATCAATACATCCCAGGCAGCTTGAAATGTTTGTACCAATCTGGTTCAAATATTAGGTAACAAGCAGTAAATTCTGGAAGCTGAATTCCTTCTGAACTCTATTCGAGGAAGAGCATGTTAATAAAATGCACTATCTTCTGGCAGGGTACCTCGGCATACATAGTTTCAAATACGACCAAGACAACATTCAAAATGTTTTTAATTACGTGCACAATTTCGTGATACAATATTAACTTTCCAAAACAACTTTCAAGACTATGTGCAAATTGTTCACAAATGTTTCCACACTATTAAAAGATATATGATTTTCCCACGAGTTTGCAAATTAAAAACCATCAGACAATAAGCCCGGCACAAATTGAAACAATTAATTTTCCTTAGCCTTACCCCATACATTCAGCATTGAGAGCAACACTGAGACAGGCAAAACAGTCCATGCATAGGATGTTCTATGATCCGTTGCCTTGATCCATTCACAAATATGATGACAGCAACAAAATGAAGTCAGAACTTGGGCTGAGTGGTTGAGGAGCCTTTTGAGTCCTCAAATGACGCAACAGACGAACTGATCATATGGTCACTTCTTTTGCCTGGGTAACTGAGTAAAACAATGAGACAAATATAATAAAATTACAAGGTAAGGGATATATCTTTTACATAAAAATAGTTGCCTTCCCCCAAATAATAATTTGATGTCTGAAAAAAATCTCAGCAGTGCCACTTCCACCCGTCCAAGTCATTAAACTGTTCAAAACTGCTAAAACTGGGAATGTGGCATGGACAGAAATATCATGATGCTCTTGGATCATACATAGGCAGAAAAACTTTGAGCACCGAAATGAACAAGGGTAACCTCGACTCATTCAGTTTTCAAAGTTCAAACCATGAAAAAGCATAATTTTCTCAGAAAATACACTTATCAAAATCAAACTTTGCACTGCACTTCTCCTATCTAAATAGAAACTGCTCCAAATTGGAAAATTATCCATGTATTTGTTTTCAAGTTATAGGTCACACAAATGTTGAAGAAAATAATTCCAAGTTCAAAACATGAAACAAATAATATTTATTCCGAAAATACACATATCAAAATCAACATTTGCACTGCACCTCTTCTATTAGTAGAGAAAGTGTGTCTCACATTTGGAAAGAATCCATGAAGCAGCTCTTAAGAGAAAGGTAGCACAAAGATAGAATAAAAAACCCCAAAACCTTCTATGTTCAAAATATGCAAAAAATTCATATTGTTTCATAAAATAAACATATCCAACTCAACCTTTGCACTACATCTCTCCAATTAATATCTGAAGTTAGAGGTCGCACAATGTTGAATTAAAAGAAAAAAAACATTCAAAGTTCAAAACATGTAAAAAATCATATTGTTTAAAAAAATATACATATCACAAGCCACCTTTGCACTACACCACTGCTATTTGTAAAAAAAGTGTTCCTTCAATTTGGAAAGAATCCATGGAGTAGTTCTTAAGTTAAAGGTCGCACAATGTTGAATTAGAAAAACAACATTCTCTGTTCAAAACATGTATAAAATCATATTGTTTCATAAAATATACATATCACAAGCCACCTTTGCACTACACCACTGCTATTTGTATAAACAGTGTTTCTTCAATTTGGAAAGAATCCATGTAGTAGTTCTTAAGTTAAAGGTCGCACAATGTTGAATTATAAAAAAACCCTCTCTGTTCAAAACATGTATAAAATCATATTGTTTGATAAAATATACATATCAAAATCAACCTTTCCACTGCACTCACACAAAAAATGTCTTTGGAAGAACGGACAGAGGGATATCCTTGGTATGGCTTTATCAACCCGCCCTTTTAGATTGGGATATCATTAAATAAGAAACATCTAATTTTATATTAATAAAGATGTTTGTACATCTTATTGCAGGGCACATCACACATTAACACTAAATCACATCACATATCACAAAAAATCATTACATAACACAGATCAAAGGGTACATGCCACATATGGCAAATGGCACATGGCACATTACAAATATACAATTAATCATACATCGAAAAAAAATTTACATGACACAGATCACAAGATGCATGACACATATGGCACATGGCACATCATCAATATATAATTAATCAAATATCACGAACAAAACATTTCATGACACATATGGCACATGGCACATCACACAACACAAATATGCAATTAATCACTTCGCATATAAAAACAAAACATAACATGAAACAAGATCACATGATACATGACACATATGACACATGGCACATCATGCATATACAAATAATCACATCACATATCAAAAAAAACATTACATGACACAGATCACTGGACACATGACACATATGGTACATGGCACATCAAACATCACACATATAAAATTAATCGCATTGCATATATAAAAAAACATTCTATGACACATTTCACAGGATACATGACACGTATGGTACATGGCACATCACACATCACAAATATACAATTAATCACATCATATATCACAAGAAATAGTACACGACACAGATCAGAGGGTACATGACTCCTCCCAGAAAGAAGTCAGACGATGTGCCGTTGGTCAAAACAACGTTGGCCCAACGTTGATAGACAACGTTGGTACAACACTAGATTACGCTCTTTTATTCCTCAATACCTCCCAGGCAGCTTGAAATGTTTGTACCAATCTTATTAAAATATCAGGTAACAAGCAGTAAATTCTGCATGCTGAACTCACTCTGAAATCTATCCATGAAAGAGCATGTCAGTATCTGGCAGGGTACCTCGGCATACATAGTTTCAAATACGGCCAAGACAAAATTCAAAATGTTTTTGATTGCGTGCACAATTTCATGATATAATATTTAATTTTCCAAACAATTTTCAAGACTATGTGCAAATTGTTCACAAGTGTTTCAACACTATTAAAAGATACATGACTTTCCCACGAGTTTGCAAATTATTAAACCATCAGACAATAAGCCCAGCACATATTGAAACATTTAATTTTTCTTGGCCTAACCCCACACAATCCCACAAATGGGAAGGTGGCATGGACAGTAATATCATGATGCTCTTGGATCATACATAGGCAGAAAAACTTTGAGCACCGAAATGAACAAGGGTAACCTCGACTCATTCAGTTTAAAAAAGTTCAAACCATGAAAAAGCATAATTTTCTCAGAAAATACACTTATCAAAATCAAACTTTGCACTGCACTTCTCCTATCTGTATAGAAACTACTCCAAATTGGAAAATAATCCATGTATTTGTTTTCAAGTTATAGGTCACACAAATGTTGAAGAAAATAATTCCAAGTTCAAAACATGAAACAAATAATATTTATTCCGAAAATACACATATGAAAATCAACATTTGCACTGCACCCCTCCATTAGTAGAGAAAGTGTTTCTCACATTTGGAAAGAATCCATGAAGCAGCTCTTAAGTGAAAGGTAGCACAAACATAGAATAAAAAAATCCAAAACCTTCTATATTCAAAATATGCCAAAAAATCATATTGTTTCATAAAATAAACATATCCAACTCAACCTTTGCACTACATCTCTCCAATTAATATCTCAAGTTAGAGGTCGCATAGTGTTGAATTAAAAGAAAAAAACATTCAAAGTTCAAACCATGTAAAAAATCATATTGTTTAAAAAAATATACATGTCACAAACCACCTTTGCACTACACTTCTCCTATTTGTATAAAAAGTGTTCCTTCAATTTGGAAAGAATCCATGGAGTAGTTCTTAAGTTAAAGGTCGCACAATGTTGAATTAGAAAAAAAAAAATTCTCTGTTCAAAACGTGTATAAAATCATATTGTTTCATAAAATATACATATCAAAGTCAACCTTTCCACTGCACTCACACAAAAAATGTCTTTGGAAGAACGGACAGAGGGATATCCTTGGTATGGCTTTATCAACCCGCCCTTTTAGATTGGGGTATCATTAAATAAGAAACATCTAATTTCATATTAATAAAGATGTTTGTACATCTTATTGCAGGGCACATCACACATAAACACTAAATCACATCACATATCGCAAAAAAACATTACATAACACAGATCTAAGGGTACATTCCACATATGGCACATGGCACATTACACATATACAATTCATCATATATCGCAAAAAAAATTACATGACACAGATCACAAGATGCATGACACATATGGCACATCATAAATGTATAATTAATCACATATCACGAACAAAACATTTCATGACACATATGGCACATGGCACATCACACAACACAAATATGCGATTCATCACTTCGCATATAAAAAACAAAACATAGCATGAAACAGATCACATGATACATGACACATATGACACTTGGCTCATCATGCATATACAAATTATCACATCACATATCACCAAAAAAATTACATGACACATATCACAGGATACATGACACATATGGTACATGGTACATCACACATCACAAATATGCAGTTAATCACATCATATATCACAAAAAATAGTACACGGCATAGATCAGAGGGTACATGACTCCTCCCAGAAAGAAGTCAGACGATGTGCCGTCGGTCAAAACAACGTTGGCCCAATGTTGATAGACAACGGTGGTCCAACACTAGATTACGCCTTTTTATTCCTCAATACGTCCCTGGCAGCTTGAAATGTTTGTACCAATCTTATTAAAATATCAAGTAACAAGCAGTACATTCTGCATGCTGAATTCACTCTGAACTCTATCCATGAAAGAGCATGTCAGTGTCTGGCAGGGTACCTCGGCATACATAGTTTCAAATAAGGCCAAGACAAAATTCAAAATGTTTTTGATTGCGTGCACAATTTCATGATATAATATTTAATTTTCCAAACAATTTTCAAGACTATGTGCAAATTGTTCACAAGTGTTTCAACACTATTAAAAGATATATGACTTTCCCACGAGTTTGCAAATTAAAAAACCATCAGACAATAAGCCCAGCACATATTGAAATATTTAATTTTTCTTGGCCTAACCCCACACAATCCCACAAATGGGAAGGTGGCATGGACAGAAATATCACGATGCTCTTGGATCATACACAGGCAGAAAAACTTTGAGCACCGAAATGAACAAGGGTAACCTCGACTCATTCAGTTTAAAAAGGTTCAAACCATGAAAAGCATAATTTTTTCAGAAAATACACTTATCAAAATCAAACTTTGCACTGCACTTCTCCTATCTGTATAGAAACTACTCCAAATTGGAAAAAAATCCATGTATTGGTTTTCAAGTTATAGGTCACACAAATGTTGAAGAAAATAATTCCAAGTTCAAAACATGAAACAAATAATATTTATTCCGAAAATACACATATGAAAATCAACATTTGCACTGCACCCCTCCATTAGTAGAGAAAGTGTTTCTCACATTTGGAAAGAATCCATGAAGCAGCTCTTAAGTGAAAGGTAGCACAAACATAGAATAAAAAAATCCAAAACCTTCTATATTCAAAATATGCCAAAAAATCATATTGTTTCATAAAATAAACATATCCAACTCAACCTTTGCACTACATCTCTCCAATTAATATCTCAAGTTAGAGGTCGCATAGTGTTGAATTAAAAGAAAAAAACATTCAAAGTTCAAACCATGTAAAAAATCATATTGTTTAAAAAAATATACATGTCACAAACCACCTTTGCACTACACTTCTCCTATTTGTATAAAAAGTGTTCCTTCAATTTGGAAAGAATCCATGGAGTAGTTCTTAAGTTAAAGGTCGCACAATGTTGAATTAGAAAAAAAAAAATTCTCTGTTCAAAACGTGTATAAAATCATATTGTTTCATAAAATATACATATCAAAGTCAACCTTTCCACTGCACTCACACAAAAAATGTCTTTGGAAGAACGGACAGAGGGATATCCTTGGTATGGCTTTATCAACCCGCCCTTTTAGATTGGGGTATCATTAAATAAGAAACATCTAATTTCATATTAATAAAGATGTTTGTACATCTTATTGCAGGGCACATCACACATAAACACTTAATCACATCACATATCGCAAAAAAACATTACATAACACAGATCTAAGGGTACATTCCACATATGGCACATGGCACATTACACATATACAATTCATCATATATCGCAAAAAAAATTACATGACACAGATCACAAGATGCATGACACATATGGCACATCATAAATGTATAATTAATCACATATCACGAACAAAACATTTCATGACACATATGGCACATGGCACATCACACAACACAAATATGCAATTCATCACTTCGCATATAAAAAACAAAAACATAGCATGACAGATCACATGATACATGACACATATGACACTTGGCTCATCATGCATATACAAATTATCACATCACATATCACCAAAAAAATTACATGACACATATCACAGGATACATGACACATATGGTACATGGTACATCACACATCACAAATATGCAGTTAATCACATCATATATCACAAAAAATAGTACACGGCATAGATCAGAGGGTACATGACTCCTCCCAGAAAGAAGTCAGACGATGTGCCGTCGGTCAAAACAACGTTGGCCCAATGTTGATAGACAACGTTGGTCCAACACTAGATTACGCCTTTTTATTCCTCAATACGTCCCTGGCAGCTTGAAATGTTTGTACCAATCTTATTAAAATATCAAGTAACAAGCACTACATTCTGCATGCTGAATTCACTCTGAACTCTATCCATGAAAGAGCATATCAGTGTCTGGCAGGGTACCTCGGCATACATAGTTTCAAATACGGCCAAGACAAAATTCAAAATGTTTTTGATTGCGTGCACAATTTCATGATATAATATTTAATTTTCCAAACAATTTTCAAGACTATGTGCAAATTGTTCACAAGTGTTTCAACACTACTAAAAAGGATATATGACTTTCCCACGAGTTTGCAAATTAAAAAACCATCAGACAATAAGCCCAGCACATATTGAAATATTTAATTTGTCTTGGCCTAACCCCACACAATCCCACAAATGGGAAGGTGGCATGGACAGAAATATCATGATGCTCTTGGATCATACATAGGCAGAAAAACTTTGAGCACCGAAATGAACAAGGGTAACCTCGACTCATTCAGTTTAAAAAAGTTCAAACCATGAAAAAGCATAATTTTCTCAGAAAATACACTTATCAAAATCAAACTTTGCACTGCACTTCTCCTATCTGTATAGAAACTACTCCAAATTGGAAAATAATCCATGTATTTGTTTTCAAGTTATAGGTCACACAAATGTTGAAGAAAATAATTCCAAGTTCAAAACATGAAACAAATAATATTTATTCCGAAAATACACATATGAAAATCAACATTTGCACTGCACCCCCCCATTAGTAGAGAAAGTGTTTCTCACATTTGGAAAGAATCCATGAAGCAGCTCTTAAGTGAAAGGTAGCACAAACATAGAATAAAAAATTCCAAAACCTTCTATATTCAAAATATGCCAAAAAATCATATTGTTTCATAAAATAAACATATCCAACTCAACCTTTGCACTACATCTCTCCAATTAATATCTCAAGTTAGAGGTCGCATAGTGTTGAATTAAAAGAAAAAAACATTCAAAGTTCAAACCATGTAAAAAATCATATTGTTTAAAAAAATATACATGTCACAAACCACCTTTGCACTACACTTCTCCTATTTGTATAAAAAGTGTTCCTTCAATTTGGAAAGAATCCATGGAGTAGTTCTTAAGTTAAAGGTCGCACAATGTTGAATTAGAAAAAAAAAAATTCTCTGTTCAAAACGTGTATAAAATCATATTGTTTCATAAAATATACATATCAAAGTCAACCTTTCCACTGCACTCACACAAAAAATGTCTTTGGAAGAACGGACAGAGGGATATCCTTGGTATGGCTTTATCAACCCGCCCTTTTAGATTGGGGTATCATTAAATAAGAAACATCTAATTTCATATTAATAAAGATGTTTGTACATCTTATTGCAGGGCACATCACACATAAACACTTAATCACATCACATATCGCAAAAAAACATTACATAACACAGATGTAAGGGTACATTCCACATATGGCACATGGCACATTACACATATACAATTCATCATATATCGCAAAAAAAATTACATGACACAGATCACAAGATGCATGACACATATGGCACATCATAAATGTATAATTAATCACATATCACGAACAAAACATTTCATGACACATATGGCACATGGCACATCACACAACACAAATATGCAATTCATCACTTTGCATATAAAAAACAAAACATAGCATGACACAGATCACATGATACATGACACATATGACACTTGGCTCATCATGCATATACAAATTATCACATCACATATCACCAAAAAAATTACATGACACATATCACAGGATACATGACACATATGGTACATGGTACATCACACATCACAAATATGCAATTAATCACATCATATATCACAAAAAATAGTACACGGTATAGATCAGATGGTACATGACTCCTCCCAGAAAGAAGTCAGACGATGTGCCGTCGGTCAAAACAACGTTGGCCCAATGTTGATAGACAACGTTGGTCCAACACTAGATTACGCCTTTTTATTCCTCAATACGTCCCTGGCAGCTTGAAATGTTTGTACCAATCTTATTAAAATATCAAGTAACAAGCACTACATTCTGCATGCTGAATTCACTCTGAACTCTATCCATGAAAGAGCATGTCAGTGTCTGGCAGGGTACCTCGGCATACATAGTTTCAAATACGGCCAAGACAAAATTCAAAATGTTTTTGATTGCGTGCACAATTTCATGATATAATATTTAATTTTCCAAACAATTTTCAAGACTATGTGCAAATTGTTCACAAGTATTTCAACACTACTAAAAAGGATATATGACTTTCCCACGAGTTTGCAAATTAAAAAACCATCAGACAATAAGCCCAGCACATATTGAAATATTTAATTTTTCTTGGCCTAACCCCACACAATCCCACAAATGGGAAGGTGGCATGGACAGAAATATCATGATGCTCTTGGATCATACACAGGCAGAAAAACTTTGAGCACCGAAATGAACAAGGGTAACCTCGACTCATTCAGTTTAAAAAAGTTCAAACCATGAAAAAGCATAATTTTCTCAGAAAATACACTTATCAAAATCAAACTTTGCACTGCACTTCTCCTATCTGTATAGAAACTACTCCAAATTGGAAAATAATCCATGTATTTGTTTTCAAGTTATAGGTCACACAAATGTTGAAGAAAATAATTCCAAGTTCAAAACATGAAACAAATAATATTTATTCCGAAAATACACATATCAAAATCAACATTTGCACTGCACCCCCCCATTAGTAGAGAAAGTGTTTCTCACATTTGGAAAGAATCCATGAAGCAGCTCTTAAGTGAAAGGTAGCACAAACATAGAATAAAAAAAACCCAAACCTTCTATATTCAAAATATACAAAAGATTCATATTGTTTCATAAAATAAACATATCCAACTCAACCTTTGCACTACATCTCTCCAATTAATATCTGAAGTTAGAGGTCGCACAATGTTGAATTAAAAGAAAAAAAACATTCAAAGTTCAAAACATGTAAAAAATCATATTGTTTAAAAAAATATACATATCACAAGCCACCTTTGCACTACACCACTGCTATTTGTATAAAAAGTATTCCTTCAATTTGGAAAGATTCCATGGAGTAGTTCTTAAGTTAAATGTCGCATAGTGTTGAATTAGACAACCCCAAACATTCTCTGTTCAAAACATGTAAAAAAATCATATTGTTTGATAAAATATACATATCAAAATCCACCTTTGCACTACACCACTGCTATTTGTATAAAAAGTGTTCCTTCAATTTGGAAAGAATCCATGGAGAGGTTCTTAAGTTAAAGGTCGCACAATGATGAATTAGAAAAAAAAAAAAAATCTCTGTTCAAAACATGTATAAAATCATATTGTTTCATAAAATATACATAACAAAATCAACCTTTCCACTGCACTCACACACAAAATGTCTTTGGAAGGACGGACAGAGGGATATCCTTGGTATGGCTTTATCAACCCGCCCTTTTAGATTGGGGTATCATTAAATAAGAAACATCTAATTTTATATTAATAAAGATGTTTGTACATCTTATTGCAGGGCACATCATACATAAACACTTAATCACGTCACATATCGCAAAAAAATCATTACATAACACAGATCAAAGGGTACATGACACATATGGCACATGGCACATTACAAATATACAATTAATCATAAATCGACCAAAAAAATTACATAACACAAATTACAAGATGCATGACACATATGGCACATGGCATATCATAAATGTATAATTCATTACATATCACGAACAAAACACATTTCATGACACATATGGCACATGGCACATCACACATATGCAATTAATCACTTCGCATGTAAAAAAACAAAATATAACATGACACAGATCACATGATACATGACATATATGACACATGGCACATCATGCATATACAAATAAACACATCACACATCACAAAAAAACATTACATGACACAGATCACTTGACACATGACACATATGGTACATGGCACATCAAACATTACACATCACACATTTAACCTTAATCGCATTGCATATATATATAACAAAAACATTCTATGACACATATCACAGGATACATGACACATATCGTACATGGCACATCACACATCACAAATATACAATTAATCAGATCATATATCACAAAAAATAGTACACGACACAGATCAGAGGGTACATGACTCATCCCAGAAAGAAGTCAGACGATGTGCCGTTGGTCAAAACAACGTTGGCCCAATGTTGATAGACAACGTTGGTCCAACACTAGATTACGCCTTTTTATTCCTCAATACCTCCCAGGCAGCTTGAAATGTTTGTACCAATCTTATTAAAATATCAGGTAACAAGCAGTAAATTCTGCATGCTGAATTCACTCTGAACTCTATCCATGAAAGAGCATGTCAGTGTCTGGCAGGGTACCTCGGCATACATAGTTTCAAATACGGCCAAGACAAAATTCAAAATGTTTTTGATTGCGTGCACAATTTCATGATATAATATTTAATTTTCCAAACAATTTTCAAGACTATGTGCAAATTGTTCACAAGTGTTTCAACACTATTAAAAGATATATGACTTTCCCACGAGTTTGCAAATTAGAAAACCATCAGACAATAAGCCCAGCACATATTGAAATATTTAATTTTTCTTGGCCTAACCCCACACAATCCCACAAATGGGAAGGTGGCATGGACAGAAATATCACGATGCTCTTGGATCATACACAGGCAGAAAAACTTTGAGCACCGAAATGAACAAGGGTAACCTCGACTCATTCAGTTTAAAAGGTTCAAACCATGAAAAGCATAATTTTTTCAGAAAATACACTTATCAAAATCAAACTTTGCACTGCACTTCTCCTATCTGTATAGAAACTACTCCAAATTGGAAAAAAATCCATGTATTGGTTTTCAAGTTATAGGTCACACAAATGTTGAAGAAAATAATTCCAAGTTCAAAACATGAAACAAATAATATTTATTCCGAAAATACACATATCAAAATCAACATTTGCACTGCACCCCTCCATTAGTAGAGAAAGTGTTTCTCACATTTGGAAAGAATCCATGAAGCAGCTCTTAAGTGAAAGGTAGCACAAACATAGAATAAAAAAATCCAAAACCTTCTATATTCAAAATATGCCAAAAAATCATATTGTTTCATAAAATAAACATATCCAACTCAACCTTTGCACTACATCTCTCCAATTAATATCTCAAGTTAGAGGTCGCATAGTGTTGAATTAAAAGAAAAAAACATTCAAAGTTCAAACCATGTAAAAAATCATATTGTTTAAAAAAATATACATATCACAAGCCACCTTTGCACTACACTTCTCCTATTTGTATAAAAAGTGTTCCTTCAATTTGAAAAGGATCCATGGAGTAGTTCTTAAGTTAAAGGTCGCACAATGTTGAATTAGCAAAAAAAAAATCTCTGTTCAAAACGTGTATAAAATCATATTGTTTCATAAAATATACATATCAAAGTCAACCTTTCCACTGCACTCACACAAAAAATGTCTTTGGAAGAACGGACAGAGGGATATCCTTGGTATGGCTTTATCAACCCGCCCTTTTAGATTGGGGTATCATTAAATAAGAAACATCTAATTTCATATTAATAAAGATGTTTGTACATCTTATTGCAGGGCACATCACACATTAACACTTAATCACATCACATATCGCAAAAAAACATTACATAACACAGATCAAAGGGTACATGCCACATATGGCACATGGCACATTACACATATACAATTAATCATATATCGCAAAAAAAATTACATGACACAGACCACAAGATGCATGACACATATGGCACATCATAAATGTATAATTAATCACATATCACGAACAAAACATTTCATGACACATATGGCACATGGCACATCACACAACACAAATATGCAATTCATCACTTCGCATATAAAAAACAAAACATAACATGACACAGATCACATGATACATGACACATATGACACTTGGCTCATCATGCATATACAAATTATCACATCACATATCCCCAAAAAAATTACATGACACATATCACAGGATACATGACACATATGGTACATGGCACATCACACATCACAAATATGCAGTTAATCACATCATATATTACAAAAAATAGTACACGGTATAGATCAGAGGGTACATGACTCCTCCCAGAAAGAAGTCAGACGATGTGCCGTCGGTCAAAACAACGTTGGCCCAATGTTGATAGACAACGTTAGTCCAACACTAGATTACGCCTTTTTATTCCTCAATACCTCCCAGGCAGCTTGAAATGTTTGTACCAATCTTATTAAAATATCAGGTAACAAGCAGTACATTCTGCATGCTGAATTCACTCTGAACTCTATCCATCAAAGAGCATGTCAGTGTCTGGCAGGGTACCTCGGCATACATAGTTTCAAATACGGCCAAGACAAAATTCAAAATGTTTTTGATTGCGTGCACAATTTCGTGATATAATATTTAATTTTCCAAACAATTTTCAAGACTATGCGCAAATTGTTCACAAGTGTTTCAACACTATTAAAAGATATATGACTTTCCCACGAGTTTGCAAATTAAAAAACCATCAGACAATAAGCCCAGCACATATTGAAATATTTTATTTTTCCTGGCCTAACCCCACACAATCCCACAAATGGGAAGGTGGCATGGGCAGAAATATCATGATGCTCTTGGATCATACATAGGCAGAAAAACTTTGAGCACCGAAATGAACAAAGGGTAACCTCGACTCATTCAGTTTAAAAAAGTTCAAACCATGAAAAAGCATAATTTTCTCAGAAAATACACTTATCAAAATCAAACTTTGCACTGCACTTCTCCTATCTGTATAGAAACTACTCCAAATTGGAAAATAATCCATGTATATGTTTTCAAGTTATAGGTCACACAAATGTTGAAGAAAATAATTCCAAGTTCAAAACATGAAACAAATAATATTTATTCCGAAAATACACATATGAAAATCAACATTTGCACTGCACCCCTCCATTAGTAGAGAAAGTGTTTCTCACATTTGGAAAGAATCCATGAAGCAGCTCTTAAGTGAAAGGTAGCACAAACATAGAATAAAAAAACCCAAAACCTTCTATATTCAAAATATGCCAAAAAATCATATTGTTTCATAAAATAAACATATCCAACTCAACCTTTGCACTACATCTCTCCAATTAATATCTCAAGTTAGAGGTCGCATAGTGTTGAATTAAAAGAAAAAAACATTCAAAGTTCAAACCATGTAAAAAATCATATTGTTTAAAAAAATATACATATCACAAGCCACCTTTGCACTACACTTCTCCTATTTGTATAAAAAGTGTTCCTTCAATTTGAAAAGGATCCATGGAGTAGTTCTTAAGTTAAAGGTCGCACAATGTTGAATTAGCAAAAAAAAAATCTCTGTTCAAAACGTGTATAAAATCATATTGTTTCATAAAATATACATATCAAAGTCAACCTTTCCACTGCACTCACACAAAAAATGTCTTTGGAAGAACGGACAGAGGGATATCCTTGGTATGGCTTTATCAACCCGCCCTTTTAGATTGGGGTATCATTAAATAAGAAACATCTAATTTCATATTAATAAAGATGTTTGTACATCTTATTGCAGGGCACATCACACATTAACACTTAATCACATCACATATCGCAAAAAAACATTACATAACACAGATCAAAGGGTACATGCCACATATGGCACATGGCACATTACACATATACAATTAATCATATATCGCAAAAAAAATTACATGACACAGACCACAAGATGCATGACACATATGGCACATCATAAATGTATAATTAATCACATATCACGAACAAAACATTTCATGACACATATGGCACATGGCACATCACACAACACAAATATGCAATTCATCACTTCGCATATAAAAAACAAAACATAACATGACACAGATCACATGATACATGACACATATGACACTTGGCTCATCATGCATATACAAATTATCACATCACATATCCCCAAAAAAATTACATGACACATATCACAGGATACATGACACATATGGTACATGGCACATCACACATCACAAATATGCAGTTAATCACATCATATATTACAAAAAATAGTACACGGTATAGATCAGAGGGTACATGACTCCTCCCAGAAAGAAGTCAGACGATGTGCCGTCGGTCAAAACAACGTTGGCCCAATGTTGATAGACAACGTTAGTCCAACACTAGATTACGCCTTTTTATTCCTCAATACCTCCCAGGCAGCTTGAAATGTTTGTACCAATCTTATTAAAATATCAGGTAACAAGCAGTACATTCTGCATGCTGAATTCACTCTGAACTCTATCCATCAAAGAGCATGTCAGTGTCTGGCAGGGTACCTCGGCATACATAGTTTCAAATACGGCCAAGACAAAATTCAAAATGTTTTTGATTGCGTGCACAATTTCGTGATATAATATTTAATTTTCCAAACAATTTTCAAGACTATGCGCAAATTGTTCACAAGTGTTTCAACACTATTAAAAGATATATGACTTTCCCACGAGTTTGCAAATTAAAAAACCATCAGACAATAAGCCCAGCACATATTGAAATATTTTATTTTTCCTGGCCTAACCCCACACAATCCCACAAATGGGAAGGTGGCATGGGCAGAAATATCATGATGCTCTTGGATCATACATAGGCAGAAAAACTTTGAGCACCGAAATGAACAAAGGGTAACCTCGACTCATTCAGTTTAAAAAAGTTCAAACCATGAAAAAGCATAATTTTCTCAGAAAATACACTTATCAAAATCAAACTTTGCACTGCACTTCTCCTATCTGTATAGAAACTACTCCAAATTGGAAAATAATCCATGTATATGTTTTCAAGTTATAGGTCACACAAATGTTGAAGAAAATAATTCCAAGTTCAAAACATGAAACAAATAATATTTATTCCGAAAATACACATATGAAAATCAACATTTGCACTGCACCCCTCCATTAGTAGAGAAAGTGTTTCTCACATTTGGAAAGAATCCATGAAGCAGCTCTTAAGTGAAAGGTAGCACAAACATAGAATAAAAAAACCCAAAACCTTCTATATTCAAAATATGCCAAAAAATCATATTGTTTCATAAAATAAACATATCCAACTCAACCTTTGCACTACATCTCTCCAATTAATATCTCAAGTTAGAGGTCGCATAGTGTTGAATTAAAAGAAAAAAAACATTCAAAGTTCAAACCATGTAAAAAATCATATTGTTTAAAATAATATACATATCACAAGCCACCTTTGCACTACACTTCTCCTATTTGTATAAAAAGTGTTCCTTCAATTTGGAAAGAATCCATGGAGTAGTTCTTAAGTTAAAGGTCGCACAATGTTGAAATAGAAAAAAAATAAATTCTCTGTTCAAAACGTGTATAAAATCATATTGTTTCATAAAATATACATATCAAAGTCAACCTTTCCACTGCACTCACACAAAAAATGTCTTTGGAAGAACGGACAGAGGGATATCCTTGGTATGGCTTTATCAACCCGCCCTTTTAGATTGGGGTATCATTAAATAAGAAACATCTAATTTCATATTAATAAAGATGTTTGTACATCTTATTGCAGGGCACATCACACATTAACACTTAATCACATCACATATCGCAAAAAAACATTACATAACACAGATCAAAGGGTACATGCCACATATGGCACTCGGCACATTACACATATACAATTAATCATATATCGCAAAAAAAATTACATGACACAGATCACAAGATGCATGACACATATGGCACATCATAAATGTATAATAAATCACATATCACGAACAAAACATTTCATGACACATATGGCACATGGCACATCACACAACACAAATATGCAATTCATCACTTCGCATATAAAAAACAAAACATAACATGACACAGATCACATGATACATGACACATATGACACTTGGCTCATCATGCATATACAAATTATCACATCACATATCCCCAAAAAAATTACATGACACATATCACAGGATACATGACACATATGGTACATGGTACATCACACATCACAAATATGCAATTAATCACATCATATATCACAAAAAATAGTACACGGCATAGATCAGAGGGTACATGACTCCTCCCAGAAAGAAGGCAGACGATGTGCCGTCGGTCAAAACAACGTTGGCCCAATGTTGATAGACAACGTTGGTCCAACACTAGATTACGCCTTTTTATTCCTCAATACCTCCCTGGCAGCTTGAAATGTTTGTACCAATCTTATTAAAATATCAGGTAACAAGCAGTACATTCTGCATGCTGAATTCACTCTGAACTCTATCCATGAAAGAGCATGTCAGTGTCTGGCAGGGTACCTCGGCATACATAGTTTCAAATACGGCCAAGACAAAATTCAAAATGTTTTTGATTGCATGCACAATTTCGTGATATAATATTTAATTTTCCAAACAATTTTCAAGACTATGCGCAAATTGTTCACAAGTGTTTCAACACTATTAAAAGATATATGACTTTCCCACGAGTTTGCAAATTAAAAAACCATCAGACAATAAGCCCAGCACATATTGAAATATTTTATTTTTCTTGGCCTAACCCCACACAATCCCACAAATGGGAAGGTGGCATGGACAGAAATATCATGATGCTCTTGGATCATACATAGGCAGAAAAACTTTGAGCACCGAAATGAACAAGGGTAACCTCGACTCATTCAGTTTAAAACAGTTCAAGCCATGAAAAAGCATAATTTTCTCAGAAAATACACTTATCAAAATCAAACTTTGCACTGCACTTCTCCTATCTGTATAGAAACTACTCCAAATTGGAAAATAATCCATGTATATGTTTTCAAGTTATAGGTCACACAAATGTTGAAGAAAATAATTCCAAGTTCAAAACATGAAACAAATAATATTTATTCCGAAAATACACATATCAAAATCAACATTTGCACTGCACCCCTCCATTAGTAGAGAAAGTGTTTCTCACATTTGGAAAGAATCCATGAAGCAGCTCTTAAGTGAAAGGTAGCCCAAACATAGAATAAAAAACCCCAAAACCTTCTTTATTCAAAATATGCCAAAAAATCATATTGTTTCATAAAATAAACATATCCAACTCAACCTTTGCACTACATCTCTCCAATTAATATCTCAAGTTAGAGGTCGCACAATGTTGAATTAAAAGAAAAAAAACATTCAAAGTTCAAACCATGTAAAAAATCATATTGTTTAAAATAATATACATATCACAAGCCACCTTTGCACTACACTTCTCCTATTTGTATAAAAAGTGTTCCTTCAATTTGGAAAGAATCCATGGAGTAGTTCTTAAGTTAAAGGTCGCACAATGTTGAAATAGAAAAAAAATAAATTCTCTGTTCAAAACGTGTATAAAATCATATTGTTTCATAAAATATACATATCAAAATCAACCTTTCCACTGCACTCACACAAAAAATGTCTTTGGAAGAACGGACAGAGGGATATCCTTGGTATGGCTTTATCAACCCGCCCTTTTAGATATGGGTATCATTAAATAAGAAACATCTAATTTCATATTAATAAAGATGTTTGTACATCTTATTGCAGGGCACATCACACATTAACACTTAATCACATCACATATCGCAAAAAAAACATTACATAACACAGATCAAAGGGTACATGCCACATATGGCACATGGCACATTACACATATACAATTAATCATATATCGCAAAAAAATTACATGACACAGATCACAAGATGCATGACACATATGGCACATCATAAATGTATAATTAATCACATATCACGAACAAAGCATTTCATGACACATATGGCACATGGCACATGGCACACCACACAACACAAATATGCAATTCATCACTTCGCATATAAAAAGCAAAACATAACATGACACAGATCACATGATACATGACACATATGACACTTGGCTCATCATGCATATACAAATTATCACATCACATATCACCAAAAAAATTACATGACACATATCACAGGATAAAAGACACATATGGTACATGGTACATCACACATCACAAATATGCAATTAATCACATCATATATCACAAAAAATAGTACACGGCATAGATCAGAGGGTACATGACTCCTCCCAGAAAGAAGTCAGACGATGTGCCGTCCGTCAAAACAACGTTGGCCCAATGTTGATAGACAACGTTGGTCCAACACTAGATTACGCCTTTTTATTCCTCAATACCTCCCTGGCAGCTTGAAATGTTTGTACCAATCTTATTAAAATATCAGGTAACAAGCAGTACATTCTGCATGCTGAATTCACTCTGAACTCTATCCATGAAAGAGCATGTCAGTGTCTGGCAGGGTACCTCGGCATACATAGTTTCAAATACGGCCAAGACAAAATTCAATATGTTTTTGATTGCGTGCACAATTTCGTGATATAATATTTAATTTTCCAAACAATTTTCAAGACTATGCGCAAATTGTTCACAAGTGTTTCAACACTATTAAAAGATATATGACTTTCCCACGAGTTTGCAAATTAAAAAACCATCAGACAATAAGCCCAGCACATATTGAAATATTTTATTTTTCCTGGCCTAACCCCACACAATCCCACAAATGGGAAGGTGGCATGGACAGAAATATCATGATGCTCTTGGATCATACATAGGCAGAAAAACTTTGAGCACCGAAATGAACAAGGGTAACCTCGACTCATTCAGTTTAAAAAAGTTCAAGCCATGAAAAAGCATAATTTTCTCAGAAAATACACTTATCAAAATCAAACTTTGCACTGCACTTCTCCTATCTGTATAGAAACTACTCCAAATTGGAAAATAATCCATGTATATGTTTTAGAGTTATAGGTCACACAAATGTTGAAGAAAATAATTCCAAGTTCAAAACATGAAACAAATAATATTTATTCCGAAAATACACATATTAAAAATCAACATTTGCACTGGATATCACAGGATAAAAGACACATATGGTACATGGTACATCACACATCACAAATATGCAGTTAATCACTTCGCATATAAAAAACAAAACATAACATGACACAGATCAAATGATACATGACACATATGACACTTGCCTCATCATGCATATACAAATTATCACATCACATATCATAAAAAAACATTACATGACACAGATCACTGGACACATGACACATATAGTACATGGCACATCAAACATCACACATCAAATTAATCGCATTGCATATATAAAAAACATTCTATGACACATATCACAGGATACATGACACATATGGTACATGGTACATCACACATCACAAATATGCAGTTAATCACATCATATATCACAAAAAATAGTACACGACATAGATCAGAGGGTACATGACTCCTCCCAGAAAGAAGTCAGACGATGTGCCGTCGGTCAAAACAACGTTGGCCCAATGTTGATAGACAACGTTGGTCCAACACTAGATTACGTCTTTTTATTCCTCAATACGTCCCTGGCAGCTTGAAATGTTTGTACCAATCTTATTAAAATATCAGGTAACAAGCAGGGCACATCACACATTAACACTTAATCACATCACATATCGCAAAAAATCTTTAGATAACACAGATCAAAGGGTACATGCCACTTATGGCACATGGCACATCATAAATGTACAATTAATCATATATCGCAAAAAAAAATTACATGACACAGATCACAAGATGCATGGCACGTATGGCACATGGCACATCATAAATGTACAATTAATCACATATCACGAAAAAAACATTTCATGACACATATGGCACATGGCACATCACACATCACATATATGCAATTAATCACTTCGCATATAAAAAACAAAACATAACATGACACAGATCACAGGATACATGACACATATGGCACATGGCATAGCATGCATATACAAATAATCACATCACATATCAGAAAAACATTCCATGAGACAGATCACAGGATACATGACACATTTGGAACATGGCACACCTCGCATATATAAATAATCACATCATATATCACCAAAAAAAGCATTACATGACACAGATCACTGGATACATGACACATATGTCACAGGGCACATCACGCATATACAAATAATCACATCATATATCACCAAAAAAATCATTACATGAGACATATGGAACATGGCACATCACACATAACAAATATGCAATTAATCACATCAAAAATCACAAAAGATATTACGCGACACAGATCAGAGGGTACATGACACATCCCAGAAAGAAGTCAGACGTTGTGTCGTCGGTCAAAACAGCGTTGTCCTAACGTTGATAGACAACATTGACCCCGCGTTAGATTACCCCTGTTTTATTCCTCAATGGCTCCCAGGCAGCTTTAAATATTTGTACCAATCTGGTTAAAATATCAGGTAACAAGCAGTAAATTCTGCATGCTGAATTTACTCTGAACTGTATCCATAAGCATGTCAATGAAATTTGCTGTACCTCGGCATACATAGTTTCAAATACGGCCAAGACAAAATTCAAAATGTTTTTAATTACATGCACAATTTCGTTGCATTGAGAGCAACACTGAGACAGGCAAAATAGTCCATGCATAGGATGTCCTATGATTCATTGCCTTGATCCCTTACAAATATGATGACAGCAACAAAATGACAATAGAATTCTGGTTTAGGTGACCTTTATTTATTTGTTAAATGACAAGTCACAACTTGGGCTGAGTGGTTGAGGAGCCTTTTGAGTCCTGAAATGAAGCATCAGATCAACTGATCACAGGGATGATCTTCAACCTTATCCATGGTCACTCCTTTTGCCTTGGTAACTGAGTAAAACAATGACACAAATATAATAAAATTACAAGGTAAGGGACATATTTTTGACATAAAAATAGTTGCCTTCCCCCAAATAATAATTTGATGTCTGAAAAAAGTCTCAGCAGTGGTACCTCCACCCCTCCAAGTCATTAAACTGTTCAAAACTGCTAAAACTGGGAAGGTGGCATGGATAGTAATATCATCATGCTCTTGGATCATACATTGGCAGAAAAGCTTTTAATACTAAAATGAACAAGGGTAACCTCGACCCATTCAGTTTTCAAAGTTCAAAACATTCTATGTTCAAAACATGTACACAATCATATTGTTTCATAGAATACACATATCAAAAACAACCTTTGCACTACACCACTCTATTTGTATAGAAAGTGTTCCTCACATTTGGAAAGAATCAACAAACACATTCTCACTTCAAAACATGTAAAAAATCATATTGTTTCATAAAATACACATATCAAAAACAACCTTTGCACTACAACACTCTATTTGTATAGAAAGAGTTCCTCACATTTGGAAAGAATCCACGAAGTAGTTCTTAAGTTAAAGGTCGCAAAATGTTGAATTAAAACAACAAACACATTCTCACTTCAAAACATGTAAAAAATCATATTGTTTCATAAAATACACATATCAAAAACAACCTTTGCACTACTCCACTCTATTTGTATAGAAAGAGTTCCTCACATTTGGAAAGAATCCACGAAGTAGTTCTTAAGTTAAAGGTCGCAAAATGTTGAATTAAAACAACAAACACATTCTCACTTCAAAACATGTAAAAAATCATAGTTTCATAAAATACACATATCAAAAGCAACATTTGCACTGCATCTGTCCAATTATTATAAAAAAGTGTTCCTTAAATTTGAAGAGAACCCATGTAGCAGATCACACGTTAAAGGTCGCACAATGTTGAATTAAAAAAAACATTCAACTTTTTTATTAGAATAGAATGTGTTTCTTACACTTGGAAAGAATCCATGTTGCAGCTCTCAATTAAAAAGTAGCACAAACATGGAATAAAAAAAAACACATTCTTGTTTTAAAATGTGAAAAGGAAACCTACAGGCGATATATATCCTTTTTACTATCCCATCACTCCACGAAATCCAGTTGAAATGTAATGATTTTGTACCCATAATTTCTGTTGATTGTATACCCAGAATAAGATTGCATTAGTTTCAAAAATATACGTTAATATTAGTATTATACTTGTTAATTTACAATCATTTTCCTATCAAAACATTACAATCAACTAAGCTATAATCAATTCCACTGTCCTATCAGAACCAAACACCCAGTTTGAGTTTTGCCATTTGATTGCCCTCACTCAAGGATCACAGTCAGTCATAATCATAGAGTCATATCATGAAATTAATGATATGTTTTTTTACATGTTCTTCTCTCATTTACTATTGTTTGCAATATACATGTAAAAAGAAATATAATTATGTAGATCGATAGTTATATATTCATGAGTACAAAATCACGTAGCATTTTGGGTAGAAAATATTTTTACGGTACATCACAAACATCACGTGTATCTTGTTTCATCCGTTCTGAGAGGGGCTGTCGGATAGCATAGTGGTTAAAGCGTTCGCTTGTCACGCCGAAGACCCGGGGTAGATTCCCGACATGGGTACAATGTGTGAAGCCAATTTCTGGTGTTCTCCACCGTGATATTGCTTTAATATTGAATAAAGCGGCGTAAAACCATACTCACTCACCCACCCATCCGTTCTGAGAACGGGAGATTCTCAGAAAAAGTTTGTAGAGACATTCTAAATTGTCCTTCTTGCAATGATAGACTAGTCTGTCTTACAGACCCTGATACAAATATATATCAAATACAGCCCATGCAAGTCTATAATGTTTGGCAAGTCTAGATCACTGCAGTATCAGGGTCTGTACAAATCTGCTGAATTCACAAGCGAGCACAGAGCTTGTAATTATCAATAAATCTCTAGCTGTCATTAGTGTTTAGTATTAGGATGTGGCGAACCTCGTCCCCCACTCCCCAAGACCCCATACTGAGACAAGACCTCCCGCTCCCGCTCCGGCCCTGCCAACTCTCTCTGGCCAGACAACATGTGGGATTATATTGGAGACTTAGTGACATATATAAATTCTAGTTTCTTAACTTGTTTCATTGTTACCCTGGTGTGGAGAGAGGAGGATTTCTAAAGGTTTCACATTGCTGTGTAAGAATAATTGCCATTCTTCTTTTCTGCTTGTAAGAATGAATAGGAACATGGATGAGCTTATTGCTTCATCACTGATGAAACCAAACAGAGCATAAGTCCAAATCAAAAGACAGTCATTGAAGGTATTTAAATGGTAAAGATGTGTTGTTTAGCTCTCCAACCGGGAGAGGAAAATCGTTGACATTTGAACTTTCTCCCTATTTATACAAGGCAGTAGAAAATACAAGCCATGCTACTGTCATTGTTGTGTCACTCTTGATAGCACTTATGAAGAAACAAACTGAGAAATGTGTGTCATTAGGACTCATACTGTGTACCTGAATAATGTCGCACAGAAGGCAACACTGACGAATGATGACAGTTTGGTATCTACCATAGAGAAATTGACTGTCGATGACATAAGGGATGGATGAGGTCAAGTTGTTTAGCCATGGGAATCACACTAAATGCTGTCCCTAAGCTGGTACCCAAGCTTGCTCTCAAAATAGATTTCTGGACATTTGATACTTACTGCCCTCTAAACTGACCCCATGCTTCCACTGGGAGGGTTGTGTGTTTGGGGAGAGGTGGTGGGGGCAATAAAATTTCCTGTCACACACACTTTCAATGGCACGCCAGTGATGGGTGATAGGATCATTTACACGTGTCGTAAAATTCCAAGAAATTATAGCTCTGCAGATTTGTTTAGTCTCTGAAAATGAAGAGAGTCACTGGGCTCCTTTTTATTATATTTTTATTAAGATAACTAAACAACTGTTTTTTTATGTACGATATGTTCATTTCAGAGACTAGATTTTAGTCTAATGATAGACCAATACCAGCATTATTTGGCTACAATAATGTCACATCAATATGTTATGTATCTCTCCCCGCCGCCCTGTTTCAGAAAATAATTCGAAAATCATCGAGCGTAGAATCCATGACTTTTTCCGATTTCGGCTTCAAAACTTAGATTTCGATATGTACGATGCTGTATGTGCATCCGATTTCAGCAAGGAGTCATAAAATTAAAAATAGTTTCATTATTTTACATAATCTACATTATGTTGCTATTAAACCGTTTTGTTACTATGTAAATAAGTTCAGATTATAAATGAACTCATTATGGTTTTGATACTTAGAATGCTACAGGCAGAAAACAGTTTCAAGAGGATAACTCGAGGCATTGATTGCCAAGAATATATTTAGTGGCACTTCTCTGGCACGAAGACACATTGGAGGCAGAAGAATTCTAAGAGGACATTTAGAAGCATTGTTTGCCAAGAGTATACCAAGTGACACTTCACTGTCACGAAGACACCCTGGAAGCAGAAACGTTTCAAGAGGACATGTCGAGGCGTTAATTGCTTAGAAAAATTTCGCTGGTAATTTCCTTTCACGAAAACAAACTGAAGGCAGAAGAGTGCTAAGAGGACATTTAGAGGCATTGATTGCTGAAAAGATATTCAGTGACACTTTACTGTCACGAAGACACCCTGGAGGCAGAAGCGTTCCATTAATACTGTCACGAAGACACCCTGGATACAGAAGAATTCCATGAGGATATCTCGAGGCATTGATTGCTAAGAATATATTCAGTGGTAATTCACTTTCACGAAGACACCCTGGAGGCAGGACAGGGCCAATAAGTCATCTTTGAGTTATGATTGCTAAGAAGATTTTCATTGAAAATTCAATTCTACGACGATGTCCTGCAGCTCATGAAGCAATTATTTCTAAAAGATATTCGGTTACAATTCACTGTCAAGACAACATCATAGAACTCTTCAACCAATGATTGCCAAGAGATATTCAGTGTCACTTCACTGTCACGACGACACGAATGAGGCTGAAAGGTGCCTTGATTTCTTCTGGAAACATTAATGTCCAAGAGGATAGTCTGTAACAAATCACAGAAGAGACACAGACGAGTTGCAAGGAGACGTCTGGAGGCAATGTTTGCCAAGAAGCTGTTCAGTGGCAATTGACTGTCACGAAGAAACACTGGAAGCATTAGAATGCCAACAAGACTGCTGGGGGCAGAAAATGACCAAGAAGACCTCTATAGGAATATGTCTGCCAATAAGACATCCTTGAGGCAAAAGGCATCACAAGGAGGCTCTCCAGGACCAGGTGGTTTCCCACCTCCCATGGTCACTGGGACCCAAATAAGACCTCTGGAGACCTCGATCTAAGGGTCGGGTATGCTTCTGAGGCACGTTAGGTTCAGAGACTTAACACTGCACTAACCTGCACTAACCCGCACTAACAACCTGCACATAGGCGCATTACTTTTCAATGACACTTCCAAATTCTTTAGATTTAGGTTCAAAATCGGGGATTGTTTGGTTGTCAGAGGCAGTGTCAGCCTCTTTGTATCCGCCTGAAGCATGCCTGACCACTGGATAACGACCGTCACACACTGGAGGCAAAAGGGGGTCAAGAAGATTTATGAATGCAGTGATGCTGCTAAAAAGACATTCAAAGGAAACTGACTGTCACGAAGGCACTATGGAGGTAGAAGTGCACATTTCGAGGCATTGATTGCCAAGAATTATTAAGTGGCACTCTGGCACGAAGAAACCCTGGAGGGAACACAATGACATGAAGCATCTTGAGGCAATGAATGCCAAGAAGATTTTCAGTGACACATCACAGTCACGAAGGCTCCCTGGAGGCCGAAGAATTCCATGAGGACATCTCGGGGCAATGATTGCCAAGAATATATTGAGAGGCATTTCTCTGTCATGAAGACTCCCTGAAGGCAAAAGAGTTCCAAGAGGACATTTCGAGGCATTGATTGCTAAGAATATATTCAATGACACTTCACTATCCGAAGACACCCTAGAGGCAGAAGAGTTCCATTAGGATTGTCACGCAGACATCCTGAAGGCAGAATATTTCTTAGAGAACACTTCGAGGCATTGACTGCTAAGAAGATATCATGACACTTCAGTGTCACGAAGACACCCTGGAAGCAGAAACGTTTCAAGAGGGCATTTCGAGGCATTGATTGCTAAGAATATATTCAATAACATTTCACTGTCACGAAGACACCCTTGGGTGAAAGATTTCAAGAGGACATTTCGAGACATTGATTGCCAGGAATATTTCAAGTGACATTTCTCTGTCTCGAAGACACCCTGGAGGCAGAAGAAATGAAAGTGCACATTTCAAGTCATTGATTGAGAAGACTGAATTTAGTGGCACTTCTCTGTCACGAAGACACCCTGGAGGCAGAGGATTTCTGAAAAAAAACATCCCAAGGCATTTATTGCCGAGAATATATCAAGTGACACTTTGCTGTCACGAATACAACCCGGAGAAAGGGAAGTTCCAAGAGGACATTTCGAGGAATTGGTTGTGAAGAATGTATTAAGTGACACTTCACTGTCACAAAGACTTTCTTGAGGAAGAAAAGATCAAAGTGCTCATTTCGAGGAATTGATTGCCAAGAATGTATTAAGTCGTACATCTCCTTCACGAAGACACCCTGGAGGCAGAAGATTTGTGCCGTCGGTCAAAACAACGTTGGCCCAATGTTAGGTTACGTCTGTTTTATTCATCAATACATCCCAGGCAGCTTGATATGTTTGTACCAATCTGGTTAAAATATCAGGTAACAAGCAGTAAACTCTAGAAGCTGAATTCACTCTGAACTCTATCCGAGGAAGAGCATGTTAATGAAATGCACTGTCTTCTGGCAGGGTACCTCGGCATACATAGTTTCAAATACGACCAAGACAACATTCAAAATGTTTTTAATTACGTGCACAATTTCGTGATACAATATTTACTTTCCAAAACAACTTTCAAGACTATGTGCAAATTGTTCACAAATGTTTCAACACTATTAAAAGATATATGATTTTCCCACGAGTTTGCAAATTAAAAACCATCAGACAATAAGCCAGGCACAAATTGAAACAATTAATTTTCCTTAGCCTTACCCCATACATTCAGCATTGAGAGCAACACTGAGACAGGCAAAATAGTCCATGCATCGGATGTTCTATGATCCGTTGCCTTGATCCATTCACAAATATGATGACAGCAACAAAATGAAGTCAGAACTTGGGCTGAGTGGTTGAGGAGCCTTTTGAGTCCTCAAATGACGCAACAGACGAACTGATCACATGGTCACTTCTTTTGCCTTGGTAACTGAGTAAAACAATGAGACAAATATAATAAAATTACAAGGTAAGGGATATATCTTTTACATAAAAATAGTTGCCTTCCCCCAAATAATAATTTGATGTCTGAAAAAAATCTCAGCAGTGCTACTTCCACCCGTCCAAGTCATTAAACTGTTCAAAACTGCTAAAACTGGGAATGTGGCATGGACAGAAATATCATGATGCTCTTGGATCATACATAGGCAGAAAAACTTTGAGCACCGAAATGAACAAGGGTTACCTCGACTCATTCAGTTTTCAAAGTTCAAACCATGAAAAAGCATAATTTTCTCAGAAAATACACTTATCAAAATCAAACTTTGCACTGCACTTCTCCTATCTGTATAGAAACTACTCCAAATTAGAAAATAATCCATGTATTTGTTTTCAAGTTATAGGTCACACAAATGTTGAAGAAAATAATTCCAAGTTCAAAACATGAAACAAATAATATTTATTCCGAAAATACACATTTCAAAATCAACATTTGCACTGCACCTCTTCTATTAGTAGAGAAAGTGTTTCTCACATTTGGAAAGAATCCATGAAGCAGCTCTTAAGTGAAAGGAAGCACAAACATAGAATAAAAAAACCCAAAACCTTCTATGTTCAAAATATGCAAAAAATTCATATTGTTTCATAAAATAAACATATCCAACTCAACCTTTGCACTACATCTCTCCAATTAATATCTCAAGTTAGAGGTCGCACAATGTTGAATTAAAAGAAAAAAAACATTCAAAGTTCAAAACATGTAAAAAATCATATTGTTTAAAAAAATGTACATATCAAAATCAACCTTTCCACTGCACTCACACAAAAAATGTCTTTGGAAGGACGGACAGAGGGATATCCTTGGTATGGCTTTATCAACCCGCCCTTTTAGATTGGGATATCATTAAATAAGAAACATCTAATTTTATATTAATAAAGATGTTTGTACATCTTATTGCAGGGCACATCACACATTAACACTTAATCACATCACATATCGCAAAAAATCATTACATAACACAGATCAAAGGGTACATGCCACATATGGCACATGGCACATTACAAATATGCAATTAATCATACATCGCAAAAACATTTACATGACACAGATCACAAGATGCATGACACATATGGCACATGGCACATCATAAATGTATAATTAATCACATATCACGAACAAAACATTTCATGACACATATGGCACATGGCACATCACACAACACAAATATGCAATACATCACTTCGCATATAAAAAAACAAAACATAACATGACACAGATCACATGATACATGACACATATGACACATGGCACATCATGCATATACAAATAATCACATCACATATCACAAAAAACATTACATGACACAGATCACTGGACACATGACACATATGGTACATGGCACATCAAACATCACACATATAAAATTAATCGCATTGCATATATAAAAAACATTCTATGACACATTTCACAGGATACATGACACATATGGTACATGGCACATCACACATCACAAATATACAATCAATCACATCATATATCACAAAAATAGTACACGACACAGATCAGAGGGTACATGACTCATCCAAGAAAGAAGTCAGACGATGTGCCGTTGTTCAAAACAACGTTGGCCCAACGTTGATGGCCCAAGAAAAAATACCCATATATACAAAATTTACAATTTTGTATATTTGGTATTTCCAAAATATACAATTTTGTATAGTTGGTATTTCCAAAACTATACAATTTTGTATATATGGTTAGATTGGTTACCACTGCTTCATTCGATTTCTTCACCTCTTATAGAAGGTTTCACATAATATGTGGTTGCAAAGTTTACTAATGATACCGAACAGTATTATTATTGCATGTGACAATAATGCTTTAATACTATTTTCATTATGACAACTATATGATGTTATGAAATAATTTGTATTTCGTTATGTTTTACATTAGAAATAGAACATTTGTACAGATCTTAATAACAGTTTGATCAATATAAAATGCGTACGCCAGCTGTTTATGATCTATACATACAAGTAGTTGAAAGTAGTTTTAAACATTGATGTTTATCGTTCCAAAGCTGTTCTCCAGCTCAGTTCATCTTTGTTTACGAGAACGTTTTTAATATGGGCAATTTTCTTCTTTCGGGACATTGGAGCAGTCATAATATTCATAACATCATAAATATTAAGATTACAGGCAATTTTAACAACTTTAGTACTCCATGAACTTTTACATAGTAACCATTTTCTTCATCAAAGCGTTACAAGTACTGTTATTAAATCTTGGGGTAGTCTAAAAACATTAGCATGTAATGTAACAAACGGGGAGGAGAGACCCATGTCTCCATTAGTGGCTACACTGGAGGTACCGTTACTAACACCAAAAAATAATTTACAGGCTCTATTTTGGATTAGATTAACGTTTTATCCTCATATACCAGAGCCATAGAACATTACCGGCTCAACAAGACTTCCATACAGTTTCATAAAAAACATCATAAGACATACACCCAACAGAATAAAACAAAGACAAAGCATGGCTGACAGAATTGTACAACTCTTTCACAGTTTCACATATCTCGATGCTCGTCAACCCGTAGTCCCAGAAAACGATATGATTCTACATAGACCAGTGTTTGCCCAGCGTAGAGGAATGAAACCCATGATCTCGGTTGTGATTTCTAAAATGAATTACGTTTGTCTTATTCATATTCACTGACAGTTGCCAACGTGTTGACCATTCATGCAGTACATTAAGCATGGATTGTAATGAACATTCATTGGGGGCAGTTAATGCAATATCGGCAGCATACATTAAAATGGAGAGCATAGTCTCATCAACACGTACGCCACAATTGAGATTGTTAATAGCCAGGTCGTTAACATACACAGAAAATATAGCTGGGGATAATTTACAGCCTTGCTTTACACCATGTTTAACAGTAAAACGTACTGTAAGAAATTCTCCTACACGTGCAGTACAATTGACATCGACATACAATCGACTGGATAGCATTCAATATCTTTTCTCGAACTCCAATATTCCTCAGCTTCGCTATAAACGGTGTCGAAGTTTTTTTTTACATCAACAAATGTAACAAAGGTTGATTGTTTTGTTTTTTTCTATACTGAACTAAAGACGTTTAAACCTATAAATGATCAATACAGTCTCATTTGGATCTAAAATCATTTTGCTTATCAGCTATGATATTGTCCTTTTCAAGCCACTCAGTCTTTAATTGAGTACATAAGCATATACTTGTTAGGAATAGATGTTACAATGATACCAAAGGGTTTCTAAAATCCTTCATACCGCTCTTAGGAATAGGATGGATATATCGCTGTTCCTCATAGCTGGTACAGTTCCATTTACAAAGCAATAGTTAATAATTCTGTACAACAAATCAACTGAACTTACATTTTTTTAACACTTCTGCAGGAATATCATCCACACCTGTAGCCTTTCCATTCTTAAGTCTAAAGACTAAAGACTAATGGGATGTCTGGGAGTGAACCTTACATGTTTATCATTTATCCCATCCATTTCTTGATCTAGCTACTCCGAATTGAGCCATAATTCATTCACCACAGTCCTAAGGGGAAATTCAAACATATCCACCTATAATTCACGACTACTGCAATCTTGTCAAATAACATGTGCTTGACATCAGGTCGATTTTATTGATATCTTGTAATGGCTGTTGGAATATTATCTATGCATTATCCTGTCTAAAAATCTAGATATATTTACAATATCATGTATGCATTTTTGAATCATTGTATTCCGGAGTGGTCTTCATATAAACTTCTTGACCCATCCGCTTCATGTACATTTTCAGAAAAACAGAACATAACATGGGTATACCGTTCGAATTGAGCCTCGCTCAATTTCCCTGTGCGCTGTGATTTTTTATTTATCTTTTTAAATGAAAATTTTACAGGGACTAGCAGTGCTACCACAATACTTGTGTTAATTAATATTGATAACATTGAATGTTAAACCATTTTTACAATTTTAGCGATAATGAAAACTGAGTAGAGATAAGATATATTGATGAACAACGTCTTTATTACAGTAAGGAGCGACGCTTAGGTGTATGTTGTAACACCATTATCAAGCAAGTGATGTTGTTCATCCACAGATCTTATCCTCTCTCAATACTCCAACTTCTAAATTCCTCGCAAAGAAGATAATGATACTTGTTTTGAATCTTGCCATCGTACAAAATATTCTTCGCACAGTATTCAAGAAACAATGTAATATTAATATCATATTACGCCATCAATATATGTTATGCAATATTTGAGAGGTTGGTCGCCTGTCGGGACGGTGTGAGATGCTAAAACTGTTCTTGTATAGTCTAGTATTCTTTGGCTAGTGACAGCTACCACTGTTTATTCCCATTCAAGTTGCTAACGGTGTTTCATCTAAACAGTATTATGGGAACGGAAATTAAAACATTACTTCATTCGTTATGCTACCATTTTTGAATATATGTCCATGAGATTAATCTGTTCATTTTCCCGTATTTTTATTACGGAACTTATAGCTTTGTGTGGCATAAACGATCAAATAGTAAGATGACTACAATTAAAGGGCATTAATAACGAGAGGCTGTTCACATATATGTACATCATATATGTATCACGCGAATCATTTCTGATTTTACTCGACGTAAGAGCTAGAAACGTTACCTACTTCCGGCGCAGCGGTTCAAGATGTTGGCGCTATCTAGATTGGGTCCCTGACACATGCAGCTCTATTTGATGGGTGTATTGTACTTAATAAGCTGAACTTTTATAAATCTATTTTTTGCAAATATATACTAGTCACTCCAACTAATCATTGTTACTAAAATATATAGGATTGTTGTCGATAACGTGTCCATTCGTATGTCTGTTTTACGTCTGTTCTACTAATTATTGACACTAAGAAACTCGTACAATTTTTTAAATCGTTACTAAACGTGTTGTACTTGTCTACATCTTAATTGAAAAGTGGGAGAAAAGTTGCTTACTGTATTTTGCCGCCTTTGATGGTTCTGATGATCAAGATGACAACGTCAAAATCGTAGTATTCAGGAGTCGATGAGGATTCAGGAGTTTTTGAATTGATGCAGAATCAAGGTTCATGCTTCCTTACTTACTTACTTACTTTGGAGATTTAACGTGCGCTTTCCGACTGATGCGTATTTCGCTCACGGGCCCGGCCAGGCCATTTAATGTGTTTCCGAAAGGGGCGAAAGTGGTCTGTGTAACCCAAGAGGGGGGTTTTAGGGGTTGCTTATATAGAATTTGGGAATTTTGAGATTTGGAATAGATGCCGATGGGATTGGGGAGGAGAACTAAGGGAGCTGGGTATGGTGGATGTTTGTTTGTTTATGTGATTTTGATTTGGTAGGTTATTGTGTTTTTAGATGCGTTTTATTAGTTCCGTTTTTATTAAGAATACGCCTAAGGCCTTGAAGTTTTCTAGTTTATTTTGTGGGTTTAGTATTGCTTCTAGAGTTAGAGCCTTGTTTAGATTGAGGGTGGTTTGTACTGCGGTTCGATGTGTTAGGTAGTGTGTGCAGTGGATGAGTGCGTGTTCTGGGGTTTATGGTTGTTTGCAGTGTGGGCAGTTACCTGTAGTGTGTTTTTTAAATTTTTTTAGGTGGTTATTTAGGTTTGTGTGTCCTGTTTGGAGTTTAGTGATTACTCTGTCGATTTTTTTGGATGGATGGAGAATTTTTGGTTTGGTTAGTGGTTTGCTGAGCACTTTTTAGATTTGGCTATTTGAGTTTAGATATAGGTTATACCATTTTTTTGTGATTTTTTGCTTGTTTACACTTTTAATTTCTGATTTTGAGATGGGTAAGTTTAAGCTTATTTCTGGGATTTTGAGGGATAGTTTAGCTGCTTTATCGGCGTTTTCATTACCGTATATTCCTACGTGGGCAGGTATCCACAAGAAGGTTATTTGTTTGCCTGCCTTAGTTAGGTCGTTGGAGCTTTTAAGTATTTGATTTATTAATTTAGGTCGGTTTTTGGTATTTTTGTTTTGGAGGGCTTGCAGTCCACTTAGGGAGTCGGTAAGTATTAGGATATTTTTGTGTTTTTTTTATTCTTGATTATGGAGGGCTGAGGCCATGCCCATTAGTTCTGCCATGAATATTGATTGGTTGTTTGGGAGTCGGAAGGATTGTGTGGTTTTAGTTGGTTGTGTGGTATGGACTCCGAAACCTGTGTGTTTGGAGGCCGGATCTGAGGATCCGTCCGTGTAAATGTGACACCAATTTGGCCAATTTGGCCAGAGAGTTGCTTAGGGTGTTGTATATGGCGCAGCCGTAGTCTAGTTTTGATCTAATTAGTGATATGTAGAGAGAGAGGAGGGTATCTTTGGATGCTCCCCAGTTAGAGCCAGTTAGGCATCTTAGGGTGTTTAGGTCTTCACTGCATTTAGTTGTTAGGTTTTGGATGTGAGCATCCCAGGTGAGATGTTCATCGAAAATAAGTCCTTAGAATTTGGTTTGTTTTTGAAATTTGATTGTTTGATTGTTTAGCTGGAGGATTGGGGAGGCGGGTTTCATGTTTTTATGTTTGAATACTATTCCTGTTGTTTTTTCTGAGTTAAGGGAGAAGCCCCTCATCCCTTCCGACCCGTTGGGGGTTATTATAGGCCTAATAGGCCTAAAAGTGCACCACGTGATTTATGTCCAGGCCCCCGTGACATGCAGTTGTCATGTGACATGTAATTAACTAATTGAATTGCAAAAACAATTCCGACAGCAAATAACCGCATCCACAACAACAATGCGTGGATGCAAAGAAAGAAACCATTTTAAACCCCTTTCTGTATATTTGTATTTGTATTCCTTTCTGAAACTATCATTCTACAAACAGTTGTGTTCACCGCCCATTGTGATACTTCTACTTAAGAATATAAAAAAGGATGTTTATTTAGTCATTTGACATGCGTTCATTGTAAACAAAGATTATTGTGAAAGGATTACTAAGTTTCTCATCCAGTATAATGCAATTCCTCGATTAGCATAATTAGAACAGAGTTTGTAATAAGTTATATCCTGACTCCAGTTAACCAAGGCAGCTACATCAGTTGTGATTTATGAATTTGTGGAATCTTAATAAATGAACGACCGCCTGTCGCAAAAATGCATTCGAACATTGAACACGCACAGTCGCAGATTTTCCTTTCGTACATTTGAGGGTGAACGTGAACGAAGCCGTGCAAGATACTTTACAGCGATTTGTCTTCAGAACACATATTGAGCTCAGTTAAGTTTATTAATGATGATATTTTCATTCATTCATAGATATGGCGATCATGAGCGCTGACACTATATGTATTCGCAATAGAATATTTGGAAGACTAGACACAATATGACAACATCAAATCAAAGAATTTGTTAAATGCAACAGATTTAAGGCATTGTAATTGTACATTATTATAAAATACATGAGTGTCGCTACGTCTCATGTCAAATACATCAATGAATTATTTATAAAAAAAAAAAATTTAATATTACTATGACTTTATAGCTAAAATTATGGAGTCTTGCATGTCGAGCCAACAAACTATAGTACATATTATTCACCTTGGAATTTCTGTTTACTGTGCTTGCGGTGGGGTCCACCCAATTCCCAAAATGGACAGTTCCAAATACTACTGCGTAAAATATTAATGCCGATTTGGAGAAAATTACCAAATGAATGAATGCAAGTAAAACTTAATCCCGGGAAAAAGAAAACTGTTCAATATCACGTCAAAGTGTGCCCAAGTGCAAAACCTAATCTTAAAATAAAAGGACTTTGGTATTAATATTTCAGTCAGATTCTGATATTGGCGAGTTAAAGAGGTAAGCCCTATGATTAATTGTCTTAAATACCTTTCTGGTGTCCACCGCCGTGAACCATACTCACTCACTCAGATAAATAACCCCTTTTACATAAGTCATGAACAAGCATATATATATTGCCAATATTTTGCTCCCATGTTTTGGATAATTGTACCAAAGAACAAGAATTAATCCTAGAATGTCTACACATAAATTCATTACGGACGCTGAAATAATGCCGATGAGACGTTAATTTTTACCTCGCCCACTCACTGATTACGGACTATTTGTGGGGCGATAAGAGGTACAAGCCACGAGAAAATGTAGAGTGAGACCAACGTAGCCATTACACCTTTTTACAAGATGGAAAACATCTTTGCTGTTAGTGATTACATATAAAGAAATCTAACCAATTCACAGGCTATACGTTGTAGAACTGAATGATATGCCAAGTCATTCCTACCTGATACCATTAATAATTGGAATAGTCACCGGAAAAGAGGATTATTAAACTTGGACAATGTTATATTCAGTAAAACCATGATACCAGATTTTGTCACTTTAAACTTCCATCGGCTTAAAAAACACATCTCAGATAACACATCATGCATGCTCTTGTGGCTGTCACAATGGTACACTGCATTAATTTTTTTACATGCCCCAACTACAATATATTAAGAAACGATTCTATTCTAAAGGTTAAGTGAGTTTCTAATCAGTGGGTTATTGGAAACAATTTGAACAGTGCCTAATTTAGCTATTTTGAAATCGGCCATGTACATCCGACGTTCGGGTGGATTTGCACATATATAATAACTAGTAGTAAGAATTAATACATACTTTGAGACACGTATTAAGTATTAAACAGTTAAATAGCTTTTCTTAGGAAACCCCTTTCCATCAACCGCACTGTTGACCTATCTTTTTTGTTCTGTTTTGATGTATTGATGTATTATTTAATACAATTTGTATATCTCCCCTCATCCCAATGTTAATAAAAGGAAGCTTGGTGGGGACTTTTGGGATATAAGAAATGAATACAGACTGCCATATTGTCTGAATGTCTTAACAATCACCGGGTGTGACCACGTAGACAGGATACCATTCGGGTTTCTCATAATTACTCCATGAGCATGCTTGGTATTGTAGCTTGGGGATATTAAATGTAAGTTTGTTATCAGAGGAGATTGATAGTGAACTTTTAGTACCAGTTAGATATGATATCTATATGACTTCTTTCTGTTTGACAAAGGATCATGTAATCTACGTCAAATAAGATCAGAACACATGCATTATTACAACTTACTCAGGATACCAATAACAATGAAATGTACAAATTAACAAACATGATCAATATTATTATTACATGTTAATGCCATGTATGTAAATATAGCTATATAAACATATGTTTAATTTTTCAGCTTGTGTGAAGTCGTCCATAAATACAAGAAAACGTATATTTTCCCAAATTATATTACCCTCAAAAGGGCAATTATATTCATGTTACATTTTTTCAGTCTCTTTTTTAATTCGAATTACGTAACATTTATGTTACTTTGATTATATTAGACCCATGTTGTTGTTACAGACCCAGGGACTGACTAGGTTCATTACATGTCATAAAAGTGCCGGGACATAATGTGGTGGCAATACATTCTCTAATTAACACCTATCACAAAGGGACGGGCAATTTGGGTTTGTCCTCAGGGAATGTGTTATGCAATTTGTGTATTCACGAAATAACATTCAACAAATTATGTACATGGTCCTGTGATGTAGGATTGATGCATTCGTACTTCTTATAAATAAATGAATTGCATTTTTTTTCTTAACCGTGTGCGAAATACGCATAATGTCGGAAAGCGCAAGTTAAATACTGACTTCATCCCAAAATAAATCACAAACCCTCTCTTATGATGATTTGTATATTATTCTATATTTTAATTATGTAAATCACGTTCCTGTTACTTTTAATATAGAATACGTTAGTCACTCAACCAATTCCATTATTATTTTCCCAAAGATCAAAGATTAAAGCAGTTATCAAGATTTATTTTCCATATCTTTAGAAATACTTAATCTTTACATTGAAACTGCAATCATGATGTATTATTATTATAATTATTATTATTTTTATTATTATTATTGATGTACATATGGTTTGCACCCAACCATGCGCGTGCCAAATTATACAGCGTCAAGCTTTTAGAGCGCCAACTAAGTTTTCCAAAGTAGAAATTAAGCCAAATGAATATATATCAAGTTTCCTTTTGCTAGAACATATGCATGCTGTTGTGTTTTTTCAAGGTAATCTTCGTTCTCTCATTGATAACAATATTAAAAGAACAAGTATTATAAAATATAATACGGGAATATATTACACAGGTTATTTACGCATCCGGCTGCTCATAATACAATTTTCCCAAGGACTACCGTTTTACAAAACGCGATTTTCCGCGTTTCCGCCGAGATTTCACATTATAACAATGTATATCTACAATGAAACCGACAGCTCAGAACAAACCAAATTCAACACTTTTAAGTAGTGATAAAAAAGTTTTCATCCTCTGTGCAATCCACTCTGTTGGCATATGTGCACGAGAGCATGTTACAAAACAGATCGCTGCCTCCCCGTAAAACGAATCCAAGCTCAAACACTTTCAATACAGAAGTTACCGCCAATGCAATCGCCTCCGACAGCTAATCCTCTCTGTGCATTTGACCATAAAGTCTACTCACATACCAAGCACCGCGCCAGGAAAGAACCAGACGCCTCAACCGCTTACCCGTCAATATCATTGCAAGGACAGTATGTACTCCCGCTAACAGTGTGGAGTACTAATTAAACATTCCAGTAATGTTACCCGCCACTATATCAGATTTTTGTAACTTCTGATACTATTTTGCACATACAAAACAAATATAGAGCAATACATAGCAATTATCCTCATTTACCAACATATACAAAGAAACACAGTGCTCAACTTAAAACACTTCAATTTGCACATATATAATACTTATACACAAATACATAATAATTATCTCCCTTTACCAATATATACAAAGAAAACACAATATTTTTCGTAGTATTTTAAAAAAATAATCTTTGATAATATTTTGTAGATGATTTTTCCAAGGACTACCGTTTTACAAAACGCGATTTTCCGCGTTTCCGCCGAGATTTCACAAAATAACAATGTATATCTACAATGAAACCGACAGCTCAGAACAAACCAAATTCAACACTTTTAAGTAGTGATATAATATAGTTTTCATCCTCTGTGTAATCCACTCTATTGGCATATGTGCACGAGAGCATGTTGCAACACACATCGCTGCCTCCCCGTAAAACGAATCCAAGCTCAAACACTTTCAATACAGAAGTTACCGCCAATGCAATCACCTCCGACAGCTAATCCTCTCTGTGCATTTGACCATAAAGTCTACTCACATACCAAGCACCGCGCCAGGAAAGTACCAGACGCCTCAACCTCCCACCCGTCAATATCATTGCAAGGACAGTATGTACTCCCGCTAACAGTGTGGAGTACTAATTAAACATTCCAGTAATGTTTCCCGCCACTATATCAGTTTTTTTGTAATTTCTGATACTATTTTGCACATACAAAACAATTATAGAGCAATACATAGCAATTATCCTCCTTTACCAACATATACAAAGAAACACAGTGCTCAACACTTCAATTTGCAAATATATAATAATTATACACAAATACATAATAATTATCCCCCTTTACCAATATATACAAAGAAAACAAATTTGGATACACCATATATACAAATTTGTATATTTTTGTATATGTCGTATATACAAACTTGTATATCTTTGTATATATCATCATTCCAATCTTGTATATCCTTTGGAAATATCATCTTTCCAAAGGATATACAAGCTTGTATATATGGATTTTTTTTGCAGTGTAGACAACGTTGGTCCAACACTAGATTACGCCTTTTTATTCCTCAATACCTCCCAGGCCGATTGAAATGTTTGTACCAATCTTATTGAAATATCAGGTAACCAGCAGTAAATTCTGCATGCTGAATTCACTCTGAACTCTATCCATGAAAGAGCATGTCAGTGTCTGGCAGGGTACCTCGGCATACATAGTTTTAAATACGGCCAAGACAAAATTCAAAATGTTTTTGATTGCGTGCACAATTTCATGATATAATATTTAATTTTCCAAACAATTTTCAAGACTATGTGCAAATTGTTCACAAGTGTTTCAACACTATTAAAAGATATATGACTTTCCCACGAGTTTGCAAATTATTAAACCATCAGACAATAAGCCCAGCACATATTAAAATATTAAATGGGAAGGTGGCATGGACATAAATATCATCATGCTCTTGGATCATGCATAGGCAGAAAAAACTTTGAGCACCGAAATGAACAAGGGTAACCTCGACTCATTCAGTTTAAAAAAGTTCAAACCATGAAAAAGCATAATTTTCTCAGAAAATACACTTATCAAAATCAAACTTTGCACTGCACTTCTCCTATCTGTATAGAAACTACTCCAAATTGGAAAATAATCCATGTATTTGTTTTCAAGTTATAGGTCACACAAATGTTGAAGAAAATAATTCCAAGTTCAAAACATGAAACAAATAATATTTATTCCGAAAATACACGTATCAAAATCAACATTTGCACTGCACCTCTTCTATTAGTAGAGAAAGTGTTTCTCACATTTTGAAAGAATCCATGAAGCAGCTCTTAAGTGAAAGGTAGCACAAACATAGAATAAAAAAACCCAAAACCTTCTATATTCAAAATATGCCAAAAAATCATATTGTTTCATAAAATAAACATATCCAACTCAACCTTTGCACTACATCTCTCCAATTAATATCTCAAGTTAGAGGTCGCACAATGTTGAATTAAAAGAAAAAACCCATTCAAAGTTCATGCCATGTATAAAATCATATTGTTTCATAAAATATACATATCAAAATCCACCTTTGCACTACACCACTGCTTTTTGTATAAAAAGTGTTCCTTCAATTTGGAAATAATCCATGGAGTAGTTCTTAAGTTAAAGGTCGCACAATGTTGAATTAGAAAAAAACAAACCATTCTCTGTTCAAAACATGTTTAAAATCATATTGTTTGACAAAATATACATATCAAAATCAACCTTTCCACTGCACTCACACACAAAATGTCTTTGGAAGGACGGACAGAGGGATATCCTTGGTATGGCTTTATCAACGGCCCTTTTAGATTGGGGTATCATTAAATAAGAAACATCTAATTTTATATTAATAAAGATGTTTGTGCATCTTATTGCAGGGCACATCACACATTAACACTTAATCACATCACATATCGCAAAAAATCATTACATAACACAGATCAAAGGGTACATGGCACATATGGCACATGGCACATTACAAATATAAAATTAATCATATATCGGAAAAAAAAAATACATGACACAGATCACAAGATGCATGACACATATGGCACATGGCACATCATAAATGTATAATTAATCACATATCACGAACAAAACATTTCATGACACATATGCAATTAATCACTTCGCATATAAAAAACAAAACATAACATGACACAGATCACAGGATAAATGACACATATGTCACAGGGCACATCACGCATATACAAATAATCACATCATATATCACCAAAAAAAGCATTCCATGATACAGACCACAGGATACATGCCACATATGGCACATGGCACATCATGCATTTACAAATAATCACATTACATAACACAAAAGGCATTCCATGACACAGATCACAGGATACATGACACATATGGAACATGGCACACCTCGCATATACAAATAGTCACATCACATATCACAAAAAAAGCATTACATCACACAGATCACTGGATACATGACACATATGTCACAGGGCACATCACGCATATACAAATAATCACATCATATATCACTAAAAAAATCATTACATGACACAGATCACAGGATAAATGACACATATGGAACATGGCACATCACACATCACAAATATGCAATTAATCACATCAAAAATCACAAAAGATATTACGCGACACAGATCACAGGGTACATGATACATCCAAGAAAGAAGTCTGTCGTCAAAACAGCGTTGTCCCAACGTTTATAGACAACGTTGACCCCACGTTAGATTACCCCTGTTTTATTCCTCAATGGCTCCCAGGCAGCTTTAAATATTTGTACCAATCTGGTTAAAATATCAAGTAACAAGCAGTAAATTCTGCATGCTGAAGTTACTCTGAACTCTATCCATGAGCATGTCATTGAAATGTGCTGTACCTCGGCATACAGAGTTTCAAATACGGCCAAGACAAAATTCAAAATGTTTTTAATTACATGTACAATTTCGTGATATAATATTTACTTTCCAAAACAATTTTCAAGACTATGTGCAAATTGTTCACAAATGTTTCAACACTATTAAATGATATATGGTTTTCCCACGAGTTTGCAAATTAAAAACCATCAAACAATAAGCCCGGCAAAAATTGAAACTTTTAATTTTCCTGGGCCTTACCCCATACATTCAGCATTGAGAGCAACACTGAGACAGGCAAAATAGTCCATGCATAGGATGTCCTATGATTCATTGCCTTGATTCCTTACAAATATGATGACAGCAACAAAATGACAATAGAATTCTGGTTTAGGTGACCTTTATTTGTTTCTTAAATGACAAGTCAGAACTTGGGCTGAGTGGTTGAGGAGCCTTTTGAGTCCTCAAATGAAGCATCAGACGAACTGATCACAGGGATGATCTTTAACCTTATCCATGGTCACTCCTTTTGCCATGGTAACTGAGTAAAACAATGACACAAATATAATAAAATTACAATTGCCTTCCCCCAAATAATAATTTGGTGTCTGAAAAAAGTCTCAGCAGTGGTACCTCCACCCCTCCAAGTCATTAAACTGTTCAAAACTGCAAAAACTGGGAAGGTGGCATGGACAGTAATACCATGATGCTCTTGGATCATACATTGGCAGAAAAGCTTTTAATACTAAAATGAACAAGGGTAACCTCGACCCATTCAGTTTTCAAAGTTCAAAACATTCTATGTTCAAAACATGTACAAAATCAAATTGTTTCATAGAATACACATATCAAAAACAACCTTTGCACTACACCACTCTATTTGTATAGAAAGAGTTCCTCACATTTGGAAAGAATCCACGAAGTAGTTCTTAAGTTAAAGGTCGCAAAAAGTTGAATTAAAACAACAAACACATTCTCACTTCAAAACATGTACAAAATCATATTGTTTCGTAGAATACACATATCAAAAACAACCTTTGCACTACACCACTCTATTTGTATAGAAAGTGTTCCTCACATTTGGAAAGAATCCACGAAGTAGTTCTTAAGTTAAAGGTCGCACAATGTTGAATTAAAACAACAAACACATTCTCACTTCAAAACATGTACAAAATCATATTGTTTCATAAAATACACATATCAAAAACAACCTTTGCACTACACCACTCTATTTGTATAGAAAGAGTTTCTCACATTTGGAAAGAATCCACGAAGTAGTTCTTAAGTTAAAGGTCGCACAATGTTGAATTAAAACAACAAACACATTCTCACTTCAAAACATGTAAAACATCATATTGTTTCATAAAATACACATATCAAAAGCAACATTTGCACTGCATCTGTCTAATTATTATAAAAAAAGTGTTCCTGAAATTTGAAGAGAACCCATGTAGCAGTTCACACGTTAAAGGTCGCACAATGTTGAATTAACAAAAACATTCAACTTTTTTATTAGAATAGAATGTGTTTCTTACACTTGGAAAGAATCAATGTTGCAGCTCTCAATAAAAAGGTAGCACAAACATGGAATAAAAAAAAAAATTCTTGTTTTCAAATGCGAAAAGGAAACCTACAGGCGATATATGTCAATTTTACTATCCCATCACTCCACGAAATCCAGTTGAAATGTAATGATTTTGTACCCATAATTTCTGTTGATTGTATACCCAGAATAAGATTGCATTAGTTTCAAAGATATACGTTAATATAAATATTATACTTGTTAATTTACAATCATTTTCCTATCAAAACATTACAATCAACTAAGCTATAATCAATTTCACTGTCCTATCAGTACCAAACACCCAGTTTGAGTTTTGCCAATTTGATTGCCCTCACTCAAGGATCACAGTCAATCCTAATCATAGAGTCATATCATGAAATTAATAATATGTTTTTTTACATGTTCTTCTCTCATTTACTATTGTTTGCAATATACATGTAAAAAGAAATATAATTATATAGATCGATTGTTATATATTCATGGGTACAAAATCACGTAGCATTTTGGGTAGAAAATATTTTTACGGTACATCACAAACATCACGTGTATCTTGTTTCATCCGTTCTGAGAGGGGCTGTCGGATAGCATAGTGGTTAAAGCGTTCGCTCGTCACGCCGAAGACCCGGGGTAGATTCCCGACATTGGTATAATGTGTGAAGCCAATTTCTGGTGTTCTCCACCGTGATATTGCTTTAATATTGAATAAAGCGGCGTAAAACCATACTCACTCACCCACCCATCCGTTCTGAGAACGGAAGATTCTCAGAAAAAGTTTGTAAAGACATTCTAAATTGTCCTTCTTGCAATGATAGACCAATAACACCATTATTTGGCTACAATTATGTCACATCAATATGTTATGTATTTCTCCCCGCCGCCCTGTTTCAGAATAAAATTCGAAAATCATCGAGTGTAGAATCCATGACTATTTTCAATTTCGGCTTCAAAACTTAGATTTCGATATGTGCGATGCTGTATGTGCATCCGATTTCAGCAAGGAGTCATAAAATTGAAAATAGTTTCATTATTTTACATAATCTGCATTATGTTGCTATTAAACCATTTTGTTACTATGTAAATAAGTTCAGATTATAAATAAACTCATTATAGTTTTGATACTTAGAAAGCTACAGACAGAAAACAGTTTCAAGAGGATAACTCGAGGCATTGATTGCCAAGAATATATTTAGTGGCACTTCTCTGGCACGAAGACACATTGGAGGCAGAAGAATTCTAAGAGGACATTTAGAAGCATTGATTGCCAAGAGTATACCAAGTGACACTTCACTGTCACGAAGACACCCTGGATGCAGAAACGTTTCAAGAGGACATGTTGAGGCGTTGATTGCTTAGAAAAAATTCGGTGGTAATTCACTTTCACGAAGACACCCTGGAGGCAGGACAGGGCCAATAAGTCATCTTTGAGTTATGATTGCTAAGAAGATTTTCATTGAAAATTCACTTCCACGACGATGTCCTGCAGCTCATGAAGCAATTATTTCTAAAAGATATTCGGTTACAATTCACTGTCAAGAAGACAATCTAGAACTCTTCAACCAATGATTGCCAAGAGATATTCAGTGTCACTTCACTGTCACGACGACACGAATGAGGCTGAAAGGTGCCTTGATTTCTTGTGGAAACATTGATGTCCAAGAGGATAGTCTGTAACAAATCACAGAAGAGACACAGACGAGTTGCAAGGAGACGTCTGGAGGCAATGTTTGCCAAGAAGCTGTTCAGTGGCAATTGACTGTCACGAAGAAACACTGGAAGCATTAGAATGCCAACAAGACTGCTGGGGGCAGAAAATGACCAAGAAGACCTCTATAGGATTATATCTGCCTATAAGACATCCTTGAGGCAAAAGGCATCACAAGGAGACTCTCCAGGACCAGGTGGTTTCCCACCTCCCATGGTCACTGGGACCCAAATAAGACCTCTGGAGACCTCGATCTAAGGGTCGGGTATGCTTCTGAGGCACGTTAGGTTCAGAGACTTAACACTGCACTAACCTGCACTAACCCGCACTAACTACCTGCACATAGGCGCATCACTTTTGAAAGACACTTCCAAATTCTTTAGATTTAGGTTCAAAATCGGGGATTGTTTGGTTGTCAGAGGCAGTGTCAGCCTCTTTGTATCCGCCTGAAGCATGCCTGACCACCCGGATAAGGACGGTCACACACTGGAGGCAAAAGGGGGTCAAGAAGATTTATGAATGCAGTGATGCTGCTAAAAAGACATTCAAAGGAAACTGACTGTCACGAAGGCACTATGGAGGTAGAAGTGCACATTTTGAGGCATTGATTGCCAAGGATTATTAAGTGGCACTCTGGCACGAAGAAACCCTGGAGGGAACACAGTGACATGAAGCATCTTGTGGCAATGAATGCCAAGAAGATTTTCCGTGACACATCACAGTCACGAAGACTCCCTGGAGGCAGAAGAATTCCATCAGGGCATCTCGAGGGTATGATTGCCAAGAATATATTGAGTGGCATTTCTCTGTCACGAAGACTCCCTGAAGGCAAAAGAGTTCCAAGAGGACATTTCGAGGCATTGATTGCTAAGAATATATTCAATGACACTTCACTATCCGAAGACACCCTAGAGGCAGAAGAGTTCCATTAGGATTGTCACGAAGACATCCTAAAGGCAGAATATTTCTTAGAGAACATTTCGAAGCATTGACTGCTAAGAAGATATCATGACACTTCAGTGTCACGAAGACACCCTGGAAGCAGAAACGTTTCAAGAGGACATTTCGAGGCATTGATTGCTAAGAATATATTCAATAACATTTCACTGTCACGAAGACACCCTTGGGTGAAAGATTTCAAGAGGACATTTCGAGACATTGATTTCCAGGAATATTTCAAATGACATTTCTCTGTCTCGAAGACACCCTGGAGGCGGAAGAAATGAAAGTGCACATTTCAAGTAATTGATTGAGAGGACTGAATTTAGTGACACTTCTCTGTCACGAAGACACCCTGGAGGCAGAGGATTCCTCAAAAAAACCATCCCAAGGCATTTATTGCCTAGAATATAACAAGTGACACGTTGCTGTCACGAATACAACCCGGAGAAAGGGAAGTTCTAAGGGGACATTTCGAGGAATTGGTTGCGTTTGAATGTATCAAGTGACACTTCACTGTCACAAAGACTTTTTGGAGGAAGAAAAGATCAAAGTGCTCATTTCGAGGAATTGATTGCCAAGAATGTATTAAGTCGTACATCTCCTTCACGAAGACACCCTGGAGGCAGAAGATTTGTGCCGTCGGTCAAAACAACGTTGGCCAAACGTTAGATTACGTCTGTTTTATTCATCAATACATCCCAGGCAGCTTGAAATGTTTGTACCAATCTGGTTAAAATATCAGGTAACAAGCAGTAAATTCTGGAAGCTGAATTCACTCTGAACTCTAACCGAGGAAGAGCATATTAATGAAATGCACTGTCTTCTGGCAGGGTACCTCGGCATACATAGTTTCAAATACGACAACATTCAAAATGTTTTTAATTACGTGCACAATTTCGTGATACAATATTTACTTTCCAAAACAACTATCAAGACTATGTGCAAATTGTTCACAAATGTTTCAACACTATTAAAAGATATATGATTTCCCCACGAGTTTGCAAATTAAAAACCATCAGACAATAAGCCAGGCAGAAATTGAAACAATTAATTTTCCTTAGATTTACCCCATACATTCAGCATTGAGAGCAACACTGAGACAGGCAAAATAGTCCATGCATCGGATGTCCTATGATCCGTTGCCTTGATCCATTCACAAATATGATGACAGCAACAAAATGAAGTCAGAACTTGGGCTGAGTGGTTGAGGAGCCTTTTGAGTCCTCAAATGACGCATCAGACGAACTGATCACATGGTCACTTCTTTTGCCTTGGTAACTGAGTAACACAATGAGACAAATATAATAAAATTACAAGGTAAGGGATATATCTTTTACATAAAAAATAGTTGCCTTCCCCCAAATAATAATTTGATCTCATCAGGGCTACTTCCACCCGTCCAAGTTCAAAACATGAAACAAATAATATTTGTTACGAAAATACACATTTCAAAATCAGTATTTGCACTGCACCTCTTCTATTAGTAGAGAAAGTGTTTCTCACATTTGACAAGAATCCATGAAGCAGCTCTTAAGTGAAAGGTAGCATAAACATGGAATAAAAGAAACCAAAACCTTCTATGTTCAAAATATGCAAAAAATTCATATTGTTTCATAAAATAAACATATCCAACTCAACCTTTGCACTACATCTCTCCAATTAATATCTGAAGTTAGAGGTCGCACAATGTTGAATTAAAAGAAAAAAACATTCAAAGTTCAAAACATGTAAAAAATCATATTGTTTCATAAAATATACATATCACAAGCCACCTTTGCACTACACCACTGCTATTTGTTTAAAAAGTGTTCCTCCAATTTTGAAAGATTCCATGGAGTAGTTCTGAAGTTAAAGGTCGCACAATGTTGAATTATAAAAAAAAAAATTTCTCTGTTCAAAACATGTATAAAATCATATTGTTTGATCAAATATACATATCAAAATCAACCTTTCCACTGCACTCACACAAAAAAATGTCTTTGGAAGGACGGACAGAGGGATATCATTGGTATGGCTTTATCAACCCGCCCTTTTAGATTGTGATATCATTAAATAAGAATATCTAATTTTATATTAATAAAGATGTTTTTACATCTTATTGTAGGGCACATCACACATTAACACTTAATCACATCACATATCGCAAAAAAATCATTACATAACACAGATCAAAGGGTACATGCCACATATGGCACATGGCACATCACAAATATACAATTAATCTTATATCGGAAAAAAAATTGACATGACACAGATCACAAGATGCATGACACATATGGCACATGGCACATCATAAATGTATAATTAATCACATATCACGAACAAAACATTTCATGACACATATGGCACATGGCACATCACACATCACACATATGCAATTCATCACTTCGCATATAAAAAACGAAACATAACATGACACAGATCACATGATACATGACACATATGACACATGGCACATCATGCATATACAAATAATCACATATCACAAAAAAAATTACATGACAGAGATCACTGGACACATGACACATATGGTACATGGCACATCAAACATCACACATATAAAATTAATTGCATTGCATATATAAAAAAACATTCTATGACACATATCACAGGATACATGACACATATGGTACATGGCACATCACACATCACACATCACAAATATGCAATTAATCACATCATATATCACAAAAATAGTACACGACACAGATCAGAGGGTACATGACTCATCCCAGAAAGAAGTCAGACGATGTGCCGTCGGTCAAAACAACGTTGGCCCAACGTTGATAGACAACGTTGGTCCAACACTAGATTACGCCTTTTTATTCCTCAATACCTCCCAGGCAGCTTGAAATGTTTTTACCAATCTTATTAAAATATCAGGTAACAAGCAGTAAATACTGCATGCTGAATTCACTCTGAACTCTATTCATGAAAGAGCATGTCAGTGTCTGGCAGGGTAGTTCGGCATACAAAGTTTTAAACATGGCCAAGACAAAATTCAAAATGTTTTTGATTGCGTGCACAATTTCGTGATATAATATTTAATTTTCCAAACAATTTTCAAGACTATGCGCAAATTGTTCACAAGTGTTTCAACACTATTAAAAGATATATGACTTTCCCACGAGTTTGCAAATTAAAAAACCATCTGACATTAAGCCCAGCACATATTGAAACATTTAATTTTTCTTGGCCTAACCCCACACAATCCTACAAATGGGAAGGAGGCATGGACAGAAATATCATGATGCTCTTGGATCATACATAGGCAGACAAACTTTGAGCACCGAAATGAACAAGGGTTACCTCGACTCATTCAGTTTTCAAAGTTCAAACCATAAAAAAGCATAATTTTCTCAGAAAATACACTTATCAAAATCAAACTTTGCACTGCACTTCTCCTATCTGTATAGAAACTACTCCAAATTGGAAAATAATCCATGTATTTGTTTTCAAGTTATAGGTCACGCAAATGTTGAAGAAAATAATTCCAAGTTCAAAACATGAAACCAATAATATTTATTACGAAAATACACATATCAAAATCAATATTTGCACTGCACCTCTTCTATTAGTAGAGAAAGTGTTTCTCACATTTGGAAAGAATCCATGAAGCAGCTCTTAAGTGAAAGGTAGCACAAACATAGAATAAAAAAACAAACAAAACCTTCTGTATTCAAAATATGCCAAAAAATCATATTGTTTCATAAAATAAACATATCCAACTCAACCTTTGCACTACATCTCTCCAATTAATATCTCAAGTTAGAGGTCGCATAGTGTTGAATTAAAAGAAAAAAACATTCAAAGTTCAAACCATGTAAAAAATCATATTGTTTGATAAAATATACATATCAAAATCCACCTTTGCACTACACCACTGCTATTTGTATAAAAAGTGTTCCTTCAATTTGGAAAGAATCCATGGAGTAGTTCTTAAGTTAAAGGTCGCACAATGTTGAATTAGAAAAAAAAAAATTCTCTGTTCAAAACGTGTATAAAATCATATTGTTTCATAAAATATACATATCAAAGTCAACCTTTCCACTGCACTCACACAAAAAATGTCTTTGGAAGAACGGACAGAGGGATATCCTTGGTATGGCTTTATCAACCCGCCCTTTTAGATATGGGTATCATTAAATAAGAAACATCTAATTTCATATTAATAAAGATGTTTGTACATCTTATTGCAGGGCACATCACACATTAACACTAAATCACATCACATATCGCAAAAAAAACATTACATAACACAGATCAAAGGGTACATGCCACATATGGCACATGGCACATTACACATATACAATTAATCATATATCGCAAAAAAATTACATGACACAGATCACAAGATGCATGACACATATGGCACATCATAAATGTATAATTAATCACATATCACGAACAAAGCATTTCATGACACATATGGCACATGGCACATGGCACACCACACAACACAAATATGCAATTCATCACTTCGCATATAAAAAGCAAAACATAACATGACACAGATCACATGATACATGACACATATGACACTTGGCTCATCATGCATATACAAATTATCACATCACATATCACCAAAAAAATTACATGACACATATCACAGGATAAAAGACACATATGGTACATGGTACATCACACATCACAAATATGCAGTTAATCACTTCGCATATAAAAAACAAAACATAACATGACACAGATCAAATGATACATGACACATATGACACTTGCCTCATCATGCATATACAAATTATCACATCACATATCATAAAAAAACATTACATGACACAGATCACTGGACACATGACACATATAGTACATGGCACATCAAACATCACACATCAAATTAATCGCATTGCATATATAAAAAACATTCTATGACACATATCACAGGATACATGACACATATGGTACATGGTACATCACACATCACAAATATGCAGTTAATCACATCATATATCACAAAAAATAGTACACGACATAGATCAGAGGGTACATGACTCCTCCCAGAAAGAAGTCAGACGATGTGCCGTCGGTCAAAACAACGTTGGCCCAATGTTGATAGACAACGTTGGTCCAACACTAGATTACGTCTTTTTATTCCTCAATACCTCCCAGGCAGCTTGAAATGTTTGTACCAATCTTATTAAAATATCAGGTAACAAGCAGGGCACATCACACATTAACACTTAATCACATCACATATCGCAAAAAATCTTTAGATAACACAGATCAAAGGGTACATGCCACTTATGGCACATGGCACATCATAAATGTACAATTAATCATATATCGCAAAAAAAAATTACATGACACAGATCACAAGATGCATGGCACGTATGGCACATGGCACATCATAAATGTACAATTAATCACATATCACGAAAAAAACATTTCATGACACATATGGCACATGGCACATCACACATCACATATATGCAATTAATCACTTCGCATATAAAAAACAAAACATAACATGACACAGATCACAGGATACATGACACATATGGCACATGGCATAGCATACATATACAAATAATCACATCACATATCAGAAAAACATTCCATGAGACAGATCACAGGATACATGACACATTTGGAACATGGCACACCTCGCATATATAAATAATCACATCATATATCACCAAAAAAAGCATTACATGACACAGATCACTGGATACATGACACATATGTCACAGGGCACATCACGCATATACAAATAATCACATCATATATCACCAAAAAAATCATTACATGAGACATATGGAACATGGCACATCACACATCACAAATATGCAATTAATCACATAAAAAATCACAAAAGATATTACGCGACACAGATCAGAGGGTACATGACACATCCCAGAAAGAAGTCAGACGTTGTGTCGTCGGTCAAAACAGCGTTGTCCTAACGTTGATAGACAACATTGACCCCGCGTTAGATTACCCCTGTTTTATTCCTCAATGGCTCCCAGGCAGCTTTAAATATTTGTACCAATCTGGTTAAAATATCAGGTAACAAGCAGTAAATTCTGCATGCTGAATTTACTCTGAACTGTATCCATAAGCATGTCAATGAAATTTGCTGTACCTCGGCATACATAGTTTCAAATACGGCCAAGACAAAATTCAAAATGTTTTTAATTACATGCACAATTTCGTTGCATTGAGAGCAACACTGAGACAGGCAAAATAGTCCATGCATAGGATGTCCTATGATTCATTGCCTTGATCCCTTACAAATATGATGACAGCAACAAAATGACAATAGAATTCTGGTTTAGGTGACCTTTATTTATTTGTTAAATGACAAGTCACAACTTGGGCTGAGTGGTTGAGGAGCCTTTTGAGTCCTGAAATGAAGCATCAGATCAACTGATCACAGGGATGATCTTCAACCTTATCCATGGTCACTCCTTTTGCCTTGGTAACTGAGTAAAACAATGACACAAATATAATAAAATTACAAGGTAAGGGACATGTTTTCGACATAAAAATAGTTGCCTTCCCCCAAATAATAATTTGATGTCTGAAAAAAGTCTCAGCAGTGGTACCTCCACCCCTCCAAGTCATTAAACTGTTCAAAACTGCTAAAACTGGGAAGGTGGCATGGATAGTAATACCATGATGCTCTTGGATCATACATTGGCAGAAAAGCTTTTAATACTAAAATGAACAAGGGTAACCTCGACCCATTCAGTTTTCAAAGTTCAAAACATTCTATGTTCAAAACATGTACACAATCATATTGTTTCATAGAATACACATATCAAAAACAACCTTTGCACTACACCACTCTATTTGTATAGAAAGTGTTCCTCACATTTGGAAAGAATCAACAAACACATTCTCACTTCAAAACATGTAAAAAATCATATTGTTTCATAAAATACACATATCAAAAACAACCTTTGCACTACAACACTCTATTTGTATAGAAAGAGTTTCTCACATTTGGAAAGAATCCACGAAGTAGTTCTTAAGTTAAAGGTCGCAAAATGTTGAATTAAAACAACAAACACATTCTCACTTCAAAACATGTAAAAAATCATATTGTTTCATAAAATACACATATCAAAAACAACCTTTGCACTACACCACTCTATTTGTATAGAAAGTGTTCCTCACATTTGGAAAGAATCCACGAAGTAGTTCTTAAGTTAAAGGTCGCAAAATGTTGAATTAAAACAACAAACACATTCTCACTTCAAAACATGTAAAAAATCATAGTTTCATAAAATACACATATCAAAAGCAACATTTGCACTGCATCTGTCCAATTATTATAAAAAAGTGTTCCTTAAATTTGAAGAGAACCCATGTAGCAGATCACACGTTAAAGGTCGCACAATGTTGAATTAAAAAAACCATTCAACTTTTTTATTAGAATAGAATGTGTTTCTTACACTTGGAAAGAATCCATGTTGCAGCTCTCAATTAAAAAGTAGCACAAACATGGAATAAAAAAAACACATTCTTGTTTTAAAATGTGAAAAGGAAACCTACAGGCGATATATATCCTTTTTACTATCCCATCACTCCACGAAATCCAGTTGAAATGTAATGATTTTGTACCCATAATTTCTGTTGATTGTATACCCAGAATAAGATTGCATTAGTTTCAAAAATATACGTTAATATTAGTATTATACTTGTTAATTTACAATCATTTTCCTATCAAAACATTACAATCAACTAAGCTATAATCAATTCCACTGTCCTATCAGAACCAAACACCCAGTTTGAGTTTTGCCATTTGATTGCCCTCACTCAAGGATCACAGTCAGTCATAATCATAGAGTCATATCATGAAATTAATGATATGTTTTTTTACATGTTCTTCTCTCATTTACTATTGTTTGCAATATACATGTAAAAAGAAATATAATTATGTAGATCGATAGTTATATATTCATGAGTACAAAATCACGTAGCATTTTGGGTAGAAAATATTTTTACGGTACATCACAAACATCACGTGTATCTTGTTTCATCCGTTCTGAGAGGGGCTGTCGGATAGCATAGTGGTTAAAGCGTTCGCTTGTCACGCCGAAGACCCGGGGTAGATTCCCGACATGGGTACAATGTGTGAAGCCAATTTCTGGTGTTCTCCACCGTGATATTGCTTTAATATTGAATAAAGCGGCGTAAAACCATACTCACTCACCCACCCATCCGTTCTGAGAACGGGAGATTCTCAGAAAAAGTTTGTAGAGACATTCTAAATTGTCCTTCTTGCAATGATAGACTAGTCTGTCTTACAGACCCTGATACAAATATATATCAAATACAGCCCATGCAAGTCTATAATGTTTGGCAAGTCTAGATCACTGCAGCATCAGGGTCTGTACAAATCTGCTGAATTCACAAGCGAGCACAGAGCTTGTAATTATCAATAAATCTCTAGCTGTCATTAGTGTTTAGTATTAGGATGTGGCGAACCTCGTCCCCCACTCCGCAAGACCCCATACTGAGACAAGACCTCCCGCTCCCGCTCCGGCCCTGCCAACTCTCTCTGGCCAGACAACATGTGGGATTATATTGGAGACTTAGTGACATATATAAATTCTAGTTTCTTAACTTGTTTCATTGTTACCCTGGTGTGGAGAGAGGAGGATTTCTAAAGGTTTCACATTGCTGTGTAAGAATAATTGCCATTCTTCTTTTCTGCTTGTAAGAATGAATAGGAACATGGATGAGCTTATTGCTTCATCACTGATGAAACCAAACAGAGCATACGTCCAAATCAAAAGACAGTCATTGAAGGTATTTAAATGGTAAAGATGTGTTGTTTAGCTCTCCAACCGGGAGAGGAAAATCGTTGACATTTGAACTTTCTCCCTATTTATACAAGGCAGTAGAAAATACAAGCCATGCTACTGTCATTGTTGTGTCACTCTTGATAGCACTTATGAAGAAACAAACTGAGAAATGTGTGTCATTAGGACTCATACTGTGTACCTGAATAATGTCGCACAGAAGGCAACACTGACGAATGATGACAGTCTGGTATCTACCATAGAGAAATTGACTGTCGATGACATAAGGGATGGATGAGGTCAAGTTGTTTAGCCATGGGAATCACACTAAATGCTGTCCCTAAGCTGGTACCCAAGCTTGCTCTCAAAATAGATTTCTGGACATTTGATACTTACTGCCCTCTAAACTGACCCCATGCTTCCACTGGGAGGGTTGTGTGTTTGGGGAGAGGTGGTGGGGGCAATAAAATTTCCTGTCACACACACTTTCAATGGCACGCCAGTGATGGGTGATAGGATCATTTACACGTGTCGTAAAATTCCAAGAAATTATAGCTCTGCAGATTTGTTTAGTCTCTGAAAATGAAGAGAGTCACTGGGCTCCTTTTTATTATATTTTTATTAAGATAACTAAACAACTGTTTTTTTATGTACGATATGTTCATTTCAGAGACTAGATTTTAGTCTAATGATAGACCAAAACCAGCATTATTTGGCTACAATAATGTCACATCAATATGTTATGTATCTCTCCCCGCCGCCCTGTTTCAGAAAATAATTCGAAAATCATCGAGCGTAGAATCCATGACTTTTTCCGATTTCGGCTTCAAAACTTAGATTTCGATATGTACGATGCTGTATGTGCATCCGATTTCAGCAAGGAGTCATAAAATTAAAAATAGTTTCATTATTTTACATAATCTACATTATGTTGCTATTAAACCGTTTTGTTACTATGTAAATAAGTTCAGATTATAAATGAACTCATTATAGTTTTGATACTTAGAATGCTACAGGCAGAAAACAGTTTCAAGAGGATAACTCGAGGCATTGATTGCCAAGAATATATTTAGTGGCACTTCTCTGGCACGAAGACACATTGGAGGCAGAAGAATTCTAAGAGGATATTTAGAAGCATTGTTTGCCAAGAGTATACCAAGTGACACTTCACTGTCACGAAGACACCCTGGAAGCAGAAACGTTTCACGAGGACATGTCGAGGCGTTAATTGCTTAGAAAAATTTCGCTGGTAATTCCCTTTCACGAAAACAAACTGAAGGCAGAAGAGTGCTAAGAGGACATTTAGAGGCATTGATTGCTGAAAAGATATTCAGTGACACTTTACTGTCACGAAGACACCCTTGAGGCAGAAGCGTTCCATTAATACTGTCACGAAGACACCCTGGATACAGAAGAATTCCATGAGGATATCTCGAGGCATTGATTGCTAAGAATATATTCAGTGGTAATTCACTTTCACGAAGACACCCTGGAGGCAGGACAGGGCCAATAAGTCATCTTTGAGTTATGATTGCTAAGAAGATTTTCATTGAAAATTCAATTCTACGACGATGTCCTGCAGCTCATGAAGCAATTATTTCTAAAAGATATTCGGTTACAATTCACTGTCAAGACAACATCCTAGAACTCTTCAACCAATGATTGCCAAGAGCTATTCAGTGTCACTTCACTGTCACGACGACACGAATGAGGCTGAAAGGTGCCTTGATTTCTTCTGGAAACATTAATGTCCAAGAGGATAGTCTGTAACAAATCACAGAAGAGACACAGACGAGTTGCAAGGAGACGTCTGGAGGCAATGTTTGCCAAGAAGCTGTTCAGTGGCAATTGACTGTCACGAAGAAACACTGGAAGCATTAGAATGCCAACAAGACTGCTGGGGGCAGAAAATGACCAAGAAGACCTCTATAGGAATATGTCTGCCAATAAGACATCCTTGAGGCAAAAGGCATCACAAGGAGGCTCTCCAGGACCAGGTGGTTTCCCACCTCCCATGGTCACTGGGACCCAAATAAGACCTCTGGAGACCTCGATCTAAGGGTCGGGTATGCTTCTGAGGCACGTTAGGTTCAGAGACTTAACACTGCACTAACCTGCACTAACCCGCACTAACAACCTGCACATAGGCGCATCACTTTTCAATGACACTTCCAAATTCTTTAGATTTAGGTTCAAAATCGGGGATTGTTTGGTTGTCAGAGGCAGTGTCAGCCTCTTTGTATCCGCCTGAAGCATGCCTGACCACTGGATAACGACGGTCACACACTGGAGGCAAAAGGGGGTCAAGAAGATTTATGAATGCAGTGATGCTGCTAAAAAGACATTCAAAGGAAACTGACTGTCACGAAGGCACTATGGAGGTAGAAGTGCACATTTCGAGGCATTGATTGCCAAGAATTATTAAGTGGCACTCTGGCACGAAGAAACCCTGGAGGGAACACAATGACATGAAGCATCTTGAGGCAATGAATGCCAAGAAGATTTTCAGTGACACATCACAGTCACGAAGGCTCCCTGGAGGCCGAAGAATTCCATGAGGACATCTCGGGGCAATGATTGCCAAGAATATATTGAGAGGCATTTCTCTGTCATGAAGACTCCCTGAAGGCAAAAGAGTTCCAAGAGGACATTTCGAGGCATTGATTGCTAAGAATATATTCAATGACACTTCACTATCCGAAGACACCCTAGAGGCAGAAGAGTTCCATTAGGATTGTCACGCAGACATCCTGAAGGCAGAATATTTCTTAGAGAACACTTCGAGGCATTGACTGCTAAGAAGATATCATGACACTTCAGTGTCACGAAGACACCCTGGAAGCAGAAACGTTTCAAGAGGGCATTTCGAGGCATTGATTGCTAAGAATATATTCAATAACATTTCACTGTCACGAAGACACCCTTGGGTGAAAGATTTCAAGAGGACATTTCGAGACATTGATTGCCAGGAATATTTCAAGTGACATTTCTCTGTCTCGAAGACACCCTGGAGGCGGAAGAAATGAAAGTGCACATTTCAAGTCATTGATTGAGAAGACTGAATTTAGTGGCACTTCTCTGTCACGAAGACACCCTGGAGGCAGAGGATTTCTGAAAAAAAACATCCCAAGGCATTTATTGCCGAGAATATATCAAGTGACACTTTGCTGTCACGAATACAACCCGGAGAAAGGGAAGTTCCAAGAGGACATTTCGAGGAATTGGTTGTGAAGAATGTATTAAGTGACACTTCACTGTCACAAAGACTTTCTTGAGGAAGAAAAGATCAAAGTGCTCATTTCGAGGAATTGATTGCCAAGAATGTATTAAGTCGTACATCTCCTTCACGAAGACACCCTGGAGGCAGAAGATTTGTGCCGTCGGTCAAAACAACGTTGGCCCAATGTTAGGTTACGTCTGTTTTATTCATCAATACATCCCAGGCAGCTTGATATGTTTGTACCAATCTGGTTAAAATATCAGGTAACAAGCAGTAAACTCTAGAAGCTGAATTCACTCTGAACTCTATCCGAGGAAGAGCATGTTAATGAAATGCACTGTCTTCTGGCAGGGTACCTCGGCATACATAGTTTCAAATACGACCAAGACAACATTCAAAATGTTTTTAATTACGTGCACAATTTCGTGATACAATATTTACTTTCGAAAACAACTTTCAAGACTATGTGCAAATTGTTCACAAATGTTTCAACACTATTAAAAGATATATGATTTTCCCACGAGTTTGCAAATTAAAAACCATCAGACAATAAGCCAGGCACAAATTGAAACAATTAATTTTCCTTAGCCTTACCCCATACATTCAGCATTGAGAGCAACACTGAGACAGGCAAAATAGTCCATGCATCGGATGTTCTATGATCCGTTGCCTTGATCCATTCACAAATATGATGACAGCAACAAAATGACGTCAGAACTTGGGCTGAGTGGTTGAGGAGCCTTTTGAGTCCTCAAATGACGCAACAGACGAACTGATCACATGGTCACTTCTTTTGCCTTGGTAACTGAGTAAAACAATGAGACAAATATAATAAAATTACAAGGTAAGGGATATATCTTTTACATAAAAATAGTTGCCTTCCCCCAAATAATAATTTGATGTCTGAAAAAAATCTCAGCAGTGCTACTTCCACCCGTCCAAGTCATTAAACTGTTCAAAACTGCTAAAACTGGGAATGTGGCATGGACAGAAATATCATGATGCTCTTGGATCATACATAGGCAGAAAAACTTTGAGCACCGAAATGAACAAGGGTTACCTCGACTCATTCAGTTTTCAAAGTTCAAACCATGAAAAAGCATAATTTTCTCAGAAAATACACTTATCAAAATCAAACTTTGCACTGCACTTCTCCTATCTGTATAGAAACTACTCCAAATTAGAAAATAATCCATGTATTTGTTTTCAAGTTATAGGTCACACAAATGTTGAAGAAAATAATTCCAAGTTCAAAACATGAAACAAATAATATTTATTCCGAAAATACACATTTCAAAATCAACATTTGCACTGCACCTCTTCTATTAGTAGAGAAAGTGTTTCTCACATTTGGAAAGAATCCATGAAGCAGCTCTTAAGTGAAAGGTAGCACAAACATAGAATAAAAAAACCCAAAACCTTCTATGTTCAAAATATGCAAAAAATTCATATTGTTTCATAAAATAAACATATCCAACTCAACCTTTGCACTACATCTCTCCAATTAATATCTCAAGTTAGAGGTCGCACAATGTTGAATTAAAAGAAAAAAAACATTCAAAGTTCAAAACATGTAAAAAATCATATTGTTTAAAAAAATGTACATATCAAAATCAACCTTTCCACTGCACTCACACAAAAAATGTCTTTGGAAGGACGGACAGAGGGATATCCTTGGTATGGCTTTATCAACCCGCCCTTTTAGATTGGGATATCATTAAATAAGAAACATCTAATTTTATATTAATAAAGATGTTTGTACATCTTATTGCAGGGCACATCACACATTAACACTTAATCACATCACATATCGCAAAAAATCATTACATAACACAGATCAAAGGGTACATGCCACATATGGCACATGGCACATTACAAATATGCAATTAATCATACATCGCAAAAGCATTTACATGACACAGATCACAAGATGCATGACACATGGCACATGGCACATCATAAATGTATAATTAATCACATATCACGAACAAAACATTTCATGACACATATGGCACATGGCACATCACACAACACAAATATGCAATACATCACTTCGCATATAAAAAAAAACAACATAACATGACACAGATCACATGATACATGACACATATGACACATGGCACATCATGCATATACAAATAATCACATCACATATCACAAAAAACATTACATGACACAGATCACTGGACACATGACACATATGGTACATGGCACATCAAACATCACACATATAAAATTAATCGCATTGCATATATAAAAAACATTCTATGACACATTTCACAGGATACATGACACATATGGTACATGGCACATCACACATCACAAATATACAATCAATCACATCATATATCACAAAAATAGTACACGACACAGATCAGAGGGTACATGACTCATCCAAGAAAGAAGTCAGACGATGTGCCGTTGTTCAAAACAACGTTGGCCCAACGTTGATGGCCCAAGAAAAAATACCCATATATACAAAATATACAATTTTGTATATTTGGTATTTCCAAAATATACAATTTTGTATAGTTGGTATTTCCAAAACTATACAATTTTGTATATATGGTTAGATTGGTTACCACTGCTTCATTCAATTTCTTCACCTCTTATAGGAGGTTTCACATAATATGTGGTTGCAAAGTTTACTAATGATACCGAACAGTATTATTATTGCATGTGACAATAATGCTTTAATACTATTTTCATTATGACAACTATATGATGTTATGAAATAATTTGTATTTCGTTATGTTTTACATTAGAAATAGAACATTTGTACAGATCTTAATAACAGTTTGATCAATATAAAATGCGTACGCCAGCTGTTTATGATCTATACATACAAGTAGTTGAAAGTAGTTTTAAACATCGATGTTTATCGTTCCAAAGCTGTTCTCCAGCTCAGTTCATCTTTGTTTACGAGAACGTTTTTAATATGGGCAATTTTCTTCTTTCGGGACATTGGAGCAGTCCTAATATTCATAACATCATAAATATTAAGATTACAGGCAATTTTAACAACTTTAGTACTCCATGAACTTTTACATAGTAACCATTTTCTTCATCAAAGCGTTACAAGTACTGTTATTAAATCTTGGGGTAGTCTAAAAACATTAGCATGTAATGTAACAAACGGGGAGGAGAGACCCATGTCTCCATTAGTGGCTACACTGGAGGTACCGTTACTAACACCAAAAAATAATTTACAGGCTCTATTTTGGATTAGATTAACGTTTTATCCTCATATACCAGAGCCATAGAACATTACCGGCTCAACAAGACTTCCATACAGTTTCATAAAAAACATCATAAGACATACACCCAACAGAATAAAACAAAGACAAAGCATGGCTGACAGAATTGTACAACTCTTTCACAGTTTCACATATCTCGATGCTCGTCAACCCGTAGTCCCAGAAAACGATATGATTCTACATAGACCAGTGTTTGCCCAGCGTAGAGGAATGAAACCCATGATCTCGGTTGTGATTTCTAAAATGAATTACGTTTGTCTTATTCATATTCACTGACAGTTGCCAACGTGTTGACCATTCATGCAGTACATTAAGCATGGATTGTAATGAACATTCATTGGGGGCAGTTAATGCAATATCGGCAGCATACATTAAAATGGAGAGCATAGTCTCATCAACACGTACGCCACAATTGAGATTGTTAATAGCCAGGTCGTTAACATACACAGAAAATATAGCTGGGGGTAATTTACAGCCTTGCTTTACACCATGTTTAACAGTAAAACGTACTGTAAGAAATTCTCCTACACGTGCAGTACAATTGACATCGACATACAATCGACTGGATAGCATTCAATATCTTTTCTCGAACTCCAATATTCCTCAGCTTCGCTATAAACGGTGTCGAAGTTTTTTTTTACATCAACAAATGTAACAAAGGTTGATTGTTTTGTTTTTTTCTATACTGAACTAAAGACGTTTAAACCTATAAATGATCAATACAGTCTCATTTGGATCTAAAATCATTTTGCTTATCAGCTATGATATTGTCCTTTTCAAGCCACTCAGTCTTTAATTGAGTACATAAGCATATACTTGTTAGGAATAGATGTTACAATGATACCAAAGGGTTTCTAAAATCCTTCATACCGCTCTTAGGAATAGGATGGATATATCGCTGTTCCTCATAGCTGGTACAGTTCCATTTACAAAGCAATAGTTAATAATTCTGTACAACAAATCAACTGAACTTACATTTTTTTAACACTTCTGCAGGAATATCATCCACACCTGTAGCCTTTCCATTCTTAAGTCTAAAGACTAAAGACTAATGGGATGTCTGGGAGTGAACCTTACATGTTTATCATTTATCCCATCCATTTCTTGATCTAGCTACTCCGAATTGAGCCATAATTCATTCACCACAGTCCTAAGGGGAAATTCAAACATATCCACCTATAATTCACGACTACTGCAATCTTGTCAAATAACATGTGCTTGACATCAGGTCGATTTTATTGATATCTTGTAATGGCTGTTGGAATATTATCTATGCATTATCCTGTCTAAAAATCTAGATATATTTACAATATCATGTATGCATTTTTGAATCATTGTATTCCGGAGTGGTCTTCATATAAACTTCTTGACCCATCCGCTTCATGTACATTTTCAGAAAAACAGAACATAACATGGGTATACCGTTCGAATTGAGCCTCGCTCAATTTCCCTGTGCGCTGTGATTTTTTATTTATCTTTTTAAATGAAAATTTTACAGGGACTAGCAGTGCTACCACAATACTTGTGTTAATTAATATTGATAACATTGAATGTTAAACCATTTTTACAATTTTAGCGATAATGAAAACTGAGTAGAGATAAGATATATTGATGAACAACGTCTTTATTACAGTAAGGAGCGACGCTTAGGTGTATGTTGTAACACCATTATCAAGCAAGTGATGTTGTTCATCCACAGATCTTATCCTCTCTCAATACTCCAACTTCTAAATTCCTCGCAAAGAAGATAATGATACTTGTTTTGAATCTTGCCATCGTACAAAATATTCTTCGCACAGTATTCAAGAAACAATGTAATATTAATATCATATTACGCCATCAATATATGTTATGCAATATTTGAGAGGTTGGTCGCCTGTCGGGACGGTGTGAGATGCTAAAACTGTTCTTGTATAGTCTAGTATTCTTTGGCTAGTGACAGCTACCACTGTTTATTCCCATTCAAGTTGCTAACGGTGTTTCATCTAAACAGTATTATGGGAACGGAAATTAAAACATTACTTCATTCGTTATGCTACCATTTTTGAATATATGTCCATGAGATTAATCTGTTCATTTTCCCGTATTTTTATTACGGAACTTATAGCTTTGTGTGGCATAAACGATCAAATAGTAAGATGACTACAATTAAAGGGCATTAATAACGAGAGGCTGTTCACATATATGTACATCATATATGTATCACGCGAATCATTTCTGATTTTACTCGACGTAAGAGCTAGAAACGTTACCTACTTCCGGCGCAGCGGTTCAAGATGTTGGCGCTATCTAGATTGGGTCCCTGACACATGCAGCTCTATTTGATGGGTGTATTGTACTTAATAAGCTGAACTTTTATAAATCTATTTTTTGCAAATATATACTAGTCACTCCAACTAATCATTGTTACTAAAATATATAGGATTGTTGTCGATAACGTGTCCATTCGTATGTCTGTTTTACGTCTGTTCTACTAATTATTGACACTAAGAAACTCGTACAATTTTTTAAATCGTTACTAAACGTGTTGTACTTGTCTACATCTTAATTGAAAAGTGGGAGAAAAGTTGCTTACTGTATTTTGCCGCCTTTGATGGTTCTGATGATCAAGATGACAACGTCAAAATCGTAGTATTCAGGAGTCGATGAGGATTCAGGAGTTTTTGAATTGATGCAGAATCAAGGTTCATGCTTCCTTACTTACTTACTTACTTTGGAGATTTAACGTGCGCTTTCCGACTGATGCGTATTTCGCTCACGGGCCCGGCCAGGCCATTTAATGTGTTTCCGAAAGGGGCGAAAGTGGTCTGTGTAACCCAAGAGGGGGGTTTTAGGGGTTGCTTATATAGAATTTGGGAATTTTGAGATTTGGAATAGATGCCGATGGGATTGGGGAGGAGAACTAAGGGAGCTGGGTATGGTGGATGTTTGTTTGTTTATGTGATTTTGATTTGGTAGGTTATTGTGTTTTTAGATGCGTTTTATTAGTTCCGTTTTTATTAAGAATACGCCTAAGGCCTTGAAGTTTTCTAGTTTATTTTGTGGGTTTAGTATTGCTTCTAGAGTTAGAGCCTTGTTTAGATTGAGGGTGGTTTGTACTGCGGTTCGATGTGTTAGGTAGTGTGTGCAGTGGATGAGTGCGTGTTCTGGGGTTTATGGTTGTTTGCAGTGTGGGCAGTTACCTGTAGTGTGTTTTTTTAATTTTTTTAGGTGGTTATTTAGGTTTGTGTGTCCTGTTTGGAGTTTAGTGATTACTCTGTCGATTTTTTTGGATGGATGGAGAATTTTTGGTTTGGTTAGTGGTTTGCTGAGCACTTTTTAGATTTGGCTATTTGAGTTTAGATATAGGTTATACCATTTTTTTGTGATTTTTTGCTTGTTTACACTTTTAATTTCTGATTTTGAGATGGGTAAGTTTAAGCTTATTTCTGGGATTTTGAGGGATAGTTTAGCTGCTTTATCGGCGTTTTCATTACCGTATATTCCTACGTGGGCAGGTATCCACAAGAAGGTTATTTGTTTGCCTGCCTTAGTTAGGTCGTTGGAGCTTTTAAGTATTTGATTTATTAATTTAGGTCGGTTTTTGGTATTTTTGTTTTGGAGGGCTTGCAGTCCACTTAGGGAGTCGGTAAGTATTAGGATATTTTTGTGTTTTTTTTATTCTTGATTATGGAGGGCTGAGGCCATGCCCATTAGTTCTGCCATGAATATTGATTGGTTGTTTGGGAGTCGGAAGGATTGTGTGGTTTTAGTTGGTTGTGTGGTATGGACTCCGAAACCTGTGTGTTTGGAGGCCGGATCTGAGGATCCGTCCGTGTAAATGTGACACCAATTTGGCCAATTTGGCCAGAGAGTTGCTTAGGGTGTTGTATATGGCGCAGCCGTAGTCTAGTTTTGATCTAATTAGTGATATGTAGAGAGAGAGGAGGGTATCTTTGGATGCTCCCCAGTTAGAGCCAGTTAGGCATCTTAGGGTGTTTAGGTCTTCACTGCATTTAGTTGTTAGGTTTTGGATGTGAGCATCCCAGGTGAGATGTTCATCGAAAATAAGTCCTTAGAATTTGGTTTGTTTTTGAAATTTGATTGTTTGATTGTTTAGCTGGAGGATTGGGGAGGCGGGTTTCATGTTTTTATGTTTGAATACTATTCCTGTTGTTTTTTCTGAGTTAAGGGAGAAGCCCCTCATCCCTTCCGACCCGTTGGGGGTTATTATAGGCCTAATAGGCCTAAAAGTGCACCACGTGATTTATGTCCAGGCCCCCGTGACATGCAGTTGTCATGTGACATGTAATTAACTAATTGAATTGCAAAAACAATTCCGACAGCAAATAACCGCATCCACAACAACAATGCGTGGATGCAAAGAAAGAAACCATTTTAAACCCCTTTCTGTATATTTGTATTTGTATTCCTTTCTGAAACTATCATTCTACAAACAGTTGTGTTCACCGCCCATTGTGATACTTCTACTTAAGAATATAAAAAAGGATGTTTATTTAGTCATTTGACATGCGTTCATTGTAAACAAAGATTATTGTGAAAGGATTACTAAGTTTCTCATCCAGTATAATGCAATTCCTCGATTAGCATAATTAGAACAGAGTTTGTAATAAGTTATATCCTGACTCCAGTTAACCAAGGCAGCTACATCAGTTGTGATTTATGAATTTGTGGAATCTTAATAAATGAACGACCGCCTGTCGCAAAAATGCATTCGAACATTGAACACGCACAGTCGCAGATTTTCCTTTCGTACATTTGAGGGTGAACGTGAACGAAGCCGTGCAAGATACTTTACAGCGATTTGTCTTCAGAACACATATTGAGCTCAGTTAAGTTTATTAATGATGATATTTTCATTCATTCATAGATATGGCGATCATGAGCGCTGACACTATATGTATTCGCAATAGAATATTTGGAAGACTAGACACAATATGACAACATCAAATCAAAGAATTTGTTAAATGCAACAGATTTAAGGCATTGTAATTGTACATTATTATAAAATACATGAGTGTCGCTACGTCTCATGTCAAATACATCAATGAATTATTTATAAAAAAAAAAAATTTAATATTACTATGACTTTATAGCTAAAATTATGGAGTCTTGCATGTCGAGCCAACAAACTATAGTACATATTATTCACCTTGGAATTTCTGTTTACTGTGCTTGCGGTGGGGTCCACCCAATTCCCAAAATGGACAGTTCCAAATACTACTGCGTAAAATATTAATGCCGATTTGGAGAAAATTACCAAATGAATGAATGCAAGTAAAACTTAATCCCGGGAAAAAGAAAACTGTTCAATATCACGTCAAAGTGTGCCCAAGTGCAAAACCTAATCTTAAAATAAAAGGACTTTGGTATTAATATTTCAGTCAGATTCTGATATTGGCGAGTTAAAGAGGTAAGCCCTATGATTAATTGTCTTAAATACCTTTCTGGTGTCCACCGCCGTGAACCATACTCACTCACTCAGATAAATAACCCCTTTTACATAAGTCATGAACAAGCATATATATATTGCCAATATTTTGCTCCCATGTTTTGGATAATTGTACCAAAGAACAAGAATTAATCCTAGAATGTCTACACATAAATTCATTACGGACGCTGAAATAATGCCGATGAGACGTTAATTTTTACCTCGCCCACTCACTGATTACGGACTATTTGTGGGGCGATAAGAGGTACAAGCCACGAGAAAATGTAGAGTGAGACCATTACACCTTTTTACAAGATGGAAAACATCTTTGCTGTTAGTGATTACATATAAAGAAATCTAACCAATTCACAGGCTATACGTTGTAGAACTGAATGCTATGCCAAGTCATTCCTACCTGATACCATTAATAATTGGAATAGTCACCGGAAAAGAGGATTATTAAACTTGGACAATGTTATATTCAGTAAAACCATGATACCAGATTTTGTCACTTTAAACTTCCATCGGCTTAAAAAACACATCTCAGATAACACATCATGCATGCTCTTGTGGCTGTCACAATGGTACACTGCATTAATTTTTTTACATGCCCCAACTACAATATATTAAGAAACGATTCTATTCTAAAGGTTAAGTGAGTTTCTAATCAGTGGTTTATTGGAAACAATTTGAACAGTGCCTAATTTAGCTATTTTGAAATCGGCCATGTACATCCGACGTTCGGGTGGATTTGCACATATATAATAACTAGTAGTAAGAATTAATACATACTTTGAGACACGTATTAAGTATTAAACAGTTAAATAGCTTTTCTTAGGAAACCCCTTTCCATCAACCGCACTGTTGACCTATCTTTTTTGTTCTGTTTTGATGTATTGATGTATTATTTAATACAATTTGTATATCTCCCCTCATCCCAATGTTAATAAAAGGAAGCTTGGTGGGGACTTTTGGGATATAAGAAATGAATACAGACTGCCATATTGTCTGAATGTCTTAACAATCACCGGGTGTGACCACGTAGACAGGATACCATTCGGGTTTCTCATAATTACTCCATGAGCATGCTTGGTATTGTAGCTTGGGGATATTAAATGTAAGTTTGTTATCAGAGGAGATTGATAGTGAACTTTTAGTACCAGTTAGATATGATATCTATATGACTTCTTTCTGTTTGACAAAGGATCATGTAATCTACGTCAAATAAGATCAGAACACATGCATTATTACAACATACTCAGGATACCAATAACAATGAAATGTACAAATTAACAAACATGATCAATATTATTATTACATGTTAATGCCATGTATGTAAATATAGCTATATAAACATATGTTTAATTTTTCAGCTTGTGTGAAGTCGTCCATAAATACAAGAAAACGTATATTTTCCCAAATTATATTACCCTCAAAAGGGCAATTATATTCATGTTACATTTTTTCAGTCTCTTTTTTAATTCGAATTACGTAACATTTATGTTACTTTGATTATATTAGACCCATGTTGTTGTTACAGACCCAGGGACTGACTAGGTTCATTACATGTCATAAAAGTGCCGGGACATAATGTGGTGGCAATACATTCTCTAATTAACACCTATCACAAAGGGACGGGCAATTTGGGTTTGTCCTCAGGGAATGTGTTATGCAATTTGTGTATTCACGAAATAACATTCAACAAATTATGTACATGGTCCTGTGATGTAGGATTGATGCATTCGTACTTCTTATAAATAAATGAATTGCATTTTTTTTCTTAACCGTGTGCGAAATACGCATAATGTCGGAAAGCGCAAGTTAAATACTGACTTCATCCCAAAATAAATCACAAACCCTCTCTTATGATGATTTGTATATTATTCTATATTTTAATTATGTAAATCACGTTCCTGTTACTTTTAATATAGAATACGTTAGTCACTCAACCAATTCCATTATTATTTTCCCAAAGATCAAAGATTAAAGCAGTTATCAAGATTTATTTTCCATATCTTTAGAAATACTTAATCTTTACATTGAAACTGCAATCATGATGTATTATTATTATAATTATTATTATTTTTATTTTTATTATTATTATTGATGTACATATGGTTTGCACCCAACCATGCGCGTGCCAAATTATACAGCGTCAAGCTTTTAGAGCGCCAACTAAGTTTTCCAAAGTAGAAATTAAGCCAAATGAATATATATCAAGTTTCCTTTTGCTAGAACATATGCATGCTGTTGTGTTTTTTCAAGGTAATCTTCGTTCTCTCATTGATAACAATATTAAAAGAACAAGTATTATAAAATATAATACGGGAATATATTACACACGTTATTTACGCATCCGGCTGCTCATAATACAATTTTCCCAAGGACTACCGTTTTACAAAACGCGATTTTCCGCGTTTCCGCCGAGATTTCACATTATAACAATGTATATCTACAATGAAACCGACAGCTCAGAACAAACCAAATTCAACACTTTTAAGTAGTGATAAAAAAGTTTTCATCCTCTGTGCAATCCACTCTGTTGGCATATGTGCACGAGAGCATGTTACAAAACAGATCGCTGCCTCCCCGTAAAACGAATCCAAGCTCAAACACTTTCAATACGGAAGTTACCGCCAATGCAATCGCCTCCGACAGCTAATCCTCTCTGTGCATTTGACCATAAAGTCTACTCACATACCAAGCACCGCGCCAGGAAAGTACCAGACGCCTCAACCGCTTACCCGTCAATATCATTGCAAGGACAGTATGTACTCCCGCTAACAGTGTGGAGTACTAATTAAACATTCCAGTAATGTTACCCGCCACTATATCAGATTTTTGTAACTTCTGATACTATTTTGCACATACAAAACAAATATAGAGCAATACATAGCAATTATCCTCATTTACCAACATATACAAAGAAACACAGTGCTCAACTTAAAACACTTCAATTTGCACATATATAATACTTATACACAAATACATAATAATTATCTCCCTTTACCAATATATACAAAGAAAACACAATATTTTTCGTAGTATTTTAAAAAAATAATCTTTGATAATATTTTGTAGATGATTTTTCCAAGGACTACCGTTTTACAAAACGCGATTTTCCGCGTTTCCGCCGAGATTTCACAAAATAACAATGTATATCTACAATGAAACCGACAGCTCAGAACAAACCAAATTCAACACTTTTAAGTAGTGATATAATATAGTTTTCATCCTCTGTGTAATCCACTCTATTGGCATATGTGCACGAGAGCATGTTGCAACACACATCGCTGCCTCCCCGTAAAACGAATCCAAGCTCAAACACTTTCAATACAGAAGTTACCGCCAATGCAATCACCTCCGACAGCTAATCCTCTCTGTGCATTTGACCATAAAGTCTACTCACATACCAAGCACCGCGCCAGGAAAGTACCAGACGCCTCAACCTCCCACCCGTCAATATCATTGCAAGGACAGTATGTACTCCCGCTAACAGTGTGGAGTACTAATTAAACATTCCAGTAATGTTTCCCGCCACTATATCAGTTTTTTTGTAATTTCTGATACTATTTTGCACATACAAAACAATTATAGAGCAATACATAGCAATTATCCTCCTTTACCAACATATACAAAGAAACACAGTGCTCAACACTTCAATTTGCAAATATATAATAATTATACACAAATACATAATAATTATCCCCCTTTACCAATATATACAAAGAAAACAAATTTGGATACACCATATATACAAATTTGTATATTTTTGTATATGTCGTATATACAAACTTGTATATCTTTGTATATATCATCATTCCAATCTTGTATATCCTTTGGAAATATCATCTTTCCAAAGGATATACAAGCTTGTATATATGGATTTTTTTTGCAGTGTAGACAACGTTGGTCCAACACTAGATTACGCCTTTTTATTCCTCAATACCTCCCAGGCCGATTGAAATGTTTGTACCAATCTTATTGAAATATCAGGTAACAAGCAGTAAATTCTGCATGCTGAATTCACTCTGAACTCTATCCATGAAAGAGCATGTCAGTGTCTGGCAGGGTACCTCGGCATACATAGTTTCAAATACGGCCAAGACAAAATTCAAAATGTTTTTGATTGCGTGCACAATTTCATGATATAATATTTAATTTTCCAAACAATTTTCAAGACTATGTGCAAATTGTTCACAAGTGTTTCAACACTATTAAAAGATATATGACTTTCCCACGAGTTTGCAAATTATTAAACCATCAGACAATAAGCCCAGCACATATTGAAATATTTAATGGGAAGGTGGCATGGACATAAATATCATCATGCTCTTGGATCATGCATAGGCAGAAAAAACTTGAGCACCGAAATGAACAAGGGTAACCTCGACTCATTCAGTTTAAAAAAGTTCAAACCATGAAAAAGCATAATTTTCTCAGAAAATACACTTATCAAAATCAAACTTTGCACTGCACTTCTCCTATCTGTATAGAAACTACTCCAAATTGGAAAATAATCCATGTATTTGTTTTCAAGTTATAGGTCACACAAATGTTGAAGAAAATAATTCCAAGTTCAAAACATGAAACAAATAATATTTATTCCGAAAATACACATATCAAATCAACATTTGCACTGCACCTCTTCTATTAGTAGAGAAAGTGTTTCTCACATTTGGAAAGAATCCATGAAGCAGCTCTTAAGTGAAAGGTAGCACAAACATAGAATAAAAAAACCCAAAACCTTCTATATTCAAAATATGCCAAAAAATCATATTGTTTCATAAAATAAACATATCCAACTCAACCTTTGCACTACATCTCTCCAATTAATATCTCAAGTTAGAGGTCGCACAATGTTGAATTAAAAGAAAAAACCCATTCAAAGTTCATGCCATGTAAAAAATCATATTGTTTAAAAAAATATATATATCACAAGCCACCTTTGCACTACACCACTGCTATTTGTATAAAAAGTGTTCCTCCAATTTTGAAAGATTCCATGGTGTAGTTCTTAAGTTAAAGGTCGCACAATGTTGAATTAGAAAAAAAACATTCTCTGTTCAAAACATGTATAAAATCATATTGTTTCATAAAATATACATATCAAAATCCACCTTTGAACTACACCACTGCTTTTTGTATAAAAAGTGTTCCTTCAATTTGGAAATAATCCATGGAGTAGTTCTTAAGTTAAAGGTCGCACAATGTTGAATTAGAAAAAAAACAAACCATTCTCTGTTCAAAACATGTTTAAAATCATATTGTTTGACAAAATATACATATCAAAATCAACCTTTCCACTGCACTCACACACAAAATGTCTTTGGAAGGACGGACAGAGGGATATCCTTGGTATGGCTTTATCAACCGCCCTTTTAGATTGGGGTATCATTAAATAAGAAACATCTAATTTTATATTAATAAAGATGTTTGTACATCTTATTGCAGGGCACATCACACATTAACACTTAATCACATCACATATCGCAAAAAATCATTACATAACACAGATCAAAGGGTACATGGCACATATGGCACATGGCACATTACAAATATAAAATTAATCATATATCGGAAAAAAAAATTACATGACACAGATCACAAGATGCATGACACATATGGCACATGGCACATCATAAATGTATAATTAATCACATATCACGAACAAAACATTTCATGACACATATGGCACATGGCACATCACACATATGCAATTAATCACTTCGCATATAAAAAACAAAACATAACATGACACAGATCACAGGATAAATGACACATATGTCACAGGGCACATCACGCATATACAAATAATCACATCATATATCACCAAAAAAAGCATTCCATGATACAGACCACAGGATACATGCCACATATGGCACATGGCACATCATGCATTTACAAATAATCACATTACATAACACAAAAGGCATTCCATGACACAGATCACAGGATACATGACACATATGGAACATGGCACACCTCGCATATACAAATAGTCACATCACATATCACAAAAAAAGCATTACATCACACAGATCACTGGATACATGACACATATGTCACAGGGCACATCACGCATATACAAATAATCACATCATATATCACTAAAAAAATCATTACATGACACAGATCACAGGATAAATGACACATATGGAACATGGCACATCACACATCACAAATATGCAATTAATCACATCAAAAATCACAAAAGATATTACGCGACACAGATCACAGGGTACATGATACATCCAAGAAAGAAGTCTGTCGTCAAAACAGCGTTGTCCCAACGTTGATAGACAACGTTGACCCCACGTTAGATTACCCCTGTTTTATTCCTCAATGGCTCCCAGGCAGCTTTAAATATTTGTACCAATCTGGTTAAAATATCAAGTAACAAGCAGTAAATTCTGCATGCTGAAGTTACTCTGAACTCTATCCATGAGCATGTCATTGAAATGTGCTGTACCTCGGCATACAGAGTTTCAAATACGGCCAAGACAAAATTCAAAATGTTTTTAATTACATGTACAATTTCGTGATATAATATTTACTTTCCAAAACAATTTTCAAGACTATGTGCAAGTTGTTCACAAATGTTTCAACACTATTAAATGATATATGGTTTTCCCACGAGTTTGCAAATTAAAAACCATCAAACAATAAGCCCGCCAAAAATTGAAACTTTTAATTTTCCTGGGCCTTACCCCATACATTCAGCATTGAGAGCAACACTGAGACAGGCAAAATAGTCCATGCATAGGATGTCCTATGATTCATTGCCTTGATTCCTTACAAATATGATGACAGCAACAAAATGACAATAGAATTCTGGTTTAGGTGACCTTTATTTGTTTCTTAAATGACAAGTCAGAACTTGGGCTGAGTGGTTGAGGAGCCTTTTGAGTCCTCAAATGAAGCATCAGACGAACTGATCACAGGGATGATCTTTAACCTTATCCATGGTCACTCCTTTTGCCATGGTAACTGAGTAAAACAATGACACAAATATAATAAAATTACAATTGCCTTCCCCCAAATAATAATTTGGTGTCTGAAAAAAGTCTCAGCAGTGGTACCTCCACCCCTCCAAGTCATTAAACTGTTCAAAACTGCAAAAACTGGGAAGGTGGCATGGACAGTAATACCATGATGCTCTTGGATCATACATTGGCAGAAAAGCTTTTAATACTAAAATGAACAAGGGTAACCTCGACCCATTCAGTTTTCAAAGTTCAAAACATTCTATGTTCAAAACATGTACAAAATCAAATTGTTTCATAGAATACACATATCAAAAACAACCTTTGCACTACACCACTCTATTTGTATAGAAAGAGTTCCTCACATTTGGAAAGAATCCACGAAGTAGTTCTTAAGTTAAAGGTCGCAAAAAGTTGAATTAAAACAACAAACACATTCTCACTTCAAAACATGTACAAAATCATATTGTTTCGTAGAATACACATATCAAAAACAACCTTTGCACTACACCACTCTATTTGTATAGAAAGTGTTCCTCACATTTGGAAAGAATCCACGAAGTAGTTCTTAAGTTAAAGGTCGCAAAAAGTTGAATTAAAACAACAAACACATTCTCACTTCAAAACATGTACAAAATCATATTGTTTCATAAAATACACATATCAAAAACAACCTTTGCACTACACCACTCTATTTGTATAGAAAGAGTTCCTCACATTTGGAAAGAATCCACGAAGTAGTTCTTAAGTTAAAGGTCGCACAATGTTGAATTAAAACAACAAACACATTCTCACTTCAAAACATGTAAAACATCATATTGTTTCATAAAATACACATATCAAAAGCAACATTTGCACTGCATCTGTCTAATTATTATAAAAAAAGTGTTCCTGAAATTTGAAGAGAACCCATGTAGCAGTTCACACGTTAAAGGTCGCACAATGTTGAATTAAAAAAAACATTCAACTTTTTTATTAGAATAGAATGTGTTTCTTACACTTGGAAAGAATCAATGTTGCAGCTCTCAATAAAAAGGTAGCACAAACATGGAATAAAAATAAAAATTCTTGTTTTAAAATGCGAAAAGGAAACCTACAGGCGATATATGTCAATTTTACTATCCCATCACTCCACGAAATCCAGTTGAAATGTAATGATTTTGTACCCATAATTTCTGTTGATTGTATACCCAGAATAAGATTGCATTAGTTTCAAAGATATACGTTAATATAAGTATTATACTTGTTAATTTACAATCATTTTCCTATCAAAACATTACAATCAACTAAGCTATAATCAATTTCACTGTCCTATCAGTACCAAACACCCAGTTTGAGTTTTGCCAATTTGATTGCCCTCACTCAAGGATCACAGTCAATCCTAATCATAGAGTCATATCATGAAATTAATAATATGTTTTTTTACATGTTCTTCTCTCATTTACTATTGTTTGCAATATACATGTAAAAAGAAATATAATTATATAGATCGATTGTTATATATTCATGAGTACAAAATCACGTAGCATTTTGGGTAGAAAATATTTTTACGGTACATCACAAACATCACGTGTATCTTGTTTCATCCGTTCTGAGAGGGGCTGTCGGATAGCATAGTGGTTAAAGCGTTCGCTTGTCACGCCGAAGACCCGGGGTAGATTCCCGACATTGGTATAATGTGTGAAGCCAATTTCTGGTGTTCTCCACCGTGATATTGCTTTAATATTGAATAAAGCGGCGTAAAACCATACTCACTCACCCACCCATCCGTTCTGAGAACGGAAGATTCTCAGAAAAAGTTTGTAAAGACATTCTAAATTGTCCTTCTTGCAATGATAGACCAATAACACCATTATTTGGCTACAATTATGTCACATCAATATGTTATGTATTTCTCCCCGCCGCCCTGTTTCAGAATAAAATTCGAAAATCATCGAGTGTAGAATCCATGACTATTTTCAATTTCGGCTTCAAAACTTAGATTTCGATATGTGCGATGCTGTATGTGCATCCGATTTCAGCAAGGAGTCATAAAATTGAAAATAGTTTCATTATTTTACATAATCTGCATTATGTTGCTATTAAACCATTTTGTTACTATGTAAATAAGTTCAGATTATAAATAAACTCATTATAGTTTTGATACTTAGAAAGCTACAGACAGAAAACAGTTTCAAGAGGATAACTCGAGGCATTGATTGCCAAGAATATATTTAGTGGCACTTCTCTGGCACGAAGACACATTGGAGGCAGAAGAATTCTAAGAGGACATTTAGAAGCATTGATTGCCAAGAGTATACCAAGTGACACTTCACTGTCACGAAGACACCCTGGATGCAGAAACGTTTCAAGAGGACATGTTGAGGCGTTGATTGCTTAGAAAAAATTCGGTGGTAATTCACGTTCACGAAGACACCCTGGAGGCAGGACAGGGCCAATAAGTCATCTTTGAGTTATGATTGCTAAGAAGATTTTCATTGAAAATTCACTTCCACGACGATGTCCTGCAGCTCATGAAGCAATTATTTCTAAAAGATATTCGGTTACAATTCACTGTCAAGAAGACAATCTAGAACTCTTCAACCAATGATTGCCAAGAGATATTCAGTGTCACTTCACTGTCACGACGACACGAATGAGGCTGAAAGGTGCCTTGATTTCTTGTGGAAACATTGATGTCCAAGAGGATAGTCTGTAAAAAATCACAGAAGAGACACAGACGAGTTGCAAGGAGACGTCTGGAGGCAATGTTTGCCAAGAAGCTGTTCAGTGGCAATTGACTGTCACGAAGAAACACTGGAAGCATTAGAATGCCAACAAGACTGCTGGGGGCAGAAAATGACCAAGAAGACCTCTATAGGATTATATCTGCCTATAAGACATCCTTGAGGCAAAAGGCATCACAAGGAGACTCTCCAGGACCAGGTGGTTTCCCACCTCCCATGGTCACTGGGACCCAAATAAGACCTCTGGAGACCTCGATCTAAGGGTCGGGTATGCTTCTGAGGCACGTTAGGTTCAGAGACTTAACACTGCACTAACCTGCACTAACCCGCACTAACTACCTGCACATAGGCGCATCACTTTTGAAAGACACTTCCAAATTCTTTAGATTTAGGTTCAAAATCGGGGATTGTTTGGTTGTCAGAGGCAGTGTCAGCCTCTTTGTATCCGCCTGAAGCATGCCTGACCACCCGGATAAGGACGGTCACACACTGGAGGCAAAAGGGGGTCAAGAAGATTTATGAATGCAGTGATGCTGCTAAAAAGACATTCAAAGGAAACTGACTGTCACGAAGGCACTATGGAGGTAGAAGTGCACATTTTGAGGCATTGATTGCCAAGGATTATTAAGTGGCACTCTGGCACGAAGAAACCCTGGAGGGAACACAGTGATATGAAGCATCTTGTGGCAATGAATGCCAAGAAGATTTTCCGTGACACATCACAGTCACGAAGACTCCCTGGAGGCAGAAGAATTCCATCAGGGCATCTCGAGGGTATGATTGCCAAGAATATATTGAGTGGCATTTCTCTGTCACGAAGACTCCCTGAAGGCAAAAGAGTTCCAAGAGGACATTTCGAGGCATTGATTGCTAAGAATATATTCAATGACACTTCACTATCCGAAGACACCCTAGAGGCAGAAGAGTTCCATTAGGATTGTCACGAAGACATCCTAAAGGCAGAATATTTCTTAGAGAACATTTCGAAGCATTGACTGCTAAGAAGATATCATGACACTTCAGTGTCACGAAGACACCCTGGAAGCAGAAACGTTTCAAGAGGACATTTCGAGGCATTGATTGCTAAGAATATATTCAATAACATTTCACTGTCACGAAGACACCCTTGGGTGAAAGATTTCAAGAGGACATTTCGAGACATTGATTTCCAGGAATATTTCAAATGACATTTCTCTGTCTCGAAGACACCCTGGAGGCGGAAGAAATGAAAGTGCACATTTCAAGTAATTGATTGAGAGGACTGAATTTAGTGACACTTCTCTGTCACGAAGACACCCTGGAGGCAGAGGATTCCTCAAAAAAACCATCCCAAGGCATTTATTGCCTAGAATATATCAAGTGACACGTTGCTGTCACGAATACAACCCGGAGAAAGGGAAGTTCTAAGGGGACATTTCGAGGAATTGGTTGCGTTTGAATGTATCAAGTGACACTTCACTGTCACAAAGACTTTTTGGAGGAAGAAAAGATCAAAGTGCTCATTTCGAGGAATTGATTGCCAAGAATGTATTAAGTCGTACATCTCCTTTACGAAGACACCCTGGAGGCAGAAGATTTGTGCCGTCGGTCAAAACAACGTTGGCCAAACGTTAGATTACGTCTGTTTTATTCATCAATACATCCCAGGCAGCTTGAAATGTTTGTACCAATCTGGTTAAAATATCAGGTAACAAGCAGTAAATTCTGGAAGCTGAATTCACTCTGAACTCTAACCGAGGAAGAGCATATTAATGAAATGCACTGTCTCCTGGCAGGGTACCTCGGCATACATAGTTTCAAATACGACCAAGACAACATTCAAAATGTTTTTAATTACGTGCACAATTTCGTGATACAATATTTACTTTCCAAAACAACTATCAAGACTATGTGCAAATTGTTCACAAATGTTTCAACACTATTAAAAGATATATGATTTCCCCACGAGTTTGCAAATTAAAAACCATCAGACAATAAGCCAGGCAGAAATTGAAACAATTAATTTTCCTTAGATTTACCCCATACATTCAGCATTGAGAGCAACACTGAGACAGGCAAAATAGTCCATTCATCGGATGTCCTATGATCCGTTGCCTTGATCCATTCACAAATATGATGACAGCAACAAAATGAAGTCAGAACTTGGGCTGAGTGGTTGAGGAGCCTTTTGAGTCCTCAAATGACGCATCAGACGAACTGATCACATGGTCACTTCTTTTGCCTTGGTAACTGAGTAACACAATGAGACAAATATAATAAAATTACAAGGTAAGGGATATATCTTTTACATAAAAAATAGTTGCCTTCCCCCAAATAATAATTTGATGTCTGAAAAAAATCTCATCAGGGCTACTTCCACCCGTCCAAGTTCAAAACATGAAACAAATAATATTTGTTCCGAAAATACACATTTCAAAATCAGTATTTGCACTGCACCTCTTCTATTAGTAGAGAAAGTGTTTCTCACATTTGACAAGAATCCATGAAGCAGCTCTTAAGTGAAAGGTAGCATAAACATGGAATAAAAGAAACCAAAACCTTCTATGTTCAAAATATGCAAAAAATTCATATTGTTTCATAAAATAAACATATCCAACTCAACCTTTGCACTACATCTCTCCAATTAATATCTCAAGTTAGAGGTCGCACAATGTTGAATTAAAAGAAAAAAACATTCAAAGTTCAAAACATGTAAAAAATCATATTGTTTAATAAAATATACATATCACAAGCCACCTTTGCACTACACCACTGCTATTTGTTTAAAAAGTGTTCCTTCAATTTTGAAAGATTCCATGGAGTAGTTCTTAAGTTAAAGGTCGCCGATGTTGAATTAAAAAATAACGTTCTCTGTTCAAAACGTGTATAAAATCATATTGTTTGATAAAATATGCATGTCAAAATCCACCTTTGCACTACACCACTGCTATTTGTATAAAAAGTGTTCCTTCAATTTGGAAAGAATCCATGGAGTAGTTCTTAAGTTAAAGGTCGCACAATGTTGAATTAGAAAAAAAAAATTTTCTCTGTTCAAAACATGTATAAAATCATATTGTTTGATAAAATATACATATCAAAATCAACCTTTCCACTGCACTCACACAAAAAAATGTCTTTGGAAGGACGGACAGAGGGATATCCTTGGTATGGCTTTATCAACCCGCCCTTTTAGATTGTGATATCATTAAATAAGAATATCTAATTTTATATTAATAAAGATGTTTGTACATCTTATTGCAGGGCACATCACACATTAACACTTAATCACATCACATATCGCAAAAAAATCATTACATAACACAGATCAAAGGGTACATGCCACATATGGCACATGGCACATCACAAATATACAATTAATCTTATATCGGAAAAAAAATTGACATGACACAGATCACAAGATGCATGACACATATGGCACATGGCACATCATAAATGTATAATTAATCACATATCACGAACAAAACATTTCATGACACATATGGCACATGGCACATCACACATCACACATATGCAATTCATCACTTCGCATATAAAAAACGAAACATAACATGACACAGATCACATGATACATGACACATATGACACATGGCACATCATGCATATACAAATAATCACATATCACAAAAAAAATTACATGACAGAGATCACTGGACACATGACACATATGGTACATGGCACATCAAACATCACACATATAAAATTAATTGCATTGCATATATAAAAAAACATTCTATGACACATATCACAGGATACATGACACATATGGTACATGGCACATCACACATCACACATCACAAATATGCAATTAATCACATCATATATCACAAAAATAGTACACGACACAGATCAGAGGGTACATGACTCATCCCAGAAAGAAGTCAGACGATGTGCCGTCGGTCAAAACAACGTTGGCCCAACGTTGATAGACAACGTTGGTCCAACACTAGATTACGCCTTTTTATTCCTCAATACCTCCCAGGCAGCTTGAAATGTTTTTACCAATCTTATTAAAATATCAGGTAACAAGCGGTAAATACTGCATGCTGAATTCACTCTGAACTCTATTCATGAAAGAGCATGTCAGTGTCTGGCAGGGTAGTTCGGCATACAAAGTTTTAAACATGGCCAAGACAAAATTCAAAATGTTTTTGATTGCGTGCACAATTTCGTGATATAATATTTAATTTTCCAAACAATTTTCAAGACTATGCGCAAATTGTTCACAAGTGTTTCAACACTATTAAAAGATATATGACTTTCCCACGAGTTTGCAAATTAAAAAAACATCTGACATTAAGCCCAGCACATATTGAAACATTTAATTTTTCTTGGCCTAACCCCACACAATCCTACAAATGGGAAGGAGGCATGGCCATAAATATCATGATGCTCTTGGATCATACATAGGCAGACAAACTTTGAGCACCGAAATGAACAAGGGTTACCTCGACTCATTCAGTTTTCAAAGTTCAAACCATAAAAAAGCATAATTTTCTCAGAAAATACACTTATCAAAATCAAACTTTGCACTGCACTTCTCCTATCTGTAAAGAAACTACTCCAAATTGGAAAATAATCCATGTATTTGTTTTCAAGTTATAGGTCACACAAATGTTGAAGAAAATAATTCCAAGTTCAAAACATGAAACCAATAATATTTATTACGAAAATACACATATCAAAATCAATATTTGCACTGCACCTCTTCTATTAGTAGAGAAAGTGTTTCTCACATTTGGAAAGAATCCATGAAGCAGCTCTTAAGTGAAAGGTAGCACAAACATAGAATAAAAAAACAAACAAAACCTTCTGTATTCAAAATATGCCAAAAAATCATATTGTTTCATAAAATAAACATATCCAACTCAACCTTTGCACTACATCTCTCCAATTAATATCTCAAGTTAGAGGTCGCATAGTGTTGAATTAAAAGAAAAAAACATTCAAAGTTCAAACCATGTAAAAAATCATATTGTTTGATAAAATATACATATCAAAATCCACCTTTGCACTACACCACTGCTATTTGTATAAAAAGTGTTCCTTCAATTTGGAAAGAATCCATGGAGTAGTTCTTAAGTTAAAGGTCGCACAATGTTGAATTAGAAAAAAAAAAAATTCTCTGTTCAAAACGTGTATAAAATCATATTGTTTCATAAAATATACATATCAAAGTCAACCTTTCCACTGCACTCACACAAAAAATGTCTTTGGAAGAACGGACAGAGGGATATCCTTGGTATGGCTTTATCAACCCGCCCTTTTAGATATGGGTATCATTAAATAAGAAACATCTAATTTCATATTAATAAAGATGTTTGTACATCTTATTGCAGGGCACATCACACATTAACACTTAATCACATCACATATCGCAAAAAAAACATTACATAACACAGATCAAAGGGTACATGCCACATATGGCACATGGCACATTACACATATACAATTAATCATATATCGCACAAAAATTACATGACACAGATCACAAGATGCATGACACATATGGCACATCATAAATGTATAATTAATCACATATCACGAACAAAGCATTTCATGACACATATGGCACATGGCACATGGCACACCACACAACACAAATATGCAATTCATCACTTCGCATATAAAAAGCAAAACATAACATGACACAGATCACATGATACATGACACATATGACACTTGGCTCATCATGCATATACAAATTATCACATCACATATCACCAAAAAAATTACATGACACATATCACAGGATAAAAGACACATATGGTACATGGTACATCACACATCACAAATATGCAGTTAATCACTTCGCATATAAAAAACAAAACATAACATGACACAGATCAAATGATACATGACACATATGACACTTGCCTCATCATGCATATACAAATTATCACATCACATATCATAAAAAAACATTACATGACACAGATCACTGGACACATGACACATATAGTACATGGCACATCAAACATCACACATCAAATTAATCGCATTGCATATATAAAATACATTCTATGACACATATCACAGGATACATGACACATATGGTACATGGTACATCACACATCACAAATATGCAGTTAATCACATCATATATCACAAAAAATAGTACACGACATAGATCAGAGGGTACATGACTCATCCCAGAAAGAAGTCAGACGATGTGCCGTCGGTCAAAACAACGTTGGCCCAATGTTGATAGACAACGTTGGTCCAACACTAGATTACGTCTTTTTATTCCTCAATACCTCCCAGGCAGCTTGAAATGTTTGTACCAATCTTATTAAAATATCAGGTAACAAGCAGTAAATTCTGCATGCTGAATTCACTCTGAACTCTATCCATGAAAGAGCATGTCAGTGTCTGGCAGGGTACCTCGACATTCATAGTTTCAAATACGGCCAAGACAAAATTCAAAATGTTTTTGATTGCGTGCACAATTTCGTGATATAATATTTAATTTTCCAAACAATTTTCAAGACCATGTGCATATGTCAAGACTATCTGTATAGAAACTACTCCAAATTGGAAAATAATCCATGTATTTGTTTTCAAGTTATAGGTCACACAAATGTTGAAGAAAATAATTCCAAGTTCAAAACATGAAACAAATAATATTTATTCCGAAAATACACATATCAAAATCAACATTTGCACTGCACCTCTTCTATTAGTAGAGAAAGTGTTTCTCACATTTGGAAAGAATCCATGAAGCAGCTCTTAAGTGAAAGGTAGCACAAACATAGAATAATAAAAATAAAAAACCTTCTATATTCAAAATATGCCAAAAAATCATATTGTTTCATAAAATAAACATATCCAACTCAACCTTTGCACTACATCTCTCCAATTAATATCTGAAGTTAGAGGTCGCATAATGTTGAATTAAAAGAAAAAAACATTCAAAGTTCAAGCCATGTAAAAAATCATATTGTTTAGAAATATACATATCAAAATCAACCTTTCCACTGCACTCACACAAAAAATGTCTTTGGAAGAACGGACAGAGGGATATCCTTGGTATGGCTTTATCAACCCGCCCTTTTAGATTGGGGTATCATTAAATAAGAAACATCTAATTTCATATTAATAAAGATGTTTGTACATATTATTGCAGGGCACATCACACATTAACACTTAATCACATCACATATCGCAAAAAATCATTACATAACACAGATCAAAGGGTACATGCCACTTATGGCACATGGCACATCATAAATGTACAGATAATCAATTATCGCAAAAAAAAATTACATGACACAGATCACAAGATGCATGGCACGTATGGCACATGGCACATCATAAATCTACAATTAATCACATATCACGAAAAAAACATTTCATGACACATATTGCACATGGCACATCACACATCACATATATGCAATTAATCACTTCGCATATAAAAAAAACAAAACATAACATGACACAGATCACAGGATACATGACACATATGGCACATGGCATAGCATGCATATACAAATAATCACATCACATATCACAAAAACATTCCATAACACAGATCACAGGATACATGACACATATGGAACATGGCACACCTCGCATATACAAATAATCACATCATATATCACAAAAAAAAGCATTACATGACACATATGGAACATGGCATATCACAAATCACAAATATGCAATTAATCACATAAAAAATCACAAAAGATATTACGCGACACAGATCAGAAGGTACATGACACATCCCAGAAAGAAGTCAGACGTTGTGTCCCAACGTTGATAGACAACATTGACCCCGCGTTAGATTACCCCTGTTTTATTCCTCAATGGCTCCCAGGCAGCTTTAAATATTTGTACCAATCTGGTTAAAATATCAGGTAACAAGCAGTAAATTCTGCATGCTGAATTTACTCTGAACTGTATCCATGAGCATGTCAATGAAATGTGCTGTACCTCGGCATACATAGTTTCAAATACAGCCAAGACAAAATTCAAAATGTTTTTAATTACATGCACAATTTCGTTGCATTGAGAGCAACACTGAGACAGGCAAAATAGTCCATGCATAGGATGTCCTATGATTCATTGCCTTGATCCCTTACAAATATGATGACAGCAACAAAATGACAATAGAATTCTGGTTTAGGTGACCTTTATTTATTTGTTAAATGACAAGTCACAACTTGGGCTGAGTGGTTGAGGAGCCTTTTGAGTCCTCAAATGAAGCATCAGATGAACTGATCACAGGGATGATCTTTAACCTTATCCATGGTCACTCCTTTTGCCTTGGTAACTGAGTAAAACAATGACACAAATATAATAAAATTACAAGGTAAGGGACATGTTTTTGACATAAAAATAGTTGCCTTCGAATTCCCCCAAATAATAATTTGATGTCTGAAAAAAGTCTCAGCAGTGGTACCTCCACCCCTCCAAGTCAATAAACTGTTCAAAACTGCTAAAACTGGGAAGGTGGCATGGATAGTAATACCATGATGCTCTTGGATCATACATTGGCAGAAAAGCTTTTAATACTAAAATGAACAAGGGTAACCTCGACCCATTCAGTTTTCAAAGTTCAAAACATTCTATGTTCAAAACATGTACAAAATCATATTGTTTCATAGAATACACATATCAAAAACAACCTTTGCACTACACCACTCTATTTGTATAGAAAGTGTTCCTCACATTTGGAAAGAATCAACAAACACATTCTCACTTCAAAACATGTAAAAAATCATATTGTTTCATAAAATACACATATCAAAAACAACCTTTGCACTACAACACTCTATTTGTATAGAAAGAGTTCCTCACATTTGGAAAGAATCCACGAAGTAGTTCTTAAGTTAAAGGTCGCAAAATGTTGAATTAAAACAACAAACACATTCTCACTTCAAAACATGTAAAAAATCATATTGTTTCATAAAATACACATATCAAAAACAACCTTTGCACTACACCACTCTATTTGTATAGAAAGAGTTCCTCACATTTGGAAAGAATCCACGAAGTAGTTCTTAAGTTAAAGGTCGCAAAATGTTGAATTAAAATAACAAACACATTCTCACTTCAAAACATGTAAAAAATCATATTGTTTCATAAAATACACATATCAAAAGCAACATTTGCACTGCATCTGTCCAATTATTATAAAAAAGTGTTCCTTAAATTTGAAGAGAACCCATGTAGCAGATCACACGTTAAAGGTCGCACAATGTTGAATTAAAAAAACCATTCAACTTTTTTATTAGAATAGAATGTGTTTCTTACACTTGGAAAGAATCCATGTTGCAGCTCTCAATTAAAAGGTAGCACAAACATGGAATAAAAAAAAAACATTCTTGTTTTAAAATGTGAAAAGGAAACCTACAGGCGATATATATCCTTTTTACTATCCCATCACTCCACGAAATCCAGTTGAAATGTAATGATTTTGTACCCATAATTTCTGTTGATTGTATACCCAGAATAAGATTGCATTAGTTTCAAAGATATACGTTAATATTAGTATTATACTTGTCAATTTACAATCATTTTCCTATCAAAACATTACAATCAACTAAGCTATAATCAATTCCACTGTCCTATCAGAACCAAACACCCAGTTTGAGTTTTGCCAATTTGATTGCCCTCACTCAAGGATCACAGTTAGTCATAATCATAGAGTCATATCATGAAATTAATAATATGTTTTTTTACATGTTCTTCTCTCATTTACTATTGTTTGCAATATACATGTAAAAAGAAATATAATTATGTAGATCGATTGTTATATATTCATGAGTACAAAATCACGTAGCATTTTGGGTAGAAAATATTTTTACGGTACATCACAAACATCACGTGTATCTTGTTTCATCCGTTCTGAGAGGGGCTGTCGGATAGCATAGTGGTTAAAGCGTTCGCTCGTCACGCCGAAGACCCGGGGTAGATTCCCGACATTGGTATAATGTGTGAAGCCAATTTCTGGTGTTCTCCACCGTGATATTGCTTTAATATTGAATAAAGCGGCGTAAAACCATACTCACTCACCCACCCATCCGTTTTGAGAACGGGAGATTCTCAGAAAAAGTTTGTAGAGACATTCTAAATTGTCCTTCTTGCAATGATAGACCAATACCAGCATTATTTGGCTACAATTATGTCACATCAATATGTTATGTATCTCTCCCCGCCGCCCTGTTTCAGAAAATAATTCGAAAATCATCGAGCGTAGAATCCATGACTTTTTCCGATTTCGGCTTCAAAACTTAGATTTCGATATGTACGATGCTGTATGTGCATCCGATTTCAGCAAGGAGTCATAAAATTGAAAATAGTTTCATTATTTTACATAATCTACATTATGTTGCTATTAAACCGTTTTGTTACTATGTAAATAAGTTCAGATTATAAATGAACTCATTATAGTTTTGATACTTAGAATGCTACAGGCAGAACACAGTTTCAAGAGGATAACTCGAGGCATTGATTGCCAAGAATATATTTAGTGGCACTTCTCTGGCACGAAGACACATTGGAGGCAGAAGAATTCTAAGAGGACATTTAGAAGCATTGATTGCCAAGAGTATACCAAGTGACACTTCACTGTCACGAAGACACCCTGGATGCAGAAACGTTTCAAGAGGACATGTCGAGGCGTTAATTGCTTAGAAAAAATTCGGTGGTAATTCACTTTCACGAAAACAAACTGAAGGCAGAAGTGTGCTAAGAGGACATTTAGAGGCATTGATTGCTGAAAAGATATTCAGTGACACTTTACTGTCACGAAGACACCCTGGAGGCAGAAGCGTTCCATTAATACTGTCACGAAGACACCCTGGATACAGAAGAATTCCATGAGGATATCTCGAGGCATTGAATGCTAAGAATATATTCAGTGGTAATTCACTTTCACGAAGACACCCTGGAGGCAGGACAGGGCCAATAAGTCATCTTTGAGTTATGATTGCTAAGAAGATTTTCATTGAAAATTCACTTCCACGACGATGTCCTGAAGCTCATGAAGCAATTATTTCTAAAAGATATTCGGTTACAATTCACTGTCAAGAAGACATCCTAGAACTCTTCAACCAATGATTGCCAAGAGATATTCAGTGTCACTTCACTGTCACGACGACACGAATGAGGCTGAAAGGTGCCTTGATTTCTTGTGGAAACATTGATGTCCAAGAGGATAGTCTGTAACAAATCACAGAAGAGACACAGACGAGTTGCAAGGAGACGTCTGGAGGCAATGTTTGCCAAGAAGCTGTTCAGTGGCAATTGACTGTCACGAAGAAACACTGGAAGCATTAGAATGCCAACAAGACTGCTGGGGGCAGAAAATGACCAAGAAGACCTCTATAGGAATATGTCTGCCTATAAGACATCCTTGAGGCAAAAGGCATCACAAGGAGACTCCCCAGGACCAGGTGGTTTCCCACCTCCCATGGTCACTGGGACCCAAATAAGACCTCTGGAGACCTCGATCTAAGGGTCGGGTATGCTTCTGAGGCACGTTAGGTTCAGAGACTTAACACTGCACTAACCTGCACTAACCCGCACTAACAACCTGCACATAGGCGCATCACTTTTTGAAAGACACTTCCAAATTCTTTAGATTTAGGTTCAAAATCGGGGATTGTTTGGTTGTCAGAGGCAGTGTCAGCCTCTTTGTATCCGCCTGAAGCATGCCTGACCACTGGATAACGACGGTCACACACTGGAGGCAAAAGGGGGTCAAGAAGATTTATGAATGCAGTGATGCTGCTAAAAAGACATTCAAAGGAAACTGACTGTCACGAAGGCACTATGGAGGTAGAAGTGCACATTTCGAGGCATTGATTGCCAAGAATTATTAAGTGGCACTCTGGCACGAAGAAACCCTGGAGGGAACACAGTGACATGAAGCATCTTGAGGCAATGAATGCCAGATGATTTTCAGTGACACATCACAGTCACGAAGACTCCCTGGAGGCCGAAGAATTCCATGAGGACATCTCGGGGCAATGATTGCCAAGAATATATTGAGAGGCATTTCTCTGTCATGAAGACTCCCTGAAGGCAAAAGAGTTCCAAGAGGACATTTCGAGGCATTGATTGCTAAGAATATATTCAATGACACTTCACTATCCGAAGACACCCTAGAGGCAGAAGAGTTCCATTAGGATTGTCACGCAGACATCCTGAAGGCAGAATATTTCTTAGAGAACATTTCGAAGCATTGACTGCTAAGAAGATATCATGACACTTCAGTGTCACGAAGACACCCTGGAAGCAGAAACGTTTCAAGAGGGCATTTCGAGGCATTGATTGCTAAGAATATATTCAATAACATTTCACTGTCACGAAGACACCCTTGGGTGAAAGATTTCAAGAGGACATTTCGAGACATTGATTTCCAGGAATATCTCAAGTGACATTTCTCTGTCTCGAAGACACCCTGGAGGCGGAAGAAATGAAAGTGCACATTTCAAGTAATTGATTGAGAGGACTGAATTTAGTGGCACTTCTCTGTCACGAAGACACCCTGGAGGCAGAGGATTTCTGAAAAAAAACATTCCAAGGCATTTATTGCCTAGAATATATCAAGTGACACTTTGCTGTCACGAATACAACCCGGAGAAAGGGAAGTTCCAAGAGGACATTTCGAGGAATTGGTTGTGAAGAATGTATTAAGTGACACTTCACTGTCACAAAGACTTTCTGGAGGAAGAAAAGATCAAAGTGCTCATTTCGAGGAATTGATTGCCAAGAATGTATTAAGTCGTACTTCAAATACGGCCAAAACAACATTCAAAATGTTCTTAATTACGTGCACAATTTCGTGATACAATATTTACTTTCCAAAACAACTTTCAAGACTATGTGCAAATTGTTCACAAATGTTTCAACACTATTAAAAGATATATGATTTTCCCACGAGTTTGCAAATTAAAAACCATCAGACAATAAGCCAGGCACAAATTGAAACAATTAATTTTCCTTAGATTTACCCCATACATTCAGCATTGAGAGCAACACTGAGACAGGCAAAATAGTCCATGCATCGGATGTTCTATGATCCGTTGCCTTGATCCATTCACAAATATTATGACAGCAACAAAATGAAGTCAGAACTTGGGCTGAGTGGTTGAGGAGCCTTTTGAGTCCTCAAATGACGCATCAGACGAACTGATCACATGGTCACTTCTTTTGCCTTGGTAACTGAGTAAAACAATGAGACAAATATAATAAAATTACAAGGTAAGGGATATATCTTTTACATAAAAATAGTTGCCTTCCCCCAAATAATAATTTGATGTCTGAAAAAAATCTCAGCAGTGCTACTTCCACCCGTCCAAGTCATTTAACTGTTCAAAACGGCTAAAACTGGGAATGTGGCATGGACAGAAATATCATGATGCTCTTGGATCATACATAGGCAGAAAAACTTTGAGCACCGAAATGAACAAGGGTTACCTCGACTCATTCAGTTTTCAAAGTTCAAACCATGAAAAAGCATAATTTTCTCAGAAAATACACTTATCAAAATCAAACTTTGCACTGCACTTCTCCTATCTGCATAGAAACTACTCCAAATTGGAAAATAATCCATGTATTTGTTTTCAAGTTATAGGTCACACAAATGTTGAAGAAAATAATTCCAAGTTCAAAACATGAAACAAATAATATTTATTCCGAAAATACACATATCAAAATCAACATTTGCACTGCACCTCTTCTATTAGTAGAGAAAGTGTTTCTCACATTTGGAAAGAATCCATGAAGCAGCTCTTAAGTGAAAGGTAGCACAAACATAGAATAAAAACAAACAAAACCTTCTATGTTCAAAATATGCAAAAAAATCATATTGTTTCATAAAATAAACATATCAAACTCAACCTTTGCACTACATCTCTCCAATTAATATTTGAAGTTAGAGGTCGCACAATGTTGAATTAAAAGAAAAAAAACATTCTCTGTTCAAAACATGTAAAAAATCATATTGTTTAAAAAAATATACATATCACAAGCAACCTTTGCACTACACTTCTTCTATTTGTATAAAAAGTGTTCCTTCAATTTGGAAAGATGCCATGGAGTAGTTCTTAAGTTAAAGGTCGCCGATGTTGAATTAAAAAAATAACGTTCTCAGTTCAAAACGTGTAAAAAATCATATTGTTTGATAAAATATACATATCAAAATCAACCTTTCCACTGCACTCACACACAAAATGTCTTTGGAAGAACGGACAGAGGGATATCCTTGGTATGGCTTTATCAACCCGCCCTTTTAGATTGGGATATCATTAGATAAGAAACATCTAATTTTATATTAATGAAGATGTTGGTACATCTTGTTGCAGGGCACATCACACATTAACACTTAATCACATTACATATCGCAAAAAATCATTACATAACACAGATCAAAGGGTACATGCCACATATGGCACATGGCACATTACACATATACAATTAATCATATATCGCCAAAACATTTACATGACACAGATCACAAGATGCATGACACATATGGCACATGGCACATTATAAATGTATAATTAATCACATATCACGAACAAAACATTTCATGACACATATGGCACATGGCACATCACACAACACAAATATGCAATTAATCACTTCGCATATAAAAAAAACAAAACATAACATGACACAGATCACATGATACATGACACATATGACACATGGCACATCATGCATATACAAATAATCACATCACATATCACAAAAAAAATTACATGACAGAGATCACTGGACACATGACACATATGGTACATGGCACATCAAACATCACACATATAAAATTAATCGCATTGCATATATAAAAAACATTCTATGACACATTTCACAGGATACATGACACATATGGTACATGGCACATCACAAATATACAATTAATCACATCATATATCACAAAAATAGTACACGACACAGAGCACAGGGTACATGACTCATCCAAGAAAGAAGTCAGACGATGTGCCGTTGGTCAAAACAACGTTGGCCCAACGTTGATAGCACAAGAAAAAATACCCATATATACAAAATATACAATTTTGTATATTTGGTATTTCCAAAACATACAATTTTGTATAGTTGGTATTTCCAAAACTATACAATTTTGTATATATGGTTAGATTGGTTACCACTGCTTCATTCAATTTCTTCACCCCTTATAGAAGGTTTCACATAATATGTGGTTGCAAAGTTTACTAATGATACCGAACAGTATTATTATTGCATGTGACCATAATGCTTTAATACTATTTTCATTATGACAACTATATGATGTTATGAAATAATTTCGTATTTCGTTATGTTTTACATTAGAAATAGAACATTTGTACAGATCTAAATAACAGTTTGATCAATATAAAATGCGTACGCCAGCTGTTTATGATCTATACATACAAGTAGTTGAAAGTAGTTTTAAACATTGATGTTTATCGTTCCAAAGCTCTGTTCTCCAGCTCAGTTCATCTTTGTTTACGAGAACGTTTTTAATATGGGCAATTTTCTTCTTTCGGGACATTGGAGCAGTCCTAATATTCATAACATCATAAATATTAAGATTACAGGCAATTTTACTCCATGAACTTTTACATAGTAACCATTTTCTTCATCAAAGCGTTACAAGTACTGTTATTAAATCTTGGGGTAGTCTAAAAACATTAGCATGTAATGTAACAAACGGGGAGGAGAGACCCATGTCTCCATTTGTGGCTATACATGGAGGTACCGTTACTAACACCAAGAAATAATTTACAGGCTCTATTTTGGATTAGATTAACGTTTTATCCTCATATACCAGAGCCATAGAACATTACCGGCTCAACAAGACTTTCATACAGTTTCATAAAAACATCATAAGACATACACCCAACAGAATAGACAAAGCATGGCTGGCAGAATTGTACAACTCTTTCACAGTTTCACATATCTAGAAGCTCGTCAACCCGTAGTCCCAGATAACGATATGATTCTACATAGACCAGTGTTTGCCCAGAGTAGAGGAATCTGGTTAATCTGTATCACTTAACGAGTTTGAATAGCTTACTCTGCTCTCAGTCGAGAGCAGCACAGTAATTAGTAGTTTAGACCAGGCGAATACACTGGTTACACTTGACTGGTCTGTCTGATGATTCGGTCACCTGCCAAATGGGATGTCTGACAATTAGGTGTGAACCTTACAGAGGAAGTTATTTTATGAATGCGTCACGTGTTTCAAAAGAGATGACCATATCTAAGTAAAATACTTCTAAGATCAAAAAGGACATAACATTTAATAAAGTGAAATTCATTTTCGACAAACTTTTATGAACAAATTTAAAACAGTGCGGGCAGATTCTAATTTCTAAAAGGGTTGGGGGGTTGTAAATCGTCCTGTTTCGATCCAGATCTAAAACTAGCTAAAATGCGACGGTGGTCCCTGTATTTAAAACATAAGGAGCAACAACGTTACGATCATGAAAGTTCTTAATGTATTGCCCTTAACGTTATGTTTATCGTTCCAAAGCTGTTCTCCAGCTCAGTTCATCTTTGTTTACGAGAACGTTTTTAATATGGGCAATTTTCTTCTTTCGGGACATTGGAGCAGTCCTAATATTCATAACATCATAAATATTAAGATTACAGGCAATTTTAACAACTTTAGTACTCCATGAACTTTTACATAGTAACCATTTTCTTCATCAAAGCGTTACAAGTACTGTTATTAAATCTTGGGGTAGTCTAAAAACATTAGCATGTAATGTAACAAACGGGGAGGAGAGACCCATGTCTCCATTAGTGGCTATACTGGAGGTACCGTTAATAACACCAAGAAATAATTTACAGGCTCTATTCTGGATTAGATTAACGTTTTATCCTCATATACCAGAGCTATAGAACATTACCGGCTCAACAAGACTTCCATACAGTTTCATAAAAAACATCATAAGACATACACCCAACAGAATAAAACAAAGACAAAGCATGGCTGACAGAATTGTACAACTCTTTCACAGTTTCACATATCTCGATGCTCGTCAACCCGTAGTCCCAGAAAACGATATGATTCTACATAGACCAGTGTTTGCCCAGCGTAGAGGAATGAAACCCATGATCTCGGTTGTGATTTCTAAAATGAATTACGTTTGTCTTATTCATATTCACTGACAGTTGCCAACGTGTTGACCATTCATGCAGTACATTAAGCATGGATTGTAATGAACATTCATTGGGGGCAGTTAATGCAATATCGGCAGCATACATTAAAATGGAGAGCATAGTCTCATCAACACGTACGCCACAATTGAGATTGTTAATAGCCAGGTCGTTAACATACACAGAAAATATAGCTGGGGATAATTTACAGCCTTGCTTTACACCATGTTTAACAGTAAAACGTACTGTAAGAAATTCTCCTACACGTGCAGTACAATTGACATCGACATACAATCGACTGGATAGCATTCAATATCTTTTCTCGAACTCCAATATTCCTCAGCTTCGCTATAAACGGTGTCGAAGTTTTTTTTTACATCAACAAATGTAACAAAGGTTGATTGTTTTGTTTTTTTCTATACTGAACTAAAGACGTTTAAACCTATAAATGATCAATACAGTCTCATTTGGATCTAAAATCATTTTGCTTATCAGCTATGATATTGTCCTTTTCAAGCCACTCAGTCTTTAATTGAGTACATAAGCATATACTTGTTAGGAATAGATGTTACAATGATACCAAAGGGTTTCTAAAATCCTTCAAACCGCTCTTAGGAATAGGATGGATATATCGCTGTTCCTCATAGCTGGTACAGTTCCATTTACAAAGCAATAGTTAATAATTCTGTACAACAAATCAACTGAACTTACATTTTTTTAACACTTCTGCAGGAATATCATCCACACCTGTAGCCTTTCCATTCTTAAGTCTAAAGACTAAAGACTAATGGGATGTCTGGGAGTGAACCTTACATGTTTATCATTTATCCCATCCATTTCTTGATCTAGCTACTCTGAATTGAGCCATAATTCATTCACCACAGTCCTAAGGGGAAATTCAAACATATCCACCTATAATTCACGACTACTGCAATCTTGTCAAATAACATGTGCTTGACATCAGGTCGATTTTATTGATATCTTGTAATGGCTGTTGGAATATTATTTATGCATTATCCTGTCTAAAAATCTAGATATATTTACAATATCGTGTATGCATTTTTGAATCATTGTATTCCGGAGTGGTCTTCATATAAACTTCTTGACCCATCCGCTTCATGTACATTTTCAGAAAAACAGAACATAACATGGGTATACCGTTCGAATTGAGCCTCGCTCAATTTCCCTGTGCGCTGTGATTTTTTATTTATCTTTTTAAATGAAAATGTTACAGGGACTAGCTGTGCTACCACAATACTTGTGTTAATTAATATTGATAACATTGAATGTTAAACCATTTTTACAATTTTAGCGATAATGAAAACTGAGTAGAGATAAGATATATTGATGAACAACGTCTTTATAACAGTAAGGAGCGACGCTTAGGTGTATGTTGTAACACCATTATCAAGCAAGTGATGTTGTTCATCCACAGATCTTATCCTCTCTCAATACTCCAACTTCTAAATTCCTCGCAAAGGAGATAATGATACTTGTTTTGAATCTTGCCATCGTACAAAATATTCTTCGTACAGTATTCAAGAAACAATGTAATATTAATATCATATTACGCCATCAATATATGTTATGCAATATTTGAGAGGTTGGCGCCTGTCGGGACGGTTTGAGATGCTAAAACTGTTCTTGTATAGTCTAGTATTCTTTGGCTAGTGACAGCTACCACTGTTTATTCCCATTCAAGTTGCTAACGGTGTTTCATCTAAACAGTATTATGGGAACGGAAATTAAAACATTACTTCATTCGTTATGCTACCATTTTTGAATATATGTCCATGAGATTAATCTGTTCATTTTTCCGTATTTTTATTACGGAACTTATAGCTTTGTGTGGCATAAACGATCAAATAGTAAGATGACTACAACTAAAGGGCATTAATAACGAGAGGCTGTTCACATATATGTACATCATATATGTATCACGCGAATCATTTCTGATTTTACTCGACGTAAGAGCTAGAAACGTTACCTACTTCCGGCGCAGCGGTTCAAGATGTTGGCGCTATCTAGATTGGGTCCCTGACACATGCAGCTCTATTTGATGGGTGTATTGTACTTAATAAGCTGAACTTTTATAAATCTATTTTTTGCAAATATATACTAGTCACTCCAACTAATCATTGTTACTAAAATATATAGGATTGTTGTCGATAACGTGTCCATTCGTATGTCTGTTTTACGTCTGTTCTACTAATTATTGACACTAAGAAACTCGTACAATTTTTTAAATCGTTACTAAACGTGTTGTACTTGTCTACATCTTAATTGAAAAGTGGGAGAAAAGTTGCTTACTGTATTTTGCCGCCTTTGATGGTTCTGATGATCAAGATGACAACGTCAAAATCGTAGTATTCAGGAGTCGATGAGGATTCAGGAGTTTTTGAATTGATGCAGAATCAAGGTTCATCCCTTCCTTACTTACTTACTTACTTTGGAGATTTAACGTGCGCTTTCCGACTGATGCGTATTTCGCTCACGGGCCCGGCCAGGCCATTTAATGTGTTTCCGAAAGGGGCGAAAGTGGTCTGTGCAACCCAAGAGGGGGGTTTTAGGGGTTGCTTATATAGAATTTGGGAATTTTGAGATTTGGAATAGATGCCGATGGGATTGGGGAGGAGAACTAAGGGAGCTGGGTATGGTGGATGTTTGTTTGTTTATGTGATTTTGATTTGGTAGGTTATTGTGTTTTTAGATGCGTTTTATTAGTTCCGTTTTTATTAAGAATACGCCTAAGGCCTTGAAGTTTTCTAGTTTATTTTGTGGGTTTAGTATTGCTTCTAGAGTTAGAGCCTTGTTTAGATTGAGGGTGGTTTGTACTGCGGTTCGATGTGTTAGGTAGTGTGTGCAGTGGATGAGTGCGTGTTCTGGGGTTTCTGGTTGTTTGCAGTGTGGGCAGTTACCTGTAGTGTGTTTTTTTAATTTTTTTTAGGTGGTTATTTAGGTTGGTGTGTCCTGTTTGGAGTTTAGTGATTACTCTGTCGATTTTTTGGGATGGATGGAGAATTTTTGGTTTGGTTAGTGGTTTGCTGAGCACTTTTTAGATTTGGCTATTTGAGTTTAGATATAGGTTATACCATTTTTTTGTGATTTTTTGCTTGTTTACACTTTTAATTTCTGATTTTGAGATGGGTAAGTTTAAGCTTATTTCTGGGATTTTTAGGGATAGTTTAGCTGCTTTATCGGCGTTTTCATTACCGTATATTCCTACGTGGGCAGGTATCCACAAGAAGGTTATTAGTTTGCCTGCCTTAGTTAGGTCGTTGGAGCTTTTAAGTATTTGATTTATTAATTTAGGTCGGTTTTTGGTATTTTTGTTTTGGAGGGCTTGCAGTCCACTTAGGGAGTCGGTAAGTATTAGGATATTTTTGTGTTTTTTGGATTCTTGATTATGGAGGGCTGAGGCCATGCCCATTAGTTCTGCCGTGAATATTGATTGGTTGTTTGGGAGTCGGAAGGATTGTGTGGTTTTAGTTGGCTGTGTGGTATGGACTCCGAAACCTTTGTGTTTGGAGGCCGGATCTGAGGATCTGTCCGTGTAAATGTGACACCAATTTGGCCAATTTTCGTGTATGTATGCTAGTGTGGTAGTTTTAGCTATGTTTGGGTCGGTTTGTTTATTTATTTGGTTAGCTAGTGTTTTGTCTATTTGGGGTATTTTAAGTTTAGGGGTGAAGATATTTGATTGTTTGCAGTTTTGTTTAAGATTTTTAATTTGGTGTTCATTTAGGTAGTTTGTTATTCTTTGGGATATTGGGGTAAGTAAGGGGTGTTTACGAGCTAGAGCTTGGTTTTTGGGGCTGATGTTTTGGTTTATTAAGTTTTCGATGAGAGGGATTGATTGGGACGCGGCCCAGAAATTTAAGCTTAGCTGTTCCCTGCGTAGACTTAGTGGCATTTCTCCTGTTAAGGCCTGAAGTGAGGTGTAGGAGGTGCCATGTTGGGTGCGTGTAATTAGTTTGAGAGCCTGATATTGTATTGAGTCAAGTTTTTTAGATAGAGAGTTGTTTAGGGTGTTGTATATGGCGCAGCCGTAGTCTAGTTTTGATCTAATTAGTGATATGTAGAGAGAGAGGAGGGTATCTTTGGATGCTCCCCAGTTAGAGCCAGTTAGGCATCTTAGGGTGTTGAGGTCTTCACTGCATTTAGTTGTTAGGTTTTGGATGTGAGCATCCCAGGTGAGATGTTCATCGAAAATAAGTCCTTAGAATTTGGTTTGTTTTTGAAATTTGATTGTTTGATTGTTTAGCTGGAGGATTGGGGAGGCGGGTTTCATGTTTTTATGTTTGAATACTATTCCTGTTGTTTTTTCTGAGTTAAGGGAGAAGCCCCTCATCCCTTCCGACCCGTTGGGGGTTATTATAGGCCTAATAGGCCTAATAGTGCACCACGTGATTTATGTCCAGGCCCCCGTGACATGCAGTTGTCATGTGACATGTAATTAACTAATTGAATTGCAAAAACAATTCCGACAGCAAATAACCGCATCCACAACAACAATGCGTGGATGCAAAGAAAGAAACCATTTTAAACCCCTTTCTGTATATTTGTATTTGTATTCCTTTCTGAAACTATCATTCTACAAACAGTTGTGTTCACCGCCCATTGTGATACTTCTACTTAAGAAAATAAAAAGGATGTTTATTTAGTCATTTGACATGCGTTCATTGTAAACAAAGATTATTGTGAAAGGATTACTAAGTTTCTCATCCAGTATAATGCACTTCCTCGATTAGCATAATTAGAACAGAGTTTGTAATAAGTTATATCCTGACTCCAGTTAACCAAGGCAGCTACATCAGTTGTGATTTATGAATTTGTGGAATCTTAATAAATGAACGACCGCCTGTCGGAAAAATGCATTCGAACATTGAACACGCACAGTCGCAGATTTTCCTTTCGTACATTTGAGGGTGAACGTGAACGAAGCCGTGCAAGATACTTTACAGCGATTTGTCTTCAGAACACATATTGAGCTCAGTTAAGTTTATTAATGATGATATTTTCATTCATTCATAGATATGGCGATCATGAGCGCTGACACTATATGTATTCGCAATAGAATATTTGGAAGACTAGACACAATATGACAACATCAAATCAAAGAATTTGTTTAATGCAACAGATTTAAGGCATTGTAATTGTACATTATTATAAAATACATGAGTGTCGCTACGTCTCATGTCAAATACATCAATGAATTATTTATAAAAATTTTTTATTTAATATTACTATGACTTTATAGCTAAAATTATGGAGTCTTGCATGTCGAGCCAACAAACTATAGTACATATTATTCACCTTGGAATTTCTGTTTACTGTGCTTGCGGTGGGGTCCACCCAATTCCCAAAATGGACAGTTCCAAATACTACTGCGTAAAATATTAATGCCGATTTGGAGAAAATTACCAAATGAATGAATGCAAGTAAAACTTAATCCCGGGAAAAAGAAAACTGTTCAATATCACATCAAAGTGTGCCCAAGTGCAAAACCTAATCTTAAAATGAAAGGACTTTGGTATTAATAATTCAGTCAGATTCTGATATTGGCGAGTTAAAGAGGTAAGCCCTATGATTAATTGTCTTAAAAACCTTTCTGGTGTTCACCGCCGTGAACCATACTCACTCACTCAGATAAATAACCCCTTTTACATAAGTCATGAACAAGCATATATATATTGCCAATATTTTGCTCCCATGTTTTGGATAATTGTACCAAAGAACAAGAATTAATCCTAGAATGTCTACACATAAATTCATTACGGACGCTGAAATAATGCCGATGAGACGTTAATTTTTACCTCGCCCACTCACTGATTACGGACTATTTGTGGGGCGATAAGAGGTACAAGCCACGAGAAAATGTAGAGTGAGACCAACGTAGCCATTACACCTTTTTACAAGATGGAAAACATCTTTGCTGTTAGTGATTACATATAAAGAAATCTAACCAATTCACAGGCTATACGTTGTAGAACTGAATGCTATGCCAAGTCATTCCTACCTGATACCATTAATAATTGGAATAGTCACCGGAAAGAGGATTATTAAACTTGGACAATGTTATATTCAGTTTAACCATGATACCAGATTTTGTCACTTTAAACTTCCATCGGCTTAAAAAACACATCTCAGATAACACATCATGCATGCTCTTGTGGCTGTCACAATGGTACACTGCATTAATTTTTTTACATGCCCCAACTACAATATATTAATTTTTTAGAAGGAAGTGTCTGGTGAGTTGTTCCCCAGATATAGCTGGGCAACACAGATAAAAGCGATTGCTGAACGATCGGATTCAAAAGCGTGATAGATATGATAGTCAGTTTTGAAAGAAAAAGTACAGGTAACTGACATGAGGAATGTGAGAAAATGCGGGAAATCCCCACCTGTGCATAAAATTGACTGTCCAACACTGCCGAGGTCGGATTCTATTGATAAGCAAGTCTTCATCATTTGAATAAGGGTAAATATGTTTAACGCTTATACATTTTATCACCATCCTTTAAGAGGCTGAACATAATGTTGATATCTCATATCAGAAAGAAACGAATCGTGGTCGTAATTAATCGTAAACCTACAGTGTTTTATTGTAATATAAACAAAGACCACCAGATGTTTATTTATTAAATACAACGCATACTCTAACCTAGGTTTTGTTAACTTAACGGCAAAATAGCATTTTAGTTTTAAGTAAAATATTGTGAATAATCATATAGCATACTTGATTTATGTAGCTCTTTGGAAACTTGGAATAAGTTTCAGGAAATAACATAAGATACAAGGTGCTCGCGAAAACATGAGCGTATCCTGCCCCACCAGTGGTATCCGTCACAAACACATGCAAGCAAGTCAACTTCACATCACCTGATTGTGACCTATGACTTGTGCACAAGGCCACGGGCCACCACACCCATTGACCTTTGCAGAAGTCTTGAATGTTACCTTGAGTAAACAATATTTAAGCCAGAGTCTTATGACGGAATATTCGTAAAAAGAAGAGTTGAATATTGGAATGTTGAATTCATCCACCCCTCTGGTCATGCAGTCGTGTTGAGAGTTTTTGTCACACTGAATCTTCATGCATCGATCTAAATGTGAAACAGACGAAACGATGTCACTTTTCTCCTTTACTTCTAGTTCAGGTGGGTAAATCAATGGAAGAGAATTGGCTATTGAATGGATATTGAACGATAGCATATCATAGATATACTAGTACCTGAAGCTCAACTTCTTGGCCAAATTATTTTGCATATAGAAACAGATCCACCAGAAGAGGAGCACAATTGGTGCCTGTGGTGATGCCTACCCTTGCCTACGTGTCAGATTGTGCTAGTTACCGAATTACAAATGATAATCTTTTATAGTTAAAAAACTTATGTAGCATTTCTAGGTAAAAATCACAAAATGTGCATGTGATGATAAAGCTTCACATTCTGCTGCCTCTAAATCTGGATATGGCATTAGAATGATCCACGCTACAGGGTATAAATGACATGCAGTCTTTAGAATTACTGGATCACCTTTTCAGTCTGCCAACAAGAACGTGAATGTGAATACATTTATATCTGTGTAATTCTTGAATACACGAACACAAATAAATAAGTATCGTTTTCATATATGATCTCATAAAGGAAAGTTTCAGGAATTCTTTTCTCACAATGTTGAAGCAAATTTTAGTTTCTATTACACATGCTAAACTTTAACCCGGCCACTTATTACAAAATGACACCTAATGCTACTTTAGTGCATCCCGACCTTCTCTTACACTTTCACATTATCTTAAGAATAAATGAAGTGATATATCCAATCTGTCCAAAGTCTGGCTGCCCTACATGAAGTGTTTTTAAAGTTGTTCTAACTGACAAGATTTCAAGTAACATAACTATTATATGTAAGCATCACTACATTAATAATTTGAGAAGAAAAATGGATACAAGGTACACGCAAATGAGTATGTCACATATGAGGCAAGTATGTAAACTAAGGGAGAACTCTGCCACACATCAGTACTATCAAATTGTGGCTTGAAAGTCATGCCCATTCGCCTTTTTGTACTGGATTTCAAAGCTCCATTAAAATCCAAACAAAAAGATATAATATTAAAGGTCTAGCAAATATAACACCACATCCCTGTCTCAAAGATTGCTCAAAATCCTTAATACAACCAAGGAAAGCCTTTCTAATAAGACTGTGTCCACAAGAGTGTATGACAAGTCATGCCCATTCGTTTTTTGTACAGGATTCCAAAGCTCCATTAAAATCCAAACAAAAAGATATAATATTAAAGGTCTAGCAAATATACCACCACATCCCTGTCTCAAAGATTGCTCTTTAATCCTTAATGCAACCAAGGAAGGCCTTCCTTATAAGACTGTATCCACAAGAGTGTATGACAAGAGGGATAATTTTCCCTTCATGTCGGGCAATATTCCAGCAGCTCCATCTTTTTTTGTCAACATATTGAAGTACAATTGAGCATGATATTTCTATTTCAAGGAGGATCATATGCCTCTTGCTCAAAAGTTGTTTGACCAGGCTTCTGCATTGAAGGCTTTAGTCAAGATTTCAAATCTTTTTTTGGTAGACACGTGCAAATACATGTGTAACAGGAACGGCAGGATACGTTCACCTTTTCTCAAACAAATATGTCCGGGTGAGATTCCCGACATGGGTACAATGTGTGAAGCCCATTCCTGGTGTCCCCCGCCGTGATATTGCTGGAATATTGCTTAAAGCAGCGTAAAACAATACTCACTCACTCACTTTCAAACATGTGGTTTGATCACTATTTGATAGTGATTCAGAAAGATAGACTCTGGTTTTAGCTTCATGTATACTGCTTTTAAATGTATTTAAGATGTGTTAATATTCACCTATTCCGATAGATAGAATAGCTCCCCAGGGCACAGTACTTTCTGACACTTTCTGGTTTTGTCACTAATATATTCTTTTTAAAATCGGCATGTCTCAACTGTTACAATTGAATACGTTAACATTATGTCCTGTTTTCTGATCATACACCTTTCAGTGGAAACATGAAACATGTTATTATGAGCTAATCTAATAAACAAAATCGAGAACTTCAAACGGGTAGCATTAATGTTTGGAAAGAACCAGATTCCTGTCAAATTACAAACTTTACAGTTAATCAGTCATTTTTGGGGTGCTTCGACGACTGCAAACTTCAAGCTCACTCTAAACGCTGGTAAGCCGTAACTAGCTCGCGTTCTCACCCACAAATATGATTAACAAGTTATAACTAATAATTCTTTTCTTTAATACAACATCTGCTATTTTATTACTGGTATTTCTCAACTATGATATGATATTTTGCATAGTTTTAAATACGTTTACCAGGCATATAACCCGACAGAGACCACAGGAGTTATGTCCCTTTTGTAAAGATTGATGAAATGTGTTTTTTCTTATAGAGATTGGCAGAACTTTCTCATGAATATGAAAAGGGTTTTGACGGTATTTTTTACTGCTCTGTTTGTTCACAATCTGTTTTATCGCAGGAAATACCTTTCACCTGTCAACCTCCTTTGTGTTTTACAACCATGCATTCTGTTCATTGACATTACCATACACTATATGTTATATTTGTAGGATAAAACACTTTCGATGGGTATTTATTAAATTTTAAACTCGAATCCGATGGATAAAGCCAAGGGGAAGTTTTTAACTTATTTATTTATAAACCGAAATATAATCTCAAAATAACATTTATTAGCAATGTTATGTTTGAAACATACTTTCCACGGACCTTAGGAAACGGGAGTAAAATATCTCGTCTGGCTAATATGTACTTGAAAAGGAGATTCTTAAAACCATCGAGATTTCTCAGCGCCTCAAGCCTAGTGGTTCACTAGTGAGGATACATATTCTTTGGTTTCACGTTCCATTTTCTGAAAAAAGGAAAACATTTGACTGGACATCATTCCGCACATTTCCTGATCTATACAGTGTACAAACGTAAAATAAATGTCCGGCAAGGGGCATTGGCATGTGACAATATTGCCAGAACTTTTAAATATAGAATCACAGGGATATTATAAAATCTGCGTAATTTGAGATTTAACTGATTGAGGAACAACAGAGTGACGTCACTGGAGATTCGTACGACCATTAATAAATTATGTCATCACAATATTACTGTTATATGCTCTCCCACATATGCATTGAGTACATGATCCCTATATCGAATTGTGTTCAGTCAATAAGTCAATATATTCGTCGATGGCTAAACATATTTAAGTGTATTAAATGTATCAACTGGCGGGCGCTACCGGTAGGGCAGGAATGCTTACCCTTTTTCCGAACACCTGGTGTCATCATTGGTTTTCAGTGATCCATTCATATACTTTTAACCGCTATTCATTTTACGCCCAATGGAGTATGTTTTGGCAGATAATCGAGAGAGATTATTGTCATGTATTAACGTTTATATTTCTGTTAATAATAATACTTGTACATGGTACGAGTTCAAAGCGCTAGCCAATTAAACTTGTGTTCAATCTTACTCCACTTAGTTATTACTATATATATATATATATATATATATATATACACACACACACACACACACATAAAAGTTCAAAGATGAACTGTATAATTTATTCAACCGGTTTCACGAAAGTTACATCTATGTTTTAATTATGACTGGTATCATGGTTTCCTCCAGAATATTTATGTTGGAATTGATCTTCAAATGACCAAATTGCCTTATGGACATTTCACTTATTAAAGTTCCCTCCAAGTGGTACGCCCAACTGCAGATTCATCCTCACGTAAGTACGTTTGTTGCTTAGCCAGTCCAAAGGGCCTCAAACATTTCTGGTGGCTCTCCAACAAACAATAAACATGTTGTGTAGTCGTGTCGTTTTTCAAGCTGATGTGACTACTTCAATTTTGTTTTATTATCTTGAGTTCAGAATTTACTGCATCGTGTCTATACACTTGATATCAGCAGGGCAAACTGTAAACAGTGCAAACAAACGTCATGTCAGTGCAGGGCAATTTATCGTTATGTGCCACATCTCAACAGTTGTTACGCACCGCCAGACAAAACACCAGGGTAAAGATATGGGTTGACCCTAGACTTCTTAGATACGGTGGATATGTTGAAATTTATGATGGCAGAGAAACAACGTGTTTAAAGCTCCTGACAGAAAAAAACAAGCATGTGTTTAGCCATTGAACAAGACATGTCTGTACATGGTTGTGGGATACCTGGAGTTGTTGAAGAACTGTAAGTTATTTGTGTTGTGTTTTTTGGTTCATTGCAATAGTGTGGGGTAACAGAAAGACACATTTAAAGTTAAAACAATGTAACAATCAAACTTTTTCGCACATATTAGTCTGGAGACCCACCAGTGTCGTCCACCTTGTGAATGATAATCAAACACTTACTTTATATATAGCAGTTTTAGGTTTCACCAAATTTAAAACATTACATAACCATATCACACGGACGAGGTAGTCCGTTCCTTGGCGACAAGCAGGAAGTACTTGAGACTTGATCACATGCTCAAATAAGTGAGATATAACCATCAACAGGAAAACTTATGTAGGAGAAATTATTCATGTGAATTTAACCAGGCACTGTCTGTTTGATTTAATTTCCTACATCAACAGAATTAACGTCATGCGTCAGCATGTCCTTCATATAATATATTCTCAAGTTTGACATAATAATTACTGTATAATCAAAATTATTTTTCAGAAGAATCGAATCTACCTAAACGTTATCTTCTGGTATGTTTCCAATTCACCCGTGAAGATCTGGGGTAAAATAGGTCTTCAGCAACCCATGCTTGCCGTAAAATGTGACAATGCTTGTCGTAAGAGGCGATTAACGCCATTTGGTGGTCAAGATCGCTGACTTGTTGATTCCCAGTTACGTGGATCAATGCTCATGATATCAGTCACTGGCTTGTCAGGTCCAGACGTAATTATTAACAGACCGCCGTCATATAGCTGGAATATTGCTGACAGCTGTGTAAAAAACAAACAAACAAATCACCGTCCAATTCTAACTTTCGTGAATCGTGCTGTTCTAAATCCGTATGTAGCCATGAAGCCGTGCACCAGAGACAAATCGCTTAAAATTTTAAACGACATGTCGTACATATGTTGCTTACGCCGAATGGGAGTTGTGTCGCAATTGTGACGTCATTTCATGCCACCTCTTTGCATGAAATCTTAGCACTGCATGATGTCATCAATGGAATATCGTTGCACTTTAGAAGTCGTGGGAAATGGGTGATCGCGAAGCTGTTTGTCAAAATAAGGTATCAATCAACGCACTTACATAATTAAGTGTGGTTAAAATATATTAGAAGGGTATCATTCATGCGAACCCGTAAACACAGTGAAATGTGTAAGTGTTAATTTCTCGCCGTTGCTTACAATTGCATCTAGCGGGATACAATTCACACCAAACATCTTCCTTTTTCATTTGCATAGTCAGAGTAACTAATAAAAAATTTCAGATATTAGGCAACTGTATGTGATTGTATAACAGTCCATAGGACATCCTAAGGGACATAATAAATCATAATATTAATAAATAATTCGTATAGTGTGATCATTTAGATATATTTTAATTAATCAGAATTATTTTAAGTTGTTACGTTGTTAATTTGACTACAACTGCCTCCATTATAGAACCATTAACAACTGTTCAGCTACATTCACAGTAGTGTTTCTCGGTTGAGCAAATCAAAATACACTAGGCAGATACATCCTCATATATGAAAGAGTGAAAGGTGGCAAGCTATTGGTACTCAATCAATATTAAAACTACGTCAACATTGCTATACTACAACTATGAGCTACAAGTGTTTTTACTTTTGTATTAGGTTACATGTGCGAATTTGATCCCGCAGTATTATCTTAACGGAGGACAAGTCTCTTTGTTCTAACCCTATAAATCTTGAAACCAGTGCATTGTCTGACATGTAACCTTTGGGACAGTCGTGAAGAGATTATTTAAAGAGCACCTCCTCAATAGCTGCTTGGATGAATGAGCGATTTCGTAAATAGACAGCACGCTATACTTCGATTCGAGCTGCAAGCTGGGCGAGGAGTTGCGTTATCAAAATCAATGAATAAACGTAGTTATATATACGTAATATATCATAGTTATATAGTTAATCAGAAATAATACACTTGTTGACCTTCAGTCACAATGCCGCATTTACAACAATCGTCGGTCTAATTACTACAGGATCCTTAACACATCAATCCAAAATTGGTGACAATAACGACATAAAGTCTTGAACAGCATTTCACTGACATATTTACTAAAACGTGTTAGCTGAATGTTTGAGGCAGTACCAAAGAGTTTCAGAAGTAGACAGTCCATAATTGTGTGAAACCCATGAGCACTTGTATCTTGCTGTCAGATCAAAGATCCTAACTGGGACGCAACACTGCACAACAGTACCGGGTGGGGCAAACTCTTTAATAACACTTAAGAATGATTATTAATGATTGGTAAATGAGGTTTTAATTCTATAAGACACAGGAAAACATCGATCTGTTGATAGCATATACATAGTTGAAATGCATACGTTCGTAATCGGAACAATATCAAATATGTTTTACACTAGTACACTCAAAAAGCACTTCGTCACCAGCTTATGATCATATCTATTTTACATAAACACATGCAAAGGCATGTCAATTGTTCAGTTGAAAAAAAACACGCGACCATATGATACATGTCAAAATAGGGATCAGAATGTTTGTCACTGATGCGTCATATCTGTAAATGCCCTTCACATGTCTATCATGAAACTTTTTAAAAGTTTTATTGAGGACTTGAATGTTTAAACCTTGATCTAACAGCGTTTATGCAAGTGTCATATGGCGATGTTTGGAAAAGAAATTTCGATTATGCCTCAACAGTTGTGAAAACATAAGACACCAAAGGCTCGAGTTGCTGGAATATTCCTCGACATAAAGTGAAAGTTTAATATTGAAAAATTGAATCATCCCTCTTGTCACACAGTTTTGTTGAGAGTTAAGTTTTCTGTCATTCTGAATCATTATGCACAGATCTAACTATGAAAGATGCGGTATCACTGGTGTCCTTTATTTCTAGTTCAAGTGCCAATGCTTATGACGGATGACAGTTAAGCGATCACGAAAACAACATAACTATCATGGTATGATGATTGTGTCTTGTATCACATGTGTTTCATGTTTTAAATTCATGACTCTTCATCAGAGCTGGGCCCAACATGTATAACATTTTCAACAATTAACAAAGTTAAAGTCAGCGAGGGGCATACATGTTCGTTGCCGGTTGTTCATCACGAAGCGCACGAAGAACGAGGTGCACAATATGAGTAAATTCTATATTCGAACTAGGATGCAACTCCCCCTCTTGTTCAGTTTTCTACTTGTTTTGTGCTGTGTCAAATCGTCAAATGTACCCTTGTCATCAACCTTTTTGACATTCGTCTGGGAACGTGGCTATTCATCACACCTCGGCCCCATGTGCCTGACTTGTTCAACAACCAGCACACTGGGTGTTTATACCTCCTGCGGAGAACGTGTTCTTGTCGTCAGAACAACATCTTGCTGGGGATCTGTTGCCAACAAAGTATAGTGGGTATGTACTCTCATAGATGTCAAATAAAATCATGATGGATTTCTGCAATGGCTGCTAAGATAAGGCTGTCATTGACTACTGCCGAGTACCTACCACGGTCCAAGTAAACAATACGTGAAGATCCTAATGCTAACCAAACATAATTCTATTCAGTACATGCAATCCTCAATTTTTGTTAAACGCATGAATCTTCCACGTGCAACTCTTTAGTTTCCCTACTATATATAGAAGCTAAATTTACTTAATGAACGTCCATTGTTTCAAAAAGAGCAACATTTCATTCATAAATACGCGCCTAAGTTAAATGTAAGTGCGTAAGTTATTTGTCCATTGTCACTTTGGTATGGTGACGTCATATTTCTCCTAAATTTTATGACGTCACGTAACTATATGTTACTACTCCATGTCCGTAATTAAGTTATGGTCGGATAATACTCGTACGTGGTACAAGTTGAAAGTGCTAGCCAATTACAACTATGTTCAATCTTACTCCACTTATTTAATTATTACTATATTGTGCCTGTGAGTTTACTGTGCTTTTTATATATATATAATTTTTAATTTGAAGTTGACACGATATACGGGTTTTCCATTGGACGAGAGGTCGGTCACATGTCCGCGAAGTGGACGTTCATAAGTGTGTGAACGACACAATTTGACGTCCATACGTTTGTGTTCTTGAAATAACGTAAACACTGACGGACTACTTCAAACACTCCTGGCGAAACCCCTGGGAATTCCCTAGCACAAAAACATACATAAGCGTTCTTTCTGATCATTTAGAACCTTTATTCTTGGTCTCAGAGTTTCAGTATACATTGAGAAATGTCAGAGAGCGTGACTGCATGATTGTTCACGAATATCCTCGCTGCGGCCTATCCTGATGAACAAACGAAGAAATGCACATCTAAACTATCGTAGTATCGACCGTGCCTAGGCTGACATTGACCGTCTCCAGCAATCTATGAAGTTACCTTAGTGTCTGTTTGACGCATCTGTATTCACCTTTTAATGATCGGCCAGTTGATCAATGATGCCCCAAATGTAACCACCACAGGTTCATTAACAACTTCGGAAATCTCTCCCGTCACGTTTATCGTGTCGGCCATTTTGACATCTTGTACTTGATGTAAATGTATTACGACGCGCTGTCGTTGTGACTGCCCTACTGAGGTAGTTCTCTATAGGCCTTTCTCATCTAATAAGGATAAGCTCCGACGTTCATACAGTTTGGCCCTAATTCTATAAAGGTTCATACTCCAATGAACACACACAAAGTGTAGGTCAATTCTTATACCGACTGACTATATATATATATATATACATTGATCATCCAAAATCATTCTTCAATTTTTTGTCAGTTTGTAAACATTAATATACATTGCCTTAAATCTAAGAAGTAGAGGTAACCCGCTTCAGTGGCAGAGCGTGTGTTCATGTGATAGTGACTTCAGGGTAACCGATAGCGTCTCAATGACCTGCAAAACATTGTGAATTAATTCATGGTAACGATATCTCCGTCATTCCACCGAAGCGATATCTCCCGTTGAAGCTTGTTTGGTATGACCAAAAAAATAATATGAATTTCCATTTTTATTTCCAAAATCATGGTAGAATCATATTAATCTTTAATTTGTAATAAAACTAGATGGAAACTTTGTCGAATATTTCAAACTATATGGTTCTTCAAATAACTCAAAGCTGTTTATAGTTTGATCATACATGAACACCCTTAACCAATGAAAATTACTGAAGGTCAATGATCTTGTTACATTACTATGTACTCCTTTTGAACCACACGTATGCAATTTGTCATCACTGATCATATTCCAAAGGAAAGCGTTGTTTTCACTTTTTGAAGTCATTTTGCTGCTAATGTGACAGTGGAGAAGATCCACAAGAAGGCTGAATAGTGTCATATCGAATGTCTATCGGAACAGTATTTGCAACTGATAAAACTGAGATGATTGAGATGTTCAACGTTTAACTATGTGCCGTTTTCACTGTAGATTAAGTACAGAAACAGACATTGTGCAGTAATTCATCTAGAACATATATCGGACCTTTCGAAACTGGAGAGGGGATACTTTAGACAAGAAAAAATAATATGTTAATGATTTGTAAAGAGCTTCACTTATTCAGTCACGAATACGAATACAGATACGAATGAATAAAAAAGGCACTAAATACTTATTTCGTCTGATAAAAAACCCATGTCCACTGTAATTCATACATGTGTTGCATAGATCAGACAAAATGTGTTCAGTTGTCAACATATACAGTGTTGATCTCAGAATGACACCAAAATCGCCCACAAATTCCACTTTACTTTTTTTCACAAATATACTCTACCATTCTATGAATAGTACTTTCTGCTCATTTGAATTGCGACCCCCTGACATTTTGAAACCCCTTTTTTAAATCTAGCAAAGTCAAATGTTCGTGAAACAATAAATCATTAACGCATAAGAGTATAATGTTATCTCAAGTAAATGCCTTTTGGGGCATATACTTAAATTAACAATCTTAAGGACAACGTAGATATAGGACAATACAAATATCAGTTTGTAAATTAAATGGATGGAATGACGTTATTTCTCTCGAATCAATCCGTCTGTTAGCCCACAAAAATGCATTAGCGGTCAAAGGCAACATAGACATGTTTTTTACATATACGACAGTTTGACACCTTTAAAACCGATATTTCATATATAATAAAGAATAAAATTGTCTTAAAATTAATCAAATTAATCATATGATTAACGAAGACACACCAGACTAGCTTCATGTTGATCCCGTTGCGGCAGGCCTAGCTACGACACACATTTAGGTCAACGTGAAGTTGCCTTTTCTCCCTTGCAGAGTTCATATCATTACCAATTGCTTACCATATCACACATTGGTATTCGCAATTTAGGCACGATAGCACAAAGAATATTAGCTTATCCCAAGTTACCAATAGGAATTGTAACTAATGTACGTGACTCAACATTCATCATGGCTGTGACACTCCCTTTACCACTCCTCCCAATCAGAACAACATTCCTCAAGTAGACGTCGCTTCAACGTCCTATAAATGGAATGGACTATGGTCACAACCCCCATTGCAACCAAGGACTTGGTGTTTGTCAATATGAAGGTTAATGCAGCAGAAAGTTTAATGTTGGGTGAGTATTCGTCTAATTAGTGATTGTCTTTAATTATTTCATGGAGTATCTTTTGCAATCAGTTTTATCATGCCATGGTTGTTCCCTTCTATTTTGACACTGTCATCAATATATCAGCCCAGATACATACATGCTTTCTTGAGAGGCTCTACTAGGTACAATGTATATATACATAAAGATATCATAACGTTTACAGATGATGAATATAATAACTCACTATATATGATATTTTTACAGGGTTAATCGCAACTGTATTGATGTTAAGCAGACAGTGCGTAGCAAGTAAGTGATGCACAAACAACATAAATGTTTTCCTTTTCAACATCTTATTAATCTAATGTATTTTCCACTGTGCAAGGGGAGTAAATACCTGCAATTTATAGTCACATTCATAAAAGATCTTACAGTCAACCGTCCTGTTATTGAAACAAATGCGATTGAAGTATATAGATTGAAGTATGTAGAGGCAGTCGATATAACTGAAACACCTATAATGCTACTGAAACACATTTATTGCTAATGCTAATGAGATATTACTTATGTGAGGTCAAATAATATCTTCATAGTACTGTACGTGGGATCATGTGGCATATGAATCGCAGTAAAAAAAAGGTTCTATTTGGAAACGAGAAAACCTACAGACACACAAAGGATTAATGTCCGGGTAAAACTTGGGAGCCTGCTGACAATGGGACACAGTTCTCCACGGATAATTATGGCTCCTTAAACTGTCAATCCTACACATTCCTCTGGTGTGGCTAATTGTGATATTGAACGATGGCATTTGCAACATTTTCTTAATATCCTTGAATTGCCTTTAAATATGTTTATTTTAGGTACTACCTGCGATGCTAATACATGCAAAAATGAAGGAACATGTGATGATAGCAGCGGTACAGCTGTCTGTACATGTGCGCCTGGCTGGGATGGAAACACTTGTGAAGATGGTAACATTATCATATTATTCTGCTAATTCACAATAATGAAGGGGTTGAACCTGGTGAAGCTTACAGTCGCATACAATCACATTTGTATAACCCATACGTGTATGCATACATGTATATGTGTAAAACAAAGGCCATCCATTAATTTTCCACAACATATAAATATAATCCCCTTCGACACCTATTGTTAAGAAACCTATTTTCACTGTTAGGAGTTAGTGTCTAAATGATAGAACCTGCGATACAAGCACAAGTAGTCAAATATTCTGTACCTGTGATTCAAATGTTCTGTACTAGTGATTATGGAAATGTGTTTTGTCGCATGTATTCTAGAAATATGACAAACAGCAGGTTGTGGTTCGCTTCATTTTACTTCAAAGTGCTTTCATTGCATGTGGTCACTACTCTAATGTATGCAATATCCATTTTAATCTCTGATGCAATGTGTTTGAATAACCAAGTACTGTCAACGCGTGGTTATGTTTTCCCGTGATAGAAGATAGTAAAGTGCTACAAAATGGTAATAATACTTACAATGATAAGTTTTCTAAACAGTTTTAACCCACAGACCACAGTCACCGTTTGTGTATGAGTTGATGCCCCTACATCCTGTATTAAACCTATTAGTGAGTGACGTCGTTTGAAATAATTTTCGGTAGAGTTTGGCAAGAGGCCTTAACATGTTTATGTTAAATTTGGTCTCATTCAGTATTGCACGAGTTGTGCTTCGGAAACTGACTGAATAGGGAAACAGGAGGAGGAATTCCTTGTTTTCAGTTTATGTCTCTGATTGGTTACCATTTATAGCGGTAAATGTGATTTGCCATATAACCTCATTTGGCTGCGCTTATTCAGCTGGAGCAATGAAGACGTGACATTGTGACGAACGCTCTGCATTTCAGCGAATTGCCTATTTAATTCTGTGGTAGTGATTCAAATGTTCTGTTATAGTGATTATGGAAATTTTTTTGCCGCTGCTATTCTAGACATAAAACAACAAACAGCAGGATGTTGCTGGATTCATTGTACCCTTAAAGAGCTTGTCTTGCATGTGGTCACTCATCTAATCTATGCAATGTCCATTTTAGTTTTTGATGCAATTTGTTTTAAAGACCGATGCTAGAGAAGACACATGCAATCTAAATACGGTCATCACGTGGCTATTGTGACTCTTGTTAAGACTCGGCTTTGTCAATAATTACTTGCAGATATTCATGTACAGGGGTATTTGTAATGTGTCTCCTTGTGTTTCACTATAAGTACAGGACATAATCTAATCTTAAGACACTCTCAGTGCCTGCGATGTCATTCCTACGTGCAACAAAACTTTAATGTGTTCATCTGTATACATTTTTATTTTCTAACTTGTGCTGAAGAGGAATCGGTTCCATAAACTTTATAACCTTGGCAATATAGGGAAATGATGTAATGCTGAAGTCGTTCTCACTGTTCTTTACCGAAATGTATACATGCATCTTAAAATATAAATAGTGGCAGTGCCCCTTGACATACTAACTTTTCTCTCAAAAAACAATAGCTTACAATCTAATGTATTCAATGTCCATTTTTAGTTTGTTCGGCTAATGAAAGAGCCGAAAACCTATTTGTATTCAACATTATTTCATCATACTTGTCATCCTGAGGAATTGATATACAAAAATAACATCAACATATATGTATCACCCTGACTTATCATGCATTACTTTGCATGAAATACTTAATATTTCTGACAGTTTCGTGTGACAACAATCCATGCCTGCATGAAGGGACGTGTGCAGTTTCAACCCTGTCTATTGTCTGCACGTGTGTCACTGGCTACGGTGGAGACAGATGTGAACTCGGTAGGACCTCTCTTGTTATGATCATTAAAAGGATGGAATAGAAGGCAAACGGCAATCTTATTAAACACCTAAACAAAGAAGATGTAGATGAAATCACAACATGTTTCATAAGTATGTAAAGACATATTCTAGCTCTTACTGATGAGGTTATGATATGTTTAAGACATACACGTTATTTTCGATATATTATATATTATGTGGTGATTACATTGTCAACCGTCATGAAACGCCGGCATGGAATCGCTAAAGGCATGCACAATGTGACTAAGACACTTTTTCTTTATCAAAATATCAATGGCCTATTTGACATAATTTTCATGATCCTTGTCATCCTCACATATTTTGGTATTTCAAGCTCCAAAGTGCACAGATACAACTGCCTGTGAAAACGGAGGCACCTGTAAGGCTGACACCAACACTGACCAGCATATCTGTTTCTGCGCTCCAGGCTTTGGAGGGGACCTATGTACTGACGGTAAAATTATGTTCATGTACAGGTCTCATAATTCAACCAAAGCATTGTTGAATAGTCTATGCTGATGAAAATAACCCCCTTCTCTATGACTTTGTTTTAAGAGAACCGTTACCGATCCCGTTAGTCGACTTTTACAACAAGCATAGTCACCTTTAACGGCAAGCATGGGTTGCTGAAGACCTATTCTACCCCGGAATCTTCATGGGTCTGGGATAAAGTAGTAAACAACTGCTGCTGTTGTTTTAAACTACTGTTTGTTTGTAAACAATCAAGGTTTTTCCCTCAATGTTTTTGAACTGTGTAGCAGCGTTTGATAATATACCAGGAGGCAAAAGAAACTCAAGGCGATCTTTGTTTTGCCACTGTTGCAATATCATGTTGTAGTTCATGAAAGTTTGCGAGCATAATCGTTGCAATAATAAATGGTCGGTCTCCACATCCAATGATTTTCACTTAATAACCGAAAAATACCTTTCATTTTAGTGCCGCTGTGCAAAGACGATACTGAATGTGAAAATGGTGGAACCTGCAACAAAGACAGTGGCCAGTATGTGTGTGACTGCATCCCGGGTTATGGAGGAGACACGTGTCAGCTTGGTAAGAAGAACAGATGAAGTTTATCATTTTATTTCGTAAAACAATCATCACACAGAATTTGCGAATCCTGTGATATGCATCCAAAGGCGAGTCAGTTGTTCCAACGAACAACCTGGTCAGGAAAAACTTTCATGCAAGAGTCGTATGATGCACCTTAAAACTGTTAGTGGTTTCTGACAGGAATGTTTTTCTTAATGCATATCCCTCCCTTTCTTTTGATATTTCAAGCTCCAAAGTGCGCAGATGCGGAACCATGTGAAAACGGCGGCACCTGTAAGGCTGACACCACTGGCCAGCATATCTGTTTCTGTGCTCCAGGCTTTGGAGGGGACCTGTGTGCTAACGGTAAAATTATTTCGTGGACAACTTCACAATTTTTTTCATAATCTATATCAATTATATGAATCATCTGCCCCTCATATTCCTGTTTCGATTACCGTTACCTCCAAATACTAATAAAACGTAACAGTAAACATCATTTAGAGCATGATGACAAAAAGTTCAATAAGAGGAATTCCTTGTTTTCACAGTATATGTCTCTGGTAGGTTACTATTTATGGCGGTAAATTTAATGTACCACGTGACCTTGTTTGGCAACTCACACTTCAGCTAGAAGAATGAGGAGACATTGTGACCAAGGCTCTGTATTTCCTCGAATTGCCTGTTGTATTCTGTACCAGTGATTCAAATGTTCTGTAATAGTGATTATGGAAATTATTTTGCCGCTTAAATTCAGCAGGTGCGTGCTGGATTCATTTTACCCCGAAAGAGCTTGCCTTGTATGCGGTCACTCCTCTAATCTATGCAATGTCCATTTTTTTTATCCATGTTTCACAGGAAGTACAGTACAGGAAATAATCTTGTCTTGACACTCTCAATGCCTGCGATTTAATTCCTACCGGCAACAATAATATGTTCATCTGTAGGCATTTTTTATCTTGTCCTGCCTAAAGAGGAATCATTTCTATATATCTCATACACCTAGGCAAGATATTGAAATGAGGAAAGGGTGAATACGTTCTCACTGTAACTGGCGGAAATGTACGGAAGCGTAGTAGGGCCACAGTGAAATTTCGTTTGTCTAAGTATCTCCTACGTAGGACTTTTTATCGTCTACATAGGACTTTCTATCTCCAACGTAGGACTTACTCTCTCCTACGTAGGACTTACTATGTCCTACGTAGGACTAAATATCTCCTACATAGGACTTATTATCTCCTACGTAGGACTTACACATTAGTAAATGATGAACATAATAATGTAACAGGCATAATGCAGACATGAATGTCCTGTATTTCAGCCTCAGGTGCTGCTACGATATCGGGGCACTTCCTTCTGCTCACAGTTGTTGCTGTCCTCGCAAAGCTTAACCTCAACTGAACACAACCGGACCGGAAGAGTTTGTAGTAGTAGATATAGATTGTATTGAATGTAATGACTGATTATTTGTGTTAATTAGACAAGTGCTTAATGTGGTCACAGTAATATCATCCAATATTTTTAACAGTAGATCTAGTGTACAGAAATTACTGATGGTTTTCCTGATGACATTTACCAAAAGTATTATCCTGATCAGAAATTTGAACAGCGGATTAAGGGAACATATTTGCGAAAAAGAACCCACGCAGCATATCTGGAAAGGAACAAGTCACTATGTGCTATTCGGGCCTGCATTTCAGGGTTATTTTGTATTTGTCTGTTTGATTACAATTTAATTACCTCACTGTAGATAAGAAGACAAAATTCATCCCTGGTTACTTTTAGGCCACTGATGACATGTTACTGATGACGTGGAACTCTCCTCCAGTGACCACCGACACAGAGTAAATGTTATCTTCTTCTTACCTACTGTGACAGTGAGCAATTATTACCAAAGGATGTTATTCTATTATTATGTATAACGTGATGGATAAGGACTGATTTACTTTATAATAAATAAAACATGCATGCCATTTAACGTGTAAAGGTGTTTCTTTGGTTTGTCACAAAGTCGGGGAAAATGGGCTAGGAATAAACCACAACGTGATGACTTGATATTAAAATGTCGCATCGGCATTGCCTCAGCCACACAGTGACAAGAACGGGTTTTAGAATAAAAAAACATGTTTTCAATACATCAAAGTTGTAATTGAAAGTAATTTGAAAATATATTTATCATAGCAACAGCATTTCTAACTGCTAAAATCAATAAGCCACCCGATTCCCAAACTCGGCAACTCGTACCTCTATTTGACAGTCACTATCTGACAGTCACCCTTTCATCACTTCTTGGTCCTGATGCTCGACTGCATGTGTCCAATGCCTCGCATATTATACAGAGTCCTCTGGACAAGGGGAAGTAATCCTGGAGTATGTAGTATGAAGCGCACGTACAATAATCATGACAGGGATTTAAGCCACTCACAGCAACAAGGATTCATCATCATGAGCAAACCTTGTGTGGCCAATACGTCGCCTTGCAATGACCTCATCGTAGTTTGACAGTATGCATGAGCGAGTAACTCTTGCTCCTTGTGTTTGGTTTCTTGTCACTGTATGGGATAAGTAGTGGAAATAATGGTTTGTCAAGAGATGTAGCAAGAGAGATACCTAATAGTCAGACATACTTTTTTTCAAGAGTGGAAAGTTTTCTTCAAGTGAATTGACAACAAAAAAGTCCCCAGCCCCCTCCCCCCCCCCCCCCAAGACATAATTAATACTCAAAATATTCCAGCTATACGATGGAGGCTTTTATACAAACAAATTTTCCAGGCACACTAGTTTTTTATGTCATGCACAATGTCCATGAATAAACAAGCCTGACTACCCGATCTATTTAGACACCTTGTACGTTGCGGGATTCTCAGAATGTAATCATTAGTTTATCTGTTCCAACTCGATTACGGGCTTCTTTGAACAACAAACTATGTTTTATTGATGATCTTTTTTCATTAAATATAACATAGCTACATGTACGTGACAAATCGCAAAGAACAATGAAGAACTAAGTGTTGATAGTTTCAACATAAAACATTGTTCTATCATGATGTCATTTTGGGAGATTCGAACATGCGCTCAAAACTTGATGACGTTGTATATTGGAGGAAGTTACTTTTTGAGAAGGACGTGTCTGGTAGGTTGTTCCCCAGATGGTCTAGGCAACACAGAATAAAGCGATTGCTGAACGATCCCATTGAAAAGCGTGATAGATATAATAGTCAGTTTTGGAAGAAAAGGTTCAGGTAATTGACACGAGGAATGTGAGGATATGCGGAAAATCCCCACCTGTGCATAAAATTGACTGTCTAAAACTGCGGAGGTCGGATTCTATTGAGCGAGTCTTCATTATTTGAATAAGGGTAAATATGTTTAACGCTTGTATATTTTATCATCATCCTTTTAGAGGCTGAACATAATGTTGATATATCATACCAGAAAGAAATGACTCGTGGTCGTAATTTATCGTAAACCAACATGGTATATTCTCCCTGCAGTGTTTAATTGTAATATAAACAAGGACCACCAGATGTTTATTTAATAAATACAACGCATACTCTAACCTAGGTTTTTTTAACTTAACGGCAAAATAGCATTGTAGTTTTAAGTAAAATATTGTGAATCATCATATAGCATACTTGAGTTATGTAGCTCAGGTCGTGACATAAGAAAAAAGATGTTCGCGAAAGAATGAGCCTATCCTGCCCCACCAGTGGTATCCGTCACAAACACATGCCAAGCAAGCCATCTGAACTTCACCTGATTGTGACCTGTGACTTCTGCACAAGGTCACGTGCCGCCACACCCATTGACCTTTACAGAGGTCTTGCATGATACCTTGATTATACAATATTTAAGCCAGAGTCGTATGACGGAATATTCGTAAAAGGGAAAGTTTACTATTGGAAAGATGACGTCATCTATCCCTCTGGTCACACAGTCTTGTTGAGAGCATTCGTCACTCTGAATCTTTATGCATTGATCTCCTTATCAAACAGACGAAGCGATCTCACTTTTCTCCTTTACTTCTAGTTCAGGTGGATAAATCAGTGGAAGAGAATTGGCTATTTAATGGTTATTGAACCATAGCATATCATAGATATACTAGTACCTGAACCTCAACTTCTTGGCCAAATTATTTTGCATATAGAAACAGATCCGCCAGAAGAGGAGCACAATTGGTGCCCGTGGTGATGCCTACTCTTGCCTAAATGTCAAATTGTGCTAGTTGCCGAATTACAAATGATATTCTTTTATAGTTAAAAAACTAAGGTAGCATTTTTAGGTAAAAATCAATTAATGTGCATGTGATGATAAAACATTCTCCTGCCCTTAAATCTGGATATGGCATTAGAATGATCCACACTAAAGGGTATAAATGACATGCAGTCTTTAGAATTACTGGATCGCCATTTCAGTCTGCCAACGTTTCAGAACGTGAATGTGAATAGATTTATATCTGTGTAATTCTTGAATACATGAACAAAAATAAATACGTATCGTTTTCATATATGATCTTATAAAGGAAAGTTTCATGAATTCTTTTCTCACAATGTTGAAGCAAATTTTAGTTTCTATCACACACGCTAAACTTTAACCTGACCACTTATTACAAAATGACACCTAATGCTACTTTAGTGCATCCCGACCCTCTCTTACACCTTCGTATTATCTTAAGAATACATGAAGTGATATATCCAATCTGTCCAAAGTCTGGCTGCCCTAAATGTTTTGTTTTTAAAGTTGTTCTAACTGACAAGGTTCAGAGTAACATAACTGTTATATGTAAGCATCACTACATTAATAGTTTGAGAAAAACAAAATGGATACAAGTGACACACCAAATAGTGTCACATATAAGACAAGTATGTAAACAAAGGGAGAAATCTGCCACACATCAATACTATCAAATTGTGGCTTTAAAGTCATGCCAATTCGTCTTTTTTACTGGATTTTGATATCCCTGTCTCAAAGATTACTCAAAATCCTTAATACAACCGAGGAAGGCCTTTCGTTTAAGATTGTATCCACAAGAGTGTATGACAAGAGGGATAACTTTATCTTTCCCTGTCCATGTCGGGCAATATTCCGGTAGCTCCAGCCTTTTTTGTCTACATAGTGAAGTACAATTGAACATGATCTTTCTATTTCAAGGAGGCTCATATGCCTTTTGCTCAAAAGTTTTTTGACCAGGGTTCTGCATTCAAGGCTTTAGTAAAGATTTCAAATCGTTTTTGGTATATACCTTAATTTAAACATGTGGTTTGATCACTATTTGATAGTGATTCAGAAAGATAGACTCTGGTTTTAGTTTCATGTTTACAGCCTTTAAATGTATATAATTAAATTTTCGTTGTGTTTATGGAAATTCCTGCATTCTGATTAGCTGAAATGGTCACGTGTTATTGCATTCATTTCCCAATGAATGTAAAAACTTAAGCCACGCCCACTGCGGCGCACTACTTTAATTACTGCGGAATGTCGGGGAACCCCAATATTACAGTCGAGGGAATTCCCTTTCTGCTCACGTGTATCGCCATGCACAGGACATTTAGCGACTTTCATGCATATTCATTGTCCAAACTACCCTTTGTAACCGAAGGCCGAGAATGAATGAAACAACAAACATGTAGGCTCGCTCGCCTGTTTTTTCCCGCTAGCCTCGGTTCAACTTTCATGTCTTCGGGTTTCATTTCTAACCAGCATTTCTCCAACTGTGTTTTACCGTAATCAGGGAAGGAATGTTTGAATTACGCAGTAAATGACCATGTTATTTGAAACAGCCGCCTTCTCTCGGACATATTTCTTCCGGTTCGTTACAGTCTGACTGTTGCAGTTCTTTTCGCCTCTTGCCTTAATTGACAGGTCCAATTAACATTGTTTTAATCCCACTCTCCGTTGATTGGCTACTGACTGTGTAGGCGTGTCAAGTTATGGGCATCAATTTAACGATCACCTGATTCATGTCACGCCACTGTATGCATTCCTACACCTGGAATGTTTATCAATGTCGTCATGTTTGTCTGTTTTGATATATGCAACTGTTTTGGGTTAAACTATTGTAGATAAAACATGTTTTACGTTGTCGAATTTAATTATAAGCATTGACTTTATATTTGTTTAGGTTCATTGAGGTATGAATCGAAAAACCGATGGGCAAACTTTTGTAAGAATCGCGGATTCATACAGTTTCCACCTCAGTTTTTCAATTCATACCTCAATGAACCGTTAAAAATACACAGTCAATCCTTAATTAACATGTGACAATACTTCACTTGTGGGATTCCGATGGATAGAATAGCTCCCTAGGACCCAGTACTTTCTGGTTTCGTCACTAATATATTCTTTTAAAAATCGGCACGTCTCTACTGTTACAAATGAATATGTTAACATTATGTCCTGTTTACTGATCATAAACCTGTCAGTTGAAACGGGAAACATGTTATTATGATCTAATCTAATAAACAAAATCGCGAACTTCAAACGGGTATCCATAATGTTTGGAGAGAACCAGATTCCTGTCGAAATTACGAACTTTACAGCTAATCAGTGATTTGTGGGGTGCTTCGACGACTGCAAACTTCAAGCTCACTCTAAACGCTGTTAAGCCGTAACTAGCTCGCGTTCTCACCCACATATATGATTAACAAGTTATAACTAATAATACTTCTCTTTAATACAACCTCTGCTATTTTATTACTGGTATTTCTCAACAATGACATGATTTTTTGTATAGTTTTATATACGTTTACCAGGCATATAATCCGTCAGAGACCACAGGAGTTGTGTCCCTTTTGTCGTCAAACACTTGTAAAGATTGATTAAAGTGAAATGTGTTTTTTACTTATAGTCGGAATCGTACAATCAGAGATTGGCAGAACTTTCTCATGAATATGGAAAGTGCATTCTGTTCATTGACATTAACATACACTATATGTAGGATAAAACACGTTCGATGAGTACTTATTAAATTTTAAACTCGAATCCGATGGATAAAGCCAAGGGGAAGTTTTTAACTAACTTATTCATATACCGAAATATAATCTTAAAATAACATTTACTAGCAATGTTATGTTTCAAACATACTTTCCACGGACCTTAGGAAACGGGCGTAGGGGCATTGGCATGTTACAATATTGCTAGAACTTTTAAATATAGAATCCCAGGGATATTATAAAATCTGCGTAATTTAAGATTTAACTGATTGATGAACGACAGAGTGACGTCACTAGAGATTCGTACGACCATTAATATGTTATCATAATATTACTGTTATATGCTCTCCCACGAAAAATGTGATCAATCTTACTACACTTAATTAATTATTACTATATATATATATATACTGCTATAAATATATATACACACAAAAGTCCAAAGATGAACTGTATAATTTATGCAACCGGTTTCACGAAAGTTACATTTATCTTGTTATTAAGACTGGTATCATGCTTTGCTATAGAATATTTATGTTGGAATCGATCTTCAAATGACCAAATTGCCTTATGGACATTTCACTTATTAAAGTTAACTTCAAGTGGTACGCCCAACTGCAGATTCATCCTCACGTAAGTACGTTTGTTGCTTAGCCAGTCTAAAGGACCTCAAACATTTCTGGTGGCTCTCCAACCAACAGTAAACATGTTGTTACGTTGAGTAGTCTATTCGTGTCGTTTTTCAACTTGATGTGACTACTTCAATTTTGTTTTATTATTTTGAGTTCAGAATTTACTGCATCGTGTCTGTACACTTGATATCAGCAGGGAAAACTGTAAACAGGGCAAACAAACGTCCTGTCAGTGCAGGGCAATTTATCGTTATGTGCCACATCTCAACAGTTGTGACGCACCGCCAGGCAAAACACCAGGGTGAAGATATGGGTTGACCCTAGACTTCTTAGATACGATGGATACGTTGAAATTTATGATGGTAGAGAAACAACGTGTTTAAAGCTCTTGACAGAAAAACCCCAAGCATGTGTTGAGCCATTGAACAAGATATGTCTGTACATGGTTGTGTGATACCTGGAGTTGTTGAAGAACTGTAAGTAATTTTTGTTGTTGTGTTTTTTGGTTCACTGCAATAGTGGAGGGTAGCAGAATGACACATTTAGAGTGAAAACATTTGACTGATAGATTTGTAACATTTCATATTGGGTCATTGATTCGAACTCCGTTCTTCCCAGGATTAACGGAAATGGGCCCTTGCATGCATCTAGCACACGCTGTGGTGTTTTAATTACACTGATTTCGAGTTCATGAAAGAAACGCTTTGTGTCTAACTTTCGCTAACAGTGGAACTTATCAATTGAAGTTAATATTGTACTAATAAATGTGTATTATCTATCAGCAAGATGCATCTATGTAACAATCAGACTTTTTCGCACATATTGGTCTGGAGACCCAGTGTCGTCCACCTTGTGAGAGATTATTAAACACTCACTTTATATATAGCAGTTTTAGGTTTCACCAAAACATTACATAACCAAATCACATGGGCCATGTCACACGAGGTTGTCCGTTCCCTGGCGACAAGCAGGAAGTACTTAAGACTTGATCACATGCTCAAATAAATGAGATGTAACCATCGACAGGAAACATATGTAGGTGAAATAGTTATTCTTGTGAATTTAATCATGGATTTCTGTTTGTTTTCATTTCTTACATCAACAGAATTATAGACATACCTCAACATGCCCATTATGTACTATATTCTCATTGTGACATAATAATAATTACTGAATAATCAAAAGTAATTTTCAGAAGAATCAAGTTTACATAAACGTTGTCTTTTGGTATGTTTCCAACTAACTGTGAAACTCTAACTGTCGTGAATCATCTGTATATTTCTAGGCAGACATGAAGCCATGCACAAGAGACTAATCGTTAAAGATGTGGCACTTTATCTAAAAAAACAAAAACAATTCATTCCCAATTTACGACATGTCGCATATATGTTGCTCACGCCGAATGGGAGTAGTGTCGCAATTGTGACATTACTGCATTGCAACCTCTTTTCAAGAAGTCATAGCACTGCATGATGTCATCAATTGAATGTCGTTGCACTTCGCGGGAAATGGGTTAACGCGAATCTGTTTATCAAAATAGGGTATAAAGCAGCACGCTAACATAAAGTAAATTAGATGTTTCACATCGATAAAGGTCATCTCCATGTGTAGTTAAAATATAGAAAGGTATTAATTTGACATTTGTGTGAAACCATTGATACAATAAATGGTTTAAGTGTTAATTTGGCACCGTTGCTTACAATTACAATTGCGTCTAGCGGGGTACAATGCACACTAAACACCTTCCTTTTTCATTTGGGAGGTAAGATCAACTAATAAAGACGTCGGAATTACATAGCAACTCTACATAATTTTATGACAGACCATCGGACTCATAATATAAATCAATAATTTGTATAGTGTAATCATATAGATATATTTTAATGGATCAGAACTATTTTAAGTAGTTAAGTTGTAAATTTGACTACACCTACCTCCATTATAGATTCATTAATAACTGTTTAGCTACATTCACAGTAGTGTTTGTCAGTTCTGAAAATAAAAAAAAATAGGGAGATATATCCTCATATATGAAAAAGTCAAACGTGACACAATACTACTAAATTGCGGCAACATTGCTACACTGCAACTATGAACGCACATTAACAATATCTGCAGCAAATCTGGAGATTTACTTGTCTTATTGATAAGTGTTGTTACTTTTGCATGAGGTTACATGTGCGATATTAATCCCGCAGTGTTATTTTAACGGAGGACAATTCTCTTTGTTCTAACCCTATAAATCCTAAAACGAGTGCATTGTTGGACACTCAGCCTTGGAGTTAACCGTGAAAGGATTATTTAAAGAGCACCTCCTCAATAGCCGCTGTTATAAATGGGGGGGGGGGGGGGGGGGGGGGGGGGGTGTTCGTGAATCGGCTGCATGCTGTACTTGTGGTGCGACTCTGTTTTGAGCAGAGATTTATGAATACAGTAAGGGTTTGTCACAATATTTCTATATTACATGCTCATGTTAAAATAACGTCCCGTGACTGCTAAGTTTTGAATACAATGTGAAAGTTAATATTTAAAGACATACATTGTATTTCTGATTTCAAACAACATGTCTCATGATCTCCATTGAAAAGAACTTGCAACTATATGTAATCTCTAAGTACGTTCAAGATATGTTTTGCAAATGTATTGTCACGAAAATCACATAAATATCTGGGCATGATGGTTGTATCACATGTTTTTCCGGTTTTAAATTCATGACTGTTCATCAGAGCATGGCCCAACATGTATAACATGTTCAACATCTCCGACACAGAGACTTTGTACCTTCTGCAGAGAGAAAGTTTTATTGCCCTCTCATACGACATACTGGGGATCAGTTGCTCACACGTACTTCAACATGTTATAGTCATGGAGGGGCATACATGTTCGTCGCCGTTTGTTCACCAGTGTCGTAGAATGAAACGCACAATAGTGAGAAAAAGTCTATATTCGAACTAGGGTACAACTCCCTCTCTTGTTAATTTTTTCAACTTTTTTTAGGCTGTTCTTTTGTAAAATCGCCAAATCGCAAAATGATATGCGTCCCATTGCCATCAACCTTTTTGACATTCGTCTGGGAACGTGGCTATTCAACACAGCTCGGCAACCATGGGCCTGACTTGTTAAACAACCAGAACACTAGGAGTTTGTACCTCCTGCGGTGAACGTATTCCTCTTGTCGGAATATACACCTTACTGGGGATCTGTTGCCATCAACGTATAGAGGATGTATACTGTCAGAGATGCCAAAAGGCAAATAAAAGCATGATGGATTTGGCAATGGCTGCTAAGATTAGACTTTCATTGACTACCGACGAGTACCTATTCCGATCCAAGTAAACAATACATAAAGATGATAATGCTCCCCAAGGAGTTGACCTGCGCACTTTTTGTTAAATGCATGAATCGTGGCGCGGTAGTAGCTACTATTTACCAGGATGTGATTCCAAGGTTTATGCCAGAGATTGGAAACAGATATTCTCGCTATAAGACATCTATATGGAAACAATAACGCCACGGCACTGTAGCTGACCTTGATATTTACATCATGTTTGTCAACCCGTGGATGCTGAACACCAAGTTGAACAGAACTTAGAAACGCTGGAAGCTGTCTTACTTATCTGTAAATCTTCATGAATAATAGTTTCAATGGATCAATGGCTCAGACTTGTGTCTTCATCAAGTTAAGCAATGGTACTACGTCTATGTGACAGCATAGGTTTTTTCTATCTTCTTCATTGAATCTTCACTGATGTAAGTTGAAGGACCTCCAGACCTTGGGTCATCATTAAGGCTTGTTCTCTCAACCTTAAACATAGCTTCCCAACATTTAACATTGGAAAACCTAGAGCATGTATCCCCATACACTTGTGAAATGACTTTCTTCGGGGGCATGTCACGTGTCGATTCCTAAATTGAAGCAATATGTAAATTCAGAAATCTGTACGTAACATAACCTAGTGTGAAACCAACAACCAACACGTGGAATACAATCAACAAATGTATATCAAAATTCACTCAAAATAGAAATCAATACAAATTACTGCACATCAACTACAGAGGCAGTAAACAATAGAGTGGTAGTGCAATAGTCAATAGCAATAAATGATATGATGGCAGTGATCAGTATCAAATACAAAAATACAGCGGTGATAGCAAAAGTCAGTGATAATAATATATATTCACCCGGCGGCGACAGTGGGAAAGCTTCTGTGATGGGCTAGTCAGGGAATCAGTGATGCTGAGAGACCCTCACATGAAATCTGGTCTTGACGTCATCAAAAAGCGTGTGTGATAAAATGTGTGAGAGATGAGGCAGGCATGTTCTTGTTCCACTATATACACAGTCCAGCACACCAAAGACTAGTCCAGACAATGCTTTAAGGTTCTATCCAATGCGGGACCAGTCTCGCCGTTTCCGGAAGTTTACACACAACATTAGCATCTAAATATATTGAGTTCCTGACGACTGCTTAGATTAAGATACAATGCAATGACCGTCTACCGAATATTCAAAGAAACAATGTTACACGGTTACAATCATTGTTAAACAATGAAATACACATACATGTAACAAGTACTTTTCTCGAAAGTCAAAATTTTGATGACTGCTCGATACTCGCTCTTTTCCATTTATGTGCCCATTTGGACTCCTATCACGTTCAACTGGCTGTCAACCGCCTCAACAGACCCCTAATATCGAGCAATATTCCAGCAGCTATGTTACGCCAGAGAAAAATTAGTCACGATTTTCTGCAGAAACGTATACCTTTGGGAGAAAAAAGAATACTAGTTCTGAACAGGATATGAAAGGATCACTAAAAATCAGTGATGACGCCATGTGTTTGAGAAAAGTGTTATTATAAACATGTCCTGCCCTAACTGTAGCACTTGCCACTCACCTGATTTGCACAAAAAAGGAAGTGTTTGTTTGTTGCAAAACTCCGTACAACAGAAGGAAAACTTTGTTTACCTCCTGAAATTGACATTATAAACCTCATCGTGACCAGTGATATTTTCACAGCCAAATCAATTCAAATATTCGAAACAACTCTACCTCTGATGTACCCTTCCAATAATCATAGTTAATTATACAATTCCTACTTCATCATGATCATGTCTTTATGAATGACTATCAAATAGTGAACGAAATGGTGAGCGCATCATGCCCCACTCGTGACAACAGTAACAAACCCATCCACATAAAAGTGAACTGTTCACCTTGAGATGGAAACAAAAACGGTTATATGTGCGATTGAAACCTCAAAGCCAGGGAGCTGAGATAAAGATCTTGGCTAAGTGTGTTGCTGTATCGTGAAGCCATTGTTTGCATGTGCGCCTGTACTGCACGTGTTTCGTATCAACTCAAAAACAGGTTATCGGAGACTCCACTCATTATTAGGGTATCTGGAGTTGTTGTACTGTTCCGAACAAAGAAAAATGCGGCATCCATACTAAAAACGTCGTTCATGATTTTGCAACTTTTTTTCCAATCTCTCTCTCTCTCTCTCTCTCTCTCTCTCTCTCTCTCTCTCTCTCTCTCTCTCTCTCTCTCTCTCTCTCTACTCCGTGGTGATGACCGTGGTTTGATAAATCTCTATTTTACCTTGCGGCATCCATACTAAAAACGTCGTTCATGATGTTGCAACCTTTTTTTCCAAGCTCTCTCTCTCTCTCCCCCCCCCCCCCCTCCCTCTCTCTCTCTCTCACTCTCTCTCACTCTCTCTATCTCTACTCCGTGGTGATGACCGTGGTTTGATAAATATCTTGTTAATTTTATTTACTTTGCATTATAATCATCGCCTTGATAATACACAGATATGGCTGGAATTTTTTGTGGAGGGTCACACTAGGTATGAGTAGTAAATAGTAAGCGGTAAGCCGGATGACGGCTCTCATGACCGATCATCAGAACAGACGAACTATGCATCTATTCGATACTGCGTGTTACGTGTGTGAAAAATAAATTACTTCACTCGTGTCTCTCAGATATGTCATTTATCTTAAGACTTGTACGAAAAATGGTATATGACATAACCCTTTGTAGTAATCTCTTTCTGAACACCGGAATTCCTATAGGCATATTTGATAAATGTTACAACATAGTCAAATATACAAATACGAGACAGTATGACAAATACAAGTGACAAAACCCTTTTCGTATTCATAAGAAATATCTACTAAAAGGAGAGTAAGTTTAACGATTCCGACCATATCACGAGCATACGTTTATGAATTACAGTCAAATAGTGTTGATACCAGGTGTTCGCGAATAAGCGAACGTATCCTGCCCGACCGGTGGCACCCGTGACAAGCACATGCAAAGGCAAGTCAATTGTTAAGCAGAAAAACACTGAAACATTTGGTAAAGTGAAAATAGGGAATTGCATCGGATATAATGTTTTTGTCATAGATGAAAGTAATGATTTGTTCAACCTTGTCGTTGCATAGGACTTACTAAGGTTATTAAGTAAGTAAGACACCATGGCATGCCTTTTCCATTCACCCATACATTGTGAACCTTACGCATATGCTTTATAACAAATATAGAATGCACGTATAAATATCCCATTATATTTCGGTGTATCACCTTGAAAAACATTCAGAATTTAGAATGTTGTCGAGTAGGACAGTTTGTATTTTTCTTTCCTATGCAGGTAATATTTACTCAAGATACACACAGTATTAATGAATGAATGAGTGACGATGAATAGTATGATAATAACTTTGTTATTTGCTTTTGGACATACTTATGTCCTTCATAGATTAGGTGCAAAGGGTATTGTGCTTTCCTTCAATTGGTCTGGGTGTTGCTTATTCCCCTGTTTGTACAAAGATGTAAATTTGAGGAACTTTATTGTTTTCAATTAAAGCCACAAATACGACATACCTATCACAAGAACATACGTGATAACATGTTCAGATGACCAAACATGCATGAACAGTGTTACTGTTACATGGTTCAACAGATATGCAGTTTGTCCATATGATATAGATGTTTTGTGCTGATCACGGTATGTCACAACTCAGGTTTGTTTCTGGTGATGGACTGTGTCAACGGTTCTCCTTTAATAAGAAACCATTTCCGTAATTATAAGTAAGCATAGCTCGTTGTACTATATCATGAGAGCATATGCGATGCTACATGTGACATATATTAAGTGATGTTAGCATAGTCGTTTCAAGCGTCTTGTTCTTTGCACGATCACGTCTCCACAATTCATAGCAGAATATGTCACTTAATGCCATCACTGCATATCTGGATAACTATCCTGTTCATGGGCGAAGCTCAAACTATGTTCAAAAAGATATACCTTTAACACTCAATGCTCGGAGCATGTATTACACTTCAGACATCAACAGTCGGGTATTCAGGGATATGGTGGCAGGCTTAAACAGATGTGTTCCTGCCATGATATAACGCAATGTAAATGCTTAAAGAAGTTAGAAAGAGTAATTGCGTATCGTGGTGTGTGATTTACATGTTTGTTTCTAGGTTCTTGAGAGCTGTGTTAACAGTGTATCGTAAAGTGCGATCAGTGCAAATACATTCTACTATGCACTTACATAGCAATATATATATATACGACCTTAAGGACCGACCGTTTGTTGTTTTGATGTTTTGGGATCGGAGAAAGGTTTTTTCATTACGACTAGATATTTTTTTGAAACTGCAGCTTCAAAACGAGATATTTGTTTCACTCACTAAACTAAGAGTCAAAATGCTTTATAAAAAGAAAAAAACATATTTCAGTCTTGTAGTTTTTATTCCTGTCGATTTCTTTTTGTGTCAGTTTTTTCGGCGACATATTCTTCAGATCAAATTCCATTTGAAATCAACTTCTTAAACCCTCAATAAAGTATCTTTACATGAGTTTTTTGTATGAAAATCTATTCAGCGTTATTGTTATTTGTTCCAAAAGTTACTCATAATGATTACAATTTAGTTGCTTGCTCAACCCTTGACACTTTGGGTCAGAGTATGTACCACTCAGATCAGAGAGAAAATCCTGAGAATGTAGAGTTTAGTAACATTCCGATTACCTAAACTGATATATTCCCAATTCATATATTTCTATATAACCTTGATAACAGATTTGTGAAACTTTTTTTTCCGGGTGATCAGTGATGTTCAGAAAATAATCTTCTATGATCAGGTGGTGACAAGGTCAGTTTCAACATCTTACAGGTATAAACAAATAGAATTTTCTATAAGAATTGAATGTTTAATGCTAAATAAACGTTACCTTATATGTCTTGTTTTCGTTTTCGTGAACAAAACAAAGTAGGGTAGCATGCAAGTCATTAACGTTTTATTAACAACCTTCATGCAATGTGGAAGATATACCAAAGTCGTCAATAAAAAATCTAAAATCACCGTGTGTGGTAAAGCTAAAAGTAGGGAGAATTTATAGTGTTTGGGAGTATGCTTCAAACTGTGTCCCTGTCAACAGACTACACCATAGCAACATAGGGTATAAAGCTAAAACTCCCCATGTTGACAGTGTATACCACAGCGGGGTCTGGCCAGACAACAACAAGGTGCATACAGGATGTGGACTTTGGTGGTGTTCCCTCTGCTTTTATGTGAGTTGCATTTAGTTAGCTAAGGCTAATGATAGGTTTCTACTAATTAAGTTGCATTAACTAAATCGTAACTTCTAATTTGTAAAGCCAAAACAAACACAGTACATTACCGCCAACGTCTCTGAGCGTAATGTTTCCTGATATCTTTGTGTTATTGTTTCTTACAGGCGTCTTCACACCAGGTCATGAAGCTGCTGGAACTTGTGCTGCATGTACTGACACGTACGACAACGCTGGAACAGATGATGACTGTGGGTATGTAGGAACCCAATGTTTTTATTGTCATTATCAGATACGAAAGACGAAAGGTCACACTAAGGGATCTGTGTACGTTCGACTACTTCCCCCCATGACCCACACATGTATTTAAAGATTGTCATTGGTAATGAGAACGTTCCTAACGAACAGCATGCCTCCACTGGTATTCCAAATACCTTCAGTAGTTTTCAAGATATTTGGAGTACAAATTGTTTAAGGAAAAGTCTATTTTGCAGACATCTGAAAACGTACCTAGACTGTCTCGAGACTGCGGCGGGAACTTCAGCTGGATGTGACCTGTCAACAGCTCAGGCGACGACAATCAAAGATGCAACTTGCGGTAAGCACTCAATCGTTATGCAGTGTTTGTTGTATTTGGATAAGAAGCATTTCCTTGTCTCTTTCTGTAGCACAAAAGCTACCCACAATATGTATCAATATCATAAAAGAATGATGCTGGTAGTCTTTCCTTTCTGATTTTAGACCAAGTTTTGGTTTCGCCCTGTACATGCCAAAAGACATTCTGGGGAAGCGATCTGTCCGGGAACAACGCTTGCGGGTAAAATCATATTTTCATATCATCTTCAACACTATAATGTTAACTTAATGTAGTGACATATATTTAAATATGGAAACAGTATTAACATTAGATGCTACAAGCAATTATTCATATTCACCTCACGTTTTTATTATCAGTAATATAGAACACCATGTCATTTGTTTTAGGCCTCTTGAGACTTACATCCAATGTCTCACTGATGCAGGAGATAAAGATACATGCGCGACTGGAGTCATAGCCTCTGCTATAATAGACAAGCCCAAGGGGAGACTTACAGCTCTCACATGTAGTAAGTATCATCCAGTTGTCGATTGCCTATGAGTTCATTTTGCAATTATGTATAATTGGTACATGCATCTCATAAAGGTAAAGGGGCGTTCGGGTAGCCTAGTGGTTAAAGCGTTCGCTCGTCACTCCGAAGACCCGGGTTCGATTCCCGACATGGGTACAATGTGTGAAGCCCATTTCTGGTGTCCCCCGCCGTGATATTGCTGGAATATTGCTAAAAGCGGCGTAAAACCATACTCACTCATAAAGGTAAAGATATATTTCCATGTATGCAAAGGTAATCACTGACAAACAATTATTTTCGTATTGAATAATTATAATAATAGTGATAGAGTATGGGTTAAGGCTTGGTTTGCCTGAGCTATCTCTTCAATCTGTCTGAAATGTGCGCGTAGGAATTAAAGTATTGACTTTTTGTCGCTTTCTGATTGTATGTTGATATGACGATTTTTTCCTTGATCCTCATATTCACAAATTACGCTTACACTGAAAAGTGTAATTAAACATGTGCATCAACCGTGGCATGAACCTAGCGAAAGGCTTGGTGACTTGGTTTTCAGTGTGGTGTAGTACCCCAACGACGTGGATCATTTCCATATTCATATGAAATCTGTGCTGAAAACAGAGTCGATTGAACTATTCTGACTATATTCATGAGCATGTGTTTATGAATCACTATCATATAGTGATGATATCAGGTTTTCTCGAAAATGTGAGGGTATCCTGCCCCATCGACGGTACCCGTCATAAACACATGCAAAGGCAAGTTAACTGTGCAAACAAACTCTTAGTTATTTAGTCTTACTTGTTTTCAAACAAACACTTATGAGTGGTGGTGCTACAGGCCCTATTTAATTTGTTTCGAGAGCTATACCGACACTGGTGATTTTCTAGCATTGACGTGTTGAATTTATACATTAATAAACAACCTGGTAATAATGTGGTCACATGTTCATATGAAACTAATTGTAGACAATTAAATATTTTGGTTTTGAAATCATACCAATAGATTAAAATATCACTAAATCTGAAAGGTGAATCTGAACATTCTTTTTAGCAAAGAAATGTGTAATCTCTTTTATTTTCTTTCTTGTGTAGATACCGCAGTTTCCACCCTGGGAATGTACAGTACGAGTGTTCTGCTCCCCTTCGTCCTGATGACGTTTTTTTGTTAACCCCAAACAATCGCAATACAAACCTGCTTTTGAAATGTTTGTAGTTGGTTTGCAACGTTACAGTTCTTGTTGAACATTACTGTTCTTGACATTGATAGAACTTCCTGTAATTCACATGATACGATGCGCATTAAAATGTGAAGCGAAAACGAATACAGAGTCTTCAAACTGATTCAAGGGGCAAAATGACTTGTAATCAACTTAATTAGGCCAACCTGATGACGTTTACTGATGACGTGGTTCCCCCTAAGAGGCCACTGACGAATAGTAAATGCCATCAACTCTTTGATAGCAGAAGTAAAGCATAATGTATTCATGATTTCCTCTTTCCCAATTATGCTTAACATTAGTTTTTAAAATGTACTGAACTATCAGCATATCATTTATGTAATAAAGTGTTATATCAGCTTAGATTGCATTATGTTGTTTCATCTATGAGAGTGAGTGAGTGAGTGAGTATGGTTTTACGCCGCTTTTAGCAATATTCCAGCAATATCACGGCGGGGGACACCAGAAATGGGCTTCACACATTGTACCCATGTCGGGAATCGAACCCGGGTCTTCGGAGTGACGAGCGAACGCTTTAACCACTAGGCTTCCCGAACGCCCCTCATCTATGAGAAAGATCCCATGATTCAAATGCAGTACAACATACGGATAAAACTTAATTGACCACACGAATGCACGCACACACTTCCTACTATAACATGAGCATGTGTTTATGAAACACTTTCAAATAGTGATGAGATCAGGTGTTCCCGAACAGGAGGGCCTATCCTGCTCCACCGATGGCATCCGTCACAAACACATCCCAAGGCAAGGTAATTGTTCACCTAAAAAAACCACGGGAACAAATGGTACAAGTCAAAATAGGGAATAGCATCGGACATCAATCTTGCAACTGATGCGTCAAATTTGGAAATATCCTCCTTATGACTTTCATAAGTCTTTTAGAAAACTTTACGGAGGCATTGGATGTTGTAAAGGTGATCGAACGACTTCTGGGCAAGAGTTGAAGTACGTTCTTTCAAATCTTGGTGGAAAGAGCATGCTCGATTGTCCCTCAAAGGAATATTGCTCGACATAAAGACAAAGTTGACTATCGGAAAGGTAAAGTCATCCCTCTGGCTATACATTCTTGTTAAACAAATGTATGCATGCAGGCACACGCAATTGTTATTGCAGACAGTTTGTCGTCTTGGCTAGTCATCAATGTACCCTTGTATATTTTGCAACAAACCTCTTGTGGATCATCTACATGGCGCTGTATGGTTGTCACCTCTTCCAAGAAAGTAAACCTATTTAGTATATCCATGCCAGACACAGGTCACTTTTCACATTATTAAATTTATATCAAGAGGTAACAGCATATAGGTGAAAGAAAACCTCATACATTATTCCTTACTTATGATTTGGATATTCTAGAAACCTTAGATCCATTTCTAAGACATTCTCACATACCTTTTTGGATCAATAATTGTAGTTAGTACTAACTACTTAATGGCGTTATTGCACATATTCCAAACCCGCACCCTATCGGGGTCACTAGTCCACGCGCCAGGGGTAAGGCCTCCAGTAAGGTCACCTCAGCTCATCTGAATCCACAGTGACTTGGGTAAGTGTGTGTTTGTGAGGCTTGAGTCTGGCGTGAAACGCGTCATCCTAGGTGGACTGTATGTGCTTCCGGAAGCGTCCCTGCTATACCGCGATATGGCGGGTGATGACGGAATTCAGCTGGAGACTATGATATCTTGTTTTAAGTCTGAGTATGGCACAGACATTAATATGGTTCTACATGGGGACCTTAATGCACGAACTGCATCTCAGGATGATTTCATTTAAGAGAATGAAATTGATGTTGAAGTGCTGTAGCTAGGTGGGATGTACAAAACAGATATGTTCTGTGAAGGAAGAAAATCACAAGAGAAAAGTTTGGTATGTCATTATTAAATATATGTAAACAATGGGGAATTCATATTGTGAATGGACGGAAACCAGGTGACGTGGAAGGCTGTTTTACGTACATAGGCCCAAATTCGAATATTTTCTTGCATCTTCAAACAATCGTAATGCTATCAAAGATTTATATGTACACAGCAGAACAGAGTCTGACCATCTGCCCATTTCCTGTCAATTGTTACATTCTATTAGGAAGCCGCCGTCACCGAGTGACCAGGATACATTAGTTACAATGAAACTTCCCATATATATATTATTTATATATTATAAATACTTGGGCATTGTCTTTTCATCAGGCCAAGAAAGCATGTTTATCTATTTTAAGGTGGCTAAGCTCTAACCGTACTTGTCATTTAAGGTAATTGTTTCTATATTCGATAGTAAAATAGCTCCGATTGCCGGTTATGGAAGTGAAATTTGGTGATTTACATGTTGAGAAAGTATAGAAAAAGTCCAGAGTTTTTTTAAAGAGATATTTATCAATCAGTAATAAAGCATCATCTAATGCGGTTCTTGTTGAAGTTGTCCGTTATCACCTAAGTGTTATTTATTTTAGCCGACGTATAAGATATCTGTGTAGATTGATACGCATGAATTCAAATAGACTTCCACATGCTTGTTATAAAATGCTGAAAGTACAAGGTGATAATGGTAGTGTTAATTGGGCATCTCATGTGAGAATGCTTTTGTTTGAATCTGGTTTTGGTTATGCGTGGATATCGCAGAACTGTGGACATATACGTTGTTTTATGGAATTATTCAAGAGAACATGTACTGACATTGTTGAACAAAACTGGAGTCAAAAGATTAACAATTCTGTGTTCTTGAACCATTCTGCGTCATATAAATCACCATTGGAAACTGAACTCCATTTAACCTCATGTTTTGATAAGGATCTTGTAAGAGTTTTGGCGAAATTTCGATGTTGAGCACATGGTTTAAAAGTACAAAAACAGCGCTTTAGCAATCAGTTTGTCTTTGACTTGTCTTACTTTATAAGAAACACTTATGTCAGTAAGTGCTATTCAATATACTAACTTATTACCTACGAAGGCAAACATATCGGGGTTCATAAAAAACATATGTGCCCTAGGGTCATATCACGTCACGAAACAACAGTGTATTGTTTACCTCATCCGGACGGCATTGTTGACGTCATTCGAATCTCATTGTAAGGTGAGGTCGGAATGAAGTCACACTAGAAACGACGTCATAGCTGACGACATTCAACAAATTGTGAACCCGCTGCTGTTGCAACTTGCTGTCCTTATTGTTAAACACCACAATCCGTCGTATGAATCTTCTTCGGTAATAAATAGAACATTATAGTCGTGTTCATATCATACTATGTTTACGTCACTCGTGTCGTAAACATAGTATGCCAATGACACTCATACAATATCCTTTATATACGTCTAAATAAAAGCGACAAAATCATTCCCATAATCCTAAGAAATGTCTTCTGAAAGCAGTGCCTATTGTACTATTCCAAGTATATTATGAGCAGCGTTTATGTACCCTGCATTATCGAGCACTCATCACAAACACAAGCAAAGGTAAGTCAATGTTTCAACCGAAAAAAAACACGGGCACACCTTTCCCAGTCAAAATCGGGAATTGAATCGGACATAATGTTTGTCATGGCATAGAGTGCAAAAATATAAAAAAATGGCGCCCGAAGTCAACGTTTGTTTATGGCTTCATTTTCCTACACGATGCAAACAAATCCTACTGGTGCCTTAGAATGGAATTGTAGGGAAATTTGGATTGAAGGCATTAAAAATGAAATATAATTAAGTGACAAAGGTTGTTTTCCCCTACACTACGCATGAATAGCATGGCGTGGGGAATAATATGGAATCCGTTGCAAAAATGACATTCCATTTGAAAATGTAGTTTCTTGATAACAGAAAATATAAGATGGCCGGATAATGAAAAACGAGAAATGTTATCATAAAAGACTGGTTACATTTCATGACATTATTACATGTTGAACATTTCATCGTTTTTGTTTATAGTTGCGCTGCATGACTCATTATTTACTTAACACTGACATAAATGTCCTGTATTTCAGCCTCTGGTGCCGCTACGATATCCTGGCACTTCCTTCTGCTCACAGTTGCTGCTGTCCCCGCAAAGCTGTACCTCAACTGAATACAACCGGACGGGAACAAGACCATACTGTTTCTTAGATGTTTTTAGTTTGTCTAGAGTTGATAGTAGTAGATGCATACTGCGTTGAATGTTGATTGATTAATTGTGTTCAATAGAGCCACCAAAATGGACTTATCCATTTATCATGTATAGGCTGATGAATACCGTATAAATGAATAATAATAAAATATGGAAGCTGGCATTTTCAGCATTGCCTCAGCAACACGGCAGCGATGATGGAATTAAAGAGTATGTTAACAATGAATCGAAATTGTAATATTAAAGCAATTTGTAATCATATTTAGCATGGAAATAGCACACCTATCTGCTCACAACACGGGCCATAAGCCTCAAGCATCCAAAGCTAGGCCACCTTGCAATATCACAACTTCTAGCAGTCCCCAGTAGGATTTATGTTATCCCTTTATCTACTGATCGTGTTGACGCGTGGGGACTCCAGGGTATTTGTGGTCCCATGCAATCTATGTCCGAAGCCATCAGCTCTGCTGTAGAGTGCATGAAAAGACCGTGTGGCACTAACGTTTATAATCAACCCTGGTTTGACAAAGACTGTCGTTATCACCGTTCAGAGAGACTTAGACTACTTAAATACTTTAAACGACAAAAAGATCAGTCATTCTTAAATAATTATATGAAGCAAAGAAATCAATATACAATGTTACTCGTGAAACAAAAGAGACAATGTCAAGAAAACCTCAAAAGCGCATTTGTTAATAACATACATGCTGTTCTGCTCTTCGTTGAAGCGTTTATCTAACACCCAGCCTACTCCAAAACCGGACATTAACAGAAACCAATGGTTCAAGTACTTTTGTTGTATGTTTAAAACTAAATCTGATACAGTCACCGAAGATGAAGGTATAAATACGAACACCGATCAGCTTGCAGAGTCTTCACTCTCATATTCTCCAAGAGGAAGTTATTAATTTTTATTATTTCATTAAAATATGGTAAATCAGCTGGTGCAGATAAACTTAAGACTGAAATGTTCAAATATGCCCAGGGTATACTATGTCCAAGCTTGACTTTATTATTTAATGCAATGTTTGATACTGCATAGTTTCCTTCTATTTGGGCACATTGAGTTATTGTTCCCCTCCACACAAAAAGTTGATACTAAATTAAAAGCAAACTACAGAGGGATAACAATACTTAGTACTTTTAGTCTACACTAACATATTAAATAAGAGATTACACTTTTGGGGTGAATCATGTGATAAACCTGTTGAATCCCAGGCTGGCTTTCGTTGGGGCTACTCTACAGTTGACAATTTTTTATATTGCAATCTATCATTCAACGATATTTAGGTAAAAAGGGAAGCCAAGTATATACACTTTTCTTAGACTTCTCCAAGCCTTTCGACTCTGTTGATAGATCGAAATTGTGGCGCGTATAAAACGTACACGTTGTCTCGCCAAAGATGTATAAAAATATCCAATCTATCTATAAATATGTTATCTCTTGCGTTAAATATGGAAACCAACTTTCAGATTTTTCCCCGTGTTATTTTGGAGTCCGTCAAGGCTGTTACTAAGCATTCAGATATTGCTAGTAATCCGAAAAGGCATACCTGTTCTTTATTTAAATTATTTTTTTTGTGTTGAATCGTTTCTTTTAATATCAATATTGATAAATGTCGTACTGCGCTTTCACACTATGTTGTAGTTCTCATACACTCCATATTGAAGTGGGTCAAAATGTTCCAAGAGACCAAAGACTTTGTAACCTCTGTAACATTGAAACGAAGTCTTATCGAAAACGAATACCATTTTCATTAAAATATTATGTCCATCCTACATTACATAAATTGAACATATTGTTGTCATTATGTCATGCTGACGCCATTATATATATATTTCATGCCATCATGAATATTAGAAGCACCTTAGTGGCCATTGTGGACCTGACTATCTAAATGTACAATTGGCCGATGGTCTACAGTGCGAAATGAATACATAATATCATTATGTATTTTGTAAAATGCAACCAAATGGATCGAATGTTCAGGCTCGATGAATTAAGTACTTACGCGTCATTGTACGCGACGGCGTGCCATGTTGTTCATAATATCGGTCACTGGTTTGTCTTATTCATACTCGATTATTTACGCTGCGATAAAATAGCTGGACTATTGCTGAGTGCGGCGTAAAACAAGAAACTATTATGATTATAATATGAATATACTTCCTTGTCAGAGCCTTTGATAATCGCAGTAAATGATAGCATCAAACCAGCTATACACTTAATGGGACACATCGATTCCCATCAAGGTGAGATGCACACTAAGATGAGAATCTCTTAAAAATGCAATTCAAAGAAAATATGCGCGTCGGTAAAATATTTACTACTTCTTGTTTCTGATGCTCGATTGTAGTTGTTTTATGGCGGCTCCTTTGTGGGATTCCACTCCGCGGAGTCCGGTGGACAAGGGGGAATAATCCTGAAGAGGATCATATGAAGCGATCGTACAATACCCATGAATGGCATTTTGAACATCACAAAATAACAAGGGTTCATCCTCGTCACCATGTGCGGTAGGATCTATGATCACTTGTTGAGGTAGCAGATAAACCTACTGTGTTTTTTATTGGGACACACTGTAGAGTAGATACCTCTTGTGACCGAGCGCAGTAGGTTTCTCTCCATTCTACCATGACGCTTTAAAAATGGCACTCTCTTACAATGCATACCTTCACAGAGTACAAAGGTCTGATATCTCAAAACATTTCGAAAAGGGGTCAAGGGTAGTTATGGACGTAGCAATTATTACTAAAGTTCAACATTAAACTACACATAGTCTTGACTATTTTAAAACACATATCAGTTAGTGGGATGTCGCACAACTTGACCTACATCGCGGTTACTCGTCACCACTGTCAATGATTGCCAATGTTGTTGTTAGTCTCCGTGCCTCTGACAAGCTACACGAAGCAAAATGGACAACCCCGATCTATACGGTGGTACACATGAACATGTAGATTTACTAGGAATGAGCCTGCTGGTACAATGTGATTACAAATGGTACTGCAGTATGACTGAATATCCGTTTTTTTACGCTGCAAACAAGCTGGCATTTAACGACACAAGGGATGGCATGTTACTGACCTGTCACCTTCAAGATTTCACAGCAACTCAAAGGACAGAGATACGAAAGTGTATATAATACATTTTTATTTATGACATAATATTTTTCTTACATGTAGCAATACCTTTATATATTTTGTGCTTTGTTTGAGGTGACTGAAAGCGATAAAAGAATTCCAATAATTATAAGGAGTCCACTGTACTTCTTTAGTGAGTGAGTGAGTATGGCTTTACGCCGCTTTTAGCAATATTCCAGCAATATCATGGCGGGGGACACCAGAAATGGGCTTCACACATTATACCCATGTCGGGCGTGACGAGCGAACGCTTAACCACTAGGCTACCCGACCGCCCCCCTGTACTTCTTTAAGAATCACTATCAAATAGTGATTTTACCAGGTGTTCGCAAAAAGGTGAGCCACTCGTCACAAACACATACAAAGGCATATCAATTGTTCACCTTTATTTGAAACAGTTTCGAGAACTTCCCTTTTCGTGTTAGTGCAAACAAAAAGGTTCAAGTTGGAAATGGAAGAGAAATCAATATGGTAAGCTAGTTATCTCCCTTATACTGTATTGGCCATTATTTTGAAGTCATTTTAGCTACTATCAATAATATTCAGGTTGTGTCTACACAGAATATGCGTGAACACAATCAAATGAAATTAGACACAGTGATCCACAAAAGCATTGTCGCCATTGTCATTAACTCAGTTCAGTCATTGCACATGTGTAGCCACACGGTGGCGTCATGGTCAGTACCTGGTCACACCACCTCTTGCAGCCGTCACTGCTCGACACCTCCTTGGCACAGATTGCACAAGTCGTCGGATTTTTTCGTGGGGAATACTTCGCCATTCCTCCTATAAGGCGTTGGCGAGTTGTGCCAGTGTGTAGGGACGCTGGTGACGTTGACGGACGCGTCGATCAAGTTCGTCCCACAAATGTTCAATCGGGTTTAGATCAGGATATTTGGACATTGAAGTTATCAATAACAAGGAAATTAACTCTTGCACGTGCTTTTTTCGGGCCGAGCGTTGTCATGTTGGAACAGCTCCCTCTGGCGGTCCAAAGTTCGGAGGAGGTGCGGACGCAGAATTTGGTTTATGTATCGGTTTGCTGTAAGATTGCCCTGAACAACCATTATCTGTGATCTACCCGTGTAGGATATGGTTCCCCACATGATGACATTCCCATAACTAAATCGGTCCACCTGTCGAACGCAGTTCGGCGCAAAACGTTAATGTTGACGTCGGTATGCACGTTGTCTTCCATCCCGTCGTTGAGGAAGAAAACGTGACTCATCGCTGAAGCAAACGCGTCGCCAGTTCCTGTGATCCCATGCCTGTACTCTGTTGCACCACCGGACACGTCGTTGATGGTCTAGACGTCGCAAGACAGGTCCAACTTTTGGTCGTCTCGCTCGAATTCCCACTTCCCTCAGACGATTTCTGATGGTTCGGTCGGAAATTCTTCGCATACCAGACACTTGTCCTGCAGTGTCCGTTGCTGTAGCAAATCGATTTCGAAGGTGATGCAACCGGATGTACCGATCCTGAGCAGGGGTGGTCACTCTTGGTCTTCCACTTCTGTGATGATCTTGAGTCGAATTAGTTCGGGTATATCGATCCCATAGTCGAGATATGGTGCTTTGGTGAACGTTGAAGTGTCTTGCAATGGCAGACAGGGACTCCCCTGCTTCCAAAGTCCAATGGCGACATTTCGGTCAGCTGCAGTTAATCTTGGCATTTTTCGATCTCCGTCCACGTCAGAAAATTCGTAATGAACTGCTGAATTTTGTACGGTCTTTTATAGTCAGTGTCTCTACTCTTGTTTCAAACATTTTGCACGTGCATTATGTTGAAAACTTTTCCTGAAAGCAATTTCCGTGCATCCTTTGCATTTTTGCTGATAAACGTTTACAAAAAAACATTTTGAGACGTGTTTGCGCGCAATGCACAACAAACATGACATGATTAACGGGAATCAAACATAAGGAATTGTCTTTATGACGAATGCTGGGGGAAAAAATCTAATCGGAATTCTCAAAACACCTATGCGTTTCTTTTTTTGAAGAGTGCATTTAGCAATTTGATAATCGCATGCACAAACGCGTAGAAGTAATAGTAACATCAGCATGTCATAGTACAGAAGAAGTACATGTTAAATAGTTGTTAATGACACATACTTCTCTCATGCACATATCAGATTCACCGATGTATAATGTATACACACGTACGTCTATTTATATTTTTGGCTGCTAACGTGCTCACTAACTTCTATTTCCACCGAAAAAACAAATTTCTAAATGCAAAAAGTATTATTATATTATATGTATACATGAAAAATAAGATATATTTTGACAAATTCGAATTTGTGTATTCCATTAGATACGTTCTGTAAAACAAGATATGTCACGTGTGATCTTTGTTTATTTGCTAAATAATTAATTTTTTGTTGTGTTCACTGTAATCTCTGCATTCTGATTAGCGGAATTGGTCACGTGTTGTTGCATTCATTTCCCAATGAATGTACGAATCTAAGCCACGGCCACAAAGGTGTAGTACTTTTATTACTACGGAATGTCGGGGAATCCCTATATTACAGTCGAGTGAAATCCCTTTTTGCCTACACAGGACATTTAGCGAAATTCTTGCATATTCATTGTTCAAACAACTCTTCGAGACTAATCATGAAGGCCGAGAAGGATTGACACAGCAAACGTGTAGGCTCGCCCGTCTGTTTTCCCCCGCTCGCCTCGGTTCCACAACTTTCATGTCTTCAAGTTTCGTTAACTTTCTATTTAGCATTTTTCTAACTGTGTCTTCCCATTCTCAGGGAACTATTGTTTGAATCTGGCGGAAACTGACAATGTCATTTGAAACAGCCGCCTTTTCCCGAATACACCTGTTCCGGTGTAGTAGGCTCAAACGACCCCTAAATTTGACTCTAAAGTCATATGGGCCAAGGCTCACATGATTTCCCTAGCCACGCCCAAAACACTCCCTCGAGGCTCAGCTAACTCCCCTACTGGGCCTAAATGACTCCCCTTGTTTTTCTTAAAATGATTGCAGAAAAGATCAACCATATGTTGTATTTTAAAGGTTTTCAACCCCTCTTCCTCATTTTCTATTCTGGAGTGTCAGGTTAAGAACAAATAAATAACTCTTAGAGTCGTCTGAGCCTGGGGGGTGGGGTGGGGTGGGGGGTGGGGGGGTGAGGGGGGGGGGGGGCATTTGAGCCTCCTGCACCGGCCCGTTACAGTCCAACTGTTGCAGTTCTTCTCGCCTCGTACCTTGATTGACAGGTCTTGTGAACAGTGTCTTGGTGTTACTCTCCGTTGATCAGCTACTGACTTTGTAGGCGTGTCAAGTTATGTGCATAAATTAAACAATAATCTGATTCATGTCACGCGACAGTATGTATTCCTACACCTGGAATGTTTATCAATATCGTCATTTTTGTCTCCTTTGATATATGCAACTGTTTTTGGTTAAACTATTGTAGACAAGACATGTTTTCATTGAGGTATGAATCGAAACACTGATGTGCAAACTACGCGGATTTATACAGTTTGCACATCGGTTTTTCGATTCATACCCCAATAAACCGAAACAAATACACAGTCAATCCCTTAATTAAGTTTGCTGGTTGGATATGGCTAATATGATGTCGGCAGGTACATTACAGTTATGTCACGGCAGCATAATCAAATCCAAGTCGGTAGGGTAGAATACTGACTACAGTGTTCGCTGTGCACGCCGATGGCCGAAGGCCTGGGTTCGATTCCTTACATTGGTACATCCCGTGCCCCTGCCCGTGCCGCCGCCGTGGTATTGCATGAGTATTGATAAAAGAGATTGAAAACCCAAACCTCCCACAAACCGAATTTGAATCGTCTCTCGTCTTGCTCTGAAGCCATTGTTGGGAAACGGGTGGCCCTTGTTTGCTGTATAGAATTCCCCTAGCAGCCTGTATCAGTTATCATGGAGGGGGCACGGGTGGCCCAGTCGTCAAAGGCGCTGCGATTCGCTGTGCAGAGTTGCGTCCCCTGGACACGCCAGAAACCTATGATTGTGGGTTCGAATCCCGGTTCGCCCCGATTATGTTTCTAGATTTGTCAGCACCATACCCGTGCTCCTGGGTTTCACCGAAGTGGTAAACGTCTGAGACCTGCATCACGTCGGGCTTTCCTCCCACAGAAAGCCGACACCTCGTGATATAACTGGAATACTGTTAAAAGCGGCGTTAAACCCAACTCACTCACTCACTCACTCACTCACTCAGTTATCATGGGTTGTAATCCGAGTTCTTATCCCCGATTATGAGTTTGTCAGTAATATACATGTACTCGTGGATACCATCAAAGTGATGAACGCCAACAAAATGCACCCCAACCCCCGCCCAAATAAAACTCCGAGAAATAACGGTAATACTCTACAAGGCGGAGTAACACCGACTCAACCACTATCACCAGCCGATTCGTGGAGGGCAAAGTAGAATACGTTCCAAATGGAAGAAAGTCTAAATGTTCACAGTTATTTATTGTCTCAATTCTTTTCCATGGTGAATTACCAATGGATTGAAATATTCACAAACACTCATGACAAACGTTTTCAGGGAGCACAAATACTGACAACTGTTTCGATTGTCTTATGTTTCTTTAGTTCCTTCATAAACAGCATTCATGTATGCATCGAAGTTTGTGTTCTTTTTATTGTAGATTAATGTATTTTGGCAAAGAGAAATCTAATTTAGTTCTTATTGCAGTGAATATAAAACGTCAATGCAAGAGAACAACCAGTCTTGATTATCCACAGAAATAGATTTCATTGGATGTAAATAATAGCTGTGAAAATAATATGAATGGTGTGAGTGAGTGAGTTGGGTTTAACGCCACTTTTAACAGTATTCCAGTTGTATCACGGCGTGTAAGCTTAATGTGGGAGGAAAGCCCAAAGTGATGCAGGTCTCGGACGTTTACCACTTCGGTGAAATCACGAGGAGGCTTAAATGCGCTTAACAAAATAAGCGTGCCAAAAGACATTAAAACCCACTTAACACATGCCGTATTGTGTATACAGTCTTGGTGAATTATGTGATACCCTTCTATGGACATTCAGGAAATATCTTCTTTGTGAACAGTGCGTGTAGGCTGCTTGGCTTTCTGTGTTACAATATCCGCTTGACTGACTTCGTGGCGTCCAAACAAAATCAACTTGAAGATAGTGTTTGTTGACAGGTTTCCCAGTCAGCATTTCAATAATTTGAAGTGTTACTTGCATGCGTGTGCGTTAACACATTCCATTCACTAGCGAAAATCGACCGCCTTTGTTGTCTATTGGATGGAGCGTCTGCACGGAGAGCGAATGGCAGGTGGTTCGATCACCAGACACGTCATACCAAAAGACGCTTAAAGATTGTACTTCGTTGTTACCCTGCAAGGCACTCGGCAGTAAAATAAACAAGGACTGGTCGGCTCGGAGTCAGTATTCTGTCACGGATAAGGATATTCATATTAAACTAGGGCATGGTATGAGAGTGGCTAGCACAATAATATCTGCATTATTCGGGACTAATATAAGCAGCCACACATTCACGACAACTTCATTTATTCTGTTATGTTGCGGCGTTTAGTTATAGATCCTAATACCCGTGCCAAGCAAGTCTCTTGTATGTCAAATATCCTGTGTTTACTGTCACGCACCAACTTTTCAAAATGCTAATCAAACTGTTCGTAAAAGTTATCAGTGTAGGTAACACTGATGCACACATACAGAATAAACATACATATTACAATCAGGAATATTTGTGGCCCGCCAGCAAGGCTGAATGTGATTGATCAAACTTTCGACCAGGTCCTGACAAATCTTTTTAAGCAGCCATGTATCGCTCGTTGTCAAGTGCATATTCAGTAAACAAAGATCTGCGCAGACGTGGGCTGTATTTCCTTCACCGAGCAGGGGCCGCGCTGATAACAGCTGGGGGCATTCTAATTGCGTTATTTGTAATAGTTTGTGGGGACATGGGGTTATGAGCAAATGTTTCGAGACATTGTAAATTTGGAAATGTAATTTGGGTTAACAACGTTATTTTCTTTAAGATATTATATCACTTTTCTATTTTCTATCCTAATTCATAAGACCCGTGAAGATCCGGGGTAGAATAGCTCTTCAGCAACCCACGCTTACCGTAAAAGGCGACTGTGCTTGTCGTAGGAGGCGACTAACGGGATCGAGTGGTCAGGCTCGCTGACTTGGTTGATGCATGTCATCGCTCCCAATTGCGTGGATCGCTGCTCATGATATCAATTACTGGATTGTCTGGTCCAGACTCGATTATTTTACAGATCTCCGTCATATAGCTGGAATGTTGCTGAGTGCGGCGTAAAACAACAAACAAACAAACCAGCCAACCTAATTCATAGCAAGATAAATCCGCATTTTTATCTATCAGCCATTCTCAGCCTTTCGTCGTTCTTAGCGGGAGTTCACAACTTGTTGAATATTTTTGGGAAACTATTTTATTGTAAATTTAACCCGATGAACAAAGCCTTTCAGCGATCTAGCAGTTGTTTGGCAGATAGGCTTCGTTAAGATTTGTTATCTTGTCTCATTCGTTCTTGTGAGAAATGCTACAGGTATCCACTTGAGAGCGCAATATGAAGAGTGAGTGAGTGAGTGAGTCTGGTTTAACGCCGCTTTTAACAGTTTTCCAGTTATATCACGGCGTGTCAACTTAATGTGGGATGAAAGCCCGAAGTAATTCAGACCTCAGACGTTTACCACTTCGGTGAAACCCACGAGCACGGGTATGGTGCACACAAACATAGAAACATAATCCGCGAACCGAGATTCGAACCCACAATCTAAGGTTTCTGGCGTGCCCAAGGGACGCAACTCTGCACAGCGAATCGCGGCGCCTTAGACGACTGGGCCACCCGTGCCCCCCAATATGAAGACGAGGAAAGGTATGTATGTATTCAATAGTTAGATACTTCCCGACTGATAATGAATCCACCCTTACATCTGATTATGATTTCATCCTGTGAATTAATGCCATTGTTTATCTTTATTGGTCAGTAAGCTGCCATATCCCCGACCGCCTTACTCACAGGTCAATGGGCTAGAATCCTATTAATTGCTGAAAGGACAACCCCTACTACTATTGGTAGTAGTGCTACTACTACTCCTCCTACTGCTACTACCACTACTACTTCTACTACTACTACTACTACTACTACTACTACTACTACTACTACAAAACTTGCTACTGGTTAATGTCGAGACCTTCAACGACTACTGCTACAACTACTGTGAATACCACTGCTACTTCTGTACAGATGTGACCGCCTCTGTGGTCTAGTGGTAGAGTGTCCGCCCGGAAGCGGAAGGTCCGGGGTTCGATCCCCGGCCGCGACATACCAAAAGACGTTAAAAGATGGTACTTGTTGTTACCCTGTCTGGCGCTCGGCATTAAGGGGTTAAAACAAGGACTGGTCGGCTCGGAGTCAGTATACTGTGTCTGCGTGTGGTATTCATGTTAAACTAAGGCATGGTATCTCAGTGAGCTAGCACTATAATTCGGCACTAGTCCGGACTAGTACAAGCAGCCACTCACACACACACACGTGCTTGCACGTCGCTATATAAGTGCAATAATCTTGGACGCGATGATAAACCCCATTTCACCTCACCTCACCTGTACAGATGGTCAACTTGTCACGTCACTATAGTTTTACTTAATATCATGAATAACACATGTTAAGAAGGTTTCTGGTCATATTTAAATATAACCGTACAGTAAGGTATGTTGTCACGTGAGATATACAACTACGGTGTTTGAATTGGTTAGCGTTGTCACAGCACAACGGGTAAACGGGGAGTGTTCGAAACAAATAATCAACAGATTGAAATGAAAGAGTCACGGTTTCCCTTTGCCCCGTATTATACATCATTTGAGTGGTATTAGCATGTGTAAAGCTGTAAACATGCTATGTTTGAAAGAGTGAAAATTCCCAAGAGCCTCAGTCAACACACATTATGCTGGTATCATCACTGGTGGCACCCTCCACTCCACAAACAATGTGTTTAGGTATAAAACAGATACTAAACTGGGAATGCAACAAACTCTACATGTTTGATCTTGACACGAATTTGATCTATAACACACAGCAGGGATAACATTATCACAACATACTCACAGCTTCTCCAAACGCTTAGCATGCTGTCGAAATTATATATATATAATTCGAACGGCATCCCAGTAGAGTATTAGTGATAAGTCAGTTGGTCACCATCCTAAACTTCAACGGATCGATAACTCGCCGAAACTTATTCAGGGGAAAATGGGAAAATAGTGTATACACTTTATATATATGTATATGTCTGTGTGTGTGTGTGTGTGTGTGTGTGTGTGTGTGCGTGTGTGTGTGTGTGTGTGTGTGTGTGTGTGTGTGTGTGTATATATATATATATATATATATATATATATTTTAGTTATTCCCTCCCGTTCAATAAGAGGTGTGTGCGTATCTAACAGATCTACTCACGTATATCAAAATCATGAAGAGTAATATTGTCATATTAGCTAGACTAACAATTTGAATCATTTTAATCCTTATTATACCAAAAACATTGGTTCAAAACACGTTTGAATTATGGACCTGTTTAGAATTTTTACTCTAAGCAGTTCTAGACAAGTTGACATTTTTGGGTAAAAAAGTATATTATCATTATAGGTCACATACGTAAACATTAACTTGACAGTAAAACGTGAAATTATATTAATATATACAACTTTCTAGAACGATACAACATTTCATACAACAGAGTATTTAGTTTACATTGCTCAACAATTAAACAAATAACCTTTGATTACATAATTGTTTTGCCATGTAAAATCATAGTATACGCACACTATGCATTCCTCAAAAATATTTTTTTCACGATAAGGACAAACTAGTTCTGTATAATATTGAGAAAATTGTCAAGAACACAAAGTACAAAAGGCTTACCAGATGCCGTTACTTATTGTCCTACGTTTGAGATAATGCAGAGGCCACGTTTTTCAAGAGACTTGCATAATTTGGTTGGCTGATTGGCGGATTTGATTTCGTATAAAATCATAAATGTATCATAAAGTAGATATATATTTCATGTTAGATTAAATGTTTTTGCTGAATATATATGTAAATATAATTCCGTATGGAACAGCCTGCTTTCTCATCAACTGGAGAAAAAGGGGCCGAACGAAAATCCATGTCTACAAAATGAAAATAGACAGAGACTGACAGCATTTGAGGTCTGTCATGTACGGAATCCAGTGAGTCATGATACTGGTGCGTAAGCTGTTACACGTTTCAACGTGTCTAGCCTCCTACCCAAGTGTGATCCTCTGTACATTTTATCTATTCCTTTTTGTTATATACCCCCAATATATTTGGAATGAAGTGAAAGCAAGACATCACGATTTGAAGCTTTATTTCAGCTTTTGTCTAGTAAGTGGGACAGAATATGGTGTATACATATAGTCATATCCCTGTTGATCGAGGTTGTTGTGTGACGAGCACGTGATCACTTCTCTCGGGAAATCGACATTAAGCTTCCCGGAAATGTTTTCCTTTCCTCTACCAACGTTGCATTAAATTGATCAATTCGTACACAGCTCACTTTGAGCTCCTATGGGCTATCACTGTTACCATAGCTCGAATGTGAATGCTTTTGTTAAATGAAGAACCTTTCTTTTCCTTTCTGCCAAGCAGTGAATGCAAAATATGAAATCTTAAGAGTAGTACTACTGACCTCATAATCACCATATAATTTCAAGCATTTATCAAATTATTATACACTTTAACCAGAATTAACATAATCTAACATGCAACTTGGTTTGTCTTAGCGATGTAAGTATCTTAATTGAGTGATTTCTCACTCGAACCATAATTAACATGATCATATACGCAGGTCATGAAAAATGTTTCTTGGACCCCCTGGGCCCACTTGCACAAAGCGATCTTAGGGCTCAGATGATCGTAACCCCCATACTTTAACATAGAGTTACGATCATCTTAGCGCTAAGATCGCTTTGTGCAAGTGGGCCCAGGTTTGTATTGCCAGTGCTATGATCTGACGCCTCCCCCACTAGTGGTGATTAATTGAAATATTCGAAAATTGATCTGAAGGTCCAAGCGATCAAGCAAGTGAAAATGTGTGCTACAGTTTAAGCAGTGTCTTATTAATGTGTGTATATTTATTAATGATGTTGATTGTTATCTCAATGTGTTCCAGTTAAAATGTACATATTCGCCTCCACAGGTATGTATGTATACCGCGCATATTCAGTACCATATTTATTCCACGGTGTATATATATAAATATATATTATTAGTATTTGATTATGTGTAAAAAGTATGTTCTCTACAACACTGAATGATTTATGGGAAACAAACATTGTTCTGTGTTGTTAAAACAATATAGTACTGAAGTAGGTATTTGTGTTTGTTGTAGTTTGGTGCGATCTATATTTGCTGAAATTTACTATGAACAGGAAAATGACGTCAATTGGTTTGACGTCAACCAGGAGACGATACCAGGTATTTGTAAAACCGGATATATTGCAAAATGTTAGTATCGCATGCCTTTGGCATGTTCAAGTGATCTTGTCTTTTATAGATGCATGTTGGCAAACTCTTATCACCGGAAGTATATCATTTTCTCCTTTCTGGATATATACCCTACCTTGAAGTTCATTCCCCTTACACGCATGGGCAACGCGTTACGCAACCCGCGTACACTCGTGTGGAACCCGTCCGCCACGCGTGTGACCCCCTTTGCAACGCGTTGAACACGGGTGTGCACCCCGTTCGTCATTCGTGTGCAACGCGTGACACACTCATGACAGGTGCAACAAACCCATGTTAAACTGAACTTGGAGGTGGTAACAAGGAGAGAAAGTTTTGATTTCCTGACGAAAAATGTCAATACACATTGTATTCTATGTACTTGCTGATGTCTCATTTTTAGATGTGATATTGTTGGAAACTATGAGCACGGTAGTGGCTTCTACATGATGTTTTGAGATGATGTTGATGAGAATACATGGTTCTGGTAAATGTTATTGCTATTCAATGTTTTTTTGTTGTGATTTGACAATTTAACTTCTGCAGTCATCATGTTTATGAGGTTTGGCGGAGCATTGTTTTTATTGGACCCTAATAACATTATGAAGGTTGGGTCTCTTTGTCTCAGCTCCATAGCCGTGACGCTGGGAAATGGCAGCAGTTAATTAATAAGAGTAGCTATAGGTTATATCAGGGAGGATACACATGAAGGAGGGGGTTCTTCTAATTACCGTACCACCAGATGTGACCTGTAGACTTGAGCGCGGGATTGTGTATAAGATGACCGTTGCATAATGGCCGCCAGAAGAGGTAAACATTGAGCTAAGGCAGTGTTGTGTTCACGGGCTTGTTGAATAAATTGACACAGCTACTGTCAATATATCTTCTTCTTGATCCTTGATACATCATTTTGGAATTTACAATATATATTTTTTCTACGTACATTAATAGTTTACTAGTCATCTGTTTAAAAGTATTTGTCAATTGTGTTGAGCTTACATGCAATAAATGTAATTTATTGTGAGATGTAAGTAAGTAAGTAAGTAAGTAAGTAAGTAAGTAAGTAAGTAAGTTACAATAGTAAGCAATACTATTCAAATCGCATTCAAATACAACGGTTACAAGATAGATATGTAATCCTAAAGCCTGCGTTCCACATTCAGAGCCAGGAGGAAAACTTAAATAAAAGAAAGAAGGTGGCCCTTACATACATGTATATGTAGAGACATCATCTGAATATGACTATATATGTAAATGGTACGATACTGTAGCTATCTACACGAACTAATAAACATGGGCATAAGGTCATGGAGACGAAGGCAATAGATACTATACCATATTCGATATTTTAATTGATAAAGTACATTATTTGATATCATAAATTCAGTTATTGATATCTACAAATCGAGTTGCGATATCAGTAAACATTTCATGATAAAATCAAATCAAATTTGTGATATGAATTCATTTTTTGTATCCATAAATGAATTATTGATATCAAATAAGGAATAAATAGTAAAAAGGCGCCATAGATAGTGTTCTTTGTGGATTGTATTGAGCAACGCGATTGGATCACGGATATATTGTTAATTGTTCGTCTTTTTTTCTGCACCAGAATTTCTTTCAACTTAAAAAAGTGTTTTAAAAATGGCAACTTATAATTAAGCAAGGAAATAATACTAACCCGGTCTGTGTTTAGTTATCTTCCTCTAATTATTATCATTAACGTGTGTCTACTTTTAAGTGTATAACAGATCAACAGATCAATACACACGCTTCCTACCTATTCAGTATGTACGTGTGATTACATGGCTGTAACTTGGTTGATGCATGTCATCGATTCCAATTGCGTGGATAGATGCTCATGATATTAGTCATTTGATTGTCTGATCCAGGCTCGATTATTTACAGACCGCCGCCATATAGCTGGAATAATGCTGAGTGCGGCGTCAAACAACAAACCAACCAACCAACATGGCTGTCTGTGGGCATGGTATGTATGGCTGTGTGTATGATTACATGGATGTATGTATGTAAATTATGTGTGTGCGTAAATGTATGTATAAATGTATGTGTAAATGTATGTATAAATCTACGTGTAAATAAATGTGTAAATGTATGTAAATGTATGTAAGCCAAGATTTTGGCTGTATTTCCTTCATCGAGCAGGGCCCGCGCTGATTACAGCTAGGGACATTCTAATTCCGTTCTGTTCTATTTGCAATAGTTCTGTCAAACGTCTGTGGGGACATGGGGGTTATGGGCAATTGTTTCGAAAATTCATGCATTTCTAATTTTGTCTACAATTGTCTTTGACAATTCACTTTTTGTATATGTTTATTACACATTTCCGTTATGTTGTCAGTTATTCAGTTTTATTTTTAACAAAACACGTTTGAAAATGTGTTACAATAATGAAAAGGAGACCCTGGATAAGCTGCAGCGACTATACCACGGGGTTCCAACCGTGTTTATGAACTCCGTACGAGAGGTAACCGCCGCATATGAGGCAAACACGAGAGTGAAACATATATATAATGAAAGAAAAGAATATTGCATTAGAGTATTCCTTTCCTTCTAAATGTGCCCGTGCTGATATAACATTCTGAATAACTTCTTTTACATTGTAATTTTTTAAATGTAATTTGAATTAACAACTTTATTTTCTTTAAGATATTATACCCCTTTACCATTTTCTATCCTAATTCATAACAAGATAAATCCGCATTTTTATCTATCAACCATTCTCAGCCTTTTGTCGTTCACAGCTTGTTAAATATTTTTTGGAAACTATTTTATTGTAAATTTAAGACGATAAACAAAAACATTGCCACCGTGTACATGCAGCGCATCAAAAGGAATGTCGTGTTTAGGCCTGTCAGCCATCTAGCAATTGTTTGGCAGATAGGTTTTATATTCTTCTTGTTATTTGTTGCTACACGTATCCATATGAGAGCGCAAGATGAAGACGAGGAAAGGTGTGTATGTATTTAATAATTAGATACTCGCCGACTGATAATGAATCCACCCTTACATCTGATTATGATGTCATCCTGTGAATAAATGCCAGATGTGTATCTTTACTGGTCAATAAGCTCCCATATCCCCGACGTCAATGATCTTGAATCCCATTGATTGCTGTAAGGACTACCTCAACAAATACTACTACTACTACTACTACTACTACTACTGCTACTACTACTACTTCTACTACTGCTGCTACTACTACTACAACAAAACATGCTGCAGGTTAATGTCTTGAATTACGACTACTACTGCTACAACAAATATAACTACCACTGCTACTACTGTACTGATGGTCAACTTGTCACGTCACTATGGTTTTGCGTCATGTCATGAATAATACGATTTGTTCAGAGGGTTTCTGGTCATATTTGAATTTTACCCTACAGGAATAAATACCGTACGGATATTTCAATCTCACACAAGTATCAGCAACACAGACGTACAGTAATGTCATTTGAGATATACTACAGCAGTGTTTGAATTGGTTGGTGTTGTCACAGCACAACTGGTAAACGGGGAGTGTTCGAAACAAATAATCAACAGACTGATATGAAAGAGTCACGGTTTCCCGTTGCCCCGTATTATACATAATTTGAGTGGTATTAGCATGTGTAGAGCTGTAAACATGCTGTTTGAAAGAGTGAAAATTCCCAAGAACTCTCATGTTCTCCTCCGTCAACACAAATATTGCTGGTGTCATCACGGGCGTGGGACACGACTTGACTGAAAAACAAATCAGCTCGGAATACCTTCTGCGTTTCAAAAGGCAGCCTTTTAATGATTGAAATGTCTTTTCAAACACACTTAACATGGTTCGTACTATGTGAATAACCCCTCAATTTTATTGCATACTATAATCCACCTGATAGGGAGAACGCACACCGAAATACCCGAACACTGAGAGCATACAGAAAGACATGTGTATTGACATTTAAATTCTATCAGAAAGTCTTCACATTGACTGCCTAGCTAAATATATACGATATATACATTGTAATATTAAGTAATGAAAATAAACTGTGATGTATATCAATGTATGCGCTCACATAGGCTATGTAATAAAACATCCTATTTGGTGAACACTGAATTATTTAGTAGTTGCTTTGGAGACGCCCCCTGTCTTAATCCGAATTAAACAGGACATCTGCATAACAAATATCGAGAACAATTCGTATGACATCCCAGTATGGGATTATTGAAAAGTCAGTTGGTCACCGTCCTGCGAATGAACCTGAACTTCAACGGCTCGATAATCTTTTTTGTTTGTTATTTAATGCCGCACTCAACAATATATGGCGGCTGTCTGGACCAGACAATCCAGTGATTGATGTCATGAGCATCGATCCACGCAATTGGGATACGATGACATGAATCAACCAAGTCAGCGAGCTTGACCACCCGATCCCGTTATTCGTCCCTTACGACAAGCATAGTCACTTTTTACGGCAAGCATGGGTTGCTGAAGATCTATTCTACACCGGATCTTCATGGGTTGGCTCGATAATCCATCGAAACAGATTCATTTGGGCGTAAAATGGAAAATATTTCATAAAGTTATACGATGGACTCACTGACAATGCGTAATGTCACCAGGTGTTCGCGAAAAGGATAAGCATGCCCGGCTCTACCGGTAAGTGTTTGTACTGCTACTTGTTGCAATTTTTTATTTTAAGGGTCTTGTCGATAGGATATTACGAACAGTATATTACACTCCAACAATGGTATTACGTATAAGACAGATGCCGGAATAAGAATGCAGACACATCTGCATGGTTTGTTATATATATATATATATATATATATATATATATATTATATATATATATATATATATATATATATATATATATATATATATCTCAAATATATCAAATGTTTTGTTTTTGTTTGTTTCTTGTTTAACGCCGCACTCAGCAATCTTCCACCTATATGACGGCGGTCTGTAAAATAATCGAGTCTGGACCAGACAATCCAGTGATTGACATCATTCGCATCGATCCACGCAATTGGGATCGATGGCATATATCAAGTAAGTCAGCGAGCCTGACCACCCGATCCCGTTAGTCGCCTTTTACGACAAGCATAGTCGCCTTTTACAGCAAGTATGGGTTACTGAAGACCTATTCTATCCCGGAATCTTCACGGGTCTATATCAAATGTATAACACACATGTATATAGTGGCGTTCCTTAGCAATCCCGACCAATTCAATAAGAGGCGTGTACGTTTCCAACAGATCTGCTATGGTAATAGAAGTTATGTCAAAATCATGAAGAGTTGTTAGAAAATGTCAGCATGGGGCAATGAAATCAAGCATTGTTCACAAGAGTTATGTCATGGTTGTGTGATACCATATCTGTTATCAATCAGTTATTTCAATAACGCTTTAACCACTGGGCTACCCGACCGCCCGACATGTTAAGGGGTTAAATAATTATATTATCATTATAGATCACAGTAACTTTTGTAACTTGCTGGTAAAACCTAAAATTATATCAAAATATTTAACTACCCTGAACGAGACAATAGTTTATAGAACAGAGTATTTGTTTACATTTCTCAACAATTAAACAAATAACCTTGAATACAGAGAGAGAGAGAGAGAGAGAGAGAGAGAGAGAGAGAGAGAGAGAGAGAGAAAATAATGTTTATTATAGTGTCACATGTTACATACACTTCATACTAAAACACGTACACGAACAATAAAATATAACATCCGACCTGGTATGGCCTACGAGACACTTAGACAAAAAAGCAAATTATAACGTCATGATCTGGATAAGGTAAAATAAGACATATACTAACACAATGTTTAAAATGAAGGTTGGGTTATGAAGACGCACACTCGCACGCACACGCACACACACACGCACGCCAAATTACTTATAAAGCCACGTACGCAATCATACACAAACACGTAGATACCCACCCACCCACCCACCCCACACCATACCACGCACACACACACGCACAAGTACACGCACACACAAACACACGCACGCACACGCACATACCATACGTACATTATACCACACACACGCACACACACACACCATACGTACATTATACCCCCCCCCCCCCCCCCCCCCCACACACACACACACACGCACACACGCACCCCACACACACGCACGCAAACACGTACACATACACCATACGTACATTATATGCCCCCCACACACACACACACGCACCCACACACACACAATACGTACATTATACGCAATTTGTATTCGTGGGCCTAGAATGAACAAACTTAGTTTTTGTAGGATTAACTGTAAGTCTCCACTTTTGACACCATTCATTGACCACGTTTAACATATTTTGCAGTTTGTCCTCCGTGGGCGCCAATAATAAAATATCATCAGCATATAACATAATACCAATATTTAAATCATTTACGTCAACACCACAGTTCGTGCTTCTTATATTGGCCGCCAGGTCGTCAATGTAAATAGAGAACAATAATAGAGAGACAAGGCTTTAGTCCCCGTGGGGCCTTAAACCAGGGTGAAAACAAACCATTTACTCTCACAGCTCACTTCACACTGCTGTATAAACATTTTTTCCGTTTATGCCATTTTTTAATATTTTAAACCATAAACAATCTCTGTTTACATTATCGAACGCCTTTTTCATGTCAATAAAACAGCAAAATGTTGATAATTTGGATTGTTTTCTATTTTTGATTATTGTACAAATGCTGAAGAGGTGATCCAAACATCATTGTACTGGCTACTACGATAGTAAAACTCCAGGCAGTTACCTGGTTACATCGGATTGTGTGAACAATGGCAATAAGGGATTCAATATTCAATATTTGTGGAAGTTTTCAATAATATCTGTAGAGTATACTTAATAGTAAAATAAATATATAAAGTAAAATCTCAATCAATATCATTATGAATTATGCAACTGATTTAACATATACCAACATAAAAGTCAATGCAGTAATAACAAATATTTAATTGGTACATATCACATCATGCACAGTCAGTTTGGCAGATGAATTGCAAAATAACTCATGTCAATATGCAACACGGCAATGCATACCATGTACCCAACAATATCTACTGTTTGCTCTTTTTTCATTCCAATCACTGGAAAAAATTGTTTAAGAAACTATCATGACGTTATGTGTACAAGTTGACATCTTGAACTGTTTGGGGCACAACGGTAGGAGGAACAGCGCATATACTGTTCTTTATATATTTTGTTATATATATTTATTAAAACGATTGTATATAAAAATGAATCTAAAGTGCGAAAGTACGGGGCTTATTACGCAAAAATTAGCAGCAAAAAATGTATTCTCCCCGATAATTATTGAAAAAGATAATTATGCTTCAGACTGAAAAAATAAATTGCCTGCCACAAAAAGTACATTGTTGTACGGTGAGTTTTTTAAACAACAATTCAGTCTCATAGTTTAAATTAGAAAACTGGTTTTGTAGCTGTCGTTAATCATATCTAATCTAAATACAAATTCCCAGCTCCAAAGAATATCATATGGTCGGTCCCGAACATGTTTGTCTTATCGAGAAACCTAACAAAATCGTGGCACAGACCTCTGTGAAAATATCAAGTTTGTCAGGTCACGGAAAGAGATAAACAGCGTTACGTCACACGAAAAGATGAATGTTCCATTCTTGATGCATTATCGTACTGATCTTCACAACTTTTTTCTGAAAAACGGAGTGTCACGATTGGATACAAAAATCTTTTTTTGTTCGAAAGGGAAGGGCCGTGTGAAATGTAATTACCCATGATGTTTGTGATTTTATTCTTGTTGTTAAATGTGAATGTATGTTCATAATGTGACATGCTTTTGATTTCGATACACAGTTATCTGTTACGAAACCTCTACTTGATATCTAAATGTTCACGAGGCCATACGTCTCAGATTTGCCATCCATCTATTGAATAAACGTCCCACAACTGACAGCGAGTCATGATATTGGCGCGTGAGCTGTTACACGGTTGAATGTGTTTAGACTTCTAAACCCAGTATGACCCAGGGTACAGGGCATATATTTCTGTGTGTTGTATACCCCCAATAATGAAGGGAAAGCAACATACCATAAATTGAACTTCTTTTTCAAGGGTGGGTGACGAGCACGCCACTTCTCTCGAGAAATCGACATCAAGCTTCCCGGTAAAACTTTTCTTACTTCCCGGTAGAATGCCACGAAGGTGGCATTAACCTGATCTATTCAGGGTGTTTTTCACAAGACAAAGTTCTAAACAAGCATTTGTGAATCTGTCATGATTAACCGAATTATGTATACATTTCAATATCATTGCTACCATAGATCAAAGTATTTCAAGCAAATGTGAATTCTTTTGTTAAATGAATAGCCGTTTCCAAACCTCACCTAGCCTTTTCTTTTCTGCCAACCTCTCAACGCAAATATGAAATCTTAATAGTAGTGCTACTGATGTTATAATCGCATGATAACTTGAAGCATTTATCAAATCATAATACACTTTAAACTGAATTAACATGATCATACTTGCAGGTCATGAGAACCGTTTCTTGGACCCCCCTGGTTTGTATTGCAATTGTTATGATCTGAAGGCTCGACCCCCCAGTGGTGGTGATTAACTGAAATTTCGTTTGTTTGTTTGTTGTTTAACGCCGCACTCAACAATATTCCAACTATATGACGGCGGTCTGTAAAATAATCGAGTCTGGACCAGACAATCCAGTGATTGACATCATGAGCATCGATCCACGCAATTTGGATCGATGACATGTATCAACCAAGTCAGCGAGCCTGACCACCCGATCCCGTTAGTCGCCTTTTACGACAAGCATAGTCGCTTTTTACGGCAAGCTTTTAAGTATGGGTTGTTGAAGACCTATTCTACCCCGTAATATTCACAGGTAGATTAACTGAAGTAAACGGAGATTGATCGGACCTAGCAAGTTTTAGTTTGGTGTTATCTATATTTGCTGAACTTAATATTAAATAGCAAAATGACGCCAATTGGTTTGGATGATCGCGATCGATTGAATGTAACTCGTTCGTGCAGCAAAGTCGTGATAGTCAAGTCCCTATACCTGGTCTCTCTGCTGCAAGTTCTACAAAACCGTTCACTACGTAAATAATACACTTAGTAAGTTTATTATTCATAAAAAAATGTAATAAGTCACGCCAAAGGACAAACAATCTCGGGTTTCATCCGAACTGATATGGTTGTAATAAATAAGGAAGTGGTGAAAACTATTTAAATGAATCACTGAAATCAGTGGTTGAACAAGATGTTCGGGAAATGTCTCGGGAACGCAACATGGTTTCATGGGCACTTATTCTTATTTGTCATGATTTGCTTATGTCTCGTCACTTTGGCGTTTCCTTGAGATATGTGTTGTGTTACTTGTTAATATTCAACCACCTTGTGGGTACCAACTCTCCATGTTTTGTGGTTTAATATAGAAACATAAATTTTAGAATGAAGAAAGAACAGCACTTCAATATAAGAAGGAACATGTTTGATACAAATTATGCAATTACAACAGCACGTTGTATTTCCCTCTCAAGAAAAGTAACTGAAACTAAGCAAAACCACAGGAAGCGACAAATTATTAAATCTGTAGACCTCGAATGTGACGATACCAAGTATTTGTAAAACAGGATGTATTGCAAAATGTAAATATTGCATGCCTTTCGCGAAGCAATCTTTCGTCACAAAGCCTTTAAAACAAGTCAAGTTATTGATGTAGCTTGTGCCTTAGTGCGTACGTGAATGAGTTGATGAAAACGTTGAAGTAAGTTTGTCTTTTTTAAATGCATGTAGGCAGACTCTTATAACCGGAAGTATATCATTTTCTCCTTTCTGAATATATATCATCAGTTATATTTACAAAGATAGAGAGAGGAAGAGATAAAACTAATCTTCATACCACGTCCATTTAAAAGAAAAGCGCACGGGTTTTCTAAATTTAGTTTGAACAGTGTGCATAAGCTAGCTTCAAAAACCGATTATGATAAACCATTTCAAATAGCTTTGATTACATGACTTTTTTTAGGGGATGAGTGAACAGTACGGGAGATGGAACTAAACACAGAAAACAGACCACACACATGTACATGTCCATAGAAACGTAAAAACAATACATATGACACCAATAAGGAGACAGGTTAGAGCTAGAGCTTATGTAAAACTTTTGTTTACGGCTATTAATCATAAATCGGTACACGTCTAGATCTATATACAAATATCTCTGTATATGTTCTAAACTGACCACAATCACTATATATGCTGAGCCCAAATAGTCGATTTTATGGAACCTCCATGGTAAAATATATTATTTTCTCGCTATAGCACTGCGTTTCGCCGCAACAATCTTCGCGTTCCCTCGCAATAATGTTCTCATGGTGTACTATAGCGTTCCGTCGCTATAGGTTTCGCGCTCCAGGCGGATGAAGCATGGGAGCCGCATCCACTACCTGTATCTGCACGGGAACAAGACGGACGCTCATAAGTTTCATCATAAGCGCAGCTGCATTTATTTATGGTGGCTCAACTACAAAAGAAACGTTTTTGCCGAGACATTATGACTGCCCCCCAACTGTATTGCAAAAGAAACATATTTCTAAACCGTCATTTCGTTACATATAAGCAGCAGAATCTCTGTACACAGCAGACGTTATTCAAAAGAAATATCATATCGTCTTCATTAGTTTCAACAAAATCAGTAAATGTACTTTCGGGTCACTTGGTTTTCTGGTTCGACGCCCGTGAAGATCTTCGGCAACCCATGCTTGCTGTAAAAGGAAATTCTGCTTGTCGTAACGGGATCGAGTGGTCAGGCTAGCTGACTTGGTTGATGCATGTCATTGTATCCCAATTGCGTGGATCGATGCTCATGATGTCAATCACTGGACTGTCTGACCAGTGAATATATTATTAAAACCAGTATTTCTCCCGAATACCTCCCTAACTGGGACATGTTTGTGGCTGGTAAACAAAAAAGTTTACATTCTGAAAAAAATGTCACTAAAGGTATTTTCTATGGACTATGTTTCATATAAAGTGAGTAAGTGAGTTGGATTTAACGCCGCTTTTTACATTATTCCAGTTATATCCAGTGTCAGCTTCATGTGGGAGGAAAGCCCGAAGTGATGCAGGTCTCAGACATTTACCACTTCGGTGAAACCCACGAGCACGGGTATGGCGCTGACAATCCTGGAAACATAATCGGGGCGAACCGGGATTCGAACCCACAATCATAGGTTTCTGGCATGCCCAAGGGACGCAACTCTGCACAGCGAATCGCGGCGCCCTAGACGACTGGGCCACCCGTGCCCCCATTTCATATAAAGCAACAATGTCATGTTGAGATACAAAAGAAACAAAGCCAATAACGGACAGTTTGTTGGTTAAACCTTCTATATTCCAAGCATTGTAAGATATGCTTTTCCCCTGTTGACTCGCTATAACAGCCCTGGCCAGCCGGCCGTTTCTTCCCCACGGGTGGTCAGGCTCGCTGTCTTAGTTGATGCATGCCATCGATCCCAATTGTGTGATATTAATCACTGGATTGTCTGGTCCAGACTCGATTGTTTACAGACTGCCGTCATGTATGTGGAATATTGCTAAGTGCTAAGTGCGGAGTTAAACAACAAACCAACCAACCAACCAAACGTTATTTCCCCGAGGCTGAGTTAACCTTCGCAGCACCCGCTCCTGATCCACAGCTGACGATGTTCCGCTTGAGTCGCGATCTGCGACTGGAGCCGACAACTGATGCTCATATAGTTGGCATGTCCTCAATAACGAGTCTGCCATTCATATAATAGCCCCTCTTGTTCTCAGATCTGAGCAAAGTCAGTTTCTCACGCTGTCGCTTATTTCGAATTATTAAAAAAAAAACCGAGCAAAAACAATGAAAACTGTAAAAAAAATAGTAAAAAGTACCATATTTTTCGAAAATCAGACTATATTTATATTGTTTTTTTACAATAAGGGGCGATATGTACGATTTTAACCCTCAATAGAAAAAACATAATTAATGAACCCTTAATGAAAAAATGAAATTAAGAAATGTATGTACTTGTCCCATATATTGGCCTCAATATCTTTACAGGAAATATTTGAATATATTTTGCTGACAGCAGCTTTGTAAAATGAGGTTACTGACATTTCTTGACTGTAGGCTACATATGTAGGGGACCAATGTTTTAATAATAGACACCCTGTTGGATCAAGCTTGCTTTGTGTGCCTATAAGTACATTGTATATGCAAACATATGCCTTCGGTTTGTGTTATTACATGTCAGTGATGATTTTACACAGCGAGGGCCTCTGTGATAAGGCGCCAAAGCCACTTCATTGTCATATTTGTAAGACATAATGACGTGGGCTTATGCTACCGTTACTTGACATCAATTTGAATGGAAACGTCTGTAATTGTTATTGCTCACATTGCGAGGATGTGCAGTTAATTCGTGTTTCAAAACAACCAAGTTCTTTGAAGCAGACACTTCAAATAGGTATCAGAATAACATTCCTGCATGTTTAACCAACTTAAACGTTCGTATTTACATCATTTAAGGTGACGCAGTTTCATTATTCCGCAATAAATTATTTAGATTTTACAATCAATCCTGTAAATAGATAATAGCGTATTTAGATCCTTTCGAGGATTGGGTGAGAACACATTGGATAATGTTTTGATATAATCCATGAGTGTGTTCGAAAACAGGAGGTTTACAAAAAGACAAACATGTACCAGATATGTTTCCAATTTGCTTCGGTGTAATGTCTTTTCATGCCTGTGTCTTGGTACAACATAATGTAACATGTATGACTTAATTCAGTTAAGTCATGTCTTTCAGGTAATAGAGATACAAGTATCATATTCATGAGACATTCGTGCTTTCGTACGCTATCCGTAACTCAAAGCGACTACATAAAAGGTTAACTGATATAAATGTTGTGGTCATCAGGTTCAGGGTTATCTTAGCCGAATGTTTCATGAATAAGGATAGAAATTATGTCAGAATATCATGAAGACTCTATAGACTTGCATTTGGGACCAACGATACCAACAGTAATTCCTGATTTTTATTCCAGTAAAGCAAAAATGGCCCATGACCCAAATGTAGTGGCTACCTACCAAGATTGTTTAGTGTTATGTTGCTGTCATTGTTTTAGTCTGTTTAATACACAATACCCCTCTGAGATGTAGTTTTGTACTCACATTCACCCCACCAACATGTATATCTATCTATATTGTATTCGAGTGAGTCGTTTTTTGATGATGTTCATATTCGATAATGTGCTTACTGCTGAATGTTCAACAAGGAGGTCCCCCGTTACAACCCTCAATATAAACATTACACTTAATTAATTTAAGTGAGTGAGTTAAGATCGTCGCGTCGACAACATATTGAGACTACTACAAGTTATACATTAGTAATGTTTTAACAATTTGTATTATAAGTAGAATATCACAAATTTGTATATAAAACAAGTATTTGAGCAATAAAAGGTTATACCGATCACATGAAAGTACAAAATATAACCGGGCTATAGATCGCCAGCAACTAGAGGAAGATCACCATACGAGAAACCATGTGAACATATAGTACCTCCGCTACCTGCTTGGTACCCCAGCAGGATTTTACACCATCACTCTAGCTGCTTCTGGTTGTTGGCAGGTCTAGCCGACAATTAAAATAAACATATTCTGTGATTAAAAACGGTGGCGGATATAAGTTTCTTCGAATGACATGGTCTTCCGATAACCTCTCAGGAGGACACTAATGTTACAATACTTCAACCCCCGTCGAGGGCACACCCACTAAAAATCTAAGTTAAAAATCACATACTACCAATACATAAAACAACGTCACCATCCTTTGATCCATCTGTAAAAAAATAGATTTGTTAGTATCACATGTGTTTCTTCTTAATTCATTATATTCTCGTTGATAAATTAAGTGATTTGTTTCAGATTTCTTTATTACCATGTGGATTCTCAAACACTCAAAGTATTTTCTTGACTCTTTACAATCTCAGAAAAGAACAAGGTTCAATTCTGTCAAAACATTTAATGTTCCAGCTTTGTACACCAAAATCCCGCATGACAAACATCATGACTGATGACACATAATTCAACTAAGAAAGATAATTCCAGATTGTCAATCAATCATTTGACTGCCCTCTTTAGCTGGTTGTACAATTAGGAACACTTGTATTTATCCATTAACTGTAGTCTTGTTGTTTGGCCCCTGGTGTCATCAATGCTTTTCAGTTGTTCACTCATGTAATTTTCACAGCTATTTGCCCTTGACACGACATTTAAATATGTTTCGGCGGATGATCTAGACTGGTTATTTTCTTGATTTGATCATGTATATTCATTGCATGTAATTTGATACTCATCCTAATCGTAATTCTCATAACATCTGGAGATGTTGAGCAAAACCCTGGTCCTGTTTCAGGGAACTCGAAAAAAAAAGAAATATCCATCATTCACTTAGTGTAAGATATCTACGACTTCAAATTTTACAACTTTTGGGGTACACTCGAGCATGCTCTTTCTTTTTATAAATATTTCACATGCGGTGGTCCTGGAAAAAATGGAAGGACGTTCGCAGCATTGGTTTGACTATGTTCTCACAGCAATCAGCCGATTACTGTGTAATGATAGCACAGGTGAAGGACCTATAGCTCTGAAGGACAAACCCATGAAATGCATTCTGATTTTGTGCCAGCTCTGCGCCTCTGATATCCACATTCGTTGCATTTTCACAGGGAATGACTAAACATTGTAAGACAGCGGATTTGAATACGTAAATGTTATGCCTGAACATACTGCACTTTGGAGAATGAATATGCATGAGGGGACATGCTACACGTGCATGCCACGGTGAACTGTGGACAATCCTTACAACATCATTGCAATTACAGTTGAAATTAATGTTGGCATGTTAATCATTATCTCAATTTTTTCCAGGTGTATGTTTGAACAGCATTGATCTATAACCATAGTGACTCATTCAGTAAAATATCTAGTATAGGCCCATGTTTAGTCCATACGCATTATACCCAACGTTAGCTCAAGGAATCATGAATATAGCACACAAGGCACCGACCCGGATTTTCCTAACGCATATGCTAGTTGTTAGGGCGTTAGACTTTCAAAACACTTTAGTAAGGTACCATGTAAACAGGTATATGAATAGGTCTTTGATGCACAGATGTTTGTATTGCGAAATAGTGCAATACACCCCTCAGACTATACAACGTTGAATGTTTCAAAATCTCAAATGTCCGAGCATAAGTTGATACATGAATGTGAAAAGTATACGTCACAAGTTATAAAGCAGTGTCTAGCCAGGATCCAGTCAGTCTCGACAAGCGGGGGGAGTGTGGCGTACGGTGTTCATATGTCGCACTTACTAAACAAGCCTATGTTGTAGTACACCTAATTTTCATTACAGTGTTTCCGAGATGCTTTCTTCAACATCAGCATGGCTACTAGCGGGGACACTGTTGGTTCTGATCAGGCAAGGTTCGACTCAAGGTATGATAAGCATATAAATGTCAACTAGCGATATGTGTTCATTTTCTCCTTCATTCAAATTCCATCTTCGCACATTATTTTAACACGCGCATTGTTCAAACTTGCATTATTTTTCAGCCAATTTAAAAATTGTTTCTTCTTTTGCAATTTTTTGCAGTCCATGCCTTGTGCCAAGATGTTCAATTTAAAGTTAAAGTCTCTCATGGACATAATCGCAGGAGTGGCATTGATTTATATCAAATCAAAATATAAGTACGCTTCTATTTTCCACCATACCTTCAATAAATAGAGCGACATAATCAACACATCGTGATTTCTAGAAGGACAGCTGATGTAATTGGTACATGTAACCTGAAAACGTAATTATTTGGTCAGCAACTCGACCAGTGCCAGTGCTCTTGTGGCGTCTACAGTATGTAGTAATTTTACACCAGTCTACAGGCTGCGTTGTTCATTGACGGCACAGGTCGGATCACAAGTTGTTTTCGCAATGTTTCGTGGCAATGATCCAGACTCAATTATTTACTGGCCGTCATATAGCTAGACTATCGCGGAATTATTAAATTAGTATTTTCACATGTCCTCATATAAATCTGTGTGGACGACTTATGCATGTACATATATTTCTGCAATTCGAATATGCACCAGTACGCAGCGAAACGAAATGCATCCAAGTCATGCATTCATCTATACTGAATGATACATGTTTTTCTCTTCATTTGATTTGATCCCACAACATTCCCTTAAGGGATGTATCAATCAATATGCATGCATGCATGCATCAGTGTTTTGGTTATTATTTATTCAAAATGAAATAGTATTTTTAGATAATTAAGATATATGCAACAATCCAGCAAAACTACGAATGATTAACAGATACTTAGAGTAGAATTGTTGCAAGGTTGGTGCCCTTGTTGAACCTCAGTTTCATGCATATTGACATAGTTATTCTATTGCACCTTTTCCTTTATTCGCGGCAAACAATTAGCGGATTGTAATCCATGTTGGCCATGCTTTTATTTGACACCTGAACTGGAAGAGCCACCATCTTGGTTAAAAACGCAAGGCGGGGTTGGGGCGGAGAGATGGAGTAACGATGATGTGAGCTAGCTGGAATATAACAACAGAAAGAACCGGGTAGACCTAGAAAGAAAGAGAGATATGAAAACAGACAAACAAGGGTACTTTCAAGCATGAATTCTTTTGAGTTGAGAGTGGTCCTAAAAAGGGCCCTCGGAATAGCGGTAGTTGTTACATGGACGGGAAGCATTTGGTCTGACCCTTGCCTTGTTGTTGTGAGGGTCCTTGGACAGGAGTCTTCCAAGGGTTCTAACAACACAATGAAGTTGATTTTGAATGCTTTGTAAATTTTGTTGACCGATGGTTACCTTGTCACTCAACACTATGAGTAGGAGATCATCTGCACCAATGGGTTTAGCTACTTTCAAGGGAGGTTTGACAGGCTGGTTAACTGGCTGATGAAAGTCCCTTTTGTGTCTCCCATGCAGACGAACGAGTCACAATTTGGCGACGTCGAGGCGATCGTTTCGCTGACACAAACGTTATGGAAAGGGATCCATGGGGTGGACCTAGCGTCATGATATGGGCAGGGATTGGACTTCATGCGAGACTTGGTCCCATGTGCTTTCTGAATGTTGGTCAAGGTCGGGGACACGGAGTCACTGCTCAGCGGTATATTGACCAAGTGATCAGACCCCACGATGTTCCATTTTTTGCACAACATCAGCAACACATTTTCCAGCAGGACAACGCTCGGCCCCATGTTGCCAGAGCTACCATGGCCTTTCTGCAACATCACAGCATCCGTGTTCTGCCGTGGCCAGCCCTCAGCCCTGATCTGAACCCCATCGAACACTTGTGGGATGAGGTTCAAAGGCGTCTGCACAATGTGCGCTCAGTCCCTACAACTGCCGATGAACTACGCACAGCTGCCCTGGATGTGTGCAGGATGATCCCTAGAGCCTTGACAAATCGTCTGATCCACTCAATGTACAGGGGATGTGTGGCAGTGATCAATGCTGATGGTGGTCACACCAGGTATTGACTGACATTTTGGGTATTGACCCGAAACTGTGTAAGCCCTTAACATTTGAAAAAAAAATATGTCAATCTTGCCCTATTAGTATACTAGCCCAGAAGGAAACTGTGCACAGAAAATATAGATATAAGGGCACACTGTCCACATATGAAATATAGGTTTGAACACAGCAATTACTAGAGATATTCAAACGCTCATGCACGTGCCATGCGATGTGACGTCATTGATGGGGGCCTATGGACGTGCAATGTGTTACTGCACGTGCATCCTGTGCAGCTGTACACAGCATGTGCAACTCAAAATTCGCTGTCACTTTGGAAAGCATGATCTGTGGTCATTCAAAAATTCAAAACTTCTCAGGCGCAGACACAAGCATATCACAAGCAAATCATGCCAAGATTGACAGCTGCACAGCGTCATGAAGCCATTGGAATAATCCGAGCGGGAATGAGGCAACAACAGGTGGCAACACATTTCCAATGTCATCGTATCACGATATCGGCATTGGTGAGGCGTTTTCAGAACACAAATGACGTTGCCGACCACCCACGTTCAGGACGTCCCCGAGTAACGACGCCAAGAAAGGACAGATGGATTCGAGTTACACATCTCCGACACAGGTTCCAAACGGCAGTAACGACGTCCAAGACAATTCCTGGACTGCGCCGTATCCATCCCAACACTGTCAGGAATCGTGTACGTCAGTACGGGATTCGACCACGACGCCCTGCCATACGTCCCATCCTGACACACCGTCATCGCGTCAACCGTCTAAGATAGTGTCGAAATCATGTTCGCCAACCTCGAATATGGTGGAGAAATGTTGTCTTTACAGATGAATCGAGGTTCAACATTTCCCACAGTGACGGGCGCCAACGTGTCTACCGGCGTTTGGGAGAACGTTATGCACGCAACTGTATTGTGGAGAGGAATCGTTTTGGAGGTGGCTCAGTGATGGTTTGGGGTGGGATAACAGCATGGCACCGAACCCCTTTGGTGGTTCTTCAGGGCAATCTCACCGGTGTTGGCTACAGAGATCAGATTCTGAGGCCTGTGGTCATTCCTTTCCTGCAACGTCATGGCCCGGGATTGACATTTCAACAGGACAACGCTCGTCCTCACACGGCTAGGGTCGCAATGGATTTCCTTCACCATAACAATGTCATGTTACTGCCATGGCCTGCAAATGCTCCAGATCTCTCCCCAGTAGAGCATGTGTGGGATGAAATGGAGCGCCGTCTGCGTCGTCTTCCACATCCTCCAGATAACGTCCGTGCCTTGGCACAGGATTTGAGGAGGATATGGCAGGCCATTCCCCAAGGCCTTCCATGCCCATTTGGTGGACTCCATGCGTCGCCGATGCACTGCTGTGATTCACGCACAGGGTGGTCATACCCGTTATTGACTTTGTGACTTTGTCGTTTGACCCCTAGTCCATTTTGATCTTCTGAAGTCATCGTAACAGATGTTGTTCAGGCCCTGTTGACCTTTCCTCTTATGGTCCGATCATTCAGCTGCTACAGCGTCTGCATCATTTTGTTCTTGCTGTGTTGTATTTCAATCCAGAATGTATTTTCTCCGTGCACAGTTTCTTTATATGGCTAGTATATTTCTTGTCTTTACTGTTGAAAATAAATAACATGTATACTGCATACTCGACTTGCGTTTCTTTTGCGTGTGAGTATATTTTGCACAGTCGGCTTTCGGAAGGAGGAAGAGTGGAGAGACGTCTTCTTACTTCAAGTTTCAGTGGGCAACTGATTGATTATGAGAGCGAGTTGAACTTGAGATATGTATCTAGTTCGTGATGTTATCGGTACATGTACAAGGACGTCATAACCCTCCTACATGAATCAGGCTTAGGCTGCTCTTGCGAGAAGAAGATAAAGATGACCAAGTGGCTTACCAGTTAGAGTTGACCAGCAGAAGAACAAGTAACTGCTCATGACGTTCAGAACGACAGTTTTACTGAGCCTGGGTGCAAAGCCCGAAAACTTACCAGCGCGACTGAGAGACCAGTTTGATGCTGTCCTGGAAGGCTTGAGAGAGGATGTGGGTGCACAAGTAGGATTGTCTCTTCAACATCCAGCACTGGATTTAGAAATGGACGACCGAGACATATACATGTTGCATGGTTGAATACCTTCCTAGAAAAGAAACAATGCATTGAACAAATAAAAAAGTCAGCTCTGCTTTGCACATGCTCTAGTTTTGTTTTGTTTGTTTTTTGTTTAACGCCTCAGTTTGCAATATTCCAGGTTTATGGCAACGGTCTGTAAATAATCTTGAGCCTGGGCCAGACAATTCAGTGATTGACATCATGAGCATCGGTCCACGCAATTGGGATCGATGACATGCATCAACCAAGTCAATGAGCCTGACCACTCGATTTCGTTAGTCGCCTATTACGATAAGCATAGTCGCCTTTTACACCAAGTATGTACTACCGCATGTACTAAACGTATTCTACCCCGGATCATAACGGGCCACGTGCTTCAGTAGTTGCCAATCATCATGCTGATAAACCTGACGCCAGACGGACCAGACAATGGAGGTTTATACATGAACGTCCTCGACCAGCACAGGTCAATGCGTCCAAGGCCTTATGTTGTCAGGTGAACATCCAAGAAGGTCCTTGTATAGATCGTGCCGAGTGGGATCAGATTAGTCAGCGTTTGGCACCAAGATGTACTGAATTGTCTCTTGTACAAGGGTAAGGTTCCTCATCCACCAAGATTATCCACTGTTACCATCACGGCCATCATTACGATGCCATCACGTCCATGTCAGTCATTACAGACATGCGATTTATTATGAAGCTTTTGTAAAGGAATGTAACAGGGCCTAAGATCATCCCTGTACCTCCTGAGTTTCGCTGTGTCAATGTCCTGGATCACGTGTAGATGTGTTTGAAGAGCTCTACTGTCTCCAGTGTCGTTGGTGGTATCATATCAAATCAGCCCAGACTCAAGGAGATGCTCTCTTCGACTTGAAGTACAGTGTGTTCAATGTTGTGTCCTTGAAGTCGGCTGGCCTGAAAAATGAAACAAAAGGCTTTCTGTTTACTGCTCAGGACCAGTCGTGTGATTTTGCATCAAAATTTAGATATGAAATGTAGATTTTAAGAATGTAGAATTTAACGAGAGTGTCCAACACATTGTCAGTAGATGCCCAGCTATGGTATAAACACAGTTTCTTCAGCGACATGATGGTGTGGCTCGATAATTTTATTAACGTCTTCGCCATCCTTGTGGTTTTGACAGAGATCCGTGGTACGACCCGGAATATTTAGAGGGCGTCTTTGAACATGATGAATTCAAAATTCTTTGGAATATGCCTGTATACAGCCTCAGACATAGCCAGGCCAACAAAACTGATCTTGTCCTTTTTCATAAATCAAATGAAATCTTTTATATTATTGAATTATCTGTCCCTTTTGATACCATTGTGATTGACAACATTCAGCAGAAACATGGCAAATATGCGTACCTCACTTTCGAAATGTCACGCTTGCATCCAAAGTACCAAGTTCTCCGACTTCCCATTGTTATTGGTGCTTTAGGTTTGGTACCTCCCAATATGTTGAATGACATTGGGAGAGTATCCGGGTTTGCTACCAGGAATACAGCCAATGTACCGAGGCAATGTGGGTAATGCAGAAGGCTGCTGTGTTGGGGAGTCTTCACATTCGCCGAAAAGTTCTGGGTGGGTTTGACTAAGCAGCGCTTCTTGGGAGAAGACCATCGGCTGCGTGTATAGAGGCAAGGGCCCTGAGCTGATGATGAGCCTAACCAGCCTGACTGTGCCAGGATCACCCAAACACTCTTTGCTGCATTTCTTATTTTAATCTGTACATAATAATAAGGAATATATTTCTCTTCAGTATTTACCATTTTATCGAAGACTGAATTATCACACACATATAATGATGCGGTTCAGATGGTTGAGAACGTACACTTTATGTTTTCAAAGATTAAAAGCCGGATATCTGCATCGTTTATGAATGATCTAAGACTGATAAATATACCATACCATACATGTTTGAAAGTATTGAAATACATTGCCATTTTAATATGACCTCAACCACTCATAATTGATATATCTTTCAAAATGTTTCGCTCAGACTATCTTCACCATGTATATTTCTCTATGGAATGAATGGGGCAACCCTTCATGGTTATTAATCTGTGATTTGCGTTATAGTAATGTGTACCATACATATAATCTAAGGTAAAAGCAACCGCTGTAATTTATCGTATTGTTGATTTTCTTTGAGAATTTAACTTGTCTTTGTATAGTATTGGCTTTTGATAAACAGATCAACAAAATATCAAAATTATCACCATCTATGCATAATTACCTTACGAGTCACTGCACCAAAATAAGTCAGTATATCTGAAAATACACACACAGCTTTATGTTAAAATTGGTTTCAAGCGAACTCCAATTTCTGTTTCTTAAATGTTATACATGCTCCTCAGACTAAGTAACAACGATAACTGATATATCAAGGCAAGTTGCAACTCACAAGTGATACGCTTCTCAAAGTAGTTGCTAGCTAAGTTTTATTACGAGTAATGATAAATTGTTAGGACCTAACAAACATAATAATCGTTTCCTGCAACCGAGTGAATGCTGTTTTATGCCACATTCAGCAGTATTTTATCTATTCGTTTGGATTCTTTGTTGATACGTTCTTTTGCTCTCTCAGATGTCTGTATTAATATATACTAACCCATATTTGGAACAATAGTAATGGTACTAATAGAATTACAAATAGTTTGAACAATATTTTGATAAAAGTATATCGATGCAGTATAACATTATTACATTATCAGGCAATGTTTCAATCGAGACGTATTTGTTGGGTTGCAGTCGATGGTGCCTGGACCCCCTGGGATCAGTGGAACGACCCTCCTTGCCCCGCAACGTGTGGGGACTTTTACAAGAATGTCACCAGACAAAGACGCTGTACCGCCCCGCCACCTCGTTTTGGCGGTAGTAACTGCACAGGGCAAGACACAGAGACATTAACAAGGGGCTGTAACCATGACCCCTGCCCAGGTAACTCGAAACAGGTTTCGAAGTAATTCTTTTATTTGGAATAAATAGGGATTTGCATCGGACATCATTCTTGTCACTGATGCGTCAAATTTGGAAATGTCCACCTCATTTCTACCATAAAATGTTTTGAAAGCTTTACTGATACATCGCGTGTTGTAACGCTGATCAAACAACGTTCAAATAAAGTTCAGGTTCGATTACACCTCAAAATGTTGGAAATATAGACACCACTCTGAACTCTTATGCATGGATATACGTCATGCATCAGTCTATACAAAACGATAAATAAAGGGGATAATTCCGCTGAATACAAAATCGAAATAACACCTGTTTTAGTTTTCACTTCAATCCCAAATCATTAACCTTAGGCATTAAATTGCATGTATTAATAATCATGCATAATATCAAATGCATGTTTCAGCCAATATATGTCCTTAATGAAACACGAGTAACACAATCAATTAGTTTTCTCCAGATACTTACAAAAACATTAGCTGCCAGTTGTGTTCTCTGGTACGGTCTTAGTTTTAGGCACACACGATCGCCGGGAATAGCTGCAAAATTGCTGATGCGGCGTTACGCAATATTCACTCACCCACTCACTCACTTAGGCACACACGCACGCACGTCCGCCCTTACGCATATATACACTTTGGCAGAGTAAAGAAAAATACAAATATTGTAATTTAAGAAGCTGGTATACAATGAATATGTCATGCTACTTCGCCTTTTTTCTACATTTCCACCAAGCAATAACCAAAGAGAATTCCATGTCGGCCATGCTATCATTGTTACACAAAAAACACGATATTTCAGGTTTGGTGAGGTGTACTGGGGTTAAACATCGCGTTCACTATTATTTCAGTTATACATGTATAAAGACGTGATTGCATGTGAGTGAGTTTGCGTTATGACCAATTTGGACAATTTGATCTGAACATTTAATACAGTGAAATACACGACTGCACCTCCAGAAACTGTGACTACAATAGCGTTTTGAACTGAGACGTATTTGTTGGGTTCCAGTTGATGGTGTCTGGGCTCAATGGGTACAGTGGGACGACCCTCCATGTTCCTGGCCCTGTGGAAATGGATCCAAGATTGTCTCAAGACAGAGATTTTGTTCAGACCCGCCCCCTCAGTACAACGGCAGATACTGTCCAGGAATAGATCATGAATCGTTAAACAGAAGCTGTAACGTCCACAAATGCCCAGGTAACATATCATTTCAGGAGAAAGAGGTGTATTCTCTAGACACAGGTCTCTCTCACAAACCTAAGTAATGTTGTTGTTTTTAGATCCAATATATCGAATAAATGAGATTTACACGTGCATAAAACAAAAGGCCATTTCTTAGTCCACTTCTAATTTCATATATGTCAATAACTTACATTGATATCATGTCAGTACGATAGTAGAAAAAATGCCTTGTTTCGAAAGTAGTTTTGACTGACTGCAATGTAAACATCTGTAATTCCAATTTGAGAAACAACGGTTCATTCTAACCGGGAATGACTTTATATCTGTTCTGAAAACAGACACATAATCAAAGGCTTCATAATAACTATCATTATAGCAGTCAAACATTTGTAAATAATCTTGGAACTCCTTCTGATTGTGTGCCCCATTTGCATATCTGTCTACATACATTTGCATATGACTTTAGAAATGTACTTAATTCTGGCCAACAAAAATCATCAAATTCCATTTTAATTGTTTTATGATTCAAGCATTATTTGTGAAGACGAGGGCTGTTTAAATATTGTTACTTTGTTTTGCTAAAGGTTTTGTTACTAGTGTTTATTCATATGTTCTTATGTTAACAACATTTACAAGTGCTTCATGTGTGGACAACGTATGTGTTGATGTTATCGAACCTGATATGAACCGATGCATAGTGTAACGTGGAAAGCGACACAAAAACCGCTTCCATAATCACAGCAAATACCCATTGTATGATGACGACTATATCAAAAGCATGTTTATCAATCACTATCAAATAGAGATGATGCCAGATGATGCCCCTTCTGTGGTACTCGTCACAAATGCAAGGGTGGCTGTGGCTGCTTGTACTAGTCCGCAACTGTTGTGTTAAATTTTGTCTTATTGCGATTGATAGCTGAAATTTCAAATGGTTTCAAGTGAACTCCAATTTCTGTTTCCTAAATGTTATACATGCTCCTCAGACTAAGTAACAAATAAATATCAAGGCAAGTTACAACTCACAAATGGTGCGCTTCTCAAAGTAGTTGCTAGCTAAGTTTTATTACGAGTAATGATAAATTGTTAGGACCTAACCAACATAATAATCGTTTCCTGTAACCGAGTGAATGCTGTTTTATGCCACATTCAGCAGTATTTTCTTTATTGGTTTGGAATCTATGTTGACACTTTCTTTTGCTCTCTCCGATATCTTTTATTAATATTCTAACCCATATTTAGAACAATGGTAATGGTACTAATAAAATTACAAATAGATTGAACAATATTTTGATAAAAACATTTCGATGCAATATAATATCATTACATTATCAGGCAATGCTTCAATCGAGACGTATTTGTTGGGTTGCAGTTAATGGTGGATGGAGCTCCTGGCATCAGTGGATAGACCCTCCTTGCTCCGCAACGTGTGGGAACTTTTACAAGAATGTCACCAGACAAAGAAACTGTACCGCCCCGCCACCTCGTTTTGGCGGTAGTAACTGCACAGGGCAAGACACAGAGACATTTACAAGGGGCTGTAACCTTGACCCCTGTCCAGGTAACTCGAAACAGGTTTCGAAGTAATTCTTTTATTTGGAATAAAGAGGGATTTGCATCGGACATCATTCTTGTCACTGATGCGTCAAATTTGGAAATGTCCTCCTCATTTTTACCATAAAACGTTTTGAAAGCTTTACTGAGACATCGGGTGTTGTAACCCTGATCAAACAACGTTCAAAGAAAGTTCAGGTTCGATTACACCTCAAAATGTTGGAAATATAGACACCACTCTGAACTCTTATGCATGGATATACAAGTCATGCATCAGTCTATACAAAACGATAAATAAAGAGGACAGTTCCACTGAATACAAAATCGAAATAACGCTCGTTTTAGTTTTCACTTTAATCCCAAATCATTAACCTTAGGCATTAAATTGCAAGTATTAATCATGCATAATATTAAATGCATGCACTAGGTTTTAGCCAATGTAAGTCCTTAATGAAACACATGAACACAATAAATTAGTTTTCGCCAGATACTTACAAAAACATTAGCTGCCAGTTGTGTTCTCTGGTATGACCTTAGTTTTGGGCACACGCCCGCCCGCCCGCACTCGCTCATATTTAAAAAAAAATACAAATATTGCAATTTAAGAAGCTAGTGTACAGTGAATATGTCATGCTACTTCGCCTTTTTTCTTACATTCCCACCAAGCAATAACCAAAGAGTATTCCATGTCGGCCATGCTATTATTTTATACACAAAAAAACCACGATATTTCAGGTGAGGTGCGCTGAACTCGGGTTAAACATCGCGTTCATTATTATTTCAGTTATACATGTATAAAGACGTGATTGCATGTGAGTGAGTTTGCGTTATGACCAATTTGGACAATTTGATCTGAATATTTTATACAGTGAAATACACGACTGCACCTCCAGAAACTGTGACTACAATAGCGTTTTGAACTGAGACGTATTTGTTGGGTTCCAGTTGATGGGGTCTGGGCTCAATGGTTACAGTGGAGCGACCCTCCATGTTCCTGGCCCTGTGGGGGTGCATCCAAGATTGTCTCAAGACAGAGACTTTGTTCAGACCCGCCACCTCAGTACAACGGCAGATACTGTCCAGGAAAATATCATGAATCGTTAAGGAGAAGCTGTAACGTCAACAAATGCCCAGGTAACATATCATTTCAGGAGAAAGAGGTGAATTCTCTAGACACAGGTCTCTCTCACAAACCTAAGTAGTGTTTTCTTTAGATCCAATATATCTAATAAATGAGATTTACACGTGCATTAAAGAAAAGACCATATCTTAGTCCACTTCTAATTTCATATATGTCAATAACTTACATTGATATTACGTCAGTACGATAGGAGAAAACAATACCTTGTTTCGAAAGTAGTTTTGACTGACTGCAATGTAAACCTCAATTTGAGAAACAACGGTTCATTCTAACCGGGAATGACTTTATATCTGTTCTGAAAACAGACACATTATCAAAGGCTTCATAATAACTATCATTATAGCAGTCAAACATTTGTAAATAATCTTGGAACTCCTTCTGATTATGTGCCCCATTTGCATATCTGTCTACATACATTTGCATATGATTTTAGAAATGTACTTAATTCTGGTCAACAAAAATCATCAAATTCCATTTTAATTGTTTTTATGATTCAAACATTATTTGTGAAGACGAGGGCTGTTTAAGTATTGTTACTTTGTTTTGCTAAAGGTTTCGTTACTAGTGTTTATTCATATGTCCTTATGATAACAACATTTACATGTTCTTCATGTGTGGACAACGTATGTGTTGATGGTATCGAACCGCATATGAACCGATTCATAGCGTAACGTGGAAAGCGATACAAAAACCGCTTCCATAATCACAGCAAATACCCATTGTATGATGACGACTATATCAAAAGCATGTTTATCAATCACTATCAAATAGAGATGATGCCAGATGATTCCTCTTCTGTGGTACTCGTCACAAATGCAAGGGTGTCTGTGGCTGCTTGCACTTCTTACAAAAACATTAGCTGCCAGTTGTGTTCTCTGATACGACCTTGCTTTCAGGCACACACGAGCGCCGCGAATAGCTGCAAAATTGCTGATGAGGCGTTACGCAATATTCACTCACACATTACTTAGGCACACACGCACACACGCACGCAGGCCCGCACTCAGGCATATATACACTTTGACAGAGTAAAGAAAAAGAAAAAATATTGTAATTTAAGAAGCTTTTATACAGTGAATATGTCATGCTACTTCGTCTTTTCTCCTACATTCCCACCAAGCAATTACTAAAGAGTATTCCATGTCGGCCATGCTTTTTTTTTTACACAAACAAACACGATATTTCAGGTGAGGTGCGGTGAACTGGGGTTAAACATCGCGTTCATTATTATTTCAGTTAAACATGTATAAAGACGTGATTGCATGTGAGTGAGTTTGCTTTATGACCAATTTGGACAATTTGATCATTCAATGAACATTTAATACAGTGAAATACACGACTGCACCTCCAGAAACTTCTGTGGCATGTGACTACAATAGCGTTTTGAACTGAGACGTATTTGTTGGGTTCCAGTTGATGGCGTCTGGACTGAATGGCAACAGTGGAACGGCCCGTCATGTTCCGGGCCCTGTGGGGGTGCATCCAAGGTTGTCTCAAGACAGAGATTTTGTTCAGACCCACCCCCTCAGTACAACGGCACATACTGTGAAGGGGAACAGCACGAGTCGTTAAACAGAAGCTGTCAGCGCCCCAATTGCCCAGGTAACATATCATTTCAGGAGAAAGGGGTGAATTCTCTAGACACAGGTCTCTCTCACAAACCTAAGTAATGTTTTTTTTTTGTAGATCCAATATATCGAATAAATGAGATTTACACGTGCATTAAACAAAAGGCCATATCCTAGTCCACTTCTAATTTCATATATGTCAATAACTTACATTGATATCATGTCAGTACGATAGTAGAAAAAATGCCTTGTTTCGAAAGTAGTATAGACTTACTCCAATGTAAACATCTGTAATTCCAATTTGAAAAATAACGGTTCATTCTAACCGGGAATTACTTTATATCTGTTCCGAAAACAGACACATTCTCCAAGGCTTCATAATAACTATCATTATAGCAGTCAAACATTTGTAAATAATCTTGGAACTCCTGATTATGTGCCCCATTTGCATATCTGTCTACATACAGTTGCATATGACTTTAGAAATGTACTTAATTCTGGCCAACAAAAATCATCAAATTCCATTTTAATTGTTTTTTATGATTCAAGCATTATTTGTGAAGACGAGGGCTGTTTAAATATTGTTGCTTTGTTTTGCTAAAGGTTGCGTTACTAGTGTTTATTCATATGTCCTTATGTTAACAATATTTACATGTACTTCATGTGTGGACAACGTATGTGTTGATGTTATCGAACCGCATATGAACCGATGCATAGCGTAACGTGGAAAGCGACACAAAAACCGCTTCCATAATCACAGCAAATACCCATTGTATGATGACGACTATATCAAAAGCATGTTTATCAATCACTTTCAAATAGAGATGATGCCAGATGATGCCCCTTCTGTGGTACTCGTCACAAATTCAAAGGTGGTTGTGGCTGCTTGTACTAGTCCGCAACTGTTGTGTTAAAGTTTGTCTTATTGCGATTGATAGCTGAAATTTCAAATGGTTTCAAGCGAACTCCAATTTCTGTTTCTTAAATGTTATACATGCTCTTCAGACTAAGTAACAACGATAAATCAAGGCAAGTTACAACTCACAATTGATGCGCTCCTCAAAGTAGTTGCTAGCTAAGTTTTATTACGAGTAATGATAAATTGTAAGGACCTAACCAACATAATAATCGTTTCCTGTAACCGAGTGAATGCTGTTTTATGCCACATTCAGCAGTATTTTATTTATCGGTTTGGATTCTATGTTGATACTTTCTTTTGCTCTCTCCGATGTCTTTTATTAATATTCTAACCCATATTTAGAACAATAGTAATGGAAATCATAAAATTACAAATAGATTGAACAATATTTTGATAAAAATATTTCGATGCAGTATAATATTATTACATTATCAGGCAATGTTTCAATCGAGACGTATTTGTTGGGTTGCAGTTGATGGTGGGTGGAGCTCCTGGGATAAGTGGATAGGCCCTCCTTGCTCTGCAACGTGTGGGGACTTTTACAAGAATGTCACCAGACAAAGAAGCTGTACTGCCCCGCCACCTTATTTTGGCGGTAGTAACTGCACAGGGCAAGACAAAGAGACATTTACAAGGGGCTGTAACCTTGACCCTTGTCCAGGTAACTCGAAACAGGTTTCTCTCACAGACCGAAGTAATTCTTTTATTTGGAATATATAGGGAATTGCATCGGACATCATTCTTGTCACTGATGCGTCAAATTTGGAAATGTGCTCCTCATTTCTACCATAAAACGTTTTGAAAGCTTTAGTGATACATCGAGTGTTGTAACCCAGATCAAACAACGTTTAAAGAAAGTTCAGGTTCGATTACACCTCAAAATATTGGAAATATAGACACCACTCTGAACTATTATGCATGGATATACAAGTCATGCATCAGTCTATACAAAACGATAAATAAAGAGGACAGTTCCACTGAATCGAAATAACGCTTCTTTTAGTTTTCACTTTAATCCCAAATCATTAACCTTAGGCATTAAATTGCATGTATTAATAATCATGCATAATATCAAATGCATGCACAAAGTTTTAGCCAATGTATGTCCTTAATGAAACACGAGTAACACAATAAATTAGTTTCGCCAGATACTTACAAAAATAGTAGCTGCCAGTTGTTTTCTCTGGTAATGCCTTAGATTTAGGCACACGCCCGCCCGCCCGAGCTCGGGCATATTTAAAAAAATACAAATATTGTAATTTAAGAAGCCTGTATACAGTGAATATGTCATGCTACTTCGTCTTTTTCCCTACATTCCCACCAAGCAATAACCAAAGAGTATTCCATGTCGGCCATGCTATTTTTTTTACACAAAAAAAACACGATATTTCAGGTGAGGTGCGGTGAACTGGGGTTAAACATCGCGTTCATTATTATTTCAGTTATACATGTATAAAGACGTGATTGCATGTGAGTGAGTTTGCGTTATGACCAATTTGGACAATTTGATCTGAACATTTAATACAGTGAAATACACGACTGCATCTCCAGAAACTGTGACTACAGTAGCGTTTTGAACTGAGACGTATTTGTTGGGTTCCAGTTGATGGTGTCTGGGCTCAATGGGAAACTTGGAACGACCCTCCATATGCATGTTCCTGGCCCTGTGGAAATGGATCCAAGATTGTCTCAAGACAGAGGCTTTGTTCAGACCCGCCACCTCATTACCGCGGCAGATACTGTGAAGGAAAAGATCATGAATCGTTAAGCAGAAGCTGTAACGTCCACAAATGCCCAGGTAACATATCATTTCAGGAGAAAGAGCTGAATTCTCTAGACACAGGTCTCTCTCACAAACCTAGGTAGTGTTTTCTTTAGATCCAATATATCGAATAAATGAGATTTACACGTGCATAAAACAAAAGGCCATATCTTAGTCCACTTTTAATTTAATATATGTCAATAACTTACATTGATATCACGTCAGTACGATAGTAGAAAACAATACCTTGTTTCGAAAGTAGTTTTGCCTGACTGCAATGTAAACATCTGTAATTCCAATTTGAGAAACAGCGGTTCATTCTAACCGGGAATTACTTTATATCTGTTCCGAAAACAGACACATTATCCAAGGCTTCATAATAACTATCATTATAGCAGTCAAACATTTGTAAATAATCTTATCGAACCTCATATGAACCGATGCATAGCGTAACGTGGAAAGCGACACAAAAACCGCTTCCATAATCACAGCAAATACCCATTGTATGATTACGACTATATCAAAAGCATGTTTATCAATCACTATCAAATAGAGATGATGCAAGATGATGCCCCTTCTGTGGTACTCGTCACAAATGCAAGGGTGGCTGTGGCTGCTTGTACTAGTCCGCAACTGTTGTGTTAAATTTTTTCTTATTGCGATTGATAGCTAAAATTTCAAATGGTTTCAAGCGAACTCCAATTTCTGTTTCTTAAATGTTATACATGCTCCTCAGACTAAGTAACAACGATATATCAAGGCAAGTTACAACTCACAAATGATGCGCTTCTCAAAGTAGTTGCTAGCTAAGTTTTATAACGAGTAATGATAAATTGTTAGGACTTAACAAACATAATAATCGTTTCCTGTAACCGAGTGAATGCTGTTTTATGCCACATTCAGCAGTATTTTATTTATTGGTTTGGATTCTATGTTGACACTTTCTTTTGCTCTCTCCAAATCTTTTATTAATATTCTAACCCATATTTAGAACAATGGTAATGGTACTAATAAAATTACAAATATATTGAACAATATTTTGATAAAAACATTTCGATGCAGTATAATATCATTACATTATCAGGCAATGCTTCAATCGAGACGTATTTGTTGGGTTGCAGTTAATGGTGGATGGAGCTCCTGGGATCAGTGGATAGGCCCTCCTTGCTCTGCAACTTGTGGGAACTTATACAAGAATGTCACCAGACAAAGAAACTGTACCGCCCCGCCACCTCGTTTTGGCGGTAGTAACTGCACAGGGCAAGACACAGAGACATTTACAAGGGGCTGTAACCTTGATCCTTGTCAAGGTAACTCGAAACAGGTTTCGAAGTAATTCTTTTATTTGGAATAAATAGGGAATTGCATCGGACATTATTCTTGTCACTGATGCGTCAAATTTGGAAATGTGCTCCTCATTTCTACCATAAAACGTTTTGAAAGCTAAAATCATCAAATTCCAATTAAAGTGTTTTTTTATGATTCAAACATTATTTGTGAAGACGAGGGCTGTTTAAATATTGTTACTTTGTTTTGCTAAATGTTTCGTTACTAGTGTTTATACATATGTCCTTATGTTAACAACTCGTACACGTACTTCATGTGTAGACAACGTATGTGTTGATGCATGATTACGACTATATCAATAGGATGTTTATCAAATAGGGATTATGCCCCTTCTGTGGTACTCGTCACAAATGCAAAGGTGGCTGTGGCTGCTTGTACTAGTCCGTACTTCCACAGTGCTAGTCCACTGAAATACCATGCAACAGTTTAACATGGATACCTAACTCAGACACATTAAACTGACTCCGAGTTGGTCAATCCTTGTTTTATTGCCGAGCGACAGGCAGTACCATCTTTTAACATATTTTTTGACACAATATAAATAGATAGATAGTTGCATTGGTGAACTGGTGCCCTTTGATATTTTTGAATATTTTGAAAACAGTATGTTTCGTTTGCAACTTTGACTGAACATGGCGGTAGTGCTCGTTTCCGCAGCAGATCTCGAAAACTGGAAAAATTGTTGTCCTCGTCAAACTTGTTACATTCATAGGTCTAGTGGTGAACTGGTTCCTTTTGATTGTTTAGGGTTTGTCCAGAATTGATTGTTCGAGTTTCCCTGGCAACAGCTTTGATTTAGACCGAAAATGGCTGTTGTTCTCGTTTCCAGAAGAGATCTCTGAAACAGTGCACTATTTTTCACCAAACTTGGCACATAGTTAGGTCTAGTGATGAACTGGTGCTTTTTGAAAGTTTTTGATATTTTAGGAAACAATTTGTTGGTATCCATGGTAATACGTTTCCTTTTTTTTATTCACGACAAGTATTTACCATAAGGAGGGTATCGATGACTTTACCCTTGTGTTTTATTTTTTTAACGCGATGCTCTCAGAGATTAACAAAAACAACAAACAAACAAATTATGAAGACTAGCTTTCTCTCTCGTTTATGTTAAAATTGTAGAACCACTCATAAGGGAATTGGGGAACCCACGTGGCTGGCGTGACTCTTACATTATAATATTAAAGCATATTTGTACTCGTGTTTGTTATAAAGAATACAAAAATAGAATGTGGAACTGAATGCATAGGTGAAAGGCGACAGCGAATGATGAAAAGGAGAAATTATGCGGATGTTGGGAGACGCTATGTTTCTCTTTTATTTACAGCTACATTTTATCTTATAGACTGTTTCTCGTGGGTGGGGTTGGTCAGTGTTGTGGGACTGCCTTTGCCTAGGTGATTGACTTCAAGGTGATGTTCCTGGTATAGACGATGATGTCTATGTTGAATCTGTTAAGGAACAGTCTAATTTTGACCTAATAATTGAGATAATTCCCTTCCTGATCATCTCATTTTAAATTGAGCATACCCCCTTATTAGGATTGTTCGTGAAAATATTTGGTAGGGTATTTTGTGTGGAAGTACATATCAGAAGGGCGACATTGACATGGCTACATTTTCTTTGGACAAATCTGTGCTGTTCTGGTGAACATAAGTTATAAGTTGAACTACCAAATGGCATACCTTAGATTTTTTATATTAAGTTCAGAAAAGTAAATATCAGATAGATAGATAGATCTACTATTAATTTGAAGAAAACTATGCTTCTCGTGAAGTTATATGGAAATATAACTGGAAATATTGATCAGACAGTTATGAACGTGTACTGAGAATAGAATTACAATCTTGAAAGCTGAATATATTTAAGTATTGCCTTGTTTATAAAATATCTATGGCTGATTGTATATACCGTATCATACCTGTAGATGATCGGGTTCCTTGATGTTAATCTGATATTGGAAGTATTAAAAGAAATTGTCACAGTAATATGAATTTCAACCATCAAATAATTGAGATATCTCCTAGAATGTCTGAAAAGGGTTGAATGGGGCAACCCTTCATGCCCAGTAGCCTGTGAGATGATTAAATATTTAGACGATTGTGCAACAGTTAAATACTTCAAGATGAACGCATCTGTTGTGTTAAGTTTGTCTTATTGCGATTGATAGCTGTAATTTCAAATGTATATTCTGACTGAAAATTGATTTATACTTACAAAAGTTTATGGGAACAGTCTGGTTATTTCCATTGCAAGTTAAAGAAATAGAGCACTTTGTAGGGAAAGTGAATTTCATGTAATTTTCATTGATACACCCAATACGCATTTAAAATATCGTCCTCAATAAAAGAGGTTTCTTGTGTACATAATTAATAGATAGAGCAAGCTGTAAACTTAAAAAGGTATACGGGGGCACGGGTGGCCCAGTCGTCTAAGGCGCTGCGATTCGCTATGCAGAGTTGCGTCCCTTGGGCACGCCAGAAACCTATGATTGTTGGTTCGAATCACGGTTCGCCCCGATTATGTTTCTAGGTTTGTCAGCATCATACCCGTGCTCGTGGGTTTCACCAAAGTGGTAAACGTCTGAGACCTGCATCACTTCGGGCTTTCCTCCCACACTAAGCTGACATGCCGTGATATAACTGGAATACTGTTAAAAGCGGCGTTAAACCCAACTCACTCACTCACTATAAAAGCTATACAAAATATCAGTATTTGCACTATTAAACCAGTTAACATAACTTGATACGATTTCGTACGTATTTTGATGAAAATTAGACAAAAAACACTAGAAGAAATGGTTCCCTTTCCATTCTTGAACAGACCTTTCATACATTTCATGTTTATACTTTCCCGTAGTAAGATTGGATTTGGTTTTGGATTGGTACTTTCTATAGTACACTCGAATGTCTATTATCATAATAACCAATATCAGGAACGACAATATCAATAATAATAGACTACCTTTAAGATTGAACAATATATTGATAAACGCATTTTTATGCAGTATAATATCAATGCATATCATCCAAAATTTCATTCAAGACGTATTTGTTGGACTGCAGTTCATGGTACCTGGACGATATGGGGAGAGTGGATCAAGGCCCCGTGTTCCGGGGAATGTGGGAGTTCATCCATGGTCGTGATAAGATCAAGAACATGTACATCACCGCCGCCTAAGTATGGTGGTAGGTACTGTACAGGCGATTGGTATCAGTCATCAGCGAGGAGCTGTAACCCTAAAGGCTGTTCAGGTAACGTCATCACAAGAGAAACAGGCGAACTCTCTAGAAAGTCTCTCACAAACGTCATTCTTGTTATGTTCATCATATGGAATAAATCAAACTTCCACGTGCATTCAACCAACACTTAATTTTAGCTTTCTTCTGATTTCATGTACAAAAGCAGTTTTCGGGCACGGTAGGGAAGCGGGAAGGTGTCCAAGACCTCAGTCCCAAGAGTATTTCCAAATGTTTGACTGTTAACGTTGTATTGGTTTTCTTAGATTACAAAGTCTTAAACAGATTTAAGTAATTCCCGGATTTTATGACGCGTTGTTTCTTACATTTTTTACATTGCAGTAAGTCAAAAAGAATTTCGAAACAAGGCGTTGACAATCAGTATAAAGTCACTCTATTACGGCTATGTGATATCGTTGAAAGTGGTCACATTTCAGTCTCCTAAGCGGATCAACATTTACGGCTATAGGCAGTCTAGAAGAACTTATTGTCACATACACGAGCTTAAAAGTTCTCATGATTTAAATATGAAATGTCACTTCAACCCTCTCCATATCAGTCATAGAGCAGGAGTTTGATGAAGTATTATGTTGTAGTTTATGGAGGCTGGTCCCAAACATTATTGTGAAGCTGAGCATCGGTAATCCGAATATTCAAATATTCAACTGAAGTTCATGACTTAAGTAGTGTATATTTAAGCTAATTCTAAACTTTTGTCAGTGGCGAGGTTTCAACTGAAAAGGTCAAGTTAATTGATTATCTGGAAAACAAAATGGAACAGATGGTACAAGGGAATTGCATTAGACATCATTTGTGTCACCGATGCGTCATCTTTGGAAAGCTTAACTGGGGCCTTGAATGTTGAGTGACACTGATCAAACAACTTTTCAATGAGAAACTTTTTAAATCTTCGTAAAATGAGTTGACTATTGGAAAAACGAAGTCATCCCTCTTGCCGTACAGTCTTATCATACAGTCTTATAGATAAATACGAATAAATGGAACACTATTTTTATCTAAAGATTTTGATGCAATATGATATCAAGACATTTCAGTCAATAGTTCAATTGAGACGTAATTTTGTGCGTAGGTGGAAGGATGCATGCAGGGGCGGAGTTGAGTGTAGGTGTGCGCGTGCATGTGGGGACGTAAGGTTTTGGGGTATAAGTAAGTATATGGATGCCTACATGTACGGGTGGAAGTATATCAGGGTGTAGGTTTATAGTGATTCATGATGGTTATGAAAAAACGTTTTGTCGCTTTTGTTTACTTGATATATCATCTTGTGTGATACAGTTGACGCCTCGTCCGTCAGTCCTTACGTACGTAATTATTTCCCTAGCGTATCTGGAAAAACTTTCAATATTTTTCAACAAAAAATTGCAGACACGTCAAACGAATCCTGAAGTTGTGCCTTTTGCTATTTACGGATTTTTGGCATTTATATGTTTCTCGATTTCCATGGAAACAATTTGTACTTAGTCTGGATTTCTTTTCCGGAGCACACTTAAAAAAACATTCAATATCTTTAAGAAACATCTGACAGGTGTATCGAAAAGGTCCTGAAGTTGTGCCTTTTGCTATTTACGTATGTTTTGCATTTTCATTGTTCTCGATTTACATGGCAATAATTTGAATTTAGTCTGAAATGGGGGTTGGGGGTAGGTGACTTTCTGAAGCACAACGTGTAAACTGTGAAAGAATTTACATCCAAACCTGGTACATGTATTAACCAAGGACTGAAGTGGTTCCTTTTGCTACTTAGCAAGTTTTCCCTGTTTTCAGGGTAACAAGTTTGTATTTGACTCTGTTCACGGTGATGTGTTTGTCCGGACCATATCTCTTAAATTAAAATTAACAATCAGATAAGTTGTTCCTTCGAATTTGTGGGGGCCGGATGATGTGTCACCTTCTGATGACTCTTGTTTGAAAAATGTCAACCGTCATAAAACGCTTCTGTATCACAAATCAAAGAGAATGCAAAAGGCATGTGAAACTGTGACCAAAAGCCTTTTTGTACCTTTTAGCGGCCAAAGTGCACTGAAAATAGTGTGCGTCCTAGATGATGCGTAAGACTTGTAGCTGTGCCGAAGATGAGAATTTGAAGGAATTGTTGTCAGAGTGCGAGAAAACAGTTTATATTTGACAATCGGCTTGTTCAATATTGCCCTCAAATTCGATGTGTCAGAGGAAAATAAATCATTCTGCATTCAAAAATGATCACCATTTCGTCGATTTCGATTATTGTTGCCATAAATCCCTGACAATTTACAAATCGGAAAATAACGAATCATAAATCTAACATGACTTTACTGTTTTTCAGCCTCTGGTGCTCCTGAAACGACAGTGCTCAACCTCCTCCTACTGACCCTGGCTTCCCTTGCTGTACGCGTTTTGATATCTCATTAGTATGCGAACTTTCTATCTTTAAAATTTTTAATAGTCGACCTAATACGCAGTAAGTGCATGCCAGTTTTATTGATGACGTTTACCAAAAGCATATACCTAACCAGAAAAAGATAACAGTGTCAACACAGATACATTTTTAAAAAGAAATCCAAATAAAAGCATGAGAAAAGAACTCGCCTCTGTGTGTAAGTGTTTATATTCTATATCAAATTCAATGTAACTATCTTAGGCTAAGAAGACAAAATTCGTCCTTAGATACATTTCGGTCATTGATGACATGTTACTGATGACGAGGACCCACTGGCACAAAATAAATGTTATCTACTTCCTAACTATAGTGACACCCAAAGTAAGTAATCCCATTAGTGTGTATGGCCTGACGAATAGTGTATAAATCTTTAAAATAAAATACGCAAGAATACTGTTCCATGTCTATTATTCTTCACTTGATAAATAGATTGATACAGTGGGGGACACATGTACCAGATGATAATAATAACGTGATGACTATACACAAACAAATGTTCAATGTACAATACCGCAGCCACACAGTGACAAGAACAAGTTATGGAATTCAAAAGCACGTTATTAAAATTTGTTGTTTAACGCCGCACTATATTCCAGCTAGATGATGGTTGTCTGTAAATAATGGAGTCTGGACCAGACTGTCCAGTAATTGACATGCGCATCAATCCACGCAATTGGGATACGATGAAATGCATCAACCAAGTCAGTGAGCCTGACCACCCGATGCCGTTAGTCGCCTCTTACGACAAGCATAGTCGATCAGTGATTTCACGAAGTGTTCGCAAAAAAGGTAGGCGTGTCCTACCCTACCGGTAGCACCATCGCCTCACAAAATTTGCATAAAATAATTCAACAATCTGTAAACAAAATAGTCATTGTAAAAAAAACAATGGCAACCACACACATCAATAGTCCAGCCATGCGGTATAAAACAACAATGTCGTTACATTGATTACGACATGAATTATAGGTCACACAGAGGGACAGGAATGTCATGCTACTTCACCTCATGAGCTGAGACTCCAATAATCTCTGTTGGTATTTGCATTAAACCAAATTGAACAAGAGTCAACAGAAAGATGACATATCCCCCCGGCAGCTGTCTGTAAAGTAACCACAAGTAAATGTGCAATTTTGCATGTAATGAGTCAGGAGTTGAATGTTCTTTACATTGTTTACCAACAAAAGATCCACCATGGTCGCATCCATATGAAATGGAAAGTAAAACATGCGTGTTTCTGTAGTTTTTTTTATGAAAACAAATGACAAATCACAAGAAATAATAACTAAACAAGCGTATAGTCAACGAAGACATCTATATCCCCCGCCCATTTTAACACGTTATGCAAAATACACTTCTTGACAGTGAAACTTTCGTTACTTCTAGCTTTATGTTCTATAACTATTGTGAGTGGGTGAGTTAATATTTGAAGTCACATCAGCAGTATTTCAGCCATTTCGTGACTACAAAAGGTTATACATAATAACTACATGTAGAATATATAGAGAAAATCTGTCAACAGAGGACAGTAAAATAACTAGAAAAATGTTATATTTGGGATAACCCTTTCTGAGTAAAGTACATATTCTGGTAGGTTTTTTAGTTGAATCCCTTTGCGTGGTACCCCAGCAGGATTTACACCATCTCTTCGGTTGTTTATTGACAAATTTAGCCGAAGTATAGCGATTATTGACAAATTCAGCCGAAGTACACATTAAAAGAACACAAATTCGACGATTAAAACCGTCTCAGTAATAATATACTTTGAATGATGTGATCTTACACACCTTCACAACAGGGACAATTGTTTTACGTTACTTCAACCCCTTCAATGGGACAGCCACTAACAACCTCAGTTATTTAATATATTCTACCAGCTTTAAACGTAATTTAGTTGATACAGGATATAGTAATCACAATGCATCATGCAATTATATCTCTTTTAAAAAACATACAATTAAATGAACACGAATGTGTTTAAAAAGATCGTTCGAAGGGGATGATTTGAAATAGCGATGCCTTGTGATGGAAAAAGCAACACAGTCACGCGGGAGTGGGTGAGTTAGTAAGTGATATAACGTCACATCGGCAATATTTCAGCCATATTGTGACGAGAAGTTACATATTATTAATAAATATAATCAACTAAATAAAAACATGTCATCGATGGACAGTAAAATAACTAGAATATCACAGATTTATAGTTACAACTAGCATACAACCATAATAAGATATTACTATATGTAACACTACAATATCAAAATGAGCTACAGATCACCAGCAACGCCAGACACTGAAGAGAGATCCCCATACTGGGGACTTACACAGTACCTTTGCTACCTGCAGGGGGCTTCAGCAGGATTTACACCATCCCTTCAAGGGTTGGCGATTATTGGAAGAGCTAGCCTAACATATTGTATTCTACGATTAAACACGTGGTAGTTCTACATTTACTTTGAAAGATGTGGAACTTACGTTGCCTCCCAATGGGGGACAATCATTTTACAGTACCCTAACCCCATTCAAGGATACCGCCACTAACAATCCCAGCTTCTGATTTATACTACCAATGGCAGAGGTATTTTTTTTCACCAAATATAGCAATCGAAATGAATCAATCAAGTCAATTTCCTTTAAAAAAACACAAGACATGTTCATTAGTCTAAATTACGTTTAACTAAATCCAACCCAACCTCTGACTGTGTTTTTAATCCTCTTTATAAAGAATCAAACTATGCATAGACAATGTAACGCGACGTTCTTAAAGGGGTAGGGGTACTACAGATTTAATTAAAAAACACAATGCATATTTGTGTTTAAATTATTAGATTCTATGTAGTACCATTCCAATCTATTGTTGACCATGCGTCTAATGGTTTTGTAAATGCGGCTGGTCAATGAAATGTTAAACAAAGTTCCGGTTAATGTTCATTAGTTGATAATGTATATTATCAGCTCCTGTAGCAGAACCATGAACTTGTCCAATAGCAGTATGGAGCTCATGAATAGCAAATATGTAATTCTATTCTTCCCGGTTATCTGAAATAAATAAAAGTTTTCTTTTCCTGTGGTTAGGGGTATTTTAGAAATTAAGGCACAAAGGAAGACAAGGAAGAATGTTTAGCTTGTAGTTTCACACAGTTAATGGGAAATATCCGATTTATAAGTGATCCCAATTTTCAAGATGTGGGATGTTGCATCATGTTCCATACCTTAGATGAAGTTCATCGGAGTAAAATTACCCTGTGCATTGCTGTCATTACTATCCAAAAGTGGGTTATGGCTATTCATATCTCTTATGATTACACAAGGCTTAGGGAGCTGGTCATAACGTGCCTGAAAATCAGACTGTCGAGGAGAATACAATGGTGGAATGTATAAAGCACATAATGTGAAAACAATGTTCAATGTTATGTGTACTCAAACAGCCTGTACAGAGTTATCACGAGGATCAGGATCGTGAACGACACCCTGCCTCACCATAGCAAAAGATCCTCCTATAGCTTCATCACACGGAGGAGAAAAGCTGAAGTATGTATCGATACATCGAGTTCTTTACGAAATTTATACTTAGTATATTCAGAGCAGTAGAGTCTATACTGATAATAATGTTCCTGTTTCTCATTGCATGAGGGGCGGTCGGGTAGCCTAGTGATTAAAGCATTTGCTCGTTGCGCCGAAGACCAGGGTTCGATTCCCGACATGGGTACACTGTGTGAAGCCTTCTTCCAATCATTGACCGCCAGAGGGAGCTGTTTCAACAGGACAAAGCACGACTGCATACACGTCGTGTCACGATAGACTACCTTCATAATGCCAACTTCAACAGCTTCCCATGGCCGTCGAGATCTCCAGATCTAAACCCAATTGAACACCTCTAGAATGAACTAGATCGCAGTGTTCCTCAACGTCAGAACACGCCACAGACACTCCCACTTGCCAACGCGTTACAAGCATTATGGCGCATAATTCAGCAGAATTTGTACACTTATCCAGTCAGTGCCGAGGAAATGCAGAGCCTTGATTACTGCCAGGGGCGGTCACACGAGATACGAAGTTACGCTATTAGAGAATATTATTAGTTAAAATACAGTTACTTAAAAGCTACTTGTGCGTTACTTATTTTTTTGAAGAGTGTAAATGAATATATATATATACATTGGAATCTGCCACAGTCACTATAAAACCATATTAACCTTAACACCAAGGAATTTCTTGCAGGCATACGAACGTATTTTTCCCGGACCCAGGTCTCTGTTCCGATTAATAGTATTGGACTTATCTTAAAATCAAGTATCTTGAAATACGACTTGTAAATAATATTTCCAAGAGTACAAACTTGTTAACACACCAAGTAGTACCTTTGAGCTTTGCATGAATAGACCAAGTAAGATAATTGGATATATACTGAACAACAAAAGTTCCTGTGACATTGAATAAGATTTAATGCAAAGTTATGGTATTTTTACCAAATCTGAAACAATTTCGGTTTGCAACAGATAAAAGACTCCTGTAAGTGTTCAAATGGTTTAATTTTCCATACTGACTTCAGAAAATGCGTGATTTCATAAAAAGAAAACATGAACATGCGAAAATGTCAATTAACAAATCAATAACGTGTGTGTCCACCTCTGGTTGCGATGCAAGTAAACACATCTTCGTCTCATGGAATGGACCAGGCGTCGCACAAAGTCCTGTGGGATATCTGCTTGAGCATGTTTTGCAGTTCCTGGAGTGTCTGTGGAACACAGTTGACGTTGAAGGCGCCGATCCATCTCATCCCACATGGGCTCGATTGGTGAGAGATCAGGGGAGCGAGCCGGACATGGCATGACATTCACGTTGTTTTGTTGAATCCTGAACAAGTCGCGCAATATGAGTTGTCATGTTGAAAGATAATGCCTGGGCCATGACGACGCAAAAACAGTAGAACAACAGGGACGATGATCTCGTTGCGGTAGCGGTGTCCATTGAAATGTCCCTCTACCACTATCAAACGGGTCCTCTGTCTGCTGTAATCCCACCCCATACCATAACGCTGCCGCCCCCGAAACGATCTTTTCCCATGACACAATGATTGACGTAACATAACGTTCACCTCGACGTCGGTACATTCAGAATCCGTCCATCGCTGTGGCTGAGTTGAACTTGTCCCCACTGCGTGGCCGTCCAGCGTAGACGCTGTCTGCACCACTGTAGACGTACTTGACGGTGGTTTCCTGTCAAAATGGGACGTCTGGCGGGTCTTCTGGCAACAATCCCTGCACATCTGAGGCGGCGACGTACGGTTTGTGAAAATACTCGTCGAAGGCCAGGGATGCTTCTTGAAGTCACTGTTGCTGGCATGAATCGATTTCACCACTGGGAACTGTAAAAGGTATTGATGTTTCCTCTATTGCACGCTTGATCTCTAATACAAGCCACGTCTCTAATACATGCCAAATCAATCACTCTCGCAAAATTAATACACGGCCTAGCGTCTAATAGAGGATATACGATAGTTTGATATCTGATGTTTTTGGCGACAAAATGTTGTTCTAGGCCATAAACCTGATTGCTTCGGTGATGAGATCGTTTGCATACAAATGAAATGTTTATACAAAATGTCAGGGACATGTTCAAAGCGAACAGACTCAGAATAGGTAATTTCGATCATCATTAAAACAACCAACAATGAAAGTAAAATATAACATAATAAAAGTGTGTTGAAGAAACTTTATTTATGACAACATGTTGTTTACAAACCTTTTTGTGTTCAATATTCATTGCCATCTCAGTCAACCACCACCGTAAGTATTTGCCAGGAGGGTTTTTGAAAATCCATTAGAAAACATCCCACCATTCAAAAGCCCATGAAAACAATGTCCCGTCATCACTCATCACTGACGTCACAGCTTATCAAACTTGATGAAATTCATTTCAGAACACGCACAATTAAAAAAAAAACATACACGAACCACTATTTCTGGGCCACTTCACCTTTGGCTTTGAATCCGTGAAATCTTGAAATAGACGGGTCAAACCATGCAGATTCCTGGTGTCAAAATATCCGGCACGTCTGCAGCCTAAAAAGCGGCAGTCATCTCAGTTCCATTGATCATCATATTGTACCAGCAGGCTAGATCATTCCAAGCTGCAGGTTTATGTTGAACCACATTATAGATTGGGGTTGTCATCTTGCTTCTTTTAACTAGTTACGGAGAATGTAAACACAAGATTGCCAGCCACTGACAGCTGTGAGGTGTGAGTAACAGTGATATAAGTCAAGTTCTGCAAGATCCCAGCTCGGGGTGGAGAGGGATTTATTTTGAGTTTATTATTGTTTACTGGGGGTAATTGCTAACTACCTAATAACACTTACACATGTTAAATATACAATAGAATGTTAATTCATAAAAGTTTGATTTCCAAGAAATGATCTCTCTCGCATAATTCCAAGAAATGACATGGTCAGTCCAAACAGTGCAGAACGGGTTGGTAGAAATTTAAACATCTGTCTTTAGACGAAGTTTGGAGTGTTATTTGTCAACTTCTTTTTGAAAGACTGTGTTTTGAACTCTTATTTGGACCACTCAAGACTATGGTGTTATTAACATTGAACTTTAGTAACTGTTGCACATACATTTTAGTGTAACTACCTGTGACCACTTTTCAGAATGTTCTAAGATTGCGGACATGGGTACCTGTGTTGTTACGCATTGCAAGAGAGCACCGTTTTCAAAGCGTTGTTGCCGTCATGGTAGAATGGAGATAAACCTACTGAGTTTTGAAATTTGCGCGAGGTTCCAAATTAAAATAGAGGTATCTACTCAACAGTGGGACTAAAAGGTTTATCTCCTAATTATGTGCATATTATTTAAAACTTACCTACCTTTCTGAGAAACTATCGCTTACCTAGTAGAATAACTACTTACAAAGTCATGCCTATCAGAATCATCTATTGGTATATACTACAGCCAACAATCTCATAAAGTATCCCTCACAGACATGTAACTTAATCCAGTGTACCTTGAACGAGGGAAATGTTAAACAGTAAAGGATTGTATGGAACTTGAATTAATCTCTGTGGACCATTATGTCTTTTGTTCTTCTTTATTCTGTTTATCATACAGTTGTCATTCCATTTGATTACCTTGATTCCATTCATTGTTTGTGTATGAACTAGCATATTGGGTAGCATCACTGTGACTGACCGAACCCCACTTCGTATTATGCAAGGAAGGGCCACTGAATAATTTTTATCTGGACAGATATTGCCACCCATCGTTGTCCCATTTTCAAGGCGTGTGTGTCGACCGTTTGTCTTGCTGGACGAATACACGCATGCTCACGGTGCATGAATCTTCAATACTCACCTGCAGCAGCATACCAGGGCCAGCAATGAGTCCAAACCTTTCCCACATTGAACACGTCTGGCTCAGGGAGGCGTTTGCTTTAACGACTCAGGCCGAACACGGCTAGTCACTGCAGGGGGAAAGATTCCCTAAAATAGCCTCAATGCAGTCTACCTCTTTGAGTAAATGAATGTTTGACATATCATGGCGGTATTACACACCCCTTATTCCAAAAATGACAACTTTCAAGCATGATACACCATTAGGATTTCCGTCATCACTTTAGCGACTTGTGGTTGTGGACAAGCATTATTAAAAACTGCTCCCTCCTTGATGATAATTACATTGGTTATGATATGATCAGTTGTTGGAATTCCTGGTAATTATTGAAGGATGCAACCAAATTTATAGATTGGTAAGTCACAATGATTTTTATATGATTATATGTCATTATTGGGGCGCTGCTCATAATATCAATCACAGATTTGTCTGATCCAGACTCGAGTATTTAACTGACGCTGCCAACTAGCTGTAATATTGTTGAGTGCAGCGTGAAAGAACAAACACAAAGTCATTGATTATGAAAGGAATTACATGTCATTGACTTCCTGGAGAAAACATTTAATAATTTCTGTTGATAAAAGCCGCATTCCTAGTTTTAAAAATAAGTAATTCGTTATTTAAACGTCTTTTGTTTGTGTGTTTGTTTGTTTGTTTGTTTATCGCCGAACTCAGCAATATTCCAGCCACATGATAGAGGTCTGTAAATAATCGCGTCTGGACCAGACAATCCAGTGACTGGGATAATCAGCATCGATCCAAGCAATTGGGTTGGTTTGTTGGTTGGTTGTTTTACGCCGCACTAAGTAATATTCCCGCTATATGACGGCGGTCGGCACCAAGCAATTGGGATACGATGACATGCATCAACTAAGTCAGCGAGCCTGACAACCCGATCCCGTTAGTCGCCTCTTACGACAAGCATAGTCGCCTTTTAAGACAAGCATGGGTTGGTGAAGACCTATTCTACCCCGGATTTTCACGCATCTAAGCACGAAGTGGTATATGTCGAATCCCGTCAAGGTGATATTACACAGTCAAAAAGATATACATGTATGTATCTCAGATTTCTGCTCCATAATGAAATCCCGTTGCATATGCAATGCTCATGCAACGAACGCAATGATTGACAGATAACCTTTCATCAATTAGTGGTTTTGACGTTCAAGTGCATGCGTCTCATATTTGATGTGTTCCTGATGCGAATCATATGAAACGCTCGTAAAATACCCATCACTGAGATTTCATGATTCCTTCCAACAATCTTTCTTCGAAGGAAGAGAATAATTGATGTTAACTTCTTTATGATGAAGGAGTAAGCATATACTCCGAAACGTTGTGTTCCTCATAATAAAGAAGTTGACATCCATAAATGCTCTTCCTTATGTGTAACATTTCAAAATTCCTTGTAAAGATCTTCGGTTGGTCGAAATAGACCTAACCTTGTATTTCATACTTTACTTTGCTTTATTTAAGTTGATTTGTCGTTTTATTTAAAACAACCAATGCTAAGTAAAATACACATAATATTTTAACATTCACACATAGTGGGAACTGTTCGATTAGGATTTTGCCTTTTCATTAATATTACATAGAAGTTTGCTCATTTTATAACTTACAGCATGATAATGTTAAAGTGATCATGACTTATTTCGTTGTTCGGAGTCATATGCCTTGGCAAAGTCAACACATAAGACATAGAATTATTTGCTACATTGTACCTTTCGTACTTAATTGATAACGTACATGTAAGTGTATGTTTACGATTTTGCCGTTTCGACGGCAAAGTGGCCAGCCAAATGTCGGCTGATACGTTTTTAGCGAGTACTCAGTAGATTCAAACAGGTTGAAGTGTATTTCTCACTCAAGACAAATAATATTTTACTGCGTTAAGATCAATGCCTATGCATGAGTAACACTTGACGAATAAGGTAACCTACAAAGGTCATGAAATTGTCAAGCGTGTATTCATTTGCATAGCATTGTGTCCGTAAGCAATATTGTCATACAAAGTGTAGAAATAGAAAATATACTTTCAACTTCGATCTTTACATTAGCAACCGGTCTAAGACATGGAATGCCTAGATATATTTGGTTTGTTTGTTGTTTAACGCCGCACTCAGCTATATGACGGCGGTCTGTAAATGATCGAGTCTGGACCAGACAATCCAGTGATTGATATCATGCGCATCGTTCCACGCAATTGGGATCGATGACATGCATCAACCAAGTCGGCGAGCCTCACCACCCGATCCCGTTAGTCGCCTTTTACGACAAGCATAGTCACCTTTTACGGCAAGCATGGGTTGCTGTAGACCTATTCTACCCCGGAAGCCTAGATAGAAAAGTTTGATATCATTTTGGCATAAACTAACTGTAGTAATGAGCAAATTATATTATCACTAGTTCTCTATAACTATGCTTTGAAAGCATTTGAAAGTGGCAAACTATATCCATGAATACATTTTATTCAAATATACGTAATAATACTGGGCTCTCGGAAATATTTCAAAACCAACCCCTCTGTTCCACATCCTGTCTATCATCTAAATTAGAAGAAATTCTCAGAGATTAATATTTACAAAAGTGGAGAGAAGACTTTGTACTTCAAAAGGACTACAAAATTATAAAAGCTCTTCCAAAATATATCAATTTACCAGTTCTAAATTTTTCGAACATCAAACCATAATCTCCCCATTAAAACTGGTCGTCGGTATAAACTACCTAGACAAGAATAGACATTGTCACTAAGGTACATCCATGTCCAGGGCTATTCAAACGATCTAGATCAAACTGCATGGCACCATGTGTCAGATGTATAAAAATATCAGGCTTGCCACCATCGTATCCGAAACTTCAACCATATTTAAAATAAAGAGTTTAAAAAAACATCATTCCGAATGAACTTGCAAATGAACTTGCATGATTATACCTTAGACCGATCAGAAAGAAAAAAACATCGTTTCTGAATTGCTAGACTAGATAGGTAGTGAGTAAGTGAGTGAGTGAGTTGGGTTCAACGCCGCTTTTATCATTATTCCAGTTATATCACGGCGTGTCAGCTTAATGTGGGAGGAAAGCCCGAAGTGATGCAGGTCTCAGACGTTTACCACTTCGGTGAAACCCACGAGCACGAGTATGGTGCTGACAAACCTAGAAAAATAATTGGGGCGAACCGGGATTCGAACCCACAATCATAGGTTTCTGGCGTGCCTAAGGGACACAACTCTGCAGAGCGAATCGCGGCGCCTGAGAGGACTGGGCCACCCGTGCCCCCCCTAGGGAGGAAGAATTTCAATTTGATTTTTAAGTTTGATTTCCCCCAATTTAGGTAACTAACTACAGTAAACTACGTTTATAACGAACACGCTTATAACGAACTGACGGATATTAAGAACGGCTTTTTGGTCCGGTTCATTTGCTTATATATGCAGTGCATATGCTTACAACGAACTGCGGTTATAACGAACTAAAATTAGTGGTCCCTTTGAGTTCATTATAACCGTAGTTTACTGTAGTACAATTGTACAAAATATACAAATAGATAGAAAGTTTAGGGCTAATTATGCAGTGAGGAGGAACAAAATGCCACCGTGTGGCACTTTCCTGTAACTGAAAGATGGTGTCAAGTGATTACGATGAAGCTCGTTTGAATGCTCCACCCAATGAACTGCGAAACTGGTTGACATGTCGTGCGGTGTTCAGATTATATTTCACGACACATGCCCGAGTTTCGAGCATGTTTACTGACAGGATTACATGTTGACAAACAGACACACGTCATGCTCAGGCCTCCCGACCAGCAAATCGCAACATCTGCCTTTCACGCATAATGTAAAGCCAACTATGTTTCAAACCGGACTATGTACGGCCAGAACACTTTGTGGGTTACGAGATCTGCAAGAAAAATTCATATTTTGCCTATTCGAATCATCATGAAGTTGACTTCATGTATTATTAGACTTGGTTCATGTTAACTAAGGCATATCTTAGACTCACTTCTAAATAGAAATGTAACACTAAAATATGTCAGAGGAGTTGATTCTAGATTTTTTTCAGGAAGACTGCTGATTCTAGATTTTTCAGGAAGACGAACATGTCGGGGGTACCGGATGCCCAATCGCCTCAGGCGCTGCAATTCGCTAGGCAGAGAAGCGTCCCTTGGGCACGCCAGAATCCCGGTTCGCCCCGATTATGTTGTTAGCACCATACCCGTACTCGTGGGTTTTACCGGAGTGGTGAACGTCTAAGTCCTGCATCACTTCGGGCTTTCCTCCCACATCAAGCTGACACGCCGTGATATAATTGGAATACTGTTAAAAGCGGCGTTAAACCAAACCCACTCTCTCACTGTTTTCAATTTAATTATTTCTTGTCCGTTTTATAACCGTTTGCCATTTTAGGAAAGAAAATTGATAAAGATGTGTGACATGCGTGCTTTCAATTCAAACAAGTCAGGCACGTTGACAGTCGATGACTATTTTCCATTATCACTTTTATGTTGAATAGTTTATTCAATAAAACAATATTTGTTACCGTTAATGTAAAATTCGAATCGATAAAGCAATTAAATCTGGGTCTGTGTTATTACTTCCGGTTTAGATTTGAAGTATGTTTAGAAGAATGTTACTATGTTCAACCCAAACATCGTGATCATGCAACCGTATTATTTTAAGGCAAATAATTGCAAACTACAGACCAACCTGTTGATTGACTATGTATCCCGAAGCAAACATCTGCCGGAAGTAAACAATAAATCATGTAGAACCGTAAACCGCCGCAACAAACAAACAAATTATACAATAACGAAGGAAAGTTATCCTCACACGAATGATATGAAGCGCTCGTTTAATACCCATCACTGAGATATCACATCACACCACAATGATGGTTCATCCTGGAGTGAGTGAGTGAGTTAAAATTTGTAATCACATCGGCAGTATTTCAGCCATATCGTGACTAACAAGTTATACATAATATATACATTTTCCGTCAACGAGGACAGTAAAATAACTAGAAGATCACAAATTATTATCTAAAACTAGTATACAACCATAAAACAGATTTCACTTCATGTAACGATGCAATATAAAAAAAGGCTATAGTTCGCCAGTTAATGCTATCAGACAATTTCGAAGGACTGGAAGTGCAGCTGAAGTGAGGAGGTTTGTCGGTATGGCATCATACTATAGAACATTCATTCATGGATTTGCTGACATTGTGAAGCCTCTGACAGATTTGACACAAAAAACATTGTGTTAAAGCTGAAAAGAACTATTCCGCTACAGAGAAAGAGTGTCTTGCTATTGTGTGGGCGCTGGACATGTTTGCTGTTTACCTTGAGGGAAACCAGTTTACAGTTATAATAGACCACAAACCAGTGACATATCTTCTCAGTCTGAAGGAGCCAAGAGGTAAACTTGCAAGGTGGAGGGTTGCTCTGGAGAATTTTGATTTTACGATCCAACATAGACCAGGCAGGGATACACAAGTTCCGGATGCACTGTCAAGGGCGCCTCAAGTGGACGCAATCGCCATACCAAACGTATTCTCAATGGAGGAACTGATTCACATGCAGATGCAGATATCACAATACTGCAACAGTGGGTAACTGATCACAAGAGACCAAACGATATCAAGCGAGATGTGAAGAGCTTTATTAAGAGTGATGGTGACAAGCTTGAACTGGGCATTGACAGTGTGAAAAGAGTGATTTGCCCTCAATCAGCAGCAGAGAGGATTTTAAGGGCTCTTCATGATGGAAATAGCCATTTTGGGATTGATAAGACTATTGCTGCTGTGCAGAAGAAATTCTTCTGGTTTGGATGGCGACGCGATGTAAGAGAGTGGTGCATGTCCTGTGTTACTTGCCTAAACAGGAAAAATCCTTCACTGCCAGACCGAACACCTGAGGGGAAGACAATTATCCCAGATCAGCCATTCTTGTGGTGGAACATGGACTTTGCGGTCCCACTTCCAACAACACAACGGGGTAATCGATACTTGTTTGTGCTGTGTGTTCCTTTCAGCAAATGGTAGGAGGCATTTTGCAGTACCTGATCAGTCGGCGGAAACAACTGCTAAAATTATATATAACGAATTTGTGTGCCGCTATGGACTGCCAGAGGGACAACACTCTGATCAAGGTCGGAACTTTGAAGCTAAACTTCTCCAAGAGTTGTGCAGCAAGCTTGGCATTAAAAGAACAAGAACCTCTCCATACAACCCACAGTGCAGTGGACAGGTTGAAAGAATGAATTGAACTCTAGCTGAAAGACTAGCTCTTCTAATAGAAGCTCATGACCAAAAAGATTAGTTAAGTTACCCTCAGCATTGTCAGCTATTCGCACATCAACAAATAAGGTTACAGAAGAGACCCCATTCAAGATTGTGTTTGGCCAACCCCCTAGAGACAAAACAGACAGTGATGTTAGTGGAAATCAGAAACCGGTGACTGATTCATCAGCTAAACTGAGTGAATTAGTGGTATGGAGAAGACTGTGAGAGAACAGATTTTGAAAGAGCAAGACCAGAGGTGTGAAAAAGAAACAACATACCAAGTTTACTCCATTCAAAGAGGGCGAAAAAGTGTGGCTATATCATCCTCAGCAAGTGCGCGGAACATCTCAGAAACTCATCTCAGAAAGATGGGAAGGGCCTTTCCACGTTGATAGCCATATCGGTGAAAATACTTACCGTATTCATCCCTGTGAAGGAAATGGACGATCACGTGTCATCAATCACCGAAAGCTGAAAAGACATTTTGAGAGACCGGACCACTTGACTACAAGTAGTAGTCGTAGTGATAGTGCTAGAGACTGTGTTAAGAATGTGGACACTGAATGTCAATCTTCAGATTCCCCTGATATTGACAACTCTACAGGCAGCATCAACATTCCAGGAGGTGCAAGTGACATTGTGTTGGGACTTGATGATGTGTTCCAAGCAAGTGTCATGAAACAGAATTCAACAATTGCCAGAGACATTCCAATCGGATTCGCCAGCCCCCAAAGTGGCAGAGTGACTATAATGTTAACATTGCCTGTATTTCAAGTGAAAATGCCTTTATTGGCATGTTTGCCAATATGTAAATGCAATTAATTATAAATAGTGTTGTATTTGTTATTAAAACATTCACCTGTTTTATGCTTACCTGTAAATAGTACTTTATTATCATCGGTTTAATCAATGTCTAATTTCTAAGTATGTATGATTGTATCTGAGAGGGAGGAATGATGTAAGGGAGGTAACTCTAAACCCTGAAGTATTTCTATAAATAGGACGCAGTGTTAACGTAGTTTGGAATGGTTGTGTGAGTGTTGTGATGATGTCATCATGGTACTTCCGTTGTGTTGTCAGTTATGGTTTTGATCTGAACAAGTTAACATTATTTGAGTTTACCGGCGACATGAGTCTTATTTCAATATATCTGACATGTAGGTTAAACTTCTTGGCTAAATTACTGAGTTATGAGTTTACAATCCGGGCAGGAATTCCGATTCATGTGCATAAGGAAACAGATCAACAAGAAGGGGAGCACAATTGGTGCCCATGGGGATTCCTACTTCTTGCCTTAATGTCTTATCCCCACATTTCACAGGAATGTAAACAATGAGCAAGTCCAGCATTTCAAATACTGTTTTCTCAGAAAACTTCAGATGACATTTGCACCCATTATTGACAAATTATCCTGAACCTCCGAGGACAGATACGTAGTTAAACTCAGGGCCAAAAGAAAATATACCGAGTTTGTTTTTTTAGTAACTGAAACTTGAAAGAACTGTTCTTAAATATGATTATGTCTATTTAATCATTACATATTCCTGCAAAGGTTTGTAAAAAGTAATCTGGCCGGGTATGAAGACTTGTGTACGAAATGAACTTATAGGACCCGATGTTGTTCCGAGAAAAACAAATTTATTGATTTTCAAAGATAAGATGTCTCAGATGCCCTTTGGCAGGTGTGTCTTAGGCGAAATTATTTTCTTTTAACTTTTAAAAGTTTTAAATCAAATAATACTCTGCCGACATGCATCAAAATTAATACCAACTAGAAATTGGTCATTCTGCATGGACTGGGATTGACATTTGTGAAAATAATGAGGAACTGCAGAAATTTGGTGACAACATGGAAACATCGCATAAACACAAGCACGTGAGAGCCTGGCGCCGAAATGCAACATGTCATGCACGTGCAACATCACTTGTTGAGCTATAAAAAACGTTGGGTTTTAATTTGCATGTCATCACAACTTTACAGCAAGTGAACAGAGAAAACATTCCACGACTGACCAAACCAAACGCCATCAACCGACTGCAATCACCTTTAGCCGAAGCCAGGCATTTCAACGTAGCACCATTGCAAGATTGTGGAATCGTTGATATATATGTTTGAAGACACAGGATCAAACCAAGGTGACGATGTCTAGATTCTCCTGCGAATCTACAACACTTTGATGGTGTGGTGTTTGCAAAGAAGTTGAACAATCGTTTCTTTACAGTGCCTCACACATTCAAACCTGGTCAGTCCACGATGACCATCGTTACAACTAGTCATTGACGATCCTTATATCTAATAATATTTTCATGAATGACATAATGCCCTTCGGCAAGTTCATGACACTTCAACAGGAGCCGAAAATATTATCACTCGCTGAACTATAATTAAGAAATATAATATAGATTACATTATCTCCAAGCATCAAGTGATACCATTGTCCCCTCATGCAGAGAATAATTTATTTACAATTGCATTATCAACAAACAACATGCTCTTTCTATCTGTTTCGATTTTCAGAAGGCATATGATGCCTCATGGTCACATTGAAATTGAACACAGGTATGATTTATAAAATATATAATTTCAATAGAATGGGTCTATAGTGCCTCAAAAGAAATGATATGATTGGAATTCATTTTGTGGGTGATTTAAACGTTTCGTTACAAAACATGTACTCGTTTGAAAGGCAGCTGCAATCATATATAAAAATATTCAGAATGTTACTTGATGATGGTTTCTACATCTATGAAAAGCTATATATCACCATTTTGGCAGTTGGTGAGGTCAGAAGAAGATTTTTCTCTTAATCAACTGCATGAACTTCTTTGAGAGGCATATAGAAGTTGGAGAACTAAGTACAGATAAGATATTTGAATGAACAACTTTAATATGTTACAATTAGGAGCGACGTTTGCTTGATGACGGTGTTGGAACCTACACCGAAACGTCGCTCCTAATTGTCATAAGTTCTTCATCCATATATATTATCCTCACTCACCTACATGGCTATCATCAACTGCTAACTAAGCATTAATGGCACAGATCATGCACGTGCAACTGCCGCTTATATGGTGGGTTTTAAAATACGATTTGTGTTATAAATGCACAATTTTTCAAAAAATTGTTTTATGGGAAAAAACCCAGTTGCGCTTCATGCGCGCTGCCCGGGTACACCTCATGGCGGGAATCAATACGTCACTTAAAAGATATGACGTAACGGTGACGTCATCCATGTTAGCGTAATCCACGTCAGCTTTCTGATTAACGCGCATCTCCGCCTGGATAGCCGCCCGCTCCGGACGTGTTTTGCCCTGTCTCATTTTAGCAACTTAAAATCTAGCATCTTAGTCTGTTGGATTGTTATCATTTGTGAAAATTTTCTGAATTGTAAAAAAGTACGATCCTTTCTAGCATCTTAGTCTGTTGGATTGTTATCATTAGTGAAAATTTTCTGAATTGTAAAAAATGCCTGTGTCAGGACGTATTTTGATTGTAGGACATTCTTTCATTGCTAGACTGAAAAAGCATATTGCTTGGGGACATGATCGTTTTAGATATGATTTTGGATTGACAGGGCAAAGTAATGTGTATTGGTTTGGGATCGGGGGATTGACACTGAATCGTCTGAAAACCATTTATTTGCGTGATTTCGAGGAGCGATTGTATCACTACAACCCAGAAATTCTTGTAATTCAACTGGGTGGCAATGATTTGTGTCGTTCGGATGTTGACCCTCTAAGACTCGCTAGGGAGTTTGAGGATTTTTTACAAGAGATAAAATCAAAATATAAAATCACCAAGCTTGTCATCTGCGAAGAATTCCCTAGGTCTTCCGATAACGCTGTCGGAGTTGGGTATGAGAGAAAACGCCTGCAATTTAACCAGTACTTGAGTGTTATGCTACCGGAGAGAGGCATGTGTTTTTGGAAACATAAGAAAAATTTTCATTCTTCCTTGTCTATTTTCCGGAAGGATGGGGTACATTTGACTGATGATGGCAATTACAAGTTGTATAGAAGTTTGCGCGGTTGCATAATTGCATATTCGGATCTGAAGGGTTTTAGCTAAGTATGGCTATAAAAGCGAAGTCGTGATGTTTGTATATTTGTAAGACAAATGTGAGAAGTTTCCTTTTAACAGTTGACAATTTTTACTGAAAGAGCACGGCTCATTGATGTATTTGACGTATTTGGCAATGAATTTGTACTACCAGAAGTAAGCATACCTGTAAATTTTACTATTTAACCATGGCTTGTTGAAATGTTGAAAGATAAGTGTTCTCGGGGGATAACAGAAGTGTTGTCCTTCGCTAGAACGCTACTCTGCGGTTATGCATTTTCTGCCCTGTAGTGGCATTGTTTTTTAATCTGTCCTGTAGTGGCAGTGTGTATATGTTTGCTCTCGCGATTAGATTGTTGAATGACAATATATTTAGTGTTCGCGGGGGATAACAGAAGTGTTGTCCTTCGCTAGAACGCTACTCTGCGGTTATGCATTTTCTGCCCTGTAGTGGCATTGTTTTTTAATCTGTCCTGTAGTGGCAGTGTGTATATGTTTGCTCTCGTATTAGATTGTTGAATGACAATCTATTTAGTGTTCGTGGGGGATAGCAATGTGTTGTCCTTCGCTAATGCTACTCTGCGGTTGATGCATTTTTCTGCCCGGTGGTGACATTGTTTTTTAATCCGTCCTGTAGTGGCAGTGTGTATATGTTTGCTCTCGCGGTTATATTGTTGAATGACAATCTATTTAGTGTTCGTGGGGGATAGCACAAGTGTTGTCCTTCGCTAATGCTACTCTGCGGTTGATGCATTTTTCTGCCCGGTGGTGGCATTGTTTTTTAATCTGTCCTGTAGTGGCAGTGTGTATATGTTTGCTCTCGCGGTTATATTGTTGAATGACAATCTATTTAGTGTTCGTGGGGGATAGCACAAGTGTTGTCCTTCGCTAATGCTACTCTGCGGTTGATGCATTTTTCTGCCCTGTGGTGGCATTGTTTTGTTGTTGTTTTTTAATTTGTACTGTAGTGGCAGTGGGTATATTTTTGCTCTCGCGGTCGAGAGTGTTGAATGACAATCTATTTAGGTTCGCGGGGGGTAGCAGAAGTGTTGTCCTTCGCTAGAATGCTACTCTGCAGTTGATGCAATTTTCTGCCCTGTGGTGGCAATATTATTCTAGTTTCCTACTTCAGTCTACATGTTTACGTTGTCTTTCAAGGGTTTTGCTAAATTGTAATATACAGGGTAGCAATTCTTAAATGCCTTTGATCACATTTACGTTGTAAAACATAATTAGTTAAAAGGTCTGAAGTTACAATAATTCAAAGTTACTTTGTTGTGGGCGATAGCTAAGCGTTCTCTTTATAATAGTGAGTTAATAAAGTAACTCACAGTATTAGTTCCTTTGTGCAAACCTTTGCTGGTTTTTGTACTTCGTTCCAAGGTCCATTCCGGTCTGAGATGCCCCTATCCGCTAGAAGTCGGAAACGTTCCAGTCAGGCTCCGAACAACACGGTCGGCGACGTGGACCTCTGCCAGGATGAGCTTGCAGGCGCCAGTTCGTCCAAGAGACCATCTAATCGTCAGCGGCGGAGCGGGCGGGCGGAGATGACCGAGCATCCGGAAGAAAGGACTAATACCTTAGCTATCAATGACATCAATATTGGACAGGGTGAGGCGGTCCTTAATCCTTTTGCGTTCAATAGTATAAACCAGACTGAAATGCAAGAATTCAAATCTACGTCCATACCCTTAGGCTTTGGGGTAGGAGACAAACTTAAAGCTAAAATTTGGCAAAACGAATTCGTTGAAATATCCTCACTTCTATCAGGTGATACTCACGACCAAAATCTTACAATTAATGTAAATGGTCAAGCTGTCAATGTCTCCGATTCATCAAAGAAAAGGTTTTTGTCTATTGACAAATGGGTTTCTGCATTCCACATTTTTATGTCGGTTCACATTCAGAAATATCCTGAGGATGTTCAGGCTATGTTAAAGTATGTTAGTACAATCAGAGAGCTATCCCAGAAAGGGGGTAACTGGTATGCCTATGATACTAAATTTCGGAAGTTGAGGTCAGAAAACAATTTGGATTGGGGAACAGTACACTGGGAATTATGGTTTGGTGCAATTACTTCAAATTTGCAGAATTTTCGTCCCTCAAACCAAAAGCCATTTAAGGCAAAGACATCAGGGTCTGCCAAAGCTGCCATCCCAAACGGTTCCTGCTTCAGCTTTCATCTCGGACGGGAATGCAATGCCAAACCTTGTAGATACAGTCACTATTGTCCCCAATGCGGAGGTGACCATGGCTACAGTAAATGTGGGCAGAGGAAAGAATTTGGTAGACCAAACCGAGGGAACCAACCTCCCAACCCCTATAAACGTGCATAAGCTAGAACATTGGCTTGAAGGTTATGATAAAGAAATCACTGATTATCTATTAGAGGGTTTCAAGTTTGGGTTTCGCATTGGATACGAGGGTAATTTAATATCAGGAGATTGTCACAACTTAAAAAGTGCTTCAGATAACATAGACGTGGTCCAAAACAAAATAAGCAAAGAATTAAGACTAGGTAGGATATCAGGCCCCTATAAACGGTTTCCACTAAAGGATTTTCATATATCTCCCCTAGGGGTATGCCCCAAAAAAGTCCCAGGTCAATTTAGAATGATCCATCACCTTTCTTATCCTTACGGTAACTCTGTCAACGATGGTATACCTGAAAAGGCGAGCAATGTACATTATGCTTCCTTAGATGAAGCAATTGACATTATTGTTAGGATGGGCTCGGGGTCTTATATGGCGAAGTGCGACATTGAATCAGCTTTCAGAATTGTACCTATTCACCCTCACGATTATCACCTACTTGGAAAGGAGAATATTATTTCGATAAGTGCTTGCCAATGGGTTGTTCGTCAGCATGCAAAATTTTCGAGACGTTTAGCACTGCGTTGAACTGGATTGCAATTAACAAACTCGGGATAGGACACATGCTGCATATTTTAGACGACTTCCTCATTATTTCTCAGGGCAGGGGCAAGTGTCGGGGAGAACTTGAAGCATTTTTAAACATATGCGGAGATATTGGTGTTCCTTTTGCGCCTGAAAAAACAGTAGGGCCTGCCAACTGTCTCCAGTTTCTAGGAATCGAAATAGATACTATTGCCATGGAAGCCAGGTTACCTTCAGACAAATTAGTTAAGGCTAGAAGCTTGACCGCTGAGATGTGCAAGAAGAAGAAAGTTAGACTTAGTGAGCTGCAATCCTTATTAGGCTACCTTAATTTCACTTGTAAAGTTGTGGTACCAGGTAGGGCTTTTCTTAGGAGATTGTATGATTTAACTGTCGGGACCCAGAGACCACATCATCGGATACGGTTAAATAAGCAAGCTCGGGAGGATCTTAAATTGTGGCTGCAATTTCTGGGTCAGTATAACGGGATATCCGTATTGCGGAAACAGGCGTGGTTGTCGAATAGTGCGCTTCATCTCTTTACCGACGCTGCAGCGTCGTTAGGGTATGGAATTGTTTTTAGAAGCAAATGGGCGTATGGAGTTTGGCCAGGCTGTTGAAAGTTGTTTAACATAGCTGTCTTAGAGTTTTTTCCCATTGTGTTGGCAGTTAGATTATGGGCTGAAGAGCTAAGAGGAAAATGTATTCTGTTTCATACAGACAACATAGCTTTAGTGTCCGTTATCAACAAGCAAACGTCTAAAGAAGTCAAGTTGATGTCCTTGGTGAGGGACCTTGTTCTTTCGTGTTTGAAACGGGATATAATTTTCAGAGCGGAACACATACCGGGAAGACATAATAAGTCGGCAGACCTACTTTCTCGTTTACAGATATCAAAATTTGTCAGTCAGGCACCATGGGCAGACAAGCAGGAAACGCGGATTCCTCCGCCCCTACAACCCGAGAATTATCTATTCACTTAGATACTTTATTAGGGGCAGCTCTATGTAAGAATAGTCAGGCTACTTATACCAGAGCGTGGGAATTGTACAATGAATTCTCCCGGGATTGTCTAGGTATTTCGCCGGCGCTACCGATAGCAACACCTAACTGGGCACTATTTTTGGCGTATATGTTCCATTTAAAGTTAGCACCTTCAACAATGAGGACCTACATTTCAGCGTTAGGTTACATTCATAAAATTCGCGGTTTAGAGGACAAATCAAATTCTTTTCAAGTTCAGAAGTTGTTACATGGGGCTAAGTGTCTAAACTCTTCAGTAGACCAGCGTCTTCCAATCACAGAGGACATACTGGGCAGGACGATTGACTCATTACCTGTGGTGTTTTCCAACCCTTCAATCAGACTACTTTATGAGACAATGTTTTTAGTTGCCTTTCACGGATTTTTTCGGATTGGTGAACTGACGGTGCGTAGTTCGGATGAGGAAGCGGCCTTGCAGGTGCAGGACGTTTCACTTTCCAGCTCCGCGGCCTATCTTAATATATCGATGTATAAACACAACAGCGGTAAAGCTAGCAAGATCGTCACACTAGACAAGTTAGACAGTACCCTATGTCCAGTTGCTGCGCTCAAACGTTACCTACGACAAAGGTCTCTCTTCCCAGGCCCTCTGTTTTGTGACAGATGCTTTAAACCGGTAGCAAGATCCTCCTTTAACGAGGCACTCAGAGTTGTATTTAACTTCTTAAGGTTAGATTCTACTAGATACAAAGGACACAGTTTCCGTATAGGTGCAGCATGCTCGGCAGCAAAGAAAGGCGAAGGGGCCGGTGGAATTCAGATGCATTTAAAGCATACATTCGTGTTCAGCTGTAGAGAATAAGGGTTGTTGTCGGTAACGTAGCTCAGCGGAAAAAGAGCCTATTTGCTGAATAGGACCAATTAGAAGTTTGGCAATCTAGAGTTTTATTTATCACTTAAATGTAGGGAAAATGCGATTGCTATTGATCTACTCATACAGAGTCTGTTGTTCAATGTATCACTTACTATATTATAATGTGTGTTAACTTGTTATGGTTCATTATGCCAAGACAGGGAGTGTGGTGTTTCGCATGGGCAGACACTATGCTTCATGGTCAGGCGAGTTTGTTCAATTAGTAGCTACATGTAAATATTTACACGTCGCAACTAGGGGCCTTTATGAATTACATAGTAGAGTTGAGTGTTGTATGGTTGCATTTTATACCTTACCCTTATAATAAAGAGCATGAGCAGGCACTATGCCTCATGGTCAGGCAATTTGCTCAATGAGTTTCATTATTTAATTCTAATAATGATTAATGTTAATAATTTCATGTTCCATCAAGGAATCTTTTACGATTTCCATTTCGTGCGGGCTATCTCAAGTATTGGTCCGCACCAATAATTAACTACAACTGTTTTAGATTACATTGTTTACGAAATGTAGGCCTATATAGACTATTAGTACGTCATGAAACAAAATATTTTATGATAAGCTAGATAAGAGATACTGCCACCAGGATTCACTTTTGCAGGCAACAGACGTTACCGAAGACGAATCCCCAGGTGGAAGTGAAGAAAGAGACTCGGGCCAACCGGTCAATACATAACACTTCCTCTGGACCTGGAACTCTGTGCTATGTTTGTGTGTTTGTATCAAAGATACTCAGTCAATGCAGATTGCATATATCATATTTCGTGCATAGAATTAGGGAGGAGGAAGCTGCTTTAAATTTTATTGATACGTTTCTATAAACTCGTCCCGAGACCGTCGTCGGGTGGGGGCATAGTGTTCCACTATTGTGGCGTTGTTTCCCCCACCTTTGTGGCTTATTTCATACAATTTCGGATTGATGAATTGTACGCTCAGGCGTATATACCTTGTAATAAATTTGTCCGCCTTTTGTGCGGGCCTAAACAACAATTTTCAGTGTCTGTAATTTTTGCCACAAATGAACTGGACGTTCTCGGGTCTAAGGGTTTTTGAGTATAAATGCAAAATTTTTCAAAAAATTGTTTTATGGGAAAAAACCCAGTTGCGCTTCATGCGCGCTGCCCGGGTACACCTCATGGCGGGAATCAATACGTCACTTAAAAGATATGACGTAACGGTGACGTCATCCATGTTAGCGTCATCCACGTCAGCTTTCTGATTAACGCGCATCTCCGCCTGGATAGCCGCCCGCTCCGGACGTGTTTTGCCCTGTCTCATTTTAGCAACTTAAAACCACCTCCTCCCAAGCCTCCTCCTCTCTATATCGCTATTTAGGTTCCTTTTTCTTAGTCATGTGCGTGTATGCGTTGTTTCCCCCACCTTTGTGGCTTATTTCATACAATTTCGGATTGATGAATTGTACGCTCAGGCGTATATACCTTGTAATAAATTTGTCCGCCTTTTGTGCGGGCCTAAACAACAATTTTCAGTGTCTGTAATTTTTGCCACAAATGAACTGGACGTTCTCGGGTCTAAGGGTTTTTGAGTATAAATATGTTTATTCTTATCCTATGATACTCTCTAAACGTTGATTTCTTTACACGAGTTCGACCATTGTTATTAGACATATGCAACGAGCTTGACCATTCTTATTACAAATATACCGAAAGCTATTAAGCCAAATTGTCCAATGTTTGGATCGTTTTTCTCAAATTGATAAATATCATTGAACGCATTTCAGTATCATTCAACTCCTCACTGATCCGTGTATGTTACATGTTTAACGAAACGTTCGTAGAATATTCAACATTGCGTGCGACAAATTTTCCTTTGCAAAATTGAGAAGGCATCTAAGAATATGCATACATATGTTGACAGTAATGCCTGATTGTATCCAAGCGGTGATAGCTGCTCAAAAGGTTAACCACTTATGGCGTAGCACAATGTCAAATATTTACAGGCCATTTCCGACTGTGGCATAAAAAAAGATTCACTGACCTTTTTAACTAAAATATAAAGTCTGATAAACAAAACAGAACGTGGGTAACCTTGCAGAATTTATTAAATTAGTCACGAATAATAGTTACAAATATCACAATTCACAATCTCCTACTGTCACTGCAAACAAAACGTTGATAACATTTACTTTGCGTCAGTGGTCACTCGGGGACAGGTCCACGTCATCAGTAACATGCCATCATTAGCCGAACTAGTTCTAAGTAGAATTTTGTTGTTTTAGCTGCAGTGACAACTAATTATTATCATTTCAGTTGATAGATGAATACGGAGTACCAGTTCAAACTACTGCTACATTCACAACTTGTCTAAGCATAAGCATCTCAGTGCTGTCAATAAAATACAAAATTAAAGTATCAAAATTATATTTTCCTGATCAATTTTCTTAGATATGTCGAACTATTAAAGGCAAAAGATCATGGCAGATCTCTCATAAACTGCATCTTGATTAATATCGACACAGTCACCACGGCCAACAACCGAGCAGACAGTTTCTCAACACTGGCACCTGAAATGCAAGACAATCCGTTCGATACTTAAGGCTTATTGTGCTTTCCTTTAAAATTTCCCTTTAACTAATTCATTATTTTATCGAAAAATGTCATGTTACTGTTTAATAGGACGAACTATGTTTATGATAATTATTCACAGTAAATATCTGTCATGCGTTGATACGGTCTGATATGAATTGAAGTAATTTTGTTTTCCTACCATTCTGGCACGTGGGTCCACTGTATCCGTTAACACATACACATTGCTTAGGAGTTGTGGTACCATTGCAAGTCCCGCTGTGTAAGCAGTCTTCATTCTTTGCACATGCATCTTCTGAAACAACATATAGATCATTTCAAACCTGCAAAATTCTTGCAAAAAGTGGCTTTCACCGAAGTGGTAAACGTCTGAGACCTGCACCACTTCGGGCTTTCCTTCCATATTAAGCTGACACGCCGAGATATAACTGGAATACTGTTAAAAGCGGCGTTAAACCAAACTCACTCACTCACTTCGTTTTGACAATTGATTACCAGCTCCGGCGAATATATATGGTGCCGATACACATCCATCTCAACATTGTTGACAGAAATGAGGTCATTTATGTGTCTGAAACTGACATTTTGGCAACGTGTCCTTTCCTTGATTTAACTAAAGTAGCCAATAATCCGAATCGTATGCAAAGAGAAACAGATCGCCTTTGAGGGGAACAAAGTGTGTACCAATAATAGACATTACATCTTATATAGTGACAGCACGCTCTATTTTTGACCCTTGTGGCAATTGTACCAGTGACTGATGTTATGAGTAAAGATTCGCGCCGCCAGGGTCCAGTGACACCCAATCAACCATGTCGCCGAGCCCGACCAACCGATCAGTGTTATCGCAGAGGTTGATGTCGACAGATTCCTGGGTCTGTATCGTGATTAAGTTATTTATTCAGTTTGCAGGTGTCCCCGCCATAGCCAGACATGCATGTACATATGCTTTGCTTGCCTGCTGTCTCCGTACAGTTGCCACTGTTCAAGCACTGGGGAATACTTGAAGAATAATTTGAAGAAAACTTGGGTTCTGTAAAGGCGCATTCAATAAATTGAATGTAAACCTGATGGAATGGTAGACATTAAGTCTCATTCTGAATTTAACCCGTTGTGCCTTTTATACAATGTAAAATGTCATTGTTGGTTCTACGATGATGTAAGCAAAGACGAAGAAGCAATTAAGTACTTAAGGCATTCCATATCAGAACGATTGTCGACTGCCAGAAGCCAGTTCCCAAGCCAGCTGCAGGCGTCTGAACTACGGTTTTGTGTGCCACCGAGACGCTTTATCTTTGTAATTAATCTAAATTAAATCTTTACGTTCTACATCGAATGTATGGTCAGCAGTCAGACAAAGTTGTTTTGGGGTATCATTTAAGCATATGGGTATACACGCAAGAACTGATGTGGGATTGAAATGATAATTATATAAATAGTATAATTAAGAATTAGGGGATATTTCTGTGAATAAGATGTGAAAGTTTCTAACCCTGATCACATTTGTCTCCGCCATAACCACCAGTACAGGTGCATGTTTTGTTTCCATCGGTCCCTCCACATGTACCATGATTGCTGCAGCTGGTAGCATTGGTGCAGTTGTCTTCCGCTTGTACGTTCTGGACGATGCACACAACAGTTACCATCAGAGCTAAACAATAAAAAGCAAATTCTGTGAATACCTGAATTCTGTCACTGTATTTGTATCTCCTTTTGCTCTTTTTTAGTCAGGTACAATAACAAATATGCCTTGCTGTGTGTTTGACCTGCACCATTTGGACATTAAACTTGACACCCCGTGGTATAACAGCATGAAAGATAATTTAATAAAAATATATTAAATACAACAATTTCATGTTCTAGTACGGATATTGTACAAATAATTACTCTTGACGAGATCAATATGCGAAAACAAGGACCTTAGGATCCGACATATGATGCTTAAACCGTCATCTGTTTTATTCCTATAACTTAGCTGATAACCGTGAAACCATCTTGTTTTCTCCCCGGCGAGTCAATATTTGAGGTCCGTGTCAGTTTATTGTTTCGTCACGTGGCACGGATTGACCAATGGAATTGCAAGATTCTTATTAGAGGTATGCCAATCATAAATACACGAGATCATTTCATCATTGTCAATAGTCGGTCCAATCAAATAAGCATGCAGCACGTATGTATCTGCTTTATCGCCTGTATCACACAGTATACCATACAACAGTTCACAATTCACAATTCAGTAGGGACAGTCGTTTGGGAAAACCAATGAGGGAAAAGAAACTTGATGAAATATGTAGTTTCATGAATAAATGAATTTCTCCAACCCATCAGCGTCATATTGTTCGAACATTATCATGATTTACAAGAAATATGGAATGGGAAATTATTGTTTCAAATTATGTTCATTAGTGCAATAACATCTGCTTTAACATCAAGATTTTGATGAATTGTTGGTTGAATTGGATAGACTGCTTCGCCGACGTCAACCACAACCCTAGACGTTACAGCAGATGGCTTCTGCGTTGCAGGCCGAGTTGGCTACCATTCCCCAGGATGTGATTCGCATACTCGTCTCTTCCAAGGGCAGGAGATGTCAGGCTGCTATCGATTCCGACGGGGGACTAACGCGTTATTGATGGAAGCTGACCTTCACCTTGGGCTTTTCCTATGTACCGATAACTGAGATGATTACAATCACCAAGTGTTCTCTCCACAACATTTTGGCTCAGTACCTTGAACGGTTCCTCGCATAAATGTATTTTCTTACCTCACACAAATCTGGTTTTGCATTCCTTTTTTGAAGAGTATACCTGAAATAATCTGCACGGCGTTGTTTAACCCCACTCGTCCCATTATTAATAGTCATTCCCCATAATATGGATAGAGACGCTACCTCCATTATACTTTCATTCTGTCCCCAATGAACGAACATACTGATGGAGCGTCAACCAAATTCAGACAATTTTGAAATTTAGTAGTCAGTTTGGGACAACACTAGAACAGTTATAATCTAGGACATTTGTACATTCCAAAGGAACTAGCATGTGTCATAGATTGAGATGAGTGAGGTGAAATGGGGTTTAACGTCACGTTCAAAATTTCAGTCCTTGTTTTAGCCCCTCACTACGGAGCGCCAGGGAGGTTAACATCAAGCACCATCTGTTAACGCTTTATGACGCGGCCGGGGATCACCCCACGATCTTCCGCGCTCCGGGCAGACGCTCTACTACTACACCACGGAGGCGGCATATTTAGAATGAAATAATAATGTTAATGATGTGCATATTTATAATGCGTCAATCCACAACTCAAACAGCTACATTATTACCCAGGTCTATGGCTCGGTGTGCACTCGATCTTTTTTCTCAGCTCCCTGGAGAATATACATGTACAAGCCAAGCTGGTGTTAGGCGCTAGGCTAACCGTCACATTACCATGTTATCATACCAGGTCCATTCACTGCTTATTTCGAATATTTCAAACAAAGTCACCTGCCTAAGGAGTACAACATGGGCTACATGTGCTTCAGTGTGGGGCAGGACCGAAGCCCTAGAAACTCTCAGAAGTCAAGTTGCCGAACGCTGTCATCCATCCAACTACTGTCCGCGATCAACGTTGCTTAACTTCTACCGAACAGAATAACACATCCAATAGATATTTATAGTTTGACATTAATGAAATACGTGAAACTCACAAATCAGCAGAGGTGTAACGGAATTGTTGAACATCTTGGCAGGCCCAGGTCCAAATATCTCACTCTCTGTGACGGCTTCGTCCACCACTTGCGAGCGGTTGGAATGGTGGAGCTTTTATATCGTATGTAACCATGGCTTCTTTGTTGATAGTTACCCCTGTGTGCTTCCGTAGGTTATAGATAAGTAAATCACTGTATTTGTGTAAATCTATGCCTGTCCATGGCCAATACCAACATGTTTTATCATGACTGAGCGAACCCTGTGTTTGTTTGAGAATTTAAAAAAAACACATCACACCTATAATTGATCTGCGGACAAACAAGCCGATTTATCACGATAAGAATTGACAAGGCATTTCAGTGATCGTTGTGTTTTCTATATTTAATTATCTTCATAGGTTAGCCCAAACATTTTTAAATATTTTACGAACGTTCGGACTTGTTTCAAAACGACTGGATGTTTCTTACACCAAGTTACACTGCCACAGCTTCTGAATCACTTCAGCACTCGACAGTCGCGTGAACCCGGTAGCATCGCGTGAATCACTTAACAGTTATTAAAACTGAATACTACTACTGTTACAACATATCATGTATATAAGCCCCCATTACTTTGTCTAGTCACTCCTGCTTGATAAGGGTGTAAGAATTTACATTGAACCGTCGCTTAGTGCAATAAACCAGAAGTAGTTATCGATAAAGTTGTATGTTTTCTTTTTTACTCACAAACTTCTAGATTGACTGTTATAAACCTTTTTTGACTTTAAGAATTGTTACACCATAGATATAATTTGTGCCCACAGATACAATTCATTCATTCTATTCGGGTTAGAATACGTCCCAAACAACCTGTGCTGGTCGGGTCGGGTGGTCAGGCTGAGTCATTGGTTGATTGCGTGTCATCGTACCAGGGCAGCGTGGGACGTTGGCGGATGGATGACCTGCTTCAGCAAGCATGACTCGCGAGAGTTTAAAGGGCTTCGGTCATGCCCAACACTGAAGCATGTTACAAGTGGCGTCCCGGTCCTTAGGCAAGTAAATATATGTACGAATTAAGACTTATTATTCTAAAATGATCCCCATGTATGTGTACATTTCTTTGCGCCTTAAGCACAGGAGTCAATGCAGAACACTCTGTCAAAACGTTACTGATGCTATGTGTACACAATATATAATCGATGAACCTATTTCATTGCGTGACTGGTGCCAAATTTAAAGACAAAATGCAACGGGTATCTCATTACAACAAGTCTTTAAGAGAATTCTGGTGACACAGATGTAAATCGTTCATGCTATCGGGGGATGTGTAACCTGCAAGTGGGGTGAGGTGAAATGGGGTTTAACGTCGCGTTTGAGATTATCACACTTATATATCGACGTGCGTGCACACAGTATCCTGACTCCGAGCCGACCAGTCCTTGTTTTAGCCCCGTAATGCCTAGTGCCAGTCAGGGTAACATCAAGTTCGTCTTTTGGTATGATGCGGCCGGGGATCGAACCCTGGACCTTCCGCTGTCCGGGCGGACGCGCTACCACTAGACCACGGAGGCTGTTGCCTGCAAGTGAGATTAAGGGAGAGATAGCGAAATGTTTTTGTGTTTGTCAGGCCAGCTGACTTGGTTGGTTGATGCATCTCATCGTATCCCAATTGCCGCACTCAGCAATTTTCCAGATATATGGCGGGGGTCTGTAAATAATCAAGTCTGGACCAGTCAGACAATCCAGTGATTGACATCATGAGCATCGATCCACGCAATTGGGATCGATGCCATGCATCAACCAAGTCAGCGAGCCTGACCGCCCGATCCCTTTCCACCGCCATATAACTGGAGTGCGTTGGTAAATAACAAACAAACACATCTAAACTGCAAAGAGACGACAACACGTGTACATGTATTATAATTCAGGGATCGGTCGTCCTCTAAACCATCGCCTTAAGATGACACTAGACACAAACATTATTTCTAAAGATCACCACGACAGAAGCAAAGTAGATCAATAAAATCTGCGAAAGCAAAATTTTCAAGTACTTCGTCTTTAAATGAAAAGGGTATTACGTTTCAAATAGATAACATTGTTTCGTCGGGATCCCCCTCCCACAACTCCCCCATCAACACCCCCCGCCCCCACCCAACCCGACTGCAGTTAACGTTATCAATATCCATGGGTGTACTCTTTGCTGAACAACCTCCCAGATACGAACCTATGGGACGCTACTCAAATGCAACTGATCCCACCTTGTATAAGGCTGTGTTTGGGTAACGTGACACATCCCATATGCATTCAACATTAGATAAGACGACCTTCCGTGTGGATTTCACCTGTCACAATTTTGCACATTAAACAAGTTTTCATTTTCATTTTGTTTTTCTTGTGTGTGATTTGGGATTAACGCTATGGACGCTTTAAGCCGAAAGAAAGACTGTAGTAACGCAGAGCGTCACGGTTTATCATATCGGTGAATCAACGTTTTGTTTTTCACTGGTAATAGCCCGACAGTGTTATGGACACAATATTAAGGAATTAAACATTGCTATACATTGTATTACAACATGGGCGTGGAGATTAAGCAAGTGCAACACAGACACGTTCAATAGATTACCAGGTTTTCTTTACTCATAGTACAGTTCTACCACATTCTCACATTTTGTTAGTACATTTATAGGGTTTGCACATGTCACACGTAGGTTCCATAATGCATGAAGCACTTTATACTTGTTGAATATGTTTCAATGTAATATGTTTCACATTCCAATTAAATTCATTAGTCAACCAATTGGTAAATACTGAATAGATTACAATCTTCAAAGAATTACAGAGTAAACAGAGAATAATGTTTAATGCTCCGAGCCTTGACGGTTGTCTTTGCTAATTATTTCACGAGGAAGCATTATCGGAATTAATGAGAACAATATCGTGTGTATAGCTACCAAGTGCAGAGGAATAGTTTCAAATGTGTCAATGCAGTAGCTATCGTTGTAACAGCGGTTCTCATAGAAATCACCACACAGCCGCTATTGGAACCGACAACATCGGCAACCGAACACATTCTGTCATATCCGTTAAATTCCGCATTTCGCCGAACTACACTTCCTGTCGTTAACCTGTGAGATCCGGGATAGAATAGGTCTTCAGCAACCCATGCTTGCCGTAAAAGGCGACTAACGGGAGCGGGTGGTCAGGCTCGCTGACTTGGTTGATACATGTCATCGATCTCAATTGCGTGGGTGGATGCTCATGATGGCAATCACTGGATTGTCTGGTCCAGACTCAATTATTTACAGACCGCCGCCATATGGCTGGAATATTACTGAGTGCGGCGTTAAACTCAGATGTTAATTTGTCACAGCCGACTTATACTTAATTGGTTGTCTGCGCATTTTATCAATATCTTGACAAAGCCTTGGTTACCTATTCTCATTGTATTACTGTAATACAACTGCTTAGCTAAGTCGCTTGTGTATTTGCATTGATTTATTTAATCAGCGATCATTATCAGTATATAATGTATTTTTTACCTTATTATTCCTGTCCTTTTATACAATTAACTGCTCTTAATAGCCTCTGAATTTATAACCACGTTTTCATTATCACTCTATTCTTTTTTAATGACATCTCTGTTGATTGGAGCACACCTTCATGACAGGTTCCAATACGGAAACTAGGCTACCAATACACCTTCATTTTTAACCCATCCAACGCTTCTTTTGTTCAATAGATAGGAGGGCCTGTGTACCATCCTGACTGAGCTCAACATATGTGCGATAACCTAATTAGTATCAGGGATCTAAGTGTCATGGTGTACTGAATGCTTGATGGCCATGTATTTTATTGTTGAACAATGATTGTAACTTTGTTTCATTGGTTCTGTTAAGATTCGGTAGACGCTCATTGCATTGTATTTGGGCAGTGATAAGTCGTCAGTAATGTAGTGTCATTTATTGTAAGCAGTCGTCAGGATGTTAGTATATTAAGATGCAAGTGTTGTGTGTAAACTTCCGGTGTACCGCGGACGGTGATAGTGTGTTATAGAAACATATGGAATGTTCAAGTGCCGCTTGACTGGTGAGTGCAAAGTGGCTCTTTGGACTTAATATATAGTGGGCCATACTATTTTCACTGATTCTTGCTATCACCACTGTATTTTTGCATTTGATACTGACCACTGCCAGCATATTATATATTGCCATTGAATATCGTATTACCTCTCTATTGTGTAGGGGCACAGGGGGCACAGTCGTCTAAGGCGCCGCGATTCGCTGTGCAGAGTTGCGTCCCTTGGGGACGCCAGAAACCTATGATTGTGGGTTCGAATCCCGGTTTGCCCCGATTATGTTTCTAGGTTTGTCAGCACCATACCCGTGCTCGTGGGTTTCACCGAAGTGGAAAACGTCTGAGAACTGCATCACTTCGGGCTTTCCTCCCACATTAAGCTGACACGCCGTGATATGACTGGAATACTGTTAAAAGCGGCGTTAAACCCAACTCACTCACTCTCTCACTTACTCTATTGTGTACTGCTATTGTAATTGATTACAATAGAATCCCAATCCAATCCAATATACCACATTTAATGGTTTTCTAATTCATCGCCTGATGAAAAAACAAAAAGCAAATATAATCTGGTATCATCACAATTTCATTGTGTTGCATAAACACAAGCTACTGATATAGTCCATGATTATTGAAACGTTTAGTCGCGCTTATTTAAGGACAATGAAGCTGGCAACATTGATTTGAATGCATTAAAAAATAAGATTGTAACAGGAGCTTATCAAAACTAGCACTTTTATATCACATGTTTGAAATATCTAGTAATATCTTCTCTCCTCTTGAAATTAAATCCCCAAAAGACTCGCTTGCAGTTTACAAAGTGCATTGGTCCTTGCATGTATTCTTGTGTAAATAAGCTCCTAGATACGAACCAATGTGATAATATTCGAGGCAATTTATTACCCCACCTGGTGTAGTGCAGAAGATGGGTAACATGACATGTTGATTGTGCATACAGCATTAGTCATGACGTTCTTCTGTTGGGATTACATCTGTCACGCACATGTTCTACAGGTTGAACGTTAGTATTTTAGATATGAGGATCATTAAAACATCGGATATAATATAAATACATAGGAGTCAAACGTGGTACATTTTATGGGTGTTACGCTGCTTTTAATATTTCAGTTACATCATGGTGCGTCAGCTCAATGAAGACGTAACGTATTACTCGAAAGTCACAGAGGTTTATCCGTTTGGAGAAATGCGCGGGCACGGCTGTAGATCTGAGAAGCCATGTGCAATAATTAGGGCGGATCTGCAATTGGAGCCACGATCAGGAGATCCTTGAGCGATGTCAGGCTGTCCGTCGCCATCCATGTGCATTTTCATTTTGATTCTGAAAAGTTATTTCAGCTCAAAATATTTACCGACAGCCAAATTAATGTCTAGCATTATGTATTATAACGAGGGATCCTTGAACCTCGGGTGGTAAATGAGAGTAGCACCCCTTGGACCAAATGGACAGTCGTTAGAATGTCCTCTTGTGAACAGGTGCAATCTCGTGTCGTGAATTGTTCCTGCTCCGAAAGGGGATAGCTTAACGATTATGACATCCAATTTCATAACTTATAAATCATCTGCTTAGCCGAATGAAATCACATAGCCGACATGTCATGACCCGACACGATGAATCGATCGTCTCGGAGAAAAAAAGGCTGGGCATTTTTTGCCAGGCTTCCTCTTGCGAGAAGTCTTTGGTCGAATCATCAGCTAATTATTATAATCTTGTATTCATACGCCACACTTCCAGCTGCTTACACCAACAGCGTTTTTTTCATCATTGAATGTCGATACTGTGCAAATACGCTTATAACGAACACGCTTGTAACGAACTGATGGATATAACGAACTTAAGTTTTGATTCCGACCATTTGCTGTATAGGTGTTGTACATATGCTTATAACGAACTCCGGTTATAACGAACTAAAATTAATGGTCCACTTGAGTTTGTTATAACCGTAGTATAATGTACTACACTCGTCTTCGTTAGATTTCGTTTTTCTAAGAAATCGCATCCAAGGCTCTCGCTCATTAGATCTGTTTTCAAATACACTCGACGTAATAGAAACGGTATCTAACGGGGCCTTAATTAGTAGTCTGTTTTTATCATACCAGTACAACTTGTATCTCATACTATGAGTATACTTTTACTTTCCATATATGAACCCTAACGAACAACCATTACACACTACTAAGGAAGTAAACATTGTTGCACGTTTGTTTAACATGCACTGAGGTGGCAAGCGCTACAGAAACGCATGATCAATAGATTACTGGGTTGTCGTCAACACATACATCGTAACCACCACGTGGGTTAAAGACAGTCAGAACGGAGTATTTAAACAATCAGGTTTTCTTTGTGCACGTATAGTGATTGAACTTGGCGCACTACTTGAACTTGTTTTACTAGCTACCCCTTTGATATTAGCGGTAAATGCATAGTCAAACTTATATAATCATTAGATAATAACGTATGGACAACAAGATAATACGGATTATCTCTCCCACTGAATTAATTGTGAAAGTTACGAATACTAAATGAAGATCTTTTCAGGTGTTGACGAGCAAATTATCCATTTTGTTCATGTAATAAATTAAAAAACTTCTTCGCATACAATACAACCAATGGAAATATCAAATTAGTAATTGACAAAACTATCATAATAGTGTTCCATGAGAAGTACCCGTGAGGGGTCCGGGGTAGAATAGGTCTTCAGCAACCCATGCTTGTCGTAAAAGGCGACTAACGGGATCGGGTGGTCTAGGCTCGCTGACTTGGCTGATACATGTCATCGATCCCAATTGCATAGATCGTTGCTCATGGTGTCAATCACTGGATTGTCTGGTCCAGACTCGATTATTTACAGACCGCCATCATTAAGCTTGAATATTGCTGAGTGCGGCGTTATTTTAAACAACAAACAAAAAAACAAATACTGAAAACTGAATCCCTGCAACAACTGGTAATATTGCCTGGTCTCTTATTATGAACGATATTATTTTTAGAGGCACTGGCGTTGGTATTAAAACAGGAATAACGACTTCATTAGCAAATTCATCATATAATTACATTTTCTGTAAAGAGTCGAACATCTGCCAGCATTCTTTGATTGACAGTTATGCATTCGCCCAAACTTTGAGATACCTAATGTTTCTGTGATTATGTTACAGTAAGCTCGCGGCAACCATAGAAATATATATATGTTACTGGTTAGCTATTTAGTATTTTTTTTATATTGTGATGATTAAAAATCACAAATGAAAATACGCACCTGTTACAGACTGTACTCACAGGAACCACTGTGTGTGCTCATATATACATTAAGCACACATGTAGTCTTCACAATTGTGCGCCACACCTGGGACATGGCACAATACTATTACTGACCAAAGACTTTATGTATACATGTGTGAACAATGTCATAGGTCGTTTAGCCTTACAGTCGTTTCATACGTGGGGATGCTCTTGGGGAGCCTGCATCACTTGGAACCACATGTGATTACATTCCTTGCAATGATAGAAATTATGCCCAGAACGACGGTGAACCCGTCTTGCACACGATTCAGTGTTTGATAAGTGGACCCACTTCATCAACATATCTTCATTCTATAGCTGCTTAGTGATTTCACCTGATCTAGGACTGCTGCATACACTTTCAATTGCCGGGTATGATATAATTAATACTTGTTTGAGCATTGAGTGAAAAAATGTCTCACCTTATAGCGGAACGTGTATGGATTGTTTTATCAGCTCTTAATGACAGTGGGGGGCCGCACGATTTAAGTAACACTATGTAAATACTTGAAAAAATGAAAATCAATGCTCCTGAGCAATAGACATAAAACTCTTTTCTCAAATCAAAGGCCTGAATCCCTTAAAGGGACATTAACATTAAGGAGAAAAAACATTCCGAAGTATCATCACTTCTTTCAAGCATTATTTCGTTGACACGTGACCTTTTCCCACCATCCTCACATCTGCTGACACATATCCATTATCTACCATCCTTACATCCGCTGACACGTGTCCATCATCCACCATCCTTACATCCGCTGACACGTGTCCATTATCCACCATCCTTACATCCGCTGACACGTGTCCATTATCCACCATCCTAACATCCGCTGACACGTGTCCATTATCCACCATCCTTACATCCGCTGGCACGTGTCCGTTATCCACCATCCTTACATCCGCTGACACGTGTCCATTATCAACCATCCTTCCATTCGCTGACACGTGTCCATTATCCACCATCCTTACATTCGCTGACACGTGTCAATTATCAACCATCCTTACATCTGCTGACACGTGTCGATTATAAACAATCCTTACATCCGCTGACACGTGTCCGTTATCCACTATCCTTACATTCGCTGACACGTGTCCATTAGCAACCATCCTTACATCCGCTGACACGTGTCCATTATCAACAATCCTTACATCCGCTGACATGTGTCCATTATCCACAATCCTCACACCTGCTGACACGTGACCGTTCTCCATCATCCTTACATCCGCTGACACGTGACTCTTCTCAACCATCCTTACATCCGCTGACACGTGGCCATTATCCACCATCCTTACATCCGCTGACACGTGTCCAATATCAACCATCCTTACATCCGCTGACACGTGTCCATTTTCCACCATCGTCACACCTGCAGTCACGTGACCGTTCTCCACCTTCCTTACATACGCTGACACGTGACTTTTCTCCACCATCCTTACATCCGCTGACACGCGTATATTATCCACCATCCTTACATCTGCTGACACGTGACCTTTCTCACACCTGACATTATCAACTTCTTCGGCCTTACACTTATGGACCCGTGAAGATAGGGGTCGGAATAGGTCTTCAGCAACCCATGCTTGCCGTAAAACGCGACTATGCTTGTCCATAAAGGCGACTATACTTGTCGTAAAAGACGACTAACGGGATCGGGTGGTCAGGCTCATTGACTTGGTTGATTTATGTCATCGAACCCACATTGCGAGGATCGATGCTCACGATATCAGTCGCTGGATTGTCTGGTGCAGACTCGATTATTTAAAGATCGCCGTCATATAGGTGGAATATTGCTGAGTGTGGCGTTAAACAACGAACCAACCAACCAACCTTACTCTTACGATGATAGCCAGACTATTCGTTCACTGTCTTCACAACTGGTTAAACGTGGATCTCAGGAGACGTAGGAACAGTGAGAGTAAGGTCATTGTGTCCTCAGATTAAAGGGCGGTTAAAGGACCGTCAGCGGATTAAAAGTTGTTTGTTTGTTTGTTCCTTCTTTAACGCCGCACTCGAGTCTGTGCGAGACAATCCAGAGATCGATATTGTTAGCAACGATCTACGACTTTGGGGAAGGATGACACACAATCAACCAAGTCACTGAGCCCGATATCCATTTAAATCGCCTCATGACATGCATAGGTTGCGCCCAGGATCCATCTTCTCACCCGCAATCCCCACAAACAATCAGCACATTTCGCTATTTTGATGTGTATTCAGAAACTTTATTAAATTAATTCATTTTTCCAAAGAAATGAAGTTTTGGTTTTCATCAAATTTATTCAGTATGCCATTATGACCCTGATAATCACATGATATATGTATGATTATGAATTAGCTGATATAAGGACTTACTGTTCTGACACTGATCACACCGGTGTCCGTCATTGCATTTACAGAAGAACTTAGCTGGGAGGGTAACATTCAGAGTACATTTGTCGTGACCACTGCAGGTCTGACCTTTACATTTAAATGTCACGTGATGGGTAATTCAATATTTGGTAGTTGCTGAAAGTTAGTTTGTGTGTTTGTTTTGTAACGCTGCACTCAACAATATTCCAGGTATATGACAGCGGTCTGTCAAAAATCGAGTCTGGAACAGGCAATCCAGTTATTGACATCATGAACACCGATCCAGCCAGTTGGGATACGATGACATGCTTCAACAATGTCAGCAAGCCTGACCAACCGATTCCGTAAGTCGCCTCCTACGACAAGCATAATCGCCTTTTACAGCAAGCATGGGTTGTCAGCGAGCCTTGTATAATGGCAATAATGTATACGATATTATTTGCCATCGTCGTCAACATTCAACAACACTCTTCAAAAGAATAATCACACAGGTAGTATGTAGTTCATTGAACCTGACTACACAAAAAATCCGATATATAAGTTGAATATATGTTTACTAAACATCTACCTGTGCGTTTCTTTTTTTGAAGAGTGTATGTTTAGAACCAGTCAAAGGAACAGTAAGTAATTGAACCATTCATTTGGCTTACGATATACCATTAAACATGCCGTTGTCTTTACTTTGATTCAACGATTAGGTTGATGTTAAAGTTTGTTCCGGGAACTTCCGTGAACAGTCATAACACTGTCAATGAAGTCTGTTATAACCAGTCTTATATTCCCCATACCATTATTACATCTGCCATTGAATACAGTTTGTTTTGTTTCGATTATAATGTAACGATTATCCCAATCGTGTGATATGTTTGAAACCACAGTATGGTCACATCATTCAGTGCGCGAATGAGTAAATGTTCTTTTAGTAGATTTTAAGGGCGTTTGGGGCAATAGAATGCCTATTTGCAATGAGTATATAAACATGTATGTACCTTTGATCGCGGACATTTACATGTTGTCGGATTTGTCAGGATGGTCATGAATCATAAGTTCTGAAATCACTGAGCACTGTTCTTTTAATGGATATTTGTTAAAATTGTTGTTTTTGGATAGATCATAAATATTCAAACCAATACTTCTTAAGACATTATTTTACCAGGTGGACCGCTTATTCGGAGTCACATGAAAAGAGTTGAACCTGCGGACACGTGTCTTTTCGTCCACTTCCTTTCATCTGCTGACACGTGACCTTTCACCCAGTCCATTTTATGGTCACATGCAGACTATTCGTTCAACTTCTTTAAAACTTCGGAAACGTTGATTTCAGCAGATTTTTGGACCGTGGTAGAATGGTCAAAAGATAAACAGTTGTATAATAGCAATAACGTTAAAGATGTATTTGCTGTCTTTATCAACTTTATTAGTAATCTGTATTCATAAATAGTAGGATATTCAAATGAAGCATTATATTGGTATGTGGCAGCAGACAAGTAGTAAGTTGTTTTCTGATGATTGTTATCGGCAGCAGATTGAAGCGCTCGTAATATGTTAACTGCACTTGGTTCCAGATATTTTTATTGACGGTCTGCGACATAGTACTTGAGAGTTATATACTTTGTGCGTCAACACTGGAATAGACAGTTTCTAGGACATTGGCTCTAATGAGCGATTCCAGGTCTTCTTCGATCTCACTTGCGACTTATCTACTTGTCCTTTGTGGACGTGATACCTTCCTGAAAGCGTCGATGGTTCTGCCTGCCACCAACATCGCTTCTTTGATTCAAGAACGGACCATGTTACAATATTGACGGTGCCAACCCCCCTAACCCCCTGAATCCCAAATACCATATATTTCTTACTCCCGAGTCTCAGTTGCTCACTCCTGAATCACGAATACTACTGAAGACAAATCTCAAAAGCACATGTCAGAATTAACTCCACAAAGGCAGAATATCCATACAAGGCAACAATGTTTTTCTTGAGAGCGGAGAGAAGGATATCCATTTGGCAGCGTGCAACAAAAGCGTTATTTGAGGGTCTTTAAACTTCAAGCGAAATATTGCCTCAAACACCATGGGTTGATTGAGAAGTTCTAAGCCTCACATAGAAGGAATTGTGTAACACAGAATATATTTGTGTAGACATTACACGATGTCACAGAGGCATAGCCACAACAAAACTTGAGACTATTGAGAAAAGTGTGTCGCTGTTACAAGTCCGTGCCGTAAGCAGGGGTCTGTGGCCTTTAGAAAGAGGACAATCTTAATGGACATTCAGTGATCAAGTACTTGCGGCCTGGTGATTGTACTTGCAAAAGCTGTTGTATTTTATATCCGGCATATAGTTTGCATTCTGCTAAATGTCTTTATTTGTCTACACAATCGAGACTTGACCAGCCAAACCAGTAATTGATACTGGAAGCCATGATTAACAGCGTCAGGGTACGATGGCACGATCAACCAGTTCACCAGACCTGACCGCCCTACCCATTACGACAAGCACAGGGAACCCCCATAGGTTTTTAATATTAAAATGGCCATTCTATGCTGTTTGAAATTTCTTCTGTAGCCATGGTAGAAATGGTATTCCTTCAAAAAGTTATTGTAATGAAAACATGTTAAATGTATAAGCTATTTGTAAGCGTTGTTCATGAAATGTAAAATTCAGTAATAAAATAAATGGCTTTAAATTGCCACTTCAAGGAAGGAAAAGACCAAATCAAAATTGCCACTCTAAACTTAATATGTCTGAGAAATTCATTGTTGAAATTATGACAAACCAGGAACGACATTTTTTAGCGTCAGTTGTCTTCATCTTATTTTAAAATAGGAGTTAAAAATAATATTTTGTAAATAATTGATGACCAACTGAGAAAGAATGAGTAAAATTGCCTATATAATATATTTGTGAGGCATCAGAGAGATTCAATACTAACGCCTACAGTTTACTGTAATAATCGGATAGAGTTATCGTTCTTGTGTTCACATGGACACCATGAAGCCATACTGAACCAAGCCACAACAATGGTACCAAGAGCCAAAGCCCCCCAGCCCCAACAATTTCGAAAGAACAAATCATCTTACTTTTAGGTGATGAGAGAATTTCTATTTAATCTGTCCGTATATATGAGTAGCTTTTGAGCTATCAAAACAACACCACGGAATTGGGATTCAGAACTTATTTCAATGTCAGGTACACACCAATATGAACAGAGTGAAAGTCAAAGTTGTTGCCATGGAAATTGACAAGATGTTAATTCTAAAACTCCCTAAATAGCAAAAGGCACCAGTTGACAACCTGGCCCTTGTGTGTGACTGGATAAGTGTACGAATTCTGTCCTGCGGAATTCTGCGCCATTCTGCTTGTAACGCGTTGGTCAGTTGTGGGACTTTGTGTGTGCACAGTTTTATAAAAGAATTACTATTACTTTCAGAGATATGGTCCTGACAAACACACCACAATGAACAGAGTCAAATAAAATTGAGTTGAATTTGTGTAGGTCTCTTGCCTTATACTAACGAATCAAAATGGTTCAGTTGACACAAATAGCGGCATAACAAGCACATATTACTTACTCCAAGCCACATAGCCCTGTAGTATAAAATTCAGGCAAAATTTTAGTATATTTATTGAACCTAATAATTTAGTGATAGTGTCGGGGGCACGGGTGGCCCAGTCGTCTAAGGCGCCGCGATTCGCGGTGCAGAGTTGCGTCTCTTGGGCTTGCCAGAAACCTATGATTGTGGATTCGAATTCCGGTTCGCCCCGATTATGTTTCTAGGTTTGTCAGCACCATTCCGGTGCTCATGGGTTTCACCGAAGTAGTAAACGTCTGAGACCTGCATCACCTCGGGCTTTCCTCCCACATTAAGCTGACACGCCGTGATATAACTGGAATACTGTTAAAAGCAGCGTTAAACCTAACTCACTCACTAATATCATAGTTTGAAATATGAAATTTTGGAGCTCGATAGTCACATGTTGTCGTTGTACAAAGGCATTGCAAATTGTTCATTTTCATGTCACATAAGGCCACAAGGTTGCGCTGAACTCGTGTCTCGTGTGACCGCCCCGGGCAGCAATCACGGCTCTGCATCTCCTCGGCACTGACTGAATAATTGTACGAATTCTGTCCTGCGGAATTCTGCGCCATTCTGCTTGTAACGCGTTGGTCAGTTGTGGGGGTGTCTGCGGCAATCTGACGTTGGCTTACACGTCGATCGAGTTCATCCCAGAGGTGTTCACTTTGGTTGAGCTCTGGAGTTCTCGACGGCCAGAGCAAGTTGATGTTGGCAGTATACAGGTTGTCTAACGTGACACGATCTGTGTACGGTGGAGAGTGGTCCTGTTGAAACTGCTCCCTCTGGCGGTCAATGATTGGAAGAAGGTGAGGTTGAAGAATTTGATTCATGTAGCGATGCCGACCACCCAGCCACCCACCCAGTCTTGGTCGGCTGGTTCTCGGACGGTCTGCAGTGGAATTGAACTGTGTGTATCCGTCCCAGATGGTGCTGTGGTGGACGTTGAAGTGGCGTGCAACAGACGACTGCGATTCTTCTCTTTGAATACGTCCTAAAGCGATGTTCCGATCGGCTGGGCTGAGTCTCGGCATTTTCGAACTTGAAAAATGTTGTTAATTGAATGACAAATTATTGGCTTATGCTTGCCTTTTTATAGCCACTACCACGAGTTCCTAATGCCATAACTTGCACGTGCATTTTGCATTACTGTTTTCCTCCATGACATTTTTGAACAAGTGTGAAAACAATGCCGTTTAAGACATTGAAAATCGACAATGGCTGCCTTTTGATGCACTTTTTGTCGAATATCAGGCCACAAACATTTTCCAATAACATATATCTAATTTATCCGGATTTTTTGTGTAGTCAGGTTAAATGAACTACATACTACCTGTGCGTTTCTTTTTGTGAAGAGTGTATGCCAGTGTGAACGAACCATGTATTCCTTAGTATGGTTCAGAATGATGTGACGTTGGGATATTTATCTTTTCATTTTAGTTGAAATTATTACCTTCACGTAACAGGAGCCACACTGAACCAAACATTTATAATATAGATTACCGGTGTATATATTCTCCTTTCGAAAAATAATTCCCAATGAGATGTGTACAAGGTAATCAACGTTTGAAAGTTACTACATTTAGGCATTAAAGTGACACACCGAATCCCGCATACCAAAAGGGGGTTGGCTGCTGCAATATTCTGGTCGTAAGAAGCGACCAAGTGGGGGTCATGAATTGGTTGATTGCGTATGATCGTACTGCTCAACAGTTTGGGTTTCCCAAATAAAGAAGAATAAGGGTCAGCTAACTGTTTCTAATCCAGACTATCAATGAAGCCCTGATATAAAGGAACGATGTGTATGGCAGTTATTTAACATAAATGAAAATGGTGGCTTAGTGGGTTAGAGCGCTGAATTTGTGCGCTGGCGATTGGGAAGTGTGGGTCCCGTATTCCGACCGGGGCTCAACGCAAAACAGTACAAGAATCTGTTCTTTACTGAGAAAGTGTTATCCCAATATAATATATGTTATATAAATGAAAAAGCAAACTGCTTTTGACAACTTTTTTTATTCAGGAAAGAATAATAAAAACGAGTTCAAATTTGACATCGACAATTCACAACATTATTAATAAATGTGTTCAAAAGGGTAGATGACATCCACTATTGGTCGATGACCTACACTACAGTCATCAGGTTCAGTGTAGCCTGCAGAACAATTTATTATGGTTGTAGTAATTGTTAAATCAGGTCACACGCAGTGCAGTGATTACAACAGTTTCCAATTCGATTCAAAGTATTTTTTTAAGTCAATTCTTGACAGGTGAAAATACCGTACATGAAAACTTAAGGTAATTGTCGCAGTGATAGTATATAAAGCAAAAGTACTTCAGTCAGGAATAAATGAATTACCGGGTCATAAGACTTGAACTTTATGTCAGGATCATCCTCAGGATGTTGGCAGTCAGGAGAGTAGCCATGAGTGACAACAGGGAGATGTCCTTGGACGCACCTGCTAAGAATATGTGTACACAAATGTATAACATAAATGTATAGACAATGGCTGACTACGAATATCCAATGTTTTGGCTATCAACTGTTAAAATTATTTGCGTCCAACCAGCACGGTCATAGTAGTGACGTATATTTAATTCGAACCCACAATCAGCAGATCCTGACACGGGTTGGGGATGCAACTTTTCAGCAGTTCCTTAATGCAACTGAAATGGTTACGGTCATATGTGTTGCATCGGTATGGTTATAAGAAGAGTCACACGTTTTGTATGTTTGGGGTTGTTTTCAGTTTTCACACCTCCTTCGTTACTTGCACTTACTTTATAAATGAAAACTGTGTTTGCTTCCATCTAGTTTAATGCGGCAGTCTGCAATATCCCAGCTATATGATGGCCTATCACGACTAGTATGGGTTCCTGAGGACCAACATTCTTACTCGGCATCTCCACAGGTCCCATTCATACCAAACCAATTTGGTCAATATGACGTGTATTCAGAAACTTATAGAATTAATTCATTTTCAAAGGAAATGTAGTTTTGATTTTGCCAATTAAAGGTATTCTGCCCTGTCTTTTGAAATCCTGAAATGTATTTTTGAGATGTAAGTCGAGATGTTTCATCTTTATGCACGAGTGACTGGTGAAATAAAGAAACATTTAAGGAGCTTTTTTTTCCTCCCGTTACTTCACATGTTTCAACGTGACTGCAATCTTTAGTGGATATCGTAATTATAATCTTGACACTGAGTTTGACTTGCACAAGACAAAATCCACATACATGTAGATCACATGGTCCTGTGGTCAAGGGAACCGTGAAGATCCGGGGTAGAATAGGTCTTCAGCAACCCATGCTTGCCGTAAAAGGTGAGTATGCTTGTCGTAAGAGGCGACTAACGGGATCGGGTGGTCAGGCTCGCTGACCTGTTTGAAGCATGTCATCGATCCCAATTGTGTGGATCGATGCTCATGATATCAATCACTGGATTGTCTTGTCGAGACTCGATTATTTACGGACCACCGCCATATAGCTGGAATATTGCTGAGAGCGGCGTAAAACAACAAACCAACCAACCTGTGGTCAAGGTGAGTTTAGTTAATGCGCACTTGAAGTAAAATATTTCATCCAAACTGACACGTGTAACAGACGTATACAGATTACTAAAAATACATGTTCGTCATGATCACCACAGTCATCACATTCTATCTACTTAGTTAAGCATTAGCCTTTAGAATTAGCTGACATAAGGACTTACTGTTCTGACATTGATCACCCCGGCATCCGGCATTACAATTAAAGAAGAACTTGGCTGGAGGGTTGCTTTCAGAGTACATTTACCGTGACCACTGCAGGTCTGGCCTTTACATGCGTTATCTGGACTTGCTGGAATTAAATGTCACATGATTAATTCAATATTTGGTAGTTGCTGAAAGTTAGTTTGTGTGTTTGTTATTAGATATAGGACGGCGGCCTGTAAATAATCAAGTCTATTCCAAACAATCGAAAGAACGATATTGTTAGCACCGTATCTATTTAGTCCACTGTTACATGTTCATGTACAAGTAACAACATAGGTAACTGGGAACCTATTCTAACCCGGAAAGCCTACACGCAAGATGGCGCTAGTTTCCAACCACATGCTTAACGCTTCTTTCAGCAATAAACCAGCAACGTCACGGCAGCGTGAACTTACGATTATGCATGAGACAAACCAGTGATTGATATCAATAGCAACGCTCAACGCCGTCAGGAAACGACGCCTTACGGACAATATTGACCATGGCATCATTCATTCATACGTCCTCTTTGTACACCTACTTGAAGGAATCATTGGTGTTCCAAGGACCATCATTGTCTCTTTCGTAGCGTTGACCCATGGATCATTATTCACAACCATCAAAGCTTTAGCGTCCGACTGTGAGTTTTATGGGTTTATGGGTTGATGGATACAAGTATATACTATAGTCAAACACTGTTGTATCGAACTTTGATGTGTCGAGCTTATGTTTGTCTCGAAATAAAAGATTGGTCCATGCTTATTCCTTCTTTATTCGTCCTTTTCTTTATTCGTCCTTTTCGGTTGTGTCGAACCTCGGACAACTCGAAACATTTACGTAGGTCCCTTCAACTTCGACACAACAGTAACAGTAATTACAACTTACTGCACTGACTTGCAAGTGTCATTGTCCTTTGCAGCAGTGAGACAGCTAATGTAGGTATTCAGCGGCATTTAAAACGTTGGCAATGTATTACCAATGATAACCAACAGCATGAATTCATGAAGCAAAATTACAGACACATATTTTATTAAAAGCTATATGAAAAGGAAGATTAAGATTCAAATAATTAATTATGTAATCATATAACAACACTGCTCAAAACGGTTTCGCTCACTCAGCATTATATAATGTAATCCATACGTAAAAAGCGACTATGTTTGTCGTAAGAGGCGACTAAAGGGATCGGGTGATCAGGCTCGTTGATTTGGTTTATGCATGTCATCGTACCCCAATTGTGTGGATCGATGCTCATGATGTCAATCGACCCATTAAGATCCACACTGCGACAGCAACAAGAGACTTCCTCCATCAGAATGACAGCAGGACCATGCAGTGGCCTGCCCTCAGTCACGATTTAAATAAGATCCGGGGTAGAATAGCTCTTCAGCAACCCATGCTTGCCGTAAAAGGCGATTATGCTTGTCGTAGAATAGGTCATGCTGAAACTCGTGGTTGCAGCGACGTGCCAAATGAAAAGTACGATTGCTGTCACAGTGTCGGAATGAATGACCCGACCTGACCCAGATATGAGAAAGCCGGAACCAGGTATGACAAGAGAACCGGCGTTACAGTTTAATCCGGACAACACGTTTAATGAACATCGTGTGTGATTTGAGACAAGAGTGACTGAATGGAAACATGTGCATGTTGGATTTTAGGAAAACTTGTTAATCACGCTTGTGGAGTAGACAGTCAGACGACGGGAATTTGTTGATATTTTGATTCATAATGGTCGAATTCCTGGTGATAGACTAAAAGGTATCTGGATCTCCTTCAAAGTAGACATTTCGAATTCTGAATCGTCTGATGTGCATGCCGAAATGATAAATTTGCGAAGAATAATGTTTAGTTCCACCTTTACTGTGTCATTAACCCTCATATGGCGCCGGGACATCAGTCAGCCATACCGCTCAGCGCCGTACTGTGCTGACGTCGAAGTTACAAAAACGTACACATTGTATACAAAAGTGTCACGTTCTTATTTCTTCACTCAACGTTACAAACTTCTGTGAAATGGTGTATCTTTATGATGTCTTTCGGGAAGTCTGAATGTTGTTGCAAAATGAATTTGTTTATATTTTCATGTCGTCGTTGAAAGTGTGAGTAGTCTTATTTTTCGTGTTCTTCTTACCTGTATAAATTTGTGCACCAAGTTAATGTCAACTTGTCACGTTTCGCCTTTTTTATGGTGTTTTTATTTTCACTGGCATTTATCAGTGTCATCATCGTTCATAAAGGCAAACCTGTCTGTACAAAGTCCGGTTTTGGGATTCGGGTGGTCGAAATATTCGTCAAACAGCAAGTCCTCTAACACAGACGCCAACCCGGACTTGGTGGTGTTGATCTTGGCGCACTAGAAACAGTTTCTGGCAACATCATAATCTGGATCTTGGAACCTCAATCTAGCCATATGCAGTTTTGACAACAAAGACATTATGTGTGTTCAGAGGTTGAATTATACGAATAACTCTTCATGTCAGTCAGATCTCCGTCTACTGTAACGAGGTCATTTAGTTTGACAGGTGTCAAATGGCAAGCCATGTTTGTTTATAAACGTGGACGTTGTTTTGGTTTTTACTCTCAATGAATGAAAATCATGTGAAATATATGAAAAAAATAATAATGTGAAATCACGTTGTTGACATGAATGTATGTTTCTTGCCTTAAAAATCTCGAATCAGTGAGATTGTAGCACGTAAAACATCTGAAGGGAAAGGCATGGATTTGGGAATGAATGGAATGAAAAAAATTAGTTCCGTTGTCCACTGAAAATTGATCTTTGTTCAACCGACCAATCAGCTTCGAGAATCACTAATTGCATATTGTGCAAATATCAAAACGTTATTACACTGCATATTTGAGCCCATATGGGTCATAAAGATCAAATACTATTCAGTGTAGTGATAAACCCAACTCACTCACTCACTCAATCACTCCTTTTTCAGTCGTCAAATGCGAACAAATCATCAAACTTGAGCACAGCGGGAATCCTGTCACCTCCCATAAACAAGGCGCCCAAACGTCCAACCACAGCTCACAAGGGAATCCAGCCTTCCTCTCCCCAAAACATACAGGACCTTTCTCACCTTCACCTAATAAGTACATTCATTCTCCATTCTCATCACCCACTGGTTTATCTGAGCTGCCCATCTACATGTATGACTTCAAAAAGACCTTAATCGACATAAACCTCTGGTACAAATTGGGCAAAAAGCTGTACATGTCAGTCTTGAAAATCTCCTTTTTCAGGCGCAGAAACCACTCGTGTAAACAGGTGTTGTTTTTCCCGAAGGAAAGAAAAAAAACCTCTTATCTAGCATGTTTGACCTGGAATATGGAACGAGAGAGGCGTCCGTAAAATATTGCTTCGTTGGGGCATGACCCTCCTATTCTGATTTCACATGGAAATCACCATGATTGAAAAAAACATTGTTAATATCACATAACCTGTAGACATTAGCGACGTCAAAGCGCACGATGGATGGCTTTAAGTCACTCAAATCACGGCTTTGTGGACAAGGTTACCTTGTCCTAGAAACGCATTCCTTTCACAATTGTTTTACCCAAGAATAACATCACCTTCTTGGAGGCTAGGCTGTGAAATCTTCCATTTCGACCTGGAAGTACTCTAATCCCAATCGTCGCCAAAACTCTTCTGCAAGTGTTTGCACATCCATCCATTGAGACTTGCATAAGGTATCTAGTGACAGATCAATGTTCGGGATGTGAGTCTTCCTTTGATTCAGTAAAATTGCAGGTGATCGTTGGTTGTTCAAGGTAAGTCGAGATGGATGTGTTTGGTCGAGCATTGATGATGATTGATTGTCGTCACTTCAGCCAGTAAGGTCCACAGTACTTCATGGTTTAACCGTTTTGTGTTCAGGATCATAGCATCAAATATTCTCCGAGTAGTCGCAATCATTGGCTCCCGTGTGAGATGATCATGAGGGGTGTTGAACTGCATGGAAGTGGTGTACGGGAAGTTTGGCCACGTGGTTTATTCTCAGGAGCCGTCAGTTTTCTGTTGTTCAGCCTTCAATCTACCGTAAGAACGTCTTGTTCGTGTATTGCAGGTGAGAGGGACAATGGTGCAGTTCCCAATTATTGCAGCGGTGCTGTAGTGTCCATCCTCATTTCTGATACTATCTATAACCCAATACAACCATGCTGTCTGTGTTAAAATGCAGACATTCTGGCTAAATGTCGATCTGTCTGAAAGGCAACATTAACCGAGGTATGGTATGCCCATGGCGTGAGGGTACCCAGCAATAAACTCTTCGTACGTTGTATACCTTGATGTATATCAGTTGCTTCCTTTGACGCATCAGGGAATATATGAAAAACTTTAGTAGGGAAATCAGACAGTGAAATTTAATAAGGTCTTGGGACCTCAATTCTGCCACTGCGATAAGTAAGACGACGGAAGCGGGTAATCCTAAACAGAAGTTCGCGAAACGACAATACCCCTCGCCTGGTGAAGGGCTTTCTCTCACAGACTTGGAAGGTGAAAGTGTTTTCTTGTTATTTTCCAGGACAGGCCAAGGCTCCTTTGAGGTGGAGGAGTTTCTCTGTTGAAGTCTAAGCCCTTTTTGGACTGTTGGAACAGTGAGAGTATGGATTGAGAGAATGTTCTTCCGACTTATCGTAGAAGTAACAGAGACTAACATTGTACTTAACATTGCCTTTGCCTCTGAAGTCCATTTTCTTTGATGACAGTTTGAAGTTCAGGTTGATATTCAAGGGTGGTAATTTCTTTGTGGAACTTGCCGCTGACTATCAGTCATAAAGAAAGCTTGGATGATTTCGTACTCTAACTCTAACCTAACGTTTTTGACCTGGAAAATGGAACGAGGGAGGCGTTCGTAAAATATTGCCTCGAAGGGCATGACAATCAGATGGTTGCAAAATTCAAACCAGCCAATCAGATGGCAGCAAGTGGTCTACATGCCAGTCAGATGACAGTTCGATTTGAACTACCAGCCAATCAGATCAAGATGATGCACTGGGGTTTCTATTTCCAGGGAAACTGACTTCATGATCAGCGGTACAGGTACTTCCGCATGGTTACTATTAGTGAGGCAGGGTGCATATTTCTGCACCTTTATCGCCTCTTATTTTAAAAGAGATAAGCCTTTAAGTTTGTACATCGGTATGTGTAGTTAAGGTTATTGGTATATAAATTCATTCATGTCATTCGTGTCATCCCGTTCCAGGATACGCCCATTTTTTCACACGTGGTATCATTTGGACATGATTCATAATAATAAAAGCGACAAAACACTCTCATCTGCCAAAGGAAATCTCTTATAGTCGACTGTACGATTTCCACTGTACTGAGCATGTGTACATGAATCGCTATCACATAGTGATGATATCAGGTATCACCCTGTGGCACCCGCCACAAAAACAGGCAAAGACACGTCAATTGTTTTCCTTAAAAATACAGGAACAGAAGGGCAAAATAAGGAATAACACCAGATATGAACATGCTAATGGTTTAGTAGGTATCGCACAATGGACTCTTATGATTATGGAATTTTTTTTGTTGCATATATTTCTTTGATTCTGTTTTGTAATGACGTATGTACTTATACGTACAAGTTGCGTAGATGTCGGTGGTTGCCCTTTGCTCGTAAATACATGCTTGCGTTCATGACAACCTCTTACATTTTATTAAGCAAACTGTACATGTACTTACACATGAAAACGGACCCTTGAAGATTCCGGGGTAGAATAGGTCTTCAGCAACCCATGCTTGCCGTAAAAGACGACTATGCTTGTCGTAAAAGACGACTAACGGGATCGGGTGGTCAGGCTCGCTGACTTGGTTGAAGCATGTCATCGATCCCAATTGCGTGGATCGATGCTCATGATATAAATCACTTGATTGCCTGGTTCAGATTCGATTTTTTACAGACCGCCGTCATATAGCTGGAATATTGCTGAGTGCGGCGTTAAACAACAAACCAAAACCAAAAAAACATGTAAACTTGTGTATTGGTGGCTCTTATCATACCCATCCATGTGTATTTTTTTGTGAAAATAGTACATCCCTGTTTGATTGTTGTAGCTAATAGGTATTCTTTTACGCAATTGCTTCATGGAAAGAAATAATATCCGACGCAATGTGCTTAAAAGGAAGCGAAAGTCGCCATCTGATTCTGGAAATGGTACATTTGACACTATTGTACGGAGTAAACCTATTTATTACTGTATGACATGAAAGTTTTGTGAACACATTTTGTTTGTTATATATGGCAAGGAACAATACCAAAATACAAGTCCGTGAAATGAGGGTGAAGGGTACCCAACACCCTAGTTGCAGAACACGAGTATTCTCGGGGTGACGATTAGTTCATTTCAGACATTTAAAACCTTTGCTTACGCTGCTGTCATGTGAGGTTCTTAAAATGTTGATAGGGAAAGCCCTTGGTCATTCTGAAGCAAAGCCATCATCTTCAGAAATTCAGTTTCTAGCTAGAATACTTTCCAAATACAACCAAAATAGTTTTATTCGTATATTCAGCATGGTTACGTTTAAACTGAAATGTAAGTAAGTTACATAATGGCGTGGACTGGATACGTCTTACTGTCTCTCCACCATCTGCTGATGTCTCTGATCTGGCAGTGGTTGTCCTTAAGCTAATTGAGTTTGACGACTCCAACAAGTCCGTCACGATTTCTGTCCTCACGCATGTTGATATGATCTCCGATAGTGCAGACCTCAATCCATCAGCTGGGTTTTGTTTTATCATTTGTATGAATTCATAATTGATGATATGTTTTTAAATGTTTTGTTCCTTCAGTACACCCAGTGCTGATCATGTTTTGGTATACATGCTAGTACATGGCTAGCTAGCTGATGCAGCCACTTTCATTGCTGTACTCCTCACTCTTTGAACATCACTTGATGCGGTTGTGTACAGAATGGTAATGGAACTATTAAATACCGTGTAATAACCACGACTCCAACTGGTGATTTATTTGAGGTACAGCCTCATCACTGAAATCGTTGACCTGATGTGTCCAATATCTCTGTCCCGGGACCTGGTTTACACATTGTGTACCAAGAAGTAACGCTCTCTACTTAGAACTTTTCACCGAGATAAATAAGATCGTGTACAATTGTACTACTCGAATACTGAATGAGCGCAAAAGATACTAATTCAGATAAATATGTGGACGGTTACATCGGTAAAGTAGGCTATACATCTAGGCTATTGCTGTAACTTTGTCTGGTCAAGCTTTCGTTTTGAAGTAGACGAGTGGTCAGAGATTAATCTGTGTCTCTGTACCCAAGAAGGCGAACACTGTACATAGCCTGATAAACAAACGTTTTCATAAAAGCTGCCGAGGAAATCTAGTAGTGTAGACAAATTTTATTGGCCAATAATAAAACTGTTTGTCAAGAAGTCACAGTAGGTTATGACAACACAGATGTAGAACACAACAAAGTGAAATAACTCTGGCCAAAACTATGCTAATAGTAAACATAAATGAAAATATTGTGGCGCTCTAGTCAGTGCTACTATTGATCCCCAGTTATACAGAAACTGTTGGTAAAACATTCCTTATATTCAAAGTATATGTTTTAACCTCCCATGGGTGATGTAATTTTCAATGATAATATGACCAATAAGAGTAAATGGCCTTAATATTTTCAAAATTGACACATTAGTTTCCACTGCATATGATTAACAGTTCTCGATATTTTACACTTGCAACCACATGTCTAACTTTGCAAGCAGAGAGTAGGCAATAACTTTACAACAATGCTCAGTTAACTTCTTGTTGTCAAAAACTGTTTTAGAAGCATTATCAAGTACCCTTTTTCGAAGTGTTCGTGCTCATACCAGGGGAAAGGTAATTGTCACTAAATTTAACACACGCCCAACTTGAAGTCTTTGGAAAAAAGTAAAACTAGTTGTTCCACTGGTTATATTTCCCTCCCCTTTCGTGATACACTTATTTCAATGTGTGTGACAATCATTTCTAGTGGGTATGTAAATGTACTTTATTCTGGGATGCAATTCGTAGCATGCTTTGGCAACCTGATTGCATCCAAATGATTATCTGGCTGCTAATTTAAACCACAGCCATTAAAGTACATTACATTTTACCACAGCAGCCTATATATACTGTTATCCATACGCCAAATATAGGGTGCTATTCGCAGAGTTTGGGACATCTGAAATACCAAAATGAATACATGAGCAGTGATTTCCAATGCAACTTAAATACATGAACATAATCCATATTATTATCGAGCCCAGGCATATGCTTTTTTAAACCATATTCACCCGCGTTAAAGACGAATTAATTTGTTATGTCAAAGTCAGTTTTTATATAATCAATTTTTGCATAGGAGTTCATGAATCTGGTTCCTTGTACGCTCACTTCTCTCAAATTAATGCCACTTATTCCCTTCACTGCACACCTGGTTACCTAATACCTACATGCACGAAGTTAAGAACAAATGTGCCTTTTAACACAATTCCTGTTTTTTATGCACTGAACACATTAAATAATCAAGTGACAGCATGTAGTAATCTTAAAGAAAGTAGTAGTCGCCTGTTCAAGGGTATCGGGGTAGGTGTCAGATGTTCCTGTTAACATAGCAACATACATGTCCTAAGATCTGACTTGGTTGTTGCTGGGTAAAAGAACACTGCGTGTGGTGGTACATGATTTACACGTTCGTTGCCAGGTATTTGAGAACCGTTTTAACAGTGCATCGTGAATTACAGCCATTGCTACGAAAACCTACTGTAGAAGGTTTTATGAAACCAGACATATTATCAAGGTGATAAATCACGTTTCAAGGATTTATAGAGCGGCGAACTTGTCTTTTGAGTATTCTTTTTTAGCCCTCGCACTCTACTACGTGTGCCTATATACTGCAACAAAATTGGGTTCAACAAAGCAGAATCCTTTTCAACAACAGATATTTTTAAAAACATTTAACAATCAATAAAATATCATTACAAAGTGATATAGGTTATTGGCATCTGAAATCTATTAGCCTATTTCTACAAATATGTTTTAAGCATTTACTTGCACATTCCTTCACACTTCTTATCAGTACATACCTAATTGAGATATAGATACGAATCCTGAGCCACGTATATACAATGATATATGTTGTCATGATCAAAATTTATTTATCCCCAATTGATGTATTTTATTAAACCTATAATAACAAAGTTGAACAATTGTGCCTGATTTGATTCAACAAATGATTCATCTGCTTGTACACTGTAAGTGACCACTGATTTTCAGAATACACCTTTATGTAATTGTATTTTTTTGTTTCAAGCAGTGACTGTTGGTTGAGGCGCATTTGAGATAAGATAATTGTTTTGTGAAACATTCCATTATTTGTGATAAAAAGCTGTGCATGTTTGTGCGTCTGTCCTTTTTCGTGAACAAAACAAGACAAGCAAGATGCAGGTCATCAACTTTTTTTCACAACCTTCATGACACGTAGTTAGATACCAAATTATTCCACAGACGTCCATTAAGATCTAAAATCACCGTGTGTGGTAAAGTTCCAAGGAGAAACAAATCATAGGAGAACGAGGGTGTGCTTCAAACAGACCACACCATAGCAACACACGCTATAAAGCTCCACGTCTCCCATATTGACGGCGTGTAGCACGGCGGGGTTAGGCCAGACAACAACCAGGTGCATACAGGATGTGGACGATGGCGGTGTTTCCTCTGCTTTTATGTGAGTTGCATTTATACGCCGTTACTTTAATATACACGTTTGTTCGCTAACTACTATAAGACATATTTGGAAAGTGAGACCCTCATAATGTTATTCAGTTTGTAAAGTGGTTGGTATATAATTCCCATTTTGTGCCACATGAGTTGATAAATATATATTTTCGTTAATCTATATTTGTTTGGCATTGTATAAAAGTAATAGTAGTATATATTCTAGGCCTGAAATACATCGGGGGATACGGAGTTTCTTCTGCTTTTTATTTGAACTTGTTTAAGGAATGAAACAAACACAGTATGTTCCTGGCCAACGTTTCTTCGATGATGTCATCACTGATTTTCTGTGATCTATTCAAATATTCTCACCGCTATGTTGCCTGTGGAATCTGTTTCGCGTTATAATCGAGACACGATGTTCTCTGGCGTTGATGATTATGTTTACTATTTCTTACAGGTATCTTCACGACAGGTGTTGTAGCTGCTGAAGCTTGTGCTACATGTACCTCCACGTACAACGATGCTACATCAGCCGAGGGTTCAGATACCGACTGTGAGTAAGTAGGTTTGCCAACATTCGTATTGGCACTGTCGGATCCGTAGAAAGTAATAAATCATATATTATCACTTGTCTCTCCTACCAACATATGTTGTATCCAAGGATGTTGCTGTGGCGACCCGAACTCTCCAAACTTCAAACACATAACTTCATAAATTTCATTAATAAATTGTCGAAATAGGACATGTTTTATGAAAAGTTTATATTTCAGATACCTGAAAACGTACTTGGATTGTCTCGAGACTGCAGCAGGAACATCTGCTGGATGTGACTTGGCAACAGCTCAAGCCACGAAAATCAGTGACGCTGTTTGTGGTAAGCACTAAAGTCTTGTGTTGCCGCTTTCGTGATTAATATGATTTGGTTCATATACTTCTTGATTATCACAGTTTCTACACAAAAATAATCGAAGATATGAAAAAGACATGATTACATTGGTTTATTGAGTCTTGAATATGAATACTTCCCTCGTACGTGTGTGAAGCATCACTATGTATCGATCTAGATCCCTCTGTGTTTTGTCTTTAATGAATAGGAATCCAAGAGTCAAACTATCTATTGTTTTCTGTTTTAGTTTAATGTCTAACAGGAAAATACGATACCTGCTTTCTTGTATGTCTTTCATACTACACAGGTCGAAATAACTTTATAATCCGAATAGGACAACGTCTCTGCCATTTTAAGTAAGACTATATCCCCAGCGCATTAGATTTTAATCATATTTGTCTGAATGTTCTCGAAATGATGTTGCATTTTCATTGATGTTAATTCGGCAATGCTGAACAGGGACGAAACAGAATAATGCTGCAAGTGTTTCTGTACTGATTTTAGACCCAGATTTGGAGTTGCCCTGTACATGCCAAAAGACATTCTGGGGAAGCGACCTATCCGGGAACAACGCATGCGGGTAGACTCCAAATTGTCATATATTTTCTTCAATAATGAAATGCTCGCATAAACTGACATATATACTCCTCAAATAAGTTAAAGAACATTATATTCTTTCATATTACTATAATTAATATGTTACCGTACCCATGACGATCCGGAGAAGAATAGGTCTTCAGAAACCCATGCTTGCCTTTAAAAACGACTATGCTTGTAATAGGCGACTAACGGGAGCGGGTGGTCAGCCTCGCTGACTTAGTTGATGCATTTTATCGATCCCAATTGCGTGGAACGATGCTCATGTTGTCAATCACTGGATTGTCTGGTCAAGACCCGATTATTTACAGACTGCCGTCATATAGCTGGAACATTGCTGAGTGCGGCGTTAAACAACAAACAAACATACAAACATACTATGTTATCGCATGACAAATTAACTTTACTATCGTGCAAGAATGAGTGCCTTTTACTTCTTTTGAGTAATATACTTGAAAATGAAAACATTATCTTTTTTTCATATTCACATTTCATTATATCAGCCGTTGTTTACGTTCAGTTTATTCAATTTTATTTTGTGTATACATTATTTCATATTTACATTTAGATAGTTAGAAATGTAACACGCAACCATCATGTGTTTTAGGCCGCTAGGGACCTACATCCAATGTCTCACTGACGCAGGAGAGAAAGTTACATGCAAGACTGGAGTCAAAGCTTCTGCTATCATAGACAAGCCCAAGGGGAGACTTGCAACTCTTACATGTAGTAAGTATCAGGCAGTTTGATATTGTTGAATGTCCATCTTGTGCCTTTCATAACAACCTCGGATTCCATTTGCCAGTTTATACTCATGATAGTAGCAACAATGATACATGCATGCATTGGCTAACAATTGTTTCCGTATTGAATATAATATTGTTACCGAAATATTCTTTCTTTCTGTTTAGCCTCAGTTCGCATAATGCATTCATTTAAATAGGAAGAAACGTACGTGTAGGAAGGTTGTGAGAAAAAGTAACACCTTTTTGAAGGTTTTGCAGTTTGGTAAATATAGTATAAAAGATCCCTCTATATGTTCTTGTCTGTTCCATGTTGAATCACCAACACAATTTATCAATGAATATTATTTTTCTTGCCCATCATCTTGCCCCTTTACGGCAGAGTTTAATTGACACTTACACCCTCCACTTATTGTATGTGTACGTATTTATAGGCTTCTGTGGTCATTAAATATAAAACGTGACGGCCACATAGTAATCTATCTCGAATATCTGCCGAAACAGATTCCATTGCGAAAAGAGTAAGCATATCCTGTAGGGTAGCTTGCACGTTCTTTGTCAGTTTTGCATATACATAAACTGCAATTCTCATATACCCTATTATAACCTACTCGACACACACAGGACATTAAACAAGTCTAATAAAATCAATCGGACCACGGAAACCTTAATAGACTGATTATCAAGGTTAATAATCTGGACAATCAGAGATAGATTTGAGTTAAGGGTATGGCCTTCCTATCATGACAGTCAGTTTAACATTTTTGGTGAGACCGAAAGTTTACAAGTATGAGAGTCGGTTGAAGGACTGACATACGAACCACAGCTGGCGGGCCCAAGTTGTAGATGACGGAGACACCATTCACTTTGTGAAGTTATGTCCATTTCAAATGAGGCTTGTTCGGCCAAAGAGAGTACATGTATTCACGAATGATGACATGAATCGTGATGTTATACATGAATTTGATTATTTTCCAAATAAGAAATCTAGTAACAAAGTTGTCACCTGTTTATATTCAAGTAACAATAGCAAAAGCTATCGGGCATTGACATGCAAATATTGGTAAAATACGGGAGCTCTGTTGAAAGCTTAGTCCTTTGTACGATTCAGCATATGTTTATGAAGACTATGAAATAGAGATGATACCAGTAATTCAAGAAAGGTGACCGTATTCTGCCTCACCATTGTCACCCATCACAAACACATGATAAGGCAAGTCAATTGTTCACCTGAACAAACACGGTAATGTTTGATACAAGTCAAACAAGAGACAAACTTTTGGTCACATCAATCTAAATTGAACAGGTGAGGCGGTTTCACTGGCATCTATAATTTCAAGTTCAGATGATCGTCTATTTTACTATTATTGAACCAGAACAGATCATCGACATACCTGAAGCTTAAGTTAAACGTCTTAGCCGTTTGTGTGTGTAGCATACTAGTATTTAATATTCTCTGTTGTGTAGATGCTGCAGTTTCCACCCTGAGGATGTACAGTACGACCACTGTTGTTCTTCCTTTCATCCTGATGGCGTTTCTTCCTTAGCTGACAACGAATCACAATGGATACTTTTGAAATGTATTTGAGAATTTCTTAGTGAACGCTAATCTTACTGACAATGATACGCTTCGATGATTCAGAAACGCTGTGTAGATTGGCATTGTCATGTTTGCATTTATTGAAACAATTAAAGAAGCTTCAAACTGACTAAGGGGGCAAAACGACTCGTATTCAACTTAATTAGGCCCACCTGATGACGTTTTCTGATGACGTGGTTCTCCCCAAAAGGCCACCGACGAATAGAAAATGCCATCAACCCCTTAGACACTTTGATAGCAGAATAAAGGTTTAGTGTAGTGATGATTTCCTTGAATTATGCAAGAAGTGGCTTACACGAATGTACATATCCATCAGAATATCTTTTGTAATAAAAAAAATACTGGCTTATAATGAATTATGTTATCAGCATTACATCTATGAAAATGATTACACGAATCGTCAAATGCTCAACACACGATTATGACTTAATGGACCTGCATCACACAAGCAAGCACGCATGCATTCACACACTACATGGTAAGGTAATGATAGTACTATTAATACCAAATGCGTGACAATTTGATACCAGTTACAGTTAACTATTGCTGAAAAGGGAGGAACTGTAGACTTCCTGCAGTTAAACCCATGCCACGAGTGCGGAGCTAAGAAACCAATGATTATAATCGGGACGAATATAGGGTTCAAACAGTACATTTGGTTTGAACAGTTTCTGCAAGCAGTAGTGAAACTTATTTTGTATCATCATCAAGTTCTTTGCCCTGTTGAATTATTGTTAGTTCAATGGTGTTGATACTTGTGCAGACGTGCATAACCATAATAGGTGAGGTTTAGTAGCACTGTGAATTGTCGGGTAGGGTTTGCAACGCTACCAATAAACACAAGCAAACTAGGAATGGGTACCTGATCAAATCAAATCAAAGTGACTGGAGTTCACCTTCATTCTTTTGCCAAATGGTAGTTACAGATGCTTCACAGACATGAAACGTGTGAAAGCTGTTTCTGAAACTGACTCTTATCCAATACCGAGAATTCATGAATGCATTGACAAAATTAGTTGAGCCAAGTACGTCAGTAAGTTTGACCTATTGTATTGGCAGATTCCACTGACAGTGTGTCAAGCGGGTATCATCTTTTGTGACTCCAGATGGACGTCATCACCTAGTCAATTTTGTAATACAATTATTGTTGGTTTCACACTAAATTCCCTTGCGTGCAGATTTCTGGGTAACCCTATTGTTTCCTTTTGGGAATCGAAAGGTAACAATGTTTCCTTTCTGATTCGGGTGATCTTGAACTTTCGAAAAGTTCACGACAGTCTATCCCAGGAGACATGCATTGCTAGCTGAATATCCTATTCCAACCACAGATAGGGAAAAGGTATTGGAAAATAATCAGTTTGAATGCTTGGTTAATTACTAGTCAACCTGACCTTCAAGGTGATGCAATTGTAAAACATGGAGGAAACATTCCAACTCTGATATGAATAATTATTAAAAATTGATGTCAATAATAGTGGTAACACAACCCTTTCAATAATTTTGAGAAATTTCTGCCAAAAGCAGAGCCTATTGTACGATTCCGACTTAATCACACGCGTATACTGGAATTTAACATTAATATCATCAGATTACATATATGATACATGTATCCGACTGCTAGACGTCGGAATTATAGAAACGTATGGGTGGCAAAAGTATTTCCATAATAATAAGAAAACAAGAGTTAATTGTACGATTCTATCTGTATCATAAGCATGTGTATATGAATCATTATCAAGCATTGATTATTCCAAGTGTTTTTAAAAAAAGCGTGAGCGTATGCTGCACCACCGATGGCCCTTGTCACAAACAATAAGTCAATTATTCACCTGAAAAAAATATTGGAACATATGAAACGAGTCAAAATTGGGAATTACATCAGACACGTTGATCATTGATGCATCAAATTCAGAAATATCTGCATCTCGGATTATGAGATGATCTATGCTGCCAATAGACCGGAGATGAAAATGGCAGACTCTGCACATGTTAAGGACATCCAAAGACTCTTGATAGACGATGAGAACTAATATAGTAATCTCATCATCAGTCACTGTCTAAAGTTTTTGTCTGGTTAAATGTGTCAGATGTGAGTCACGTATATATGTATACCCTTGTTAGGTCAGGTGAAATGAGGTTTAAGGTCGCGTTGAAGATTATTGCACATATACATGTATTATGCCACACACAGAAATATTCCAGCCAAATGTATATGTATGTTTGTTGTTCTACGCCACACTCAACAATATTCCAGCTATATGACGGTGGTCTGTAAAAAATCGTGTCTAGACCAGACAACCCAGTGATTGGCATCATGAGCATAGATCCTAGCAATTGGGATACGATGACATGCATCGACCAAGTCAGTAAGACAGACCACCCGTTAGTTGCCTCTAAAAACAAGCATAATTGCCTCTGGCGGCAAGCATGGGTAGCTAAAGACCTGTTCTACTCCGGATCGTCACTGGTATCCAGCCAACTGATGATGGCCTGCATATATTGCTAACCGACGGGTACGATAACGGACAATCAAACAAATCACCGAGCCCATCCACCCATGTATAGTCTGTAGAATTGGTGCGAAGTTCGTAAGAAAGCAGCCAGCCTCCGTAGTGGTGTGGTAGAGCATCCGCCCGGAGAGCGGAAGGTCCGGGGTTCGATCCCCGACCGCGTCATATCATAAGACGTTAAAAGATTGTACTTGTTGTAACCCTGTCTGGCGCTCGGCATTAAGGGGATAACCCCTGGTCGGCTCGGAGTCAGCATACTGTGTCTGAGTAGGATATTTATGTTAAACTTCGGCATGGTATCTCAGTGGGCTAGCACTATAAATCAACATCAATCCGGACTAGTACAGGCAGACACACACACACACACACACATACACACACGTGCATGCACGTCAGTATGTAAGCGCAGTAATCTTGGACGCGACGTTTAACCCAGTTGCACCTCATCTCGTAAGAAAGCTGTTGATTTATTCATGCTTTCCGCATTGATAAGCAAATCATTATTCAAATTATGTAAATATCACCTACTGTTTACACCTAATAATGATCAATAATATTTCAATGTAAATTCTTTACTTGTATGAACCTAAGATCAGTGTCAGGCTACTTCAGTGACGTAATTACTATGTTATTCTACTCAGTCTTCAATGATCACTTTACCATCATAAATTTCACTTCAACAATCATTTCAAGTGCTTTGTCAGGGTCAGACTACTGATTCACCCCCTGTAAGTTTATTGGTTGCTCAGCCAATATAAAGGACCTCAAACATGTATGGCTGCTCCCCCAGCAACAATAACCTAACGTTGTGTAATCCCTTCGTGTCGGTTTTCTCCTCGGTGTGACTACTTCAATTTGGATGTGACTACATTCGTTATTTACTGCATCTGTCTCTACATTTGTTGTGAGCAGGGCAAATTGTAAAGAGTGCAAATAAACGTCATGTTGGTGTAGGGCAATTTATCGCCACATTTCAGGGCTTGTGACGCACATACAAACAGTTCCTAGATACGGTGGATATCATTAAATTTATGATGGTAAGTTACAAGGTAGACAAACAATATGCCATGCAATGTCATTCAAAGACTTAATATGTTTAAAGCTCTTCACAACAGCATGACATGCACGCATGGAGCTATTGAGCAAGACATGTCTGTACATGGTTGTGTGATACCTGGAGTTGTTGAAGGAGATGTTACCCACACTGTAAGTAGCTATGTGCTATTAGTTTAACTTATAAGAATATTCTTATAGTACACTACACTAGTGTAGTGAAGCACAGTTACACATTTAGTGTTGAAGAATTTGACTGATCGATTTGTAACATTTCATATTGGCCCTATATGCTAACAAATTTTCCCCAGTATGATTGAACATGTACCCATTTGGCCATTTACATCATAAAAGAAACATAATTAGTCTCGATCAGTATCACTACTCTCGCAAACAGTAAAACTTGTCAATTAAGGTGAAATGCCTTAATCAATTTGGGATGATTATTGTTAAACTTATTCACATGTTTTTCATAACTAATTACAATTCATTCACTATTATGAACTTATATATCGGTCATTATGATGGATAAATATGCATTATTTGTCAATATGTACGTTGCAATGGCAGCTTGCGCTATAAATGCACACTAAACCTCTTTGTTTTCATTTTGACAGTCAGCTCAAATAGTATATACGTTAGAAATACATGTCCTAGTGATAAACTCTAATAACAGACAAATTGGCATCCTTAATGACAAACTAAATCAGTTTAAAAATCAGGAATGTGACAAGTGTGATATTATAGATATATTTCACTGCATAAAACTACTTAAAGTAATACAGTTCTTATTTTGACAAGTATCCTTCCTCAGTTTCACAACCATTGATAACTGTTTAGCCACATTCACTGAAGTATTTGTCGGTTGTGCAAATCCTCGCCGATGAATGTGTCAAACTTATCATAAGAAACTATTGGTACTCAATCAGTACTATAAATGATGTCAACAATGACACACTACAACGATGGACTAACATCAACAAAATCAGATTATACTCGTCTTATTGACGAATGTTGTTACTCTACTTTAAGGTTACATGTGAGCATTTGATACCGTGGTGTTATCCTAACTGAGGACAACGCTCCTTGTTCTACCCCTAAAAATACTAAAACAAGTGCATTGTTGGACATACTGCCTTTGGGGTAATCGTAAACGGTTAATTTAAGAGCACCTCCTCAATAGCTGCTAGGATAATTGTGCGAGATTTCCTGAATAGGCTGCATGCTGTACATGTGGCTCAAACTCGGTGTTAAAATAACGTTCGTTGCTCACTGTTTTGTTTCGAATACCTTGTGAGAAGTTTTTATTTGAAAAAAATATTTTGTGTAACAAACATGTCTTTTCATCTATATTAAACTTCGCTACAACATGTAATCAATATTTACGTTCAAGATATAATCACAAACCATCATATCTTACACGATCCGTCAAGAGCTGTGAACGTGTCAGCTGAATGTTTAAAGCAACACAAAAGTGGTGCTGGTCTCAAACACTTCATAATGGTTTGAAACCCATCAGCACTTGTATTTTACCAATAACAACAGTGGTGCATCAGACGATTGGAACCCACTTGCAACTGTGTTTTGATTATGAAAAATACACTCATGATTTGTCTCAAGTGTGCAGCAAAATTAATTGTGATAATATCAATGTATTGACTGAAAACTAATACTAATGTTATGTTATGTAAAAAGTACGAACACATATGCATATGATCACAGCTACTTTATTTCGGAGTACATTATACAGCCTTTTGTGTAATTTGTATCTGGCTATATTTTACCATAAACTCTTTGGTGTGTAAAAATGTATTGAGTGACACGACCAAGGTTGACGCAAAGCTATTGAGGAACTTATGGATCGCCTATCAACGCTATTGAGCAAATTATGCTTCTGTATATCTAAAGTATGAATAATCATCAAAATACATTTGACGTGTAATAATCAACAGAAAAATAAAGTGAACCATTCAAAGTTTTGATCAAATGTGTGCGTCTCTACCCTGATGTCACAACAATGTTATCCTGCACCCTAACCTGAAAATGTCCAAACTATGGCACCTGTGATTGTGTATTGTATTACGTTGTTATGCTACTTGCCAATTACCTTGCCACTGGCCTAAACATGTCTGATGACACTCTGAACATTTAAAGCACTTCAGAATAGGCTAGTTTGGTTACCTTAAGGAGCAGCATAAAAGCTTGGTTGGAAAAAAAATCACCAATTGAGACAACTCTCTTGTTCAGTTTAACAACTTGTTTTTACTGTGTTTAAGTTCTGCGTAATCACTGACATCATACCTGTTGAAATTGGTCTTGGAAACATGGCTATTCATCAGAGCTGGGCCCCATAAATATGGCATGTTTAACAACGAAGACACCGGGTTTCTACCTCCCAGGGAAACATTTCTGTTGTCTGAAGATACGATGTACAGGGGGTCAGTTGCCATAACAGTGAAGAGGGAATGTATTCTTATCTGTGTCAAAAAGCAAATGAAGTAGGTATTATATTTCAGATTAAAGCAGGATGTTCAACAGATTCCCTTATATCGAGCAATATTCTAGCAGCCCCAACCTTTTGTGTCTACTCTTCTTTTGAGGTGCAATCGAGCATACCCTTTCTACGAAGATTTCAAAGGTATTTGATCAGGGTTAAAGATTTCAAAGAGGTCGTATTAAAGTTTTTATATGGTTTTCAAATAGCAGACAGGCGCAGAACATTGTCTGCCATTGTACTTTACACATTTGAAATAACAACTTTATATACTCAACAACAAAAATTCCTGTGACACCAATATTTTAGTGTATTTTTCAAACAAGTAAAGTTTGGTTTTCAATATTGTAGTACTTGTATGGAATCAAGTCACAAAAACGCTACAAAGTTTTCTTTTATGCAAGACCCATGCATTTCACTACCAAAGAATGGGTATAAACATATGTGCGTTACCGGGATTCCATATGCATTGCTTTGCATCGTGCTGACAACAATCACTCAGAAAAACAACAAAACTACGCAATAATTCAACATTACGAAATGCCACGCCTGTCCGAAAATGAGCGTCGGCGAGCCATTTGTATGGTTGAAGCAGGATCGAGTCAACGTGATGTTGCAAGACAATTATACGTCCACAGAAACACCATTTGGTGTTTATGGCAACGTTAGCAACAAACGAATGCAGTCAGAGGCCATCCTCGGAGTGGCAGGCCACGCGTAACCAATAATAGACAACTGGATTCGAACAACACACCTACGAAATCGATTCCAGCCAGCAACAGTGACTGCCAGAAGCATATCTGGCCTTCGACGAATATCTTCACAAACCGTACGTCGCCGCCTCAGATGTGCAGGGGTTGTCGCCAGAAGACCCGCCTGACATCCCATTTTGACAGGAAATCACCGTCAAGCACGTCTACAGTGGTGCAGACAGCGTCTACGCTGGGCGGCCTTGCAGTTGGGACAAGTTCTATTCACTGACGAGTCTCGTTTTTACCTCAGCCACAGCGATGGACGGATTCGAGAGTACGGACGTCGAGGTGAACGTTACGTCAATCATTGTGTTATGGAAGAAGATCGGTTCAGGGGCGGCAGCGTTATGATATGGGATGGGATTACAGCAAGACAGAGGACCCGTTTCATGGTGGTAGAGGGAAATCTCAATGGACAGCGCTACCGCGACGAGATCATCGGCACTGTTGTTCTACCGTTTTTGCGCCGTCATGGCCCAGGCATTACCTTTCAACATGACAACGCCCGGCCTCATATTGCTCGACAGGGTTCTCTTCAACAAAATAACGTGAATGTCATCCCCTGGCCGGCTCGCCCCCCTTTCTCTCACCAATCGAGCACATGTGAATTGAGTGGATCCGCGCCTTCGACGTGTTCCGCAGACACTCTAGGAACTTCGAAACATGCTCCAGCAGATTTGGACAGACATCCCACAGGACTTTGTGCGACGCTTGGTCCATTCCATGAGACGAAGATTTGTTGCTTGCATCGCAACCAGAGGTGGACACATACGATATTGATTTGTAAATTGACATTTTGGCATGTTCATGTTTGTTTTTATGAAACACGCATTTTCTAAAGTCAGTATGGCAAATTTGAACACTAACAGGAGTCATGTATCTGATGTAAACCGAAATTGTTTCAGATTTGGTAAAAAAACAACATAACTTTGCATTAAACCTTATTCAATGTCACAGAAACTGTTGTTGTTCAGTATATGTTTAGGTGAGCATTATGGTATATGATTAGTTGATATTGAAGGTCAAGGTCACTACTGATGCAACACGTATGTAAAGTGCTAAATACATCCTTCAACTGGAGATCTAATAACTGAAAACGACCTTCACATATCTACCATCAAACCCTCTGAAAGCTCCACTGAGGCATTGAATGTTGCAATCGTATGACATTCTGCAAAATCATCGTATGCTCGATTGTACCTCGCCACCGTCATTTGATCCAGAACTATCTCAACCAGATTACCAGATAGATGTTCTATATTCACAGCAGAAGCAAATGCTATTTTAACAGCTCTAAAATACATCCACAGCCAAACTAAACATGAACAGTTTCTTATGTTTTCAGACTCTCTTTCTTGCATTCAAGCTATTAAAACATGTCTTACACACATCCACTTTAATATAAATTGTTGAATTGTTTAATGATCTTGCTACCGGTCAATACGACATTGTTTTCTGTTGGTTACAAAGCAATGTTGGAATCACTGGTAACACAATGGCCGATGCTGCTGCAAAAGCAGCACTCAACAAATCTGTGACACCACCTCTGATCCCATTCAGTGACATCAAACCTTTTATTAGATGTTACATCATAGATCAAATGCAACAGAATTGGGACACCCAAGGTATCAATAAGTTACATGAAATTAAACCAAATATCGGTTACACCTACTTGGGTTGTCAGTCCAGACTTGAAGAGGTCATTTATCGACGATGTCGTATTGGCCACAGTTGATATACTAACAAATATTTATTGAAAGGTGGGGATCCTCCATTTTGCATCCCTTGTAATGAGAGAATCACAGTCAAGCATGTCCTGCTTGACTGTATTGATTTTTGCCATCACAAGGGATAACTATTTCAAATCATCATCTCTTAAGAATATTTTTAATAGTATCAGTTCTCATTTAATTATTTGCTTTTTAAAAGAAATTGAACTCATAAATAAATACATAGTTGTAATGTACATAGTTGTGTCTTTAATTGGTAGTGTATAATTGTGAACTGAGATTGTTATTGGCTGTACCCTTGACGGGGGTCAAAGTACTGTAAAATTATTGTCCCCGTGAGAGGGTATAGTAAGTCCATTTCATTCAAAGTGCGTTATTCCTCTCATAGTTTTAATCATAGAATCTGCGTTCTTATAAATTTCGGCCAGCAACTGAAGGGATGATGTACTATTAGTCCCCATGGACCCCAGCATGGTGATCTACCTTCAGATACGGGCAAACTATAGTCCTTTTTTATATTGTATTGTAACATAAGGTGATTTCTTTTTATTGTTATATGCTAGTTTTAACTATTACTCTGTGATATTCCAGTAATTTTACTGTCCGTCGATGACAGGTTTTTATTTAGTTTTCAGATGTGTATTCATAATGTATATCTCGTCACGATATGGCTGAAATATTGCCGATGTGACGTAAAGCATAAACTCACTCACTCACTCGATTGTACCTCAAAACTCTCTTGCTCAGGTGGGTACGTTAGTGGAAGCGAATTGGCTATTTGACCATTATTGAACGATATCAGATCATCGAGATACCGTTAGCTTTAGTTAAACTTCTCGGACAAATGCCCTTTTCTTATTTTTTTCCGATCCCAGAAGACATTCTGACTTTTATGCAAAGAAATGGACCTGCATGGCACGGAGCACAAGTAGTGCCCATGGGGAAGCCTACTTCTTACCTAATTGTTCTACACCCAAATTTACATAGATGTTATCTACTAGGAAGTCCGGCATATTGTTTTCTCAGTACAGTTCACATGGTATTATGGGCGGGGATAGTCTTGTGGGTAAAGCCTTCGCTTGTCACGATGAAGGCCCGGGTTTGATTCGTCAAATGGGTACAATGTGTGAAACCCACTTTTGGTGATCCCTGCTGAAATAATTGCAGCCACCAGTGTATTTGATATCCTGGATGTGTGGATGTCTTAACATTGTGAAATTGGTATGTTCTGGCTATATAAATATATGCTAGAAACCATTATATCTATAAATGACTAAAAGTCATTAAGAATAATTATTTGACAATATATACTCTTCAAAAAAAAGAAACGCAAAACCGATATTGTTGGCCATAAAAACAAAATTAGCGGACCAAGAGGTTCACAATGACGAGGTTTAATGTGTTATAGTGTCAATGACACATTTCCCAGACCAAAATGATCACAACAAGGACCTGCAAATTATAATTCAGGAAACACGTACGATTCGGAAAAACGCACCCAGTACATTAACAAAAGGGCCGTGAAACTGCACGTACTGAATGTGCAGCAGCACTATGAACGGTATCTAAGTGCAGGGTTTTTGATTGCCTGGCATCTGCGTCAATCGAACCGTGACAGTTCAACAACATGCCAAGATTAACAGAAATGCAAAGAAAGAACGTCATATGCCGCTTGCAGGCGGTGGAATCCCGATCAGCTGTACCCAGGCTTTTCAATGTAGCGCCCAGCACCATCACAAGGCTATGGGATCAGTTTCAACAGCATGGGTCAACACGCGATCGGCCAAAGTCCAGACGATCAAGAGTAACCACCCCCGCCCAAGATTGGTACATCCGACTGCGCCACCTACGTGAAAGGACGACCACAGCCACCTTAACCACATCCCAAATACCCGGACTGCGCAGAATATCCGACCAGACCGTACGAAACCGTTTAAGAGCAGCAGGTCTACGAGCAAGACGTCTTGTTAGACGCGTCATAATGAGTCGACAACATCGCCAACAACGACTACAATTGTGTCGACAACACAGGGTATGGCATCAACTGCGATGGATAGAGGTCTGGTTCAGCAACGAATCGAGGTTTCGCCTCCATCGAGGGGATTTAAGGGCACGGGTCTACAGACGTCGGGGAGAACGTTACGCCGGAAACTGAGTAAAGGAAGTGGGCAGGTTTGGTGCGGGTAGCATTTTGATGTGGGCGGCTATCTCTCATGGCAGGACAGATTGATCCATATCCAGGACACTCTTACGGCGATGCAACGATACATCAACGAAATTCTCCTACCACACGTCCTCCAAATTGCAGCCAACGGCAACGGTGTTTTACAGCAGGAAAACGCTCGACCGCATTCAGCATGGATCACATGAGCCTGTCTCCACAACAACAACGTTGATGTTCTCTCCTGGCCCTCCAGTTCCCCGGATTTGAACCCGATAGAGCACCTGTTGGATGAATTGGATAGACGGCTTCGCCGACGTCAACCACAACCCTAGACGTTGCAGCAGTTGGCTTTTTCGATGCAGGCCGAGTGGGCTACAATTCCTCAGGATTTGATTCGCATACTCGTCTCTTCCATGGGCAGGTGATGCCAGGCCGCTATCGATTCCAACGGGGGACATACGCGTTTTTGGTGGTAGCTGACCTTCACCTTGGGCTTTTCCTATGTACCGATAACTGAGATGACTACAATCACCAAGTGTTCTCTCCACAACATTTTGGCTCAATACCTTGCTCGGTTCCTCGTATAAATGTATTTTCCTACCTCACACAAATCTTGTTTTGCGTTTCTTTTTTTGAAGAGTATATATGAGCAACCATTATGTGAAGTAACGTACCTGTACATTGTACATATGCAGATTGCTGTTTGAAATTAAACAACGTGCATGTCACACATTCTGAAAACGTCAACTTGTGCTTTCTCCTAAATTTGTTGCTTGTATATATGGAACATAAACATTTATGAGGTGAGGTGAAATGGGGTTTAACGTCGCATCGAAGATTATTGCACTTATATAGCGACGTGCATGCACGTGTGTTTGTGTGTGTGGCTGCTTGTACTAGTCCGGACTGATGCCGATTTATAGTGCTAGCACACTGAGATACCATGTCGCAGTTTAACATAAATACCCTACTCAGATACAGTATACTGACTCCGAGCCGACCAGTCCTTGTTTTAGCCCCTTAATGCCGAGCGCCAGACAGGGTAACAACAAGTACCATCTTTTAACGTCTTTTGGTATGACGCGGCTGGGGATAAAACTCCGGACCTTCCGCTCTCCGGGCGGACGCTCTACCATTAGACCATGGAGGCGGTCTAAACATTTATGAATAAATTAATAGCTTTCCATAACCGTCTTGATATGATTCATTACAATCATAAGAATATTACATATAATAATTCAGTGATAACACGAATTCACATTTTGTTCAAATAAATACTAATTTGAGGAGCAACACAAATAACATAGACACCACATAATTCTTTTCTTTTTCATAAAATAATATTTTGTTGTGTATAAGAAACTGATTTATTAGCAATAATTTGCAGTATTATATATTTGGGTCAAACGTTTTCCTTATTCGTTCATGTGCGTTGGTATAACAAACAATACATGTCTTCAACATGTTATAACAATAAATCACTCTACAGGTAACGCCTCCAAAACTGCACTCCTGTACGCAATATGTGCGCAGCGAGCAATATCACTCTGACTTGATATAAAAGGAAAGGACTCTCGTAACAAACTGCACTGCAAGCGAAGTCTGTTGCTAGAAGTCAGTATGAAGACGCATACAGAATGCATGTTAATGTGGGGTAAGCAAATAAGCAATTATTGGCAAATATGTCTTGACAATATTTTTATCTAGGGCCAAAATTTCGTTCAGTAATTATTTTACTGTAAATGAAAAATCTGACGTTACGTTTGAATTTGATAAATATATTAGTTATATATTGATAAGATTGTATCAGGTACATATCGCATCTGATCAGATGTCTGGTTGTTTGCAGCAGGCCTCATTGTAATGGTGTTCAACAGACAGTGTTTCGCAAGTGAGTAACAAAGATGTGCAACAGTATTGTAATTCCCTGTGCCTAGCTCAACTTACCAGGAATCCCCAACAAGAATGGTACGAGACTGATAGTGCTATTAAAAGTCAGGTAGCCTGACCTATGGTAGGTCACCGATTTACAAGTAAACACAATATTCAATCGATATTTCATTTGATCTGGGTCTCACGTACAATGCTTAATGCACTGTTAAGACATTGTGAGGCAGAATGGCATTTATACATGAGTCAAATATATAATAAATGATTGAGCCAAGACATTAATACTGCCCCCTACTGTTGCAAACGAACATATTTCTCAAACGCTTTCCTTTACTTATAAGCAGCACAATGTCTGCACTTGTACACAGCAGACGAAATTCATTATTTACATATCGCGTTTAGTTTCAATAAAATCAGTGAATGCGCTATCGTATCACGAATATTTCTGGTCCATCGCTTGATTGTCTGGTTTGTCACATGGCAAGGTAGTGCTGTGCGACGTCAGGCAATAAACACACACTTTTACGGAAATTGTGTGAATGCCGGGTGGTACCGTTAGGACTAATTTGATCTATTTTTATATTTACAAAGAGTGTTATGCCAATACATCTCTAACAGTTTGAATTCTTTGGGAATGACATTATTAGATAAATAGTGTACAAAATAAAAACGGTACACGAATGTTATCTTAGAATATTTCTGGCGCAGGTTATAGACTGGACATTTCATTAGAAAGTGAACATTCATCACAATATTAACGTCTACGATCATAATACTGTGGTTATATGTAGTATTAGAACGTCAATGACTTATGGACATTTATAATGATGTCTTGCAACCAAACATCCTCTCTAATAGCTATCACATAAACGCATTCTATGATTCTATATACTCCAGATCCTTGCAGCCCTAATCCATGCCATGGAGGAGAAGACTGTACAGATAATGGTGGTGTACACAGCTGCGCATGTAACGATGGTTACGGGGGAGATACATGTGAGCTTGGTAAGTCCCTTCATCTAACATTTAGCCTCCTTATTCGCTGGCTTTATGTCGTTGGTGGTCGTAAGATTCACAATTTCTACCAAGACAGTGGGGGACACCAGATATGGGCTTCATACATTGTACCCATGCCGGGAATCGAACCCGGGTCTTCGGCGTGACGAGCGAACGCTTTAACCACTAGGCTACCCGACCGCCCCCCAAAAAGAAAGCTTTTTCCAAGCTCTATATAGTCTTTCCATTCAACACAGATTGGTTTACTTTTTTATGGGTGAAATATCACCGTTGCGAATATTATTCTTACTTTATTCACTGCTAACTGTCCAAACGAACTATTCACATAGTTCTAACTCTCACGCACAATAAAATAATAGTTAAATAAATGGAGTAAGATTGAACACAGTTTTAATTGGCTAGCGCTTTCAAATCTTACCACGTACGAGTCTCATCAGGCCATAATTGAATAACGGACATGAAGTTGTAAATAAAGTTACGTGACGTCATAACATTTGGGATAACTTTGACGTCATAATACCAAGATGACAATGGACAAATAACTTACGCCTTTACATTTAACTTAGGCGCGTGTTTATGAATGAAATGTTGCTCTTTTTGAAACAATGTAGTTTCTGTTTCACGTACGAGTCTCATCGGGCCATAACTGAATAACGGACATGAAGTAGTAAACAACTGCTACTGTTTGTTTGTAAACAACTCCTTGAACCAAGGCTTTTCCCTCAATGTTTTTGAGCTGTGTAGCAGCGTTTGATAATATACCAGAAGGCAAAAGAAACTCAATGCGATCTTTGTTTTGCCACTGCTGCAATATCATGTTGTAGTTCATGAAAGTATGCGAGCATAATCGTTGTAATGATAAATGGTCGGTCTCCACATCCAATGATTTTAGTAAACGTAATATCCTAAAAATACCTTTCATTTTAGTGCCGCAGTGCAAAGACAATGCCGAATGTGAAAATGATGGAACCTGCAACAAAGACAGTGACCAGCATGTGTGTGACTGCAAGGAAGGTTTTGGAGGAAACACGTGTCAGCTTGGTAAGAATAACATATGAAGTCTATCATTTAATTTCGTAAACCAATCATGATACAGAATTTGCGAATCCTGTGAAGCGCACCCGAAGCCGAGTCAGTTGTTCCCCCGTAACAACCTCAGGCCTTGAATGTTGTAACCCTTGTCAAGAAAAACTTTCATCAAGAGTCGTATGATGCTCCTTGAAACTGTTTTTTGATAGTGGTTTCTGATAGGAATGTTTTCCTTCTTGCATGTCCCTCCCTTTCTTTTGATATTTTAAGCTCCAAAGTGCACAGATGCGAAGCCCTGTGAAAACGGCGGTACCTGTCAGGCTGACACCACTGACCAGCATATCTGTTTCTGTGCTCCAGGCTTTGGAGGGGACCTGTGTGCTGACGGTAAAATTATGTTCATATACACATCTCACAATTCAACTAATGCATTGTTGTATATTCTATACTGACTAGAAAACACCCCCTTCTCTGTGACATTGTTTTAAGATTATCGTTACCGCCAACGCTTTCAAACCACATCTGTCGCATAAATAGTAGATATTGATTTCGCAAAAAATAATGCCACAGCATTCAGTGGGATAAAGTCAAGGCCCTCACCACCGACCTCAAAGAAATCAAAATCAGAAAACTAAAGAAGCTATCAACATCAAAAGACTTTAACCGTCGATCAACCGTGACAAAGGCTATTACATACCCCCGGCGTACCATCAACTCATCAAAGACCCCAATCTGTCATAATCCTGTTGTTTATATTACAGGCTTCATCCTTTGTTTATGTCACTAACTAACAGGCTTCTCCACTCCAGTACAATTACATCTGATATCTACGCTACTGTATGAACATTGCCTCCAACCTGTTTATATACTTGTCAACAATATATCACTTGCTTGATAACGTAGTAAGAACCCACACCGAAACGTCGCTCTTAATTGTAATAAAGAAGTTGTTTATCCATGAATCGTATCCTTATTTAGTACTTGAATTAATATCACATTACAATGAACTTTTATCCAAGTTTATCTTCTTAGTGCTGTATAAATAAACTTAACATCAATTGCAGGATACCATAGCATTTTTGTAGATTGCAAAGCGACCTTATATGTCTTTTCGGCACATCTACTACCAGAATGTTCTCCTTTGTTAGCTGTTTGTACTTGATAAAAAGACTTAATAATTATACATGGTTAATGCCTAAATACAGATTGTATCTGTTCTTTGATTTGAAATGGCGGAGAAAGATTTCTATATTTTCACCTAGCAGATATAGGTATGCCATAAGCTGATGCTTCAATACAGACAATACTTGGGTATGTGTACCTTCTATCGAAGCTTTGCAGACGTACAATCGATCCTTGCAATTCAAGGGACGTCGGCGCACTCAAAAGTATCTATGCATTCTTTCAATCCTACTTCATAAATCAAGCCTTCTCATCGGGTGGAATACTTTTTGTTTGTTTGTTGTTTAACGCCGCACTCAGCAAAGAGCAAGTACAATGTTACCTGAAGTCATTGAAAGTGTGTATTTGACATACGATCTAAATTATATGAAGTAAACAACGACATTGTAATGTTGGCAGTTATGTACAACTGAGAAGCGCGAATAATAAATAATTTGACTCAGATTCGCACATTTTCTTTTTCCGACAGCATATCTATAGTACAAATGCTAGACGAGAGCATCCATCACATATCAATTGTACATAACTATAATATGAGCACAACTGAGGCGAAAAAAGAATAGACGTTATTGTGAATAACCCGATCAACATTTATCTTCAATTACTGTTATATTGTCCATCTATTAAAAAGTTAATATGTAAATATTTAAATGCATGCATGAATTTCACCCTATGGATGACGTCGTAGACAAAGATTGTTATCGTGAAAAAGATAAAGTAGCGGTATGTTTAAGCCTTACAGAATAGCTCATATGGCAATCGTTTTATTTGCAAGTTGCTCAGATTTGTCTTTACTTAAACAGTTTCGTGAATATGTCGCCTCATCTTTCTATTTGTAATATTTTAAACATTGGATGTGTTTTTGGTGTTGGAAAAATATTTAACGTCACCTGATCTGTTGGCTTTGGGTTTCGAAAATGGAATCTTGAGGAAAGACGGTAATGCGTTTTTAAATCGTTTAGAGTTTTGGAGTTTTCAAATATCCATTATATAAAGGAAGACTTTATTGAGAATTGCAGAATAAGAAACTGGTTGCTGTCTGTATACAAATATTGTTTTGCTATCTTCTTTTTGTTTGCTTGAGAAATTAACAAAAAAAACTCTCAGACATTTATGAATACAAAATTGTCTAACAGTGTTTCTACCAACACGCTAAGTAATTTATACAGATATAATAAATCTCATAATAAGTTATCATGCATTATTTGATACTTTGATATTTGTATTTTTCTGACAGCTTCGTGCGACAACAATCCGTGCGAGAATGGAGGAGCGTGTTCAGTTGAAAACAGCGCAATTGTCTGCACATGTACATCTGGCCACGGTGGAGACAGATGCGAACTCTGTAGGTCCTCTTCTGTTATTATCATTCAAAAAATACAGTTCCATTTTTATAACAAATCTCTACTAACAGCAGAGTAGATTGTACAATTCCGCCTAGGTCATGAGTATGTATTTATGTAGCACTATCAAATAGTGATGATACCAATTGTTTGCAAATAGGTAAGCGTATCCTGCCCCACCTTATGGGTATTATCATTAGATGCACGGAATGAAATGCAACATGGTAATGTTGAAGCATATTCTTCTTACTTCATGATTGTTTGCCTTTATATTCCCCTGGTATGCAAAACGGGGCATATAAAGTATGTATTGTATGTTGACTGTAGTCAATGTTTGTCTGGACCATATCATATAACAAAAAGGTATTCTTACATGACACATTGCACATATAAAGACCAGGTTTGACTCTGACCTTATTCATAGTAGTGTGTTTGTCAGGACTATGTCTCTAAAGCAAATGGCAATGCTTTCCCGAAACATTGCACACACAAAGATCAGGTTGTCAACTGGTGCCTTTTTTATTTTGGGATTTTGAGATTTGTTATTTTTTCTGATTTCATGAGGAGTGTTGGGCGGGTGGTGAGGGTGGTGGGTTGGTGGGGGGTAGGGGGACTCGCCATCTTCTAATGACTTTTGTATAATGTGGTGAACGTGATAGTTATTTAAATTAAGATTTAATTCTTACAACAAATTGTTGTAAAGTCATAGTATAATAATGCTATAATCACGATTTCATGTACTGTGAAAATATAATGTTCTTCTAAATTGTTTGATAGCCATTACTTAGAAGTTTACGGATGACAAGGTAGACACAATTTTATGGATAACAAATTCCGTAGAGGATTAACGGTAACAACAATCTGGTGTTGATTGGGCGGAATGTTTCAGATTGTCCACAGATTGTCCAGAGAAGCCCCTGAGGCCATACTGACCAAGGCTATGATTCCCTGCGAATCTGACCCAAAGCCTGAATGTCATGGCTTCGGCAATACGTCTAAATCTGTTGCAAAAATGCATTTTCATTAAAATATCGAGTTTTTTTATTTACGCTTACATCTTAATATGAAACATTTGAGGCAGATTCACTTGTGTTTTTTATTTATAGAAATATATGAGTAAATAAGTGGATGTGAATTTGTTATTTGACAATTACTGAACGGTATGTGATCATCGATATACCTGAAACTAAATTACCTTGCTTTGATTTTGTCAATCCGAGCAGAAATTCTTGTTAATATGTACGAAGAAAGGAGGGGAGCGCCATTGGTGCCCATGGGGATGTCTTTTCCCAAATTACATATAAGTAAGAAAGCTTTTTCCAAGATCGGTATAGTCTTTCCATTCAAAACAGATTGGTTAACTTACTTTTGGGTGAAATATCACCGTTGCGAATATTAATGTTACTTGATTCACTGCTAACTGTCCAAACGAATACTTTATTCACTGCTAACTGTCCAAACGAACCATTCACATATATATATATATATATATATATATATATATATATAGAGAGAGAGAGAGAGAGAGAGAGAGAGAGAGAGAGAGAGAGAGCAGTAAAGTTCTAACTCTCACGCACAATATAGTAATAATTAAATAAGTGGAGTAAGACTGGACACAGTTTTAATAGGCTAGCGCTTTCAAGTCGTACCACGTACGAGTCTCATCAGGCCATAACTGAATAACGGACATGAAGAAGTAAGATATAGTTACGTCACGTCATAACATTTTGGAGAAATATGACGTCACAATACCAAAATGACAATGGACAAATAACTTACGCCTTTGCATTTAACTTTATGAAGTATTTATGAATGAAATGTTGCTCTTTTTGTAACAGTGTAGGTTCATGATCAAAATTTAGCTTGTATAGCGGGAAAACTAAAAATTGCCGCTTCCACATGTATCTAAATGTTCACTGAGCGGATTCGTGCGCTTGTGTGGCTGCTTTATTTATGAACGGTGAAGATTCTTCTTTTTAATGTAAGTTCTGTCCTTCCAATATACTTTTCATTGCATCCGCTACAAACATTCAAGTAAATAACATTTCTAGTATCACAATATTTTGTTTTACAGTAAATTTAGTGTCCTTTGTAATTTGTACTGAACAGCCATCAGTTATATTGCTGCAAGTAAGGCAACGTTTGTCACTGCACTTTGAAACCTGTGGAGTGATGACAACAGAAACAAATTTAGAATGTATGAAAATATTTCTAAGCTTTTGGGTTGTCATTGGCTGTTGATAATTTTGTATTTGCTCAATATCCTCTCCATTTTAATACTTTGATTCAAAATAGGCAGGTATCGTTGAACCATGGATAATGTTGTTTTCATAATTAGGGTTGAAGGTAGATATTAGAGTTAAATTATTCCCCATATTGTTTTCTTCAGACTTTGCTCTCATTTTTAGTTGATCAATACTTAGCGCCTTCTTTATGATATCTTCAATTAGCTTTGCGGGATAATTTTGATGCAGTAGGAAACTCTTAAGTTCAACAAGACGGGTAGTTTTAACATAATTCCCGGAAACAATGGTACAAATACGTCATGCGAGACATTAAGGGATATTACGTTTTGTATGATACGGGTGACATGATCCAAAATCCAAATATTGGTGCGCATCAGTATCTTTATAAAAGATATCAGTTTGTACAAATCTCTCAGATATTAAATTGATTCTTACATCGAGAAAGGTTAAACTGGATTCGCTTTATTCCATAGAGAAACTGAGTGACGCATTAAGTGAATTTAAAATTTCATGAACAGCTGTAAGTTGACTTTCACTGGTATTTAATATGATAAAACAGTCGTCTATAATTCTTTTCCGTGAATAATCAATTTTTTCTTTCATAGATTCACCAAGAGATTCTGTCATCTTATCATAAAACATATTCTCTAAAAATCCAGACACAAGGGTTGCATAAGTACACACAAACTCCATTTAGTCCCCCCTCCACCTTTTGCATGGCATATTTCAAAATTCCAAATGTGTTTTCTAAATTAATTAAGCAACCCTAAAAGCCCCCAAGGTTGCCCCGACTTCTCGGACATACCCTTTTCGGCCAGACACCAAATGGCCTGGCGGGCCCGTGCGCGAAATACGCATGTGTCGGAAAGCGCACGTTAAAGTCCCAATTTAAGAAAGTAAGTAAGCAGACCCCCCATATCTGAGACACTCGACATGTGTATACGTGCATCAACTTTTGCACAAACCAAGTGTAGCAGTAGTTTGTCTGATTAACGAGCAGAAACTCATCTTACAACTTACCACTATGTGGAACAGATAAACAACACAGTATTTGACCTATCATTTTAAAACCATCTATGTGTCATGTCTTTGAACATCATTTACAAGTGCAACACATAAAGAAGACATGTATATTTTGGGGAACACAATGTTTCGGAATGTACATTTACTCCTTCACCTGAGGAAGGAGTAAATATTACTTCCAAAACTTGTGTTCCTTATAATAAAGTTACCGTCCATAAATTCTCTTTCTTACATTTACTTTTACGTATCATCAGTGAATCATCTGGTTTCCACTTCGTCTTGAGGAAAGTTCCGTTCCTTATCAATCTAAGACCGCAATAACAGAAGCATAAGCTTCATAAGCACATCAAACCGAAATGCATTTTCATATATTTAATCCTGAATGCTAAATGCTAAACAGAGACTGTGATGGCCGCTGTTAACACTCACCATTTCAAGCGTTTACGGACTTAAGTCCTAAGTGTGTTTTGAATCAGATGAACTGAGGACCAAAATCGGGGTGATCTAGAAAAAAGTGTATTCAGGCACCACTGGGAATTGCGTTCTCATACACTCCTCCCCATTCCGAAGACTATTGATGACTTATTTTAAATGAGTTACACACATCAGGGAATATAAACATTTGTGAATTAAATTCTTATTGATTGATATAGAATAGGTGATGCATCCTTGCCGAAAAAATAGAGTTTTTAAGAACATATCTATGTGAAGCTTTGTACTGTTAATGGACCTACCACCCACACCTCTTTAAATATAACAAGAGCAACAGGCTTACTATAGCTCCAGGTTCGATTGAACATACATGGGGCAGTAACGCACGACAGCATTTCTGAAGTGTACATGCAGTGTACCAATATGGCGCCACTTTCTCGGCACTATTACCGACTTTCACGGCACCATCGCGGCATTATCGCGGTACTATCACGGCACTTTTGCGCCACTCACACAAAGAAAAACAATCAAGGTGTTTCCCTCAATGTTTTTGAGCTGTGTAGCAGCGTTTGATAATATACCAGAAGGCAAAAGAAACTCAATGCGATCTTTGTTTTGTCACTGTTGCAATATCATGTTTTAGTTCATGAGAGTATGCGAGCATAATCGTTGCAATAATAAATGGTCGGTCTCACATCCAATGATTTTAGTAAACTTAATAAACCACAATTACCTTTCATTTTAGTGCCCCAGTGCACAGACGATAGCGAATGTGAACATGGTGGAACCTGCAACAAAGACAGTGACCAGTATGTGTGTGACTGCACCCCGGGTTATGGAGGAGACACGTGTCAGCTTGGTAAGAATAACGTATGAAGGTTATCATATAATTTCGTTAAACAATCATGACACAGAACAACCTCAGGCCTTGAATGGTGTAACCCTTGTCAAGAAAAACTTTCACGCAAGAGTCGTATGATGCACCTTGAAACTGTTAGTGGTTTCTGATAGGAATGTTTTTCTTAATACATATCCCTCCCTTTTGTTTGATATTTTAAGCTCCAAAGTGCACAGATGCGAAGACCTGTGAAAACGGCGGTACCTGTCAGGCTGACACCACTGACCAGCATATCTGTTTCTGTGCTCCAGGCTTTGGAGGGGACCTGTGTGCTGACGGTAAAATTATGTTCATGTACAGGTCTCATAATTCAACGAATGAATTGTTGAATATTCTATACTGGTTAAAAACACCCCCTTCTCTATGACTTTCTTTTAAGATTATCACTACCGCCCACGCATTCAAACCATATATGTTGCATAAATAGTAGATATTGATTTCTCAAAAATAATTAAAGCATCTTGCAGCATTACCAAACGTATTCTTCTTTTTTGCAAGTCTAGCTGCTTTTTTTAAAACTATCTTAGAACTAAAATTGTGGTCTAGGTGATGTAGAGAAACTATATCGTACCTAAGTTAATTCCCTTAATAAGCTAAGATTACTTACCGCTAAGTTATCTAAAATTCTTTATAAATACTAACACAGGTTCGGAACTGGCTTTGAAGTTTACCGGACCTAATACAGTATGTTGAAGATACCGATTCTGCAATTTGTGCCTACTGTACCATTTCTGACCACAAAACCGAAAGGTTAATGCTTGTACTTTCAGAATACAACAACAGAATCCAGAGAACACACCCAAAAAATCACATTTACCGATTATAGGGCTTAGCTAGTCGAGTAACAGATGACAGCTTGACAGTCATTCCATACAAAATGTGATCCGGGGTAGAATAGGTTTTCAGCAACCCATGCTTGCCGTAAGAGAAGACTAACGGGATCGGGTGTTGAGGCTCGCTGACTTGGTTGATGCATGTCATCGTATCCCAGTTGCGTTGATCGATGTCCATGATATTAATCACTGGATTGTCTGGTCCAGACTCGATTATTTACAGACCCCCGTCATATATCTGATATAGTGTTGAGTTCGGCGTTAAACAACAAACAAACAAGCTAAACTTATTATCATGCACAAACAACATCGCCTATCGGACGTGGATGCGTGACACGTGAAGTGGAACTTAAAATCTTATTTCTTTCAATCCTACTTCATGAATCAAGCCTCCCCATCGGGGAATACTTTTTGTTTGTATTCTGTATGACATTTGTATATTGTGGTGAACGTGACGTTATTTAAATTAAGATATTATTCTTACAACAAATGGTTGTAAAGTCATAATATAATAATGCTATGATCACGACTTCCTGTACTGTATAAATATAATGATCTTCTAAATTGTTTGATATCCATTGCTTAGAAGTTGACGGATGACAAGGTAGACACAATTTTATGGATAACAAATTCCGTAGAGGATTAACAGTAACAACAATCTGGTGTTGATTGGGCGGGATGTTTCACGTACGTCAGATTGTCCACAGATTGTCCAGAGAAGCCCCTGAGGCCATACTGACCAAGGCTATGATTCCCTGCGAATCTGACACATATAGACATAGACATAGACATAGTTTATTAAAGTGTCACATGGCATGAAACAATAACAATACATCATATTTAATTTATCATACCATCCAGCCTAGCTAGGCTTATGAGACACTATTTTAAAACAGATATACACTAGTAAGATCATACCTAATAGAAAAATAAAATAGATTAAAATGTATTAAAATATACAGATATCAATCGACTAAGACATATATTATGTAAAACGCTGGCTCCTGTTAAACATTTCATTAATAGTTGATACTAAAAGTTTTATTAACGAGGCGTCAGAGCTTGACATGACGTCAGTTAACACAGTAAAAGTCTTATCAGTTAACATAGTAAAAGTCTTATCAGATGATTTAAAATTTAAAAGATTAACAAGTTCAAACCTAAGATCATCATAAAAGCTACAATAGAAAAGAAAATGAACTTCAGATTCTAGATGATTACAAAAAGGGCACAGTCTCTCATTAAGAGGCGTGGGAGGTTTGTTATAGCGACCAGTCTCAATGTGGAGGGGTAGATTACCACAACGTAATTTAGTGAGATTTCGTCGCTTATTTCTTGATATAATGGTTTGTAGATAGGGCTCCGGTCGACAATCCTTCTTAAACAGCCTGTAAGTGCGAAGTTTGTTACCATTAGGATTTCTCCGGTCATTCCACAATTCTGTAAACCATTTTTCTTCATCCAGTCTGTAGAGGCGCTGTTTAATTTGGGACACAATTCTCTTGATGGATGCGGGTGATATCAGAATATCCATTATCTGTAATTGCCCACCCAGCTTGAAAACACTACTGGCAAAAGTACCTTCCTAACTTTAGACCAGTTAAAAAGTTTAAATGTAAGTCTGTCACTTGGTGTTCGAGATAGTTTGACAAAATATCTGAAGGCTTCAACTCCTTGACAAGTAAGGCAAGATTTCCATCCCATTTCACCTTGTACTGCGATGTTTGATTTAGTTCGAGGTACACCTAGGAAGAAATGACATGCTCTTTGCTGTACATTACTTATTTCCCTGTGTCCATACTGTCCCCAGATAGGCACACCATACAATAATACAGGCAGTACAGTTGACTCGTACAGTTTTTTGTCACCACACTGCCTGTACTTGGTGATAAGAAGGGAGAAGGCCCTGCTAGCACATTTAGCTATTTCCTTGATAGTATACTTCGAATTCAAATGTTCTTCAAACCACAATCCTAAGTACTTGTATGAGTGAGTATAATCTAATAGCACGTTGCAGCATTTAACACAAAGCCCGAATGTCATGGCGTCGGCAATACGTCTAAATCTGTTGCAAAAATGCCTTTTCATTAAAATATCGAGTTTGTTGGCAGTGATTTAAGATAACAATTAAATTAAGTATGCTGGATGGGTAATGAAAAACGGGAGAAATATTTGAACAGGCTTTATGGAAAGGTTATATGGTCACATTTCATAACATTATTAAATGATGAACATGATAAAGCAACAGGCATAACGCAGACATGAATGTCCTGTATTTCAGCCTCTGGTGCTGCGGCGATATCGGCGCACTTCCTGCTGCTCACGGTTGTTGCTGTTCTCGCAAAGCTGAACCTCAACTGAATACAACCGGACCGGAACAAGGCCATACTGTTTCTTAGATGTGTAACATTTGCCCACAAGAGTTGGTAGAAGTAGATATAGATTGTATTGAATGTAATGATTGATTAATTGTGTTAATTAGACACGTGCTCAATGTGGTCACAGTAATATACTCCAACATTTTGAACAGTAGACCTGGTGTACAGAAAGTATTGATGGTTTTCCTGATGCCATTTACGACAAGTATTATCCTGATCAGAAATTTGAACAGCGGATAAAGGGAACATATTTGCGAAGAAGAACCCCAGCAGCATATCTAGAAAAGAACAAGTCACTGTGTGTTATTCGGGCCTGCATTTCAGGGCTATTTTGTATTTTTCTGTTTCATTACAATGTAATTACCTCACTGTAGATAAGAAGACAAAATTCGTCCCTGGTTACTTTTAGGCCATTGATGACATGTTACTGATGACGTGGAACTCTCCCCCAGGGACCACCGACACAGAGTAAATGTTATCTACTTCTTACCTACTGTGACAGTGAGCAATTATTACCAAAGGGTGTTATTCTATTATTATGTATAACATGATGAATAAGGACTGATTTACTTTATAATAAATAAAACATGTATTCCAGTGACAGTGAGCGATTGTTACCTACCAACCCAAAGTGTGTTATTCTTTTATTTTGTATGTGATGAATTGTGATTGATTTTCTTTATAATAAATACATGCATTCCATTTTACCTGTAATCTTGTTTCTTTGATGGATAATTTTCCAAAGTGGGGAAAATGGGCCAGGAGATTAATCGCAAAGTGAAGTCTTTATATCACAATTTCAAATCGGCATTGCCTCAGCCACAAAGTGACAAAAACAAGTTTTGGAATGACAAAAATAAATATTATCAATGCATCGAAGTTGTAGCATATTTATCATAGCAACAACATTTCTAACCATACTGTTTGCTTGATGTGTTTAATTTGTCTAGAGTTGGTAAAAATAGACATAGATTACACTTAATGTTTTGGTTGATTAACTGTGTTTCTATTCTATTAATTGCTATTAGATATGGAAATAGGTTTGTAATTTTATTTAAGAGGCACGCACGAAATATGGTAACAGTAGTATCATCCAATGTGCTGAACAATAGACCTAGTGTACAGGAAGTACTTGGTTATTTTCCTGATGACATATACACACAGAATCATCCTGATGAGAAATTGTACATTGTGAATAAAGGAACAAATACATCCATATTTGGAGTACGAACCCCAGCACCATATCTGGAGCGGAAGACGTCAACGTGTATTATTCGGGCCTGCTTTTCAGTTATTCATATATTCGTCTGTTTCATGATATTATAATTTATTTCGCTGTAGCCGATAGCTGGTTACTTTTATGACATGTTACTGATGACGTGGAACTCTCCCCCATTGACCACCGACACAGGGTAAGTGTTATTTATCACATAATGGGTGGGTGCCTCGGCAGGATAAAGCCAACGGATAAAAACGATATCCATTTGGGTCATATGCGGATACAGATGCAAATATCAAAGGTAAAGTAGGGACTACTTTCACTGTTTATAAACAAACATGGCGTAGCCCTTGTCATTCGGCGATCGAGTCAGAACTAACCATCGGGAATCTGGAGAAACTACTTGGATAATTGCTATCATTATGAAAATAACAGTCTAATATACTGAAAATCAGTGTCTAACTGTGACGTAGCTAAGGCATTTTACAAGTTTTGGCAACCTTGGAGACATAAATTGCAAAACAATCAAGCGAGGGTACTAGCCTATCAGGATATATTTCCATATGTGTGCTTGTAGACGTCTGCGGCTTGGAACCTTTTTCACAAATTAAAACAGTTGGTGTTGGCCGAGATATGTTCGAATTGTTACCTCTTTTTCGTTTTGTCGCTGTGTGTACATCTGACTGCACTTCGTAACGTTATGACAGGACAGACCTACTGTCAACAACGTCTGACTGTGGCCGTGACGTTTCATAGAATGGGGTAAGAGTAGCTTCCCTTTGACAAAGGGCAGTTACTCTATCGGACAGACCGATGGATATCCGCGAAAGGAATGTAAAAACAATTTATGTAGGTAATTTGTGTTTTACATGTACACTGTATGTAGTTACGTTGGTTGGTTTATTTGTTGTTTTACGCCGCACTCAGCAATATTCCAGCTGTATGACGGCGGTCTGTAAAATAATCGAGTCTGGACCAGACAACCCAGTGACTGACATCATGAGCATCGATCCACACAATTTGGATTCGATGACAAGCATCAACCAAGTCAGCGAGCCTGATCACCCGATCCCGTTAGTCGCCTTTTACGACAAGCATAGTCGCCTTTTACGGCAAGCATGGGTTGCTGAAGACCTATACTACCCCGGAATCTTCACGGGCGTATGTAGTTACGCCACTGTATAAGAAACAGGTTTCTGTTGAAACTATATTGGCTACTGTCACTGTCCGACGGACACATAACTTACCCTATGACCTAATATATATTAATGCGTACATTCCAGGAAAAATTGCAATGTTTAGGTAATGTTTGTGAGAGATGGAAAGCGATTATCGAGCATAGAATTGAAGAATGACATTAGATGATAAAGAGGTTATCACGTTTGTGCGTTTCGGGATGGTCAATATCCTGTACGTTAGGAATAAACACTATGTATTTAGCTCACCAAGGCTCGCTAAATACAATGTTCATTCCTAATGCGTGATAACCTCTATCTATTCTTATCTGAAGTGACAGTGAGCGATTTTTACCTACCCAACCAAAGGATGTTACTGTTAATAATTCATTTATAATAAACTAACCAGTATTACAAACTGCTCCCTGCCTGATGATAGTTACATTGATTATGACATGAACAAGCCTGGGAATTCAAATTTATTTTGTAAGAGGTGACCAAACGGATGGATTGTTCAGGCTTGATGATTTATTGGATTCAACTTTCTGGTTCATAATGAGAATTCCATGCAGATGCAATGTTCACGAAGCCAAGAATATGCTTGACGATGAACCTTTCATTAGTTCCTTGTTCTGTGCAGAATGGCTGCTTCTCATATGAACTGCTCGTAAAATACCCGTGACTTTGATTTCAGCATCACACTACAAGAGTTCATCCTTATCATCATGAACAAACCTATTGTGACCAATACGTTGTCGTAAAATGGCCCAATCGTGCGTCACTTGACAACATTAGGAGCCTGATCCCCAAGTTCTAAAATGTAAAGCGTAGCATGCTAACTTGGGTGTCCATCTCTTTTGATCTCAATAATATAAATTTCACTTCTTTATTTGTAAGGTTGTACGTTGCTAAAACCATTTGCATAATCATAAAAAAAGATCAACTAAAATCCATTTTACTATGCTGACTGTCATTAACCTCCTTATTCCCTGTAGTTAATAGCATCACTCCCAATTTAAAAGCAATTTGTTATTCAGACACATCATGGTACATATACATTCCCGTCAGAGTGATATTCAACCATAATACGGGAAAATGACTACTTCATAATGTGAACCCGTAGCAGTAGCAATGCTCATGCAGCCAAGACAATGATTGACACTGAACCGTTCATCACTTCTTGGTTCGACTGCATGTGACTAATGGCTACCTTTCATAGAATGGGCCTCGCGAAGATCCGGCGTAGAATAGGTCTTCAGCTACCAAGTTTGTCGTAAAATGCGACTTTGCTTGTTCTCAGAGTCGACTAACGGGTACGCGTGGTCAGGCTCGCTGATTTGGTTGATGCATGTCATCGTATGCCAATTGCGTGTATCGATGCTCATGATATCAATCACTGAATGGTCTAGTCCAATCTAGTTTTTTACAGACCACCGTCATATAGCTGGAGTGTGGCGTTGAACAATGAAAGAACAAACAAACAACACATTATAGAATGGACAAAGGGAAGTAATCCTGACACGAATGACATGAAGCGCTCGTTCAATACCCATCACTGAGATTTCACATGACACTACAACAAGGGTTCATCCTGGATGTGACTGATTGTTGTTTGAAATCATATGGACAGGTGATATCCCCTTTGGTGACCCACATCTATTGCATCTATTGAATTGTGGGTTTGGTTTATAATCACTGTATTAGGGATAACGGTTTGTTAATAGCTGCTTCAGCTGCAGCTTCAGCTTTTGAGTTGCCAAATATTTACGTATGGCTGGGCAACACACGTCTGTTCCTATTTAAATTAGCATCGACAATGCTGCAGTCAAATAGGGACATCGAACGTAGAGTACTGCTTTATTGTCAAGCTGAAAACCAACGTTTTGATATTGGAGATACATGTAGATATACATGTATTTGTTTAAATCCGTTCTTGTGTAAACCCGCTATACATAACTAACACACTCACAAGCTCTTTGCGCGTACACCGACGGTGAATAGAGACATCTACTAGTGTACTTGATACAACACTCTTAACAGTGTTGTGCCAATCTTTAGTTCTAGATTTGGTTAGTCTGGTTAACTATTAATTGAACAGAGGTCGAAATTAAGTTAATGTTACAAGCTATGTGCTTCCGTCATAGGCATTGATGTATCGCCCAATCTCTTGGGTTCAATGCTGTTTCTACAACATACCACTAATTGCTAGTATCAGACGTGTTTCTGACAGATATGTGACAGGGGTCAGTGATTTTAGCGAAAGAATCAGACCCTAACGCAATAAAATGTTTACTTGACTGAGAAACATAGTTCAATCTTATGAACATCAGCCGACAGTTGGCGAGCTACTTTGCGGTCGACTCGGAAATGGCAAACTTGTAAACAAACAGTTACGTTCCCACAATGTCTACATGTTGCAATAGTCAACATCCTTCACTCAGAATTCATTCTTTCGAATAATAGGACCAAGCACCTTAGATAAAGCAATGTAAAGTAGGAAATATTAGGCTATACAATTTAAGGGTTAATTTCGACCTACCAAATATAGATAGTTTGAAGAAAAGCTCTACACAATGACATCAAAACAATGTCCCCAATACTAGGCTATGCCGCCACCCTCAATGTGCTCGCTAATGTGCGACACCCTAAGAGAACTCCCAGTATGACAAGCCCTACAGTTGTATAACGGTGCGGCTGTAATCCGATGAACGTCTTTGTGGGTGACTTATGACACGCAAGCAGCATCCTAATCCCAGGGCCCATATTGAGCAACTCAATTTTCTTAACAATGTCAAATTGCTTATCGGTGTGGATCTTTTGGGGGACAAGGCACTGACCTCTAATATATACAAATAGAAATGAATAGGGAACACTCATTTCGAGACATAGTAAGTCGATATGCTATCATTGGTTACCAGCCTTGTGTACGAAATACGTTTTGAAAACAATGCACACAAACACATCTCAGCATTTTATTCTGACATGTGTTCATTGTTCTTTCATTCGTTTCCATCAGTATATGTCGTGTATAGTTAGAAATGATTATGACTGGTTTACTTAATGTATGTGTTGGTATAATGTTATACTGTAAGTTGATCCTAAACACAACCCTAAGCACGTCCCTTGTCCCACAATGTTGACGCCTTTAGTGTCTAAGCAGCGGATCCTGTAACAAGTGACGGTCATCTCAGGTGCCCTATTAATAAGATTACGTTCTTTGTTATCTACATGCCGCTTCGGACCCGTGACGATCCGAGTGTAGAATAGGTCTTCAGCAACCCATGCTTGCCGTAAAAGGCGACTATGCTTGTCGTAAGAATCGACTAACGGGATCGGGTGGTCAGACGATGATGCATATCATCGTAACCCAATTGCGTGGATCGATGCTCATGACGTCAATCACCGGATTGTCTGGTCCAGACTCGATTATTTACAGACCGCCGTGATGTAGCTGGAATATTGCTGAGTGCGGCGTAAAATAACAAAACAATACAAACAAAACATGCCGCTTCCGCCTTTCTGGAGACCAGACCTCTTGAACAACTTTGTGCTTACAACACGTGTTGTACTTTATTGTCCCGATTTAATTCCTTCGATGACATGTTAAGAACATCATTGCAACGAAAATGAAATAAACCTGGCGTTAGGTTATACATATGTGTTTAAATGGCTTCACTTCTACTTGGAACTTGGAGATTTCACGACACGCAATTTCGACCTCTGTTCAATTAATAGTTAACCAGACTAACCAAATCTAAACTAAAGATTGGCACAACACTGTTGACAGTGCTGTATCAAGTACACGAGTAGATGTCTCCAGTCACCGTTGGTGTACGCATAAAGAGCTAGTGAGTGTGAGTGAGTGTGTGGGTAATACATGTAAACAAGTGTCCAAAAAAAACGATACCAACTTATTTTCAAAATTGTTTTTTACTAAGTGAATTGTCATGTATGAAAACATGCAAATTCGTATTGCACATCCCAAACACAGCATAGTCGATAAAAAATACCAGAAACACGTTATCACTTCCGGGAAAAAACGTAAATTTCGTGAAAGTGACATTTCCCTCTCTAGCATGTTCTGCATGTGCAGAAAAACTGTATAAAACGGCTGATTAGACACGTTGATATCACAGCAACAAAAAGAACACAAGATATGCCACGTTTGACAGCCATCGAGAGAGAGAGAGCCGTTGGAATGGTCCAACAAGGAGCGTCACACGTCGACGTCGCCAGAAGGTTGGGCTGCGCACGCATCACTATCACCAGGTTGATGAACGGTTTCGTCAGACAGGTCAGACGTCAGACAGGCCCAGGAGTGGAAGACCACGAGTAACCACGCCCCGTGAAGATCGTTACATCCGGGTATTACACCTGAGGAACCGCACCGTAACAGCGACGTCCACGGCGGCTACAGCACTGGGACACAGGATCAGTCGACAGACCGTCTACAGGAGACTACGGCAGTATGGTATCCGGCCACGTCATCCCTACCGCGGACCGCTCCTGACGCCTCGACACCGGAACAACAGACTGATCTGGGCCAGGCGAGTTCGACGTTGGCAACGGCGGGACTGGGCACGTGTTATGTTCTCTGATGAGAGCAGATTCCTCATCTTCAGAAACGATGGACGGCAGCTTGTATACCGACGATTTGATGAACGTTTGGCGCCTAACTGTATCCAACAGGTCCGGCCGTTTGGAGGTGGAGGGTTAATGGTTTGGGGTGGCATATGTGGAGACGTCAAAACGATGCTTGTCGTAATTTGTGGAAACCTGAATGCACAGCGTTATCTTGATGACATCCTACGGCCTGTTGTGGTGCCCTTTATTCAGCAACAGCCTCGTGGACTCCTTTTCCAACAAGACAATGCAAGGCCACACACAGCAAGATTGACACAGAACTTCCTTGCCAACGCCAACGTACAGGTTTTGCCATGGCCCGCATGTTCACCGGACATGAATCCCATCGAGCACTTATGGGACCACCTCGATCGGCAAATCCGACGTCGCCGTGTGCCTCCAGTCAACGTCCAGGACTTGGAACGATGTCTCCTCGAGGAATGGCAACGCATCACTCCCAACGTCATCAGACGTTTGACGTCATCAGTCCGTAGGCGTGTTCTGGCATGTATTGATGCTCACGGTGGACATACCCGCTACTGACTTGACTTTGAGACGTTTGGTGTGACATTTCCCGTTGTTTCTGTGATCAGTGCTCTAACGAAATGTTCATTTTTCGACCCCACCCATCTTTAGGGGTTGTGATATTGGTTGTACAGATTTTATTGAAATGAAATTTTTGTACAGATGTTGTGAAAGGATTTCTCAAAAGCATAACACCAATCCTAAACTTCTGCATTTTTTAGTTTTTCTTTTATGTCGTTGCAAACAGGTGGTATCGTTTCTTTTGGACACTAGTTTATATTTATCTACGCATCAAAACATTGGTCTTCAGCTTAACAATAAAACAGTACTCTACGTTCGCTGTTCCTATTTGACTGCAGCATTGTTGATGCTAATTTAAATAGGAACAGACGTGTGTTGTCAGCCATACGTAAATATTTGGCAACTCAAAAGCTGAAGCAGCTGTTGACAAACCGTTATCTCTAATAAATATCCCATACAGTGATTATATACCAAACACACAATTCAATACATGCAATATAGATGGGGCACCCACGAAGGTATTACTTATCCATATGAATTTAAAACAACAATCAGTCACAAACAGGATGAACCCTTGTTGTAGTGTGATGTGGAATCTCAGTGATGGGTATTGAACGAGCGCTTCATATAATTCGTGTCAGGATTACTTCCCTTTGTCCTTTCTATAATTTGTGTGTTTGTTTGTTCATTGTTTAACGCCACACCTCAGCTATATGACGGTGGTCTGTAAAAAATCTAGATTGGACCAGACTTTTCAGTGATTGATATCATGAGCATCTATACACGCAATTGGGATACCATGACATTAATCAACCAAGTCAGCGATCCCGTTAGTCGACTCTGAGGACAAGCAAAGTCGCATTTTACGACAAGCATGGTTGCTGAAGACCTATTCTACGCCGGATCTTCACGGTGCCCATTTTTGAAAGGTAGCCATTAGTCACATGCAATCGAACCAAGAAGTGGTGAACGGTTCAGTGTCAATCATTGTCTTGGCTGTTGCTGTTGCATTGCTATTTTTACGGGTACACATTGTGAAGTATAGAAGTGATTTTCCCGTATTATGGTTGAATATCGCTCTGACGGGAATATATATGTACCATGATGTGTCTGAGTAACAAATTGCTTGCTTTTAAATTGGGAGAGATGCTATTATCTACAGGGAATAAGGAGGTTAATGACAGTCAGCATAGTACAATGGTTCTAGTTGATCTTTTTTATGATTATGCAAATGGTTTTAGCACCGTACAACCTTACAAATAAAGAATTGAAAGTTGTATTATTGAGATCAAAAGATATGGACACCCAAGTTGGCATGCTACGCTTTACATTTTAGAACTTGGGGATCAGGCTCCTAATGTTGTCAAGTGACGCACGATTGGGCCATTTTACGACGACGTATTGGTCACAATAGGTTTGTTCTTGATGATAAGGATGAACTCTTGTAGTGTGATGCTGAAATCAAAGTCACGGGTATTTTACGAGCAGTTCATGATCATATGAGAAGCAGCCATTCAGCACAGAACAAGGAACTAATGAAAGGTTCATCGTCAAGCATATTCTTGGCTTCGTGAACATTGCATTTGCATGGAATTCTCATTATGAACCAGAAAGGTGAGTCCAATGAATCGTCAAGCCTGAACAATCCATCCGTTTGGTCACCTCTTACAAAATAAATTTGAATTCCCAGGCTTGTTCATGTCATAATCAATGTAACTATCATCAGGCAGGGAGCAGTTTGTAATACTGGTTAGTTTATTATAAATGATTTATTAACAGTAACATCCTTTGGTTGGGTAGGTAAAAATCGCTCACTGTCACTTTAGATAAAAATAGATAGAGGTTATCACGCGGGTGTGTTTGGGGATGGTTAATATCCCGCATTAGGAATGAACATTGTATTTAGCGAGCCTTGGTGAGCTAAATACATAGAGTTTATTCCTAACGTACAGGATATTGACCATCCCGAAACGCACAAACGTGATAACCTCTTTATCATAAAATGTCATTCTTCAATTCTGTAATCGAAAATCGCTTTCCATCTCTCACAAACATTACCTAAACATTGCAATTTTTCCTGGAATGTACGCATTAATATATATTACGTCACAGGGTAAGTTATGTGTCCGTCGGACAGTGACAGTAGCCAATATAGTTCAACAGAAACCTGTTTCTTATACAGTGGCGTAACTACATACGCCCGTGAAGATTCCGGGGTAGAATAGGTCTTCAGCAACCCATGCTTGCCGTAAAAGGCGACTATGCTTGTCGTAAAAGGCGACTAACGGGATCGGGTGATCAGGCTCGTTGACTTGGTTGATGCTTGTCATCGATCCAAATTGTGTGGATCGATGCTCATGATGTCAGTCACTGGGTTGTCTGGTCCAGACTCGATTATTTTACAGACCGCCGTCATACAGCTGGAATATTGCTGAGTGCGGCGTAAAACAACAAATCAACCAACCAACGTAACTACATACAGTGTACATGCAAAACACAAATTGCCTACATAAATTGTTTTTACATTCCTTTCGCGGATATCCATCGGTCTGTCCGATAGAGTAACTGCCCTTTGTCAAAGGGAAGCTACTCTTACCCCATTCTATGAAACGTCACGGCCACAGTCAGACGTTGTTGACAGTAGGTCTGTCCTGTCAATCAATCAATCTTTATTCATGGTACTTAAGAGGCCAAAGGCCTATAGTACAATGTATGGGGCGTGTTACAAATTCATACATTTTCTTAGTTTCATGGCATGATAAATGAAGATTAATAGATTTCTAATAGTTTCTGTACGATCACAAGTCATTAATTTACAAAATTTGTTACCGTTTGGGTTGCGGTAGAAATAGTTATTTAGATATTTTGCTCTTAAATCTTCATACACTGGACATACACATAAAAAGTGATATTCATCTTCAGTACAATCAGTTTTACAAATCCTACAAAGTCTGTGTTCTCTTGCAATACCTTCATATCTGCCTGTTTCAATAAATAGATCATGTGAGCCACAACGGAATCGAGAAAGAGCTGTTCTCAACTTATGTAAATTTACACTTAATAGATAAGGTTCTAGTATAATAGTAGTCTTAAATGTAGTGTAATAGTTTGCTTTTCTAGAACTAAACAAAGAACAATGCCATTTTTGAATGTACATATCTTTTAAAGTCTGTGTCAAACGGGAGAAGAAATGTTGTGGCATATCTACATGTTGCTGTAACCAAATATAACCATATCCACATTCGTATAACATGTTTTTAACTTTTGATGCCCAATTTTGTTTCCCATGGCTGTCGTAGAGAAGCATCATATTATAACATTTTTTCGGGTATCTTGAAGATGGCATATTTAATAGCTTGACCAAGTATTTAATAACCTTTAAAAAACTATTGATATATGGGGAAACCGTCCGCATTCACCATATACCCTTGCGTTTTCTGTGCTAGATTTTACCCCCAAGAACCGTTTACATGCATATAAATGTATTTTCTCAATAACATCCAAATGGTCTAGGCCCCAAATTTCGGATCCATACAATAGCATCGGGCTTATTTTTGTATCAAATATTTTAAAATAAACATCATATGTAACATTGTCCAGAACTCTAAGACTTTTTAATATGCCTACAAAAATTTTCTTGGCTTGCAATGAAATGTTATGTGCATTCCTTGACCAAGTTAATCTACTTGTAAAACACAAGCCTAAGTATTTATAAAATGGAACAACTTCTACAGGCTTCCTTCTGTAAAACCATTTTTCTTTTCTGGATATGTTACCACCATTTTTAAAAACTACAACTTTGGTTTTATCCATATTTACAGTAAGTTTTGACTCGTCACAATAACTCTCTAATACATGTATTTGCTTTTGCAGGCCAGGTATTGTGCTCGAGAACATGACTATATCATCAGCGAAAAGAAGCAGAAATAATTTAATAGTTTCGGGGTGCAGTTGTATTCCATCAGTGCAATTTTTTGGGATTTGATATGCCAAATCATTTACGTCATAACGTTACGAAGTGCAGTCAGATGTACACACAGCTACAAAACGAAAAAAAGGTAACAATTCGAACATATTTCGGCCAACACCAACTGTTTTAATTTGTGAAAAAGGTTCCAAGCTGCAGACGTCTACAAGCACACATATGGAAATATATCCTGATAGGCTAGTACCCTCGCTATATTGTTTTGCAATTTATGTCTCCAAGGTTGCCAAAACTTGTAAAATGCCTTAGCTACGTCACAGTTAGACACTGATTTTCAGTAAATTAGATTATTATTTTCATAATGATAGCAATTATCCCAGTAGTTTCTCCAGATTCCCGATGGTTAATTCTGACTCGATCGCCGAATGACAAGGGCTACGCCATGTTTGTTTATAAACAGTGAAAGTAGTCCCTACTTGACCTTTGATATTTGCATCTGTATCCGCATATGACCGAAATGGATATCGTTTTTATCCGTTGGCTTTATCCTGCCGAGGCACCCACCCATTATGTGATAAATAACATTTACCCTGTGTCGGTGGTCAATGGGGAGAGTTCCAGGTCATCAGTAACATGCCATCAATGGCGTAAAAGTAACCAGGAACGAATTCTGTCTTCTCAGCTACAGCGAGATCAATTATATTATCATGAAACAGACGAATATATGAATAACTGAAATGCAGGCCCGAATAACTCACGTTGACGTCTTCCGCTCCAGATAGGGTGCTTCGTTCTCCAAATATGGATGTATTTGTTCCTTTATGCACAATGTACAATTTCTCATCAGGATGATTCTGTTTGTATATGTCATCAGGAAAATAACCAAGTACTTCCTGTACAATAGGTCTATTGTTCAGCATATTGGATGATATTACTGTTACCACATTTCGTGTGTGCCTCTTAAATAAAGCTACAAACCTATTTCCATATCTAATAGAAATTAATAGAAACACAGTTAATAAACCACAACATTAGGCGTAAACTTTGCGGTTATCTCCTGGCCCATTTTCCCCACTTTGTGAAATTATCCGTCAAAGAAACAAGATTACACGTGAAATGAATGCATGTATTTATTTTAAAGAAAATCACTCTCTATTCATCATATACAAAATAAAAGAACACACTTTGGGTTGGTAGGTAACAATCGCTCACTGTCACTGGCATGCATGTTTTATTCATTAATAAGTAAATCAGTCATTATTCATCATCATATACACAATAATAGAATAACACCCTTTGGTAATAATCGCTCACTGTCACAGTAGGTAAGAAGTAGATAACATTTACTCTGTGTCGGTGGTCACTGGGGGAGAGTTCCACGTCATCAGTAACATGTCATCAATGGCCTAAAAGTAACCAGGGATGAATTTTGTCTTCTTATCTACAGTGAGGTAATTTCATTGTAATGAAACAGACAAAATACGAAATAGCCCTGAAATGCAGGCCTGAATAACACACAGTGACTTGTTCTTTTCTAGATATACTGCTTGGGTTCTTTTTCGCAAATATGTTCCCTTTATCCGCTGTTCAAATTTCTGATCAGGATAATACTTGTCGTAAATGTCATCAGGAAAACCATCAGTACTTTCTGTACACTTGGTCTACTGTTCAAAATGGTGGAGTATATTACTGTGACAACATTTAGCACGTGTCTAATTAACACAATTAATCAATCATTACATTCAATACAATCTGTATCTACTTCTTCCAACTCTTGTTGGCAAATTTTACACATCTAACAGACAGTATGGTCTTGTTCCGGTCCCGTTGTATTCAGTTTAGGTTCAGCTTTGCGAGGACAGCAACAACTGTGAGCAGAAGGAAGTGCCCCGATATGGTAGCAGCACCAGAGGCTGGAGTACAAAACATTCATGTCTGCGTCATGACTGTTGCATTATCGTGTTCATCATTTAATAATGTTATGAAATGTGACCATATAACCTTTCAATAAAGCCTGTTCACTTAGAATACTTAATACTTAATTTAATTTTTATCTTACATCACTGTCAATCAACTCGATATTTGAATGAAAATGCATTTTTGCAACAGATGTAGACGTATTGCCCACGCCATGACATTCAGGCTTTGTGTCAGATTCGCAGGGAAGCATAGTCTTGGTCAGTATGGCCTCACTGGCATCTCTTGACAATCTGTGGACAATCTGACGTACAAGTAGATAAAACATCCCGCCCAATCAACACCAGATTGTTGTTACTGTCAATCCTCTATGGATGTTGTTATCCATAAAATTGTGTCTACCTTGTCACCCGTAAACTTCTAAGTAATGCCTAGCAAATAATTTAAAAGATCATTATATGTATACTTTGTGTGTGCAATGTTTCGGGAAAGGATAGCCATTTGCTTTAGAGACATGGTCCAGACAAACAGACCACTATGAATGCAATGTGTCATGTAAGAATACCTATTTGTTATATGATATGGTCCAGACAAACATTGACCACTGACGGACATACAATACATACTTTATATGCTCCGTTTTTCATACCAGAGGAATTTTAAGGCAAACTATCATGAAGTAAGAAGAATATGCTGAAACATTACCATGTTGCATTTCATTCCGTGCACCTAATGATAATGCCCCAAAGGTGGGACAGGATACGCTTACCTATTTGCAAACACCTGGTATCATCACTATTTGATAGTGTTACATAAATACATACTCATGACCTAGGCGGAATTGTACAAACAATCTACTCTGCTGTTAGTAGAGATTTGTTATAAAAATGGAAATGCATTTTTCGAATGATAATAACAGAAGAGGACCTACCGAGTTCACATCTGTCTCCACCGTGGCCAGATGTACATTTGCAGACAATTGCGCTGTTTTCAACTGAACACGCTCCTCCATTCTCGCACGGATTGATGTCGCATGAAGCTGTCAGAAATATACAGCACTCTCGTATCAAATAATGCATAACTAATGGTGATAGACTAATTATAACTCTATTAATTACTCAGTATGTTGTTTGAAACACTGTTAGACAATTTTGTATTCATAAATACTGTAAATCCTGAAATTAATGCGTCTCCAAAAGAATGCGACCGCTGGTCCCTAGCCAAAAATGCGACTCAATTTGAATGCGACGACCCCTCCTCTCAAGCATCAGTGGATGTATATCTAAAGAAATGTCCTCTGTCAGGTTTACATACTTACTTACTTACTCTGGAGATTTAACGTGCGTTTTCCGACTGATGCGTATTTCGCACACGGGCCCGGCCAGGCCATTTCATGTGTTTCCGAAAGGGGCGAAAGTGGTGTGTGCAACCCAAGAGGGGGCTTTAGGGGTTGCTTATATAGAATTTAGGAATTTTGAGATTTGGAATAGATGCCGATGGGGTTGGGGACGAGAACTAAGGGAGCTGGGTATGGTGGATGTTTGTTTGTTTATGTGATTTTGATTTGGTAGATTATTTTGTTTTTAGATGCGTTTTATCAGTTTTCATTAAAAATACGCCTAAGGCCTGGAAGTTTTCTAGTTTATTTTGTGGGTTTAGTATTGCTTCTAGAGTGAGAGCCTTGTTTAGATTGAGGGTGGTTTGTAATGCGGTTCGATGTGTTAGGTAGTGTTTGCAGTGAATGAGTGCGTGTTCTGGGGTTTCTAGTTGTTTGCAGTGTGGGCAGTTACCTGTAGTGTGTTTTCTTTTCTTTTTTTAGGTGGATATTTAGGTTGGTGTGTCCTGTTTGGAGTTTAGTGATTACTCTGTCGATTTTTTTTGATGGATGGAGAAATGATGTGTCAATCTCATTCTAGACATATACTACGAGTGACAGTCGCAGCAACCTTGTACTTTGGACAGGATACACGTTTATGAACGATCAAATATTAAATGAGTTTTGACAACTGGAAATAGCTGAAATAGTATTTACGTTAATGACGTATACTGTGCAGTGAAAGTGTGTTCAGGATCACTATTTTGTCTCATACAGAGTTACAGCATATGATTTGCACATTTTGTGATATTGAACTGGAACTTTTTCAATTAGCTGTTCATCACCTACATGGGAATTCAGGTACGAATATGTCTCCAGCAACATTTATTTGTCGTTAGAGGAAATGTGACCATATAACCTTTCAATAAAGCCTGTTCAAGTAGAATACTTAATACTTTATTTAATTTTTATCTTACATCACTGTCAACCAACTCGATATTTGAATGAAAATGCATTTTTGTAACAGATGTAGACGTATTGCCCACGCCATGACATTCAGGCTTTGTGTCAGATTCGCAGGGAAGCATAGCCTTGGTCAGTATGGCCTCACTGGCATCTCTTGACAATCTGTGGACAATCTGACGTACAAGTAGGTAAAACATCCCGCCCAATCAACACCGGATTGTTGTTACTGTCAATCCTCTATGGATGTTGTTATCCATAAAATTTTGTCTACCTTGTCATCCGTAAACTTCTAAGTAATGCCTAGCAAATAATTTAAAAGATCATTATATATATACTTTGTGTGTGCAATGTTTCGGGAAAGGATAGCCATTTGCTTAAGAGACATGGTCCAGACAAACAGACCACTATGAATGCAATGTGTCATGTAAGAATACCTATTTGTTATATATGATATGGTCCAGACAAACATTGACTACAGACGGACATACAACACATACTATATATGCTCCGTTTTTCATACCAGAGGAATTTTAAGGCAAACTATCATGAAGTAAGAAGAATATGCTGAAACATTACCATGTTGCATTTCATTCCGTGCACCTAATGATAATGCCCCAAAGGTGGGACAGGATACGCTCACCTATTTGCAAACACCTGGTATCATCACTATCTGATAGTGTTACATAAATACATACTCATGACCTAGGCGGAATTGTACAATCTACTCTGCTGTTAGTAGAGATTTGTTATAAAAATGGAAATGCATTTTTCGAATGATAATAACAGAAGAGGACATACCGAGTTCACATCTGTCTCCCCCGTGGCCAGATGTACATTTGCAGACAATTGCGCTGTTTTCAACTGAACACGCTCCTCCATTCTCGCACGGATTGATGTCGCATGAAGCTGTCAGAAATATACAGCACTCTCGTATCAAATAATGCATAACTAATGGTGATAGACTAATTATAACTCTATTAATTACTCAGTATGTTGTTTGAAACACTGTTAGACAATTTTGTATTCATAAATACTGTAAATCCTGAAATTAATGCGTCTCCAAAAGAATGCGACCGCTGGTCCCTAGCCAAAAATGCGACTCAATATGAATGCGACGACCCCTCCTCTCAAGCATCAGTGGATGTATATCTAAAGAAATGTCCTCTGTCAGGTTTACATACTTACTTACTTACTTTGGAGATGTGACGTGCGTTTTCCGACTGATGCGTATTTCGCACACGGGCCCGGCCAGGCCATTTCATGTGTTTCCGAAAGGGGCGAAAGTGGTGTGTGCAACCTAAGAGGGGGCTTTAGGGGTTGCTTATATAGAATTTGGGAATTTTGAGATTTGGAATAGATGCCGATGGGGTTGGGGACGAGAACTAAGGGAGCCTGGTATGGTGGATGTTTGTTTGTTTATGTGATTTTGATTTGGTAGATTATTTTGTTTTTAGATGCGTTTTATCAGTTTTCATTAAGAATACGCCTAAGGCCTGGAAGTTTTCTAGTTTATTTTGTGGATTTAGTATTGCTTCTAGAGTGAGAGCCTTGTTTAGATTGAGGGTGGTTTGTAATGCGGTTCGATGTGTTAGGTAGTGTTTGCAGTGGATGAGTGCGTGTTCTGGGGTTTCTAGTTGTTTGCAGTGTGGGCAGTTACCTGTAGTGTGTTTTCTTTTCTTTTTTTAGGTGGATATTTAGGTTGGTGTGTCCTATTTGGAGTTTAGTGATTACTTTTGCGATTTTTTTTGATGGATGGAGAAATAATGTGTCAATCTCATTCTAGACATACACTACGAGTGACAGTCGCAGCAACCTTGTACTTTGGACAGGGTACACGTTTATGAACGATCAAATATGAGTTTTGACAACTGGAAATAGCTGAAATAGTATTTACGTTAATGACGTATACTGTGCAGTGAAAGTGTGTTCAGGATCACTATTTTGTCTCATACAGAGTTACAGCATATAAACTTTTTCAATTAGCTGTTCATCACCTACATGGGAATTCAGGTACGAATATGTCTCCAGCAACATTTATTTGTCGTTAGAGGCGGTCAGACTCGCTGCCGTTGTACCCTGACGGCGTGAAACATTAACTGTGCTATCAGTTACATTTTTTTCTTGTCCAGATTCGACTCCATTAAGGACGCCGTCGTTAGCTAGAATGTTTCTCAGTGTGTCTTGCCAGGGAACAAAAGACGAAATCATCTGTAGATTACATTACCAAATTTGAGACACACAGTGATTTTTACTTAAATTGTGTGGTTAATAATGAAAGTTATTGCCAGCTGTCATTTAAATATACGGGTGTTAACGCAAAAAGTAATTTGAGATTCAAATGAGCAGCATTCAAAATGCCAATATTTCTCTGAAAAAAGATGTGAAAGTTCCTAACCCGTATCACATGTTTCTCCGCCATAACCACCAGTACAGCTGCATGTTTTGCTGTCATCGGCCCCTTCACATGTACCATGACTGCTGCAGCTGGCAGCATTGGTGCACTTGTTTGTCGCTTGTACGTTCTGGACGATGCATACAGCCATTACCATCAGAGTGAGTGAGTTATTATTTAACGTCACATGGGCAATATTTCAGCCATATCGTGACGAGATTACCATCAGAGCTAAATCACGAACAGTAAATACTATGAATAGCTGAATACTTGAATTTACGGAACTTGCATTTCCACCCACTTGCTCTTTTTCAATCAGGTAAGAAAAAATGTAATCTCAAAAAATATTATGCTTTTCGTGGAAATTGCCTAAGACCTGAGGAATATTGGACTTTACTCTCGCATTAGGCTGACACTCCGTGATATTACGGAATTTAATATGAATTTTATGAAAATAAATATAACATAAAACTGTGTCCGAGCCACAATGACATGTTCCAGTACTGATATTCTTAAATACGCGAAATATTTCATCATTGTTAAGAGACAGTCTTATCAAACAAGTACACAACACGTATGTATTTTCGTTATCGTCTGTATCACAAGTGTACCATATAACAGTTCAAAATTCACAATTTCAGTCGGGACAGGCGTTTGGGAAAACCAATGAGTGAAAAGAAATTTGATGAATTTCATAATATCTGAGCCCATTAGCCTCATATTGTTCGATCATTATCATGAATTACAGTAAATATGGAATTGATAATTGTTGTTTTAAATTGTGATCATTTGTGTTTTAACATCAAGTCTTTTTAATGAGCAATGTGTCACAGATTACTCGTTCTTCACCATTAGCAGTGTATGCAGTGTACAAGAATGTTCAGCTCGAAAGCAATACCGCACGTAACGCTAATGACATATGCAAACATTTTGGTTTAAAACTCACAAGTCAGTTGGGACAATAATATAACAGTTTTAATCTGGGACATTTATAAATTCTAAAAGAAGTAAAAATGAAATAATGATAACAATGTGTATGTTTATAATGTGCCAAATCCACAGTCTAAAACACGCTCAAATTATTACCCAGGCCTATGGACCGGTGTGCACTCGATTATCATTCTCAGCTCCCTTGACAGTATACATATACAACCCAAGCTGTCTGTGAGGCGCCAGGTTAACAGCCACATTACCATCTCATAATAATGGGTACCCATTCACTGCTTATTTCGAATACTCTAACAAGATGACTTGCCTAAAATATAAGGAGACACACCACATGTGCTACATGTGCTTCAGTGTTGGGCAGGACATAAGCCCTAGAAATTCAAAAGTGAAGTTGACGAACGCGGTCACCCATCCAACTACTCTCCGCGATCAACGTTGCTTAACTGCACCTAATTAATATCCACCAAAGAGAACAACGCTAGAATAGATAGTTATAGTTTGAAATTAGTGAAATTCGTGAAATTAACTCACAATCAGCAGATGTACAATGGTAATCTTGAACATCTTGGCAGGCCCAAGTCCAAATATCTCACTCTCTGTGACGACTTCGACCTCCACTTGCGAGCGGTTGGAATGGTGGAGCTTTTATAACGTATGTAACCATGGCTTCTCTGTTGATATAGTAACCCCTCTGTGCTTTCGTAGGTCATAGATAAGTGAATCACTGTATTTGTGTAAATCTATGCCTGTCCATGACCAATACCAACATGTTTTATCATGACTGAGCGAACCCTGTGTTTGTTTGAGAATTAAAAAAACCACATCACACCTATAATTGATCTTCGGACTAACAAGCCGATTTATCATGATAAGGATTGACAAGTGATTTCAGTGATCGTTGTTTTTTGTCTATATGTAATTATCTTCACAGGTTAGCCCAAACATTTTTAAATCATTTTACGAACGTTCGGACTAGTTTCAAAACGACTGGATGTTTCTTACACCAAGTTATATTACCACAGCTTCTGACTAAGTGTATCCTCTGGAGCTTTGAATCGCTTTAGCCCACGACAGTCGCGTGAACCCAGTAGCATCGCCTGAATCACTTTACAAATATTAGAACTGAATACTACTACTATTACAACATATCATGTATATAATCACTCATTACTTTGTCTAGTCACTCCAGCTTGATAAGGGTGTAAGAATCTACATAAAAAAACGTCGCTAAATGCAATAAAACAGAAGCAGTATGTTTTCTTTTTCACTCACAAACTTCTAGATTGTCTGTCAAACTGTTTTAAACCTTTTTTGACTGTAAGAATTGTTATACCATGGACATAATTTGTGCCAGTAAATACAATTCATTCACTCTGTTCAGGTTAGAATAGGTCCCAAACAAGGCAACTAGATGGATCGGGTGGTCAGGCTCAGTCATTGGTTAACAGCGTGTCATCGTACACGGGCAGCGTGGGACGTTGGCGGATGGATGACCTGCTTCAGCAAGCATGACTCGCGAGAGTTTAACGGGCTTCGGTCATGCCCAACACTGACGCATGTTACATGTGGCGTCTCCGGTCCTTAGGAAAGTACATATATGAACGATTACAGATTTATTCTTCTCAAAATGACCCCCATGTATGTGTACATTTCGTCGCGCCTTTAGCACAGGAGTCAATGCAGAGCACTCTGTCAAAACAATACTGATGCTACATGTACACAATATGTAATCGATGAACCTATTTTAATGCATGGCTGTTGCCACTACCACTAGACTACGGAGGCTGTTGCCTGCAAGTGAGATTAAGTGAGAGATAGCGAAATGTTTTGGTGTTTGTCAGGCTGGTTGATGCATCTCATCGTATCCCAATTGCCGCACTCAGCAATATTCCAGCTATATGACGACGGTCTGTAAATAATCAAGTCTGGACCAGACAATCCAGTGATTGACATCATGAGCATCGATCCACGCAATTGGGATCGATGCCATGCATCAACCAAGTCAGCGAGCCTGACCACCCGATCCCGTTCCACCGTCATATATCTGGAGTGCGTTGGTTAATAACAAACAAACACATCTAAACTGCAAAGAGACGTGTAAATGTATTATAATTCAGGAATCGGTCGTCCTCTAAATCATCGCCTTAAGATGACACTAAACACAAACATTATTTCTAAAGATCAGCAATAAAATCTGCGAAAGCAAAATTTTCAAGTACCTAGTCTTTAAATGAAAAGACTATTACGTTTCAAATAGATAACATTGTTTCGTCGGGATTTCAAATGTGTAAATGCAGTAACTATCGTTGTAACAGCATTTCTCATAGAAATCACCACACAGCCGCTACTGGAAACGACTCCATCGGCAACCGAACACAATCGATCATATCCGTTAAATTCCGCATTTCGCCGAAATACACTTCCTGCCGTTAACCTGTGAGATCCTGGATAGAATAGGTCTTCAGCAACCCATGCTTGCCGTTAAAGACGACTAACAGGATCGGGTGGTCAGGCCCGCTGACTTGGTTGATATCATCGATCTCAATTGCGTGGGTGGATGCTCATGATGTCAATCACTAGATTATCTGGTCCAGACTCAATTATTTACAGACCGCCATCATATGGCTGGAATATTGCTGAGTGTGGCGTTAAACTCAGATGTTAATTTGTCGCAGCCGACTTAATTGGTTGTCTGCGCATTTTGTCAATATCTTGTCAAAGTCTTGTTTACCTATTCTCATGTTATTACTGTAAAACAACTGCTGTATTTGCTTTGATTTATTTAATCAGCGATTATTATCAGTATATAATGTATTTTTTACCTTTATTATTCTTGTCATTTATTCAATGAGCTGCTCTTAATAAGCCTGTGAATTTATAACCACGTTTTCATTATCACTCTATTCTTGTTTAATGACATCCCTGTTGATTGGAGCACACCTTCATGACAGGTTCCAATACGGAAACTATGCAACCAATACGCCTTCATTTTTAACCCATCCAACGCTTCTTTTGTTCAATAGATAGGAGGGCCTGTGTACCATCCTGACTGAGCTCCACATATGTACGATAACCTAATTAGTATCAGGGATCTAAGTGTCATGGTGTACTGAATGCTTGATGGCCATGTATTTTATAGTTGAACAATGATTGTAACTTTGTTTCTTTGGTTCTGTTAAGATTCGGTAGACGCTCATTGCATTATATTTGGGCAGTTTCTGATGATTTTTATTAGCAGCAGATTGAAGCGCTCGTAAAATTTCAAGTGCAGTTGTTTCTAGATATTTTCATTAACGGCCTGCGACAAAGTTCTTGAGAGTTATTATCTTTGTGTATCAACACTTTGATAGACCACCTTGTGCAAATGGGTTCGCGTGGTTACAGTTTCTAGAAGATTGGCTCTGATGGCTGAACGAAGCCGGACGAGGGCGATTCGCTGTCTTCTATATGTCACTTGCGACTTATCTCCTTGCCCATTGTGGACGGGACACTTGCGACTTATCTCCTTGCCCATTGTGGACGGGACACTTGCGACTTATCTGCCCATTGTGGACGGGACACTTGCGACTTATCTACTTGTCCATTGTGGACGGGACACTTGCGACTTATCTACTTGCCCATTGTGGACGGGTCATTTGCGACTTATCTCCTTGCCCATTGTGGATTGGACACTTGCGACTTATCTACTTGTCCTTTGTGGACGGGACACTTGCGACTTATCTACTTGTCCATTGTGGACGGGACACTTGCGACTTATCTCCTTGCCCACTGTGGACAATATACATATCCCTACTATGCTGTCTGTATGAATTTGGAATTTCTTCTGTACACATATTAAATTTAATTAAATTTCTTAACGTTGTTCATGAAAGGACAATTTCAGTCATAAAATCAAAGGCTTTAAATTGCTGCTTCAAGCAGGGACAAGACCAAATCAAAATTGCCACTCTTAACTTAATATACTGAGTCAAATTAAAAACTTCACATTTTTAAAAGTAATCCCATATATGATATACAACGGACAAATGTATCAGAGAATGTAATTTTTAATCATTAATGTCCAAAGAAGGATTTTAATTAACGGTGGTAACCATAATTTGTTCCAAGCACCTACGGTATTCGGTAATTACATCAACAGTTTAAAACATAAGTCCCAAGCACGAGAATCTGATGGCACACAAGTTCAGTAGCGTGTATGGCAACCATGTGCGTTGACAACTACCACACAACGCCTCCGCATGCACCTTGTGATGCTTGTGAACACATGATGGAGAGTGCGCAGACTTCTGCCAAGAACATCCAAGACGTGTTCGATGGGATTGAGGTCGGGAGACCTTGAAGGCCAGTCCATGACGTTGACTCCCGCATTCTGAAGGACTGAAGGAAATTCCTTGTCAAAACTGCTGAGTAAGGGTCTGGCATTGTCGTGTTGGAAGATCAAACCGGGTCCATGTGCTGCCATAAAAGGCAGAAGTTCTGGTGCCAGTACCTGGTCGCGGTAAGCAGCAGCGTTGAGGTTGCCACGGATGACAAGAAGCCTGGAACGTGCATTGCCACAGAAAGCACCCCACACCATGACACTTCCGCCACGAATTCTGTCAACTTCCTGTACACAACACTGGGCGTAACGTTCATGACGGCGCCTCCACACCCTCGCCCTACACTCAGCAAATCGAAGATTAAATCGGGATTCATCACTGAAGACGACTTGATTCCAATTCCTCTGAGTCCATCGTCAGTGTCGCTGTGCCCACAATTGACGTTGACGTCTGTGTAATTGAGTCAGAATCGGCCCGAAGTATTGCCGTCGTGCTTGAAGGTGAGTTGTGTAGCCGTCAAAAATCGGTTACGGAGGTGACGTAAGACAATCTGACGATCCTCTGCATGTGACGTCACACGTGGTCGACCTGGTCGAGGGCGATCAGCGGTGGTACCCGTTTGTTGTAGACGCGTCTGTAAATCCTAAACAGTCCGTCGACTACAACCCATCGTCCTTGAGACTTCAGCTACGGACGTTCCCGTCTGCAGCATGCCGATGGCACGTTCACGTTGCACATTTGAAAGGCGTGGCATGACAAATGTCCGTAAAGACTTTTGTTGTCTTGTGTTTATCTTTTTTTGTAAATGACTGCTAACAAGTATTGCTGAAACACGTGCGGTATTATGGCCACGTGACCAGTTGCACGTGAAAAAACACTTTTGCCAATATGGTGCTGTGCACATGATTTTGATCGATTCACCTGCACAAAAACGGGTGTTATCTGAAGACAATATATACGTGGCCATTACTGTTTAAATACACAATAAGGGCCCACAATGATAACTGGTCAAAATGTTAAATTTTTAGGATTGTGAAGCTTTTAATTTGGTTCAGTATGTTTTTAATTTGGTTCAGTATATATATGTTTGAGAAATTCATTGTTGAAATTATTAAAAACCAGAAACGAGAGGTTTTAGCATCAGTTTTCTTCATTTAATTTTAAAACTTGGGTTAAAAATAATAATTTCTAAATAAATGATGGTCAACTGAGAAATAATGAGTGCAATTGCCTACCAAGTATATTTGTGAGGTATCAGAGAGATTCAATACTTTGACAACAGGAACAAGCAAGACCTGCCGTAACGCCTACATTCTACTGTAACAATCGGATACAGTTATCGTTCTTGTGTTCACATGGATAAAATGAAGCCATACTGGACCCAGACCCGTGAAGATCCAGGGTAGAATAGGTCTTCGCAACCAATGCTTGCCGTAAAAGGCGACTATGCTTGTCGTTAAAGGCGACTAACGGGATCGAGTGGTCAGGCTCGCTGACGTGGTTGATGCATGTCATCGATCCCAATTGCGTGGATCGATGCTCATGATGTCAATCACTGGATTGTCTGGTCCAGACTCGATTATTTACAGACCGTCGTCATATAGCTGGAATATTGCTGGGTGCGGCGTAAAACAACAAACCAACCAAACCAACCAACCCAGCCACATCAAAATAAACAAGAGCCCCCAGAAGATGACAAATCCCCCCAGCCCCAAACAATTTGGAAAAAAAAAATCATCTGACTTTTATGTGATAAGAGAATTTATATTTAAACTGTCCGCATACAAGAGCAGCTATTGAGCTATCAAAACGATGGAATTGGGATTCAGAACTTATTTCAATGTCAGGTACACACCAATATGAACAGAGTCAAAGTTGTTGCCATGGAAATTAACAAAATATTAATTCTAATTAGACAGACTCACCTAAAATAGATATACAGATGAGGAAAAGGGTATTAAAATTAAAAAAACTAGCCAGTTAAGGCACTAAAGGGACGACTAATTCTGCTCTACATTTGAGGGCACAAGTGACCCAACTACCTAAGGCGCTGTCGCGTTAGTATGTGACGATGGACGTGGATGGTAGTAAGTTTGTTGGCTGTTTTACGCCGCTGTATGCGACAGTCTGTACATGATTAAGCCTGGATCAAACAATCCAGAGATTGACATGTTGGGCATCGCTCCACGCAATAGGGATACAATGAAATACAATCAACAATGTCACCGATCTTGACCAGCTGATTCATTTATTCGCCTCTTACAACAAGCATAGGTTGCAGGGGTTTGTTAGTATGTGACAAGGCGGGCTTTCTTAACAACCCAAAGGGGTTAGAATATGGCAAGCTTAAATGTAAGCACAGGATGTCACGAACTTACGAGATAATGCCAGGAATCAATCGAGGATGGCCCCAGTCAGTGACTAGTACTGATTCAACCGAACACGACAAAAACATGTGACCATGGTCAGATATGCTTTTGTATCAAATCAAAATGAAAACTCGAAAACGTGGCAGGGAAGCCAGGCTCAAACACTGTAAAGGACCTTCTGAAAGTTACACGAATAGTGCCTGCTTTGTGGTCCTCCAGTTCGATCTTCTAAGGAGATGGCCTGACGTGCAGCATAGATATTGTGAGTATCCAAGCTTGTGTTTCGTTAATTCTTAAGTGGATGAGCCAAAGGACACGAGTGAGTGAGTGAATTGTGTTTAACGCCGCTTTTAACAGTATTCCAGTTATATCACGGCGTATCAGCTTAATGTGGGAGGAAATTCCGAAGTGAGCACGGGTATGGTGCTGACAAACCTAGAAACATAATCGGGGCAAACCGGGAATCGAACCCACAATAATAGGTTTATGGCGTGCCCAAGGGAGGCAACTCTGCAAAGCGAATTGCGGCGCATAAGACGACTGGGCAACCCTTGCGCCCCCGCCCCTCTCCATTTGATAATGTTATACACTTATGCACACTTATACTGATAGCCATAAGCTGTGGATTTGTTTGATTACAGCATTGTATGCCAATTGTATTGAGGATGTTCATGGTGTCGATCACTGGATTATGTGATCCAGGCTCGATTATTCACATGCCTCTGTCATATAGCTTGGATATTGCGGTGTAACACCACAAAGACACACATGTCAAACCAGAGGCCGATAATCATCCATAACGATAATATACAATGTGTCCGATGACACGTGGTAAGCAAGAGATCCCCGTTTTCATCGGAGCTTATGACAGGTGCGAGGTTCTGGCCGGCAAATCCTTGAGGGGTTTTCGTCACTTGTTTTACGACAACACAACAAATGCCAATAGCAAGCCAGGCAGGCTTTAGGTTGCTGTTGGTCCTGTCACATCTATTTAGTGTGGTTCATAATATACATTGTATTTAATCATCCTATTCCACGACTGTTGCCTCAGATAGACAGGCCGGGAATAATTTTAATATGACAATAAAACGGGTTTGGTGGTATAGGTTCAATAATAATTACAGTAATAGTTTTACCAATCCTTCTTGTATGGTTAAAGAGCCATAGTTGGTGAGACGAGTATCAGTACGTGTCAATTTATTTTGTCAACATCTCTAACGACAAGCATGTGATCTGCTGACCAACTCTAACCTGATAAGTACAATTGCGTGATGGAATCCACTCGGATCGAAAACTGAATGTGTTTTGAGTCATTCCCCATTGGACAAGAGTGTTTCACACGTCATAAGACATGATTGATTGATTGATTGGTTTGCTGTTTAACGCCGCACTCAGCAATATTCCATCTATATGACGGCGGTCTGTAAATAAACGAGTCTGGACCAGACTATCCAGCGATTGATATCACGCAATTGGGATCGATGACCGTCAGCGAGCCTGACCACCCGATCCCGTTAGTCGCCTTTTACGACAAGCATAGTCGCCTTTTACGGAAAGCATGGGTTGCTGAAGACCTATTCTACCCCGGATTTTCACGGGTCTCATAAGACATGATATACTTTCATACTTACATATGAAGAGAGTTAAAGGCGACAGCGTCCTCATCGTTTCAGGCCTTGGGTTCAGTGCAGGTGTAAGTGAAGCTTCTCTACTCCTACATTTCACCTGTGGAGTCGCGCAGCTTTTATAATCAGGTGTTACCTTGGTGCTCTTTGTTGACGGTGACAGCTATGACACGTGACAACTAAAAACTATTTTTTTATACAGCGCACGCCAATGATATTGATAATCCGCCAGACTTATCTGCTACTTTATCTCGTCGATGTTTAACGTGTGAAATCTGGTTATTTTTTAACCATGTTACTATTTTGGTGGGTGTGTTCGACCTAATCTTTACATATATCTGTATGTACACTGACGTCCAAAAGAAAGTACACCAAGATGTTTTGTGTCTGGTTATTTTATGAAGTAAAACATTGAAATGAAATCATGGTGAAATATGTCACACATATACATCGAAATGTTTACGATGAAGCTTCGCTTGAAAAAGTGTAACTTTTAATGAAAAATGCGCATTTTGAGAAAACACTGTCTGCACTCGTTGGACGAAATGCACGTGCAAAACTGGTATGAAAAAGCTTCTGACATCTTTATTTCGGAACATGGTAACCAAAAGGACACAAAATGTATGCCTCGTCTAATCCCGAAAGAGGGAGCCTCGCATGTCCCCATGGCAGGAACATTCCGTTTTTAGCCGTGTTTGCAGAACCAGGTTGGTGCGACGTTTACGGCAAACAGGTCAGCTAGACCTAGGAGTGGGAAACCACGAATAACCACGCCCATTGAAGAGATGTTACATCTCCGAAACCGCTTGATCCCACGACAGCAACGGCACTCGGAGGGAACGTGGTATCCGAGCACGTTCTTTCTTGCTTTCTTGTTTAACGCCGCACTCAGCAATATTCAAGTTATATGTCGGCGGTCTGTAACTAGTCGAGTCTGGAGATTCATTTCATGAGCATCGATCCACGCAATTGGGAATCAATGACATGCATCAACATTGTCAGCGAGCCTGACCACCCGATCCCGTTAGTCGCCTCTTACGACAAGCATAGTCGCCTTTTTCGTCTAGCATGGGTTCCTGAAGACCTATTCTACCCCGGATCTTCACGGGTCTCCAGCACATGTAACTGGATGATGGCATGACTTTGATCCACGACCAAACTTTTGGAAAGTGTATCATCTCAAGGGATGAGGGACAAATGGTTGGTGGGTTTGTTCTTTAATGCCGAACTCAGCAATATTCCAGCTATATGATGGCGGTCTGTAAATAATCAAGTCTGGACCAGACAATCAAGAGGGACAAACGGATCCATCCTTAAATTGCAACAGCCAGCTTTCAGTAATTCTGGACATGCGTCAGCATAGTCAGCGAGCCTGACCACCCGTTCCCGTAAGTCGCCTCTTACGACAAGCATAGTCGCCTTTTACGGCAAGCATGGGTTGCTGAAGACCTATTCTACCCCGGAACTTCACGTCGCACCGAGGAATGACATTGACGGACAACGGACATAACAGGTGGATATAGCTGTTGTGGCCGGGCATATTCTCTGGTGAGTGCAGGTTTTGCCACTTTGGTCGGCAGAGGTGAACACTTCGCTCAGAACTGTGTCCAGGAAGTTCAGCCATTCAGAGGCGGCGTTGCCATGGTATGGGGAGGAATATGTGGAAAGAATATGTGGATGGTTATCAGTCAAGGCAACACCATCAGGCGTTTGACGTCATCTATGCGGCGACGTGTTGCGGCCTGCATTGATCCACGAGGTACAATTTTAAACCAGTGATTTGTGACTTTGCTGTGACTTACGAGTCTGTTGTTACACATGCGTTTTGACAATGACGATCTCATTTTGGCGCCCTGTCTCTTTCTGCTACTCGTTACGTTTCTGCTTGTTTAGTGACATTGTGATCACGTGATGCTACAACGCGACTCTTAATACATATTTATGTTTTCTGTAGAACTCAGCGAAATGTAGCAATTATGTTCAATGTGTCTCCGTATGTGATTTGCAGATTTTGAACAGGATTTTGCAGACGCAACATTTTAAGGATCGGCCCCGCATAGGGCGCCCAAAGTCAACAATACAGGGTCGATTAATTAGAAACCAGGTTGAAAAAAATGGAACCCAAATATCCAACGCTGTTCACTTGCGACAGGCCACTGCAGTCCACGTTACTGACCAGTCGATTACAAATGGTCTGTATGCAGCAAATCTGCATGCTCGGTGACCACGACCACAACCGTTAACAAATTGACACATTAAAGCTAGACGTCAATTGTGTTTAAAGCGTAGAAACTGGGGGAATCGCCGATGATCTCGTGTTATGTTTTCAGATGAGTCCAGATTTACCCTGGACGTGTCTTGAGGCGTCCCAACGAACGTCAAGTGAACGTCAACGTAAGGCAGATTTAGGTGAGATGAGGTGAAATGGGGTTTAACGTCGCGTCCAAGATGATTGCACTTATATAGCGACGTGCATGCACGTGTATGTGTGTGTGTGGCTGCTTGTACTAGTCCGGACTGATGCCGATTTATAGTGCTAGCACACTGAGATACCATTCCGCAGTTTAACATGAATACCCCACTCAGACACAGTATACTGACTCCAAGCCAACCAGTCCTTGTTTTAGCCCCTTAATGCCGAGCGCCAGACAGGGTAACAACAAGTACCATATTTTAACGTCTTTTGGTATGACGGCTGGGGGCGGAAGCTCTACCATTAGACCACAGAGGCGGTTGCAGATTTAGGAGGTGGGTCTGTAATGGTATTGGGCAGAATGACTATGACTGTCAGAACTCCACTGCATATTATCCATTGAAGGGTCACTGGACAGTAGTACCAAGACATCACACTGGCGCCAGGAGTTATGCCGTTTGGTCCACGTTATGTCTTTCAACACGATAAAGCTCCTGACAAACGTAGACGAATCGTTACCGATTTCTTCCAGCAGCAAAACATCACCAGACGGCAGTAACCAACCATGCGTCCTTACCTTTACCCCATACAGCACGTCTTGGACATGACCTGGAGACGTGTACACCGACGTCAAAGGCCACCTGTTACATTAGCCAAACAGGGCCAGGCGCTGCAAGAGGAGTAGACAAATTGTCATTGGGAGATAGATTCGGACCATGCCACGCTGTATAAACCATGTTTGACCATGACAATCGTTTTGGCATGACCCATTATTTTACATTAAGGGTTGCGGGTTCACCTTTATTTCAACTCTTAACGTAATCTTTTTTACAATAAGGGTTGAAGTGATAGTTTATATTTTTTTTTACATTAAGGGTTATCACTATGAAATAATACTTATCATGAAACTTCGCAGAATTAATTGATCATCACTTTGTCTAGATGTGCAAATGACTAATCATTTTCAGATTCCCTCTCTACAACGACCACCTGGTTGTTATATTCAGGCTTCATAAAAGGGTTTATGACCCCTAACCCTTTTAACAGATTTGTATCAAACTTACTATTTTACATAGGTTATTTTTCGATACTCTTCAAGGTAACCTCGTTACTATCCTAATACCGTAACGACGGAAAGGAGGACTCAGTCCAAGCAGATCAGACCAAGTTGTAGATGGTGGAGGGTTGTTAGAAGTGTCCATTGACAGAGTTTGAGGCATAACATAATGGACATTTTGTTGCAGTATTACGGATATGACAGTTAAGCACACACCAGAATCATATGCTGTTTGGTTAAAAAAAAAAAACCGTACATGTCGGTGTCCCAAGTGCCGCGCCGAGTCAAATATAGCCATATGAAGTTGATATTTTTTTTCGGATATGAAGTCTATTCATCAAGAATATTTTTTTTACTTTAAGGGTTGTAACATGCGACCACTTACCATGTTCGTAGAATATGTTCCATATATTTTGTAGCGCTCTTTTGCCTTTTCTGCCCAATAGAATATGTTAAGGCAAATAACCGGGACTGGTTATTCTCTGGCGTAGACTTTATATATATTATAATGATATAAGTAGAGCAACATCCACTTATTTAATTATCCAACGCCCCAACGAAGTTTTCGGGGGATATTGAAATGGGTTCCGTCCGTCCGTGCGTCCGTGTGTGCGTGTGTGCTTGCGTCCCGAAATCGTTTCCGGAGCATAACTCAGAAATCCGTTAAATATTTATCTACGTAACTGTGCATGTCTATCCGACTCATGCTGAACTGGTGCCTTTTGCAATTTAGGAATTTTGGAAACTTTTTTGTTTTCGTTTCCACGGCAACAAGTCGGACTTAGGTTCTATAAGGGTGGTGTTCATTTCCTGAGCGTAACTCAAAAACTGTTAAATACTTTCTTACAAAACTTTACATGTCTAACAGTCACATACTGAACTGGTGCCTTTTGCTGATTAGGTATTATATAATTTGTTATTGTTCATGTGTCCATGGCAACAAGTCGGACTTAGGTTCTATAAGGGTGGTGTTCATTTCCGGAGCGTAACTAAAAAAATGTTAAATACCTGGTTTGGGACCATAACGTGTTAAAATGGGCGGATGACTTCGTCGACTACACGCTTGTTTTAATTGTATTGTGCCTGAGAGTTAGAACTTAACTATGCTTTATATATATATATATATATATATATATATATATATATATATATATATATATATATATATATATATATAATGTATAAATGTATTAATATATATGGAAAGACTTTTGACGAATTTGTTTAGGAACAATTGAACTGGAGTTTTTTCTTTCAATACGGCCTTGAGGTGCATATTCAAGTTACTTATCAAATTAGTACCTCTGTGACTTGTTTGAATTACCCAGCTATCCTCTTTTCCTCGGTGAATAAAGTCCTATCAGCCCCACGTGCGGTTTGCAATGCGCCTTTATCCGTGCTTATATTCCTCAGTAAAAAAGCTCCTAGCAACGAACCCTGTGACGATACTCAAGTAAGTCAGTTTACCCCACCTCGTGTACGGCAGGATTTGAGAAGTTGAGTATACATACAGCATTAGTCATGGCGATATTCTGTTGGGATTACACCTGTCACGCACAGGTTCAACGTTATCGTGTCAAGTGCGACGATCGATATACAGTAGAGACAAACGTAAAGTGGGAGTAAGTCGTAGAAGTTTGCCACTTTAGAGAAATTCGCGAGTACGGCTGTAGTGCCGGCGTGCCCGAGACCATAATCAGGCATCATCTGGAATTAGAGCCACGATCAGCAGATCCTAGAGCGATGTCAGGTCGCATCTCTGGATGGGCAAGCCTGAACACGTTATCGACAAGCGGATCCTGTCGGAGCTAAGAGACGCAATTCACCTTACCCTCTCATAGTCATATGTAGTTTATGTTCATAAACACCAATCATTGATAACTGCTTTCATTAAACCCCGAACACAAACTTTACATGTTTTAGGTTTTCTTGGATCCGGAACATTATCTGTTTGTGAACATCCGCGTCCGTTGAACCTAAAAATAAAGGTCCATGTGATTACTAAAAGTAATTTTAGATAGAATATTTACCTTTTGGGGATACCTCATTTCCAATTAAAAAGATAAAGAAGCGCTACGATTGTGGATATTTGAATAAACATAAAACTGTCTTTTTAAATGTATACTTCTTAGAGTATAATTAAACGGCATATTAACAGGAAGTGACATTCATCTTCAATAAGATCAAGGTTACATGAATTACAAATCGTAATTGTCTATGTGTTCTTCCACTGCGTCTATCAAATTGAATCATTAGTTTGTGGTGACAACATTTCACAGAGTGAATGCAAGGTAATCCCTACACCGTGTTTCCACCCTTACAAAAAGTGGTGTCCCCATTAATAACTGACGCACTTCCAATACAGCGCTCGTTGGCAGGCAGCTTTCGACTCACAGCGACTTTCTGACAAGCAATGATTTACACAATAATCCTTTGTTTCCTTTTCGTAAAATGCAAAACAGTGCTACCTACCAAGGAATTAAACATTGCTATACGTTTGATTAACATGATCCCAGGATGTTAGCAAGTGCGACAGAAACACATGTACAGTGGATTAATGGTTCGCTGCAACCACTTGTGTTACAAACAGTCAGTACAGAGCATTCAATCAATCACATTTTCTTTTTACGTGTAAAGAATTAAACTTGTCGCACAGCTTGAACCTGTTCTACTGCCCCTCATGTGCTATAAACGTTAATGCATGGTCAAAATTTGGATAATTAGAAACAAACTAAAAGGAATTACTAATTATGTCTTCCAAAAAAATTAAATGTGAAACTTACGCAACTTGTTTGAATCATAGTTCTCTTATTTTCGGTTTGAAAAAACGAGCAGATGAAGCCATCAGCATGTCCGTCCGTCAGCCGTCTGTTTTCCGTTTCCAGAGCAGAACCAAAAACTTTTCTTGTTGAAACTTGGTATGTAGATCAGTCATGGAGGCAAGTTGGACATTTACTGAAAATGAGGGTTGTGCTCATTTCCGTTGACCATTTCTAGATGAAACTTGCCATACAGATCATTCTAGAGGTGAACTGGTGACGTTCGGTGATTTGGGATTTTGAAAAATACAGAACAGCATTGTTTTTTGGCTTCACTGAACTGACAATGAACCAAAAGTGGGATATAAGTGGCCAAACTCCATTTCCGAATTGCAACAGACCTGGGAATATGCCATTTATGGATGACTCTTGTTTAAATATGTTTGGAATCTAAATTCAATTAATCCAGAATTTCAGTTCATAATTCAAACCAAGACCACACCATTATTTCTTTCTTGTCTCGCTTCATGTTATATTACAAAATAAAACGGTTAAAACTTGCATAACATTATGAATCCGGAATCTTTCTTTACAGCTTTTTATCTGCAACTATGAAATCTTGAAATGATTTAGATACTAAAATATCATTTTAAAATAAACAATAATTGTATTACAAGAGATTCCAGTCGAAGCAAACCCAAAGTTCAGAACTACGAACGATTATATGGCACTCTGGATTAAAGCACAACTGTCAACTGGCAAATCTGTTATGTAAACAACAGAAATAATTGAATACTTACGTGAAATGTTTCATCAGCATTAGATAAAAAATGTAATGCTGCAAGGGAAATACTGTTTACCGATGTTCATGCCCCTATTGACATTCTTACTTGAAGGGGGCACGGGTGGCCCAGTCGTCTGAGGCGCTGCGATTCGCTTTGCAGAGTTACTCCCTTGGGCACGCCAGAAACCTATTATTGTGGGTTCGATTATGTTTCTAGGTTCGTCGGCACCATACCCGTGCTCGTGGGCTTTACGAAGTGATAAACGTCTGAGACATGCATCACTTCGGGCTTTCTTCCCACATTAAGCTGACACGCCGTGATATAACTGGAATACTGTTAAAAGCGGCGTTAAACAGAAACTAGAAATGCCTTTAATTTCCATTTCAGATGCAATATCAATTACTAGTACTGTAATTTCTTAAATGACAATGACGTGGGTAATCAAACATGATATTAAGACTCTTTTAGCAAATACAACATAATGCGATTACTTTTTCTGTAAAGTGTCGAACAATTGCCACTTTCAGCAAGAGGCGTACTGTAAAACCAAGTATTATAATTTATTCTTTGAATGACATAGAAATGCATTCGCCCGAGCAAAAAACTACACTATGATTTTGTAGTTATATCAAAGTAAAGTCGGAACAGCCAATGTCCTGATCGACTGTTTAGTTTTTTTATATAGTGACTTTCTATGTGGAATAAATATCATGGTCTTTTCTTTTTTGCAAACTCTACACTTGAATGTATGGCATCACATTCCATTTGAGTGGTCCCTGGCTGTAGGAATTGGTAGTCTGTGGTACTGGTATTGTCAATGGTTGACACATCACGGAGGAAGTAGGCATACTGGTTTCAATTCTGTCCTGTATATGTCTGAATAGACTATCCCATACTTAATGTTTGTGGGAAGGGGACTTCAGATTTCTTATGTGCTTGTGAGTGAGATAACTTGTATTAGACATACATTTTGTACATAGCCACGCTAAAAACGTTTAAGTGTGCATAACGATTAAGGTACAAACAAAATATGGACTTTTGAAAAGAAAATTGGCGCCCACGTTGCATTTTCGGTATCTCGCGAGTTTGTTTTCTTCTTGGTTACTCCAAGTCAACTGACAATGCACATGCACATGCACATGGCTGTGCTTTATACGAAAGTATTGTAGCAGCTGTGTTGAGTTTCCAGAATAAATAGCGGTATTATATATATATATATATTGTATACTTATACGCAACATGATTGCACACATACATTGCCACACTTAAAAAACGTGTGCTTAACGATTAAGGTACAAACAAAACAGGGACTTTTGAAAAGAATAATGGCGCCTATTTTGCATTTTCTGTATCTCACGTGTTTGCTTTTTTCTTGGTTACCCCAAGGTAACTGGCCATGCACCTGACTGTGCTTTTATCACCATTTGAACACTTTAATACCTGTTATCCTCTCCACTAATGAGGAATGGTGCAGCGACAGTGTTTGACGTTGCTTATTCTATCAGTCAGTCGAATTTACCCGGCTATTTGCATATCGTCGTCATGGAGCTAGAATGTCGCTGAATACGTACTAAACCAAAAAAAAAGAAACCAGAACAAATTTCACTGGGGCAATAACCAACTTGTTGCGCTGGGTTTGATTGAAAGGTCTACATGATTAATTCATTAACTCATTGAGATACTACATACCACAGATGCCAAGTTTCAGTTTCCGGGGTATTTTGGTTGCTTTGAAGAAAAAATCTTTATAATTTATCAGTTTGTTCAACATGTTAGATTATGTTATCTAATTCTCCCAACGAATCCCAAATAGTATGATAATGCTTTACATATTTCTTAAATTTCTGGATCATCTCCAGTTTCAGCTATTTTATGAATAAAATATTGATAATATTTGACATTCTGAAATGTAGAATGTAATTTCTGATAATTGGTGTTCTTAACTTTAGTGTCAGGGCATATGTGCGAACGATACAAAGAGATAATCAAACGGAAAAGGTATTATTTGTTGGGCGATACCATGTCTACACAAGTATTCATGAGCACGACCAAACTCCTCCCAGCGTACCAAAGAACCTTTTCAGCTAGGTCGAAACTTAAATTAAACACTGGCAGTTATCGGGACACAATAAGTCTCATATATCTTTTATTAGCGTTTGGAGGTTGCCTCGTAACACTGTTCATCCCGTGGTATTATCAAACAAGGGCCTACAACGTTTGTGAGTTTTATTGACATAATTTATATGCACCATAGATGCAGATCTGCGGTATTCTATAAGTTCATAAAAGATATGCTTGCTGAATAATACTTAGATTCTAGTATGTGCCTATCGTGTTATATTATTAAAAAAAATATGTAGTGCTTACGTGATTTGAATTAAGCTGTTTAAAGACAAGTGATTACCCAAAGCTTTCTTGTGACCTATGAGTAACACATGTCCTGTGCAGTTGACATTGAACACCTCGGGAATATCATATTTGGTATATCTTCTCCATAACCCCAGGATGATCTTAAGATATATATCAATAAAAGCGAGAAAAAAAACATTTCAGTAATCACACTATCTATAAATCGTCAATGCAAGTGAATAACCAGTCAACATTAACACATTCCTTTCGACACCAGACATCTCTGCTAAAAGTCTATTGTACGTTTTCGACCATATATCCTAATCATGTGTATGAATCACCTTCAAATTGTGATGAAACCAATAGTGATGTAAAGGTGAACGTATCTTGCCCAGATTGTAGCACCGTCACAAACACATGCAAATGCAGGCCAAAATAGGATGGAGCTGCTGGAATATTGCTCGACGTAAAGGCGAAGTTGACTATTGGAAACTTGAAGACATCATTTTGTCGTACGGCTTATGGAGGATTTTGTGATATATACTGAACAACAAAAGTTCCTGTGACATTAAATAAGATTTAATGCAAAGTCATGTTTTTTACCAAAACTGAAACAATTTCGGTTTGCAACAGATAAAAGAGTCCTATAAGTGTTCAAATGGTTTAATTTGCCATACCGACTTCAGAAAATGCTTGGTATTATAAAAAAACACGAACATGCCAAAATGTCAATTTACAAATCAGTAGCGTGTGTGTCCACCTCTGGTTGCGATGCAAGCAACACATCTTCGTCTCATGGAATGGATCAGGCGTCGCACAAAGTCCTGTGGGATATCTGTTCATATCTGCTAGAGCACGTTTCGAGGTTCCTGGAGTGTCACGTGGTTGACGTCGAAGGCGCCGATCCATCTCATCCCACATGTGCTCGATTGGTGAGAGATCAAGCGAGCAAGACGGCCAGGGGATGACATTCACGTTGCTTTGTTGAAGAGGTCCTGAACACGTCGAGCAATATGAGGCAGGGCGTTGTCATGTTGAAAGGTAATGCATGGGCCATGCATGGGAAATGCACGGTATCTCGTCGCGGTAGCGCTGTCCATAGATATTTCCCTCAAAAACTATCAAACGGGTCCTCAGTCTTGTTGTAATCCCCGCCGATACCATAACGCTGCCGCCCCCGAACCGATCTTCTTCCATGACACAATGATTGACGTAACGTTCACCTCGACGTCGGTACACTCGAATCCGCCCATCGCTGTGGCTGAGGTGAAAACGAGTCTCGGCAGTGAATAGAACTAATCCCCACTGCATGGCCGTCCAGCGTAGACGCTGTCTGCACCACTGTAGACGTGTTTGACGGTGGCTTCTTGTCAAAAAGAGACGTCCAGCGGGTCTTCTGGTGGCAATGCCTGCACATCTGAGGCGGCGACGTACGGTTTGTGACGATCGAAGGCAGGGATGCTTCATGCAGTCATTCTCTGTTGCTGGCTGGAATCGATTCCGTAGGTGTGTTGTTCGAATCCAGTTGTCTTGTCGATTATGGGTTACGCGTGGCCTGCCACTCGGAGGATAGTCTCTGACAGCATTCGTCTGTTGCCAAGGTTGCCATAAAACACCAAATGGTGATTCTGTGGACGTTGAATTGTCTTGACTTGATCCTCCTTCAAGCATAGCGATGGCTCGCAGACGCCCATTTTCGGACTGGCGTGGCATTTCGTAATGTTGAATAATTGCGTACTTTTTTTGTTTTTCTAAGTGGTTGTTGTCACTACGATGCTAAACAATGCATACGGAATCCCGTTAACGCACATGTTTTTATACCCATTCTTGGGTAGTGAAATGCATGGGGCTTGCATAAAAGTAAACTTTTGTATGGAATGCATGCTTTTCTGTAGCAGTTGCGTTTTTGTAACTTGATTCCATACACGTACTACAATATTGAAAACCAAACTTTACTTGTTTGAACTAAAATATTGGTGTCAAAGGAACTTATACAGGAGTATACAAATGAGGTTTACGCAGATATGTCCGTTTCGGTACTTCTTTGTGTTTAGACCTAATCTGTTTTCTATTGATAGAGGGGCGGTCGGGTAGCCTACTGGTTAAAGCGTTCGCTCGTCACGCCGAAGACCCGGTTTCGATTCCCGACATGGGTAAAATGTTTGAAGCCCTTTTGTGGTGTCCCCCGCCGTGATATTGCTGGAATATTGCTAAAAGCGGCGTTAAACCATACTCATTCACTCTATTGATAGAGCGTATGTACAGAGAGCTGAAGGTCCGGGTTCGATCTCCGGCCGCGTCACACCAACAGACGCTAAAAGAAACTGTGGCATGGTATCTCAGTGGGCTAGCACTATAAAATCTAGTACAAGCAGCCGCACACACATACAAACACACACATGCCTATGCATGCATGTCACTTTATAAGTGCAATGATCATGGATGCGAAGTTAAACCCAATTTCATCTCACATCACTTTGCATGTAACAAACATTACCCAAAGTACTTTGTCACTTTTTTCCACTCTTCAAGGAAAGCTTTTCCATGCATCAGTATCGGTTTGTCATGTGTGGTTCATAGTAACTGTTCAATTTTTTCTCTGGTTTGCGGGTAACGGAACATGTATTGGCTATCATGTCCAGGTTGGCAAACAAGCAAGAAAGATTTTTGAAAATGAGAGAAAGTTTGTGTTCAGCTTTGAGTTGTGTCTGGATTGAAGACTTACTCGATATCTAATCAACATAATGATTAGTTTCCTTACTCATTTTCTGGGACTATTTTTTATGATCTCCAGACAGAAGGTATCTTATGTGAAACAAATAACATACTTGTAATCTTTTAAAGGTATTAGTTTTGCGTATTTGGGTGACAACTGATCTATTTTTTTAAGATAACAAGTTACAGTAAATCTACATGTCAGGCGCATATTAGTCGTGGAAAGGTGCAACACAATACGGAATGTTTAAAATAGCAAGCTGTAACAAGTTTAGCATAAAGTCTTAAGTTGTTGTTTTGGCCTCCACTCTTATTCCCCACACTCACCCGTCGCCAATAAGCATGCATGACGTTGGTCTCTATGACTACCTCATGGTATAAATGGACAAAGGCGCAGCAGACATTACAGTGCGATCAGAGAAGGGGAAGAACATGTTGCTGTTCAGAGTTCCACATTGCTTGCCTTTACTGGGTTAGTAGGCAGTCATGAAAAGTTATTCCCATTTTTAATGTGGAACGGTTATTGTAACATTTAATACAAGGAGTAAATGTTGAGTACATTAACATCATGTCATTACGTAATGTATATTTATGATTAGATTTATTGACTGATAGAAATGTAAATTGTGAAAATATTTCTACTTTAATTTCTACTTTAACAAATTTATACACAATGTGACAGTTTCACATGAACATGCAAATACAATAATGATACAGTTAACGTCACACATTATCTCTTTCTTTCTCATGTTTCTTAGTGTTAACATGCTGGACAATTTCCCATGGCGTCTATGGATCATGCACTGAGGCTGATTGCCTTCATGGAGGAACATGCCAAACAGGCGGCACCACTTGTGACTACTAATACTGTGTATGATGGTGACATCTGCCAAAGCAGTAAATCAGTACAACAATCTTACAGAGTATTTGATCCTACTTAAAGATTTCCACACATTTATTACAACTAATCTATTACTTTTAGCAAGAAATGTAGACATTGGGTTTTAATATGACGACTTGCATATATATTTAGTATGTTAAATCTACGGGCGAGTGATACATGTAGGTATTTAGAGATTACGTAACGTGTAACTAGTGAGATAGAAACTGTATCTGACGGGACATTGTGCAGTAGTTGTGTAATGTATGTAAAGCTATGTGTACATGCGACACAGGCACTAAGGCATGTGACTGGCGGTGCTGGGTACTATGAACTGCGAAATGGAAAATCAGCAGAAATATGTTACCAATAGTTAATTCTACTTAGAAATATCCACACAATTATTCAATTTAATCTGTTACTTTAAGTTAGAAATGTAGACATGGGACTAAAGATAACGACATGTATATGAAAAATTAATCAATCGTCAGTTGAAATACACAAGAAACTAACTTTCAAAAGTCACAAAGAGGCTGTACCTTGAGTCTTCTTCCCAATCGTGTAGCACGGTAGTCAGTAGTTGCGGGCTCTCTGATCTTTATGAACATGTTCCGAATTCTGTTATGATGTCAGTGCAATCATCAGTCACACTGTCGATCGTGACACGTATCGAGAAGAACTAATTCATGCTGGCACACGTGTCAGATATCGAAGTGTTAAATGATGATGTGTAAAAAATGGTGTTATTCTAGCCTGTTACAGATTGCGATGTACTATGTTGCTGTCATTGTACGATTTATGACCATCTGATCAGAATATGCTTAATGCATTGTTGAAATAGCATGATTAGAAAAACCTCCTCTTCAAAATTGTATACCCATTTGGTTTATTACATTTGTTTGGTATCGTAAATTTTCAGTTATTGATGTATCACGGGCGAGTGGATTCTTAAGTGAGTGTATGGTTGAAGTATTTTACAAAAATACATTTTTCTACCCAAGATATCAATGAATGTACAACCCATGCCCCCAAACATGACTGCCATAAAGATGCTGACTGTACAAATACGCTTGGATCCTTCAACTGCACATGCAACTCTGGCTATGTTGGAGATGGAAAGACTTGCACAGGTAAGTATATATTCATTGTTTGACTTTCTTTAATTGTTGTGTGGCACTCAGATGATGCTTGGTTTCTCAAAACGACATGTAAATGTGTATGACTGAAGGAGGGAAGAGATTGGAATGAAATCTTCGTCTGGATACAAAACAGCGATGTTTTCTTGGAAGTTGGGAACATTCTTCAGTTTGTACATTTGTACCAAAACACAATTACGAAAGCCTATTTGAGCCCCGTCTCATGATCATTAAAGTCACAAGACAGAAAAACGTAGATCAGACATGACTAGCCCTGCTAGATGAGTTGTAGAAATCTAGAAACGAAATGCGCTGAATTGTTCCTTATCCGGCACAATTATTCATTGTGTCTGTGTCATATCGGCAATACAAAGGGCTTAACGTCGCGTCCAGGACTATTACAGTTATATATCGACTAGCATGCACGTGTGTGTATGTGGCTGCTTGTACTAGACCGGATTGATGCTGATTCTTGGGATATCCCACTGAGATACCATGCCACAGTTTAACATGAATACCCCTCTCAGACACAGTATACTGAGCCGACCAGTCCTTGTTTTAGCCAGTTGAAATAATGCCGATGCGACGTTCAATTTTAACTCACATTTATTCAAAGTGCCAGGCAGGGTAATAACAAGTACCATCTATTAACGTCCCTTGGTATGACTCAGCCGGGGATCGAACCCTGGACCTTCGGGTCTCCGGGCAGACGCTCGACCATAAGACCACGGAGGTGGTCAGCAGCAGCTAGCAGTAGTACTAGTAGTTGCAGTAGACTTAGTTTGTACAGAAGCAGCATCTAACTACTCCAACGATTTATTTTCATTGGGAATTAAAAATAATTATTTGTAGTAGTGGTAGTAGTAGTAGTAGTAGTAGTAGTAGTAGTAGTATCAACAATAAATGTTATAGTAGTAGTACTACTACTACTACTGGTAGAAGTAGTAGTAGTAGTAGTAGTAGTAGTGCTAGTGCTAGTAGACACATTCACAGAACATTATATTATTTTTTTGCATTTCAGGTTCAATTTAAGTAAAAAAGGGAAGTAAAAATGACAATCAATCTACACATTTACCTCATCAACAACTATCAATCTGAGATGATGTACAATCATTTTTCTCTTCATTTTCAAGAGGGTCTGTGTTCTGAGGGTGGGAAAGAATGCGTCAATTGAGGAACATGTGACATAAGCAGCACCCCTACCAAGTGTAAATGTGCGGACGGTTACACGGGAGACACCTGTCAGAATGGTGGGGAAACATTTATTAAACAGCATGTTATTTTATGAATATGACCCTTGCTCTAAAGTATCTTGATCGGGATTAAAACATCCACAGCCTAAGTAAAGCTTACAAAACGCTTTACGGTAGAAAATATTATGTGTCCGGTGCAATTTGTGTGAGCATGTGATGGTGCCACGGGTGGGGCAAGATACCGTAACCTTCTCGCGAACACCTGTTATCATCATTATTTGATAGACACATGCTTATAGTCGGAATCGTACAATTGACTCTTAGAGCTTCCTTTCCGAAATAAAAAGATTCTCTTGCGTTGGCGTATTAAAATGATGGACATGGTTTTGTGGCTTTAATCTATATTATCGAACCCAAATGAAAGATCTGACTAGTTTGACTTGGGACGGGGTTATCATCACATACAACAGTAAACAGTTGACAAGTTGATTGATATGTGTGGAAACATAAATGGTTCATGAGTTGAGTTCTTGAAATGAAATCTTCATTGATTTGAACGTAATGTCATTTTTGTTGTAAATATTCTAAATAGCAAAAGGCACCTGTTTATAGATAGATTAATGTATGTGCAAAGTTGAATCAGGAAATATCAAACGTCCTTTGATTTACGAAAAGGAGACGATGCCTATAATCATGTGAACTGGGAAATGACGAAAGATGAAAATGGGCAATTCAGGCAAAACACTAAGGGTTGATGCTGACATAGTCCATAGAGGTTAATATTTTTTCTATTCGATAAATGAATTCCATTTTTGTCGGTACACATTCTCTATTTCAGTTGGAAGTACGGTGAAGATTTCAGCATACCTAATGGCGTTGACTGTTCTCACCTTTTTCGTCATCCTGTGAAATGACCACGCACTGACTGCCGTATCCTGCTTGAAGTGTGTTCTTGTTTGACGTATCGAAATGAAATATGGTGATGAAAGAAAAAAGGGAACAGAAATTGGGCGAATCATTGGATATTTGGCTACGTTTTTATCACACCAGATACTAAAATGTCACTCACTGAAATGATTTTAAATCAAAGATATTTACTTTTAAGGAAACATAATTCCACTATAATTTAATGATTTCATTATTTTGCTATATGTGTATATCGTTGTAAACTTATCCGTTTTGTTCGAATCAAAGTATGTGTTAGTTTGTTCTGCTCACTTCCGTGTGTGCTATTACCATAAAAACGGTGACGTTTGATTTACGTGGAATAATCACTGACTATGTCCTGATTGTTATCATCTCACTGTAGGTAAAAGGCAAAATTCCTCCCTGCCTACTTCGGCTACTGATAATATGTTACTGATGACGTGGACCTCTCTCCGAGTGACCGCTGACACAGAGTAAATGTTATCTACTTTTTACCTACAGTGACACACAATATCCACTCAAATATCTTCAAATGTACAGTAATGTTATATTTCCAATTTTTGTAAGCCTTAATGAATAAACATCACCTGCAAGTTTTTTTATCATCGTTGAGTTGAATTTATTTCTAATCGTTTTCACGGAGGCAATGGCCTGCTAGAAGTGATTAAACATTTAACGGCACACAGGCAATATCTCAGCCATGTAGCGACGAGAACATATTACATATTGATACAAATATGTTTTTTGTTTGTTTGGTATTTAACCACATACTCAGCACCATTCCAGCAATATAACGGTGGTCTGTAAATCATCTAAGAGTCTGGACCAGACAAACCAGTGATTGATCTTATCACGCCGACATGCTATCAACCGAGTCACCGGGTCTGACCACACGATTCATTAGGTCGCCTCGTGCAACAAGCACAGGTTATGAGGGATCCATTCAAAACCCCTGTTGGAGAGACAGGGCAAAGCAAAACGTGGAGACAACTTTATGCAGGGCCATTTAAACATTGTAGTTTAAACACACATGCACTATGAAGAATATGTAAATATTACCCTGGTATTAAAAAATCATATTTGCTGCTTTAGGATACGAGACTTTCGTTTTTATATCCCCCTCGTATTTTAGCCCATAGTCTTAAAACGGAAAAGTAAAACGCTCTTGAGCCCATGCGCTTAAATTAATTTGAAAATTTAATTGATCTTCCTTTTCCAGATGTTCTTCAAAAAGTTTTGTAGCTCACATCTATATGGCCATTTTGCACCAAATTGCACCTTGGGCGTTGTTAGAGGTTTCCAGATTTACAAGACACACTGGTCCCCTAATGTAGGTGATATTCTGCATACTCAGCGTGACATTTTAAATGCATAGGGCAGGCACGCATAGGTGCAATATACGTTTGATGATATGTATTGTCAGCTTGCATTGATCAATTCAATTGTGAACGTGTTTTGAAAGATTAGTTTCAAGTTGAAAAAGAAAATGATGTCCTATGCTGTCGTATTTCATTTGTGAGTATTGTTTCATTAACGTGGGATATTCATTCGTTCTACCATGTTGTTTCTTTTTTTTCCTTTGAACCCTGGGTTTGTTGTTTGGATAAACTGTTACTCAATTAAAATAGGCAAAATCCATAATTAATCAGTCCCCGTGTCTGATCAAGGCATCCCCATTTCGTTATTTGGTGCCTAGGAATTTTCAAGAGATGTATACCATTTAATAAATAGTTGAAGGCCATTCAAATATTGACAATCTCAGTTATCTAGTATATTGGGAAAGAGTTTATTGAGCTGTAGCGTGTCAGCACCATATCTATTCTCGTTGTTTTTTTATGAAAGCGTAACGTAATTCACTCACACCAACATTCCGGCTGTAAAGAATCATTGCATTTCTCAGCCACCTCAGAGCACTGCGGTGGTACGTGTAGTAGCGCTTTTATTGAATCTTCATTTGCTTGGGAATATTAATCTCAAATAACCCCCCAAAATATGCCACCATGCCACATAATATATGGTATTCTACTGATATGTACAATATTTTTTATCAATTCTAATACATAGTTCTTATTAAACTAGCACCTGGTGTTAACACTGTAATTTTATGACTCTTCAATTAATTCAAGAATTGCCTTTGTGGCCTGCGAAATACAATTGCGTGTCCTGTTTGTTGTATAACGCCTCACTCAGCAATACTCCAACTATGTGACGGCGGTCTGTAAATATATCGAATCTGGACCAGACAATCAAGTGACTGACATCATGAGCATCGGTCTACGCAACTGAGATACGATTACATGCATAAACATGGTCAGCGAGTTAGTTAGATACTTCCTATTCTAACATGGATCTTCACGTACAATAGCATTTAGTGAAGTAACTTGATATGAATACTTCAGAAGCTCTTCTTGACGCATCTGTATGTAAGGCGTGGCGATATGTTTGTTTGTTATAAAACGCCGCTCCAGCAATATTCCAGCTGTTTGATGGCGACATGTATTAGACAAACCTGTGATGGGTTTTATGCCCAACGATCAACATCATCGGGGCATCATGTCACGCCCACAACCAAGTCACCAGGTCTGACCACCCGATCAAATCATTTGCCTCTTGCAGCTAGCATAGGTTTCTTGGAACCCGTTCTAACCAGGAATCCACACTGAGGTCGTGGCAACTTACACGACCGCTTTTCAACACCCTCCTGCTATATATATTCATAATAGCGAAAGCAGATCCCCACAAAACAATCACAGTATCTCGGACATTAAAGGACAACATAAAACTGCGTGACATGTGTTTTTTTATAAATCGTTTGAAGGGCCAGTGTACACAATTTCTATTTAAGTAGATGTAACGTCGCATTTAATAATAGTTCACTGATATAGCGATGTGTGTGTGTGTGTGTGTGTGTGTGTGTGTGTGTGTGTGTGTGTGCGTGCGTGCGCGCATGTGTGTGTTTTTGTGTTCCATTATGTAGAACAAAATGACCCGTCCTATGTTTAGTCCGGTCAATATAGTGTCAAATCCTACCAAACCCATCACAACTTGCAATCGAAATTATTTTTCCTGTTTCGTGAACAGGAGGCATCCCCTCAGACCATTATTTTTTGTAATCTTTTGCATTTGATACTTTATAAAGTACTTTACAAATTACGTTTACTTGTTACTTTAATTATCTTATGTACCTGCAAAATATTCCAGTAAGAAGAATAGTTTAGTTGTGTTTCCCATGAGAACTAAGTAATTTGGAGAAAAGATTAGAAGAACATGCTTGACAAGAAAGGATAAATGGAGTGAGAAAGTATTTTCGAGATGGGGGTTTGCACAATACCTCCAATGCTGTCGATGCTATATGTCATAAAACATGCAGTGGTAACTTTAGGGCAAACAAAGATATAACCCGTCAATATTCCATGACGATGATACACCGAAATAACTAAAGTAAGAAAAAGAAGGAAGCTTTCTTGAAGACAGCTGAAACCCTAGACAGGTCTCAGTTCAAGATCAAATAATGAAGATGATAAAGTGGCATTTGTAATTATATTTTAAAAAATCACACCATTTAGAAGTATTATTTAAGTGATTACTAGGAGCCATACACTTCTTTTGTATATAAATGGTGTCGTAAACTATGCTTTAAAATGATATACTTTCCTTAACTCCTCTGTTTAGTTGGCGCCCTCATCTCCAGTTTTTAGTGATCCCTATACGAATATTACTGGTGCCTTAGATGATAATTTAAGTGAATTGCAGCTAGGGAACTTAAATGTTTTCACTTAATATATTAAATTCGGTTTGCTTCAATATGGTCCCTCAAATTCGACGGGCCTTTGGAAAGGTTAGTATAACAAACTGCTAATACTCCAAAACATTAAAAACATTACGTCATGATCACAATCTATTCGTCTTCCATTAGTGTTGCTCTGTGTCACTGACACTTATTTACTGGAAGAGGAACAGACAATAAATAACACTCCTAACATAAATAACAGACCTAACATGGATGCAACTCGGTGCTCTTCCTGCTGCTCAACAGTGTGGCTGCCCCTGCAAAGTGGAACATCAACTGTAAACGTCCAGACTGGAATAAATGTTTCACAGATGACATGTACCAAAGGCCAGAAGCACAGGAAAGGTACACGTCCCGTGTGTTATTCTGACCTGCATGTCAGAGACTCGTGTATTTGTCTTTTATGTAACAATTGACCTCACTGGTCCTTACTAATTCGTCTTTGGCCACTGATCACTCACACAGAGTAAATGTTTTCTATTTCTTATTTAAAATGACAAAGGATTATTGCCTATCCACCCAAAGCGTTATCGTCTTTGGCCCAATGAATAATGTTTAAATCATATTGAAAAGGAAAGAAAGCGTTTTCACTTGTTATCTTGTTTATATTTTCAGTCGGAAAATATCTATTATCAGCAGTATTCCATATAAAGGCGGTCTGTGAACAATCGAATCTGACCATGGCAATCCATTTATTAATTTCATAAGCATCGATCCACACGATTAGGGTTAGGTTAAAATTATCAAGTCATTGCAGACAATTAAAATATGTTTGACAGTAAACCTATTTTCACTCCTGATTTCATCTAATTGGGCGAATGTTTAACAGTGCTTAAACGTGATGCTCGATTGCACGTGTAAACGGCGGCCGGTCCCTGGACAATGGGAAGTAATGCTGTAGCGGATCATACGAAGCGATCGTACAATACTCATGAATGAAATTTCAGTAACAAAATACAAGAAGGGATACGTTTGGAGGTTGGTCCTTTTCTCCTTCAGAGGACATTTAGGACGTAAATTTACTGTGTATTTAAATTTCGAACCGAGCGGTATAGCTATAAAAAAACAGGTATCTACTCTACAGTGGGACTACATCACATTTCAAAACACAGTAGGCTTATCTCCATTTTACCATGACAGCAACACATGTTTTGAAAACGGTGCTCACGCGCAACGCGTAACACAGGGTACAAAGGTCCGAAAAGTGGTCACTGGTCGATACATATGCAACAAATATTACTCAAGTTCAAAATCAAAAATCCCATAGTCTGGAGTAGTTCAAAATAAGCGTTCAAAACACATAGTTTCTTCAAAAAGAAGTTGACAAATAACCCTCCGAACTTCGTCAAAAGATGAATTAAGATTCTACAATTTATTTTTCATGTGTAAATCTGAATAGTTAACAATTACTGGATGTGGCAGAACTTCACCTAAATCAGGTAACTCACACTTCACAACTCATAATGGCTGACAACACACCACTTTGACCCTTCCACTGCCGAGGTGGGTGGTAGGATCCGGGGTAGAATAGATCTTCAGCAACCCATGCTTGCCGTAAAAGGCGACTATGCTTGTCGTAAAAGGCGACTAACGGGAGTCAGGTGGTCCGGCTCGCTGACGTGGTTGATGCATGTCATAGATCCCAAATGTGTTGATCGATGCTCATGATATGAATCACTGGGTTGTCTTGTCCTGACTCGATTATTCACAGACAGCCGTCATATAGCTGGAATATAGCTGAGTGCGGCGTAAAGCAACAGACCTACCAACCAAACCAAAAAGGTAGGATGACCCGGTCCTATCAATCGGCTGGTCATGCTGAGCCCTGTGCATTAATAATTGTATTTGCACAACAAATATTTTTCAATTGTCTTTACACTTGAGGTCTTGGCCAAATTTTCTTATAAACACCATTTGATTATGAATTATGTGTACTATTTAAAATGACTAGAGTCTTATGCCGAGAAGGCGGTGGTTCATGGGCCAATCTGGTGAAATAATTGATTTTTCATTAATCTGCTTGAGTATACCATCCCAATATCCTTGGTGCTTCAAGTCGGAAATCCACTGGCTTACAGCATTGTCCTCGTGACACTCGTGGTGGGTGGGGGGCTGGGATGGTGAACTATTCACCATGGCTCAAACAAAAAAAAAGAACATTAGATGATTCCTCTGATGAATATTGTTCAAATAGTTGGTATTGATTTTCAGTCGTTTCCGCTGCTGATAGTACACCATTGAGACTCAATCCTTTTGCCATATCCAAAGCACTTTATGGCATAGCCGGAGATGTGCAAAATGTCAAACAACTTCGATCTGGATTGCTGCTGGTCGAATGTAAAAGAGACAAACAATCTACAACCTTACAAGCTGCCAAACATTAAGTCTCTACTGCTGTCCCCAACCCTCAAATCTAGTAAAGGCATTACCAGAGATAGAGATCAGTGTCTCTACGATATGACTGAAACCGAAATTGCAGAAGAATTGAAAGGTCAGGGAATTACACATGTCAGACATTTCACATACAAAAGAGAAGATGCCATGTATAAATCTAACACATATTTAATTACCTTTATAAAGCCAACTTCTCCAAAATGTATCAAAGCAGGATATTTCAACATTGAGGTGGATAAATATATTCCAAATCCACTTCTGTTTTAAAAATGTCAGCTGTTTGGTCATGGAGCCCACACGTGCGACAACCACTAGAAATGCCATCATTGTGGAGAAAGTGACCATGAAACTCAGGATAAATGTAATAAAAATCCTAAATGTGCAAACTGCTCTGGAAACCATGTGGCTTCGTGGAAATCATGTCCGAAGTTTAAAATCAAACACCAGATTGTTCAATTTAAACATGAAGGGAACATCACCTTCCTGGAAGCAACACGAATAATCATGGCCACTGTCTCTCCGACCACAACTGTCTCCTACTCGGCCGCAGTGTCACGCCCACCTTCAAAAACAGTCACATCTGTTTAATATCATATAACTTGGGTTTCATCAGAAAACTATTCCTTGACACAAACTTCTTCTTCTTCACAAACTGATACATCACCTTCACCAACTGTGTCAACATCATTGGCAGCAGCACCGGAGCCGGCATCAGAACCAAATCCATCACCCGTGGTGAATAAATGCTAACAACAAAGATGATTATTGAAGAACTTCAGATCGTGTACCAAAGGGTCGCCGTCAAATTTACAATCGATATCGGACCTTGGAGGACATGGATATCTCTCCACATGCGCAAGGGCGCAACAGAAGTAAGTCGCCGCGAAATCGGAGAAAAAGATCTCCTGTTCACCCACCAATAACATGAACAATTCCCACCCACGAGTACAGTGGAATAACAGAGGTCTGAGGACCAATTTTAACGAGTTACATCTTTTAATACAAGATTATACGCCATCGACATATCTCAAGCAGAATGACAACTTTGATTTGTGTCAGTACAATTCCTTCCATTCCTTTTCTCCACAAGGTGTTAAAGCTACTGGCAGATCTTCTGTTTTGGTGAGGCAGGGTGCGATCCACAATCCTGTTTCACTTCATACCAATCTTCAAGCTGTTGCTGTCCGACTGACTTGGCACGTAACCTTTACTCCTTTGTGTTCTCTGTATATCTCAACTTCTTCTGTGCTTCAGCGATCGGATCTTCAGTTTTTATATGACCAGCTCCCTAAGCCATGCGCGATCATGGGAGACTTAAACGGCCATAATCCATTATAGGAAAGTGTTGCCATCAACCCTAAGTGAAATGTCCTTGAAGATTTTATTTCCTGTAACAACCTGTGCATTTTCAATGATGGATCAAGTATATATCTACATCCTGCTACTGAAACATGTTCTGCTTTAGATCTGTACATAACAGATTCCAATCTCTTAAACGCATGTACATGGTCGGTTTACGATGACTTGTGTGGAAGCGATCATTTTCCTTCGATCCTGACAGCAAATGATCCCTCTGATGTTCCACCCGCATCAAAGTGGAACTTTACCGAAGCCGACTGGCCTTCCTTTCAGGAACTGTGTACTGATAGGTTGAAGCCGGATGTGTTTAGAAATGTAACTGATCATATTCAGCTGTTTTCTTATATTGTAAACGATTTGCCGACATTAACAAAGTCCTCTGCAAATCCACACATTCGAAAGCCATGGTTTGATAATAAATGCAAACAGGCTAGGAATAGAAGGAAAAGGCTGAAAAATGTTTCCGCTGACATCCAACTGTCCATAATATGAATGATGTTAAAATTAGTGCCAAAATGAGTGTAAGTCTCAGAGGAATTATGTCTCTAAAATTAATTCTCCCACGCCTATATCCAAGGTGGGGAACATGATTGCAAAAATTAAAGGCAAAGTTTCAAATCGAGTGTCCACCATCTCAAAGACGGTGACCATCTACAGATAAATCGGACATTGTCAATAAATTGGGTGAAACGCTGGCCAAACACTCTTCATAATCGAACTACGATACTAAGTTTCAAAATTATTAGAAACAACAGGAAAAGAAGAGAGTTGAATTTACTTCTCAAAATGGAGAAATTATAATGAGGTATTTTCGCTACACGAGCTAAATACTGCCCTAGTTAAAGCATACTGCAACGGGAGACGATAATATTCATTATCGGCTCCTGAAGCATTTGCCTTATTAATGTTTAGAGACGCTTCTTGATATATTTGATCAGATCTGGACGTCAGGAAATTTTCCTCCTTTATGGCGTAATGCAAAAGTTGTTCCCATACCTAAACCTGGCAGGGACCATACTGATGCATCCAATTATCGACCAATATCACTGAGAAGCATTGTGCGCAAAAGCATGGAACGAATGGAACGAAGTATTGGTCCGGTACTTGGAAACTAACAATCTTATAAGTAACATTCAATGTGGTTTCCGTCAAAATAGAAGTACTATTGACCATCTGGTATGTTAAGAATTTTTTGGTCAACTGTGCAATTGTAAATAATCAGCATGCAGCATCAAACTTTTTTTATTTAGAAAAAAAACGTGACACCATATGGAAGCATCGTGTTTTAAAAGATCAACATGATTTGGGGTTAAGAGGCCGTTTGCCTCAATTTATATACCAATTTGTAACAGTCCATCAATTTCAGGTTCGTGTGGGTCCCGCCCTGTCTGACCATTTTAATCAGGATCTAGGTGTCCCACGAGGCAGTATTTTGTCTGTATAGTATCAAGATTGATAGTCTGTCAAAGGTTTTAAATGAGTCCATTGATGGCTCACTTTTTGTGGACGATTTTAATATTTCATGTCGTTGAAAAAATATGCATGCCATCGAGAGAAGTTGCAGCCCCGTCTCCACAAAATTGTAAAATGGTTTCTTGAAAACAGTTTTAAGTTTTCAAAAGCCAAGTCCAATTGTATTCACTTGTGTAGGAAAAACAAGCACCACCAAGATCCAGAGTTATTTTTACATGGCACTCCTATTAAGGTTGTAGAAGAGACCAAGTTTCTGGGTCTTATTTTCGATCTTCATTTAACCTTTAAGCCGCATATTAATCTTCAATCTGAATGCCTGAAGGCTCTCGATTTGTTGAAAGTTGTTGCCAAAACAAACTGGGGAGGTGACCAGAGAACCCTCCTACACTTGTATAGGTCTCTGATCCGCCCTAAATTAGATTATTGGTCATTCGTTTATGGTAGAGCATGTAAGAGCAATTTACAAATATTAGATTCAATTCACCATGAGGGCCTAAGACTACTGTATGTCTTGGCACATTTCGAACATCTACTGTGGATAGCGTATTTGTTAAAGCTGATGACACATTTCAAACATCTCCTGCGGATACTCTATATGTTGAAGCTGATGAACCATCTTTGATGCAAAGGCGTCAAAATATCGCTTCAATACATTACTAAATTACATTCTAACCCATTAAACCCTGCATACAACTGTATTTGTCAACCCCTTTATGAACAACTTTTTTTACAGTAAGTCTAAGCTGGTCCAACCACAAGGGATTCGGATTCAACCCCACATTACAGCTGCAAATATCGAGCTGGATAATATTGCTAGTTATCAGGCTTTTGTCTTCGCCTCCTTGGCAACCGGAAGTACACTTTACTTCCCCATTTTAAAAAGATCAGACACAAATGAATAAATATATCAACAAGAGTATATAGAAGTTAGAACTCCATATATACAGATGGATCCAAGGATGGTAGCACAGTCTCTAGTGCTGCTGTCATTGGATCCACCTACTTGGGTTGTCAGTCCAGATTTGAGGAGGTCATTATGCGACGATGTCGTATGGCCATTCGCGTTATACACATGTCCTGCTTGACTGTATCGTTTTTTCCATCACAAGGGATAATTATTTCCAGGTTTCATCCATAAGGGATCTTTTTAATGTGAGTTCTCATTCAATTCTTGGAGTTTTAATAGTTGATTGATAAATTTTGATATGTATTGTAAACAGTATATGATATTTAATGTGGTAGAATGATTTATAACTGTGTGATTGTTAGTGGTTGTACCTTCAAAGGGGGTTGAAGTAACGTAAAATATTTGTCCCCGTGAGAGCGCACGTAAGTCCCATTTCATTCAAAGTAGTTTTCATCTCTCTGTGATTTTAATCATAGAAAACTTGTTGGTTTTAAATGCTTTGGCTTGAACGTCCTGACAATCACCAGTAGCCAGAGGGATTGTGTAAAACCTGCTGGGGTACCATGCAGGAAGCAGATGTACCGTAAGTCCACAGAATGTGAGTAAGTCCTAGAATGGTGGCCTAACTTTGGTTGCTGGTGATCTCTAGTCCATTTTTATAATGTATTGTTCAGAATAGTCACATTTTCATGGTAATAAGCTAGATTTTAATCTATATCTGTGATTGTCTAGTGATTTTACTGTGTTTTATAGTCCATATATATTATAAATGCACCATAAAGACAGGTTTGCGTACTCCACAGACCCAAAGGATGTTGCTTTGCAAAACCCTATCTCACCGAAAAATACTTTGAAAAAAGTTCGTAAAATAGATATCATCAATATGACAATATTATTTTAATTCTTATGTAGTGTACGTGATAACCCAAAACATAATAGTGACCTCCTGGTGACACGTGCCCTATTTCCGAATATCTCGGGAGTTTTTAATATATCTTCTCTCCAGGTTGGTAGCAGTATCATGAGTCTTGGTAGACACAAGAAGTGGAATCATGAGAGCCAAGTTGAAGTTCCTATTCCTGAACAACTGTAATGAAATGTTGTTTGCATGGGAAAACTAAATTGGTGATGTTGCATGAAGTAGGAATGTTTTGGGACAGTTTTGGAAAATGATCCAAATCTGAAGATGTTACATTAATTTGAGGTATCAATACCTTGTTTGCGAAAAATTCAAATTCAGAAACTTGTGGTATTTGTCAACTTTAGTGGAATCTGTTTCTGGTTCGGCCAAACGTTTCTCAGAGTAATATCAAGAGCTATTCTGACTAGTCAATACTGCAGGCTCTTGTTGTTTCTAGAATCATCTTTTAGCAAACGTCGTTTGATGAGAGCACAGTGTACCATTCCGGATTTTTCATAAGCACTTGCTTATGAATCACTAGGAAATAGTCATGATAGAAAGACATATAAAATAGTATTATCAATTTGTTTTGGAAACGAGACCCATGACCAATCAAATAAATCTAGTTTCCATATGAAAAGATAAACCAAATCACAAATCTTACAGCAACAGATACTTTTAGACGAATATTGAATAAACAGTATATCATCTTGCGAAAATGTTAAATTAGGGCAGATAGAAGGGCATTGATATCGTAATTAGTATTTGGGGGAAATATATAGCAATGAGTTGCACTTCTTCACAGGAGCTACCGTGAACTTTCTACAAATGAAATGTTTTATTTTGTAGGGAAAGAACGAAATACTCATATGTTTAATATCCTCAGCAACCCATGCTTGCCGGACAAAGCGACTATACTTGTCGTAAAAGGCGACTAACGGGATCGGGTGGTCAGGCTCGCTGACTTGGTTGATGTATGTTATCGATCACAATTTAGTGGATTGATGCTCATGATGTCAATCACTGGATTGTCTGGTCCAGACTCGATTATTTATATATATTTTCATATAGCTGGAATATTGCTGAGTGCGGCGTTAAACACAAACAAACATTATGTTTAATAATTATGTAGGAGTTTTTACAGACGGGCCCCGTCAACAATCAAGAAGAATACATTGAAATTATATTAACTCAAACCTTTAAAATATGTATTTAACTACCTAAGACTTGATAAGAATTATAGTACAATGTGATGTTTCATCCCTGAGCATACTTCAGATTGGTATTAGACTCTAGTTTACTATAGTCTATAGTTTTGACTTCAACGTTCACCCAAAGTGAGACGTCAAATTACAGATTCACCTTTACCTAAGTACGTGTGTTGCTAAGACAGCATGAAGGACCCCAATCGTTTCTGGTGGCACCCCCAACAACAATAAAGTATTGCTACGTTGTGTAATCCATTCGTGTCGTTTTCCACTCAGTGTGATTACTTCAGTTTGGGTGGTTGAGTTCAGAATTTACTGCATTGTACACTTGTGAGCAGTGCAAGCTGTAAACAGGGCAAACAAACGTCCTGTTAGTGAGGGGCAATCTACCACAGTGTACCCCTTCTCAACAGTTGTGACGCACCGCAGACAAAACACCAGGGTAAAGATACGGGTTGACCCTATTCTTCTAAGATACGGTGAAGGTGTTTAAATTTATGATGGGTCTGTGCAAGGTGGACAAACAATATGTGTAAAACTCTTGACAGAAAAGTGACAGAGCATGTATCGAGCCTTTGAGCAAGACATGTCTGTACATGGTTGTGTGATACCCGGAGTTGTTGAAGGAGATGTAACCATGACTGTAAGTAATATGAGCTATTAGTTTGACTATTCTTTTAGTTCACTGCATTAGTGTATACACTAGTCTTTGGTAACATAATTACCTTTCTAGAGTTAAAATATATCACTGATAGATTCGTAACATTTCATATTGGGTCATGGATTAAGTATTTAGTATTAGAATTAGGTATTAACTTCTTGCCAGGATGATAACTCACACCTTGGGAATTGTATTACATAGTGGTTACAAGTTCTTTTTCATTAACGTGCACAACTTTCACAAACTTATCAATTTAAATTAAATGCCTAAATCATTTTGTGATTGTTAAATTATTTGCAATATTTCTTCACACTATACTGTTGCTAATTCATGTACTATATAATAGTTAAATATCAATCATATTGTACCAATAAATATGTTATATTTATCAATATCTATATATGGCCAATTAATATATTTAATTAATTTATTTCGGCAGATAATCTAGACTAGTTTTTCTCTTGCATTGACAATTTATATTTACATATTAGTTTATAGCCCCAGCCGTGTAGTACACCTCATAAGAGTTTATCACACACTTACATTGACAGCTGTTACAAATATTACCAAAACTAACTGACCAAATCAAAGGCCATGTCACGTAAAAATGTCGAGTCCCTGGCGACAAGCAGGAGAGACATGAGACTGTCTATAACTGTCGTGAATCGACACGAAGCCCTGTAGTCAAGAATTATAGACTAAATGTCAAGTGAGTTTTTAACAGTATTCCAGTTATATAGCAGTGTGTCAGCTTAACGTGGGAGGAAAGCCCAACGTGATGCAGGTCTCAGACGTTTACCATGTCTGTAAAACCCACGAGCACGGGTATGGTGCTGACAAACCTAGAAAAATAATCGGGGCGAACCGGGATTCGAACCCACGATCATAGGTTTCTGGCGTGCCCAAGTGACGCAACTCTCCACGACTAAACGTCAAATTGTCAAAGATATGGCAGTCTATTCATTCCCATTTTACGACATGTCGCATATATATTGCTTAAGTGGAATAGGATTAGTGTCGAAATTATCACTGCATTGCACTCTGTCATAGTACTGCATAATCTCATCAATGGAATATCGTTGCACGTTAGAAGTTTTGGAGATGGGTAAACGCGAACCTGTTTATCGAAACTAATAATACAACAGCACACTAACATAAAATAGGTTGTTGTTTCACACATACAAACGTCATATTTATGAGTGGTTAAAGTTTTTAAGAAAAAAAGGTAAATTAAAGGTAAAGGTACTATTAATTTCACATTTATGCGAAACCTTTAACACATTGAATGGTTAAAGTGTTAATTTGGCGCAGATGCTAACATTTGCATCTTGTGCGATACAATACACACTTAACCCATTCCTTGTTTATTTGGACAGTTTGAATAATAATAGAGATGTCAGTATTACATATCTTTGGAAATTTCGTATGTATATCCATACAGACTCTATGGATATATATATGGAAATAATTAATCATCTTATTAATCAATAATGTGTGGTCATATTGATATATTTCCATGCATCCCAAGTAATTTAATTTACCTTAATTAAAGAAATATTAATAACTGTTTGAGGACATTCAGTGATAGTTTTCGGTTGGCCTTATCAAAAGACTAACGGTACTCAATCAGTACTATAACTATCACCAAACCCTGCAGCAAATCTAGAGATTATACTTGTCTTTTTGACGAGTGTTGATACTTTTGTATTAGGTTACATGTAGGAATTTGATCTCGAAGTATTATCTCATTGGAGGACAACTCTCTTTGTTCTAACCCTATAAATCCTGAGACTAGTGCATTGTTTGACACTCAGCCTTGGGGTAAACCGCAAACAGATTATTTTAAGATCACCTCCTCAACAGCTGCTAGGATGAATGGGGGATTTCGTGATGAGGCTTTAGCTGTACTTGTGGCTTGAACTGTACACTTGTAAAAACGACGTTCGATGATGACTGCTAAGTTTTGAATACCATGTGAAAAGTTTATATTTGGATAAGGATTTCTTATTGCAAACATCATGTTATATAATCTAGATTGAAAAAAATACTTACAAACATATGTAATCTTTATGTACGTTTAAATATGTTTTGCAAGCTTACAAACCATCATATCGTACATTATCAGAAACAATACAATAGTTGACCTGCAGTCAAAATGCATTAACGATCTTCTTCGATCTAATAACCACATGATCCATGAACTCCGAAACTGGTGACAAAAACGATTTAATGTCTTGAACAGCATTTCACTGACATGGGTACCACAACATGTCCGGAAAATGTTTGAGGCAGGACCAAAGCGTTTCAGGTTGGAGACATGCGGGGGGATAACGTGATCAGCCAGTCTGTGTGTCTGTCCGTCCATCTGTCCTTCTGTCCTTCCGTAATCATTTCCTTTTCCGGGGCAAAACTTGAAAACAATCCAGTGTATTTGATCGAAACTTGGCAAATTTATCAGTCATATACCGAAGTGGTGCCTTTTTGATATTTTGGGATTTTTCGATTTTTTATATTTTTTTTAAATTTATGGAAAGAAGTTGAACATAGACTCCATTGGGGTTCTCGTTTCCGGCTCAGAATTCGAAGGACATTCAGTATATTTGAACGAAACTTAAAAGATGTATCTGTCACATGCTGAAGAGGTGCCTTTTGCTATTTTGTAATTTAAAAATAAATAAATTAATTCTTGATTTCTATTGAAAGAATTTGGACTTAGTCTCAAAAGGGTAGGGGCAGGTGTCGTTTCTGTAGCACAACTTGAAAACTGTGGGAGAATTTTCATCCAAACTTGGTACATGTATTGACCAAGGGCTAAAGTGGTGCCTTTTGCTTTTTTGCATGCTGTACTTGTGGCTTGAACTATGCACTTGTTAAAACAACGTTCGATGATGATTGCTAAGTTTTGAAGACCATGTGAAAAGTTTATACACTCTTCAAAAAAAAGAAACGCATAGTTAGATGTTAGATGACACATCCCCCCACCCGACGTGGCATGTCGGTAAACTGTGTGTACCTTCAAATGTAGGACATTACCCTAATTTGATAAATTTTAAATTTAAATTGAACAAAGAAAAAAAAAAAAAAATATGTTAATAGCAAAGGCACCACTACATAACCTGCTTGATAGGCGTAAAAACTTTTGAGAAGCTAAGTTGTATGGTTCGGGAGATATGATCCGGACAAGAGCAGTTCCCTCAAAATTCCTAAGTTCGTCATATATCCATGGAAACAACAAAAAATATAAAATTCTAAAAATCTCTAAATAGCAAAAGGCACTACTACTGAGGCTGATTGGTAAGTGTACTAAGTTTTATGAAGCAAGATTGTACGGTTTAGGAAATATACTCCGGACAAACAATGATGACAGACGGACGGACGGACGGACATACTGATGGCTATATACCCCCGTCATTATATGTCGGGGGATCAAAATAAGGATAAGGGGGCGTCATGGTGAGTACCTGGTCACACCACCTCTTTTAGCCGTCACTGCTCGACACCTCCTTGGCACAGATTGCACAAGTCGTCGGAATTTTTCCGTGGGGAATTCTTCGCCATTCCTCCTGTAAGGCGTTGGCGAGTTGTGCATGTGTGTGGGGACGCTGGTGACAACCGGATGTACCGACCTTGAGCAGGGCTGGTCACTCTTGGTCTTCCACTTCTGGGATGATCTTGAGTCGAATTAGTGCGGGTATATCGATCCCATAGTCGAGATATGGTGCTTTGGTGAACGTTGAAGTGTCTTGCCAGGACTGACTGGGACTACCGTGCTTCCAAACGATATTTCGGTCAGCTGCAGTTAATCTTGGCATTTTTCGATCTCTGTTCACGTCAGAAAAGTCGTAATGAACTGATACGTTTTGTCTTTTATAATCATTGTCTCTACTCTTGTTTCAAACTTTTGGCACCTGCATTGTGTTGCAAACTTTTTTTAAAAGCAATTTCCGTGCATCCTTTGCATTTTTGCTGATAAACGTTTACCAAAAAATAATGTTGAAATATGTTTGCGCACAGTGCACAAAAAACATGACATGGTTAACGGGAATCAAACATAAGAATTTACTTTATGACGATTGCTGGGGAAAAAAAATCTAATTGGAATTCTCAAAACACCTATACGTTTCTTTTTTTCAAGAGTGTATTTGGATAAAGATTTCTATTTTAATCATCATGTTATGTGATCTAGATTGAAAAAAACGCTTGCAACCATATGTAATGTTTATGTACGTTTTAAATATGTTTTGCAAGCTTACAGACCATCCAGACGTACACGATCCGCAACGGGCTGTGAACATGACCAGACGTTATCAAACTCACTGAATAAACTTAGTTATTTCAATTTTGTTTAATCAGAAACAATACAATTGTTGACCTGCAGTCAAAATGTTGTATTAACGATCTTCTTCGATCTACGTAACCCATGATCCCTGAATTCCAAAATTAGTGACAATAACAATATAGTGTCTTAAATAGCATTTCACTGACATCGGTACCACATGTACAAAGTGTCAGTTAAATGTTTGCGGCAGGACCAAAGCAACGTGGTTTTCAAGTAATGGCTCGGGATAGGATGGGAACGCTAACGTCAACGGGTACCGAGCCAAATGCAATATCTCCCAGCTCCTTGAGGGGAGCCATAATGACACTAAGGAATGCCTGATTTTGATTGGAAAAATAAGATTAATTATTTTAGATACCTCTATATTAACGAGTGTTTTAGCACAAACGCTTGTTTGTGAATACATCGGTTTTCTGAATCCCTACATCTTGATCAATAAAGGAATTAGAAATCAACACTTCGAAATCGGAAATAGCAGATGTTTTTGTTACTCACTGATACACTGAAAAAGCACTTGGTCAGAACAACTTGCGATGACACATATTCAAATAAATGCGAAAAAACCCTCTCCACATTTTACTGATTCATAATGATGGGGTAAATAAACAAAGCTCGGCCGGTGGCAGGGCATGTATTATATAAATAAAAGCGACAAAACCCTGTCCATATTCGTAAGACATATCTGTGAACAGAAGAGTCTATTCTATCATGGTCATGTGTTTATGAATCACTATAAAATCGTGATGATGCCAGGTGTTCACGAAACGGTATGCTTATCCTGCTTCTTATTTTAAAGATTATTTTCGGAGACAGTTGTTTCGTTGACAGAATGACTAGCAGGTGTATTTGTAGCTGTCACTTTACGTATCACAAATCTTAATCTTACAATTCAACAAAATCTGTTGTTCAAATGTAAAAAAACCAAACAACAGATCACTTATTTTCTCTTTATGACAGCACGCAGTTGTTGTTGTTTACTTAAGAAGTAATGTATTGCAAACAATATGGGATTATATTCATAACTGATTATTTACCATTACCTGCTAATTAGTATCCTTGATTTGTCAGCGTTTTAACCTTCTCGTTGATGTCATCAAAGTGGTATATTTCATCTCTCATTACACCATACTTACTCACTCACTCACTCACATCTAAGCATCAGTTAATCATGCCAACCATATTTAAGAAAACATTTCAGGAGTTACATAGAGTCCACTTATGATAGGTTCAGTTTGAAGCTGGACACAGCAAGGTGGACGTATTGGACTCTAACTTGTCAATTGAGGCTCGCATGTTATCCCCTTTACTTGCATTGCAAATTAACAGATGTATAGGTCAGGTATTTTGTGAATATATTAACAATGAATTGTGTCCAGGTTACTCATGAGACATTTACAGGTGCATGTATTTTATGGAAATAGTGAGACTATATTGACATTTATACCAAAGTATTGTGGCCGCTGTGTTGAGTTTCCAAATCAAATAGGGGTATTATGGTGTAGAATTAGACGCATCATGGTTGACAACATACGTAGCCACACTGAAAATGTTCAAAGTGTGCATAACTGTTAAGGTTCAGACAAAGTATGGACTTTTAAAAAGAAAATTGGTGTTGCATTTTCGATGTCTCACGTGTTTGTTTTCTTTTTGGTTACCCCAAGGCAACTGACCATGCCCCTGTCTGTGCTTTTATCACCATTTGAGCACTTTAATACCTGTTATCGTCTCCTGAAATGAGAAATGGCGCAGCGACAGTGCTTGCCGTTGCTCATGCTATCGATCAAGGGAATTTATCCGAGTATTTGCATATCGTCGTCATGGAGCTTGAATATCGCTGAATACCAAACCAACAACAAAAAGCAGAACAAATTACTTGTGGGTAGTAACCAACTTCCTGCACTAGGTTTGATTGAAAGGTCTACATCATTTATTCATTCACTTTTGAAATACTACATACCACACGTGCCTAGTTTCATTCTCATCTCCCTGGGGAGTATACAACCCGAGCTGCCTGTGAGGCGCTAGAAGGTTAACAGCCACATTACCATCTCATCCTAAAAGCGAGAAAAACATTTTTAAAATCATAAAATCTATAAATTGTCAATGCAAGAGAATAACCAGTCTAGATTAACTGCCAAAACATTCCTTTCGACACCAGACATCTCTGCTAAAAGTCCTCTGTACGATTTCGACTATATCCTAAGCATGTGTATGAATCACTTCAAATATAGTGATGATACCAATAGTGATGACATCCTGCCCCAATGGAGGCACCGTCACAAACACATGCGAATGCAAGCCCTAATAGTCTCGAGCTACTGGAATATTTCACGACGTGAAGTTGACTATTGAAAAGTTGAAGACATTCCTTTGTCGTACAGTCTTGTGGGGAGTTTTGTTGTATAGATAAAACAGGTGTCGTTCTATTGGTCTCCTATAATTCTAGTTGAGGTGGGTAAATCAGGGCAAGATGAATTTATCATTATTGAACGATACCTGATCATTGATACAACTGAAGCTTCTGTTAAATTGTCTTGTTTTAGATTAAATAATTTAATTTAATATTTTCTGTGAATATAAAGAAGGCACTTCATTGATTGTCACAAGGATTATGGTGGTTAATCTTTGGGACATTGATTTGAGGATACGTTTGCTTGACCATCTAAAACATCTCTCTTTGTACGGAGTTTTATGGAGCCTTGGAATCCAGTACAAAAGAAGAATAGACATGTCTACAGGTGTTTGTGTCAAGCCAAATAATGATAGAACTGATGTATGTTTTGGGCAAAACTGGTTGGAGGCTGCTGACGATATGTTGGTCCATATTTGAAAAATGGACGAAGGTATTTTTGTCAACAATAGAGAAGTCACCTGCAGGTTGGTGACGGTACGATAAGTCTTAGCAGACAAAAAAGTAGAATCATGAGCTGCCAAGTCGACGTTGTGCAACACGTTCCTGAAGTTAAACAACGTAGCTGAAATGGTGTTCGTTCAGGAAATTGAAACTGTTGGTGATTCCTTAAATTTGAAATATTATGGGATATCATGGGAAACTGATCTTTCTGTCTACTTAAAGTTAAGGCATCGATATCAAGGACTATACGTTCTTTTCGATACTTTGGTCTCTTGTGTTTAAACTCATCAGCAAAATGTGACCCAGGTTATGATTTCGGCTTTTTCATAAGCATGTGTTAATGAATCACCATCAAATCACCAGAGAATATCGTTATCATTTTGTTTTGAAAAGGAGACACATAAGCAATCAAAAATATTTTTTTTATATAACAGAAAATGAAACACATTTAACTAAAACAGACTCTTTTTGTCGAAAATCTTAAACATAGTATGTAATACTGCAATAACGTTGCATTAGGGCAGATAGGCGAACATTGATATCGCAACTGATATCATAGGAGTACTGAGAAATGTGTTGTACATCAGTTTCAAGTAATTATCACATTTGTCAACTATATCGTTGCTAGTCATAGATGCCTCCAGCAGTCCACGTGACCCAAATCCAACGTAGACTATATCGTTGACGTATTTGTTAATTTATTGAAGCGGCATTATAACTTAAACTCACTCATCATTAGTGAGAGATAATTTTATTCCTTCCTTTGTTTATTGTTTTTTCCTTGCCAAGCGAAAATGAACACCCTTAGGAAGTGATATTTTAATAACTTGTATTGCTGATGTCAGCACACACTGACAACTGGCATTTTACTGTCATATTCCAGTACATATAGCTTGTGTCACAAAAGAAAGAAGTCGTTATTATCGAGTGATAGGTTATGGTGTATTCGAACAGTGGGACCTTTGCAGTATTTAGAAATATTTCATATCACGTAAATATGTAGTTACAAAGTGGACATACGCACGTGCTTTGTCACTTTTTCCACTCTTCAAGGAAAGCTTTTTCCTGCAGCAGTATCGGATCTGGCATGCGGGGTTTATAGTTCCATTTCTGCCCTGGTTTGCGGGTAAGAGAACATAACGTGCATTGGTCAACATGTCCGGGTTCGCAAAACATAGTTTAAACAAAAGTGAAATATTTTTGAAAGTAAGAGAAACATGTATTCAACTTGAACTTGTAGCCTTATACGTGCAGGGCAGTCACCATACATTATACATTTGAATATACAGAGAGGATATCTGATCAATGCGTTTCCTTACTCATTTTCTGGGACTATTTCTTATGATCTCCTTGTTGACCGAAAGCATCTTATGTGCACGTTATAAAATACTTGATCTACTTTTTTTAAGATAACAACTCACAGTAAATCTACATGTCAGCCGCATATAAGTCATGGATAAGAGCAACACAGTACGGAATGTTGAAAACAGCAAGCTGTAACAAGTTAAGTATGAATAAGTTTTTTCTTTTGTCTCCCCTCTTATTCTCCACACTCAACCGTCGCCAATAAGCATGCATGACGTTGGTCTCCAAGACTACATCATGGTATAAATGGACAAAGGCGCAGTAGACATTACAGAGCGGTCAGAGAAGGGAAAGAACATGCAGCTGTTAAGAGTTCCACTCTGCTTACCTTTACTGGGTGAGTTGGCCGTCATGAAAACATTTCCTTTTTCAATGTGTAATGATTATTCTAACGTTTAATACAAGGAAGTAATGTGGGGAACGAATACATAAAAGAGTCATTAAGTAATGTGCATTAAAGACTAAAATTATCTACTGGTAGAAATGAAAATGGGGAAATATTTCTCCTTAAACTTAAATAACAAATGTATACAGTGTGACAGATTCCCATGAACATGCATATACACTAATATAGGAATCGTCACACATTATCTCTGTTCTTAGTATTAACATGCTTGACAGTTTTACATGGCGTCTATGAAGTATAAAGCATTAACGACTGACGATGAAAATTGTTAATATATTTATTCTTACATTTAGCAACAATTAAATTAGCAAACATGTTAAACATAATAATACAATAATAATACATGAAATTTCACACTTTATGCCCTTTCTTAGTTTTAACATGCTGGGCAGTTCTTCATGGCGTCTCAGGGTCGTGCTCGAATAACGGTGATTGCCAGCATTCAGGCACATGCGACACAAGCGCCAGCACCTGTGACTGTACTCATACTGGGTATGATGGTGACAACTGTGAAAATGGTAAATATGTCTCAAGTAGTTAATTCTACTATGAAAATGCAATGTAGTTATTCAACGAAATCTATGACTTTTGGCAAAAAAATTAAACATGGGATTTAAGATAACGACGTGTACATGATATGCCAAATCTTTATTTATTTGTGCTAGTGATACATGTAGGTACATAAGGATTACTAAACGAGTACCCGGTGGAATAAAACAGGTATCTGACGTGAAAGAGCAGTGTAATTATGTAAATGTAGCTGTGTGTAATTATACGTTTATAAAAGATACAACTGATGACATATTGGTGTATGAGTACTTACAAACTAAATGTTTCCATCTCACTAACTTTCCTTTAAGCTACTGCGCCGAAACATATATGTTAACATAACCGCTGTCCTTCCAAAACAAGTTTCGTGAACGTTCACAGCTCGTTATCACACACATTAAAACAATCAGTTGACAAAATAACATTCCCGCATTTTTACATTCAAGGCGTGTTGGTTAAAAGGGAGGCTACTCTCATTTGAAACATGATAGTCTGGTTCTTCATGGTCTGGTTCGTACGTACTGGGTAAGATGAGGTTGCTGCACATTCCCCAATTATGTAGTCATGTTAGTCAGTAAATAAGGGATCTTTGAATATAAACATGCTCCGAATTTTGGAATGATTTCAGTGTAATCAGGTGGTGAACATCAGCACATACTATCGATCGTGCACTAAATTGTTTAAGGACTTGTCGAACAATTGTTTGCGATTTTAGCGTGAGGACTAGGACCAATGTTTAAATGTTTTTGCAAGGTGGCTCGTGTTACATTGATTTACTCGTTTGTGTTTAATACATTCGTTTGATAGGATCATTTTTCAATATATTTTCCGATGTCGACCACTACGTGTCACGGGCGAATGGATTCTAAAGTGAGTGAGTGAGTATGAATCCGGTATTTTACAGATATAATTACTTCAAAATACATTTGTGGTTATGCATTGTTTGCACTAGATATCGATGAATGTACAGCCACTGATGTGTTCGACTTTCTCACATTGCTGTATGGCAGTCTGACATATCTACAATTGATGTTCCAGGAAATGAAATTGTGATTGTCTGTTTGTTTTTTCTGTATACTGTGATAATGCACAATCGGATTGTTTCCATATCGTATCAGAGGACAGATCATTTCTTTTCATTTCTTGGCAGACATTGATGAGTGCAGTACAAGTGCTGATGTCTGCGATACAAACGCCGACTGCACAGACACGGAAGGATCCTTCACCTGCACATGCAAGTCTGGCTATGTTGGAGATGAAAAGACTTGCACACGTGAATACATATTAAGATTTTTTCGTATCTTACATTATTATATTGTTGACAAGCTCTTCCGCGTTATAAAATGTCAAAATTGAATTTATGTCGATATTCAGTATATGTTTTGACTCTTTGCAGTAAGCAAGTGTGATGATACTATTTTTTGCATATTCCTCCGTGTTTTAGTTGGCGTGTGCTCCTCTAATGGCAACGAATGTTTAAATGGTGGGACATGTAATATCCCCTCGGGCGAAGCTGCTAGTACATGTAGCTGTGCAGCTGGATATACTGGTACACTTTGTGAAACCGGTAGGTACATCATGTATAAATATGTTTTTCTTCTTGTTTTTAGTACACATAATTATTATCAGTACAATGTTTTCATTATCGTGTTCATTTCTTGATAGACATTGATGAGTGCAATACAAATGCTGATGACTGTGATACAAACGCCGACTGCACAGACACGGAAGGATCCTTCACCTGCACATGCAACTCTGGCCATGTTGGAGATGGAAAGACTTGCACAGGTAAATATATATTCAGCGATGGATTTTCTGATACTGTTGTATAGAAATCCGATTTGTCCACCATTGATGCTCCAAGAAACGAAACTATGTTGGGCCATGCAAATGTGTATGACTGAAGGACGGAATGAAAATGGAACGAAACAGTCTCAATACAGAACCAAAAAGTTTCGATGGTATTTCGAACATTCTTCAGTTTGTACATTTCTACAATAACACAATTTCGAGAAAAGATATCAAAATATAAAATCTTTCTGTACCATCGTATCTCTTATTTAGATATGACAACAGAGTGGACTAGAGATTCGTAATAACAGATGTCGCGTGACAATCACTGAACAGACATGTATGATAAATATGAGGTCACATTTTTCGTTTTCATAGCCAATTAATACATTTCGAATTTACGTCAACCACATTCTTTTAATCGAGGTCGTTTCTAGCCGAGGTTGGCAGAATCATTATTCTCTTGAAATATTTTGTTACAACTGTCCCTGATATTTCTGTGTTACAACAACCCCAACTTTTATTTCCATAAGTACAATTGTGTGAGATCATGCTGTCGAAACTGTCGATAGCTGTGATTAGTAATCTTCTGCACCTTATGTGTAGTATGTCCATCAATAGACACACGTTTTCAGCTTGACTCCATACTACTTGTAAACCGTGTAAAGAAGAGTTTTAAATATTTTGTAACTGTAAACGTAGTTTATTTCAAGTCTTTTGTTGTATCATTTTTAGTTTCTTTGCGGTCCCCCATTTCTAACTTGTCTAAATGCAATATCATGAAGATCCTGGTTAGAATTGGTCTTCAGCAACCCATGCTTGTCGTAAGAGGCGACGTTGTGGTCACGCTCGCTGACTTGGTTGATACAATTGCGTAGATCGATGCTCATGATATCAGTCACTAGATTGTCTGGTCCAAACTCCATTATTTACAAACTGCTGTCATATAGCCGAGTTCGGCGCTAACCAACAAACAAACAACAACTAAATGCAATATCGGTCCCCATTTATAACGAAGTTTCTTGAGTGTCAGTTTGTTGCTGTAATTGTCCAACATAATTTGCAGAGTTAGCAATCATCAGAATCTAATAGCAGATATTTGGGACTTCTTCTGACATAAATATACCTCTGCACCAGCAAGCGTTCATTTGTGCTATTAGCTCCTTGATATAGAATGAGAATAGAATTGGACTCACCATACTTCCATGGCTGTACCCACACGAAGGGACAGTTTTTTCCAAAATGTATGCAAGACAAGAAATGAACGTATAATCCGTATGAGCCAAGTTGAAAAAGTACGTATCATTCATCCGACACATTTGCACAGATTATGGAGGTCTTGAAATATATAAACATTCAAGTGACTATGACGAAAACCGATCCTGTTTCATTGAATTACTCGATTACTTGATTATTACAATCATTTGATGTCATAATTTACCTCATCAACAACTATCAATCTGGGATGAGTACAATCTTTTTTCTCCTCATTTTCCAGAGGGTGTATGTTCTGAGGGTGGGACAGAATGCGTCAATGGAGGAGCATGTGACACAAGCAGCACCCCCACCAAGTGTAAATGTGCGGACGGTTACACAGGAGACACCTGTCAGAATGGTGGGGAAACATTTATTATAAAGCATGTTCATGTGAATATTTCAAAAAGCGTCATAAGACTCTTGCTCAAAAGTTCCTTGATCAGGGTTACAACATCCACGACCTCAGGGAAGCTTTCAAAACGTTTTAGTGTAGATAATATTATGTGGAGGAAATTTCCAAATTTGACGCGTCAATGACCATGGTATCCGATGCAATTTCCTGTTTTCATTGCATGTGTTTGGGATGGTGCCAACGAGTCTGATGACGCTCCTTGAAATCTTGGTAGAAAGAGCATGCTCGATTGTATCTCAAAAGTTGCGACTTGTAAACACTAAATCCTGGAGCTGCTGGAATATGGCTCGATATGAAGGGAAAGTTGACTATTGTAAAGTCATCCCTCATGTCCATACAGTCTTGTGGAGAGTGTTTTGTCACTCTGAATCTTCATGTACAGATCTAAATATGAAACTGTTGTGGCGGTCTCACTGGTCTCCTTTATTTCTAGTTCAGGTGGGTAAATCAGTGGAATGGAATTGGCTATTTCATTGTTACTGAACGATATCAGATCATCGATATACCTGAAGGTTAGGTTTATCAAATCGTGACGATACCAGGTGTTCGCGATACGGCGGCCTTAAATGATCGAGTCTGGACCAGACATTCCAGTGGTTGACACCATGAACATCGATCTATACAATTGGGTTACGATACCAAGCATCAACCAAGTTACCGATCTTGACCACCCGGTCCCGTTAGTTACATCTTACGACAATCATGATTTGCTAAAAGCCAGTTCTTAACCGGATCTTCGCGGGTCTCTCAAACATGAAACACCCGAGGCGGTAGGGAGGTAAAACAGTGGAGTGGCTATGATGGTTATTGAACAATATCAGATCATCGATATACGTAAAGCTTAAGTTAACACATGCTTATAGTCGGGATCGTACAATTGACTTTCTTCGGCTTTCTGTAAACAAGGTTATCTTCCGTATTTAATTATTGAAATGGTTTTGTGGTTTTAATATATATTATCGAACCCAAATGAAATATTGTGAATTTTACATGTCATAGTGACAATATAATGAGAAACTACACATATTATGTTAAGTGTCTGACCCAAACCCCCGACCACAAAAGCTGCCTGGGATTTAATCTAAAGAAATATTGTTTATATACTAGTACTGTTATATGATTGGATCTTTAACCATCTGACTAATGTGATGTGGGAAGATCTCTAAAAGCAGTGGTTATCATCACATACACAATAAACAATTGACAAGTTGTTAATTAGGTGCAGAAACACAAATGGTTCGTGAGTTTTCCTCTTGAAATGAATCCTTCTTTGATTTGAACGTAACGTAATATTGTCGTAAATATTCGAAATAGCAAAAGGCACCTGTTTAAGCGTAGTTTGATACATGTGCAAAGTTTGATCAGGAAATATTAAACGCCCTTTGCTTTACGCAAAGGAAACAATGTCTACAATCATTGGAATTTGGAAATCACGAGAGATGAAAATGCGAATTTTAAGGAAAAAATAAGTGTTGATACAGCCATAGTTCACATAGGTTAAAATTTCATAAATCTGTTCCATAAATTAATTCCATTTTTGTCGGTACACGTTCTCTTTTTCAGTTGGAGGTACGGTGAAGATTTCAGCATACTTAATGGCGTTGACTGTTCTCACCTTTTTCGTCATCCTGTGAAATGACCACAAACTGACTGCCGCAACCTGCTGGAACTGAGTTCTTGTTTGAGGTGTTGAAATGAAATATGCTTATGAACGATATTAGGGAACAGAATTTGGGCGAATCATGGGACATTCGGCAAAGTTTTCATCACACCAGATACTAAAATGTCACGCATTGAAATTATTTTAAATCAAAGATATTTACTTTTAAGGAAACATTATTCTGCTATAATTACAATTTTTCGTTATTTTGCTATATGTGTATATCGTTGCTAACTTATTCCGTTTTGTTCGAATCAAAGTATGCATTAGTTTGTTGTGTTCACTCTCCTTTGTTCTATTACCATAAAATGGTGACATTTGATTTACGTGGAAAAATCACTGACTATGTACTGATTGTTATCATCTCACTGTAGGTAAAAAGGCAAAATTCCTCCCTGCATACTTCGGCTACTGATCACATGTTACTGATGACGTGGACCTCTCTCCGAGTGACCACTGACACAGAGTGAATGTGATCTACTTTTTACCTATAGTGACACTCAATATCCACTTAAAAATCTTCAGATGCACAGTAATGTTTTATTTCCTATTTTTGTAACTCTTAACGAATAAACATCACCTGCAAGTTGAGTTGAATTTATTTCTCATCGTTTTCATGAAGGCAGTCGCCTGTTAGAAGTTATTAAACATTTAACGTCACACAGGCAATATCTCAGCCATGTAGCGACCAGAACATATTACATACTAATACAAATAAGTTTTTTTGTTTGGTATTTAACCACACACTCAGCACCATTCCAGCAATATAACGGTGGTCTGTAAATGATCTAAGAGTCTGGATCAGACAAACCAGTGATTGATATTATCACGCCGTCGGGATGCAATGACACGCTGTCAACCAAGTCACCGGGTCTGACCACACTATTCATTAAGTCCCCTCGAGCAACAAGCACGGGTTACGAGGGATCCATTCAAAACTCTTGTTGGAGAGACAGGGCCAAGCAAAACGTGTAGATAACTTATGATGGGCCAATTAAACCACGTGGTTCAAACACACATTCACGATGTGTTATACACATACAGTATCTTTAGATATTACCCGGGTAAAACAAAACATGTTTTCTGCTTTATGATACGAGACTCTACGTATTTAAGCCCATAGTCTTAAAAGGGAAACGCTTTTGAGCCCATGCGCTTAAAGTTATTTGAAACATTGATTGATCTTCCTTTTCCAGATGTTCTTCAACAAGTTTTGTAGCACACATCATTATGGCCAGTTTGCACCTTAAGCGTTGTTAGAGGTTTCCAGATTTACAAGACACACTGGTCCCTAACGTAGGTGATATTCTGGATACTCAGACATTTTAAACACATAGGACAGACACGCATTGCTGCAATATTGGTTTGTTGATATGTATTTACAACTTCCATTGATCATTTCAATTGTGAACGTTGAAAAAGAAAATCATGTCTTACGCTCTCTTATTTCATTTGAGTGTTTTGTTTCATTAACGTGGGATATTCATTCTTCCTATCATGTTTTTATCCTTATCTCTTTTAATCCCTGGGTTTTAAATTTGGATAAGCTGTTATGCAATTAGAATAGACAATAACCGTTATTAAACTCAGTCCCCATGTCTGATCGAGGCATCCCTTTTTCGTTCCTTGGAATCCCTGGTGCCTACGAATTTTCAAGAGATGTATACCATTTAATTTATTGGGCTGTGGCGTGTCAGCACCATATCCATTCTCGTAGGTTTTTATGAAAGTGTAAACGTCTAAGTGAGTGAGTGAGCGATGGTGGTTTTACGCCGCTTTTAGCAATATTCCAGCAATATCACGGCGGGGGTCAACAGAAATGGACTTCACACATTGTACCCATGTTGGGAATCGAACCCGGGTCTTCGGTGTGACGAGCGAATGCTTTAACCACTAGGCTACCCGACCGCCCGTAAACGTCTAAGACCTGCGCCGCTTCGGGATTTCCTTAAACATTAACCTGACACTCCGGATTACAACTCAAAGCATTCAAATCTAACTCACTCACACTAACTGTCACACGGCTGTCAAGAATCAATACATCTCTCAGCCACTACAGAGCACTGCGTTGGTACTTGTAGTAGCGCTTTTATTGACTCTTCATTTGCTTTGGAATATTAACTTCCAATTACCCCCAAAATGCTTTGTTGTCGAGTTTAAGACAGGAGAACCATGCCGTAAAATATATTGTATTCTACTGATATATACAATATTTTTTATCACTTCAAATATATATTTCTGATCATACGAGCACCTGATGTTAACACTGTAATTTGATGACTCTTCAATCAATTCAAGAATTGCCTTTAAGACCCCTTATGTCTCTAGATGTGGCCTGTGACATACAATTGCGTGTCCTGATTGTTGTTTAACGCCTCACTCAGCAATATTGCAGCTATGTGACGTCGGTTTGTAAATATATCGAATTTGGACAGGACAATCCAGTGACTGACATCATGAGCTTCACTCTACGCAATTGGGATATGATTACATTCATCAACATGGTCAGCGAGTTAGTTAGATACTTCCTGCGTCAAGCATGGGTTGCTGGAGACTTATTCTAACCCGGATCTTCACGGGTACGATAGCGTGTAGTGGAGTAACTTGATATGTATTATTCGGACGCTCTTCTTGACTGAGACCCATCTGTATGTAAGGCGTGGCGATATGTTTGTTTGTTGTTTAGCCGCACTCAGCAATATTCCAGTTGTATGATGGCGACCTGTATTGGACAAACCTGTTTTTGCCCAACGATCAACATCATCGGGGCATTATGCCACGCCCACAACCAAGTCAAATGCAAGTCAAATCATTTGCCTCTTGCAGCCACCATGGGTTTCTTGGAACCCGTTCTAACCAGGAATCCAAGCTTTTCAACACCTTCCAGCTAATATATTAATTATAGCGAAAACAGATCCTCGCAAAACAATCAAGTTATCTCGGACATAAAAAGACAACATAAAAACTGCGTGACATGAATGCGAATTTCAAAAATTGTTTTAAGGGTCACTGTACACAATTTCTATTTATGTAGATTTAACATCGCGTTTAAGATTAGTTCCCTGATAGAGCGATTTGCATGTACATTTGTAGTAGTGTGTGTGTATGTGTGTGTGTGTGTGTGTGTGTGTGTCTGTCTGTCTGTCTGTCTGTGTGTCTGTGTGTTCCATTATGTAGAACAAAATGACCCATCCTATGTTTAGTCCAGTCAATATAGTGCCAAATCTTACCAAACCCACTACAAATAGCAATCGACATAATTTCCCCTGTTTCGTGAACAGAAGGCATCCCATTACAACAAAGTAAAAATCCTGGATATATCTAAGTTAGGGAAAATTGTTTAGTTTGCGTATGATCTTTAGGGGGTAAATCAATATGAGATAAAAAAAAACAAATAATTATTCATTTTTTGTTTAACCATAACATAATTAGATATCAAATGAAAACTGGTATCACAAGCAGTACTTGTGTATCTTTAGTTTGTATCTATGTTGCACATGAGTAAAATAATCGGCCTCTTAAAACAAATGCGGGAAAAACACTTATATCCATATTTATTCATCAATATAGTTTTTGTTAGTCTTAACTATATTTATTCGATAATAGTAACAATTGTTTATTTGTTTGAAAACCTTCTTTTTCCTCTTAAAACGTATATGTCAAGTAAAGGTCATCAACATTTTGAATATAAGTTTCCCGACAAGTAGCACATCAGCGGCCATGTTTACCAAGGAGACAGGACACTATCCAGCACTTTTTGAAACCATTTGGTTGTTTTCATGTCCAGCAGGAATGTACCACTAAGTAGTTTACAAGATAAACCATCATCGATATCATAAACAAATTAAATGTTGTATAAAATTCACTTAATCATGAAATATATCAAGATAAAGAGCCCTATGTTTGTAAATGTTTCCTCCCAAACCTTTTTGGCTAATTACTACATACCTAACAACAAGTTCCACTTGAGTGATTAACCTGGAACAGAAAAGTTTTTTTTATTTAATCTTTTGCATTTGATAGTTTATAAAGTACTTTTCAAATTATGTTTTCTGGTTACTTTAATTATGTAATGTACCTTGAGAAGTTATACAATGGTGTGGACTGTATACATCATTCCAATGAAAATGGGCCTGGCACCTAAAATTTAATCAGACCATTACAAAAGTTACATTTTTCAACAAACCTGATTGTAATGTTGCTGTGATTATAATGATATATGTATTTCATAAGATCCTACTTCTTACATGTACTTCTAACAAGTTGATGATGAACAGGTCTCAGTTCAAGATCAAAATGAAGATGTGAAAGTGGCATTTGTTATTATATATAAAACAATAACACCATTTAGAAGTATTCTTTAAGTGATGACTAAGCGTCATACACTTCATTTTGTATATACATAATGTCGTAAACTATGATTTGTTTAACTGATATACTTCCCTTTGCTCCTCTGTTTAGTTGGCGCCCTTATGTTATTTTTTTTAGGGCTCCTTATACGAATATTACTGGTGCCTTAGATGATAATTTAAATGAATTGCAGCTAGGGAGCCTAAAAACAAATTTACATAATATGTGTAATTCAGTTTGCTTCAATATTGTCCCATTCGATGTGCCTTTTGAAAGGCTAGTGTAACAAACTGCTAATACTCAATAGCATTAAAACATTAAATCATGATAACCATTCATTCGTCTTCAATAAGTGTTGCTCTGTATCACTGACACTTGTTCACTGGAAAAGGAACAGACCATTAATCTAACTTGGATGCATGTCTGTGCACTTCCTGCTGCTCATCAGCGTGGATGCCCCTGCAAAGTGGAACGTCAAATGTAAACATCAGACCGGAATAAATGCTTCACCAATGACATGTACCAAAAGCCAGAAGCACAGGAAAGGTACACGTCCCGTGTGTTATTCTGACCTGCATGTCAGAGATTCGTGTATTTGTCTTTTATGTAACAATGGACCTCACTGGTCCTCACTAATTCGTCTTTGGCCACTCACACAGAGTAAATGTTTTCTATTTCTTATATAAAATGACAAAGGATTATTGCCTATCCAACCATAGTGTTATCGTGTTTGGCTTAATGAATAATGTTTAAATCATATTAAAAAGGAAAGAAAGCGACTTCACTTGTTATCTTGTTTATCTGACGGATATTTTCAGTGGGAAAATATATGTCATCAGCAGTATTCCATATAAAGGCGGTCTGTAAATAATCGAGTCTGAACAAGGCAACCCACTGATTGAATTCATAAGCATCGATCTACGCTATTGGGATACGATAACATTATCAAGTCCTTGCAGACAATTAAAATGTGTTCGACAGTAAATCTGTTATCACCCCTGATTTCATGTTGCATCTAATTGGGCGAATGTTTAAGAGTGCTTAAACGTGATGTTCGATTGCACTTGTTAACGGCGGCCGCTCCCTGAACAAGGGGAAGTAATCCTGTAGCGGATCATACGAAGCGATCGTACAATACTCATGAATGGAATTTTAGTAACAATACACAAGAAGAGATACGTTTGGAGGTTGATCCTTATCACCTTCAGAGGACATTTGAGGGATAAACCTTCTGTGTATTCAAATGTTATAAACGAGTGTTTTAGCTCGAGATTTCAAATGTATAAATAAGAGGTATCTACTCTACAGTGGAACTACATCAAATTTCAAAACACAGAAGCTTTATCTCCATTCAACCATGACGGCAACAGTGCTTTGAAACACAGGGTACAAAGGTCGGTAATCTTAGAACATTCGAAAATGTGGTCACAGGTAGTTACATATGCAACAAATATTGTTAAAGTTCAAGATAAAACATCCCATTGTCTTGAGTAGTTCAAAATAAGGGTTCAAAACACATAGTTTTTCAACAAGAAGTTGACAAATAACCCTCCAAACCTCGTCCAAAGATAGGTTTTTTAATTTCATCGCAATCTGATGTGCACTGTTTGGACTCACCAATTCATTTCTTGGAAATCGAACATGTGTCATTTCCATTGATGCGGTGACAGGTTGTAAAAATAGTTTTAAAATAGTAAACGAATATATTTCTACAACAAACTTTGTAAATTAACATTCTACTTTTTATTTTACATGTGTAAGTCTGATTGGTTAGCAATTACCCCCAGTAAATAATAAAAAATCAAGAAAAAAAGCCTCTCCACCCCGAACTTGGATGTGGCAGAACTTGACTTACATCACGGTTACTCCCACCTCACAAATCATAACGGCTGACAATGTTGTTGTTTAAATTATCTCGGACAATTAGGTTACATGAAGCAAGATGACAACCCCTATCTATGATGTGGTTCAACATCAACCTGTGGATTTACAACAAATGAGCATGCTGGTACAATGTGATAACTAATGGAACTGAGTATGACTGAACAGCCGCTTTTTAGGCTGCAGACGAGCTGGCTATGTTGACATGAGGAATCTGCATGATTTGAGCTGTCAATTTCAAGATTTCACAGATTCTAAGCCAGCCTGTGAAAGCAATGAGACAGTTGTGGCACAGAAATTGTGGTTCGTGTATGATTGTCTTAATTGTAGGTGTTCTGAAATGAATTTCATCAAGTTTGATAAGCTGTGACATCAGTGATGTCGGGACATTATTTTCGTGGCCTTTCGATGGAACGAGTGGTTGCTGATGGATTTTCCAATGCCCGCCTGCCAAATCCCTACGGTGGTTGAAGACGGAGATAACAATGAATATTGAACACAAAAAGGTTTGTAAACAACATGTTGTCGTAAAAAAGTTCCTTCAAACGCATTTTTATAATGTTATATTTTACTTTCGTTGTCGGTTGTTTCAAAGACGATCGACATTACCTATTCCGAGTCTGTTCGCTTCGAACATGTCCCTGACAGTTTCATAAACATTTCATTTGTATGCAAAAGATATGCCTTCGTAGGGTCTTGTAATCTCTTCGTCCGGATTACGGCCTAGAACAACATATCGTCGCCAGAGATATCCGATATCAAACTACCGTATTTCCTCTATTAGACGCTTGGCCTTCTATTAATTTCGCGAGAGCCATTGACTTGGCAGCTATTAGAAACATTGCTTGTGTTAGATACCAAGGGCATATATAGGTCAAACCCATAAGTTTTACAGTCCTAGTGGTGATCGATTGGCAGCCATTTTTGTTATGAATCGATATAGTGGCTATTGATGTATTCATGCGCACTTTTTTGCGTGAAAAGGCTTACTGTATTTAACAATGTTTCCGTAGCTAGACGGAAACCTGTTTTGAACCAATCAGAATCAATTCTTCAATGTTGTCGTAGAATATGACTTAATCATGTCTTAACTGACATCCCCAGTATTACCGATTGTTGTTTTTTTATTTATAAACTTCCTTAACGTCTACTAAGGTGCCAAACGTTTTTGGCATCATATCGCAACTTTTGCTTGGGTATAAATCCATGTATGGAATAAGTAGTGGATATAACGGTTTACTCAGTGCTGCTCTAGGTGCAGCATCAGCTTATAAGCTATTTTCTGCAGTCAACAGAGACTTAATACTTATTAAAGTTGCATCGGAAATATTCCAGCCATATAGCGACACCATCAAAAGAGTGAGTGTGAGTTATTTTGGTTTATTGCTGCATTGATCTGCATTAACGTTATATCACGACTTGTCAGCTTGATGAAGGAAGAAAGCTCGAAGTGATGCAGGTTTCTTATGTTTACCATTTAGGTAGAAACCCACGACCACGGGTATGGTGCCGACAAACCAAGCAACGTAATCGAGGCGAACCTAGGATTCGAACTGGTGATCAAACATTTCTAGTGTAACTAGGGGACGCAACTCTGCATAGCGAATTGCTGCGCCTCAGACGACTGGTCCGCCCGTCCACTAAAAGAAGAGTGTTTTTCTGATGTCCCGGGTGAAAAAGTAAAGGGATGAAACATTTTACTCCATGCTTCAAAGACAAAGCATTACTTCAAAGGTTTCTACAACTCTCCAGACATGTAGGTTTGGAATATCAAACTATTCTTAGTTTGTGACATAAGATATTAACGTATATATATAACATATTTCCGAGAGTGGCTAAGTTTGGAAAAGCTCGGAAGGAGAGATATTTCTTCCAGTGTATATACAACAAAATGTGTTTTCCCTTTCACACAGTTGACACTTCAAATATCAGTGAGTGTGAGTGAGTTGGGTTTTACGCCGCTTTTAACAGTATTCCAGTATTATCACGGCGTGTCAGCTTAATGTATGAGGAAAGCCCGAAGTGAAGCATGTCTCAGACGTTTACCACTTCGGTGAAACCCACGAGCACGGGTATGGTGCTGACAAACCTAGAAACATAAACATCCATGATGGAGGCCTGTAAATATTTCTGAGGAATGTTTAGCTCATGGAGCAGTAAACCGAGACTGTATCATTGAGCATCGGGGTTAATGTTAATACATGAACGTTAAAAGGTTGAAGTTGTGGAAAATTGACAAATACACAGTAGTCAAGGCATGTTGTTACACTAACCACATACGATCTGAACAATACATATCATAATAAAGTACTCAGAACTCACTATGTATACGCGTTGAACCTCTCAAGCTTGAATCACGTTTCTGGAATCAAGCACGGAGTGATAGCTCTAAAATTAATATCAGAACATGTTACTTATAGCTGCTGCCACTTTTTAAACCTTAACCTAAAACTGCGTGTTTAAATAGAGTTTATTGTTTATTCACTGACCTTGTGTGACCATTTACTCAGTCCACAATTTAAGTTCTGTGCTCAGCGATTTCTTAGTTAACCTCTGCATTTCAATTTTGAACGTATCTCGTAACACGTGTTTCATTTACAAGGCATATTCCCATTTGGAGGCGAAAATATTTTCTCCCTTAGGCCTGCAGACACAAGTTGAGATTATATATGCGAAGATTGAGCTGATGATATAAAAAATATGTTCAAAGAAATTGATATCAGATAAGGAAAAAGGTTAAGTACATGCTTCTAGTCTGTAGACACTTGGCATTATCTACAGTGAAGCTATTGATCGAAGAACGTATGGTCAATGAACTGATATCAGATGAGAAGAAAAGCTAAATTATATCCCATTAGTCGACAAACACTTGTTGAGTTTATGTATATTGACGTGTGTGTAATGGTTTAATGTTGTTTTCATTTAACTATTTTTTTCATGCACGTTTATCACAGTAAGTATCTTTCAACTGTCAATTTGCATGCGTGTGTGTTAAATTCTTTTGAGCATTTCTTTTATGATTGACGTACCAAGAACATGCAGTATATGTCATATGAGAATAAGTAACTCGTTATCTTAAAGTCTAAATGATATGTATTATCTTGTATAGACACTTCCACAAAACTACTGTACATATGTTCCCTATTTCACAATCTGATTAGTGAAGAAGTCAAATCATGCCTCCTTTTTATCTTACCAAATGATCTCCACAAAAGGGACACAACTCCTGAGACTATAACAATTGAATTATCAAATGTACAGACTGTTAGGGAGATTTCATCATTCTGATTGTGGATTGGTTGAAATGAAATTTACGAAGATAGTATGAATACCGACTTTACAAAGTCCAATCCAGCAGATAAAACCATCGACATCTGTTTTACGCACATCTTACATTTGTTTCTGTTCTCACCTTTCTTCGAAACTGACGTAACTTAATCAATCGAATTAATACCATGGTGTGTAACTCTGTATCTATTTTGACTTGAACCCTGTTGTTCCCATGTGTTTTCAGGTGACTATCCGATTTGCCTTTGCATGTGTTTGTGATGGATGCCCACCGTTGAGGTAGGCTCACCTTTGGTGGACACTATGTGATATTGATACATCAATACATGCTGACAATATGGTCAGAATCGTACAATCAACTCTGCTTTCAATTTATACTTTTTTTTATGAATATGGAAAGGGTTTTGTCGGGTTTTTTCGTTGCTTGCATCCTATTGACTGCACAGTGCTGTGACAATATTCACTGTTTTATAAACTTTTGATTGTGTAGATACATTCACAGTAGAATTAGACACATCATGCTGGCAAACATAAGCATCCGAGCCAAAAACTTCCAAGTGTGCGTAATTTAACATATTGGCTAATATGGACTTCTGATTAATTTTTTTTCAAGATGTTTAGTTATGTTTTTTATTTCTACCACCGAATCCGAATCTAATGATATTGATAGACACTTTCTTCAAGTTTCTTTATTTGAATTTGAAAGAGATAATCAATGCAGTTATTAATTCAATACAATACAGAGAGATAATCAAACGTAACATGTCTCATTTGTTGAGCATACCATGTGCACAAAAGTAATTAAAAACGCGACTAACATTGTCTTTGTGTAATAAAGAGTCTTTGAAGTGAGACCTCAACTGAAAAGATAAAACGCTGGACAGATAACAATTAGTATCGGGAGTCAAGAGGTGTCGTATTGGAATGTTTATTATGCTTTGTGGGTTGTCACGTGTAGGGTTAAACCCGTGCTTTTTCAAACAAATGCCTGCAACCTTTGTTCTTCTGCCATTAATTTTGAATTGTTGGGCTGATCATGAGGTCTTCGGGTATAGTTCATTTGAAGTGCACCTCCTCAATGCCTGCCTGGCTTAACACTTGATTGGATAAGCTATATCTGCACAAACTAATGTTTTATGTCACGTACGCTCGGGGTGTTTCAGCATAGTTTTTGAAAAAGGTAATTGAAGTGGAAAGGACATATTTCACAGACACCACTACACTTTGACTGTTAGTGTTATAAAGTAAATTCTATGAAGATATACATCTGGTGAAAATGGCCACAAAATACAGCTACGATGATATCAATTCGCAGATGAAAAACGAAATATACTCCTTTATTCATGTTTCTTTGTTTTAAATACTACTTTTTTGTTATGATGTCATGACATTTAATCTGAGTTTTATTGAGATAATATAAATGCACTATAGAGACAGGTTTGCGTTACTCTATTAAGTTTTACAGACCGAATGAATGTTGCTTTGCAGCACCTGATCTCACTAAAGAATGCTTTGAAAAAAGTTCGTAAAATAGATATCCTTGCTGAATTAATATGCCGATATTATTTTACTTGTTATGTAGTGCTTACATGATTTGATTTTATGTTGTTTAAAGACAAGTGATAACCCAAAACATAATAGTGACCTCTTGGTAACACATGCCCTGTGCAGTTGACATTGAATATCTCAGGAATTTTTAACATATCTTCTCTACAGGCTGGTAGATCATGAGTCTTGGTAGACACAAGTAGTGGAATCATGAGAGCCAAGTCGACATTCCTATTCTTGAACAACTGTGATGAAATATTGTTCGCAAGGGAAAATTAAACTAGTGGTGTTTATTGAAGTTGAAATGTTGTAGGGTAGTTTTGGAAAATGATCCTCATCTTAAAATGTTACATTAATTTGAGGTATCAGTACCTTGTTTGCAAAATTCAAATTCAGAAACTTGTGGTATTTGTCAACTTTAGTGGAATCTGATACTGGTTAGGCCAAACGTTTCAAAGCAATATCAAGAGCTATTCTGACTAGTTAATACTGCATGCTCTTGCTGTTTTTAGACTCATCTGTTTGCAAAAGTCGTTTGATGAGAGCCCAGTGTACCATTCCGGATTTTTCATAAGCACTTGCTTATGAATCACTAGGAAATAGTCATGATAGAAAGTATTATCATTTTGTTTTGGAAACAAAACCCATGACCAATCAAATAAATCTAGTTTCCACATTAAAAGATAAACCATATCACAAATCTTACAGCATAAGATACTTTTGGACGAATATTGAACAAACTGTATATTATCTTGCGAAAATGTTACATTAGGACAGATAGAAGGGCATTGTTATCGTAATTAGTATCTGGGGGAAATAAATAGCAATGTGTTGCACTTCTTCACATGAGCTGCAGTCGCGGCCATTGTGATCTTTCTACAAATGACATGTTTAATTTTGCAGGGAAAGAACGAAATACTCATATGTTTAATATCTTCAGCAACCCCTGCTTGTCGTAAGAGACAACTAACGGGATAAGATGGTCGGGCTCGCTGACTTGGTTGATGCATGTCATCGATCACAATTTAGTGGATCGATGCTCATGATATCAATCACTTGATTGTCTGGTCCAGACTAGATTATTTGGACCGCCGTCATATACCTGGAATATTGCTTAGTGCGGCGTTAAACAACAAACAAACAAACATATGTTTAATAATTATGTAGGAGTTTTTACAGACGGACCGCGTCCACAATCAAGAAGAAACATTTGTATTCCATTAACTCTTACCTTTAATATATGTATTTAACTACCTAAGACTTGATAAGAATTATCGTACAATTGCAATGTGATGTTTCATCCCCGAACACACTTCAGATTGGTATTAGGCTTAGCTAAGGACTATTTGTATCTTGTACTCAATCTTCAAATTATCTCTTTACCTTCTATTACTTTGACTTCAACGTTCACCCAAAGTGCGACGTCAAATTACAGATTCACCTTTACCTAAGTACGTGTGCTGCTTAGACAGCATGAATGAACCAACACGTCTCTGGTGGCACCCCCAACAACAATAAAGTGTTGCTACGTTGTGTAATCCATTCGCGTCGTTTTCCCCTCAGTGTGCTAACTTCAGTTTGGGTGTAACTGAGTTCAGAATTTACTGCATCTTATCTGTGCACTTGTGAGCAGTGCAAACTGTAAAGAGTGCAAACAAACGTCCTGTTAGTGAAGAGCAATCTATCACTGTGTGCCACATCTCAACAGTTGTGACGCACCGCCAGACAAAACACCAGGGTAAAGATACGGCGTGACCCTATTCTTCATAGATAAGGTGGTTATGTTTAAATTTATGATGGGTCTGTGCATGGTGGACAAACAATATGTGTAAAACTCTTGACAGAAAAACGACATGCATGTATCGAGGCTTTGAGCAAGACATGTCTGTACATGGTTGTGTGATACCCGGACATGTTGAAGGAGATGTTAACCAGACTGTAAGTAATATGAGCTATTAGTTCGACTATTCTTTTAGTTCACTGCATTAGTGTATACACTAGTCTTGGGTAATATAATTACCTTTCTAGAGTTAAAATATATCACTGATAGATTCGTAACATTTCATATTGGGTCATGGATTAAGTATTAAGTATTAATATTAAGTATTTACTTCTTGCCAGGATGATCACTCACACTTTGGGAATTGTATTACACAGTGGTTACAAGTTCTCTTTCATTAACGTGCACAACTTTCACAAACTTATCCATTTAAATTAAATCCCTAAATCATTTTGTGATTGTTAAATTATTTGCAATATTTCTTCACAATGTACTCTAGCTAATTCATGTACTATATAATAGTTAAATATCAATCATATTGTACCAATAAATGTAATATTTATCAATATCTATATATGGGCAATTAATGTATTTAATTAATTTATTTCGGCAGATAATCTAGACTAGTTTTTCTCTTGCATTGACAATTTATATTTACATATTAGTTTATAGCCCCAGCCGTGTAGTACACCCCATAAGAGATTATCACAAACTTACATTGACATCTATTACAAATATTACCAAAACTAACTGACCAAATCAAAGGCCATTTCAGGTAAGAATGTCGAGTCCCTGGCGACAAGCAGGAGGGACATGAGACTGTCTATAACTGTCGTGAATCAACACGAAGCCCTGTAGTCAAGAATTATAGACTAAACGTCAAGTGAGTGAGTGAGTTGGGATCAACGCCACATTAAACAGTATTCCAGTTATATAGCTTAACGTGGGAGGAAAGCCAAACGTGATGAAGGTGAAACCATGTCGGTGAAACCAACGAGCAGGGGTATGGTGCTGACAAACCTAGAATAATAATTGAGGCGAACCTGGATTCGAACAAAGTTGTGGCAGTATATTTCAAACTAAAACACAATTCATTCCCATTTTACGACATGTCGCATATATATTGCTTACGCGGAATGGGATTAGTGACACCTTTATGCGAAACCTTCAACACAAGGAATGGTTGAAGTGTTAAATTGGCGCAGTTGCTAACAATTGCATCTTGTGCGATACAATACACACTAAACCCAGTCCTTGTTTATTTGGACAGTTGGAATAAATAATAGAGATGTAAGTATTACATATCTTTGGAAATTTCATATGTATTTCCATACAGACTATATGGATATATGTAGGGACATAATTAATCATCTTATAAATCAATAATTTGTAAAGTGTGTTCATTTCCACGCATCCCAAGTACTTTAAGTGAGTGAGTGAGTGAGTTTGATTTTACGCCGCTTTTAGCAATATTCCAGTAATATCACGGCGGGGTACACCAGAAATGGGCTTCACACATTGTACCCATGTCGAGAATCGAACCCGGGTCTTCGGCGTCACGAGCGAACGCTTTTACAACTAGGCTACCCGACCGCCCAAGTATTTTAAGAAGTTCAGTTGTTAGTTTGACTACAATCCTACCTTAATTAAAGAAATATTAATAACTGTTTAAGGACATTCACAGTGATAGTTTTCAGTTGGCCATATCAAAAGACTATCGGTACTCAATCTATACTATAACTATCACCAAACCCTGCAGCAAATCAGGAGATTTTAGACGATGTTGAAACTTTTGTATTGGGATACATGTAGGAACTTGATCTCGAAGTATTATCTCACCGGAGGACAACTCTCTTTGTTCTAACCATATAAATCCTGAGACTAGTGCACTGTTTGACACTCACCCTTAGGGTAAACCGCCAAGAGATTATTTTAAGATCACCTCCTCAACAGCTGCTAGGACGAATGGGGGATTTCGTGACGAAGCTTTAGCTGTACTTGTGGCTTGAACTATGCACTTGTTAAAACAACGTTCGATAATGACTGCTAAGTTTTAAATACCACGTGAAAAGTTAATATTTTGATAATTATTTCTTATTTCAAACATCATGTTATATAATCTATGTAATCTTTATGTTCGTTTAAATATGTTTTCCAAGCTTACAAAGCATCACATCGTACACGATCAGAAACAATACAATAGTTGACCTGCACTCAAAATATATTAACGATCTTCTTCGATCTACTAACCACATGATCCCTGAACTCCGAAACTGGTGACAATAACGATATAATGTCATGACCAGCATTTCACTGACATGGATACCACAACATGTCCGGTAAATGTTTGAAGCAGGACCAAAGCGTTTCAGGTCGGAGACATTTCGTTATTGTGTTAATAAACTCATCAACACTTGTTTTTATCCCCCCAAGCAAATAATGCGGGGGTATATAGCGATCAGCCAGTCTGTCTGTCCGTCCGTCCGTCCGTCTGTATGTCCGTAATCATTTTCTTTTCCGAGTCAGAGCTAGAGAACCATTCGCTGTATTTGATCGAAACTTGGCAAATCTATCAGTCACATACTGAAGTGGTGACTTTTGATATTTTGGGATTTTTCGAATTTTTATTTTTATCCCTCCAGGCATATAATGCGGGGGCATATAGCGACCAGCCAGTCTGTCTGTCTGTTGGTCAATCCGTCCGTCTGTCCTTCCGTAATCATTACCTTTTCTGGGGCAAAACTTGAAAACCATTCAGTGTATTTGATCGAAACTTGGCAAAGCCATCAGTCATATACTGAAGTGGTGCCTTTTGATATTTTGGGATTTTTCGAATTTATATTTTTTTAAATGTTTATGGAAAGAAGTTGAACATAGACTCCATTGAGATGGGGTTCTCGTTTCTGGGGCAGAATTCGAGGAACATTCAGTATGTTTGATCGAAAGTTGAAAGATGTATCAGTCACATGCTGAAGTGGTGCCTTTTGCTATTTTGTAATTTACAACAACAAAAATTTAATTCTTTATTTCTTTTGAAACAATTTGAACTTGGTCTCAAAAGGGTAGGGGTAGGTGTCGTTTCTGTAGCACAACTTGAAAACTGTGAAAGAGTTTTCATCCAAACTGGGTACATCTATTAACCAAGGGCCGAAGTGGTGCCTTTTGCTATTCAGAAATTTTATCAAAAAATACATTTTCCTGTTTCCATGGCAATAAGTTTGACTTTGACTCTGTTCATAGTGTTGTGTTTGTCTGGACCATATTTATAGGTATTCTATCTTGAAACTGTGCACACACAAAGACCAGGTTATCAACTGGTGCCTTTTGCCTTTTAGGGAGTTTTAGAATTTATATATATCTGTTTCCATGTCAACAAGTTTGATTTTGACTGACATAGAAATACAAAGTTCTGAATCCCAATTCCATAGTTTTGTCTTTATAGCTAAAAAACTACTCTTATATATGGACTAACAGATTTAAATTCTCTCATCAAGTTGCACTTCAGGTGAATTGCTCTTTCGAATTTGTTGGGGTCGGGGGGATTTGTCATCTTCTGATGACTCTTGTTTGCTGACAGATAAAAGATTATAACTGTGTTGCATCACCCATCAAACCCAACATCAGGACATCCTGCACAACGTGTGGCGGATTCTGCAACTAGAATGTGTTTTTACTGATAAACACAGATGTCCCCCTCCCTCCATATTTGAATACACCTGTTCACGTTGTTACTATAAATGTGTTTGCAAATCCGAAAACCAATAACAGCAACAAATACCAGATTCTGATCAACGTGTTAATGAGGCAGCATTACACCTGATGCCACCTTGACTCTATATGGCAGATACGACTATTTAACTTGTACCAGCAGATTGGATCACAAGTTGTTTGTATGCAAGTTAACGAACACATACTGACCAATCAGTAGCATTAATCACAGAAATACTCTCAAGAAATAATTTAAAATGTGAACACATGAAAAATATAAGACAATAGTTGAGCATGTGGTCACATGTCTAGTGTCATGCATAAAATATGCATTAGTATGTGAGTTTTGGCTCGGAACCGAAGCCTAGAGCTATTTGTGACTGTCCAAATTGTTTCCATTTCACTACAATTTCAGGAAAAAAATCAAAATAGCAAAAGTTACCAGTTAAGCTGGTCAGAAATGCATATCCCAAGGCTCCTTGAGAACGGCGAAATAAACCTTACCATTGTACGAGACAAAGTCGAAATTGTTTCCATAGAACACAACAAAATATTATTTAGATAACATTCAAAATAACAAAAGGCCTCAGTTAAGCTGATGAGCAATGCATATGCTTACGTTTTGTTGACGAACGTTGAACGGTTTTAAAGTTATGGCTCGGGATAGGAAGGGAACGCTAACAGCAACGCGTACCGAGCCAAAAACAATACATCTCCCCACCCTTGAGGGGAGACATAATGACAATGAAGAATGACTGATTAAGATTGGATCAGGTGTCTGATTCTTTTAGATACCTCTATATTAACGAGTGTTTTCGCACAAACACTTGCGATGATACATATTCAAATAAATGCGACAAAACACTCGCCACATTCAACAGATCCATAATGATGAACATGGATAAATATAGCTCAGACGTGGAACCGCATGTAAAATATGCTGATGCTAGAAAATAAAACAACACCCTGCCCATATTCGTAAGACATGTACAATGCGGACTCATCTTCACCTTTAAAAAAGTCGTTATTCAACAACACATCATGGTGGTTTAAATGACATGAACGTCGGCCAGCATGATTTCCACCAGTAAATCACCAGTAATTGTAAACATTATTACATATCTGGGTTCTACTCTGGGTTCATGCAATTTGTAAATGGTGCTGTCACTGTACACAACTATTTTCGCAGCCATGGACAGTGAAGAGTATTTGAAGTAAGTCAAGTTTAACCAGTTCGAATTTCGGGATGGAGAGATGGTCATTTGGAATACCTTTTACTGTTACCAGTGAGATATTTAAATCACCTTGTACGTGAGTACAATACTCTTATTTAATAGTGTGTGTATAAAATATATTAGTTACTCGTTTTTTGTCACTATTTCTATAACCTATCACCCCACAATGAAAGCTGTCATGTTGATTCCTAAGAAACTGCTTAGTTGTATCCAAGATTTGGGCAGCTATCTAAAAAACGCCTGCCACTTGTTCGGAGCTGTTCAACGCTTGATACTTTCTGTAACAAATGAAATCATAAATGTTGAAATTTGTCTTTGGAAACGAACCGTAGTTCATAGCTGGGTCTCTTGAACATGACATATTCAACACTGGGAATTGTACCTCCTGTAGAGAACAGGTTGTTCAGTCCTAAGATACGTCTTACTTGGGGGCCACAATGTTGAAGAGGAAATGTTCTCTAGATCTCATGTGAGTCTGAAGGAAATAAAATCATTATATATTTCAGGAAATAGCTTTTTCAAAGACCCTCATATTCAATATTGTCTTTGATTTCCCTCACAAACAAACAGTTTGTAACATCATACAAATGTACGTCGATCTAATTTTAGAGACCATTTTCGTCGACAGGTGTTTCGTTGACAGAATGACTAGCAGGTGTATTTGTAGCTGTCACTTTACCTATCACAAACCTTAGTTAGTATCCTTGATTTGTCCGTGTCAGTATTTTTGTGATCATGTATGTCATCAAAGTGGTATATTTCATCTCTCATTACACCAAACACACTCACTCATTCACTCACATCTAAGCCAAAGTTAATCATGTCAACCGTTTTTAAGAAAACATTTCAGGTGTAACATAGAGTCCACTAATGTCAGGTTCAGTTTGAAGCTGGACATAGTAAGGTGGACGCATTGGACTCTAACTTGTCAATTGAGGCTCGCATGTTATCCCCTTTACTTGCATTGCATATTAAAGTATGTATAGGTCAGGAATGTGGTGAATATATTAACAATGAACTGTGTCCAGGTTACTCACGAGACATTTTCAGGTACATGGTATTTTATGGAAATAGCGAGACTATATTGATAATATATACCAAAGTATTGTGGCCGATGTGTTGAGTTTCCAGAATAAATAGGGGTATTATTTTGTAGAATTAGACGCATCATAGTTGAAAACATACCTAGCCACACTGAAAATGTTCAAAGTGTGCATAACTATTAAGGTACAGACAAAATATGGACTTTTAAAAAGAAAATTGGCATACATGTTGCATTTTCGGTGTCTCGCGTGTTTTCTTCTTGGTTAACCCAAGGCAACTGACCATGCACCTGTCTGTGCTTGTATCACCATTTAAACACTTTTATACCTGTTATCTATCCACTAATGAGTAATGGAACAGCGACAGTGTTTGACGCTGCCCATGCTATCGATCAGTGGAATGTACCCGGGTATTTGCATATCGTCGTCATGGCGCATGAATATTGCTGACTACCAAACCAACCAAAAAAACAGAACAAATTATTTGGGGGTAATTACCAACTTGCTGCGCTAGGTTTGATTGAAAGGTCTACATGATTAATTCATTCACTCATTGAAATAAAACATACAACACGTGCCAAGTTTCAATTTCTTGGGAACTTTGGTTCATTAGAATAAAAGTCTTTATAATTTATCATTTTTTTTTAAATTATTAGATTATGTTTTCTAATTCTACCAACGAATCCCAAATAGTATGATAATGCTTGACATGTTTCTTAATTTTTTGGATCATCTCCAGTTCAGCTATTTAATGATGAAAATCATGATCATAATTGGTAGGTTTTTTAACTTAAGGGTCAGGGCATATGTGAAAAAGATACAAAGAAATAATCAAACGTATTGTGTTTTTTTTGTTGGGCGGTACCATGTCTACACAAGTATTCATGAACACGACCAAACTACTCCTAGTGTAACAAAGAGTCTTTACAGCGAGGCAAAAAATTAAATCATTGAGCACTGGACAGATATCGGGACACTATAGATGTCTTTGTGGAAAGTGTTATTACTGCTTAGAGGTTGCCACGTTACACGGTTCACCCCGTGGTATTATCAAACTAAGGCCTACATCGTTTGTTCTACTCCTATAAATTTCAATTGTTGGACTAAAGTTTTGTGGCATAGGTCATTTGAAGTGCATCTCCCAAATATCAAACTGGCTCTGTAATGCTCTGTGTCACGTACGCAGTGTCTATGTTTAAGATAGTTTTTGAAATTGTAATTGACGTGATGCAGGGTATATTGCACAGACACCAATACACTTTGATTGTTTATGTCACAAAGCAAATAATATGAATATACATTTGGAGACATTGATCAATAAATATAATTTTCAATTGAAGAACGTAAATATGCTCCTTTTATTCATTTCGATTTGTCTCAAATGATACATTATTGTTATAATAATAGCAACGGTTAAATATGTGAGTTTTATTGACATTATTTATGTGTACCATAGAGGCAGATCTGCGTTATGCTAAACGTGGAGACCGAATGAAAGTTGCTTTTAACCATATATATTTCGTAAAAAGATATGCTCGCTAAATAATACTAAGATACTATTATGTGCCTTTCGCATATATTATTATATTTTGATGTTGTGTTTATGTGATTTGATTAAAGCTGTTTAAAGCCAGGTGATTACCCAACGAATAATTATGACCTATGAGTAACAAATGCCCTATGCAGGTGACATTGAACATCTCGGGAATATCATATTTGGTATATCTTCTCTATAGCCCAAGGTTGATTTAAGATATATTTCAATAAAAGCGAGAAAAAATATTTCCATAATCATAAATTATATACATTGGCAATGCCAGGGAATAACCAGTCTAAATTAACCGTCAAAACATTCCTTTTGACACCAGACATCTCTGCTTAAAGTTCTTTGTACGATTTCGACTATAACCTAAGCATGCGTATGAATCACCTTCCAATAGTGATGAAAAGGTGAACGTATCCTGTCCCAATGAAGGCACCGTCACAAACACATGCGAATGCAAGCCGAAATAGACTTGTGCTCCTCGAACATTGCACGCCATGAAGAGAAAGTTGACCATTGAAAAGATGAAGACATCCCTTTGTCGTACAGTCATGTGGAGAGTTTTGTTATATAGATAAAACAGGTTTCGTTCTATTGGTCTCCTTTAATGCTAGTTGGGGTTGGTAAATCAGGGCAAAGGAATTGACCATTATTGAACCATTGATACACCTGACGCATATGTTAAATTCCTTGTTTTAGTTTGTAAAATCCGAGCAGAAGTTCCATATGCATAAAGGAACAGATGAGCAAGAATGGGATCACAATTGGTGCCCATGGGAATACCTACACATTGCCTTAAAGTCCAAGTGTTGCACAAAGAGGAAGTCGAGCATTTCACGTATTGTTTTATGCAGTACATTTCAGAGGGAATTTGCTTTACATTTTGACAAATTGTCCTGAACCTCTGAAGATAATGATGTAACTCTATCTGTGTCCAGCATATTAAGTAACATGCCCCATGGATCTCGGACTGCATTAATTCCGTTGTGTGAGAGAGTGGTATACAAATTTGAAAATCAAATGTTTTGACATAACTGAACTTGGTGCCTTTCTGAGATTGCCAAAAAACATGCAAAGGCTCTGAGTATTTGTGAACAATATACATTCCGCTTGTTTTAAATACTTTCTGTGAATGAAAAGAAAGCACTTCCTTGACTGTCACAGGGATTGTGGTTAATCTTTGGGACATTGATTTGATTGTACGTTTGCTGGACCATCTAATACATCTGTCTTTGTACGGAGTTTTATGGAGCCTTGGAATCCAGTACAAAAGAGGAATAGACATGTCTTCAGGTTTTTGTGTCAAGCCAAATAATGATAGAACTGATGTATGTTTTTGGCAGAACAGGTTGGAGGCTGCTGACGATATGTTGGTCCATATTTGAAAAATGGACGAAGGTAATTTTGTCAACAATGAAATAGTGTTCCTGCAGGAAAATGAAACTGTTGGTGTTTCCTGAAATTTGAAACATTGTGGGATATTTTGGGAAAATAATCTTTCTGTCTACATGAAGTTAAGGCATCGATTCCCTTGGGTTTTTTTGAAATTTCAAATTAAGGAACGCCTGGTTTTTGTTTTAATTAGTGAAGTCTGTTTCTCGTTTGGCCAAACGTTTTCAGGAAATATCAAGGACTATACGCTCTTGTCGATACTGTGGTCTATTGTGTTTAAACCCATCCATCAGCAAACTGTGGTCCTGTGTATGATTCCGGCTTTTTCATAAGCATGTGTTTATGAATCACTATCAAATCACTAGATAGTAGCGTTATCGTTTTGTTTTGAAAAAGAGACATATAAGCAAAAAAAGCAAACTTGTTTAAGTAACTGAAAATGAAAAATGAAAAATAGTATAACAAATCTCACTTAAACAGACACTTTTTGTCGAAAATTTAAAGATAGTGTGTTATGCTGAAATAACTTTGCATTAGGGCAGCTAGGCGAACATTGATATCGCAACTGATATCATTGGAGTATTGAGAAATGTGTTGTACATCAGTTTTAAGTAATCATCACATTTATCAACTATATCGTTGCTATTCATAGATGCCTCCAGTAGTCCACGTGACCCAAATCCAACGTAGATTATATCGCAGACGTATTTGTTAATTTATTAAAGCGAAATTATAACTTAAATTCACTCATCATTAGTGAGAGATAATTTTATTCCTTTCTTAATATATTGATAATATTTTCCTTGCTAAGCGAATATGAACACCCTTAGGAAGTGATATTTTAATAGCTTGTATTGCTGATGCCAGCACACCATGCAAACTTGCATTTTACTGTCATATTCCAGTACGTATAGCATGTGTCACCAAAGAAAGACGTTGTTATTATCGATTGATAAGTTATGATTTATTCGAAGAGTGGGACCTTTGCAGTATTTCGAAATGTTTCATATCACGTAAATATGTAGTTACAAAGCAGGTTTTTGCAATTATGTCCGGTTTGGTACTTCAAATGAATACACACACAAGCACGTGCTTTGTCACTTTTTCCACTCTTCAAGGAAACCTATTTTCCTGCAGCAGTATCGGATCTGGCATGTGTTGTTTATAGTTCCATTTCTGCCCTGGTTTGCGGGTATCAGAACATAACGTGCATTGGTTATCATGTCGGGGTTGGCAACACCTAGTTTAAACAAAAGTGAAATATTTTTGAAAGTAAGAGAAAGATGTATTCAAATTAACTTGTAGCCTTATACGTACAGGGCAGTCACGATGCATTATACATTTGAATATACAGAGAGGTAATCTGATCAATGCGTTTCCTTACTCATTTCTGAGACAATTTCTTGTGATCTCCTTGTTGACAGCAAGTATCTTATGTGCAACATATTACATACTGGTTACAACTGATCTACTTTAACATAAGAAGTTACAGTAAATCTACATGTCAGGCGCATATAAGTCATGGAAAGGAATGTTGAAAATAGCAAGCTGTAACAAGTTTAGTATAAAGTCTGAGTTTTTTTCTTTTGTCTCCCCTCTTATTCTCCACACTCACCCGTCGCCAATACGCATGCATGACGCTGGTCTCCAAGACTACATCATGGTATAAATGGACAAAGGCGCAGTAGATATTACAGAGCGGTCAGAGAAGGGAAACAACATGCAGCTGTTCAGAGTTCCACCCTATTTACCTTTACTGGGTAAGTTGGCAATCATGAAAGTCATTTCCTTTTTTAATGTGTAATGATTATTCTAACGCTTAATACAAGGAAGTAATGTGGAGAACAATTGCATAAACGATTCGTTAAATAATGTGCATTTAAGACTAAAATTTTCTACTGGTAGAAATGTAAATTGTGAAATATTTCTTCTTTAACTTAAATAACAACTGTATACAATGTGACAGTTTCATATGAACATGCAAATACACTAATATAGGAAACGTCACACATGATCTCTTGTCTTTGTGTAAACATGCTGGACAGTTTACATGGCGTCTATGAAGCATTCACGACTGACGATACAAATTGTAAATTTATTTATTCTTACATTTAGAAACAAATTAATAAGCAACAATGTTAAACATAATAAAACAATAGAAATACATGAAATTTCACACTTAATGCTTTTTCGTAGTTTTAACATGCTGGGCAGTTCTCCAAGGCGTCTCTGGGTCGTGCTCGACTGACGGTGAATGCCATTCAGGCTCATGCGACGCAGGCACCAGCAAATGTGACTGTACCGATACTGGGTTTAATGGTGACAACTGTGAAACTGGTAAATATGTTTCCAGTAGTTAATTCTACTTAGAAATGTCCACCCATTTATTCAACATAAATAATCTTTTACTGTTAGCTAGAAATGTGAACATGGGATTGAAGATAACGACGTGCATATGATATGACGAATCTTTGTGCCAGTGATACATATTGGTACATAGAGATTACTAAACGTTATCCGATGGAATAAAACATGTATCTTTCACGAGCGTTGTACTTATAGTAAATGTAGCTGTGTGCAGTTATACGTCAATAAAAGACACAACTGATGACATAATGGTGTATGAAAACATACTACCTGATGTTTGTGCGCTGAAACATGTAGGTTAATATAACTGTTGTCCTTCCCAAAAGTTTCGTAAACGTCCAAAGCTCGTTATCACACAAATTAAAACAATCTGTTGACAAAATAAAAACATTGCCATAATTCTACTTTCAAGGCGTGTTGGTTAAAAGGGAGGCTACTCTCGTTTTGAAACATGATTGTCTGGTTCGAACGTTCTGGGTTAAATGAGGTTGTTGCACATTCTCCAATTGTGTGGCATGGTAGTCAGCAATTACGGGATCTCTGAATATAAACATTTTGAAATGATTTCAGTGTAGTCAGGTTGATGAACATCAGCACATACTATTGATCGTGTACTAAATTGTTTTAAGGGCTTGACAAATATTCGTGTGTGATTGTAGCGTTAGAACAAGGGCCAATGTTTAAAGCAAGTTTTGTGACCATGATTCGAATATTTGAAAAGCATGTGTCAGTGCTTCATCGATGAATCGTTCGTGCCAAGCAGAAGTGTATTGATATCGAGAGCACATCATTCGACTCGGTACACATATATCAGATACCAAAGTGTCGTGTGAAGATGTGTGATAAGTGGTGTTATAGACCATGATATGCTGTGTTGCCACAAGAGTACGATTTATAGTCGGCTGACAATGTTTCCTACTAATTGAAGCTTGAAGGTCGGAAAATGAGTAACACTATTGAAATAGCATGAAGACAAAAACTCACTCTTGTTAAAGTGAATTAGTCATTTGTGTTTATTACATTCGTTTGATATTTTTATTTTTTCAATTACCATTCCGAGGTCGAATTCTTAAGTTATGAAGTGATTGTATAAATGTAGCAGTTTACAGTTATCATTACATCAAAATACATTTGTGGTTATGCATTTTTCTACACTAGATATCAATGAATGTACAGCAACTGATGCCCCCAAACATGACTGCCATAAAGATGCTGACTGTACAAATACGCCTGGATCATTCACCTGCAAATGCAAGTCTGGCTATGTTGGAGATGGAAAGACTTGTACACGTTAGTCTATATTCAGTGTGTTTTTTTCTCTGACATTGTTATATGATTGACCAGCTCCTTTCCGTTATACAATTTGAAAATTGCATTTATTTCGATATTCAGTATATGTTTGACTCTTTGCAGTAAGCAAGTGTGATGATACTATTTTGTGCATATTCCTTCGTGTTTTAGTTGGCGTGTGCTCCTCTAATGGCAACGAATGTTTAAATGGTGGGACATGTGATATCCCCTCGGATGGGACTGCTAGTACATGTAGCTGTGCAGCTGGATATACTGGTACACTTTGTGAAAGCGGTAGGTATAAGATGTATATATAAATATTTGTCTCTTCTTGTTTGGATTATACACATAACCGTTATCAGTACATTGTTTTAAATATTGTTTTCATTCCTTGGTAGACATTGATGAGTGCAGTACAAGTGCTGATGCCTGTGATACAAACGCCGACTGCACAAACACGGAAGGATCCTTCACCTGCAGATGCAAGTCTGGCTATGTTGGAGATGGAAAGTCTTGCACAGGTAAATATATATTCAGCGTTGAACTTTCTGATACTGTTGTATAGAAATCCGATTTGTCTACCATTGATGCTCCAAGAAACGAAACTATGTTGGGCCATGCAAATGTGTATGACTGAACGACGGAATGAAAATGGAACGAAACCGTCTGAATACAGAACCAAAACGTTTCGATAGTAGTTTCGAACATACTTCAGTTTGTACATTTCTACAATAACACAATTTCGAGAAAATATATCAAAGTATAAAATATTTCTGTACCATCGTATCTCTTATTTAGATATGACAACAGAGTGGACTAGAGATTCGTGATAACAGATGTTGCGTGACAATCACTGAACAGACATGTATGATAAATATGAGGTCACATTTTTCGTTTTCATAACGAATTAATACATTTCGAATTTACGTCGACCACATTCTTTTAATCTTGGTCGTTTCTAGCCGAGGTTGGCAGATACATTATTCTCTTGAAATATATTGTTAGAACTGTCTGTGTTACAACAACCCCTATTTTTATATCCATAAGTACAATTGTGTGAGATCACGCTGTCGAAACTGTCGATAGCTGTGATTGGTAATCTTCTGCATCTTATGTGTAGTATGTCCATCATTAGACACACGTTTTCAGCTTGACTCCATAAAACTTCTAAACCGTGTAAAGAAGAGTTTTAAATATTTTGTAACTGTAAACGTAGTTTATTTCAAGTCATTTTTTGTATTATGTTTAGTTTCTTTGCGGTCCACCATTTCTAACTTGTCTAAATGCAATATCATGAAGATCCGGGTTAGAATTGGTCTTCAGCAACCCATGCTTGTCGTAAGAGGCGACGTTGTGGTCACGCTCGCTGACTTGGTTGATACAATTGCGTTGATCGATGCTCAAGATATCAGTCACTAGATTGTCTGGTCCAAACTCTATTATTGACAAACTGCTGTCATATAGCTGAGTTCGGCGCTAACCAACAAACAAACAACAACTAAATGCAATATTGGTCCCCATTTATAACAAAGTTTCTTGAGCGTCAGTTTGTTACTGTAATCGTCCAACATAATTTGCAGAGTTAGCAATCATCAGCATCTAATAGCAGACATTTGTGCTATTAGCTCCTTGATATAGAATGAGAATAGAATTGGCTTAACCATACTTCCATGGCTGTACCCACACGCAGGGACAGTTTTTCCCAAATGTATGCATGTCAGGAAATGAATGTATAATCCGCATGAGCCAAGTTGAAAAAGTACGTATCATTCATCCGACTCATTTGCACAGATTACCCAGGTCTTGAAATATATGAACATTCAAGTGACTATGACGAAAGCCGATCCTGTTTCATTGAATTACTCGATTACTTGATTATTACAATCATTTGATGTCATAATGTACCTCATCAACAACTATCAGTCTGAGATGAGTACAATCTTTTTTTCTCCTCATTTTCCAGAGGGTGTATGTTCTGAGGGTGGAACAGAATGCGTCAATGGAGGAGCATGTGACACAAGCAGCACCCCCACCAAGTGTCAATGTGCGGACGGTTACACAGGAGACACCTGTCAGAATGGTGGGAAAACATTTATTATAAAGCATGTTCATGTGAATATTTCAAAAGCGTCATAATGCTCTTGCTCAAAAGTTCCTTGATCAGGGTTACAACATCCACGACCTCAGGGAAGCTTTCAAAACGTTTAAGTGTAGATAATATTATGTGGAGGAAATTTCCAAATTTGACGCGTCAATGACCATGGTATCCGATGCAATTTCCTGTTTTCATTGCATGTGTTTGGGATGGTGCCAACGAGTCTGATGACGCTCCTTGAAATCTTGGTGGAAAGAGTATGCTCGTTTGTATCTCAAAAGTTGCGACTTGTAAACACCAAATCCTGGAGCTGTTGGAATATGGCTTGATATGAAGGGAAAGTTGACTATTGTAAAGTTGAAGTCATCCCTCATGTCCATACAGTCTTGTGGAGAGTGTTTTGTCACTCTGAATCTTTATGTACAGATCTAAATATGAAACTGTTGTGGCAGTCTCACTGGTCTCCTTTATTTCTAGTTCAGGTGGGTAAATCAGTGGAATGGAATTGGCTATTTCATTGTTACTGAACGATATCAGATCATCAATATACCTGAAGCTTAGGTTTATCATATCGTGATGAATCGTGTTCGCGATACGGCGGCCTGTAATGATCGAGTCTGGACCAGACATTCCAGTGATTGACACTATGAACATCGATCTATGCAACTGTGTTACGATAACAAGCATCAACCAAGTTACCGATCTTGACCACCCGGTCCCGTTAGTTACATCTTACGACAATCATGATTTGCTGAAAACCAGTTCTTAACCGGATCTTCGCGGGTCTCTCAAACATGAAACACCCGAGGCGGTAGGGAGGTAAAACAGTGGAGGGGCATTGGCTATGATGGTTATTGAACAATATCAGATCATCGATATACGTAAAGCTTAAGTTAACACATGCTTATAGTCGGAATCGTACAATTGACTTTCTTCGGCTTTCTGTAAACAAGGTTATCTTCTGTTGGTATGTTATAATTATTGTAATGGTTTTGTGGCTTTAATATATATTATCGAACCCAAATGAAATATGGTGAATTTTAGATGTCATAGTGACAATATAATGAGAAACTACACATATTCTGTTAAGTGTCTGACCCAAACCCCCGACCACAAACGCTGCCTGGGATTTAAACTAAAGAAACATTATTTATATACTAGTACTGTTATCTAATTGGATCTTTAACCATCTGACTAATGTGATGTGGGAAGATCTCTAAAAGCAGTGGTTATCATCACATACACGATATAAACAATTGACAAGTTGTATATTAAGTGCAGAAACACAAATGGTTCTTGAGTTTTCCTCTTGAAATGAAGCCTTCATTGATTTGAACGTAACGTAATATTGTCGTAAATATTCGAAATAGCAAAAGGCACCTGTTTAAGGGTAGTTTGATACATTTGCAAAGTTTGATCAGGAAATATTAAACGCCCTTTGTTTTATGCAAAGGAAACAATGTCTACAATCATTGGAAGTGGGAAATCACAAGAGATGAAAATGGGAAATTTCAGGAAAAAACTAAGTGTTGATACAGCCATGGTTCACATAGGTTAAAATTTCTTAAATCTGTTCCATAAATAAATTCCATTTTTGTCGGTACACGTTCTCTTTTTCAGCTGGAGGTACGGTGAAGATTTCAGCATACCTAATGGCGTTGACTGTTCTCACCTTTTTCGTCATCCTGTGAAATGACCACACACTGACTGCCGCATCCTGCTTGAACTGCGTTCTTGTTTGAATTGTTGAAATGAAATATGCTGATGAAAGAAATTAGGGAACAGAATGTGATATTCGGCTATGTATTCATCACACCAGATGCTAAAATGTCACTCACTGAAATGATTTTAAATCAAAGATGTTTACTTTTAAGGAAACATTATTCCACTATAATTAAATGTTTGCGTTATTTTGTTATATGTGTATGTCATTGCTTACTTATTCCGTTTTGTTCGAATCAAAGTATGTAATAGTTTGTTGTGTTCACTTCCACGTGTGCTATTACCATAAATATGGTCACATTTGATTCAAGTGGAATCACAATGAACTGATTGTTATCATCTCACTGTAGGCAAAAAGGCAAAATTCCTCCCTGCATACTTCGGCTACATATAACATGTTACTGATGACGTGGATCTCTCTCCGAGTGACCACTGACACAGAGTAAATGTTATCTTCTTTTTACTTACAGTGACACACAATATCCACTAAAAAATCTTCAGATGTGCAGTAATGTTTTATTTCCAATTTTTGTAACCCTTAACAAATAAACGTCACATGCAAGTTTTTTTATCATCGTTGAGTTGAATTTATTTCTAATCGTTTTCACGAAGGCAATCGCCTGCTAGAAGTGATTAAACATTTAACGTCACCTAGGCAATATCTCAGCCATGTAGCGACGAGAACATATAATTACATATTGATACAAATATGTTTTTTGTTTGTTTGGTATTTAACCACATATATTAACCAGCAATATAACGGTGGTCTGTAAATCATCTAAGAGTCTGGACCAGACAAACCAGTGATTAATCTTATCACGCCGACATACTATCAACCAAGTCAGCGGGTCTGACCACACGATTCATTAAGTCCCCTGGTGCAACAAGCACAGGTTACGAGGGATCCATTCAAAACTCCTGTTGGAGAGACAGGGCAAAGCAAAACGTGTTGACAACTTTATGAAGGGCCAATTAAACAATGTAGTTCAAACACACATGCACTATGAAGAATATGTAAATATTACCCTGGTATTAAAAAATCATATTTGCTGCTTTAGGATACGAGACTTTCGTTTTTATATCCCCCTCGTATTTTAGCCCATAGTCTTAAAACGGAAAAGTAAAACGCTCTTGAGCCAATGCGCTTAAATTAATTTGAAAGTTTAATTGATCTTCCTTTTCCAGATGTTCTTCAAAAAGTTTTGTAGCCCACATCTATATGGCCATTTTGCACCAAATTGCACCTTGGGCGTTGTTAGAGGTTTCAAGATTTACAAGACACACTGGTCCCCTAACGTAGGTGATATTCTGCATACTCAGCGTGACATTTTAAATGCATAGGGCAGGCACGCATTGGTGCAATATACGTTTGATGATATGTATTGACAGCTTGCATTGATCAATTCAATTGTGAACGTGTTTTGACGCATTAGTTTCAAGTTGAAAAAGAAAATGATGTCTTATGCTGTCGTATTTCATTTGTGAGTATTGTTTCATTAACGTGGGATATTCATTCGTTTTATCATGTTGTTTCTTTTTTCCCTTTAAACCCTGGGTTTGTAGTTTGGATAAACTGTTACTCAATTAAAATAGGCAAAATCCATAATTAATCAGTCCCCGTGCCTGATCAAAGCATCCCCATTTCGTTATTTGGTGCCTAGGCATTTTCAAGAGATGTATACCATTTAATAAATAGTTGAAGGCCATTCAAATATTGACAATCTCAGTTATCTAGTATATTGGGACAGAGTTTATTGAGCTGTAGCGTGTCAGCACCATATCTATTCTCGTTTTTTTTTATGAAAGCGTAACGTGTTAGACCTGAGCCAGTCTAACTCACTCACACCAACATTCCGGCTGTAAAGAAACATTGCATTTCTCAGCCACCTCAGAGCACTGCGGTGGTACGTGTAGTAGCGCTTTTATTGAATCTTCATTTGCTTGGGAATATTAATCTCAAATAACCCCAAAAAATATGCCACCATGCCGCATAATATATGGTATTCTACTGATATGTACAATATTTTTTATCAATTCTAATACATAGTTCTTATTAAACTAGCACCTGATGTTAACACTGTAATTTTATGACTCTTCAATTAATTCAAGAATTGCCTTTAAGACACCTTATGTATGTATATGTGGCCTGCGTAATACAATTGCGTGTCCTGTTTGTTGTATAACGCCTCACTCAGCAATATTCCAGCTATGTGACGGCGGTCTGTAAATATATCGAATCTGGACCAGACAATCAAGTGACTGACATCATGAGCATCGGTCTACACAATTTAGATACGATTACATGCATTAACATGGTCAGCGAGTTAGTTAGATACTTCCTATTCTAACACGGATCTTCACGTACAATAGCATTTAGTGGAGTAACTTGATATGAATACTTCAGAAGCTCTTCTTGACGCATCTGTATGTAAGGCTTGGCGATATGTTTGTTTGTTATAAAACGCCGTTCTCAGCAATATTCCAGCTGTTTGATGGCGACATGCATTAGACAAACCTGTGATGGGTTTTATGCCCAACGATCAACATCATCGGGGCATCATGTCACGCCCACAACCAAGTCACCAGGTCTGACCACCCGATCAAATCATTTGCCTCTTGCAGCTAGCATAGGTTTCTTGGAACCCGTTCTAACCAGGAATCCACGCTGAGGTCGTGGCAACTTACACGACCGCTTTTCAACACCCTCCTGCTTATATATTCATAATAGCGAAAGCAGATCCCCACAAAACAATCACAGTATCTCGGACATTAAAGGACAACATAAAACTGCGTGACATGTGTTTTTTTATTAATCGTTTGAAGGGCCAGTGTACACAATTTCTATTTAAGTAGATGTAACGTCGCATTTAATAATAGTTCACTGATATAGCGATGTGTGTGTGTGTGTGTGTGTGTGTGTGTGTGTGTGTGTGTGTGTGTGTGTGCGTGCGTGCGCGCATGTGTGTGTTTTTGTGTTCCATTATGTAGAACAAAATGACCCGTCCTATGTTTAGTCCGGTCAATATAGTGTCAAATCCTACCAAACCCATCACAACTTGCAATCGAAATTATCTTTCCTGTTTCGTGAACAGGAGGCATCCCCTCATACCATTATTTTTTGTAATCTTTTGCATTTGATACTTTATAAAGTACTTTACAAATTACGTTTACTTGTTACTTTAATTATCTTATGTACCTTGAGGAGTCATAAAATGGTGTGGACTGAGAACATCATGCAAATGTTAACGTAACTGAACATTATTTAAAATGGGCCTGGCACTTTAAATTTAAACAGACAATTACAAAAGTTACATTCTTCAATATACTAATGTTACTAAGCTTATAACGATATGTGTATTTGATAAGATCCTACTTCTTGCAGGTTGTGTTATCCATGGATAAGTGTCCTCTCTGTCAAGAAAATTTTACAGATGAACAGGACACTGTAATATTTGGAGAGAAAGGAAGCTGTGGAGTTAGGCTAGTTAATGGAGTTAAGCTAGTTCTGCTCACTGTGTCTCAGGTGAAACTGCATACAAAATGTCGGAGTAATTATTGCAATCCAAATTATATTTTGCAAGCAGCAAGAAACCTGAAAAAATATATTCTCACAATTTTAACGTACTTTCTCTTTAAAAAAACTTGGGGGGGGGGAGATCTGCAAAATATTCCAGTAAGAAGAATATTTTAGTTGTGTTTCCCATGAGAACTAAGGAATTTGGAGAAAAGATTAGAAGAACATGCATGACAAGAAAGGATAAATGGAGTGAGAAAGTGTTTTCGAGATGGGGGTTTGCACAATACCTCCAATGCTATCGATGCTATATGTCATAAAACATGCAGTGGTAACTTTAGGGCAAACAAAGATATAACCCGTCAATATTCCATGACGATGATACACCGAAAAAACTAAAATAAGAAAAAGAAGGAAGCTTTCTTGAAGACAGCTGAAAACCTAGACAGGTATCAGTTCAAGATCAACTAATGAAGATGAGAAAGTGGCATTTGTAATTATATTTCAAAAAATAACACCATTTAGAAGTATTATTTAAGTGATTACTAGGAGCCATACACTTCTTTTGTATATAAATGGTGTCATAAACTATGCTTTTAAAATGATATACTTTCCTTAGCTCCTCTGTTTAGTTGGCGCCCTCATCTCCAGTTTTTAGTGCTCCCTATACGAATATTACTGGTGCCTTTGATGATAATTTAAGTGAATTGCAGCTAGGGAGCCTAAAAAAATGTACTAAATATAATAAATTCGGTTTACTTCAATAATGTCCCTAAAATTCTTTGGAAAGGTTAGTATAACAAATTGCTGATACTCCATAACATTAAAAACATTAAACCATGATAACCTTTCGATTAGTGCTGCTTTGTATCACTGACACTTATTTTCTGGAAAAGGAACAGACCATAAATAACACTCCTAACATAAATAACATGGATGCAAGTCGGTGCACGTCCTGCTGCTCAACAGTGTGGCTCCCCCTGCAAAGTGGAACGTCAACTGTAAACGTCTAGACCGGAATAAATGTTTCACCGATGACACGTACCAAAGGCCAGAAGCACAGGAAAGGTACACGTCCCGTGTGTTATTCTGACCTGCACATCAGAGACTCGTGTATTTGTCTTTTATGTAACAATGGACCTCACTGGTCCTCACTAATTCGTCTTTGGCCACTGACCACTCACAAAGAATAAATGTTTTCTATTTCTAATTTAAAATAACAAAGGATTATTGCCTATCCACCAAAAGCGTTATCGTGTTTGGCCTAATGAATAATGCTAAATCATATTGAAAAGGAAAGAAAGCGACATCACTTGTTATCTTGTTTATATTTTCAGTGAGAAAATATCTATCATCAGCAGTATTCCATATAAAGGCGGTCTGTAAATAATCGAATCTGACGATGGCAATCCAGTGATTAATTTCATCGATCTACACTATTGGGATACGTTAAGATTATCGAGTCATTGCAGACAATTAAAATATGTTTGACAGTAAAACCTATTTTCACTCTTGATTTCCTGTTGTATGTATTTGGGCGAATGTTTAACAGTGCTTAAACGTGATGCTCGATTGCGCGTGTTAACGGCGGCCGCTTCCTGGACAAGGGGAAGTAATCCTGTTTGCGGATCATACGAAGCGATCGTACAATACTCATGAATGGAATTTCAGTAACAAAATACAAGAAGGGATATGTTTGGAGGTTGGTCCTTTTGACCTTCAGAAGACATTTAGGAAGTAAATTTACTGTGTATTTAAATTTGGAACTCTACAGTGGGACTACATCAAATTTCAAAACACAGTAGGCTTATCTCAATTTTACCACGACAGCAACACATGTTTTGAAAACGGTGCTCACGCGCAACGCAACAGGGTACAAAGGTCCGAGAAGTGGTCACAGGTCGTTACATATGCAACAAATATTACTCAAGTTCAAAATCAAAAATCCCATAGTCTGGAGTAGTTCAAAATAAGCGTTCAAAACACATAGTTTCTTCAAAAAGAAGTTGACAAATAACCCTCCGAACTTCGTCAAAAGATGAATTAAGATTCTACAATTTATTTTTCATGTGTAAGTCTGAATAGTTAACAATTACTGGATGTGGCAGAACTTCACCTAAATCAGGTTACTCACACTTCACAACTCATAATGGCTGACAATGCATGTCATAGATCCCAATTGTGTTGATCGATGCTCATGATATGAATCACTGGGTTGTCTTGTCCTGACTCGATTATTCACAGACAGCCGTCATATAGCTGGAATATAGCTGAGTGCGGCGTAAAGCAACAGACCTACCAACCAAACCAAAAAGGTACATGTAGGATGGGCCCGCTCCTATCAATCGGCTGGTCATGCTGAGCCCTGTGCATTAATAATTGTATTTGCACAACAAATATGTTTCAATTGTCTTTACACTTGAGGTCTTGGCCAAATTTTCTTACAAACACCATTTGATTATGAATTATGTGTACTATTTAAAATGCCTAGAGTCTTATGCCGAGAAGGCGGTGGTTCATGGGCCAATCTCGTGGAATAATTGATTTTTCATTAATCTGCATCCCAGTATCCTTGGTGCTTCAAGTTGGAAATCCACTGGCTTACAGCATTGTCCTCGTGACACTCGTGGTGGGTGGGGAGCTGGGATGGTGAACTATTCACCATGGCTCAACCGAAAAAAAAGAAAAGAACATAAGATGATTCCTCTGATGAATATTGTTCAAATAGTTGGCCTCGATTTTCAGTCGTTTCCACTGCTGATGGTACACCATTGAGACTCAATCCTTTTGCCATATCCAAAACACTTTATGGCATAGCCGGAGATGTGCAAAATGTCAAAAAACTTCGATCTGGATTGCTGCTGGTCGAATGTAAAAGAGACAAACAATCTACAACCTTACAAGCTGCCAAACATTTAGTTTCTACTGCTGTTCTCAACCCTCAAATCTAGTAAAGGCATTACCAGAGATAGAGATCGGTGTCTCTATGATATGACTGAAACCGAAATTGCAGAAGAACTGAAAGATCAGGGAATTACACATGTCAGACGTTTCACATACAAAAGAGAAGATGCCATGTATAAATCTAACACATATTTAATTCCTTTTTAAAACCAACTTCTCCAAAATGTATCAAAGCAGGATATTTCAACATCGAGGTGGATAAATATATTCCAAATCCACTTCTGTTTAACAAATGTCAGCAGATTGGGCATGGAGCCCACACATGCGACAACCACAAGAAATGCCATCAATGTGGAGAAAGTGACCATGAAACTCAGGATACATGTACTAAAAATCCTCTGGACCATGTGGCTTCGTTGAAATCATGTCCGAAGTTTAAAATCCAACACCAGATTGTTCAATTTAAACATGAAAGGAACATCACCTTCCTGGAAGCAACACGAATAATCATGGCCACTGTCTCTCCGACCACAACTGTCTCCTACTCGGCCGCAGTGTCACGCCCACCTTCAAAAACAGTCACATCTGTTTAATGTCATATAACTTGGGTTTGATCAGAAAACTATTCCTTGACACAAACTTCTTCTTCTTCACAAACTGATACATCACCTTCACCAACTGTGTCAACATCATTAATGGCAGCAGCACCGGAGCCGGCATCAGAACCAAATCTATCACCCGTGGTGAAAGATGCTAACAACAAAGTTGATTATTCAAGAACTTCAGATCGTCACCCTATTCAAATTTACAATCGATATCAGACTTTGGAGGACAGGGATGTCTCTCCACATTCCCAAGGGCGCAACAGAAGTAAGTCGCCGCGAAATGGGAGAAATAGATATCCTGTTCACCCACCTATAACATGAACAATTCCCATCCACTAGTACAATTGAATTGCAGAGGTCTGAGGACCAATTTTAACGAGTTTAATCTTTTAATACAAGATTATACGCCATCGGCAATCTGTCTGCAGGAGACATATCTCAAGCAGAATGACAACTTTGATTTGTGTCTGTACAATTCCTTCCATTCCTTTTCTCCACAAGGTGTTAAAGCTACTGACGGATCTTCTGTTTTGGTGAGGCAGGCAGTGATCCACAGTCCTGTTTCACTTCATACCAATCTTGAAGCTGTTGCTGTCCGACTGACTTTGCACGTAACCTTTACTCTGTGCTCTCTGTATATATCACCTTCTTCTGTGCTTCAGCGATCGGATCTTCAGTTTTTATATGACCAGCTCCCTAAGCCATGCACGATCATGGGAGACTTAAACGGCAATAATCCATTATAGGGAAGTGTTGCCGTCAACCCTAAGGGAAATGTCCTTGAAGATTTTATTTCCGATAACAACCTGTGCATTTTCAATGATGGATCAAGTATATATCTACATCCTGCTACTGAAACATATTCCGCTTTAGATCTGTCCATAACAGATTCCAATTTCTTACACGCATTTACATGGTCGGTTCACGATGACTTGTGTGGAAGCGATCATTTTCCTTCAATCCTGACAGCAAATGATCCTTCTGATGTTCCACCCACATCAAGGGGGAACTTTAACAAAGCCGACTGGCCTTCCTTTCAGGAACTATGTACTGATAGGTTGAAGCCGGATGTGTTCAGGAATGTAACTGATCATATTCAGCTGTTTTCTGATATTGTAAACGATTTGCCGACATAACCAATCCAAAGTCCTCCAAAACCATGGTTTGAGAATGAGTGCAAACAGGCTAGGAATAGAAGGAAAAAGGCTGAAAAATGTTTCCGCCGACATCCAACTGTCCATAATTTGAATCACGTTAAAATTAGTGCCAAGGCGCGCCATACCTTCAAGTAAAATAAGAGTAAGTCTCGGAGGAATTATGTCTCTAAAATTAATTCTCGCACGCCTATATCCAAGGTGTGGAACATGATTGCAAAAATTAAAGGCAAAGGTTCAAAATCGAGTGTCCACCATCTCAAAGACGGTGACCATCTGTTAACAGATAAATCGGTCATTGTCAATAAATTGGGTGAAACGCTGGCCAAACACTCTTCATAATCGAACTACGATCCTAAGTTTCAAAATTATCGGAAACAACAGGAAAAGAAGAGAGTTGAGCTACTTCTCAAAATGGAGAAGATTATAATTAGGTATTTTCGCTCCACGAGATAAATACTGCCCTAGGTCAAGCGCATGATACTGCAACGGGAGACGATAATATTCCACCCTGTTTGACCATTTCAATCAGGATCTAGGTGTCCCACAAGGCAGTATTTTGTCTGTATAGTATACAGATTGATATTCTGTCAAAGGTGTTAAATGATTCCATTGATGGCTCACTTTTTGTGGACGATTTTAATATTTCATGTCGTTGAAAAAATATGCATACCTTCGAGAGAAGTTGCAGCTCTGTCTCCACAAAATCGTAAAATGGTGTCTTGAAAATAGTTTTAAGTTTTCAAAAGCTAAGTCGAATTGTATTCAGTTTTGTAGGAAATACAAGCACCACAAAGATCCAGAGTTATTTTTACATGGCACTCCTATCAAGGTTGTAGAAGAGGCCAAGTTCCTGGGTCTCATTTTCGATCTTCATTTAACTTTTAAGCCGCATATTAACTTTCTTTAAACTAAATGTCTGAAGGCTCTCGATTTGTTGAAAATTCTTGCCAAAACAAAGTGGGGAGGTGACCAGACAACCCTCCTCCACTTTCATATGTCTCTGATCCGCCCTTAATTAGAATATTGGTCCATCGTTTATGGTAGAGTGAGTGAGTGAGTGAGTTTTGGTTTTACGCCGCTTTTAGCAATATTCCAGCAATATCACGGCGGGGTACACCAGAAATGGGCTTCACACATTGTAGTTTATGGTAGAGCATGTGAGAGCAATTCACAAATATTAGTTTCAATTCACCATCAGGGCCTAAGACTACTGTATGTCTTGGCACATTTCGAACATCTCCTGTGGATAGCCTATATGTTGAAGTAAGTGAGTGAGTGAGTGAGTATGGTTTTACGCCGCTTTTAGCAATATTCCAGCAATATCACGGCGGGGGACACCAGAAATGGGCTTCACACATTGTACCCATTTCGGGAATCGAAACCGGGTCTTCAGCGTGACCTATATGTTGAAGCTTATGACACATTTCGAACATCCCCTGTGGATAGATAGCCTATATGTTGAAGCTGATGAACCATCTTTGATGCAAAGGCGTCAAATTATCACTTCAATACATTATTAAATTACATTTTAACCCATTAAACCCTGCATACAACTGTATTTGTCAACCCCTTTGTGAACAACTTCTTTTACAATAAGCCTAAGCTGGTCCAACCACAAGGGATTCGGATTCAACCCCACATTACAGCTGCAAATATCGAGTTGGATAATAATATTGCTACTTTCCGGCTTTTGTCTTCTCCCCCTTGGCAACCGAAAGTAGACTTCACTCATACCCATTTTAAAAAAATCAGACACAAATGAATAAATATATCAACAAGAGTATATAGAATTTAGAACTAAATATGAATCCCACCGTTCCATCTATACAGATGGATCCAAGGATGGTAGCACAGTCTCTAGTGCTGCTGTCATTGGATCCACCTACTTGGGTTGTCAGTCCAGATTTGGGGAGGTCATTATGCGACAATGTCGTATTGGCCATTCGCGTTATACACATGAGTATTTATTGAAAGGTGAAGATCCTCCATTTTGTGTCCCTAGTGATAAAAGAATCACAGTCAAGCATGTCCTGCTTGACTGTATCGATTTTTCCATCACAAGGGATAATTATTTCCAGGTTTCATCCATAAAGGATCTTTTTAATGTAAGCTCTCGTTCAATTCTTGGCGTTTTAAAAGAAATAGAGTTGATTGATAAATTTTGATATGTATTGTAAACAGTATGTGATATTTAATGTAGTAGAATGATTTATAACTGTGATTGTTAGTGGTTGTACCTTCAAAGGGGGTTGAAGTAACGTAAAATATTTGTCCCCCTGAGAGCGCACGTAAGTCCCATTTCATTCAAAGTAGTTTTCATCTCTCTGTGATTTTAATCGTAGAATATTTGTTGGTTTTAAATGCTTTGGCTTGAACGTCCTGACAATCACCAGTAGCCAGAGGGATGGTGTAAATCCTGCTGGGGTACCATGTAGGAAGCAGATGTACCATAAGTCCCCATGGTTCCTAGAATGGTGGCCTAACTTTGGTTGCTGGTGATCTCTAGTCCATTTTTATAATGTATTGTTCAGAATAGTCACGTTTTCATGGTAATAAGCTAGATTTAAATCTATATCTGTGATAGTCTAGAATTTGTACTGTCCTTAGTCGACAGATGTTATAATCCATATTATAAATGCACCATAGAGACAGGTTTGCGTACTCTATTCAGTTTTACAGACCCAAAGGATTTTGCTTTGCAACACCCTATCTCACCGAAAAATACTTTGAAAAAAGTTCGTAAAATAGATATCCTTGCAACATTTATATGCCAATACTATTTTAATTGTTATGTATTGCTTACGTGATTTGATTTTATGTTGTAAATTAAAGACAAGTGATAACCCAAAACATAATAGTGACCTATGGGTGACACGTGCCCTATGCATTTGACATTGAATATCTCGGGAATTTTTAATATATCTTCTCTAAAGGTTGGTAACAGTATCATGAGTCTTGGTAGACACAAGAAGTGGAATCATGAGAGCCAAGTCGAAGTTCCTATTCCTGAACAACTGTAATGAAATGTTGTTTGCATGGGAAAGCTAAACTGGTGGTGTTCCATGAAGTAGGAATGTTGTGGGACAGTTTGGGAAAATGATCCTCATCTGAAAATGTTACATTAATTTGAGGTATTAATACCTTGTTTGCGAAATTCAAATTCAGAAACTTGTGGTATTTGTCAACTTTAGTGGAATCTGTTTCTGGTTAGGCCAAACGTTTCAAAGCAATATCAAGAGCTATTCTGACTAGTCAATACTGCAGGCTCTTGCTGTTTCTAGAATCATCTGTTTGCAAAAGTCGTTTGATGAGAGCCCAGTGTACCATTCCGGATTTTTCATAAGCACTTGCTTATTAATCCCTAGGACATAGTCATGATAGAAAGACATATGCAATAGTATTATCATTTTGTTTTGGAAACGAGACCCATGACCAATGAAATAAATCTAGTTTCCATATTAAAAGATAAACCATATCACAAATCTTAGAGCAACAGATACTTGTGGACGAATATTGAATAAACAGTATATCATCTTGCGAAAATGTTACATTAGGGCAGATAGAAGGGCATTGATATCGTATTTAGTATAAATAAAACAATGAGTTGCACTTCTTCACAGGAACTTTCTACAAATGAAATGTTTAATTTTGTAGGGAAAGAACGAAATACTCATATGTTTAATATCTTCAGCAACCCATGCTTGCCGTAAAAAGCGACTATGCTTGTCGTAAGAGACGACTAACGGGATCAGGTGGTCAGGCTCGCTGACTTGGTTGATGCATGTCATCGATCCCAATTTAGTGGATTGATGCTAATAATGTCAATCACTGGATTCTCTGGGTCAGACTCGATTATTTACAGACCGCCGTCATATAGCTGGAATATTGCTGAGTGCGGCGTTAAACACAAACAAACAAACATGTGTTTAATAATAAATATAGGAGTTTTTACATACGGGCCCCGTCCACAATCAAGAAGAAAACACTTAAATTCTATTAACTTAAACCTTTAAAATATGTATTTAACTACCTAAGACTTGATAAGAATTATGGTACAATGTGATGTGTCATCCCTGAGCATACTTCAGATTGGTATTAGACTTAGCTAAGGACTATCTGTATGTTTGTACTCAATCTTCAAATTATCTCTTTACCTTCTATAGTTTTGACTTCAACGTTCACCCAAAGTGCGACGTCAAATTACAGATTCACCTTTACCTAAGTACGTGTGTTGCTTAGACAGTATGAAGGACCCCAATTGTTTCTGGTGGCACCCCCAACAACAATAAAGTGTTGCTGCGTTGTGTAATCCATTCGCGTCGTTTTCCCCTCAGTGACTACTTCAGTTTGGGTGTAACTGAGTTCGTATCTGTGCACTTGTGAGCAGTGCCAGCTGTAAACAGGGCAAACAAACGTCCTGTTAGTGAAGGGCAATCTATCACTGTGTGACACATCTCAAAAGTTGTGACACACCGCCAGACAAAACACCAGGGTAAAGATACGGCGTGACCCTATTCTTCATAGATACGGTGGATATGTTTAAATTTATGATGGGTCTGTGCATGGTGGACAAACAATATGTGTAAAACTCTTGACAGAAAAGCGACATGCATGTATCGAGCCTTTGAGCAAGACATGTCTGTACATGGTTGTGTGATACCCGGAGTTGTTGAAGGAGATGTAACCCAGACTGTAAGTAATATGTGCTATTAGTTCGACTATTCTTTTAGTTCACTGCATTAGTGTATACACTTGTCTAGGGTAACATAACTACCTTTCTAGAGTTAAAAGATATCACTGATAGATTCATAACATTTCATATTGGGTCATGGATTAAGTATTAATATTAACTAATACGTTCTAGCCAGGATGATTACTCACACTTTGTGGATTGTATTACACAGTGTTTACATGTTCTCTATCATAAACGTGCACAACTTTCACAAACTTAACAATTTAAGTGAAATGTCTAAATCAATTTGTGATTAACATTGTCGAATTATTTGCAATATTTCTTCACACTATACTATAGCTAAACCATATTCATGTACTTAAAAATACTTAAATATCAATCATGTTGTACTAATAAATATGTTATATTTATCAATATATATCTCTTGCCAATCAAACTGGTTTTATCTGTTTCTGCAGATAATCTAGACCAGTTATTCTCTTATATTTACATAGTGTAGAGCCCAAATGTCCAACTGTCGTGAATCGTCATATTCTAAAAAAATGTATATGGGCCGACATGAAGCCACGCAACCAAGAATTATAGACTAAACGTCAAATTATCAAAGATGTTGCAGTATATTTCAATCAAAAACACAATTCATATCCATTTTGCATGTCGTATTTATATTGCTTACGCGGAATGGAATTAGTGTCGAAATTATGACGTCACTGTATTGCACTCAGTCATGGTACTGCATAATCTCATCAATGGAATGTCGTTGCATGTTAGAAGTTGTGGGAAATGATTAAACGAGAACCTGTTTATCGAAATTAGGAATAAAACAGAAGACATACATACAGTTTGATGTTCACATAGACAAACGTCAGCTGTATGTGTGGTTAAGTGGGGTTTTTTTAAATAAGGGAGATACTATTAATTTCACATTTATGCAAATCCGTTTACACAGTGAATGGTTTAAGTGTTTATTTGGTGCAGTTGCTAACATTTGCATTTTGCGCGACACAATGCACACTAAACCAATTCCTTTTTCATTTCGACTGTTAGATTAAATAATAGAGATGTCAGTATTACATATCTTAGGAAATGTCATATACTTTTCCATACAGACGATTGGATATTTATAGGAACAAAAAAACTCATTATATAAATCAATAATATGCATCCTAAGTATTTTTAGTAGTTCAGTTGTTAGTTTGACTACAATCCTGCCTTAATTAAAGAACTATTAATAACTGTTCAGCTGCATTCACGGTAGTAGTTTTCGGTTGGGGAAATCAAAAGACAATCGGTACACAATCAATACTATAACTATAAATCCTAAGATTTGTGCATTGTTGGACATTCAGCCTTGTGGTTAACCATGGACAGATTATTGTAAGATCACCTCCTCAAACGCTGCTAGGATGAATGGGGGATTTCGTGATTTGGCTGCACGCTGTACTTGTGGCTTGAACTATGTACTTGTTAAAATAACATTCGATGATGATGACTGCTGAGTTTTGAATACACGTGAACAGTTAATATTTGGATAAAGATTTCTTACTCCAAACATCATTTTATATGATCTAGATTGAAAATAAATATTGCAACCAAATGTAATCTTTATGTACGTTTAAAATATGTTTTGCGAGCTTACAAACCATCATATCGTACAGATCTGCATAGAGCTGTGAACTTGGCCAGGAGTTGCGTCATCAAAATCACTGAATAAACTTAGTTTTCTCGATTAATCTGAAACAATACATTGTTTTACCTGCAGTCCAAATATTTCATTAAATCTTCTTCGATCTACTTACCAGATGATCCATGAAATCCTAAATTTATGACAATAACGATATAATGTCTTGAACAACATTTCACTGACATGGGTACCACAACGTGTCCGTTAACTGTTTGAGGCAGGACCAAAGCGTTTCAGATCGGAGACATTTCGTCATTGTGTTAAATCCATGACCACTTGTGTGTTGCTGACAGATAAAAGATTGTAAGTGAGTTGCATCAACCACTAAACTCGACATCAGCACATCCTGGCTGTAAAGGGATGCAACACTGCAAAACGTGTGGCGGATTCCGCAACAAGATTGTCTTTTTACTTATAAAAGTAGACTCCCTCTACTTTTAATACACTATTTCAAGTTTTTACTATAAATGTGTTTGTAAAACCGAATAACAGCTAAAAATACCAGTACAGATTCTGACCAATGCGTTCATGAAGCAGCATTACAGTTGATGCCACGTTGACTCTATATGGCAGATACGACTATTGAACTCGTACCAGCAGATTGGATGACAATTTGTAATTGTAAACGCACCCATAACGAACAATCAGTAACGAGCCCAAAACAATATATCTCAACAACATTGCGATGATACATATTCATATAAATGCGACAAAACCCTCTCCACATTCCACTGATTCATAATCATGAACATGGGTTAAACATAGCCCGGCCAAAAGAACGGCATGTATTATATGCTGATGGTAGAAAATAAAAGAGACAAAATCCTGTCCATATTCGTCAGTCCATTCTATGTAGGTCATGTGTTTAGGAATCACTATCAAATCGTGATGATACCAGGTGTTCCCGAAAAGGTGAGCGTAACCTGTTTGCTGTAAAAGGATGCTCTCAGCAAAATTCCAGCTACATGACAGCATCCTGTAATGATCGAGTCTGGACCAGACATTCCAGTGATTGACACCATGAGCATCTATCTACGCAATTGGGTTACACGCTTTTCTGAAAACCCAGTTCCTACCCAGATCTTTACGGGTCTCTTAAGAGTGAGTGAGTGAGTGAGTGAGTGAGTGAGTGAGTGAGTGAGTGAGTGAGTGAGTGAGTGAGTGAGTGAGTGAGTGAGTGAGTGAGTGAGTGAGTGAGTGAGTGAGTGAGTGAGTGAGTGAGTGAGTGAGTGAGTGAGTGAGTGAGTGAGTGAGTGAGTGAGTGAGTGAGTGAGTGAGTGAGTGGTTTAACATCGCTTTTAACCGTATTCAAGTTATATCACGGCGTGTCAGCTTAATGTAGGAGGAAAGCCCGATGTGATGCAGGTCTCAGACCTTTACCACTTCGGTGAAACCCACGAGCACGGGTATGGTGCTGACAAACTTGGGGTGACCCGGGACAATCACACAATCATAAGCTTCTGGCGTGCAGCGAGAGTCGCGGCGCCTTAGACGACTGGGCCACCCTTGCCCCCTTCCCTCAAAAGATACCAAAGAGATCGCATCGTCTGTCTCAAATGTGAAACAGACTAGGCGGTAGGTAGGTAAATCAGTGGAAGGGCATTTGATATGATAGTTACTTAGCATAGGTAATCATCTTGGCCAAATTACCATGTTTTGACTTTGCAAATCCGAGCAGAAACTCACGTGGATGAAGAAATTCTGATTCGTATGAATAAAGAAACAGATCAACAAGAAGGGGAGCACAATAGGTGCCCGTCGGGATGCCTACTGATGTCTTACCCAGCATTTTACATAGATGTTATCAAAGAGGAAGTCCAACATTTCACATTTTACTTTTGCAGTAAAGCATTTGCCTTCATTTTTGACAAATTGAAGTTATATATAAAACAATATCTGAGGTCACAACCTTTAGTTACAAATCCTTCATGGACTAAGGAAGGCAGCTTTTCTGAGGTTGCAAAATATTCAATCAAATCCTTGGAGTTTTTCAGAATCCACATGTTATTCATTCCACTTGTGTCAAACACTTTGTTGAAAGTATAAATGAAGCTCTTCCTTTATCAAGGAAGGTTGTAAATCTTTCAGACCCAGCAATGTACCTCTCTTTGTACTGATTTAATGAGTTTTGGAATCCAGTACAACAGACGAATGGGTTTCAGTCAAAAGTCAAAAGTTGATTGTACTCATGCATGGGTTTGGGTTGATTTCTTCCTGTGTTGACTTTGGATGACAGTTGTTTCTTCGTTTTCATTTTGTGAATTCTGTCAATGTCTAATACCGTACAAATGGGGACTCATGTTCAGTCTTATAATGTCGTTTTTCAACCACACATCATGGTGGTTCAAATGGCATGGACTTTGTGCCAGCATGATTTCCGCCAGTATAACATCAGGTTAATTTTAACATAATTACAGATCTGGGTTCTACTCTGGGTTCATGCAATTTGTAAATGGTGCTGTCACTGTAAACAACTATTTTCGCAGCCATGGACAGTGAAGAGTAGTTGAAGTAAGTCAAGTTCAACCAGTTTGAACTTCGTGGTGGAGAGATAGTCATTCAGAGATGCGTTTTACTGTCACTTGGGAGTTATTTCAAACCACATTGTACATAAGAACAATACTCGTATTTAATACGACTTTTTGAAAAATGCATAAGTTACTCGTTTGTTGCCACTATTTCTATAACCTATCACCCCACAATGAAAGCTGTCATGTTGATTCCTAAGAAACTGCTTAGTTGTCTCCAAGATTTGGGCAGCTATCTAAAAAACGCCTGCCACTTGTTCGGAGCTGTTCAACGCTTGATACGTTCTGTAACAAATGAAATCATAAATGTTGAAATTTCTTTGGAAACGAACCGTAGGTCATTGCTGGGCCCCTTGAAAATGACATATTCAACACTGGGAATTGTACCTCCTGTAGAGAACAGGTTGTTCAGTCCAAGATACGTCTTACTTGGGGGCCACAATGTTGAAAAGGAAATGTACTCTAGATTTCATGTGTGTCTGAAGGCAATAAAATCGTGATATATTTCAGCAATAGGTAGACATAGGTGTACCAGTCTAGACCTGGTTGTTTATTATGTAAGGGAAATAGTTATTTCAAAGACCCTCCTATTCAATATTGTCTTAGATTTCCCTCACAAACAAACAGTTTGTAACATCATACAAATGTACGTCGATCTAATTTTAGAGACCATTTTCGGAGACAGGTGTTTCGTTGACAGAATGACTAGCAGGTGTACTTGTAGCTGTCGCTTTACCTGTCACAGATCTTAGTTAGTATCCTTGATTTGTCCGTGTCAGTTTTTTTGTCATCATGTATGTCATCAAAGTGGTATATTTCATCTCTCATTACACCAAACACACTCACTCATTCACTCACATCTAAGCCAAAGTTAATCATGTCAATCGTTTTTAAGAAAACATTTCAGGTGTAACATAGAGTCCACTAATGTCAGGTTCAGTTTGAAGCTGGACATAGTAAGGTGGACGCATTGGACTCTAACTTGTCAATTGAGGCTCGCATGTTATCCCCTTTACTTGCATTGCATATTAAAGTATGTATAGGTCAGGAATGTGGTGAATATATTAACAATGAACTGTGTCCAGGTTACTCACGAGACATTTACAGGTACATGGTATTTTATGGAAATAGCGAGACTATATTGATAATATATACCAAAGTATTGTGGCCGATGTGTTGAGTTTCCAGAATAAATAGGGGTATTATTTTGTAGAATTAGACGCATCATGGTTGAAAACATACCTAGCCACACTGAAAATGTTCAAAGTGTGCATAACTATTAAGGTACAGACAAAATATGGACTTTTAAAAAGAAAATTGGCATACATGTTGCATTTTCGGTGTCTCGCGTGTTTTCTTCTTGGTTAACCCAAGGCAACTGACCATGCACCTGTCTGTGCTTGTATCACCATTTAAACACTTTTATACCTGTTATCTATCCACTCATGAGTAATGGAACAGCGACAGTGTTTGACGCTGCCCATGCTATCGATCAGTGGAATGTACCCGGGTATTTGCATATCGTCGTCATGGAGCATGAATATTGCTGACTACCAAACCAACCAAAAAAACAGAACAAATTATTTGGGGGTAATTACCAACTTGCTGCGCTAGGTTTGATTGAAAGGTCTACATGATTAATTCATTCACTCATTGAAATACAACATACAACACGTGCCAAGTTTCAATTTCTTGGGAACTTTGGTTCATTAGAATAAAAGTCTTTATAATTTATCATTTTTTTTTAAATTATTAGATTATGTTTTCTAATTCTACCAACGAATCCCAAATAGTATGATAATGCTTGACATTTTTCTTAATTTTTTGGATCATCTCCAGTTCAGCTATTTAATATTTAAAATCATGATCATAATTGGTAGTTTTTTTAACTTTAGGGTCAGGGCATATGTGAGAAAGATACAAAGAAATAATCCAACGTATTGTGTTTTTTTTGTTGGGCGGTACCATGTCTACACAAGTATTCATGAACACGACCAAACTACTCCTAGTGTAACAAAGAGTCTTTACAGCGAGGCAAAAAATTAAATCATTGAGCACTGGACAGATATCGGGACACTATAGATGTCTTTGTGGAAAGTTTTAATACTGCTTGGAGGTTGCCACGTTACACGGTTCACCCCGTGGTATTATCAAACTAAGGCCTACATCGTTTGTTCTACTCCTATAAATTTCAATTGTTGGACTAAAGTTTTGTGGCATAGGTCATTTGAAGTGCATCTCCCAAATATCAAACTGGCTCTGTAATGCTCTGTGTCACGTACGCAGTGTCTATGTTTAAGATAGTTTTTGAAATTGTAATTGACGTGATGCAGGGTATATTGCACAGACACCAATACACTTTGATTGTTTATGTCACAAAGCAAATAATATGAATATACATTTGGAGACATTGATTAATAAATATAATTTTCAATTGAAGAACGTAAATATGCTCCTTTTATTCATTTCGATTTGTCTCAAATGATACATTATTGTTATAATAATAGCAACGGTTAAATATGTGAGTTTTATTGACATTATTTATGTGTACCATAGAGGCAGATCTGCGTTATCCTAAACGTGGAGACCGAATGAAAGTTGCTTTTAACCATATATATTTCGTAAAAAGATATGCTCGCTAAATAATACTAAGATACTATTATGTGCCTTTCGCTTATGTTATTATATTTTGATGTTGTGTTTATGTGATTTGATTAAAGCTGTTTAAAGCCAGGTGATTACCCAACGAATAATTATGACCTATGAGTAACAAATGCCCTATGCAGGTGACATTGAACATCTCGGGAATATCATATTTGGTATATCTTCTCTAAAGCCCAAGGTTGATCTTAAGATATATTTCAATAAAAGCGAGAAAAAATATTTCCATAATCATAAATTATATACATTGGCAATGCCAGGGAATAACCAGTCTAAATTAACCGCCAAAACATTCCTTTTGACACCAGACATCTCTGCTTAAAGTTCTTTGTACGATTTCGACTATAACCTAAGCATGCGTATGAATCACCTTCCAATAGTGATGAAAAGGTGAACGTATCCTGTCCCAATGAAGGCACCGTCACAAACACATGCGAATGCAAGCCGAAATAGACTTGTGCTGCTGGAACATTGCACGCCATGAAGAGAAAGTTGACCATTGAAAAGATGAAGACATCCCTTTGTCGTACAGTCATGTGGAGAGTTTTGTTATATAGATAAAACAGGTTTCGTTCTATTGGTCTCCTTTAATGCTAGTTGGGGTTGGTAAATCAGGGCAAAGGAATTGACCATTATTGAACCATTGATACACCTGACGCATATGTTAAATTCCTTGTTTTAGTTTGTAAAATCCGAGCAGAAGTTCCATATGCATAAAGGAACAGATGAGCAAGAATGGGATCACAATTGGTGCCCATGGGAATACCTACACATTGCCTTAAAGTCCAAGTGTTGCACAAAGAGGAAGTCGAGCATTTCACGTATTGTTTTATGCAGTACATTTCAGAGGGAATTTGCTTTACATTTTGACAAATTGTCTTGAACCTCTGAAGATAATGATGTAACTCTATCTGTGTCCAGCATATTAAGTAACATGCCCCATGGATCTCGGACTGCATTAATTCCGTTGTGTGAGAGAGTGGTATACAAATTTGAAAATCAAATGTTTTGACATAACTGAACTTGGTGCCTTTCTGAGATTGCCAAAAAACATGCAAAGGCTCTGAGTATTTGTGAACAATATACATTCCGATTGTTTTCAATACTTTCTGTGAATGAAAAGAAAGCACTTCCTTGACTGTCACAGGGATTGTGGTTAATCTTTGGGACATTGATTTGATTGTACGTTTGCTGGACCATCTAATACATCTGTCTTTGTACGGAGTTTTATGGAGCCTTGGAATCCAGTACAAAAGAGGAATAGACATGTCTTCAGGTTTTTGTGTCAAGCCAAATAATGATAGAACTGATGTATGTTTTTGGCAGAACAGGTTGGAGGCTGCTGACGATATGTTGGTCCATATTTGAAAAATGGACGAAGGTAATTTTGTCAACAATGAAATAGTGTTCCTGCAGGAAAATGAAACTGTTGGTGGTTCCTGAAATTTGAAACATTGTGGGATATTTTGGGAAAATAATCTTTCTGTCTACATGAAGTTAAGGCATCGATTCCCTTGGGTTTTTTTGAAATTTCAAATTAAGGAACGCCTGGTTTTTGTTTTAATTAGTGAAGTCTGTTTCTCGTTTGGCCAAACGTTTTCAGGAAATATCAAGGACTATACGCTCTTGTCGATACTGTGGTCTATTGTGTTTAAACCCATCCATCAGCAAACTGTGGTCCTGTGTATGATTCCGGCTTTTTCATAAGCATGTGTTTATGAATCACTATCAAATCACTAGATAGTAGCGTTATCGTTTTGTTTTGAAAAAGAGACATATAAGCAAAAAAAGCAAACTTGTTTAAGTAACTGAAAATGAAAAATGAAAAATAGTATAACAAATCTCACTTAAACAGACACTTTTTGTCGAAAATTTAAAGATAGTGTGTTATGCTGAAATAACTTTGCATTAGGGCAGCTAGGCGAACATTGATATCGCAACTGATATCATTGGAGTATTGAGAAATGTGTTGTACATCAGTTTTAAGTAATCATCACATTTATCAACTATATCGTTGCTATTCATAGATGCCTCCAGTAGTCCACGTGACCCAAATCCAACGTAGATTATATCGCAGACGTATTTGTTAATTTATTAAAGCGAAATTATAACTTAAATTCACTCATCATTAGTGAGAGATAATTTTATTCCTTTCTTAATATATTGATAATATTTTCCTTGCTAAGCGAATATGAACACCCTTAGGAAGTGATATTTTAATAGCTTGTATTGCTGATGCCAGCACACCATGCAAACTTGCATTTTACTGTCATATTCCAGTACGTATAGCATGTGTCACCAAAGAAAGACGTTGTTATTATCGATTGATAAGTTATGATTTATTCGAAGAGTGGGACCTTTGCAGTATTTCGAAATGTTTCATATCACGTAAATATGTAGTTACAAAGCAGGTTTTTGCAATTATGTCCGGTTTGGTACTTCAAATGAATACACACACACGCACGTGCTTTGTCACTTTTTCCACTCTTCAAGGAAACCTATTTTCCTGCAGCAGTATCGGATCTGGCATGTGTTGTTTATAGTTCCATTTCTGCCCTGGTTTGCGGGTATCAGAACATAACGTGCATTGGTTATCATGTCGGGGTTGGCAACACCTAGTTTAAACAAAAGTGAAATATTTTTGAAAGTAAGAGAAAGATGTATTCAAATTAACTTGTAGCCTTATACGTACAGGGCAGTCACGATGCATTATACATTTGAATATACAGAGAGGTAATCTGATCAATGCGTTTCCTTACTCATTTCTGAGACAATTTCTTGTGATCTCCTTGTTGACAGCAAGTATCTTATGTGCAACATATTACATACTGGTTACAACTGATCTACTTTAACATAAGAAGTTACAGTAAATCTACATGTCAGGCGCATATAAGTCATGGAAAGGAATGTTGAAAATAGCAAGCTGTAACAAGTTTAGTATAAAGTCTGAGTTTTTTTCTTTTGTCTCCCCTCTTATTCTCCACACTCACCCGTCGCCAATACGCATGCATGACGCTGGTCTCCAAGACTACATCATGGTATAAATGGACAAAGGCGCAGTAGATATTACAGAGCGGTCAGAGAAGGGAAACAACATGCAGCTGTTCAGAGTTCCACCCTATTTACCTTTACTGGGTAAGTTGGCAATCATGAAAGTCATTTCCTTTTTTAATGTGTAATGATTATTCTAACGCTTAATACAAGGAAGTAATGTGGAGAACAATTGCATAAACGATTCGTTAAATAATGTGCATTTAAGACTAAAATTTTCTACTGGTAGAAATGTAAATTGTGAAATATTTCTTCTTTAACTTAAATAACAACTGTATACAATGTGACAGTTTCATATGAACATGCAAATACACTAATATAGGAAACGTCACACATGATCTCTTGTCTTTGTGTAAACATGCTGGACAGTTTACATGGCGTCTATGAAGCATTCACGACTGACGATACAAATTGTAAATTTATTTATTCTTACATTTAGAAACAAATTAATAAGCAACAATGTTAAACATAATAAAACAATAGAAATACATGAAATTTCACACTTAATGCTTTTTCGTAGTTTTAACATGCTGGGCAGTTCTCCAAGGCGTCTCTGGGTCGTGCTCGACTGACGGTGAATGCCATTCAGGCTCATGCGACGCAGGCACCAGCAAATGTGACTGTACCGATACTGGGTTTAATGGTGACAACTGTGAAACTGGTAAATATGTTTCCAGTAGTTAATTCTACTTAGAAATGTCCACCCATTTATTCAACATAAATAATCTTTTACTGTTAGCTAGAAATGTGAACATGGGATTGAAGATAACGACGTGCATATGATATGACGAATCTTTGTGCCAGTGATACATATTGGTACATAGAGATTACTAAACGTTATCCGATGGAATAAAACATGTATCTTTCACGAGCGTTGTACTTATAGTAAGTGTAGCTGTGTGCAGTTATACGTCAATAAAAGACACAACTGATGACATAATGGTGTATGAAAACATACTACCTGATGTTTGTGCGCTGAAACATGTAGGTTAATATAACTGTTGTCCTTCCCAAAAGTTTCGTAAACGTCCAAAGCTCGTTATCACACAAATTAAAACAATCTGTTGACAAAATAAAAACATTGCCATAATTCTACTTTCAAGGCGTGTTGGTTAAAAGGGAGGCTACTCTCGTTTTGAAACATGATTGTCTGGTTCGAACGTTCTGGGTTAAATGAGGTTGTTGCACATTCTCCAATTGTGTGGCATGGTAGTCAGCAATTACGGGATCTCTGAATATAAACATTTTGAAATGATTTCAGTGTAGTCAGGTTGATGAACATCAGCACATACTATTGATCGTGTACTAAATTGTTTTAAGGGCTTGACAAATATTCGTGTGTGATTGTAGCGTTAGAACAAGGGCCAATGTTTAAAGCAAGTTTTGTGACCATGATTCGAATATTTGAAAAGCATGTGTCAGTGCTTCATCGATGAATCGTTCGTGCCAAGCAGAAGTGTATTGATATCGAGAGCACATCATTCGACTCGGTACACATATATCAGATACCAAAGTGTCGTGTGAAGATGTGTGATAAGTGGTGTTATAGACCATGATATGCTGTGTTGCCACAAGAGTACGATTTATAGTCGGCTGACAATGTTTCCTACTAATTGAAGCTTGAAGGTCGGAAAATGAGTAACACTATTGAAATAGCATGAAGACAAAAACTCACTCTTGTTAAAGTGAATTAGTCATTTGTGTTTATTACATTCGTTTGATATTTTTATTTTTTCAATTACCATTCCGAGGTCGAATTCTTAAGTTATGAAGTGATTGTATAAATGTAGCAGTTTACAGTTATCATTACATCAAAATACATTTGTGGTTATGCATTTTTCTACACTAGATATCAATGAATGTACAGCAACTGATGCCCCCAAACATGACTGCCATAAAGATGCTGACTGTACAAATACGCCTGGATCATTCACCTGCAAATGCAAGTCTGGCTATGTTGGAGATGGAAAGACTTGTACACGTTAGTCTATATTCAGTGTGTTTTTTTCTCTGACATTGTTATATGATTGACCAGCTCCTTTCCGTTATACAATTTGAAAATTGCGTTTATTTCGATATTCAGTATATGTTTGACTCTTTGCAGTAAGCAAGTGTGATGATACTATTTTGTGCATATTCCTTCGTGTTTTAGTTGGCGTGTGCTCCTCTAATGGCAACGAATGTTTAAATGGTGGGACATGTGATATCCCCTCGGATGGGACTGCTAGTACATGTAGCTGTGCAGCTGGATATACTGGTACACTTTGTGAAAGCGGTAGGTATAAGATGTATATATAAATATTTGTCTCTTCTTGTTTGGATTATACACATAACCGTTATCAGTACATTGTTTTAAATATTGTTTTCATTCCTTGGTAGACATTGATGAGTGCAGTACAAGTGCTGATGCCTGTGATACAAACGCCGACTGCACAAACACGGAAGGATCCTTCACCTGCAGATGCAAGTCTGGCTATGTTGGAGATGGAAAGTCTTGCACAGGTAAATATATATTCAGCGTTGAACTTTCTGATACTGTTGTATAGAAATCCGATTTGTCTACCATTGATGCTCCAAGAAACGAAACTATGTTGGGCCATGCAAATGTGTATGACTGAACGACGGAATGAAAATGGAACGAAACCGTCTGAATACAGAACCAAAACGTTTCGATAGTAGTTTCGAACATACTTCAGTTTGTACATTTCTACAATAACACAATTTCGAGAAAATATATCAAAGTATAAAATATTTCTGTACCATCGTATCTCTTATTTAGATATGACAACAGAGTGGACTAGAGATTCGTGATAACAGATGTTGCGTGACAATCACTGAACAGACATGTATGATAAATATGAGGTCACATTTTTCGTTTTCATAACGAATTAATACATTTCGAATTTACGTCGACCACATTCTTTTAATCTTGGTCGTTTCTAGCCGAGGTTGGCAGATACATTATTCTCTTGAAATATATTGTTAGAACTGTCTGTGTTACAACAACCCCTATTTTTATATCCATAAGTACAATTGTGTGAGATCACGCTGTCGAAACTGTCGATAGCTGTGATTGGTAATCTTCTGCATCTTATGTGTAGTATGTCCATCATTAGACACACGTTTTCAGCTTGACTCCATAAAACTTCTAAACCGTGTAAAGAAGAGTTTTAAATATTTTGTAACTGTAAACGTAGTTTATTTCAAGTCATTTTTTGTATTATGTTTAGTTTCTTTGCGGTCCACCATTTCTAACTTGTCTAAATGCAATATCATGAAGATCCGGGTTAGAATTGGTCTTCAGCAACCCATGCTTGTCGTAAGAGGCGACGTTGTGGTCACGCTCGCTGACTTGGTTGATACAATTGCGTTGATCGATGCTCAAGATATCAGTCACTAGATTGTCTTGTCCAAACTCTATTATTGACAAACTGCTGTCATATAGCTGAGTTCGGCGCTAACCAACAAACAAACAACAACTAAATGCAATATTGGTCCCCATTTATAACAAAGTTTCTTGAGCGTCAGTTTGTTACTGTAATCGTCCAACATAATTTGCAGAGTTAGCAATCATCAGCATCTAATAGCAGACATTTGTGCTATTAGCTCCTTGATATAGAATGAGAATAGAATTGGCTTAACCATACTTCCATGGCTGTACCCACACGCAGGGACAGTTTTTCCCAAATGTATGCATGTCAGGAAATGAATGTATAATCCGCATGAGCCAAGTTGAAAAAGTACGTATCATTCATCCGACTCATTTGCACAGATTACCCAGGTCTTGAAATATATGAACATTCAAGTGACTATGACGAAAGCCGATCCTGTTTCATTGAATTACTCGATTACTTGATTATTACAATCATTTGATGTCATAATGTACCTCATCAACAACTATCAGTCTGAGATGAGTACAATCTTTTTTTCTCCTCATTTTCCAGAGGGTGTATGTTCTGAGGGTGGAACAGAATGCGTCAATGGAGGAGCATGTGACACAAGCAGCACCCCCACCAAGTGTCAATGTGCGGACGGTTACACAGGAGACACCTGTCAGAATGGTGGGAAAACATTTATTATAAAGCATGTTCATGTGAATATTTCAAAAGCGTCATAATGCTCTTGCTCAAAAGTTCCTTGATCAGGGTTACAACATCCACGACCTCAGGGAAGCTTTCAAAACGTTTAAGTGTAGATAATATTATGTGGAGGAAATTTCCAAATTTGACGCGTCAATGACCATGGTATCCGATGCAATTTCCTGTTTTCATTGCATGTGTTTGGGATGGTGCCAACGAGTCTGATGACGCTCCTTGAAATCTTGGTGGAAAGAGTATGCTCGTTTGTATCTCAAAAGTTGCGACTTGTAAACACCAAATCCTGGAGCTGTTGGAATATGGCTTGATATGAAGGGAAAGTTGACTATTGTAAAGTTGAAGTCATCCCTCATGTCCATACAGTCTTGTGGAGAGTGTTTTGTCACTCTGAATCTTTATGTACAGATCTAAATATGAAACTGTTGTGGCAGTCTCACTGGTCTCCTTTATTTCTAGTTCAGGTGGGTAAATCAGTGGAATGGAATTGGCTATTTCATTGTTACTGAACGATATCAGATCATCAATATACCTGAAGCTTAGGTTTATCATATCGTGATGAATCGTGTTCGCGATACGGCGGCCTGTAATGATCGAGTCTGGACCAGACATTCCAGTGATTGACACTATGAACATCGATCTATGCAACTGTGTTACGATAACAAGCATCAACCAAGTTACCGATCTTGACCACCCGGTCCCGTTAGTTACATCTTACGACAATCATGATTTGCTGAAAACCAGTTCTTAACCGGATCTTCGCGGGTCTCTCAAACATGAAACACCCGAGGCGGTAGGGAGGTAAAACAGTGGAGGGGCATTGGCTATGATGGTTATTGAACAATATCAGATCATCGATATACGTAAAGCTTAAGTTAACACATGCTTATAGTCGGAATCGTACAATTGACTTTCTTCGGCTTTCTGTAAACAAGGTTATCTTCTGTTGGTATGTTATAATTATTGTAATGGTTTTGTGGCTTTAATATATATTATCGAACCCAAATGAAATATGGTGAATTTTAGATGTCATAGTGACAATATAATGAGAAACTACACATATTCTGTTAAGTGTCTGACCCAAACCCCCGACCACAAACGCTGCCTGGGATTTAAACTAAAGAAACATTATTTATATACTAGTACTGTTATCTAATTGGATCTTTAACCATCTGACTAATGTGATGTGGGAAGATCTCTAAAAGCAGTGGTTATCATCACATACACGATATAAACAATTGACAAGTTGTATATTAAGTGCAGAAACACAAATGGTTCTTGAGTTTTCCTCTTGAAATGAAGCCTTCATTGATTTGAACGTAACGTAATATTGTCGTAAATATTCGAAATAGCAAAAGGCACCTGTTTAAGGGTAGTTTGATACATTTGCAAAGTTTGATCAGGAAATATTAAACGCCCTTTGTTTTATGCAAAGGAAACAATGTCTACAATCATTGGAAGTGGGAAATCACAAGAGATGAAAATGGGAAATTTCAGGAAAAAACTAAGTGTTGATACAGCCATGGTTCACATAGGTTAAAATTTCTTAAATCTGTTCCATAAATAAATTCCATTTTTGTCGGTACACGTTCTCTTTTTCAGCTGGAGGTACGGTGAAGATTTCAGCATACCTAATGGCGTTGACTGTTCTCACCTTTTTCGTCATCCTGTGAAATGACCACACACTGACTGCCGCATCCTGCTTGAACTGCGTTCTTGTTTGAATTGTTGAAATGAAATATGCTGATGAAAGAAATTAGGGAACAGAATGTGATATTCGGCTATGTATTCATCACACCAGATGCTAAAATGTCACTCACTGAAATGATTTTAAATCAAAGATGTTTACTTTTAAGGAAACATTATTCCACTATAATTAAATGTTTGCGTTATTTTGTTATATGTGTATGTCATTGCTTACTTATTCCGTTTTGTTCGAATCAAAGTATGTAATAGTTTGTTGTGTTCACTTCCACGTGTGCTATTACCATAAATATGGTCACATTTGATTCAAGTGGAATAATCACAATGAACTGATTGTTATCATCTCACTGTAGGCAAAAAGGCAAAATTCCTCCCTGCATACTTCGGCTACTGATAACATGTTACTGATGACGTGGATCTCTCTCCGAGTGACCACTGACACAGAGTAAATGTTATCTTCTTTTTACTTACAGTGACACACAATATCCACTAAAAAATCTTCAGATGTGCAGTAATGTTTTATTTCCAATTTTTGTAACCCTTAACAAATAAACGTCACATGCAAGTTTTTTTATCATCGTTGAGTTGAATTTATTTCTAATCGTTTTCACGAAGGCAATCGCCTGCTAGAAGTGATTAAACATTTAACGTCACCTAGGCAATATCTCAGCCATGTAGCGACGAGAACATATAATTACATATTGATACAAATATGTTTTTTGTTTGTTTGGTATTTAACCACATATATTAACCAGCAATATAACGGTGGTCTGTAAATCATCTAAGAGTCTGGACCAGACAAACCAGTGATTAATCTTATCACGCCGACATACTATCAACCAAGTCAGCGGGTCTGACCACACGATTCATTAAGTCCCCTGGTGCAACAAGCACAGGTTACGAGGGATCCATTCAAAACTCCTGTTGGAGAGACAGGGCAAAGCAAAACGTGTTGACAACTTTATGAAGGGCCAATTAAACAATGTAGTTCAAACACACATGCACTATGAAGAATATGTAAATATTACCCTGGTATTAAAAAATCATATTTGCTGCTTTAGGATACGAGACTTTCGTTTTTATATCCCCCTCGTATTTTAGCCCATAGTCTTAAAACGGAAAAGTAAAACGCTCTTGAGCCAATGCGCTTAAATTAATTTGAAAGTTTAATTGATCTTCCTTTTCCAGATGTTCTTCAAAAAGTTTTGTAGCCCACATCTATATGGCCTTTTTGCACCAAATTGCACCTTGGGCGTTGTTAGAGGTTTCAAGATTTACAAGACACACTGGTCCCCTAACGTAGGTGATATTCTGCATACTCAGCGTGACATTTTAAATGCATAGGGCAGGCACGCATTGGTGCAATATACGTTTGATGATATGTATTGACAGCTTGCATTGATCAATTCAATTGTGAACGTGTTTTGACGCATTAGTTTCAAGTTGAAAAAGAAAATGATGTCTTATGCTGTCGTATTTCATTTGTGAGTATTGTTTCATTAACGTGGGATATTCATTCGTTTTATCATGTTGTTTCTTTTTTCCCTTTAAACCCTGGGTTTGTAGTTTGGATAAACTGTTACTCAATTAAAATAGGCAAAATCCATAATTAATCAGTCCCCGTGCCTGATCAAAGCATCCCCATTTCGTTATTTGGTGCCTAGGCATTTTCAAGAGATGTATACCATTTAATAAATAGTTGAAGGCCATTCAAATATTGACAATCTCAGTTATCTAGTATATTGGGACAGAGTTTATTGAGCTGTAGCGTGTCAGCACCATATCTATTCTCGTTTTTTTTTATGAAAGCGTAACGTGTTAGACCTGAGCCAGTCTAACTCACTCACACCAACATTCCGGCTGTAAAGAAACATTGCATTTCTCAGCCACCTCAGAGCACTGCGGTGGTACGTGTAGTAGCGCTTTTATTGAATCTTCATTTGCTTGGGAATATTAATCTCAAATAACCCCCAAAAATATGCCACCATGCCGCATAATATATGGTATTCTACTGATATGTACAATATTTTTTATCAATTCTAATACATAGTTCTTATTAAACTAGCACCTGATGTTAACACTGTAATTTTATGACTCTTCAATTAATTCAAGAATTGCCTTTAAGACACCTTATGTATGTATATGTGGCCTGCGTAATACAATTGCGTGTCCTGTTTGTTGTATAACGCCTCACTCAGCAATATTCCAGCTATGTGACGGCGGTCTGTAAATATATCGAATCTGGACCAGACAATCAAGTGACTGACATCATGAGCATCGGTCTACACAATTTAGATACGATTACATGCATTAACATGGTCAGCGAGTTAGTTAGATACTTCCTATTCTAACACGGATCTTCACGTACAATAGCATTTAGTGGAGTAACTTGATATGAATACTTCAGAAGCTCTTCTTGACGCATCTGTATGTAAGGCTTGGCGATATGTTTGTTTGTTATAAAACGCCGTTCTCAGCAATATTCCAGCTGTTTGATGGCGACATGCATTAGACAAACCTGTGATGGGTTTTATGCCCAACGATCAACATCATCGGGGCATCATGTCACGCCCACAACCAAGTCACCAGGTCTGACCACCCGATCAAATCATTTGCCTCTTGCAGCTAGCATAGGTTTCTTGGAACCCGTTCTAACCAGGAATCCACGCTGAGGTCGTGGCAACTTACACGACCGCTTTTCAACACCCTCCTGCTTATATATTCATAATAGCGAAAGCAGATCCCCACAAAACAATCACAGTATCTCGGACATTAAAGGACAACATAAAACTGCGTGACATGTGTTTTTTTATTAATCGTTTGAAGGGCCAGTGTACACAATTTCTATTTAAGTAGATGTAACGTCGCATTTAATAATAGTTCACTGATATAGCGATGTGTGTGTGTGTGTGTGTGTGTGTGTGTGTGTGTGTGTGTGTGCGTGCGTGCGCGCATGTGTGTGTTTTTGTGTTCCATTATGTAGAACAAAATGACCCGTCCTATGTTTAGTCCGGTCAATATAGTGTCAAATCCTACCAAACCCATCACAACTTGCAATCGAAATTATCTTTCCTGTTTCGTGAACAGGAGGCATCCCCTCATACCATTATTTTTTGTAATCTTTTGCATTTGATACTTTATAAAGTACTTTACAAATTACGTTTACTTGTTACTTTAATTATCTTATGTACCTTGAGGAGTCATAAAATGGTGTGGACTGAGAACATCATGCAAATGTTAACGTAACTGAACATTATTTAAAATGGGCCTGGCACTTTAAATTTAAACAGACAATTACAAAAGTTACATTCTTCAATATACTAATGTTACTAAGCTTATAACGATATGTGTATTTGATAAGATCCTACTTCTTGCAGGTTGTGTTATCCATGGATAAGTGTCCTCTCTGTCAAGAAAATTTTACAGATGAACAGGACACTGTAATATTTGGAGAGAAAGGAAGCTGTGGAGTTAGGCTAGTTAATGGAGTTAAGCTAGTTCTGCTCACTGTGTCTCAGGTGAAACTGCATACAAAATGTCGGAGTAATTATTGCAATCCAAATTATATTTTGCAAGCAGCAAGAAACCTGAAAAAATATATTCTCACAATTTTAACGTACTTTCTCTTTAAAAAAACTTGGGGGGGGGGAGATCTGCAAAATATTCCAGTAAGAAGAATATTTTAGTTGTGTTTCCCATGAGAACTAAGGAATTTGGAGAAAAGATTAGAAGAACATGCATGACAAGAAAGGATAAATGGAGTGAGAAAGTGTTTTCGAGATGGGGGTTTGCACAATACCTCCAATGCTATCGATGCTATATGTCATAAAACATGCAGTGGTAACTTTAGGGCAAACAAAGATATAACCCGTCAATATTCCATGACGATGATACACCGAAAAAACTAAAATAAGAAAAAGAAGGAAGCTTTCTTGAAGACAGCTGAAAACCTAGACAGGTATCAGTTCAAGATCAACTAATGAAGATGAGAAAGTGGCATTTGTAATTATATTTAAAAAAATAACACCATTTAGAAGTATTATTTAAGTGATTACTAGGAGCCATACACTTCTTTTGTATATAAATGGTGTCATAAACTATGCTTTTAAAATGATATACTTTCCTTAGCTCCTCTGTTTAGTTGGCGCCCTCATCTCCAGTTTTTAGTGCTCCCTATACGAATATTACTGGTGCCTTTGATGATAATTTAAGTGAATTGCAGCTAGGGAGCCTAAAAAAATGTACTAAATATAATAAATTCGGTTTACTTCAATAATGTCCCTAAAATTCTTTGGAAAGGTTAGTATAACAAATTGCTGATACTCCATAACATTAAAAACATTAAACCATGATAACCTTTCGATTAGTGCTGCTTTGTATCACTGACACTTATTTTCTGGAAAAGGAACAGACCATAAATAACACTCCTAACATAAATAACATGGATGCAAGTCGGTGCACGTCCTGCTGCTCAACAGTGTGGCTCCCCCTGCAAAGTGGAACGTCAACTGTAAACGTCTAGACCGGAATAAATGTTTCACCGATGACACGTACCAAAGGCCAGAAGCACAGGAAAGGTACACGTCCCGTGTGTTATTCTGACCTGCACATCAGAGACTCGTGTATTTGTCTTTTATGTAACAATGGACCTCACTGGTCCTCACTAATTCGTCTTTGGCCACTGACCACTCACAAAGAATAAATGTTTTCTATTTCTAATTTAAAATAACAAAGGATTATTGCCTATCCACCAAAAGCGTTATCGTGTTTGGCCTAATGAATAATGCTAAATCATATTGAAAAGGAAAGAAAGCGACATCACTTGTTATCTTGTTTATATTTTCAGTGAGAAAATATCTATCATCAGCAGTATTCCATATAAAGGCGGTCTGTAAATAATCGAATCTGACGATGGCAATCCAGTGATTAATTTCATCGATCTACACTATTGGGATACGTTAACATTATCGAGTCATTGCAGACAATTAAAATATGTTTGACAGTAAAACCTATTTTCACTCTTGATTTCCTGTTGTATGTATTTGGGCGAATGTTTAACAGTGCTTAAACGTGATGCTCGATTGCGCGTGTTAACGGCGGCCGCTTCCTGGACAAGGGGAAGTAATCCTGTTTGCGGATCATACGAAGCGATCGTACAATACTCATGAATGGAATTTCAGTAACAAAATACAAGAAGGGATATGTTTGGAGGTTGGTCCTTTTGACCTTCAGAAGACATTTAGGAAGTAAATGTACTGTGTATTTAAATTTGGAACTCTACAGTGGGACTACATCAAATTTCAAAACACAGTAGGCTTATCTCAATTTTACCACGACAGCAACACATGTTTTGAAAACGGTGCTCACGCGCAACGCAACAGGGTACAAAGGTCCGAGAAGTGGTCACAGGTCGTTACATATGCAACAAATATTACTCAAGTTCAAAATCAAAAATCCCATAGTCTGGAGTAGTTCAAAATAAGCGTTCAAAACACATAGTTTCTTCAAAAAGAAGTTGACAAATAACCCTCCGAACTTCGTCAAAAGATGAATTAAGATTCTACAATTTATTTTTCATGTGTAAGTCTGAATAGTTAACAATTACTGGATGTGGCAGAACTTCACCTAAATCAGGTTACTCACACTTCACAACTCATAATGGCTGACAATGCATGTCATAGATCCCAATTGTGTTGATCGATGCTCATGATATGAATCACTGGGTTGTCTTGTCCTGACTCGATTATTCACAGACAGCCGTCATATAGCTGGAATATAGCTGAGTGCGGCGTAAAGCAACAGACCTACCAACCAAACCAAAAAGGTACATGTAGGATGGGCCCGCTCCTATCAATCGGCTGGTCATGCTGAGCCCTGTGCATTAATAATTGTATTTGCACAACAAATATTTTTCAATTGTCTTTACACTTGAGGTCTTGGCCAAATTTTCTTACAAACACCATTTGATTATGAATTATGTGTACTATTTAAAATGCCTAGAGTCTTATGCCGAGAAGGCGGTGGTTCATGGGCCAATCTCGTGGAATAATTGATTTTTCATTAATCTGCATCCCAGTATCCTTGGTGCTTCAAGTTGGAAATCCACTGGCTTACAGCATTGTCCTCGTGACACTCGTGGTGGGTGGGGAGCTGGGATGGTGAACTATTCACCATGGCTCAACCGAAAAAAAAAAAAGAACATAAGATGATTCCTCTGATGAATATTGTTCAAATAGTTGGCCTCGATTTTCAGTCGTTTCCACTGCTGATGGTACACCATTGAGACTCAATCCTTTTGCCATATCCAAAACACTTTATGGCATAGCCGGAGATGTGCAAAATGTCAAAAAACTTCGATCTGGATTGCTGCTGGTCGAATGTAAAAGAGACAAACAATCTACAACCTTACAAGCTGCCAAACATTTAGTTTCTACTGCTGTTCTCAACCCTCAAATCTAGTAAAGGCATTACCAGAGATAGAGATCGGTGTCTCTATGATATGACTGAAACCGAAATTGCAGAAGAACTGAAAGATCAGGGAATTACACATGTCAGACGTTTCACATACAAAAGAGAAGATGCCATGTATAAATCTAACACATATTTAATTCCTTTTTAAAACCAACTTCTCCAAAATGTATCAAAGCAGGATATTTCAACATCGAGGTGGATAAATATATTCCAAATCCACTTCTGTTTAACAAATGTCAGCAGATTGGGCATGGAGCCCACACATGCGACAACCACAAGAAATGCCATCAATGTGGAGAAAGTGACCATGAAACTCAGGATACATGTACTAAAAATCCTCTGGACCATGTGGCTTCGTTGAAATCATGTCCGAAGTTTAAAATCCAACACCAGATTGTTCAATTTAAACATGAAAGGAACATCACCTTCCTGGAAGCAACACGAATAATCATGGCCACTGTCTCTCCGACCACAACTGTCTCCTACTCGGCCGCAGTGTCACGCCCACCTTCAAAAACAGTCACATCTGTTTAATGTCATATAACTTGGGTTTGATCAGAAAACTATTCCTTGACACAAACTTCTTCTTCTTCACAAACTGATACATCACCTTCACCAACTGTGTCAACATCATTAATGGCAGCAGCACCGGAGCCGGCATCAGAACCAAATCTATCACCCGTGGTGAAAGATGCTAACAACAAAGTTGATTATTCAAGAACTTCAGATCGTCACCCTATTCAAATTTACAATCGATATCAGACTTTGGAGGACAGGGATGTCTCTCCACATTCCCAAGGGCGCAACAGAAGTAAGTCGCCGCGAAATGGGAGAAATAGATATCCTGTTCACCCACCTATAACATGAACAATTCCCATCCACTAGTACAATTGAATTGCAGAGGTCTGAGGACCAATTTTAACGAGTTTAATCTTTTAATACAAGATTATACGCCATCGGCAATCTGTCTGCAGGAGACATATCTCAAGCAGAATGACAACTTTGATTTGTGTCTGTACAATTCCTTCCATTCCTTTTCTCCACAAGGTGTTAAAGCTACTGACGGATCTTCTGTTTTGGTGAGGCAGGCAGTGATCCACAGTCCTGTTTCACTTCATACCAATCTTGAAGCTGTTGCTGTCCGACTGACTTTGCACGTAACCTTTACTCTGTGCTCTCTGTATATATCACCTTCTTCTGTGCTTCAGCGATCGGATCTTCAGTTTTTATATGACCAGCTCCCTAAGCCATGCACGATCATGGGAGACTTAAACGGCAATAATCCATTATAGGGAAGTGTTGCCGTCAACCCTAAGGGAAATGTCCTTGAAGATTTTATTTCCGATAACAACCTGTGCATTTTCAATGATGGATCAAGTATATATCTACATCCTGCTACTGAAACATATTCCACTTTAGATCTGTCCATAACAGATTCCAATTTCTTACACGCATTTACATGGTCGGTTCACGATGACTTGTGTGGAAGCGATCATTTTCCTTCAATCCTGACAGCAAATGATCCTTCTGATGTTCCACCCACATCAAGGGGGAACTTTAACAAAGCCGACTGGCCTTCCTTTCAGGAACTATGTACTGATAGGTTGAAGCCGGATGTGTTCAGGAATGTAACTGATCATATTCAGCTGTTTTCTGATATTGTAAACGATTTGCCGACATAACCAATCCAAAGTCCTCCAAAACCATGGTTTGAGAATGAGTGCAAACAGGCTAGGAATAGAAGGAAAAAGGCTGAAAAATGTTTCCGCCGACATCCAACTGTCCATAATTTGAATCACGTTAAAATTAGTGCCAAGGCGCGCCATACCTTCAAGTAAAATAAGAGTAAGTCTCGGAGGAATTATGTCTCTAAAATTAATTCTCGCACGCCTATATCCAAGGTGTGGAACATGATTGCAAAAATTAAAGGCAAAGGTTCAAAATCGAGTGTCCACCATCTCAAAGACGGTGACCATCTGTTAACAGATAAATCGGTCATTGTCAATAAATTGGGTGAAACGCTGGCCAAACACTCTTCATAATCGAACTACGATCCTAAGTTTCAAAATTATCGGAAACAACAGGAAAAGAAGAGAGTTGAGCTACTTCTCAAAATGGAGAAGATTATAATTAGGTATTTTCGCTCCACGAGATAAATACTGCCCTAGGTCAAGCGCATGATACTGCAACGGGAGACGATAATATTCCACCCTGTTTGACCATTTCAATCAGGATCTAGGTGTCCCACAAGGCAGTATTTTGTCTGTATAGTATACAGATTGATATTCTGTCAAAGGTGTTAAATGATTCCATTGATGGCTCACTTTTTGTGGACGATTTTAATATTTCATGTCGTTGAAAAAATATGCATACCTTCGAGAGAAGTTGCAGCTCTGTCTCCACAAAATCGTAAAATGGTGTCTTGAAAATAGTTTTAAGTTTTCAAAAGCTAAGTCGAATTGTATTCAGTTTTGTAGGAAATACAAGCACCACAAAGATCCAGAGTTATTTTTACATGGCACTCCTATCAAGGTTGTAGAAGAGGCCAAGTTCCTGGGTCTCATTTTCGATCTTCATTTAACTTTTAAGCCGCATATTAACTTTCTTTAAACTAAATGTCTGAAGGCTCTCGATTTGTTGAACGTTCTTGCCAAAACAAAGTGGGGAGGTGACCAGACAACCCTCCTCCACTTTCATATGTCTCTGATCCGCCCTTAATTAGAATATTGGTCCATCGTTTATGGTAGAGTGAGTGAGTGAGTGAGTTTTGGTTTTACGCCGCTTTTAGCAATATTCCAGCAATATCACGGCGGGGTACACCAGAAATGGGCTTCACACATTGTAGTTTATGGTAGAGCATGTGAGAGCAATTCCCAAATATTAGTTTCAATTCACCATCAGGGCCTAAGACTACTGTATGTCTTGGCACATTTCGAACATCTCCTGTGGATAGCCTATATGTTGAAGTAAGTGAGTGAGTGAGTGAGTATGGTTTTACGCCGCTTTTAGCAATATTCCAGCAATATCACGGCGGGGGACACCAGAAATGGGCTTCACACATTGTACCCATTTCGGGAATCGAAACCGGGTCTTCAGCGTGACCTATATGTTGAAGCTTATGACACATTTCGAACATCCCCTGTGGATAGATAGCCTATATGTTGAAGCTGATGAACCATCTTTGATGCAAAGGCGTCAAATTATCACTTCAATACATTATTAAATTACATTTTAACCCATTAAACCCTGCATACAACTGTATTTGTCAACCCCTTTGTGAACAACTTCTTTTACAATAAGCCTAAGCTGGTCCAACCACAAGGGATTCGGATTCAACCCCACATTACAGCTGCAAATATCGAGTTGGATAATAATATTGCTACTTTCCGCTTTTGTCTTCTCCCCCTTGGCAACCGAAAGTAGACTTCACTCATACCCATTTTAAAAAAATCAGACACAAATGAATAAATATATCAACAAGAGTATATAGAATTTAGAACTAAATATGAATCCCACCGTTCCATCTATACAGATGGATCCAAGGATGGTAGCACAGTCTCTAGTGCTGCTGTCATTGGATCAACCTACTTGGGTTGTCAGTCCAGATTTGGGGAGGTCATTATGCGACAATGTCGTATTGGCCATTCGCGTTATACACATGAGTATTTATTGAAAGGTGAAGATCCTCCATTTTGTGTCCCTAGTGATAAAAGAATCACAGTCAAGCATGTCCTGCTTGACTGTATCGATTTTTCCATCACAAGGGATAATTATTTCCAGGTTTCATCCATAAAGGATCTTTTTAATGTAAGCTCTCGTTCAATTCTTGGCGTTTTAAAAGAAATAGAGTTGATTGATAAATTTTGATATGTATTGTAAACAGTATGTGATATTTAATGTAGTAGAATGATTTATAACTGTGATTGTTAGTGGTTGTACCTTCAAAGGGGGTTGAAGTAACGTAAAATATTTGTCCCCCTGAGAGCGCACGTAAGTCCCATTTCATTCAAAGTAGTTTTCATCTCTCTGTGATTTTAATCGTAGAATATTTGTTGGTTTTAAATGCTTTGGCTTGAACGTCCTGACAATCACCAGTAGCCAGAGGGATGGTGTAAATCCTGCTGGGGTACCATGTAGGAAGCAGATGTACCATAAGTCCCCATGGTTCCTAGAATGGTGGCCTAACTTTGGTTGCTGGTGATCTCTAGTCCATTTTTATAATGTATTGTTCAGAATAGTCACGTTTTCATGGTAATAAGCTAGATTTAAATCTATATCTGTGATAGTCTAGAATTTGTACTGTCCTTAGTCGACAGATGTTATAATCCATATTATAAATGCACCATAGAGACAGGTTTGCGTACTCTATTCAGTTTTACAGACCCAAAGGATTTTGCTTTGCAACACCCTATCTCACCGAAAAATACTTTGAAAAAAGTTCGTAAAATAGATATCCTTGCAACATTTATATGCCAATACTATTTTAATTGTTATGTATTGCTTACGTGATTTGATTTTATGTTGTAAATTAAAGACAAGTGATAACCCAAAACATAATAGTGACCTATGGGTGACACGTGCCCTATGCATTTGACATTGAATATCTCGGGAATTTTTAATATATCTTCTCTAAAGGTTGGTAACAGTATCATGAGTCTTGGTAGACACAAGAAGTGGAATCATGAGAGCCAAGTCGAAGTTCCTATTCCTGAACAACTGTAATGAAATGTTGTTTGCATGGGAAAGCTAAACTGGTGGTGTTCCATGAAGTAGGAATGTTGTGGGACAGTTTGGGAAAATGATCCTCATCTGAAAATGTTACATTAATTTGAGGTATTAATACCTTGTTTGCGAAATTCAAATTCAGAAACTTGTGGTATTTGTCAACTTTAGTGGAATCTGTTTCTGGTTAGGCCAAACGTTTCAAAGCAATATCAAGAGCTATTCTGACTAGTCAATACTGCAGGCTCTTGCTGTTTCTAGAATCATCTGTTTGCAAAAGTCGTTTGATGAGAGCCCAGTGTACCATTCCGGATTTTTCATAAGCACTTGCTTATTAATCCCTAGGACATAGTCATGATAGAAAGACATATGCAATAGTATTATCATTTTGTTTTGGAAACGAGACCCATGACCAATGAAATAAATCTAGTTTCCATATTAAAAGATAAACCATATCACAAATCTTAGAGCAACAGATACTTGTGGACGAATATTGAATAAACAGTATATCATCTTGCGAAAATGTTACATTAGGGCAGATAGAAGGGCATTGATATCGTATTTAGTATAAATAAAACAATGAGTTGCACTTCTTCACAGGAACTTTCTACAAATGAAATGTTTAATTTTGTAGGGAAAGAACGAAATACTCATATGTTTAATATCTTCAGCAACCCATGCTTGCCGTAAAAAGCGACTATGCTTGTCGTAAGAGGCGACTAACGGGATCAGGTGGTCAGGCTCGCTGACTTGGTTGATGCATGTCATCGATCCCAATTTAGTGGATTGATGCTAATAATGTCAATCACTGGATTCTCTGGGTCAGACTCGATTATTTACAGACCGCCGTCATATAGCTGGAATATTGCTGAGTGCGGCGTTAAACACAAACAAACAAACATGTGTTTAATAATAAATATAGGAGTTTTTACATACGGGCCCCGTCCACAATCAAGAAGAAAACACTTAAATTCTATTAACTTAAACCTTTAAAATATGTATTTAACTACCTAAGACTTGATAAGAATTATGGTACAATGTGATGTGTCATCCCTGAGCATACTTCAGATTGGTATTAGACTTAGCTAAGGACTATCTGTATGTTTGTACTCAATCTTCAAATTATCTCTTTACCTTCTATAGTTTTGACTTCAACGTTCACCCAAAGTGAGACGTCAAATTACAGATTCACCTTTACCTAAGTACGTGTGTTGCTTAGACAGTATGAAGGACCCCAATTGTTTCTGGTGGCACCCCCAACAACAAATAAAGTGTTGCTGCGTTGTGTAATCCATTCGCGTCGTTTTCCCCTCAGTGACTACTTCAGTTTGGGTGTAACTGAGTTCGTATCTGTGCACTTGTGAGCAGTGCCAGCTGTAAACAGGGCAAACAAACGTCCTGTTAGTGAAGGGCAATCTATCACTGTGTGACACATCTCAAAAGTTGTGACACACCGCCAGACAAAACACCAGGGTAAAGATACGGCGTGACCCTATTCTTCATAGATACGGTGGATATGTTTAAATTTATGATGGGTCTGTGCATGGTGGACAAACAATATGTGTAAAACTCTTGACAGAAAAGCGACATGCATGTATCGAGCCTTTGAGCAAGACATGTCTGTACATGGTTGTGTGATACCCGGAGTTGTTGAAGGAGATGTAACCCAGACTGTAAGTAATATGTGCTATTAGTTCGACCATTCTTTTAGTTCACTGCATTAGTGTATACACTTGTCTAGGGTAACATAACTACCTTTCTAGAGTTAAAAGATATCACTGATAGATTCATAACATTTCATATTGGGTCATGGATTAAGTATTAATATTAACTAATACGTTCTAGCCAGGATGATTACTCACACTTTGTGGATTGTATTACACAGTGTTTACATGTTCTCTATCATAAACGTGCACAACTTTCACAAACTTAACAATTTAAGTGAAATGTCTAAATCAATTTGTGATTAACATTGTCGAATTATTTGCAATATTTCTTCACACTATACTATAGCTAAACCATATTCATGTACTTAAAAATACTTAAATATCAATCATGTTGTACTAATAAATATGTTATATTTATCAATATATATCTCTTGCCAATCAAACTGGTTTTATCTGTTTCTGCAGATAATCTAGACCAGTTATTCTCTTATATTTACATAGTGTAGAGCCCAAATGTCCAACTGTCGTGAATCGTCATATTCTAAAAAAATGTATATGGGCCGACATGAAGCCACGCAACCAAGAATTATAGACTAAACGTCAAATTATCAAAGATGTTGCAGTATATTTCAATCAAAAACACAATTCATATCCATTTTGCATGTCGTATTTATATTGCTTACGCGGAATGGAATTAGTGTCGAAATTATGACGTCACTGTATTGCACTCAGTCATGGTACTGCATAATCTCATCAATGGAATGTCGTTGCATGTTAGAAGTTGTGGGAAATGATTAAACGAGAACCTGTTTATCGAAATTAGGAATAAAACAGAAGACATACATACAGTTTGATGTTCACATAGACAAACGTCAGCTGTATGTGTGGTTAAGTGGGGTTTTTTTTAAATAAGGGAGATACTATTAATTTCACATTTATGCAAATCCGTTTACACAGTGAATGGTTTAAGTGTTTATTTGGTGCAGTTGCTAACATTTGCATTTTGCGCGACACAATGCACACTAAACCAATTCCTTTTTCATTTCGACTGTTAGATTAAATAATAGAGATGTCAGTATTACATATCTTAGGAAATGTCATATACTTTTCCATACAGACGATTGGATATTTATAGGAACAAAAAAACTCATTATATAAATCAATAATATGCATCCTAAGTATTTTTAGTAGTTCAGTTGTTAGTTTGACTACAATCCTGCCTTAATTAAAGAACTATTAATAACTGTTCAGCTGCATTCACGGTAGTAGTTTTCGGTTGGGGAAATCAAAAGACTATCGGTACACAATCAATACTATAACTATCACCAAACCCTGCAGCAAATCTGGAGATTATGCTTGTCTTTTTGACGAGTGTTGATACTTTTGCATTAGGAAACATGTAGGAATTGGATCTCGAAGTATTATCTCATCGGAGGACAACTCTCTTTGTTCTAACCCTATAAATCCTAAGATTTGTGCATTGTTGGACATTCAGCCTTGTGGTTAACCATGGACAGATTATTTTAAGATCACCTCCTCAAACGCTGCTAGGATGAATGGGGGATTTCGTGATTTGGCTGCACGCTGTACTTGTGGCTTGAACTATGTACTTGTTAAAATAACATTCGATGATGATGACTGCTGAGTTTTGAATACACGTGAACAGTTAATATTTGGATAAAGATTTCTTACTCCAAACATCATTTTATATGATCTAGATTGAAAATAAATATTGCAACCAAATGTAATCTTTATGTACGTTTAAAATATGTTTTGCGAGCTTACAAACCATCATATCGTACAGATCTGCATAGAGCTGTGAACTTGGCCAGGAGTTGCGTCATCAAAATCACTGAATAAACTTAGTTTTCTCGATTAATCTGAAACAATACATTGTTTTACCTGCAGTCCAAATATTTCATTAAATCTTCTTCGATCTACTTACCAGATGATCCATGAAATCCTAAATTTATGACAATAACGATATAATGTCTTGAACAACATTTCACTGACATGGGTACCACAACGTGTCCGTTAACTGTTTGAGGCAGGACCAAAGCGTTTCAGATCGGAGACATTTCGTCATTGTGTTAAATCCATGACCACTTGTGTGTTGCTGACAGATAAAAGATTGTAAGTGAGTTGCATCAACCACTAAACTCGACATCAGCACATCCTGGCTGTAAAGGGATGCAACACTGCAAAACGTGTGGCGGATTCCGCAACAAGATTGTCTTTTTACTTATAAAAGTAGACTCCCTCTACTTTTAATACACTATTTCAAGTTTTTACTATAAATGTGTTTGTAAAACCGAATAACAGCTAAAAATACCAGTACAGATTCTGACCAATGCGTTCATGAAGCAGCATTACAGTTGATGCCACGTTGACTCTATATGGCAGATACGACTATTGAACTCGTACCAGCAGATTGGATGACAATTCGTAATTGTAAACGCACCCATAACGAACAATCAGTAACGAGCCCAAAACAATATATCTCAACAACATTGCGATGATACATATTCATATAAATGCGACAAAACCCTCTCCACATTCCACTGATTCATAATCATGAACATGGGTTAAACATAGCCCGGCCAAAAGAACGGCATGTATTATATGCTGATGGTAGAAAATAAAAGAGACAAAATCCTGTCCATATTCGTCAGTCCATTCTATGTAGGTCATGTGTTTAGGAATCACTATCAAATCGTGATGATACCAGGTGTTCCCGAAAAGGTGAGCGTAACCTGTTTGCTGTAAAAGGATGCTCTCAGCAAAATTCCAGCTACATGACAGCAGCCTGTAATGATCGAGTCTGGACCAGACATTCCAGTGATTGACACCATGAGCATCTATCTACGCAATTGGGTTACACGCTTTTCTGAAAACCCAGTTCCTACCCAGATCTTTACGGGTCTCTTGTGAGTGAGTGAGTGAGTGAGTGAGTGAGTGAGTGAGTGAGTGAGTGAGTGAGTGAGTGAGTGAGTGAGTGAGTGAGTGAGTGAGTGAGTGAGTGAGTGAGTGGTTTAACATCGCTTTTAACCGTATTCAAGTTATATCACGGCGTGTCAGCTTAATGTAGGAGGAAAGCCCGATGTGATGCAGGTCTCAGACCTTTACCACTTCGGTGAAACCCACGAGCACGGGTATGGTGCTGACAAACTTGGGGTGACCCGGGACAATCACACAATCATAAGCTTCTGGCGTGCAGCGAGAGTCGCGGCGCCTTAGACGACTGGGCCACCCTTGCCCCCTTCCCTCAAAAGATACCAAAGAGATCGCATCGTCTGTCTCAAATGTGAAACAGACTAGGCGGTAGGTAGGTAAATCAGTGGAAGGGCATTTGATATGATAGTTACTTAGCATAGGTAATCATCTTGGCCAAATTACCATGTTTTGACTTTGCAAATCCGAGCAGAAACTCACGTGGATGAAGAAATTCTGATTCGTATGAATAAAGAAACAGATCAACAAGAAGGGGAGCACAATAGGTGCCCGTCGGGATGCCTACTGATGTCTTACCCAGCATTTTACATAGATGTTATCAAAGAGGAAGTCCAACATTTCACATTTTACTTTTGCAGTAAAGCATTTGCCTTCATTTTTGACAAATTGAAGTTATATATAAAACAATATCTGAGGTCACAACCTTTAGTTACAAATCCTTCATGGACTAAGGAAGGCAGCTTTTCTGAGGTTGCAAAATATTCAATCAAATCCTTGGAGTTTTTCAGAATCCACATGTTATTCATTCCACTTGTGTCAAACACTTTGTTGAAAGTATAAATGAAGCTCTTCCTTTATCAAGGAAGGTTGTAAATCTTTCAGACCCAGCAATGTACCTCTCTTTGTACTGATTTAATGAGTTTTGGAATCCAGTACAACAGACGAATGGGTTTCAGTCAAAAGTCAAAAGTTGATTGTACTCATGCATGGGTTTGGGTTGATTTCTTCCTGTGTTGACTTTGGATGACAGTTGTTTCTTCGTTTTCATTTTGTGAATTCTGTCAATGTCTAATACCGTACAAATGGGGACTCATGTTCAGTCTTATAATGTCGTTTTTCAACCACACATCATGGTGGTTCAAATGGCATGGACTTTGTGCCAGCATGATTTCCGCCAGTATAACATCAGGTTAATTTTAACATAATTACAGATCTGGGTTCTACTCTGGGTTCATGCAATTTGTAAATGGTGCTGTCACTGTAAACAACTATTTTCGCAGCCATGGACAGTGAAGAGTAGTTGAAGTAAGTCAAGTTCAACCAGTTTGAACTTCGTGGTGGAGAGATAGTCATTCAGAGATGCGTTTTACTGTCACTTGGGAGTTATTTCAAACCACATTGTACATAAGAACAATACTCGTATTTAATACGACTTTTTGAAAAATGCATAAGTTACTCGTTTGTTGCCACTATTTCTATAACCTATCACCCCACAATGAAAGCTGTCATGTTGATTCCTAAGAAACTGCTTAGTTGTCTCCAAGATTTGGGCAGCTATCTAAAAAACGCCTGCCACTTGTTCGGAGCTGTTCAACGCTTGATACGTTCTGTAACAAATGAAATCATAAATGTTGAAATTTCTTTGGAAACGAACCGTAGGTCATTGCTGGGCCCCTTGAAAATGACATATTCAACACTGGGAATTGTACCTCCTGTAGAGAACAGGTTGTTCAGTCCAAGATACGTCTTACTTGGGGGCCACAATGTTGAAAAGGAAATGTACTCTAGATTTCATGTGTGTCTGAAGGCAATAAAATCGTGATATATTTCAGCAATAGGTAGACATAGGTGTACCAGTCTAGACCTGGTTGTTTATTATGTAAGGGAAATAGTTATTTCAAAGACCCTCCTATTCAATATTGTCTTAGATTTCCCTCACAAACAAACAGTTTGTAACATCATACAAATGTACGTCGATCTAATTTTAGAGACCATTTTCGGAGACAGGTGTTTCGTTGACAGAATGACTAGCAGGTGTACTTGTAGCTGTCGCTTTACCTGTCACAGATCTTAGTTAGTATCCTTGATTTGTCCGTGTCAGTTTTTTTGTCATCATGTATGTCATCAAAGTGGTATATTTCATCTCTCATTACACCAAACACACTCACTCATTCACTCACATCTAAGCCAAAGTTAATCATGTCAATCGTTTTTAAGAAAACATTTCAGGTGTAACATAGAGTCCACTAATGTCAGGTTCAGTTTGAAGCTGGACATAGTAAGGTGGACGCATTGGACTCTAACTTGTCAATTGAGGCTCGCATGTTATCCCCTTTACTTGCATTGCATATTAAAGTATGTATAGGTCAGGAATGTGGTGAATATATTAACAATGAACTGTGTCCAGGTTACTCACGAGACATTTACAGGTACATGGTATTTTATGGAAATAGCGAGACTATATTGATAATATATACCAAAGTATTGTGGCCGATGTGTTGAGTTTCCAGAATAAATAGGGGTATTATTTTGTAGAATTAGACGCATCATGGTTGAAAACATACCTAGCCACACTGAAAATGTTCAAAGTGTGCATAACTATTAAGGTACAGACAAAATATGGACTTTTAAAAAGAAAATTGGCATACATGTTGCATTTTCGGTGTCTCGCGTGTTTTCTTCTTGGTTAACCCAAGGCAACTGACCATGCACCTGTCTGTGCTTGTATCACCATTTAAACACTTTTATACCTGTTATCTATCCACTAATGAGTAATGGAACAGCGACAGTGTTTGACGCTGCCCATGCTATCGATCAGTGGAATGTACCCGGGTATTTGCATATCGTCGTCATGGAGCATGAATATTGCTGACTACCAAACCAACCAAAAAAACAGAACAAATTATTTGGGGGTAATTACCAACTTGCTGCGCTAGGTTTGATTGAAAGGTCTACATGATTAATTCATTCACTCATTGAAATACAACATACAACACGTGCCAAGTTTCAATTTCTTGGGAACTTTGGTTCATTAGAATAAAAGTCTTTATAATTTATCATTTTTTTTTAAATTATTAGATTATGTTTTCTAATTCTACCAACGAATCCCAAATAGTATGATAATGCTTGACATTTTTCTTAATTTTTTGGATCATCTCCAGTTCAGCTATTTAATGATTAAAATCATGATCATAATTGGTAGGTTTTTTAACTTTAGGGTCAGGGCATATGTGAGAAAGATACAAAGAAATAATCCAACGTATTGTGTTTTTCTTGTTGGGCGGTACCATGTCTACACAAGTATTCATGAACACGACCAAACTACTCCTAGTGTAACAAAGAGTCTTTACAGCGAGGCAAAAAATTAAATCATTGAGCACTGGACAGATATCGGGACACTATAGATGTCTTTGTGGAAAGTTTTAATACTGCTTAGAGGTTGCCACGTTACACGGTTCACCCCGTGGTATTATCAAACTAAGGCCTACATCGTTTGTTCTACTCCTATAAATTTCAATTGTTGGACTAAAGTTTTGTGGCATAGGTCATTTGAAGTGCATCTCCCAAATATCAAACTGGCTCTGTAATGCTCTGTGTCACGTACGCAGTGTCTATGTTTAAGATAGTTTTTGAAATTGTAATTGACGTGATGCAGGGTATATTGCACAGACACCAATACACTTTGATTGTTTATGTCACAAAGCAAATAATATGAATATACATTTGGAGACATTGATTAATAAATATAATTTTCAATTGAAGAACGTAAATATGCTCCTTTTATTCATTTCGATTTGTCTCAAATGATACATTATTGTTATAATAATAGCAACGGTTAAATATGTGAGTTTTATTGACATTATTTATGTGTACCATAGAGGCAGATCTGCGTTATCCTAAACGTGGAGACCGAATGAAAGTTGCTTTTAACCATATATATTTCGTAAAAAGATATGCTCGCTAAATAATACTAAGATACTATTATGTGCCTTTCGCTTATGTTATTATATTTTGATGTTGTGTTTATGTGATTTGATTAAAGCTGTTTAAAGCCAGGTGATTACCCAACGAATAATTATGACCTATGAGTAACAAATGCCCTATGCAGGTGACATTGAACATCTCGGGAATATCATATTTGGTATATCTTCTCTAAAGCCCAAGGTTGATCTTAAGATATATTTCAATAAAAGCGAGAAAAAATATTTCCATAATCATAAATTATATACATTGGCAATGCCAGGGAATAACCAGTCTAAATTAACCGCCAAAACATTCCTTTTGACACCAGACATCTCTGCTTAAAGTTCTTTGTACGATTTCGACTATAACCTAAGCATGCGTATGAATCACCTTCCAATAGTGATGAAAAGGTGAACGTATCCTGTCCCAATGAAGGCACCGTCACAAACACATGCGAATGCAAGCCGAAATAGACTTGTGCTGCTGGAACATTGCACGCCATGAAGAGAAAGTTGACCATTGAAAAGATGAAGACATCCCTTTGTCGTACAGTCATGTGGAGAGTTTTGTTATATAGATAAAACAGGTTTCGTTCTATTGGTCTCCTTTAATGCTAGTTGGGGTTGGTAAATCAGGGCAAAGGAATTGACCATTATTGAACCATTGATACACCTGACGCATATGTTAAATTCCTTGTTTTAGTTTGTAAAATCCGAGCAGAAGTTCCATATGCATAAAGGAACAGATGAGCAAGAATGGGATCACAATTGGTGCCCATGGGAATACCTACACATTGCCTTAAAGTCCAAGTGTTGCACAAAGAGGAAGTCGAGCATTTCACGTATTGTTTTATGCAGTACATTTCAGAGGGAATTTGCTTTACATTTTGACAAATTGTCTTGAACCTCTGAAGATAATGATGTAACTCTATCTGTGTCCAGCATATTAAGTAACATGCCCCATGGATCTCGGACTGCATTAATTCCGTTGTGTGAGAGAGTGGTATACAAATTTGAAAATCAAATGTTTTGACATAACTGAACTTGGTGCCTTTCTGAGATTGCCAAAAAACATGCAAAGGCTCTGAGTATTTGTGAACAATATACATTCCGATTGTTTTCAATACTTTCTGTGAATGAAAAGAAAGCACTTCCTTGACTGTCACAGGGATTGTGGTTAATCTTTGGGACATTGATTTGATTGTACGTTTGCTGGACCATCTAATACATCTGTCTTTGTACGGAGTTTTATGGAGCCTTGGAATCCAGTACAAAAGAGGAATAGACATGTCTTCAGGTTTTTGTGTCAAGCCAAATAATGATAGAACTGATGTATGTTTTTGGCAGAACAGGTTGGAGGCTGCTGACGATATGTTGGTCCATATTTGAAAAATGGACGAAGGTAATTTTGTCAACAATGAAATAGTGTTCCTGCAGGAAAATGAAACTGTTGGTGGTTCCTGAAATTTGAAACATTGTGGGATATTTTGGGAAAATAATCTTTCTGTCTACATGAAGTTAAGGCATCGATTCCCTTGGGTTTTTTTGAAATTTCAAATTAAGGAACGCCTGGTTTTTGTTTTAATTAGTGAAGTCTGTTTCTCGTTTGGCCAAACGTTTTCAGGAAATATCAAGGACTATACGCTCTTGTCGATACTGTGGTCTATTGTGTTTAAACCCATCCATCAGCAAACTGTGGTCCTGTGTATGATTCCGGCTTTTTCATAAGCATGTGTTTATGAATCACTATCAAATCACTAGATAGTAGCGTTATCGTTTTGTTTTGAAAAAGAGACATATAAGCAAAAAAGCAAACTTGTTTAAGTAACTGAAAATGAAAAATGAAAAATAGTATAACAAATCTCACTTAAACAGACACTTTTTGTCGAAAATTTAAAGATAGTGTGTTATGCTGAAATAACTTTGCATTAGGGCAGCTAGGCGAACATTGATATCGCAACTGATATCATTGGAGTATTGAGAAATGTGTTGTACATCAGTTTTAAGTAATCATCACATTTATCAACTATATCGTTGCTATTCATAGATGCCTCCAGTAGTCCACGTGACCCAAATCCAACGTAGATTATATCGCAGACGTATTTGTTAATTTATTAAAGCGAAATTATAACTTAAATTCACTCATCATTAGTGAGAGATAATTTTATTCCTTTCTTAATATATTGATAATATTTTCCTTGCTAAGCGAATATGAACACCCTTAGGAAGTGATATTTTAATAGCTTGTATTGCTGATGCCAGCACACCATGCAAACTTGCATTTTACTGTCATATTCCAGTACGTATAGCATGTGTCACCAAAGAAAGACGTTGTTATTATCGATTGATAAGTTATGATTTATTCGAAGAGTGGGACCTTTGCAGTATTTCGAAATGTTTCATATCACGTAAATATGTAGTTACAAAGCAGGTTTTTGCAATTATGTCCGGTTTGGTACTTCAAATGAATACACACACACGCACGTGCTTTGTCACTTTTTCCACTCTTCAAGGAAACCTATTTTCCTGCAGCAGTATCGGATCTGGCATGTGTTGTTTATAGTTCCATTTCTGCCCTGGTTTGCGGGTATCAGAACATAACGTGCATTGGTTATCATGTCGGGGTTGGTAACACCTAGTTTAAACAAAAGTGAAATATTTTTGAAAGTAAGAGAAAGATGTATTCAAATTAACTTGTAGCCTTATACGTACAGGGCAGTCACGATGCATTATACATTTGAATATACAGAGAGGTAATCTGATCAATGCGTTTCCTTACTCATTTCTGAGACAATTTCTTGTGATCTCCTTGTTGACAGCAAGTATCTTATGTGCAACATATTACATACTGGTTACAACTGATCTACTTTAACATAAGAAGTTACAGTAAATCTACATGTCAGGCGCATATAAGTCATGGAAAGGAATGTTGAAAATAGCAAGCTGTAACAAGTTTAGTATAAAGTCTGAGTTTTTTTCTTTTGTCTCCCCTCTTATTCTCCACACTCACCCGTCGCCAATACGCATGCATGACGCTGGTCTCCAAGACTACATCATGGTATAAATGGACAAAGGCGCAGTAGATATTACAGAGCGGTCAGAGAAGGGAAACAACATGCAGCTGTTCAGAGTTCCACCCTATTTACCTTTACTGGGTAAGTTGGCAATCATGAAAGTCATTTCCTTTTTTAATGTGTAATGATTATTCTAACGCTTAATACAAGGAAGTAATGTGGAGAACAATTGCATAAACGATTCGTTAAATAATGTGCATTTAAGACTAAAATTTTCTACTGGTAGAAATGTAAATTGTGAAATATTTCTTCTTTAACTTAAATAACAACTGTATACAATGTGACAGTTTCATATGAACATGCAAATACACTAATATAGGAAACGTCACACATGATCTCTTGTCTTTGTGTAAACATGCTGGACAGTTTACATGGCGTCTATGAAGCATTCACGACTGACGATACAAATTGTAAATTTATTTATTCTTACATTTAGAAACAAATTAATAAGCAACAATGTTAAACATAATAAAACAATAGAAATACATGAAATTTCACACTTAATGCTTTTTCGTAGTTTTAACATGCTGGGCAGTTCTCCAAGGCGTCTCTGGGTCGTGCTCGACTGACGGTGAATGCCATTCAGGCTCATGCGACGCAGGCACCAGCAAATGTGACTGTACCGATACTGGGTTTAATGGTGACAACTGTGAAACTGGTAAATATGTTTCCAGTAGTTAATTCTACTTAGAAATGTCCACCCATTTATTCAACATAAATAATCTTTTACTGTTAGCTAGAAATGTGAACATGGGATTGAAGATAACGACGTGCATATGATATGACGAATCTTTGTGCCAGTGATACATATTGGTACATAGAGATTACTAAACGTTATCCGATGGAATAAAACATGTATCTTTCACGAGCGTTGTACTTATAGTAAGTGTAGCTGTGTGCAGTTATACGTCAATAAAAGACACAACTGATGACATAATGGTGTATGAAAACATACTACCTGATGTTTGTGCGCTGAAACATGTAGGTTAATATAACTGTTGTCCTTCCCAAAAGTTTCGTAAACGTCCAAAGCTCGTTATCACACAAATTAAAACAATCTGTTGACAAAATAAAAACATTGCCATAATTCTACTTTCAAGGCGTGTTGGTTAAAAGGGAGGCTACTCTCGTTTTGAAACATGATTGTCTGGTTCGAACGTTCTGGGTTAAATGAGGTTGTTGCACATTCTCCAATTGTGTGGCATGGTAGTCAGCAATTACGGGATCTCTGAATATAAACATTTTGAAATGATTTCAGTGTAGTCAGGTTGATGAACATCAGCACATACTATTGATCGTGTACTAAATTGTTTTAAGGGCTTGACAAATATTCGTGTGTGATTGTAGCGTTAGAACAAGGGCCAATGTTTAAAGCAAGTTTTGTGACCATGATTCGAATATTTGAAAAGCATGTGTCAGTGCTTCATCGATGAATCGTTCGTCCCAAGCAGAAGTGTATTGATATCGAGAGCACATCATTCGACTCGGTACACATATATCAGATACCAAAGTGTCGTGTGAAGATGTGTGATAAGTGGTGTTATAGACCATGATATGCTGTGTTGCCACAAGAGTACGATTTATAGTCGGCTGACAATGTTTCCTACTAATTGAAGCTTGAAGGTCGGAAAATGAGTAACACTATTGAAATAGCATGAAGACAAAAACTCACTCTTGTTAAAGTGAATTAGTCATTTGTGTTTATTACATTCGTTTGATATTTTTATTTTTTCAATTACCATTCCGAGGTCGAATTCTTAAGTTATGAAGTGATTGTATAAATGTAGCAGTTTACAGTTATCATTACATCAAAATACATTTGTGGTTATGCATTTTTCTACACTAGATATCAATGAATGTACAGCAACTGATGCCCCCAAACATGACTGCCATAAAGATGCTGACTGTACAAATACGCCTGGATCATTCACCTGCAAATGCAAGTCTGGCTATGTTGGAGATGGAAAGACTTGTACACGTTAGTCTATATTCAGTGTGTTTTTTTCTCTGACATTGTTATATGATTGACCAGCTCCTTTCCGTTATACAATTTGAAAATTGCGTTTATTTCGATATTCAGTATATGTTTGACTCTTTGCAGTAAGCAAGTGTGATGATACTATTTTGTGCATATTCCTTCGTGTTTTAGTTGGCGTGTGCTCCTCTAATGGCAACGAATGTTTAAATGGTGGGACATGTGATATCCCCTCGGATGGGACTGCTAGTACATGTAGCTGTGCAGCTGGATATACTGGTACACTTTGTGAAAGCGGTAGGTATAAGATGTATATATAAATATTTGTCTCTTCTTGTTTGGATTATACACATAACCGTTATCAGTACATTGTTTTAAATATTGTTTTCATTCCTTGGTAGACATTGATGAGTGCAGTACAAGTGCTGATGCCTGTGATACAAACGCCGACTGCACAAACACGGAAGGATCCTTCACCTGCAGATGCAAGTCTGGCTATGTTGGAGATGGAAAGTCTTGCACAGGTAAATATATATTCAGCGTTGAACTTTCTGATACTGTTGTATAGAAATCCGATTTGTCTACCATTGATGCTCCAAGAAACGAAACTATGTTGGGCCATGCAAATGTGTATGACTGAACGACGGAATGAAAATGGAACGAAACCGTCTGAATACAGAACCAAAACGTTTCGATAGTAGTTTCGAACATACTTCAGTTTGTACATTTCTACAATAACACAATTTCGAGAAAATATATCAAAGTATAAAATATTTCTGTACCATCGTATCTCTTATTTAGATATGACAACAGAGTGGACTAGAGATTCGTGATAACAGATGTTGCGTGACAATCACTGAACAGACATGTATGATAAATATGAGGTCACATTTTTCGTTTTCATAACGAATTAATACATTTCGAATTTACGTCGACCACATTCTTTTAATCTTGGTCGTTTCTAGCCGAGGTTGGCAGATACATTATTCTCTTGAAATATATTGTTAGAACTGTCTGTGTTACAACAACCCCTATTTTTATATCCATAAGTACAATTGTGTGAGATCACGCTGTCGAAACTGTCGATAGCTGTGATTGGTAATCTTCTGCATCTTATGTGTAGTATGTCCATCATTAGACACACGTTTTCAGCTTGACTCCATAAAACTTCTAAACCGTGTAAAGAAGAGTTTTAAATATTTTGTAACTGTAAACGTAGTTTATTTCAAGTCATTTTTTGTATTATGTTTAGTTTCTTTGCGGTCCACCATTTCTAACTTGTCTAAATGCAATATCATGAAGATCCGGGTTAGAATTGGTCTTCAGCAACCCATGCTTGTCGTAAGAGGCGACGTTGTGGTCACGCTCGCTGACTTGGTTGATACAATTGCGTTGATCGATGCTCAAGATATCAGTCACTAGATTGTCTGGTCCAAACTCTATTATTGACAAACTGCTGTCATATAGCTGAGTTCGGCGCTAACCAACAAACAAACAACAACTAAATGCAATATTGGTCCCCATTTATAACAAAGTTTCTTGAGCGTCAGTTTGTTACTGTAATCGTCCAACATAATTTGCAGAGTTAGCAATCATCAGCATCTAATAGCAGACATTTGTGCTATTAGCTCCTTGATATAGAATGAGAATAGAATTGGCTTAACCATACTTCCATGGCTGTACCCACACGCAGGGACAGTTTTTCCCAAATGTATGCATGTCAGGAAATGAATGTATAATCCGCATGAGCCAAGTTGAAAAAGTACGTATCATTCATCCGACTCATTTGCACAGATTACCCAGGTCTTGAAATATATGAACATTCAAGTGACTATGACGAAAGCCGATCCTGTTTCATTGAATTACTCGATTACTTGATTATTACAATCATTTGATGTCATAATGTACCTCATCAACAACTATCAGTCTGAGATGAGTACAATCTTTTTTTCTCCTCATTTTCCAGAGGGTGTATGTTCTGAGGGTGGAACAGAATGCGTCAATGGAGGAGCATGTGACACAAGCAGCACCCCCACCAAGTGTCAATGTGCGGACGGTTACACAGGAGACACCTGTCAGAATGGTGGGAAAACATTTATTATAAAGCATGTTCATGTGAATATTTCAAAAGCGTCATAATGCTCTTGCTCAAAAGTTCCTTGATCAGGGTTACAACATCCACGACCTCAGGGAAGCTTTCAAAACGTTTAAGTGTAGATAATATTATGTGGAGGAAATTTCCAAATTTGACGCGTCAATGACCATGGTATCCGATGCAATTTCCTGTTTTCATTGCATGTGTTTGGGATGGTGCCAACGAGTCTGATGACGCTCCTTGAAATCTTGGTGGAAAGAGTATGCTCGTTTGTATCTCAAAAGTTGCGACTTGTAAACACCAAATCCTGGAGCTGTTGGAATATGGCTTGATATGAAGGGAAAGTTGACTATTGTAAAGTTGAAGTCATCCCTCATGTCCATACAGTCTTGTGGAGAGTGTTTTGTCACTCTGAATCTTTATGTACAGATCTAAATATGAAACTGTTGTGGCAGTCTCACTGGTCTCCTTTATTTCTAGTTCAGGTGGGTAAATCAGTGGAATGGAATTGGCTATTTCATTGTTACTGAACGATATCAGATCATCAATATACCTGAAGCTTAGGTTTATCATATCGTGATGAATCGTGTTCGCGATACGGCGGCCTGTAATGATCGAGTCTGGACCAGACATTCCAGTGATTGACACTATGAACATCGATCTATGCAACTGTGTTACGATAACAAGCATCAACCAAGTTACCGATCTTGACCACCCGGTCCCGTTAGTTACATCTTACGACAATCATGATTTGCTGAAAACCAGTTCTTAACCGGATCTTCGCGGGTCTCTCAAACATGAAACACCCGAGGCGGTAGGGAGGTAAAACAGTGGAGGGGCATTGGCTATGATGGTTATTGAACAATATCAGATCATCGATATACGTAAAGCTTAAGTTAACACATGCTTATAGTCGGAATCGTACAATTGACTTTCTTCGGCTTTCTGTAAACAAGGTTATCTTCTGTTGGTATGTTATAATTATTGTAATGGTTTTGTGGCTTTAATATATATTATCGAACCCAAATGAAATATGGTGAATTTTAGATGTCATAGTGACAATATAATGAGAAACTACACATATTCTGTTAAGTGTCTGACCCAAACCCCCGACCACAAACGCTGCCTGGGATTTAAACTAAAGAAACATTATTTATATACTAGTACTGTTATCTAATTGGATCTTTAACCATCTGACTAATGTGATGTGGGAAGATCTCTAAAAGCAGTGGTTATCATCACATACACGATATAAACAATTGACAAGTTGTATATTAAGTGCAGAAACACAAATGGTTCTTGAGTTTTCCTCTTGAAATGAAGCCTTCATTGATTTGAACGTAACGTAATATTGTCGTAAATATTCGAAATAGCAAAAGGCACCTGTTTAAGGGTAGTTTGATACATTTGCAAAGTTTGATCAGGAAATATTAAACGCCCTTTGTTTTATGCAAAGGAAACAATGTCTACAATCATTGGAAGTGGGAAATCACAAGAGATGAAAATGGGAAATTTCAGGAAAAAACTAAGTGTTGATACAGCCATGGTTCACATAGGTTAAAATTTCTTAAATCTGTTCCATAAATAAATTCCATTTTTGTCGGTACACGTTCTCTTTTTCAGCTGGAGGTACGGTGAAGATTTCAGCATACCTAATGGCGTTGACTGTTCTCACCTTTTTCGTCATCCTGTGAAATGACCACACACTGACTGCCGCATCCTGCTTGAACTGCGTTCTTGTTTGAATTGTTGAAATGAAATATGCTGATGAAAGAAATTAGGGAACAGAATGTGATATTCGGCTATGTATTCATCACACCAGATGCTAAAATGTCACTCACTGAAATGATTTTAAATCAAAGATGTTTACTTTTAAGGAAACATTATTCCACTATAATTAAATGTTTGCGTTATTTTGTTATATGTGTATGTCATTGCTTACTTATTCCGTTTTGTTCGAATCAAAGTATGTAATAGTTTGTTGTGTTCACTTCCACGTGTGCTATTACCATAAATATGGTCACATTTGATTCAAGTGGAATAATCACAATGAACTGATTGTTATCATCTCACTGTAGGCAAAAAGGCAAAATTCCTCCCTGCATACTTCGGCTACTGATAACATGTTACTGATGACGTGGATCTCTCTCCGAGTGACCACTGACACAGAGTAAATGTTATCTTCTTTTTACTTACAGTGACACACAATATCCACTAAAAAATCTTCAGATGTGCAGTAATGTTTTATTTCCAATTTTTGTAACCCTTAACAAATAAACGTCACATGCAAGTTTTTTTATCATCGTTGAGTTGAATTTATTTCTAATCGTTTTCACGAAGGCAATCGCCTGCTAGAAGTGATTAAACATTTAACGTCACCTAGGCAATATCTCAGCCATGTAGCGACGAGAACATATAATTACATATTGATACAAATATGTTTTTTGTTTGTTTGGTATTTAACCACATATATTAACCAGCAATATAACGGTGGTCTGTAAATCATCTAAGAGTCTGGACCAGACAAACCAGTGATTAATCTTATCACGCCGACATACTATCAACCAAGTCAGCGGGTCTGACCACACGATTCATTAAGTCCCCTGGTGCAACAAGCACAGGTTACGAGGGATCCATTCAAAACTCCTGTTGGAGAGACAGGGCAAAGCAAAACGTGTTGACAACTTTATGAAGGGCCAATTAAACAATGTAGTTCAAACACACATGCACTATGAAGAATATGTAAATATTACCCTGGTATTAAAAAATCATATTTGCTGCTTTAGGATACGAGACTTTCGTTTTTATATCCCCCTCGTATTTTAGCCCATAGTCTTAAAACGGAAAAGTAAAACGCTCTTGAGCCAATGCGCTTAAATTAATTTGAAAGTTTAATTGATCTTCCTTTTCCAGATGTTCTTCAAAAAGTTTTGTAGCCCACATCTATATGGCCTTTTTGCACCAAATTGCACCTTGGGCGTTGTTAGAGGTTTCAAGATTTACAAGACACACTGGTCCCCTAACGTAGGTGATATTCTGCATACTCAGCGTGACATTTTAAATGCATAGGGCAGGCACGCAATGGTGCAATATACGTTTGATGATATGTATTGACAGCTTGCATTGATCAATTCAATTGTGAACGTGTTTTGACGCATTAGTTTCAAGTTGAAAAAGAAAATGATGTCTTATGCTGTCGTATTTCATTTGTGAGTATTGTTTCATTAACGTGGGATATTCATTCGTTTTATCATGTTGTTTCTTTTTTCCCTTTAAACCCTGGGTTTGTAGTTTGGATAAACTGTTACTCAATTAAAATAGGCAAAATCCATAATTAATCAGTCCCCGTGCCTGATCAAAGCATCCCCATTTCGTTATTTGGTGCCTAGGCATTTTCAAGAGATGTATACCATTTAATAAATAGTTGAAGGCCATTCAAATATTGACAATCTCAGTTATCTAGTATATTGGGACAGAGTTTATTGAGCTGTAGCGTGTCAGCACCATATCTATTCTCGTTTTTTTTTATGAAAGCGTAACGTGTTAGACCTGAGCCAGTCTAACTCACTCACACCAACATTCCGGCTGTAAAGAAACATTGCATTTCTCAGCCACCTCAGAGCACTGCGGTGGTACGTGTAGTAGCGCTTTTATTGAATCTTCATTTGCTTGGGAATATTAATCTCAAATAACCCCCAAAAATATGCCACCATGCCGCATAATATATGGTATTCTACTGATATGTACAATATTTTTTATCAATTCTAATACATAGTTCTTATTAAACTAGCACCTGATGTTAACACTGTAATTTTATGACTCTTCAATTAATTCAAGAATTGCCTTTAAGACACCTTATGTATGTATATGTGGCCTGCGTAATACAATTGCGTGTCCTGTTTGTTGTATAACGCCTCACTCAGCAATATTCCAGCTATGTGACGGCGGTCTGTAAATATATCGAATCTGGACCAGACAATCAAGTGACTGACATCATGAGCATCGGTCTACACAATTTAGATACGATTACATGCATTAACATGGTCAGCGAGTTAGTTAGATACTTCCTATTCTAACACGGATCTTCACGTACAATAGCATTTAGTGGAGTAACTTGATATGAATACTTCAGAAGCTCTTCTTGACGCATCTGTATGTAAGGCTTGGCGATATGTTTGTTTGTTATAAAACGCCGTTCTCAGCAATATTCCAGCTGTTTGATGGCGACATGCATTAGACAAACCTGTGATGGGTTTTATGCCCAACGATCAACATCATCGGGGCATCATGTCACGCCCACAACCAAGTCACCAGGTCTGACCACCCGATCAAATCATTTGCCTCTTGCAGCTAGCATAGGTTTCTTGGAACCCGTTCTAACCAGGAATCCACGCTGAGGTCGTGGCAACTTACACGACCGCTTTTCAACACCCTCCTGCTTATATATTCATAATAGCGAAAGCAGATCCCCACAAAACAATCACAGTATCTCGGACATTAAAGGACAACATAAAACTGCGTGACATGTGTTTTTTTATTAATCGTTTGAAGGGCCAGTGTACACAATTTCTATTTAAGTAGATGTAACGTCGCATTTAATAATAGTTCACTGATATAGCGATGTGTGTGTGTGTGTGTGTGTGTGTGTGTGTGTGTGTGTGTGTGTGTGTGTGTGTGCGTGCGTGCGCGCATGTGTGTGTTTTTGTGTTCCATTATGTAGAACAAAATGACCCGTCCTATGTTTAGTCCGGTCAATATAGTGTCAAATCCTACCAAACCCATCACAACTTGCAATCGAAATTATCTTTCCTGTTTCGTGAACAGGAGGCATCCCCTCATACCATTATTTTTTGTAATCTTTTGCATTTGATACTTTATAAAGTACTTTACAAATTACGTTTACTTGTTACTTTAATTATCTTATGTACCTTGAGGAGTCATAAAATGGTGTGGACTGAGAACATCATGCAAATGTTAACGTAACTGAACATTATTTAAAATGGGCCTGGCACTTTAAATTTAAACAGACAATTACAAAAGTTACATTCTTCAATATACTAATGTTACTAAGCTTATAACGATATGTGTATTTGATAAGATCCTACTTCTTGCAGGTTGTGTTATCCATGGATAAGTGTCCTCTCTGTCAAGAAAATTTTACAGATGAACAGGACACTGTAATATTTGGAGAGAAAGGAAGCTGTGGAGTTAGGCTAGTTAATGGAGTTAAGCTAGTTCTGCTCACTGTGTCTCAGGTGAAACTGCATACAAAATGTCGGAGTAATTATTGCAATCCAAATTATATTTTGCAAGCAGCAAGAAACCTGAAAAAATATATTCTCACAATTTTAACGTACTTTCTCTTTAAAAAAACTTGGGGGGGGGGAGATCTGCAAAATATTCCAGTAAGAAGAATATTTTAGTTGTGTTTCCCATGAGAACTAAGGAATTTGGAGAAAAGATTAGAAGAACATGCATGACAAGAAAGGATAAATGGAGTGAGAAAGTGTTTTCGAGATGGGGGTTTGCACAATACCTCCAATGCTATCGATGCTATATGTCATAAAACATGCAGTGGTAACTTTAGGGCAAACAAAGATATAACCCGTCAATATTCCATGACGATGATACACCGAAAAAACTAAAATAAGAAAAAGAAGGAAGCTTTCTTGAAGACAGCTGAAAACCTAGACAGGTATCAGTTCAAGATCAACTAATGAAGATGAGAAAGTGGCATTTGTAATTATATTTAAAAAAATAACACCATTTAGAAGTATTATTTAAGTGATTACTAGGAGCCATACACTTCTTTTGTATATAAATGGTGTCATAAACTATGCTTTTAAAATGATATACTTTCCTTAGCTCCTCTGTTTAGTTGGCGCCCTCATCTCCAGTTTTTAGTGCTCCCTATACGAATATTACTGGTGCCTTTGATGATAATTTAAGTGAATTGCAGCTAGGGAGCCTAAAAAAATGTACTAAATATAATAAATTCGGTTTACTTCAATAATGTCCCTAAAATTCTTTGGAAAGGTTAGTATAACAAATTGCTGATACTCCATAACATTAAAAACATTAAACCATGATAACCTTTCGATTAGTGCTGCTTTGTATCACTGACACTTATTTTCTGGAAAAGGAACAGACCATAAATAACACTCCTAACATAAATAACATGGATGCAAGTCGGTGCACGTCCTGCTGCTCAACAGTGTGGCTCCCCCTGCAAAGTGGAACGTCAACTGTAAACGTCTAGACCGGAATAAATGTTTCACCGATGACACGTACCAAAGGCCAGAAGCACAGGAAAGGTACACGTCCCGTGTGTTATTCTGACCTGCACATCAGAGACTCGTGTATTTGTCTTTTATGTAACAATGGACCTCACTGGTCCTCACTAATTCGTCTTTGGCCACTGACCACTCACAAAGAATAAATGTTTTCTATTTCTAATTTAAAATAACAAAGGATTATTGCCTATCCACCAAAAGCGTTATCGTGTTTGGCCTAATGAATAATGCTAAATCATATTGAAAAGGAAAGAAAGCGACATCACTTGTTATCTTGTTTATATTTTCAGTGAGAAAATATCTATCATCAGCAGTATTCCATATAAAGGCGGTCTGTAAATAATCGAATCTGACGATGGCAATCCAGTGATTAATTTCATCGATCTACACTATTGGGATACGTTAACATTATCGAGTCATTGCAGACAATTAAAATATGTTTGACAGTAAAACCTATTTTCACTCTTGATTTCCTGTTGTATGTATTTGGGCGAATGTTTAACAGTGCTTAAACGTGATGCTCGATTGCGCGTGTTAACGGCGGCCGCTTCCTGGACAAGGGGAAGTAATCCTGTTTGCGGATCATACGAAGCGATCGTACAATACTCATGAATGGAATTTCAGTAACAAAATACAAGAAGGGATATGTTTGGAGGTTGGTCCTTTTGACCTTCAGAAGACATTTAGGAAGTAAATTTACTGTGTATTTAAATTTGGAACTCTACAGTGGGACTACATCAAATTTCAAAACACAGTAGGCTTATCTCAATTTTACCACGACAGCAACACATGTTTTGAAAACGGTGCTCACGCGCAACGCAACAGGGTACAAAGGTCCGAGAAGTGGTCACAGGTCGTTACATATGCAACAAATATTACTCAAGTTCAAAATCAAAAATCCCATAGTCTGGAGTAGTTCAAAATAAGCGTTCAAAACACATAGTTTCTTCAAAAAGAAGTTGACAAATAACCCTCCGAACTTCGTCAAAAGATGAATTAAGATTCTACAATTTATTTTTCATGTGTAAGTCTGAATAGTTAACAATTACTGGATGTGGCAGAACTTCACCTAAATCAGGTTACTCACACTTCACAACTCATAATGGCTGACAATGCATGTCATAGATCCCAATTGTGTTGATCGATGCTCATGATATGAATCACTGGGTTGTCTTGTCCTGACTCGATTATTCACAGACAGCCGTCATATAGCTGGAATATAGCTGAGTGCGGCGTAAAGCAACAGACCTACCAACCAAACCAAAAAGGTACATGTAGGATGGGCCCGCTCCTATCAATCGGCTGGTCATGCTGAGCCCTGTGCATTAATAATTGTATTTGCACAACAAATATTTTTCAATTGTCTTTACACTTGAGGTCTTGGCCAAATTTTCTTACAAACACCATTTGATTATGAATTATGTGTACTATTTAAAATGCCTAGAGTCTTATGCCGAGAAGGCGGTGGTTCATGGGCCAATCTCGTGGAATAATTGATTTTTCATTAATCTGCATCCCAGTATCCTTGGTGCTTCAAGTTGGAAATCCACTGGCTTACAGCATTGTCCTCGTGACACTCGTGGTGGGTGGGGAGCTGGGATGGTGAACTATTCACCATGGCTCAACCGAAAAAAAAAAAAAGAACATAAGATGATTCCTCTGATGAATATTGTTCAAATAGTTGGCCTCGATTTTCAGTCGTTTCCACTGCTGATGGTACACCATTGAGACTCAATCCTTTTGCCATATCCAAAACACTTTATGGCATAGCCGGAGATGTGCAAAATGTCAAAAAACTTCGATCTGGATTGCTGCTGGTCGAATGTAAAAGAGACAAACAATCTACAACCTTACAAGCTGCCAAACATTTAGTTTCTACTGCTGTTCTCAACCCTCAAATCTAGTAAAGGCATTACCAGAGATAGAGATCGGTGTCTCTATGATATGACTGAAACCGAAATTGCAGAAGAACTGAAAGATCAGGGAATTACACATGTCAGACGTTTCACATACAAAAGAGAAGATGCCATGTATAAATCTAACACATATTTAATTCCTTTTTAAAACCAACTTCTCCAAAATGTATCAAAGCAGGATATTTCAACATCGAGGTGGATAAATATATTCCAAATCCACTTCTGTTTAACAAATGTCAGCAGATTGGGCATGGAGCCCACACATGCGACAACCACAAGAAATGCCATCAATGTGGAGAAAGTGACCATGAAACTCAGGATACATGTACTAAAAATCCTCTGGACCATGTGGCTTCGTTGAAATCATGTCCGAAGTTTAAAATCCAACACCAGATTGTTCAATTTAAACATGAAAGGAACATCACCTTCCTGGAAGCAACACGAATAATCATGGCCACTGTCTCTCCGACCACAACTGTCTCCTACTCGGCCGCAGTGTCACGCCCACCTTCAAAAACAGTCACATCTGTTTAATGTCATATAACTTGGGTTTGATCAGAAAACTATTCCTTGACACAAACTTCTTCTTCTTCACAAACTGATACATCACCTTCACCAACTGTGTCAACATCATTAATGGCAGCAGCACCGGAGCCGGCATCAGAACCAAATCTATCACCCGTGGTGAAAGATGCTAACAACAAAGTTGATTATTCAAGAACTTCAGATCGTCACCCTATTCAAATTTACAATCGATATCAGACTTTGGAGGACAGGGATGTCTCTCCACATTCCCAAGGGCGCAACAGAAGTAAGTCGCCGCGAAATGGGAGAAATAGATATCCTGTTCACCCACCTATAACATGAACAATTCCCATCCACTAGTACAATTGAATTGCAGAGGTCTGAGGACCAATTTTAACGAGTTTAATCTTTTAATACAAGATTATACGCCATCGGCAATCTGTCTGCAGGAGACATATCTCAAGCAGAATGACAACTTTGATTTGTGTCTGTACAATTCCTTCCATTCCTTTTCTCCACAAGGTGTTAAAGCTACTGACGGATCTTCTGTTTTGGTGAGGCAGGCAGTGATCCACAGTCCTGTTTCACTTCATACCAATCTTGAAGCTGTTGCTGTCCGACTGACTTTGCACGTAACCTTTACTCTGTGCTCTCTGTATATATCACCTTCTTCTGTGCTTCAGCGATCGGATCTTCAGTTTTTATATGACCAGCTCCCTAAGCCATGCACGATCATGGGAGACTTAAACGGCAATAATCCATTATAGGGAAGTGTTGCCGTCAACCCTAAGGGAAATGTCCTTGAAGATTTTATTTCCGATAACAACCTGTGCATTTTCAATGATGGATCAAGTATATATCTACATCCTGCTACTGAAACATATTCCGCTTTAGATCTGTCCATAACAGATTCCAATTTCTTACACGCATTTACATGGTCGGTTCACGATGACTTGTGTGGAAGCGATCATTTTCCTTCAATCCTGACAGCAAATGATCCTTCTGATGTTCCACCCACATCAAGGGGGAACTTTAACAAAGCCGACTGGCCTTCCTTTCAGGAACTATGTACTGATAGGTTGAAGCCGGATGTGTTCAGGAATGTAACTGATCATATTCAGCTGTTTTCTGATATTGTAAACGATTTGCCGACATAACCAATCCAAAGTCCTCCAAAACCATGGTTTGAGAATGAGTGCAAACAGGCTAGGAATAGAAGGAAAAAGGCTGAAAAATGTTTCCGCCGACATCCAACTGTCCATAATTTGAATCACGTTAAAATTAGTGCCAAGGCGCGCCATACCTTCAAGTAAAATAAGAGTAAGTCTCGGAGGAATTATGTCTCTAAAATTAATTCTCGCACGCCTATATCCAAGGTGTGGAACATGATTGCAAAAATTAAAGGCAAAGGTTCAAAATCGAGTGTCCACCATCTCAAAGACGGTGACCATCTGTTAACAGATAAATCGGTCATTGTCAATAAATTGGGTGAAACGCTGGCCAAACACTCTTCATAATCGAACTACGATCCTAAGTTTCAAAATTATCGGAAACAACAGGAAAAGAAGAGAGTTGAGCTACTTCTCAAAATGGAGAAGATTATAATTAGGTATTTTCGCTCCACGAGATAAATACTGCCCTAGGTCAAGCGCATGATACTGCAACGGGAGACGATAATATTCCACCCTGTTTGACCATTTCAATCAGGATCTAGGTGTCCCACAAGGCAGTATTTTGTCTGTATAGTATACAGATTGATATTCTGTCAAAGGTGTTAAATGATTCCATTGATGGCTCACTTTTTGTGGACGATTTTAATATTTCATGTCGTTGAAAAAATATGCATACCTTCGAGAGAAGTTGCAGCTCTGTCTCCACAAAATCGTAAAATGGTGTCTTGAAAATAGTTTTAAGTTTTCAAAAGCTAAGTCGAATTGTATTCAGTTTTGTAGGAAATACAAGCACCACAAAGATCCAGAGTTATTTTTACATGGCACTCCTATCAAGGTTGTAGAAGAGGCCAAGTTCCTGGGTCTCATTTTCGATCTTCATTTAACTTTTAAGCCGCATATTAACTTTCTTTAAACTAAATGTCTGAAGGCTCTCGATTTGTTGAACGTTCTTGCCAAAACAAAGTGGGGAGGTGACCAGACAACCCTCCTCCACTTTCATATGTCTCTGATCCGCCCTTAATTAGAATATTGGTCCATCGTTTATGGTAGAGTGAGTGAGTGAGTGAGTTTTGGTTTTACGCCGCTTTTAGCAATATTCCAGCAATATCACGGCGGGGTACACCAGAAATGGGCTTCACACATTGTAGTTTATGGTAGAGCATGTGAGAGCAATTCCCAAATATTAGTTTCAATTCACCATCAGGGCCTAAGACTACTGTATGTCTTGGCACATTTCGAACATCTCCTGTGGATAGCCTATATGTTGAAGTAAGTGAGTGAGTGAGTGAGTATGGTTTTACGCCGCTTTTAGCAATATTCCAGCAATATCACGGCGGGGGACACCAGAAATGGGCTTCACACATTGTACCCATTTCGGGAATCGAAACCGGGTCTTCAGCGTGACCTATATGTTGAAGCTTATGACACATTTCGAACATCCCCTGTGGATAGATAGCCTATATGTTGAAGCTGATGAACCATCTTTGATGCAAAGGCGTCAAATTATCACTTCAATACATTATTAAATTACATTTTAACCCATTAAACCCTGCATACAACTGTATTTGTCAACCCCTTTGTGAACAACTTCTTTTACAATAAGCCTAAGCTGGTCCAACCACAAGGGATTCGGATTCAACCCCACATTACAGCTGCAAATATCGAGTTGGATAATAATATTGCTACTTTCCGCTTTTGTCTTCTCCCCCTTGGCAACCGAAAGTAGACTTCACTCATACCCATTTTAAAAAAATCAGACACAAATGAATAAATATATCAACAAGAGTATATAGAATTTAGAACTAAATATGAATCCCACCGTTCCATCTATACAGATGGATCCAAGGATGGTAGCACAGTCTCTAGTGCTGCTGTCATTGGATCCACCTACTTGGGTTGTCAGTCCAGATTTGGGGAGGTCATTATGCGACAATGTCGTATTGGCCATTCGCGTTATACACATGAGTATTTATTGAAAGGTGAAGATCCTCCATTTTGTGTCCCTAGTGATAAAAGAATCACAGTCAAGCATGTCCTGCTTGACTGTATCGATTTTTCCATCACAAGGGATAATTATTTCCAGGTTTCATCCATAAAGGATCTTTTTAATGTAAGCTCTCGTTCAATTCTTGGCGTTTTAAAAGAAATAGAGTTGATTGATAAATTTTGATATGTATTGTAAACAGTATGTGATATTTAATGTAGTAGAATGATTTATAACTGTGATTGTTAGTGGTTGTACCTTCAAAGGGGGTTGAAGTAACGTAAAATATTTGTCCCCCTGAGAGCGCACGTAAGTCCCATTTCATTCAAAGTAGTTTTCATCTCTCTGTGATTTTAATCGTAGAATATTTGTTGGTTTTAAATGCTTTGGCTTGAACGTCCTGACAATCACCAGTAGCCAGAGGGATGGTGTAAATCCTGCTGGGGTACCATGTAGGAAGCAGATGTACCATAAGTCCCCATGGTTCCTAGAATGGTGGCCTAACTTTGGTTGCTGGTGATCTCTAGTCCATTTTTATAATGTATTGTTCAGAATAGTCACGTTTTCATGGTAATAAGCTAGATTTAAATCTATATCTGTGATAGTCTAGAATTTGTACTGTCCTTAGTCGACAGATGTTATAATCCATATTATAAATGCACCATAGAGACAGGTTTGCGTACTCTATTCAGTTTTACAGACCCAAAGGATTTTGCTTTGCAACACCCTATCTCACCGAAAAATACTTTGAAAAAAGTTCGTAAAATAGATATCCTTGCAACATTTATATGCCAATACTATTTTAATTGTTATGTATTGCTTACGTGATTTGATTTTATGTTGTAAATTAAAGACAAGTGATAACCCAAAACATAATAGTGACCTATGGGTGACACGTGCCCTATGCATTTGACATTGAATATCTCGGGAATTTTTAATATATCTTCTCTAAAGGTTGGTAACAGTATCATGAGTCTTGGTAGACACAAGAAGTGGAATCATGAGAGCCAAGTCGAAGTTCCTATTCCTGAACAACTGTAATGAAATGTTGTTTGCATGGGAAAGCTAAACTGGTGGTGTTCCATGAAGTAGGAATGTTGTGGGACAGTTTGGGAAAATGATCCTCATCTGAAAATGTTACATTAATTTGAGGTATTAATACCTTGTTTGCGAAATTCAAATTCAGAAACTTGTGGTATTTGTCAACTTTAGTGGAATCTGTTTCTGGTTAGGCCAAACGTTTCAAAGCAATATCAAGAGCTATTCTGACTAGTCAATACTGCAGGCTCTTGCTGTTTCTAGAATCATCTGTTTGCAAAAGTCGTTTGATGAGAGCCCAGTGTACCATTCCGGATTTTTCATAAGCACTTGCTTATTAATCCCTAGGACATAGTCATGATAGAAAGACATATGCAATAGTATTATCATTTTGTTTTGGAAACGAGACCCATGACCAATGAAATAAATCTAGTTTCCATATTAAAAGATAAACCATATCACAAATCTTAGAGCAACAGATACTTGTGGACGAATATTGAATAAACAGTATATCATCTTGCGAAAATGTTACATTAGGGCAGATAGAAGGGCATTGATATCGTATTTAGTATAAATAAAACAATGAGTTGCACTTCTTCACAGGAACTTTCTACAAATGAAATGTTTAATTTTGTAGGGAAAGAACGAAATACTCATATGTTTAATATCTTCAGCAACCCATGCTTGCCGTAAAAAGCGACTATGCTTGTCGTAAGAGGCGACTAACGGGATCAGGTGGTCAGGCTCGCTGACTTGGTTGATGCATGTCATCGATCCCAATTTAGTGGATTGATGCTTATAATGTCAATCACTGGATTCTCTGGGTCAGACTCGATTATTTACAGACCGCCGTCATATAGCTGGAATATTGCTGAGTGCGGCGTTAAACACAAACAAACAAACATGTGTTTAATAATAAATATAGGAGTTTTTACATACGGGCCCCGTCCACAATCAAGAAGAAAACACTTAAATTCTATTAACTTAAACCTTTAAAATATGTATTTAACTACCTAAGACTTGATAAGAATTATGGTACAATGTGATGTGTCATCCCTGAGCATACTTCAGATTGGTATTAGACTTAGCTAAGGACTATCTGTATGTTTGTACTCAATCTTCAAATTATCTCTTTACCTTCTATAGTTTTGACTTCAACGTTCACCCAAAGTGAGACGTCAAATTACAGATTCACCTTTACCTAAGTACGTGTGTTGCTTAGACAGTATGAAGGACCCCAATTGTTTCTGGTGGCACCCCCAACAACAAATAAAGTGTTGCTGCGTTGTGTAATCCATTCGCGTCGTTTTCCCCTCAGTGACTACTTCAGTTTGGGTGTAACTGAGTTCGTATCTGTGCACTTGTGAGCAGTGCCAGCTGTAAACAGGGCAAACAAACGTCCTGTTAGTGAAGGGCAATCTATCACTGTGTGACACATCTCAAAAGTTGTGACACACCGCCAGACAAAACACCAGGGTAAAGATACGGCGTGACCCTATTCTTCATAGATACGGTGGATATGTTTAAATTTATGATGGGTCTGTGCATGGTGGACAAACAATATGTGTAAAACTCTTGACAGAAAAGCGACATGCATGTATCGAGCCTTTGAGCAAGACATGTCTGTACATGGTTGTGTGATACCCGGAGTTGTTGAAGGAGATGTAACCCAGACTGTAAGTAATATGTGCTATTAGTTCGACCATTCTTTTAGTTCACTGCATTAGTGTATACACTTGTCTAGGGTAACATAACTACCTTTCTAGAGTTAAAAGATATCACTGATAGATTCATAACATTTCATATTGGGTCATGGATTAAGTATTAATATTAACTAATACGTTCTAGCCAGGATGATTACTCACACTTTGTGGATTGTATTACACAGTGTTTACATGTTCTCTATCATAAACGTGCACAACTTTCACAAACTTAACAATTTAAGTGAAATGTCTAAATCAATTTGTGATTAACATTGTCGAATTATTTGCAATATTTCTTCACACTATACTATAGCTAAACCATATTCATGTACTTAAAAATACTTAAATATCAATCATGTTGTACTAATAAATATGCTATATTTATCAATATATATCTCTTGCCAATCAAACTGGTTTTATCTGTTTCTGCAGATAATCTAGACCAGTTATTCTCTTATATTTACATAGTGTAGAGCCCAAATGTCCAACTGTCGTGAATCGTCATATTCTAAAAAAATGTATATGGGCCGACATGAAGCCACGCAACCAAGAATTATAGACTAAACGTCAAATTATCAAAGATGTTGCAGTATATTTCAATCAAAAACACAATTCATATCCATTTTGCATGTCGTATTTATATTGCTTACGCGGAATGGAATTAGTGTCGAAATTATGACGTCACTGTATTGCACTCAGTCATGGTACTGCATAATCTCATCAATGGAATGTCGTTGCATGTTAGAAGTTGTGGGAAATGATTAAACGAGAACCTGTTTATCGAAATTAGGAATAAAACAGAAGACATACATACAGTTTGATGTTCACATAGACAAACGTCAGCTGTATGTGTGGTTAAGTGGGGTTTTTTTTAAATAAGGGAGATACTATTAATTTCACATTTATGCAAATCCGTTTACACAGTGAATGGTTTAAGTGTTTATTTGGTGCAGTTGCTAACATTTGCATTTTGCGCGACACAATGCACACTAAACCAATTCCTTTTTCATTTCGACTGTTAGATTAAATAATAGAGATGTCAGTATTACATATCTTAGGAAATGTCATATACTTTTCCATACAGACGATTGGATATTTATAGGAACAAAAAAACTCATTATATAAATCAATAATATGCATCCTAAGTATTTTTAGTAGTTCAGTTGTTAGTTTGACTACAATCCTGCCTTAATTAAAGAACTATTAATAACTGTTCAGCTGCATTCACGGTAGTAGTTTTCGGTTGGGGAAATCAAAAGACTATCGGTACACAATCAATACTATAACTATCACCAAACCCTGCAGCAAATCTGGAGATTATGCTTGTCTTTTTGACGAGTGTTGATACTTTTGCATTAGGAAACATGTAGGAATTGGATCTCGAAGTATTATCTCATCGGAGGACAACTCTCTTTGTTCTAACCCTATAAATCCTAAGATTTGTGCATTGTTGGACATTCAGCCTTGTGGTTAACCATGGACAGATTATTTTAAGATCACCTCCTCAAACGCTGCTAGGATGAATGGGGGATTTCGTGATTTGGCTGCACGCTGTACTTGTGGCTTGAACTATGTACTTGTTAAAATAACATTCGATGATGATGACTGCTGAGTTTTGAATACACGTGAACAGTTAATATTTGGATAAAGATTTCTTACTCCAAACATCATTTTATATGATCTAGATTGAAAATAAATATTGCAACCAAATGTAATCTTTATGTACGTTTAAAATATGTTTTGCGAGCTTACAAACCATCATATCGTACAGATCTGCATAGAGCTGTGAACTTGGCCAGGAGTTGCGTCATCAAAATCACTGAATAAACTTAGTTTTCTCGATTAATCTGAAACAATACATTGTTTTACCTGCAGTCCAAATATTTCATTAAATCTTCTTCGATCTACTTACCAGATGATCCATGAAATCCTAAATTTATGACAATAACGATATAATGTCTTGAACAACATTTCACTGACATGGGTACCACAACGTGTCCGTTAACTGTTTGAGGCAGGACCAAAGCGTTTCAGATCGGAGACATTTCGTCATTGTGTTAAATCCATGACCACTTGTGTGTTGCTGACAGATAAAAGATTGTAAGTGAGTTGCATCAACCACTAAACTCGACATCAGCACATCCTGGCTGTAAAGGGATGCAACACTGCAAAACGTGTGGCGGATTCCGCAACAAGATTGTCTTTTTACTTATAAAAGTAGACTCCCTCTACTTTTAATACACTATTTCAAGTTTTTACTATAAATGTGTTTGTAAAACCGAATAACAGCTAAAAATACCAGTACAGATTCTGACCAATGCGTTCATGAAGCAGCATTACAGTTGATGCCACGTTGACTCTATATGGCAGATACGACTATTGAACTCGTACCAGCAGATTGGATGACAATTCGTAATTGTAAACGCACCCATAACGAACAATCAGTAACGAGCCCAAAACAATATATCTCAACAACATTGCGATGATACATATTCATATAAATGCGACAAAACCCTCTCCACATTCCACTGATTCATAATCATGAACATGGGTTAAACATAGCCCGGCCAAAAGAACGGCATGTATTATATGCTGATGGTAGAAAATAAAAGAGACAAAATCCTGTCCATATTCGTCAGTCCATTCTATGTAGGTCATGTGTTTAGGAATCACTATCAAATCGTGATGATACCAGGTGTTCCCGAAAAGGTGAGCGTAACCTGTTTGCTGTAAAAGGATGCTCTCAGCAAAATTCCAGCTACATGACAGCAGCCTGTAATGATCGAGTCTGGACCAGACATTCCAGTGATTGACACCATGAGCATCTATCTACGCAATTGGGTTACACGCTTTTCTGAAAACCCAGTTCCTACCCAGATCTTTACGGGTCTCTTGTGAGTGAGTGAGTGAGTGAGTGAGTGAGTGAGTGAGTGAGTGAGTGAGTGAGTGAGTGAGTGAGTGAGTGAGTGAGTGAGTGAGTGAGTGAGTGAGTGGTTTAACATCGCTTTTAACCGTATTCAAGTTATATCACGGCGTGTCAGCTTAATGTAGGAGGAAAGCCCGATGTGATGCAGGTCTCAGACCTTTACCACTTCGGTGAAACCCACGAGCACGGGTATGGTGCTGACAAACTTGGGGTGACCCGGGACAATCACACAATCATAAGCTTCTGGCGTGCAGCGAGAGTCGCGGCGCCTTAGACGACTGGGCCACCCTTGCCCCCTTCCCTCAAAAGATACCAAAGAGATCGCATCGTCTGTCTCAAATGTGAAACAGACTAGGCGGTAGGTAGGTAAATCAGTGGAAGGGCATTTGATATGATAGTTACTTAGCATAGGTAATCATCTTGGCCAAATTACCATGTTTTGACTTTGCAAATCCGAGCAGAAACTCACGTGGATGAAGAAATTCTGATTCGTATGAATAAAGAAACAGATCAACAAGAAGGGGAGCACAATAGGTGCCCGTCGGGATGCCTACTGATGTCTTACCCAGCATTTTACATAGATGTTATCAAAGAGGAAGTCCAACATTTCACATTTTACTTTTGCAGTAAAGCATTTGCCTTCATTTTTGACAAATTGAAGTTATATATAAAACAATATCTGAGGTCACAACCTTTAGTTACAAATCCTTCATGGACTAAGGAAGGCAGCTTTTCTGAGGTTGCAAAATATTCAATCAAATCCTTGGAGTTTTTCAGAATCCACATGTTATTCATTCCACTTGTGTCAAACACTTTGTTGAAAGTATAAATGAAGCTCTTCCTTTATCAAGGAAGGTTGTAAATCTTTCAGACCCAGCAATGTACCTCTCTTTGTACTGATTTAATGAGTTTTGGAATCCAGTACAACAGACGAATGGGTTTCAGTCAAAAGTCAAAAGTTGATTGTACTCATGCATGGGTTTGGGTTGATTTCTTCCTGTGTTGACTTTGGATGACAGTTGTTTCTTCGTTTTCATTTTGTGAATTCTGTCAATGTCTAATACCGTACAAATGGGGACTCATGTTCAGTCTTATAATGTCGTTTTTCAACCACACATCATGGTGGTTCAAATGGCATGGACTTTGTGCCAGCATGATTTCCGCCAGTATAACATCAGGTTAATTTTAACATAATTACAGATCTGGGTTCTACTCTGGGTTCATGCAATTTGTAAATGGTGCTGTCACTGTAAACAACTATTTTCGCAGCCATGGACAGTGAAGAGTAGTTGAAGTAAGTCAAGTTCAACCAGTTTGAACTTCGTGGTGGAGAGATAGTCATTCAGAGATGCGTTTTACTGTCACTTGGGAGTTATTTCAAACCACATTGTACATAAGAACAATACTCGTATTTAATACGACTTTTTGAAAAATGCATAAGTTACTCGTTTGTTGCCACTATTTCTATAACCTATCACCCCACAATGAAAGCTGTCATGTTGATTCCTAAGAAACTGCTTAGTTGTCTCCAAGATTTGGGCAGCTATCTAAAAAACGCCTGCCACTTGTTCGGAGCTGTTCAACGCTTGATACGTTCTGTAACAAATGAAATCATAAATGTTGAAATTTCTTTGGAAACGAACCGTAGGTCATTGCTGGGCCCCTTGAAAATGACATATTCAACACTGGGAATTGTACCTCCTGTAGAGAACAGGTTGTTCAGTCCAAGATACGTCTTACTTGGGGGCCACAATGTTGAAAAGGAAATGTACTCTAGATTTCATGTGTGTCTGAAGGCAATAAAATCGTGATATATTTCAGCAATAGGTAGACATAGGTGTACCAGTCTAGACCTGGTTGTTTATTATGTAAGGGAAATAGTTATTTCAAAGACCCTCCTATTCAATATTGTCTTAGATTTCCCTCACAAACAAACAGTTTGTAACATCATACAAATGTACGTCGATCTAATTTTAGAGACCATTTTCGGAGACAGGTGTTTCGTTGACAGAATGACTAGCAGGTGTACTTGTAGCTGTCGCTTTACCTGTCACAGATCTTAGTTAGTATCCTTGATTTGTCCGTGTCAGTTTTTTTGTCATCATGTATGTCATCAAAGTGGTATATTTCATCTCTCATTACACCAAACACACTCACTCATTCACTCACATCTAAGCCAAAGTTAATCATGTCAATCGTTTTTAAGAAAACATTTCAGGTGTAACATAGAGTCCACTAATGTCAGGTTCAGTTTGAAGCTGGACATAGTAAGGTGGACGCATTGGACTCTAACTTGTCAATTGAGGCTCGCATGTTATCCCCTTTACTTGCATTGCATATTAAAGTATGTATAGGTCAGGAATGTGGTGAATATATTAACAATGAACTGTGTCCAGGTTACTCACGAGACATTTACAGGTACATGGTATTTTATGGAAATAGCGAGACTATATTGATAATATATACCAAAGTATTGTGGCCGATGTGTTGAGTTTCCAGAATAAATAGGGGTATTATTTTGTAGAATTAGACGCATCATGGTTGAAAACATACCTAGCCACACTGAAAATGTTCAAAGTGTGCATAACTATTAAGGTACAGACAAAATATGGACTTTTAAAAAGAAAATTGGCATACATGTTGCATTTTCGGTGTCTCGCGTGTTTTCTTCTTGGTTAACCCAAGGCAACTGACCATGCACCTGTCTGTGCTTGTATCACCATTTAAACACTTTTATACCTGTTATCTATCCACTAATGAGTAATGGAACAGCGACAGTGTTTGACGCTGCCCATGCTATCGATCAGTGGAATGTACCCGGGTATTTGCATATCGTCGTCATGGAGCATGAATATTGCTGACTACCAAACCAACCAAAAAAACAGAACAAATTATTTGGGGGTAATTACCAACTTGCTGCGCTAGGTTTGATTGAAAGGTCTACATGATTAATTCATTCACTCATTGAAATACAACATACAACACGTGCCAAGTTTCAATTTCTTGGGAACTTTGGTTCATTAGAATAAAAGTCTTTATAATTTATCATTTTTTTTTAAATTATTAGATTATGTTTTCTAATTCTACCAACGAATCCCAAATAGTATGATAATGCTTGACATTTTTCTTAATTTTTTGGATCATCTCCAGTTCAGCTATTTAATATTTAAAATCATGATCATAATTGGTAGTTTTTTTAACTTTAGGGTCAGGGCATATGTGAGAAAGATACAAAGAAATAATCCAACGTATTGTGTTTTTTTTGTTGGGCGGTACCATGTCTACACAAGTATTCATGAACACGACCAAACTACTCCTAGTGTAACAAAGAGTCTTTACAGCGAGGCAAAAAATTAAATCATTGAGCACTGGACAGATATCGGGACACTATAGATGTCTTTGTGGAAAGTTTTAATACTGCTTGGAGGTTGCCACGTTACACGGTTCACCCCGTGGTATTATCAAACTAAGGCCTACATCGTTTGTTCTACTCCTATAAATTTCAATTGTTGGACTAAAGTTTTGTGGCATAGGTCATTTGAAGTGCATCTCCCAAATATCAAACTGGCTCTGTAATGCTCTGTGTCACGTACGCAGTGTCTATGTTTAAGATAGTTTTTGAAATTGTAATTGACGTGATGCAGGGTATATTGCACAGACACCAATACACTTTGATTGTTTATGTCACAAAGCAAATAATATGAATATACATTTGGAGACATTGATTAATAAATATAATTTTCAATTGAAGAACGTAAATATGCTCCTTTTATTCATTTCGATTTGTCTCAAATGATACATTATTGTTATAATAATAGCAACGGTTAAATATGTGAGTTTTATTGACATTATTTATGTGTACCATAGAGGCAGATCTGCGTTATCCTAAACGTGGAGACCGAATGAAAGTTGCTTTTAACCATATATATTTCGTAAAAAGATATGCTCGCTAAATAATACTAAGATACTATTATGTGCCTTTCGCTTATGTTATTATATTTTGATGTTGTGTTTATGTGATTTGATTAAAGCTGTTTAAAGCCAGGTGATTACCCAACGAATAATTATGACCTATGAGTAACAAATGCCCTATGCAGGTGACATTGAACATCTCGGGAATATCATATTTGGTATATCTTCTCTAAAGCCCAAGGTTGATCTTAAGATATATTTCAATAAAAGCGAGAAAAAATATTTCCATAATCATAAATTATATACATTGGCAATGCCAGGGAATAACCAGTCTAAATTAACCGCCAAAACATTCCTTTTGACACCAGACATCTCTGCTTAAAGTTCTTTGTACGATTTCGACTATAACCTAAGCATGCGTATGAATCACCTTCCAATAGTGATGAAAAGGTGAACGTATCCTGTCCCAATGAAGGCACCGTCACAAACACATGCGAATGCAAGCCGAAATAGACTTGTGCTGCTGGAACATTGCACGCCATGAAGAGAAAGTTGACCATTGAAAAGATGAAGACATCCCTTTGTCGTACAGTCATGTGGAGAGTTTTGTTATATAGATAAAACAGGTTTCGTTCTATTGGTCTCCTTTAATGCTAGTTGGGGTTGGTAAATCAGGGCAAAGGAATTGACCATTATTGAACCATTGATACACCTGACGCATATGTTAAATTCCTTGTTTTAGTTTGTAAAATCCGAGCAGAAGTTCCATATGCATAAAGGAACAGATGAGCAAGAATGGGATCACAATTGGTGCCCATGGGAATACCTACACATTGCCTTAAAGTCCAAGTGTTGCACAAAGAGGAAGTCGAGCATTTCACGTATTGTTTTATGCAGTACATTTCAGAGGGAATTTGCTTTACATTTTGACAAATTGTCTTGAACCTCTGAAGATAATGATGTAACTCTATCTGTGTCCAGCATATTAAGTAACATGCCCCATGGATCTCGGACTGCATTAATTCCGTTGTGTGAGAGAGTGGTATACAAATTTGAAAATCAAATGTTTTGACATAACTGAACTTGGTGCCTTTCTGAGATTGCCAAAAAACATGCAAAGGCTCTGAGTATTTGTGAACAATATACATTCCGATTGTTTTCAATACTTTCTGTGAATGAAAAGAAAGCACTTCCTTGACTGTCACAGGGATTGTGGTTAATCTTTGGGACATTGATTTGATTGTACGTTTGCTGGACCATCTAATACATCTGTCTTTGTACGGAGTTTTATGGAGCCTTGGAATCCAGTACAAAAGAGGAATAGACATGTCTTCAGGTTTTTGTGTCAAGCCAAATAATGATAGAACTGATGTATGTTTTTGGCAGAACAGGTTGGAGGCTGCTGACGATATGTTGGTCCATATTTGAAAAATGGACGAAGGTAATTTTGTCAACAATGAAATAGTGTTCCTGCAGGAAAATGAAACTGTTGGTGGTTCCTGAAATTTGAAACATTGTGGGATATTTTGGGAAAATAATCTTTCTGTCTACATGAAGTTAAGGCATCGATTCCCTTGGGTTTTTTTGAAATTTCAAATTAAGGAACGCCTGGTTTTTGTTTTAATTAGTGAAGTCTGTTTCTCGTTTGGCCAAACGTTTTCAGGAAATATCAAGGACTATACGCTCTTGTCGATACTGTGGTCTATTGTGTTTAAACCCATCCATCAGCAAACTGTGGTCCTGTGTATGATTCCGGCTTTTTCATAAGCATGTGTTTATGAATCACTATCAAATCACTAGATAGTAGCGTTATCGTTTTGTTTTGAAAAAGAGACATATAAGCAAAAAAAGCAAACTTGTTTAAGTAACTGAAAATGAAAAATGAAAAATAGTATAACAAATCTCACTTAAACAGACACTTTTTGTCGAAAATTTAAAGATAGTGTGTTATGCTGAAATAACTTTGCATTAGGGCAGCTAGGCGAACATTGATATCGCAACTGATATCATTGGAGTATTGAGAAATGTGTTGTACATCAGTTTTAAGTAATCATCACATTTATCAACTATATCGTTGCTATTCATAGATGCCTCCAGTAGTCCACGTGACCCAAATCCAACGTAGATTATATCGCAGACGTATTTGTTAATTTATTAAAGCGAAATTATAACTTAAATTCACTCATCATTAGTGAGAGATAATTTTATTCCTTTCTTAATATATTGATAATATTTTCCTTGCTAAGCGAATATGAACACCCTTAGGAAGTGATATTTTAATAGCTTGTATTGCTGATGCCAGCACACCATGCAAACTTGCATTTTACTGTCATATTCCAGTACGTATAGCATGTGTCACCAAAGAAAGACGTTGTTATTATCGATTGATAAGTTATGATTTATTCGAAGAGTGGGACCTTTGCAGTATTTCGAAATGTTTCATATCACGTAAATATGTAGTTACAAAGCAGGTTTTTGCAATTATGTCCGGTTTGGTACTTCAAATGAATACACACACACGCACGTGCTTTGTCACTTTTTCCACTCTTCAAGGAAACCTATTTTCCTGCAGCAGTATCGGATCTGGCATGTGTTGTTTATAGTTCCATTTCTGCCCTGGTTTGCGGGTATCAGAACATAACGTGCATTGGTTATCATGTCGGGGTTGGCAACACCTAGTTTAAACAAAAGTGAAATATTTTTGAAAGTAAGAGAAAGATGTATTCAAATTAACTTGTAGCCTTATACGTACAGGGCAGTCACGATGCATTATACATTTGAATATACAGAGAGGTAATCTGATCAATGCGTTTCCTTACTCATTTCTGAGACAATTTCTTGTGATCTCCTTGTTGACAGCAAGTATCTTATGTGCAACATATTACATACTGGTTACAACTGATCTACTTTAACATAAGAAGTTACAGTAAATCTACATGTCAGGCGCATATAAGTCATGGAAAGGAATGTTGAAAATAGCAAGCTGTAACAAGTTTAGTATAAAGTCTGAGTTTTTTTCTTTTGTCTCCCCTCTTATTCTCCACACTCACCCGTCGCCAATACGCATGCATGACGCTGGTCTCCAAGACTACATCATGGTATAAATGGACAAAGGCGCAGTAGATATTACAGAGCGGTCAGAGAAGGGAAACAACATGCAGCTGTTCAGAGTTCCACCCTATTTACCTTTACTGGGTAAGTTGGCAATCATGAAAGTCATTTCCTTTTTTAATGTGTAATGATTATTCTAACGCTTAATACAAGGAAGTAATGTGGAGAACAATTGCATAAACGATTCGTTAAATAATGTGCATTTAAGACTAAAATTTTCTACTGGTAGAAATGTAAATTGTGAAATATTTCTTCTTTAACTTAAATAACAACTGTATACAATGTGACAGTTTCATATGAACATGCAAATACACTAATATAGGAAACGTCACACATGATCTCTTGTCTTTGTGTAAACATGCTGGACAGTTTACATGGCGTCTATGAAGCATTCACGACTGACGATACAAATTGTAAATTTATTTATTCTTACATTTAGAAACAAATTAATAAGCAACAATGTTAAACATAATAAAACAATAGAAATACATGAAATTTCACACTTAATGCTTTTTCGTAGTTTTAACATGCTGGGCAGTTCTCCAAGGCGTCTCTGGGTCGTGCTCGACTGACGGTGAATGCCATTCAGGCTCATGCGACGCAGGCACCAGCAAATGTGACTGTACCGATACTGGGTTTAATGGTGACAACTGTGAAACTGGTAAATATGTTTCCAGTAGTTAATTCTACTTAGAAATGTCCACCCATTTATTCAACATAAATAATCTTTTACTGTTAGCTAGAAATGTGAACATGGGATTGAAGATAACGACGTGCATATGATATGACGAATCTTTGTGCCAGTGATACATATTGGTACATAGAGATTACTAAACGTTATCCGATGGAATAAAACATGTATCTTTCACGAGCGTTGTACTTATAGTAAGTGTAGCTGTGTGCAGTTATACGTCAATAAAAGACACAACTGATGACATAATGGTGTATGAAAACATACTACCTGATGTTTGTGCGCTGAAACATGTAGGTTAATATAACTGTTGTCCTTCCCAAAAGTTTCGTAAACGTCCAAAGCTCGTTATCACACAAATTAAAACAATCTGTTGACAAAATAAAAACATTGCCATAATTCTACTTTCAAGGCGTGTTGGTTAAAAGGGAGGCTACTCTCGTTTTGAAACATGATTGTCTGGTTCGAACGTTCTGGGTTAAATGAGGTTGTTGCACATTCTCCAATTGTGTGGCATGGTAGTCAGCAATTACGGGATCTCTGAATATAAACATTTTGAAATGATTTCAGTGTAGTCAGGTTGATGAACATCAGCACATACTATTGATCGTGTACTAAATTGTTTTAAGGGCTTGACAAATATTCGTGTGTGATTGTAGCGTTAGAACAAGGGCCAATGTTTAAAGCAAGTTTTGTGACCATGATTCGAATATTTGAAAAGCATGTGTCAGTGCTTCATCGATGAATCGTTCGTGCCAAGCAGAAGTGTATTGATATCGAGAGCACATCATTCGACTCGGTACACATATATCAGATACCAAAGTGTCGTGTGAAGATGTGTGATAAGTGGTGTTATAGACCATGATATGCTGTGTTGCCACAAGAGTACGATTTATAGTCGGCTGACAATGTTTCCTACTAATTGAAGCTTGAAGGTCGGAAAATGAGTAACACTATTGAAATAGCATGAAGACAAAAACTCACTCTTGTTAAAGTGAATTAGTCATTTGTGTTTATTACATTCGTTTGATATTTTTATTTTTTCAATTACCATTCCGAGGTCGAATTCTTAAGTTATGAAGTGATTGTATAAATGTAGCAGTTTACAGTTATCATTACATCAAAATACATTTGTGGTTATGCATTTTTCTACACTAGATATCAATGAATGTACAGCAACTGATGCCCCCAAACATGACTGCCATAAAGATGCTGACTGTACAAATACGCCTGGATCATTCACCTGCAAATGCAAGTCTGGCTATGTTGGAGATGGAAAGACTTGTACACGTTAGTCTATATTCAGTGTGTTTTTTTCTCTGACATTGTTATATGATTGACCAGCTCCTTTCCGTTATACAATTTGAAAATTGCATTTATTTCGATATTCAGTATATGTTTGACTCTTTGCAGTAAGCAGGTGTGATGATACTATTTTGTGCATATTCCTTCGTGTTTTAGTTGGCGTGTGCTCCTCTAATGGCAACGAATGTTTAAATGGTGGGACATGTGATATCCCCTCGGATGGGACTGCTAGTACATGTAGCTGTGCAGCTGGATATACTGGTACACTTTGTGAAAGCGGTAGGTATAAGATGTATATATAAATATTTGTCTCTTCTTGTTTGGATTATACACATAACCGTTATCAGTACATTGTTTTAAATATTGTTTTCATTCCTTGGTAGACATTGATGAGTGCAGTACAAGTGCTGATGCCTGTGATACAAACGCCGACTGCACAAACACGGAAGGATCCTTCACCTGCAGATGCAAGTCTGGCTATGTTGGAGATGGAAAGTCTTGCACAGGTAAATATATATTCAGCGTTGAACTTTCTGATACTGTTGTATAGAAATCCGATTTGTCTACCATTGATGCTCCAAGAAACGAAACTATGTTGGGCCATGCAAATGTGTATGACTGAACGACGGAATGAAAATGGAACGAAACCGTCTGAATACAGAACCAAAACGTTTCGATAGTAGTTTCGAACATACTTCAGTTTGTACATTTCTACAATAACACAATTTCGAGAAAATATATCAAAGTATAAAATATTTCTGTACCATCGTATCTCTTATTTAGATATGACAACAGAGTGGACTAGAGATTCGTGATAACAGATGTTGCGTGACAATCACTGAACAGACATGTATGATAAATATGAGGTCACATTTTTCGTTTTCATAACGAATTAATACATTTCGAATTTACGTCGACCACATTCTTTTAATCTTGGTCGTTTCTAGCCGAGGTTGGCAGATACATTATTCTCTTGAAATATATTGTTAGAACTGTCTGTGTTACAACAACCCCTATTTTTATATCCATAAGTACAATTGTGTGAGATCACGCTGTCGAAACTGTCGATAGCTGTGATTGGTAATCTTCTGCATCTTATGTGTAGTATGTCCATCATTAGACACACGTTTTCAGCTTGACTCCATAAAACTTCTAAACCGTGTAAAGAAGAGTTTTAAATATTTTGTAACTGTAAACGTAGTTTATTTCAAGTCATTTTTTGAATTATGTTTAGTTTCTTTGCGGTCCACCATTTCTAACTTGTCTAAATACAATATCATGAAGATCCGGGTTAGAATTGGTCTTCAGCAACCCATGCTTGTCGTAAGAGGCGACGTTGTGGTCACGCTCGCTGACTTGGTTGATACAATTGCGTTGATCGATGCTCAAGATATCAGTCACTAGATTGTCTGGTCCAAACTCTATTATTGACAAACTGCTGTCATATAGCTGAGTTCGGCGCTAACCAACAAACAAACAACAACTAAATGCAATATTGGTCCCCATTTATAACAAAGTTTCTTGAGCGTCAGTTTGTTACTGTAATCGTCCAACATAATTTGCAGAGTTAGCAATCATCAGCATCTAATAGCAGACATTTGTGCTATTAGCTCCTTGATATAGAATGAGAATAGAATTGGCTTAACCATACTTCCATGGCTGTACCCACACGCAGGGACAGTTTTTCCCAAATGTATGCATGTCAGGAAATGAATGTATAATCCGCATGAGCCAAGTTGAAAAAGTACGTATCATTCATCCGACTCATTTGCACAGATTACCCAGGTCTTGAAATATATGAACATTCAAGTGACTATGACGAAAGCCGATCCTGTTTCATTGAATTACTCGATTACTTGATTATTACAATCATTTGATGTCATAATGTACCTCATCAACAACTATCAGTCTGAGATGAGTACAATCTTTTTTTCTCCTCATTTTCCAGAGGGTGTATGTTCTGAGGGTGGAACAGAATGCGTCAATGGAGGAGCATGTGACACAAGCAGCACCCCCACCAAGTGTCAATGTGCGGACGGTTACACAGGAGACACCTGTCAGAATGGTGGGAAAACATTTATTATAAAGCATGTTCATGTGAATATTTCAAAAGCGTCATAATGCTCTTGCTCAAAAGTTCCTTGATCAGGGTTACAACATCCACGACCTCAGGGAAGCTTTCAAAACGTTTAAGTGTAGATAATATTATGTGGAGGAAATTTCCAAATTTGACGCGTCAATGACCATGGTATCCGATGCAATTTCCTGTTTTCATTGCATGTGTTTGGGATGGTGCCAACGAGTCTGATGACGCTCCTTGAAATCTTGGTGGAAAGAGTATGCTCGTTTGTATCTCAAAAGTTGCGACTTGTAAACACCAAATCCTGGAGCTGTTGGAATATGGCTTGATATGAAGGGAAAGTTGACTATTGTAAAGTTGAAGTCATCCCTCATGTCCATACAGTCTTGTGGAGAGTGTTTTGTCACTCTGAATCTTTATGTACAGATCTAAATATGAAACTGTTGTGGCAGTCTCACTGGTCTCCTTTATTTCTAGTTCAGGTGGGTAAATCAGTGGAATGGAATTGGCTATTTCATTGTTACTGAACGATATCAGATCATCAATATACCTGAAGCTTAGGTTTATCATATCGTGATGAATCGTGTTCGCGATACGGCGGCCTGTAATGATCGAGTCTGGACCAGACATTCCAGTGATTGACACTATGAACATCGATCTATGCAACTGTGTTACGATAACAAGCATCAACCAAGTTACCGATCTTGACCACCCGGTCCCGTTAGTTACATCTTACGACAATCATGATTTGCTGAAAACCAGTTCTTAACCGGATCTTCGCGGGTCTCTCAAACATGAAACACCCGAGGCGGTAGGGAGGTAAAACAGTGGAGGGGCATTGGCTATGATGGTTATTGAACAATATCAGATCATCGATATACGTAAAGCTTAAGTTAACACATGCTTATAGTCGGAATCGTACAATTGACTTTCTTCGGCTTTCTGTAAACAAGGTTATCTTCTGTTGGTATGTTATAATTATTGTAATGGTTTTGTGGCTTTAATATATATTATCGAACCCAAATGAAATATGGTGAATTTTAGATGTCATAGTGACAATATAATGAGAAACTACACATATTCTGTTAAGTGTCTGACCCAAACCCCCGACCACAAACGCTGCCTGGGATTTAAACTAAAGAAACATTATTTATATACTAGTACTGTTATCTAATTGGATCTTTAACCATCTGACTAATGTGATGTGGGAAGATCTCTAAAAGCAGTGGTTATCATCACATACACGATATAAACAATTGACAAGTTGTATATTAAGTGCAGAAACACAAATGGTTCTTGAGTTTTCCTCTTGAAATGAAGCCTTCATTGATTTGAACGTAACGTAATATTGTCGTAAATATTCGAAATAGCAAAAGGCACCTGTTTAAGGGTAGTTTGATACATTTGCAAAGTTTGATCAGGAAATATTAAACGCCCTTTGTTTTATGCAAAGGAAACAATGTCTACAATCATTGGAAGTGGGAAATCACAAGAGATGAAAATGGGAAATTTCAGGAAAAAACTAAGTGTTGATACAGCCATGGTTCACATAGGTTAAAATTTCTTAAATCTGTTCCATAAATAAATTCCATTTTTGTCGGTACACGTTCTCTTTTTCAGCTGGAGGTACGGTGAAGATTTCAGCATACCTAATGGCGTTGACTGTTCTCACCTTTTTCGTCATCCTGTGAAATGACCACACACTGACTGCCGCATCCTGCTTGAACTGCGTTCTTGTTTGAATTGTTGAAATGAAATATGCTGATGAAAGAAATTAGGGAACAGAATGTGATATTCGGCTATGTATTCATCACACCAGATGCTAAAATGTCACTCACTGAAATGATTTTAAATCAAAGATGTTTACTTTTAAGGAAACATTATTCCACTATAATTAAATGTTTGCGTTATTTTGTTATATGTGTATGTCATTGCTTACTTATTCCGTTTTGTTCGAATCAAAGTATGTAATAGTTTGTTGTGTTCACTTCCACGTGTGCTATTACCATAAATATGGTCACATTTGATTCAAGTGGAATCACAATGAACTGATTGTTATCATCTCACTGTAGGCAAAAAGGCAAAATTCCTCCCTGCATACTTCGGCTACATATAACATGTTACTGATGACGTGGATCTCTCTCCGAGTGACCACTGACACAGAGTAAATGTTATCTTCTTTTTACTTACAGTGACACACAATATCCACTAAAAAATCTTCAGATGTGCAGTAATGTTTTATTTCCAATTTTTGTAACCCTTAACAAATAAACGTCACATGCAAGTTTTTTTATCATCGTTGAGTTGAATTTATTTCTAATCGTTTTCACGAAGGCAATCGCCTGCTAGAAGTGATTAAACATTTAACGTCACCTAGGCAATATCTCAGCCATGTAGCGACGAGAACATATAATTACATATTGATACAAATATGTTTTTTGTTTGTTTGGTATTTAACCACATATATTAACCAGCAATATAACGGTGGTCTGTAAATCATCTAAGAGTCTGGACCAGACAAACCAGTGATTAATCTTATCACGCCGACATACTATCAACCAAGTCAGCGGGTCTGACCACACGATTCATTAAGTCCCCTGGTGCAACAAGCACAGGTTACGAGGGATCCATTCAAAACTCCTGTTGGAGAGACAGGGCAAAGCAAAACGTGTTGACAACTTTATGAAGGGCCAATTAAACAATGTAGTTCAAACACACATGCACTATGAAGAATATGTAAATATTACCCTGGTATTAAAAAATCATATTTGCTGCTTTAGGATACGAGACTTTCGTTTTTATATCCCCCTCGTATTTTAGCCCATAGTCTTAAAACGGAAAAGTAAAACGCTCTTGAGCCAATGCGCTTAAATTAATTTGAAAGTTTAATTGATCTTCCTTTTCCAGATGTTCTTCAAAAAGTTTTGTAGCCCACATCTATATGGCCATTTTGCACCAAATTGCACCTTGGGCGTTGTTAGAGGTTTCAAGATTTACAAGACACACTGGTCCCCTAACGTAGGTGATATTCTGCATACTCAGCGTGACATTTTAAATGCATAGGGCAGGCACGCATTGGTGCAATATACGTTTGATGATATGTATTGACAGCTTGCATTGATCAATTCAATTGTGAACGTGTTTTGACGCATTAGTTTCAAGTTGAAAAAGAAAATGATGTCTTATGCTGTCGTATTTCATTTGTGAGTATTGTTTCATTAACGTGGGATATTCATTCGTTTTATCATGTTGTTTCTTTTTTCCCTTTAAACCCTGGGTTTGTAGTTTGGATAAACTGTTACTCAATTAAAATAGGCAAAATCCATAATTAATCAGTCCCCGTGCCTGATCAAAGCATCCCCATTTCGTTATTTGGTGCCTAGGCATTTTCAAGAGATGTATACCATTTAATAAATAGTTGAAGGCCATTCAAATATTGACAATCTCAGTTATCTAGTATATTGGGACAGAGTTTATTGAGCTGTAGCGTGTCAGCACCATATCTATTCTCGTTTTTTTTTATGAAAGCGTAACGTGTTAGACCTGAGCCAGTCTAACTCACTCACACCAACATTCCGGCTGTAAAGAAACATTGCATTTCTCAGCCACCTCAGAGCACTGCGGTGGTACGTGTAGTAGCGCTTTTATTGAATCTTCATTTGCTTGGGAATATTAATCTCAAATAACCCCAAAAAATATGCCACCATGCCGCATAATATATGGTATTCTACTGATATGTACAATATTTTTTATCAATTCTAATACATAGTTCTTATTAAACTAGCACCTGATGTTAACACTGTAATTTTATGACTCTTCAATTAATTCAAGAATTGCCTTTAAGACACCTTATGTATGTATATGTGGCCTGCGTAATACAATTGCGTGTCCTGTTTGTTGTATAACGCCTCACTCAGCAATATTCCAGCTATGTGACGGCGGTCTGTAAATATATCGAATCTGGACCAGACAATCAAGTGACTGACATCATGAGCATCGGTCTACACAATTTAGATACGATTACATGCATTAACATGGTCAGCGAGTTAGTTAGATACTTCCTATTCTAACACGGATCTTCACGTACAATAGCATTTAGTGGAGTAACTTGATATGAATACTTCAGAAGCTCTTCTTGACGCATCTGTATGTAAGGCTTGGCGATATGTTTGTTTGTTATAAAACGCCGTTCTCAGCAATATTCCAGCTGTTTGATGGCGACATGCATTAGACAAACCTGTGATGGGTTTTATGCCCAACGATCAACATCATCGGGGCATCATGTCACGCCCACAACCAAGTCACCAGGTCTGACCACCCGATCAAATCATTTGCCTCTTGCAGCTAGCATAGGTTTCTTGGAACCCGTTCTAACCAGGAATCCACGCTGAGGTCGTGGCAACTTACACGACCGCTTTTCAACACCCTCCTGCTTATATATTCATAATAGCGAAAGCAGATCCCCACAAAACAATCACAGTATCTCGGACATTAAAGGACAACATAAAACTGCGTGACATGTGTTTTTTTATTAATCGTTTGAAGGGCCAGTGTACACAATTTCTATTTAAGTAGATGTAACGTCGCATTTAATAATAGTTCACTGATATAGCGATGTGTGTGTGTGTGTGTGTGTGTGTGTGTGTGTGTGTGTGTGTGTGTGTGTGTGTGTGTGTGTGTGTGTATGTGCGTGCGTGCGCGCATGTGTGTGTTTTTGTGTTCCATTATGTAGAACAAAATGACCCGTCCTATGTTTAGTCCGGTCAATATAGTGTCAAATCCTACCAAACCCATCACAACTTGCAATCGAAATTATCTTTCCTGTTTCGTGAACAGGAGGCATCCCCTCATACCATTATTTTTTGTAATCTTTTGCATTTGATACTTTATAAAGTACTTTACAAATTACGTTTACTTGTTACTTTAATTATCTTATGTACCTTGAGGAGTCATAAAATGGTGTGGACTGAGAACATCATGCAAATGTTAACGTAACTGAACATTATTTAAAATGGGCCTGGCACTTTAAATTTAAACAGACAATTACAAAAGTTACATTCTTCAATATACTAATGTTACTAAGCTTATAACGATATGTGTATTTGATAAGATCCTACTTCTTGCAGGTTGTGTTATCCATGGATAAGTGTCCTCTCTGTCAAGAAAATTTTACAGATGAACAGGACACTGTAATATTTGGAGAGAAAGGAAGCTGTGGAGTTAGGCTAGTTAATGGAGTTAAGCTAGTTCTGCTCACTGTGTCTCAGGTGAAACTGCATACAAAATGTCGGAGTAATTATTGCAATCCAAATTATATTTTGCAAGCAGCAAGAAACCTGAAAAAATATATTCTCACAATTTTAACGTACTTTCTCTTTAAAAAAACTTGGGGGGGGGAGATCTGCAAAATATTCCAGTAAGAAGAATATTTTAGTTGTGTTTCCCATGAGAACTAAGGAATTTGGAGAAAAGATTAGAAGAACATGCTTGACAAGAAAGGATAAATGGAGTGAGAAAGTATTTTCGAGATGGGGGTTTGCACAATACCTCAAATGCTATCGATGCTATATGTCATAAAACATGCAGTGGTAACTTTAGGGCAAACAAAGATATAACCCGTCAATATTCCATGACGATGATACACCGAAAAAACTAAAATAAGAAAAAGAAGGAAGCTTTCTTGAAGACAGCTGAAAACCTAGACAGGTATCAGTTCAAGATCAACTAATGAAGATGAGAAAGTGGCATTTGTAATTATATTTCAAAAAATAACACCATTTAGAAGTATTATTTAAGTGATTACTAGGAGCCATACACTTCTTTTGTATATAAATGGTGTCATAAACTATGCTTTTAAAATGATATACTTTCCTTAGCTCCTCTGTTTAGTTGGCGCCCTCATCTCCAGTTTTTAGTGCTCCCTATACGAATATTACTGGTGCCTTTGATGATAATTTAAGTGAATTGCAGCTAGGGAGCCTAAAAAAATGTACTAAATATAATAAATTCGGTTTACTTCAATAATGTCCCTAAAATTCTTTGGAAAGGTTAGTATAACAAATTGCTGATACTCAATAACATTAAAAACATTAAACCATGATAACCTTTCGATTAGTGCTGCTCTGTATCACTGACACTTATTTTCTGGAAAAGGAACAGACCATAAATAACACTCCTAACATAAATAACATGGATGCAAGTCGGTGCACGTCCTGCTGCTCAACAGTGTGGCTCCCCCTGCAAAGTGGAACGTCAACTGTAAACGTCTAGACCGGAATAAATGTTTCACCGATGACACGTACCAAAGGCCAGAAGCACAGGAAAGGTACACGTCCCGTGTGTTATTCTGACCTGCACATCAGAGACTCGTGTATTTGTCTTTTATGTAACAATGGACCTCACTGGTCCTCACTAATTCGTCTTTGGCCACTGACCACTCACAAAGAATAAATGTTTTCTATTTCTAATTTAAAATAACAAAGGATTATTGCCTATCCATCCAAAGCGTTATCGTGTTTGGCCTAATGAATAATGCTAAATCATATTGAAAAGGAAAGAAAGCGACATCACTTGTTATCTTGTTTATATTTTCAGTGAGAAAATATCTATCATCAGCAGTATTCCATATAAAGGCGGTCTGTAAATAATCGAATCTGACGATGGCAATCCAGTGATTAATTTCATCGATCTACACTATTGGGATACGTTAACATTATCGAGTCATTGCAGACAATTAAAATATGTTTGACAGTAAAACCTATTTTCACTCTTGATTTCCTGTTGTATGTATTTGGGCGAATGTTTAACAGTGCTTAAACGTGATGCTCGATTGCGCGTGTTAACGGCGGCCGCTTCCTGGACAAGGGGAAGTAATCCTGTTTGCGGATCATACGAAGCGATCGTACAATACTCATGAATGGAATTTCAGTAACAAAATACAAGAGGTATGTTTGGAGGTTGGTCCTTTTGACCTTCAGAAGACATTTAGGAAGTAAATTTACTGTGTATTTAAATTTGGAACTCTACAGTGGGACTACATCAAATTTCAAAACACAGTAGGCTTATCTCAATTTTACCACGACAGCAACACATGTTTTGAAAACGGTGCTCACGCGCAACGCAACAGGGTACAAAGGTCCGAGAAGTGGTCACAGGTCGTTACATATGCAACAAATATTACTCAAGTTCAAAATCAAAAATCCCATAGTCTGGAGTAGTTCAAAATAAGCGTTCAAAACACATAGTTTCTTCAAAAAGAAGTTGACAAATAACCCTCCGAACTTCGTCAAAAGATGAATTAAGATTCTACAATTTATTTTTCATGTGTAAGTCTGAATAGTTAACAATTACTGGATGTGGCAGAACTTCACCTAAATCAGGTTACTCACACTTCACAACTCATAATGGCTGACAATGCATGTCATAGATCCCAATTGTGTTGATCGATGCTCATGATATGAATCACTGGGTTGTCTTGTCCTGACTCGATTATTCACAGACAGCCGTCATATAGCTGGAATATAGCTGAGTGCGGCGTAAAGCAACAGACCTACCAACCAAACCAAAAAGGTACATGTAGGATGGGCCCGCTCCTATCAATCGGCTGGTCATGCTGAGCCCTGTGCATTAATAATTGTATTTGCACAACAAATATTTTTCAATTGTCTTTACACTTGAGGTCTTGGCCAAATTTTCTTACAAACACCATTTGATTATGAATTATGTGTACTATTTAAAATGCCTAGAGTCTTATGCCGAGAAGGCGGTGGTTCATGGGCCAATCTCGTGGAATAATTGATTTTTCATTAATCTGCATCCCAGTATCCTTGGTGCTTCAAGTTGGAAATCCACTGGCTTACAGCATTGTCCTCGTGACACTCGTGGTGGGTGGGGAGCTGGGATGGTGAACTATTCACCATGGCTCAACCGAAAAAAAAAAAAAGAACATAAGATGATTCCTCTGATGAATATTGTTCAAATAGTTGGCCTCGATTTTCAGTCGTTTCCACTGCTGATGGTACACCATTGAGACTCAATCCTTTTGCCATATCCAAAACACTTTATGGCATAGCCGGAGATGTGCAAAATGTCAAAAAACTTCGATCTGGATTGCTGCTGGTCGAATGTAAAAGAGACAAACAATCTACAACCTTACAAGCTGCCAAACATTTAGTTTCTACTGCTGTTCTCAACCCTCAAATCTAGTAAAGGCATTACCAGAGATAGAGATCGGTGTCTCTATGATATGACTGAAACCGAAATTGCAGAAGAACTGAAAGATCAGGGAATTACACATGTCAGACGTTTCACATACAAAAGAGAAGATGCCATGTATAAATCTAACACATATTTAATTCCTTTTTAAAACCAACTTCTCCAAAATGTATCAAAGCAGGATATTTCAACATCGAGGTGGATAAATATATTCCAAATCCACTTCTGTTTAACAAATGTCAGCAGATTGGGCATGGAGCCCACACATGCGACAACCACAAGAAATGCCATCAATGTGGAGAAAGTGACCATGAAACTCAGGATACATGTACTAAAAATCCTCTGGACCATGTGGCTTCGTTGAAATCATGTCCGAAGTTTAAAATCCAACACCAGATTGTTCAATTTAAACATGAAAGGAACATCACCTTCCTGGAAGCAACACGAATAATCATGGCCACTGTCTCTCCGACCACAACTGTCTCCTACTCGGCCGCAGTGTCACGCCCACCTTCAAAAACAGTCACATCTGTTTAATGTCATATAACTTGGGTTTGATCAGAAAACTATTCCTTGACACAAACTTCTTCTTCTTCACAAACTGATACATCACCTTCACCAACTGTGTCAACATCATTAATGGCAGCAGCTCCGGAGCCGGCATCAGAACCAAATCTATCACCCGTGGTGAAAGATGCTAACAACAAAGTTGATTATTCAAGAACTTCAGATCGTCACCCTATTCAAATTTACAATCGATATCAGACTTTGGAGGACAGGGATGTCTCTCCACATTCCCAAGGGCGCAACAGAAGTAAGTCGCCGCGAAATGGGAGAAATAGATATCCTGTTCACCCACCTATAACATGAACAATTCCCATCCACTAGTACAATTGAATTGCAGAGGTCTGAGGACCAATTTTAACGAGTTTAATCTTTTAATACAAGATTATACGCCATCGGCAATCTGTCTGCAGGAGACATATCTCAAGCAGAATGACAACTTTGATTTGTGTCTGTACAATTCCTTCCATTCCTTTTCTCCACAAGGTGTTAAAGCTACTGACGGATCTTCTGTTTTGGTGAGGCAGGCAGTGATCCACAGTCCTGTTTCACTTCATACCAATCTTGAAGCTGTTGCTGTCCGACTGACTTTGCACGTAACCTTTACTCTGTGCTCTCTGTATATCTCACCTTCTTCTGTGCTTCAGCGATCGGATCTTCAGTTTTTATATGACCAGCTCCCTAAGCCATGCACGATCATGGGAGACTTAAACGGCAATAATCCATTATAGGGAAGTGTTGCCGTCAACCCTAAGGGAAATGTCCTTGAAGATTTTATTTCCGATAACAACCTGTGCATTTTCAATGATGGATCAAGTATATATCTACATCCTGCTACTGAAACATATTCCGCTTTAGATCTGTCCATAACAGATTCCAATTTCTTACACGCATTTACATGGTCGGTTCACGATGACTTGTGTGGAAGCGATCATTTTCCTTCAATCCTGACAGCAAATGATCCTTCTGATGTTCCACCCACATCAAGGGGGAACTTTAACAAAGCCGACTGGCCTTCCTTTCAGGAACTATGTACTGATAGGTTGAAGCCGGATGTGTTCAGGAATGTAACTGATCATATTCAGCTGTTTTCTGATATTGTAAACGATTTGCCGACATAACCAATCCAAAGTCCTCCAAAACCATGGTTTGAGAATGAGTGCAAACAGGCTAGGAATAGAAGGAAAAAGGCTGAAAAATGTTTCCGCCGACATCCAACTGTCCATAATTTGAATCACGTTAAAATTAGTGCCAAGGCGCGCCATACCTTCAAGTAAAATAAGAGTAAGTCTCGGAGGAATTATGTCTCTAAAATTAATTCTCGCACGCCTATATCCAAGGTGTGGAACATGATTGCAAAAATTAAAGGCAAAGGTTCAAAATCGAGTGTCCACCATCTCAAAGACGGTGACCATCTGTTAACAGATAAATCGGTCATTGTCAATAAATTGGGTGAAACGCTGGCCAAACACTCTTCATAATCGAACTACGATCCTAAGTTTCAAAATTATCGGAAACAACAGGAAAAGAAGAGAGTTGAGCTACTTCTCAAAATGGAGAAGATTATAATTAGGTATTTTCGCTCCACGAGATAAATACTGCCCTAGGTCAAGCGCATGATACTGCAACGGGAGACGATAATATTCCACCCTGTTTGACCATTTCAATCAGGATCTAGGTGTCCCACAAGGCAGTATTTTGTCTGTATAGTATACAGATTGATATTCTGTCAAAGGTGTTAAATGATTCCATTGATGGCTCACTTTTTGTGGACGATTTTAATATTTCATGTCGTTGAAAAAATATGCATACCTTCGAGAGAAGTTGCAGCTCTGTCTCCACAAAATCGTAAAATGGTGTCTTGAAAATAGTTTTAAGTTTTCAAAAGCTAAGTCGAATTGTATTCAGTTTTGTAGGAAATACAAGCACCACAAAGATCCAGAGTTATTTTTACATGGCACTCCTATCAAGGTTGTAGAAGAGGCCAAGTTCCTGGGTCTCATTTTCGATCTTCATTTAACTTTTAAGCCGCATATTAACTTTCTTTAAACTAAATGTCTGAAGGCTCTCGATTTGTTGAACGTTCTTGCCAAAACAAAGTGGGGAGGTGACCAGACAACCCTCCTCCACTTTCATATGTCTCTGATCCGCCCTTAATTAGAATATTGGTCCATCGTTTATGGTAGAGTGAGTGAGTGAGTGAGTTTTGGTTTTACGCCGCTTTTAGCAATATTCCAGCAATATCACGGCGGGGGACACCAGAAATGGGCTTCACACATTGTAGTTTATGGTAGAGCATGTGAGAGCAATTCACAAATATTAGTTTCAATTCACCATCAGGGCCTAAGACTACTGTATGTCTTGGCACATTTCGAACATCTCCTGTGGATAGCCTATATGTTGAAGTAAGTGAGTGAGTGAGTGAGTATGGTTTTACGCCGCTTTTAGCAATATTCCAGCAATATCACGGCGGGGGACACCAGAAATGGGCTTCACACATTGTACCCATTTCGGGAATCGAAACCGGGTCTTCAGCGTGACCTATATGTTGAAGCTTATGACACATTTCGAACATCCCCTGTGGATAGATAGCCTATATGTTGAAGCTGATGAACCATCTTTGATGCAAAGGCGTCAAATTATCGCTTCAATACATTATTAAATTACATTTTAACCCATTAAACCCTGCATACAACTGTATTTGTCAACCCCTTTGTGAACAACTTCTTTTACAATAAGCCTAAGCTGGTCCAACCACAAGGGATTCGGATTCAACCCCACATTACAGCTGCAAATATCGAGTTGGATAATAATATTGCTACTTTCCGGCTTTTGTCTTCTCCCCCTTGGTAACCGAAAGTAGACTTCACTCATACCCATTTTAAAAAAATCAGACACAAATGAATAAATATATCAACAAGAGTATATAGAATTTAGAACTAAATATGAATCCCACCGTTCCATCTATACAGATGGATCCAAGGATGGTAGCACAGTCTCTAGTGCTGCTGTCATTGGATCCACCTACTTGGGTTGTCAGTCCAGATTTGGGGACGTCATTATGCGACAATGTCGTATTGGCCATTCGCGTTATACACATGAGTATTTATTGAAAGGTGAAGATCCTCCATTTTGTGTCCCTAGTGATAAAAGAATCACAGTCAAGCATGTCCTGCTTGACTGTATCGATTTTTCCATCACAAGGGATAATTATTTCCAGGTTTCATCCATAAAGGATCTTTTTAATGTAAGCTCTCGTTCAATTCTTGGCGTTTTAAAAGAAATAGAGTTGATTGATAAATTTTTATATGTATTGTAAACAGTATGTGATATTTAATGTAGTAGAATGATTTATAGCTGTGATTGTTAGTGGTTGTACCTTCAAAGGGGGTTGAAGTAACGTAAAATATTTGTCCCCCTGAGAGCGCACGTAAGTCCCATTTCATTCAAAGTAGTTTTCATCTCTCTGTGATTTTAATCGTAGAATATTTGTTGGTTTTAAATGCTTTGGCTTGAACGTCCTGACAATCACCAGTAGCCAGAGGGATGGTGTAAATCCTGCTGGGGTACCATGTAGGAAGCAGATGTACCATAAGTCCCCATGGTTCCTAGAATGGTGGCCTAACTTTGGTTGCTGGTGATCTCTAGTCCATTTTTATAATGTATTGTTCAGAATAGTCACGTTTTCATGGTAATAAGCTAGATTTAAATCTATATCTGTGATAGTCTAGAATTTGTACTGTCCTTAGTCGACAGATGTTATAATCCATATTATAAATGCACCATAGAGACAGGTTTGCGTACTCTATTCAGTTTTACAGACCCAAAGGATTTTGCTTTGCAACACCCTATCTCACCGAAAAATACTTTGAAAAAAGTTCGTAAAATAGATATCCTTGCAACATTTATATGCCAATACTATTTTAATTGTTATGTATTGCTTACGTGATTTGATTTTATGTTGTAAATTAAAGACAAGTGATAACCCAAAACATAATAGTGACCTATGGGTGACACGTGCCCTATGCATTTGACATTGAATATCTCGGGAATTTTTAATATATCTTCTCTAAAGGTTGGTAACAGCATCATGAGTCTTGGTAGACACAAGAAGTGGAATCATGAGAGCCAAGTCGAAGTTCCTATTCCTGAACAACTGTAATGAAATGTTGTTTGCATGGGAAAGCTAAACTGGTGGTGTTCCATGAAGTAGGAATGTTGTGGGACAGTTTGGGAAAATGATCCTCATCTGAAAATGTTACATTAATTTGAGGTATTAATACCTTGTTTGCGAAATTCAAATTCAGAAACTTGTGGTATTTGTCAACTTTAGTGGAATCTGTTTCTGGTTAGGCCAAACGTTTCAAAGCAATATCAAGAGCTATTCTGACTAGTCAATACTGCAGGCTCTTGCTGTTTCTAGAATCATCTGTTTGCAAAAGTCGTTTGATGAGAGCCCAGTGTACCATTCCGGATTTTTCATAAGCACTTGCTTATTAATCCCTAGGACATAGTCATGATAGAAAGACATATGCAATAGTATTATCATTTTGTTTTGGAAACGAGACCCATGACCAATGAAATAAATCTAGTTTCCATATTAAAAGATAAACCATATCACAAATCTTAGAGCAACAGATACTTGTGGACGAATATTGAATAAACAGTATATCATCTTGCGAAAATGTTACATTAGGGCAGATAGAAGGGCATTGATATCGTATTTAGTATAAATAAAACAATGAGTTGCACTTCTTCACAGGAACTTTCTACAAATGAAATGTTTACTTTTGTAGGGAAAGAACGAAATACTCATATGTTTAATATCTTCAGCAACCCATGCTTGCCGTAAAAAGCGACTATGCTTGTCGTAAGAGGCGACTAACGGGATCAGGTGGTCAGGCTCGCTGACTTGGTTGATGCATGTCATCGATCCCAATTTAGTGGATTGATGCTTATAATGTCAATCACTGGATTCTCTGGGTCAGACTCGATTATTTACAGACCGCCGTCATATAGCTGGAATATTGCTGAGTGCGGCGTTAAACACAAACAAACAAACATGTGTTTAATAATAAATATAGGAGTTTTTACATACGGGCCCCGTCCACAATCAAGAAGAAAACACTTAAATTCTATTAACTTAAACCTTTAAAATATGTATTTAACTACCTAAGACTTGATAAGAATTATGGTACAATGTGATGTGTCATCCCTGAGCATACTTCAGATTGGTATTAGACTTAGCTAAGGACTATCTGTATGTTTGTACTCAATCTTCAAATTATCTCTTTACCTTCTATAGTTTTGACTTCAACGTTCACCCAAAGTGAGACGTCAAATTACAGATTCACCTTTACCTAAGTACGTGTGTTGCTTAGACAGTATGAAGGACCCCAATTGTTTCTGGTGGCACCCCCAACAACAATAAAGTGTTGCTGCGTTGTGTAATCCATTCGCGTCGTTTTCCCCTCAGTGACTACTTCAGTTTGGGTGTAACTGAGTTCGTATCTGTGCACTTGTGAGCAGTGCCAGCTGTAAACAGGGCAAACAAACGTCCTGTTAGTGAAGGGCAATCTATCACTGTGTGACACATCTCAAAAGTTGTGACACACCGCCAGACAAAACACCAGGGTAAAGATACGGCGTGACCCTATTCTTCATAGATACGGTGGTTATGTTTAAATTTATGATGGGTCTGTGCATGGTGGACAAACAATATGTGTAAAACTCTTGACAGAAAAGCGACATGCATGTATCGAGCCTTTGAGCAAGACATGTCTGTACATGGTTGTGTGATACCCGGAGTTGTTGAAGGAGATGTAACCCAGACTGTAAGTAATATGTGCTATTAGTTCGACTATTCTTTTAGTTCACTGCATTAGTGTATACACTTGTCTAGGGTAACATAACTACCTTTCTAGAGTTAAAAGATATCACTGATAGATTCATAACATTTCATATTGGGTCATGGATTAAGTATTAATATTAACTAATACGTTCTAGCCAGGATGATTACTCACACTTTGTGGATTGTATTACACAGTGTTTACATGTTCTCTATCATAAACGTGCACAACTTTCACAAACTTAACAATTTAAGTGAAATGTCTAAATCAATTTGTGATTAACATTGTCGAATTATTTGCAATATTTCTTCACACTATACTATAGCTAAACCATATTCATGTACTTAAAAATACTTAAATATCAATCATGTTGTACTAATAAATATGTTATATTTATCAATATATATCTCTTGCCAATCAAACTGGTTTTATCTGTTTCTGCAGATAATCTAGACCAGTTATTCTCTTATATTTACATAGTGTAGAGCCCAAATGTCCAACTGTCGTGAATCGTCGTATTCTAAAAAAATGTATATGGGCCGACATGAAGCCACGCAACCAAGAATTATAGACTAAACGTCAAATTATCAAAGATGTTGCAGTATATTTCAATCAAAAACACAATTCATATCCATTTTGCATGTCGTATTTATATTGCTTACGCGGAATGGAATTAGTGTCGAAATTATGACGTCACTGTATTGCACTCAGTCATGGTACTGCATAATCTCATCAATGGAATGTCGTTGCATGTTAGAAGTTGTGGGAAATGATTAAACGAGAACCTGTTTATCGAAATTAGGAATAAAACAGAAGACATACATACAGTTTGATGTTCACATAGACAAACGTCAGCTGTATGTGTGGTTAAGTGGGGTTTTTTTAAATAAGGGAGATACTATTAATTTCACATTTATGCAAATCCGTTTACACAGTGAATGGTTTAAGTGTTTATTTGGTGCAGTTGCTAACATTTGCATTTTGCGCGACACAATGCACACTAAACCAATTCCTTTTTCATTTCGACTGTTAGATTAAATAATAGAGATGTCAGTATTACATATCTTAGGAAATGTCATATACTTTTCCATACAGACGATTGGATATTTATAGGAACAAAAAAACTCATTATATAAATCAATAATATGCATCCTAAGTATTTTTAGTAGTTCAGTTGTTAGTTTGACTACAATCCTGCCTTAATTAAAGAACTATTAATAACTGTTCAGCTGCATTCACGGTAGTAGTTTTCGGTTGGGGAAATCAAAAGACTATCGGTACACAATCAATACTATAACTATCACCAAACCCTGCAGCAAATCTGGAGATTATGCTTGTCTTTTTGACGAGTGTTGATACTTTTGCATTAGGAAACATGTAGGAATTGGATCTCGAAGTATTATCTCATCGGAGGACAACTCTCTTTGTTCTAACCCTATAAATCCTAAGATTTGTGCATTGTTGGACATTCAGCCTTGTGGTTAACCATGGACAGATTATTGTAAGATCACCCCCTCAAACGCTGCTAGGATGAATGGGGGATTTCGTGATTTGGCTGCACGCTGTACTTGTGGCTTGAACTATGTACTTGTTAAAATAACATTCGATGATGATGACTGCTGAGTTTTGAATACACGTGAACAGTTAATATTTGGATAAAGATTTCTTACTCCAAACATCATTTTATATGATCTAGATTGAAAATAAATATTGCAACCAAATGTAATCTTTATGTACGTTTAAAATATGTTTTGCGAGCTTACAAACCATCATATCGTACAGATCTGCATAGAGCTGTGAACTTGGCCAGGAGTTGCGTCATCAAAATCACTGAATAAACTTAGTTTTCTCGATTAATCTGAAACAATACATTGTTTTACCTGCAGTCCAAATATTTCATTAAATCTTCTTCGATCTACTTACCAGATGATCCATGAAATCCTAAATTTATGACAATAACGATATAATGTCTTGAACAACATTTCACTGACATGGGTACCACAACGTGTCCGTTAACTGTTTGAGGCAGGACCAAAGCGTTTCAGATCGGAGACATTTCGTCATTGTGTTAAATCCATGACCACTTGTGTGTTGCTGACAGATAAAAGATTGTAAGTGAGTTGCATCAACCACTAAACTCGACATCAGCACATCCTGGCTGTAAAGGGATGCAACACTGCAAAACGTGTGGCGGATTCCGCAACAAGATTGTCTTTTTACTTATAAAAGTAGACTCCCTCTACTTTTAATACACTATTTCAAGTTTTTACTATAAATGTGTTTGTAAAACCGAATAACAGCTAAAAATACCAGTACAGATTCTGACCAATGCGTTCATGAAGCAGCATTACAGTTGATGCCACGTTGACTCTATATGGCAGATACGACTATTGAACTCGTACCAGCAGATTGGATGACAATTTGTAATTGTAAACGCACCCATAACGAACAATCAGTAACGAGCCCAAAACAATATATCTCAACAACATTGCGATGATACATATTCATATAAATGCGACAAAACCCTCTCCACATTCCACTGATTCATAATCATGAACATGGGTTAAACATAGCCCGGCCAAAAGAACGGCATGTATTATATGCTGATGGTAGAAAATAAAAGAGACAAAATCCTGTCCATATTCGTCAGTCCATTCTATGTAGGTCATGTGTTTAGGAATCACTATCAAATCGTGATGATACCAGGTGTTCCCGAAAAAGTGAGCGTAACCTGTTTGCTGTAAAAGGATGCTCTCAGCAAAATTCCAGCTACATGACAGCAGCCTGTAATGATCGAGTCTGGACCAGACATTCCAGTGATTGACACCATGAGCATCTATCTACGCAATTGGGTTACACGCTTTTCTGAAAACCCAGTTCCTACCCAGATCTTTACGGGTCTCTTAAGAGTGAGTGAGTGAGTGAGTGAGTGAGTGAGTGAGTGAGTGAGTGAGTGAGTGAGTGAGTGAGTGAGTGAGTGAGTGAGTGAGTGAGTGAGTGAGTGAGTGAGTGAGTGAGTGAGTGAGTGAGTGAGTGAGTGAGTGAGTGAGTGAGTGAGTGAGTGAGTGAGTTGTTTAACATCGCTTTTAACCGTATTCAAGTTATATCACGGCGTGTCAGCTTAATGTAGGAGGAAAGCCCGATGTGATGCAAGTCTCAGACCTTTACCACTTCGGTGAAACCCACGAGCACGGGTATGGTGCTGACAAACTTGGGGTGACCCGGGACAATCACACAATCATAAGCTTCTGGCGTGCAGCGAGAGTCGCGGCGCCTTAGACGACTGGGCCACCCTTGCCCCCTTCCCTCAAAAGATACCAAAGAGATCGCATCGTCTGTCTCAAATGTGAAACAGACTAGGCGGTAGGTAGGTAAATCAGTGGAAGGGCATTTGATATGATAGTTACTTAGCATAGGTAATCATCTTGGCCAAATTACCATGTTTTGACTTTGCAAATCCGAGCAGAAACTCACGTGGATGAAGAAATTCTGATTCGTATGAATAAAGAAACAGATCAACAAGAAGGGGAGCACAATAGGTGCCCGTCGGGATGCCTACTGATGTCTTACCCAGCATTTTACATAGATGTTATCAAAGAGAAAGTCCAACATTTCACATTTTACTTTTGCAGTAAAGCATTTGCCTTCATTTTTGACAAATTGAAGTTATATATAAAACAATATCTGAGGTCACAACCTTTAGTTACAAATCCTTCATGGACTAAGGAAGGCAGCTTTTCTGAGGTTGCAAAATATTCAATCAAATCCTTGGAGTTTTTCAGAATCCACATGTTATTCATTCCACTTGTGTCAAACACTTTGTTGAAAGTATAAATGAAGCTCTTCCTTTATCAAGGAATGTTGTAAATCTTTCAGACCCAGCAATGTACCTCTCTTTGTACTGATTTAATGAGTTTTGGAATCCAGTACAACAGACGAATGGGTTTCAGTCAAAAGTCAAAAGTTGATTGTACTCATGCATGGGTTTGGGTTGTTTCTTCGTTTTCATTTTGTGAATTCTGTCAATGTCTAATACCGTACAAATGGGGACTCATGTTCAGTCTTATAATGTCGTTTTTCAACCACACATCATGGTGGTTCAAATGGCATGGACTTTGTGCCAGCATGATTTCCGCCAGTATAACATCAGGTTAATTTTAACATAATTACAGATCTGGGTTCTACTCTGGGTTCATGCAATTTGTAAATGGTGCTGTCACTGTAAACAACTATTTTCGCAGCCATGGACAGTGAAGAGTAGTTGAAGTAAGTCAAGTTCAACCAGTTTGAACTTCGTGGTGGAGAGATAGTCATTCAGAGATGCGTTTTACTGTCACTTGGGAGTTATTTCAAACCACATTGTACATAAGAACAATACTCGTATTTAATACGACTTTTTGAAAAATGCATAAGTTACTCGTTTGTTGCCACTATTTCTATAACCTATCACCCCACAATGAAAGCTGTCATGTTGATTCCTAAGAAACTGCTTAGTTGTCTCCAAGATTTGGGCAGCTATCTAAAAAACGCCTGCCACTTGTTCGGAGCTGTTCAACGCTTGATACGTTCTGTAACAAATGAAATCATAAATGTTGAAATTTCTTTGGAAACGAACCGTAGGTCATTGCTGGGCCCCTTGAAAATGACATATTCAACACTGGGAATTGTACCTCCTGTAGAGAACAGGTTGTTCAGTCCAAGATACGTCTTACTTGGGGGCCACAATGTTGAAAAGGAAATGTACTCTAGATTTCATGTGTGTCTGAAGGCAATAAAATCGTGATATATTTCAGCAATAGGTAGACATAGGTGTACCAGTCTAGACCTGGTTGTTTATTATGTAAGGGAAATAGTTATTTCAAAGACCCTCCTATTCAATATTGTCTTAGATTTCCCTCACAAACAAACAGTTTGTAACATCATACAAATGTACGTCGATCTAATTTTAGAGACCATTTTCGGAGACAGGTGTTTCGTTGACAGAATGACTAGCAGGTGTACTTGTAGCTGTCGCTTTACCTGTCACAAATCTTAGTTAGTATCCTTGATTTGTCCGTGTCAGTTTTTTTGTCATCATGTATGTCATCAAAGTGGTATATTTCATCTCTCATTACACCAAACACACTCACTCATTCACTCACATCTAAGCCAAAGTTAATCATGTCAATCGTTTTTAAGAAAACATTTCAGGTGTAACATAGAGTCCACTAATGTCAGGTTCAGTTTGAAGCTGGACATAGTAAGGTGGACGCATTGGACTCTAACTTGTCAATTGAGGCTCGCATGTTATCCCCTTTACTTGCATTGCATATTAAAGTATGTATAGGTCAGGAATGTGGTGAATATATTAACAATGAACTGTGTCCAGGTTACTCACGAGACATTTACAGGTACATGGTATTTTATGGAAATAGCGAGACTATATTGATAATATATACCAAAGTATTGTGGCCGATGTGTTGAGTTTCCAGAATAAATAGGGGTATTATTTTGTAGAATTAGACGCATCATGGTTGAAAACATACCTAGCCACACTGAAAATGTTCAAAGTGTGCATAACTATTAAGGTACAGACAAAATATGGACTTTTAAAAAGAAAATTGGCATACATGTTGCATTTTCGGTGTCTCGCGTGTTTTCTTCTTGGTTAACCCAAGGCAACTGACCATGCACCTGTCTGTGCTTGTATCACCATTTAAACACTTTTATACCTGTTATCTATCCACTAATGAGTAATGGAACAGCGACAGTGTTTGACGCTGCCCATGCTATCGATCAGTGGAATGTACCCGGGTATTTGCATATCGTCGTCATGGAGCATGAATATTGCTGACTACCAAACCAACCAAAAAAACAGAACAAATTATTTGGGGGTAATTACCAACTTGCTGCGCTAGGTTTGATTGAAAGGTCTACATGATTAATTCATTCACTCATTGAAATACAACATACAACACGTGCCAAGTTTCAATTTCTTGGGAACTTTGGTTCATTAGAATAAAAGTCTTTATAATTTATCATTTTTTTTTAAATTATTAGATTATGTTTTCTAATTCTACCAACGAATCCCAAATAGTATGATAATGCTTGACATTTTTCTTAATTTTTTGGATCATCTCCAGTTCAGCTATTTAATGATTAAAATCATGATCATAATTGGTAGGTTTTTTAACTTTAGGGTCAGGGCATATGTGAGAAAGATACAAAGAAATAATCCAACGTATTGTGTTTTTCTTGTTGGGCGGTACCATGTCTACACAAGTATTCATGAACACGACCAAACTACTCCTAGTGTAACAAAGAGTCTTTACAGCGAGGCAAAAAATTAAATCATTGAGCACTGGACAGATATCGGGACACTATAGATGTCTTTGTGGAAAGTTTTAATACTGCTTAGAGGTTGCCACGTTACACGGTTCACCCCGTGGTATTATCAAACTAAGGCCTACATCGTTTGTTCTACTCCTATAAATTTCAATTGTTGGACTAAAGTTTTGTGGCATAGGTCATTTGAAGTGCATCTCCCAAATATCAAACTGGCTCTGTAATGCTCTGTGTCACGTACGCAGTGTCTATGTTTAAGATAGTTTTTGAAATTGTAATTGACGTGATGCAGGGTATATTGCACAGACACCAATACACTTTGATTGTTTATGTCACAAAGCAAATAATATGAATATACATTTGGAGACATTGATTAATAAATATAATTTTCAATTGAAGAACGTAAATATGCTCCTTTTATTCATTTCGATTTGTCTCAAATGATACATTATTGTTATAATAATAGCAACGGTTAAATATGTGAGTTTTATTGACATTATTTATGTGTACCATAGAGGCAGATCTGCGTTATCCTAAACGTGGAGACCGAATGAAAGTTGCTTTTAACCATATATATTTCGTAAAAAGATATGCTCGCTAAATAATACTAAGATACTATTATGTGCCTTTCGCTTATGTTATTATATTTTGATGTTGTGTTTATGTGATTTGATTAAAGCTGTTTAAAGCCAGGTGATTACCCAACGAATAATTATGACCTATGAGTAACAAATGCCCTATGCAGGTGACATTGAACATCTCGGGAATATCATATTTGGTATATCTTCTCTAAAGCCCAAGGTTGATCTTAAGATATATTTCAATAAAAGCGAGAAAAAATATTTCCATAATCATAAATTATATACATTGGCAATGCCAGGGAATAACCAGTCTAAATTAACCGCCAAAACATTCCTTTTGACACCAGACATCTCTGCTTAAAGTTCTTTGTACGATTTCGACTATAACCTAAGCATGCGTATGAATCACCTTCCAATAGTGATGAAAAGGTGAACGTATCCTGTCCCAATGAAGGCACCGTCACAAACACATGCGAATGCAAGCCGAAATAGACTTGTGCTGCTGGAACATTGCACGCCATGAAGAGAAAGTTGACCATTGAAAAGATGAAGACATCCCTTTGTCGTACAGTCATGTGGAGAGTTTTGTTATATAGATAAAACAGGTTTCGTTCTATTGGTCTCCTATAATGCTAGTTGGGGTTGGTAAATCAGCACAAAGGAATTGACCATTATTGAACCATTGATACACCTGACGCATATGTTAAATTCCTTGTTTTAGTTTGTAAAATCCGAGCAGAAGTACCATATGCATAAAGGAACAGATGAGCAAGAATGGGATCACAATTGGTGCCCATGGGAATACCTACACATTGCCTTAAAGTCCAAGTGTTGCACAAAGAGGAAGTCGAGCATTTCACGTATTGTTTTATGCAGTACATTTCAGAGGGAATTTGCTTTACATTTTGACAAATTGTCCTGAACCTCTGAAGATAATGATGTAACTCTATCTGTGTCCAGCATATTAAGTAACATGCCCCATGGATCTCGGACTGCATTAATTCCGTTGTGTGAGAGAGTGGTATACAAATTTGAAAATCAAATGTTTTGACATAACTGAACTTGGTTCCTTTCTGAGATTGCCAAAAAACATGCAAAGGCTCTGGGTATTTGTGAACAATATACATTCCGCTTGTTTTAAATACTTTCTGTGAATGAAAAGAAAGCACTTCCTTGACTGTCACAGGGATTGTGGTTAATCTTTGGGACATTGATTTGATTGTACGTTTGCTGGACCATCTAATACATCTGTCTTTGTACGGAGTTTTATGGAGCCTTGGAATCCAGTACAAAAGAGGAATAGACATGTCTTCAGGTTTTTGTGTCAAGCCAAATAATGATAGAACTGATGTATGTTTTTGGCAGAACAGGTTGGAGGCTGCTGACGATATGTTGGTCCATATTTGAAAAATGGACGAAGGTATTTTTGTCAACAATGAAATAGTGTTCCTGCAGGAAAATGAAACTGTTGGTGGTTCCTGAAATTTGAGACATTGTGGGATATTTTGGGAAAATAATCTTTCTGTGTACATGAAGTTAAGGCATCGATTCCCTTGGTTTTTTTTGAAATTTCAAATTAAGGAACGCCTGGTTTTTGTTTTAATTAGTGAAGTCTGTTTCTCGTTCGGCCAAACGTTTTCAGGAAATATCAAGGACTATACGCTCTTGTCGATACTGTGGTCTATTGTGTTTAAACCCATCCATCAGCAAACTGTGGTCCTGTGTATGATTCCGGCTTTTTCATAAGCATGTGTTTATGAATCACTATCAAATCACTAGATAATAGCGTTATCGTTTTGTTTTGAAAAAGAGACACATAAGCAAAAAAAGCAAACTTGTTTAAGTAACTGAAAATGAAAAATGAAAAATAGTATAACAAATCTGACTTAAACAGACACTTTTTGTCGAAAATTTAAAGATAGTGTGTTATGCTGAAATAACTTTGCATTAGGGCAGCTAGGCGAACATTGATATCGCAACTGATATCATGGGAGTATTGCGAAATGTGTTGTACATCAGTTTTAAGTAATCATCACATTTATCAACTATATCGTTGCTATTCATAGATGCCTCCAGTAGTCCACGTGACCCAAATCCAACGTAGATTATATCGCAGACGTATTTGTTAATTTATTAAAGCGAAATTATAACTTAAATTCACTCATCATTAATGAGAGATAATTTTATTCCTTTCTTAATATATTGATAATATTTTCCTTGCTAAGCGAATATGAACACCCTTAGGAAGTGATATTTTAATAGCTTGTATTGCTGATGCCAGCACGCCATGCAAACTTGCATTTTACTGTCATATTCCAGTACGTATAGCATGTGTCACCAAAGAAAGACGTTGTTATTATCGAGTGATAAGTTATGATTTATTCGAAGAGTGGGACCTTTGCAGTATTTCGAAATGTTTCATATCACGTAAATATGTAGTTACAAAGCAGGTTTTTGCAATTATGTCCGGTTTGGTACTTCAAATGAATACACACACACGCACGTGCTTTGTCACTTTTTCCACTCTTCAAGGAAACCTATTTTCCTGCAGCAGTATCGGATCTGGCATGTGTTGTTTATAGTTCCATTTCTGCCCTGGTTTGCGGGTATCAGAACATAACGTGCATTGGTTATCATGTCGGGGTTGGCAACACCTAGTTTAAACAAAAGTGAAATATTTTTGAAAGTAAGAGAAAGATGTATTCAAATTAACTTGTAGCCTTATACGTACAGGGCAGTCACGATGCATTATACATTTGAATATACAGAGAGGTAATCTGATCAATGCGTTTCCTTACTCATTTCTGAGACTATTTCTTGTGATCTCCTTGTTGACAGTAAGTATCTTATGTGCAACATATTACATACTGGTTACGATTGATCTACTTTTTTAAGATAAGAAGTTACAGTAAATCTACATGTCAGGCGCATATAAGTCATGGAAAGGAATGTTGAAAATAGCAAGCTGTAACAAGTTTAGTATAAAGTCAAAGTTTTTTTCTTTTGTCTCCCCTCTTATTCTCCACACTCACCCGTCGCCAATACGCATGCATGACGCTGGTCTCCAAGACTACATCATGGTATAAATGGACAAAGGCGCAGTAGACATTACAGAGCGGTCAGAGAAGGGAAACAACATGCAGCTGTTCAGAGTTCCACCCTATTTACCTTTACTGGGTAAGTTGGCAATCATGAAAGTCATTTCCTTTTTTAATGTGTAATGATTATTCTAACGCTTAATACAAGGAAGTAATGTGGAGAACAATTGCATAAACGATTCGTTAAATAATGTGCATTTAAGACTAAAATTTTCTACTGGTAGAAATGTAAATTGTGAAATATTTCTTCTTTAACTTAAATAACAACTGTATACAATGTGACAGTTTCATATGAACATGCAAATACACTAATATAGGAAACGTCACACATGATCTCTTGTCTTTGTGTAAACATGCTGGACAGTTTACATGGCGTCTATGAAGCATTCACGACTGACGATACAAATTGTAAATTTATTTATTCTTACATTTAGAAACAAATTAATTAGCAACAATGTTAAACATAATAAAACAATAGAAATACATGAAATTTCACACTTTATGCTTTTTCGTAGTTTTAACATGCTGGGCAGTTCTCCAAGGCGTCTCTGGGTCGTGCTCGGCTGACAGTGATTGCCATCCAGGCACATGCGACACAGGCACCAGCACCAGCACATGTGACTGTACCGGTACTGGGTTTGATGGTGACAACTGTGAAACTGGTAAATATGTTTCCAGTAGTTAATTCTACTTAGAAATGTCCACCCATTTATTCAACATAAATAATCTTTTACTGTTAGCTAGAAATGTAAACATGGGATTGAAGATAACGACGTGCATATGATATGCCGAATCTTTGTGCCAGTGATACATATTGGTACATAGAGATTACTAAACGTTATCCGATGGAATAAAACATGTATCTTTCACGAACGTTGTACTTATAGTAAATGTAGCTGTGTGCAGTTATACGTCAATAAAAGACACAACTGATGACATAATGGTGTATGAAAACATACTACCTGATGTTTGTGCGCTGAAACATGTAGGTTAATATAACTGTTGTCCTTCCCAAAAGTTTCGTAAACGTCCAAAGCTCGTTATCACACAAATTAAAACAATCTGTCGACAAAATAAAAACATTGCCATAATTCTACTTTCAAGGCGTGTTGGTTAAAAGGGAGGCTACTCTCGTTTCAAAACATGATGGTCTGGTTCGAACGTTCTGGGTTAAATGAGGTTGTTGCACATTCTCCAATTGTGTGGCATGGTAGTCAGCAATTACGGGATCTCTGAATATAAACATGTTCCGAATTTTGAAATGATTTCAGTGTAGTCAGGTTGATGAACATCAGCACATACTATTGATCGTGTACTAAATTGTTTTAAGGGCTTGACAAATATTCGTGTGTGTTTGTAGCGTTAGAACAAGGGCCAATGTTTAAAGCAAGTTTTTGTGACCGTGATACGTGTATTTGAAAAGCATGTGTCAGTGCTTCATCGATGAATCGTTCGTGCCAAACAGAAGTGTACTGATATCGAGAGCACATCATTCGACTCGGTACACATATATCAGATACCAAAGTGTTGTGTGAAGATGTGTGATAAGTGGTGTTATAGACCATGATATGCTGTGTTGCCACAAGAGTACGATTTATAGTCGGCTGACAATGTTTCCTACTAATTTAAGTTTGAAGATCGGAAAATGCCACGCCACGCCACGCCACGCCACGCCACGCCACACCACACCACGCCACACCACCACGCCACGCCACGCCACGCCACGCCACACCACACCACACATACATGTTTCGAATCTTTTGCGATAATCAAATGGCTATACCTTTGCGTTTGAAATACATTTGTTTACGTTTTTCAAGGAGATGATTCATACAATATGTTTCCATAAACCTAAAAATGTTCCCAGCTCCGCACCCCCAACCCTAGACTTGTATATATCCCTGTGCAGATTCAGAGTTATCACATGTATGTATATCCTGGGGAAGCATATGTATTAATTCTTAAACAATGGCTCCTTTATCTTTGACAATGTATTAACTAACTGATTTTTAGCTTAACACAACTTGTCACTGACGGAACCTCTTTATCTCACTTATTGTACCTCGTTGATAGAAACATTTCACGATGACGTGACTGTGTTGCTATAGGGAGTCGAACTCAATAAGTCTGTACCGATGGCTAACAAACGTAGTTTTCTGCCTTGGTGACATGGACGACAATATTTACTTACATCGAGAAAAATAGTTAATTCGTTTTTAAACAAACATACTTGTGATTTTTTCGGTATGTTATTCTGTAAATTAAGTGTGCACGTGATTTGGTAGCTTCTACTTACAAATAATACTTTCTTGATCAATGCAAAGGGTGCTCATAACAGTCCCATCACCATGGGCTAATAATGTTGTTGTGATTTATAAATGTGCTCGAGTTGGGTCCTTGTGCTTTAACCTATAGTTGAAAGATGGATGTCCTTATAATTGAATGCGGAACCTGTAACCATACCATAAGAACCATAACCGTCCCATAAGAATATCACAAGTGTTATTTCATTCTATTCCAGAACACGATTACCAACATGCCATGCTTTCCCGATTTATTTACAAATTTAGCCGTGTACAATTGAGGATATTGAGAAATGACACGTATTGAGTGTGCGTTTCAAGAAATAAAGTTCCGAAACTAAAAGTCGATAGTTAACAGTATGACTTAACTCATAACAGTATTTGCTAGCTCCAGCCATTGACGCAAGGGCCCTGATAGTGTAACGTGTATTAATACAAGACTGAGAATTCAACTTATTCTTATAAGAAAGGAGTCTTATCATTATCTTAGCCAAACATATTCATCTATTGTGTATAAGTATTAGAAGTGGGCACTTCCTCCTCTTGACAACACCACCACCTACTCCCCAACCACCACCGCCACCACCCCACCCTTCAACATCACCCGCTGAAGTTAGCCAATTGGTATCTACACTGTCAAAAGTGTTTAACCCGACTTTGACGATACTTTATACGCGTTTTGATGCCTCGATATTTTTTTGTTATTCTGAACATGTTCAGAAGTGTTTTGAGTACAAACGTTATGAATTCAAAAAAATTACACTCCGAACAATTTACTTGATTTATGTTGCTGAGGCATGGTCACAATTGGAACATACCAAGGGCTTCCATGTCAAGAACATTTCTACAATCGTTGCTTGGCTCTTGCATACTTCTGTATGTATTAGTGAAACAATATTCAGATAATTTAACTATTTAATGCCTAAATGTGTTGGACTGGGAGATATTATCCAAAAAAAAGGGATGATATGGTATTCCACAACGATCGACACTTCTCTTCTGACTAATGATAAATTGCATTATCATATAAAGTATTTCTTGATAGTTTGATATAATTATCATTGAGACTGTAAATCTACTGTAAGCGTGCGTATCTCGTACAGACACGCGAAGGGAGTTTAAGGAATACATATCCCACATCATCCATATTCCACACTTTTTATCAACATGTTTATGTTCAAAATATATTGAGTTTGTCGGGTTGTGATGCAGGCATTTGTTGTAGATCATAAATGTGTTGAGTTGCTTTTAACTTAAACTTATATCTGAAGCACCTTCGTAGCTAAATCTTTCTAGCAGCCTTTTATACATAAACACATTATTACAGTGTATTAATGTGATAACATCTTATGGACACGACCCCTTGCTCTTTGGTTATGTGTATGACACATTAAGTGTAAACATTTTGGAAGCTGAAAAGGTTTTTAGAATATATGGATGCCAGAAACCTGTGATCGTGGGGTCAAATTCGCCCTCATTACGTATATTTATCCTATACCAGGTTAGGATATTGTGAAAAATTGATCAAAGCACTGATAAGTCACTCGCACTCACCTGATGTACTTCACTGCTGCATTTTAAAACCCTTGTTTTAGAGTTGGAATAGTTTCATGTCAATAGCACAAAATGTGAATTAGAGGGTACAATGAGATGAAAGCATTACATATCGTTTTCATATCTTATAAACCTTTACTCATTTCAGACCCGTGAAGATTCCGGGATGGAATAGGTCTTCAGCAACCGACGCTTGCCGTAAAAGGCGACTATGCTTGTCGTAAAAGGCGACTAACGGGATCGGGTGGTCAGGCTCACTGACTTGGTTGATGCACGTCATTGCGTGGATCGATGCTCATGATATTAATCACTGGATTGTCTGGTCCAGACTCGATTTTTTACGCACCGCCGTCATATAGCTGGAATATTGCTTTGTGCGGCGTAAAACAACAAACAAAAGGTAATAAACCTGCAGAGTTCACTTTTGTCATTATTTATTTTTTTTGTACACTGAGAATTTTTTTTTTTTAAATTGGAACTACGGTATACACATTTGGTGTGTTCTGTCTAAACACGTTTAGGGTCTACACACATGAAATAAGATATCGTCTCACAGCCAAATCACAACCTAAACACAACATCCCGATAAAACAGATTCACAGGACTTACAACGAACTTGGTACAACATTATCATGAATATGTACAAATAAACCCGCTAAATGTGACTAGGTCGACATAGCACAGGCGGTAGCGGGGCGGACTACAAATCAAAAGGTTGTAGCTAGGTTTGAATCGTTTGAATTGACGCGACCAGGGATCAAATCCCTGACGTTCAGCTCTCTGGCCACCTAGTTAAATAGGTACCAACTAATTAGTAAAGTCTACTAAATTGTTAGTTTCTGTGTGGACAATGAATTTCACTTAGTTAGTAAATTTTACAAAGTGTTTTCTGTCAGTGTAGGTATCGATGAATGCACTGCTGATGCGGATAACTGTCACACTAACGCTGACAGCACACGCATGATTGGCACTTTTACCTTTCAATGGAAGGCTTGCTATGTTTGGGACGGGGGTAAATGCAAGTGGTATTTAACCTACGCTTGACCTACCTTTGTTTTTTCGCATAATCCACTTCAAATATCCTATACACGTATTTTGTTTCTCTATTTTGGTAGATATCGATGAATGCACTGATGGTACAGATAACTGCCATGAAAACGCTGACTGCACAGACACGGAAGGCTCCTTCACCTGTACATGCAAGGCTGACCATGTTGGGGACGGAGTGGAATGCGAACGTAACTACATGTTGCAAATGCATTCATTACAAAATGGCAGTAGCCAAAAGCTATGTTGAACTTTCGATGCCTTTACCATCATTGGCGTATGTCGAATGCATTCTCATTTGATTGCTTGTGATGCCATGCCATCTGTTAATCTGAAGACACATGCTTTTTGTTGATAATCATATCACTGCACAGGAATTTTTTTGAGTGGTGTCAAGGGCAGATATCTTACATACAGTTTTGATAACATCTAGGTTACATTTGATTGAGAAATTGAAACGTAAACGAAGGATACTGTATAAGTCATAATATTATAATATATGTATTCACATCACTGCAAATAAAATATTTAGGTCTTTCTCCAACTCGGTAGGTAGGATATGCTTATTCAACATGCAACATAGTGCGTGCTTGGTCCAAGGCGTGACCGCCTCCGTGGTCCGTGCTTGGGGTATTCACATGAACCTGCTGCATGGTACCTCAGTGGGCTAGCACTATAAAATGGGCATTAGTCCGGACTAATACAAGCAGCAACACACACACACACACACACACACACACACAAACAAACATGTCGCTAAATAAATGCAATAATCTTAAACGCGACGTTCAACCCAATTTCACCTCACCCCCAAGGTGAATATAAGCAAGTGTGGTATTATATCGTTCAGTTCAACTTTTGGTGCAGCTCTGTCACTTACAGTTACGTAGAGTACGAGGCCACAATATGGCCACATGTCAGCTGACATTGCAGTGTTTGTTGAAAGGTGGCCTGCTTTAACCTCTGTAACACAAGATCTGTATTAGATGTTTTTTTACCTCTTGTTGAAGTAATGTTAGAATACTTGGATCCATCATGACGCATCCTGAGCTTCCACCCATAATTTTCAGTCCATATCCATATAGGAACATGATTCCGCGTGTTACAGTAATGGCTGTGGATCACTGACGTCCCCGACGTTTGAATGCAGACGGTGTCGCTTTCACAAAGTAGCATATTTGCACGTTGGGCAATCTGATATGCTTCACGTCGTATGTTCATCCACAATGTATTGCATGCGTTGTAACATTCTGTCTTTCCGTATGCTGAAGTATAGATTACGCCTGCAAAAACTGGCAGTAATATGAACCTGCATTTCTTTCATGTCAATTATGTTGTTCCCACTTAATGCCCAGTCTGCAACTCACTAGATGTGAACACCGGCCGTTTATGGGGAAAGGGATTATGCTTATACATTACATTTCATCTTAGGGGTCTGTTTTTACCATTTTCATCTTCATCATCCCTACCTTTTGCGATATTGGCAATATTGTACCACAGCATATTTTATGCCCCGAAGTATATTTTGTTGACAATCAATTTAAAAAAAAACACACAAATAAACAACCGATTGTCTTTCATGGTTGTCTGACGTGACATTGTTCTGAAAGAAGGTCAAATATGGGTCAAGTGTGTTTTGTTCTATATTATTTTAGGTACTGTTTGTACAGCGGATGGCAACGAGTGCTTAAATGGCGGTACTTGTAATATCCCTTCGGGTGGTACAGCTGGTACATGTTCATGTGAAAGTGGATACAGTGGTCCTCTTTGTGCAGATGGTAGGTACATTCATCCAATTTGGTTATTGCAGATAAAGGTATTGCTCGTATGTCCAGGTCACTGCATATTATTGCCATATTTGTTGTTTTTCAGGGTGGCACCATATTAGGTATTGTGTAATTTTGGCGCGGCTAGAAATGATACATGGTGAAATCTGTTATGGCCCTTTGTAGTCTGACCTCAAATTATTTTGCAATAGTGTCTGGAAATGACCATTCTTCAAAACTTTATTTAAGCAAAATATTTAAGCACATGTGTATCACATGGGAATGAATTTCAGTGTTGTTGCCTCATGATTTGTTAAATGTACAAACTGCTGCTGAACTCGAAACCAGACAAAAAAAAATTCAAATCAACCTAATTGTCCAAAGCATTTAGTGGACGGTGGGGTAGCTTTGTGTTAAAGCGTTCGCTCGTCACGCAGAAGACCCGAGTTCGATACCCCACATGGGTACAATGTGTGAAGCCCATTTCTGGTGTCACCCGCCGTGATATTGCTGGAATAGTGCTTAAGACGGCGTAAAAATATACCCATTCACCCCAACGTAATTTTGTACAATGGCTAAAACATTTTCACACTGCCTCATAGCAACGTTAAGAATAGGTACATATCAACACTGACGCTGTAAATTGTTAATCATATCATCACTAACTGTTGAATAAACAACATATGAGTAATCAGCCAAGAAAGATTGTGTAAATTCTGCACTACGGATATTTGTACGTTTGAATTGAGTTGACAGTTTTAGAAGGAAATAACAAAGAATAATGTGCTGAACTAATATCATCTGTGATGTGATGTGTGGGGCATTAAGACCAACTACATCGGTTTACTCAAAAAAGCAGGTTATTGAGGTTCAAACCTTTGGAACACTGAGGGAATGCAAAATGTTAAACTTATTGAGAAACACGTCTTCAGATGAAGATAAAGATTTCAAAGTGCGTCCTACGACTATTGCTCAGAGGGTGTTTCATCAAAGCTGCAACATGCAAGGCCCCAGTTAAGCTTTTAGAAGGTTTTATGGTAGACATGTTGAGGGCTTTTTAACATTGGACGCATCAATGACAAAAATTATGTCCGATGCATTTCCCTATTTTGACCTGTACCATATGTTCCTGTTTTATTTCATGTGAACATTTGACTTGCCTTTGCATGTGCTCGTGAGCTGTGTAATTTATAGCATTTGATATGTTTACAATATATATAGTGTTTTTAGATCAATGGTGTTCCGAAAATTGAAAGTTGAAGAAAAATCGCCATGCGTTATACCACACCACACCACACCACACCACACCACACCACACCACACAACACAACATGTTTAGCTACAGCAACCCATTGTTCAGTGGTGTCAAGGGCAGATATCTTACATAACATCTTGGTATTATTTGATTGAGACATTGACAACATAACCATATTCTTTTTGAGTCCTAAGGTTTTTGTGTTAGTCAATATGCTAAATAATTTAACAGAGGCGTAAACAAAGGTTGTTGAATAAATTACAATATAATAATATAAACTAGATACAATATTATTTAACACTTCATGACTTTATCACATCAATACATGCTATTTATTTCCTCAGAAAACAAAAGGCCAAGAAAGTTAAAACTGTTTCAAAATGATAATTGTAGAGCAAATTATATTCCATCTTCAGAGAACGCCTTAGTTGATTAAGTCGATTATTTTGGAAAATCACAGCAAATGTTTCTATCATTTTCGCTATGTTGAACTTTCGATGGCTTGAGCATTATTGACGTTTGTCGAATGCAATCTCATTTGATTGCATGTGACGCCATTCCATCTGTTAATCTGAAGACACATCATTTTTGTTGATAATCATATCACTGCAAAGGAAAATATTTGAGTGGTGTCAAGGTCAGACATCCTACACTAAAGTTATGACATTTGCCTGAGAAATTGAAACATAGACGTAAAGAAAGCATGTTGGATAAATTGAAATATTATAATATAAATTATATTTAACATACTTTACTATTTACTGACAAGGTTGTCACATATGTAAGACATGTCTCATAGTATATTATCTCCTGCTTTTGTCAGAAATGTTCACCATCATTTAACGGCTCTATATGACAAATCTGAGTTTCATGAAAAAGCTACTCACAACTGTGACACGAAGGTGTACTATAAATAATTTGTGCTCTCAGTTACCCGTTTTATGGCTTCCTTTTCTTCGTTGATGCATATAACTCAGGTGCCTCAGATGAGAATTTGGAGACTTTTAGCCAGAGAGACTAAACACACCCATTTAGATAATACTAGTATATGTAATTCAGTTAATTGTTGTCCCTCCAATTCGATTTGCCTTAGGAAGAAGTTATTTTGACAAACTACTCCTACTTCATATCAATTTGCTGGCACATTATCATGAAGCTCGGTTTTAAACAACAATCAATTGCAAACAAAACATATCAATAATATATTATAATCGTTTCATCTTTTTCAATTATTATGGCCCTGTGTCACTGACATATTATTAATGAAATAGGCATAACACTGACATAAATGTCCTGTATTTCAGCCTCTGGTGCTGCTACGGTATCGGTGCACTTCCTTCTGCTCATAGTTGTTGCTGTCCTCGCAACGCTGTGCCTCAACTGAATACAAACAGGACCAGAATACGACTAATAGAGTGTAGTAGATGTGTTTAATTTTCCAACAAAACTTCATAGACGTGGATACTTCATTTCGTTTAATGTTGTGATTGATTAATTGTGCTTACGAGACTCGCACTAAATCTGGTTATAGTAACATCATTCAATATTTTCAACAATAGATTGTCGTTTTATTGGTGACATGTGTGAAATGTTACATCCTGATTAGAAATTTAACAGTGTGAATAATCGAACAAATACTCCAAAATTTGAAAAAAATTAAACCCCAGCATAATTCCTAGAAAGGAACATGTCCACGTGTGTTATTCGGACTTGCATTTCAGTGATTTTGATTTCGTCTGTTTCACGCCAATGTAATTCCCTCATTGTTGATAAGAAGACAAAATTCGTCCCTGGTTACTTTTAGGCCATTGATGACATGTTACTGATGACGTGGAACTCTCCCCCAGTGACCACCGACACAGAGTAAATGTTATCTACTTCTTATCTACAGTGACAGTGACCGATTGTTACCTACCCACCCAAAGGACCTTTTATGATGTATAATCTGATTAATAGTTTATAATAAAATAAAATACATGCATTTAATTTCAAGCGTAATTGTTGTTTGTTTGATGGATAGTTTCACAATGTGAGGATATATGTGCCAGAAGGTAACGACAATGTGATGATTTTATATTAAAGTGACAAGAACACCTTATCAATGCATTCAAGTTACAACTAAAGCCCCGCATGCGTAATGTGGTGGAAGAGCGTCTGCCCGGAGGGCGGAACATCGTGGGTTCGATCCCCGGTCGCGTCATACCTAAAGACGTTAAAAAATGGTACTTGCTGTTACCATGCCTAGCGCTCAGCATCAGAGGCTAAAACAAGGACTGGTCAGCTCGGAGTCAGTTTTCGGTGTCTGAGTGGGATTCATGTTAAACCCTGCCATGGTATCTCAGAGTGTTAGTACTATTCTTACTAGTATAGGTACTAGTATGAGTAGCCACACACACAATCTTGAACGCGACGTTTTGGGGGATCTATTGGAAAAAAACCTTTGTAAAACATGTTACAAAATGTTACAAAGTACATATTTACACCCAAAACAAGCCATCTGTGATTCTATTGTTGTCTCAAAAGCAACACACAACTACCCTGATACCCTCAACAAGCGCGTGTGCATATTGAAATCCCAGCCAGAGGCTGTCTACTGTGCATTTATTAACACGCCAATAAAGTGTTTTTCCGTCATTCTCGGGGTATTGAAGACGCGAAATAGGGAATTGTGTTGCGTAGGGGTGTACTAATACACCAAACAAAAGTACCTAGTATCATTTCTTGAAATTTCCAAGCGAAAAGGATGATTAAGCTAGGAGGAAAGTTTGATTTTCTGCAGGAAAAGCCTCGCTTATTTCATTCACAAAATATGCAGGATAAAGTTTTCCCCTATTTAGGACCTTCTGTATGCACGTTATCCGTAAGCCCTGAGTTAAATGAGTCGATATTTCTTTTTTTAAAGAACATAAAATAGGTTAATACCATGTACTTTATATACGACCCGTGGAGATCCGGGGTAGAAGAGGTCATCAGCAACCGACGCTTGCCGTAAAAGGTGACTATGCTTGTCGTAAGAGGCGACAAACGGGATCGAGTGGTAATGCTGACTTGGTTGATGCACGTCATCGTATTCCAATTGCGTGGATCGATGCTCATGATATCAATCACTGTATTGTCAGGTCCAGACTCGATGATTTACATACAACCGTTATATAGCTGGAATATTGCTTGAGTGCAGCGTTAAACAACATAGAAACAAACACACAAACTTTATATACACCTTACATACTATACTACATAGTATAGTCCATGATATAATTATGGATGTTATTGGACTCGACGAGTAGAGTCACTGTGCAGAGTCTAGTAAGCTAAATGCCAGCCACTAATATCCCTCTATTGACCAGTGAAGTGAATATTATGACAACTGTTTAAACGGAAGTATAAACTGATCAACCATCACTAGACAATACAACTAACAGGTGAGGTGAGGTGAAATGGGGTTTAACGTGCGTCCAAGATTATTGCACTTATATAGCGACGTGCATGTACGTGTGTATGTTTGTGTGGCTGCTTGTACTAGTCCGGACTGATGCCGATTTATAGTGCTAGCTCACTGAGATACCATGCCGCAGTTTAACATGAATACCCCACTCAGACACAGTATACTGACTCCGAGCCGACCAGTCCTTGTTTTAGCCCCTTAATGCCGAGCGCCAGACAGGGTAACAACAAGTACCATCTTTTAACGTCTTTTGGTATGACGCGGCCGGGGATCGAACCCCGGACCTTCCGCTCTCCGGGCGGACGCTCTACCACTAGACCACGGAGGCGGTCTACAACTAACACATAAGATTCCCTTATACAAAAAACAAATTTAGCTTCAGCCCTATGCTAATTGTTTGGAAAAACGACAACACAGTGAACACTGTTTTTGCAATGGTAAATGTCAATCTACATCTGGTACATTTTACACAAAAATAACTGTCTCGCTTGTTTTTAATTAATAAATATCCATTTTATCTAGACATGTCAGGATAGCGTTTAACTCAGGATTGTGTTCCCTAGTCTTTCTGTGTTCACATCAGATTGATCGTCTTCACTTGGTAGATCTTCCTCGCTTTCCTCGCTACTGTCAATACTACTTTGACTAACCTTTCGCTCATATTGATATTGACGAAAATATGTAAGGTCACTGAGCGAAAACTCAACTCGATGGCATTATCTGGTGATAATGGCTAGTAATCTACCAAATCAACTGTCCCCCATGACGTCAGGTCACGTGATGAAAACTCATTAACTCTAAGTAGTTCGGGAATACGAGTTGCTTTTTAATGATTTTTGTCAACAATATTGCCTTTTAGAATGTGTTCTTTCAAGAAGCCAGTTTTAGTATGCTTTATGCATTTTTAATTCCACATTTATAGTTTACTGTACATCTCCTTTAAATCCCATGTCATCGCCTATAATTAAAAACAATTTGTAAATATATTCAGCAAAGCAACAACAATTTTAACTGCTTAAATTTCATAATCTAGACTATCTTGCAGTTCCTCAGCTTCCTGCACATCCCAGTAGGATTTACATTATGTTTTGGCTACTGGTGGTTGTGGACAAATCTATTTACTATTAAGAACTGCTCATTGGTTGATGATAGTTACACGGATTATTATATGATCACGTTTTGGGATTGCAATCTGTGTCACCAAATGGATCGATTGCTCAGCCTCGATGATTTAGATGATTATGTGTCATTGTACGCGGCGGATGTTGCCTACAACATCAATCACTGGTTTGTCTGATGATAATGCTATCGTATAATAGCTGGAATATTGCTGAGTGTGGATTACAACAACAAACTACAACCATTGAATGTGATAGGAATTGTATTGATTCCCTTCAAAGTGACAGAAGGGAAAAGGAAAAAAATAATTCCGATTTCTTCTTCATAATAAGAGTCCCTGGCAAATGCCATGCCCATACAGCCACGAATCTGATTTACAATGAACCTTTCATCACTTCTTGTTGGCTTCTGATCACACATGAAACACAGAGTGCCCAGGACAAGGGGAAGTAATCCTGTAGCGATTGTATGAAGCGCTCGTACAATACTCATGACTGTGGATTTCAGCACACTGCAACAAGGCTTTATCTTCATGAGCAAACCGATTATGATCAACACGTCAACATAAAATGTCCTCCTCGTATCGTGACTGACAACATAAGCTGGTATAATCGATTATTTGTTTAAATTCATAAAGTTTATTGATGCTGACTTATCTCTTTTGCATACTATCTTAGATATAACTGTTGCTCCTTGTGTTTGGTTTATATTCGTGTCAAGTAAATATATGTACGATTAAAGATTTATTATTCTAAAATGACCCCGATGTATGTGTACATTTCTTTGCGCCTTTAGCACAGGGGTCAATGCAGAGCACTCTGTCAAAACGTTACTGATGCTACATTGTACACAATATATAATCGATGAACCTATTTTAATGAGTGACTGCTGCCAATTTTAAAGACAAAATGCAACGGGTAAATCATTACATCAAGTCTTTAACAGCATACTGGTGACACAGATGTAAATCGTTCATGTTCATCGGGGGATGTGTAACCTGCAAGTGAGGTGAGGTGAAATGGGGTTTAACGTCGCGTTCGAGATTATTACACTTATATACCGACGTGCGTGCACATAGTATACTGACTCCGAGCCGACCAGTCCTTGTTTTAGCCCCGTAATGCCGAGTGCCAGACAGGGTAACAACAAGTATGTCTTTTGGTATGACGCTGCCGGGGATCGAACCCCGGACCTTCTGCTGTCCGGTCTACCACTAGACCACGGAGGATGTTGCCTGCAAGTGAGATTAAGGGAGAGATAGCGAAATGTTTTTGTTTGTCAGGCCAGCTGACTTGGTTGGTTGATGCATCTCATCGTATCCCACTATATTCCAGCTATTTGATGGGGGTCTGTAAATAATTAATCTGGACAAGACAATCCAGTGATTGACATCATGAGCATCGATCCACGCAATTGAGATCGATGACATGCATCAACCAAGTCAGCGAGCCTGACCGCCCGATCCCTTTCCACCGTCATATAACTGGATTGCGTTGGTAAATAACAAACAAACACATCTAAACTGAAAAGAGACGACAACACGTGTACACGTATTATAATTCAGGGATCGGTCGTCCTCTAAAGCACCGCCTTAAGATGACACTAGACACACACATTATTTCTAAAGATCACCACAACAGAAGCAAAGTTGTTCAATAAAATCTACGAAAGCAAAATTTACAAGTACCTAGTCTTCAAATGAAAAGGGTATTACGTTTCAAATAGATAACATTGTTTAGTCGGGATACCCCCCCCCCCCCCCCCCCCCCCCACCGAAACCCCCCCCCCCCCCCCCGGGATACCCCCCGCACCCACCCCCCACCCCCCACCCCCCAAGCCCCAACCCCCAACCCAACACACACCCGACCCGACTCCAGTTAACGTTATCAATATCCATGGGTGTACTCGTTATCGAATAACCTCCCAGATACGAACCTATGTGACGCTACCCAAAGGCAATTGATCCCTCCTGATATAAGGTTGTGCTTGGGTAACGTGACCCATTCCATATGCATACAACATTAGTTAAGACGATCTTCCGTGTGGATTTCACCTGTCACAAGATTGCACATTAAACAGGTTTTCACGATTATTTTGTTTTGATTTGTGTGATTTGGGATTAACGCTATGGACGCTTAAAGCCGAAAGAAAGACTGTAGTAACGCAGGCCGTCAATATTTGTCATATCGGTGAATCAACGTTTTGTTTTTCACTGGTAATAGTCCGACAGTGTTATGGACACCATTTTAAGGAATTAAACATTGCTATAAACTGTATAACAACATGGGTGTGGAGATTAAGCAAGTGCAACACGTTCAATAGATTACCAGGTGTTCTTTACTCATAGTACAGTTCTACCACATTCTCACTTTTTGTTAGAGGGGCGGTCGGGTAGCCCAGTTAAAGCGTTCGCTCGTCACGCCGAAGATCCGGGTTCGATTCCCGACGTGGGTACAATGTGTGAAGCCCATTTCTTGTCTCCCCCGCCCTGATATTGCTGGACTATTGCTTAAAACGGCGTAAAACCATACTCACTCACTCACTCACATGTTGTTAGTTCATTTACAGGGTTTGCATACGTCACACGTAGGTTTTATAATGCATGAAGCACTTTATACTTGTTGAATATGTTTCACATTCCAATTAAATTCATGTCAGCCTATTGGTAAATACTGAATAGACTACAATCTACAAAGAATTACAGAGTATCTTCTCCGAGGAAAATAATGTTTAAATGCTCCGAGCCTTGACAGTGGCCTTTGCTCATTATTTCACGAGGAAGCATTATCGGAATTAATGAGAACAATAACGTGTGTATAGCTACCAATTGCAGAGGAATAGTTTCAAATGTGTAAACGCAGTAACTATCGTTGTAACAGCGGTTCTCCTAGAAATCACCACACAGCCGCTATTGGAACCGACAACATCGGCAACCGAACACATTCTTTCATATCCGTTAAATTCCGCATATCGCCAAACTACACTTCCTGTCGTCAGCCTGCGAGATGCGAGTAGAATAGGTCTTCAGAAACCCCTGCTTGCCGTAAAAGGCGACCATGATTGTCGTAAGAGGCGACTAACGGGATTAGGTGGTCAGGCTCCCTGACTTGTTTGATGCATGTCATCGATCTCAATTGCGTGAGTGGGTGCTCATGATGTCAATCCCTGGTTTGTCTGGTCCAGACTCGATTATTTACAGACCGCCGTCATATAGCTAGAACCAAACAAACAAACTTCCTGTCGCCACAGTGCGTGAAACACGGCTGACAGTAGCGGAGCAGAGAAACAGAGAAGTAAACGCATGGTTACAGAGAATGTTACAGAGCTATGCTATTAAGACGCCTTCATTTTTAACCCATCCAACGCTTTCTTTGTTCAATAGAGAGCCTGTGTGCCATCCTGTCTGAGCTCCACATATGTGTGATAACCTAATTAGTATCAGGGATCGAGGTGTAATGGTGTGTTGAATGCTTGATGGCCATGCATTTTATTGTTGAACAATGATTGTAATTTTGTTTCGTTGGTTCTGTAAACATTTGGTAGACGCTCATTGCATGTATTTGGGCAGTGATTAGTCGTCACTAATGTAGTGTCATATTGTAAGCAGTCGTCAGGAAGTTACTATATTAAGATGCTTGTGTTGTGTGTAAACGTCCGGTGTACCGCGGACGGTGATAGTGTGTTATAGAAACATGGAATGTTCTAGTGCCGCTAGACAGGTGAGTGCAAAGTGGCTCTTTGGACTTTATACATAGTGGACCAAGAACGTTTTTATACATCCCTCACACAATTCATCACATCGAAACCGGCTTTCTTGTGAGGATCGCTCATCATCCCCGAATCCTCGCCTAGGCCCATCTCGGAAGCTTGACCACTGTCGCCGCTGGGTGAATATATACTATCTTTACTGATTGTTGCTATCACAACTGTATTTTTGTATTTAATACAGAACACTGCCATCATATTATATCTTGCTATTGGATATTGTATTACCTCTCTATTGTGTACTGCTACTGTAATTGATGTGCAGTAACTTATATGTATTTGTTAACCTATTTAATATTGTTATACATTTGTTGATTGTATACCACTTGTTTCTTGGTTTCACACCAAGTTCTTTTACGGTCAGATTTCTGGGTTGACGTATTGTTTCAATTTGGGAATCGACACGTAACAATGTCACTACATATTATATTCAATGAAGATCTAAAACATTTCAATAGAATCCCAATCAATATATACATTCAATAATGTTCTAATTCATCGCCTTTCAAATTAACAAAAAGCAAATAAAACCTGTCATCATCACAGTTTCATTGTGATTCATAAACACAAGCTGCTGATATAGTCAATAATTATGGAAACGTTTTGTCGCGCTTATTTAAGGACAATGTAGCTGGCAACATTGATTTAAATGCATTAAAAAAAGAAGATATTTCCGAGTATCAAACTATTAATGACGACAGAGCGGATTTCAACTTCTCTTTCATTCAATGCGACGTGTCGGTACAGGTAACAGGAGCTTATCAAAACTAGCACTTTTATATCACATGTTTGAAATATCTAGTACTTTCTTCCTAACTCTTGAAATAAATCCCCAAAAGACTCGCTTGCAGTTTACAAAGTGCATAGGTCCATGCATGTATTCTTGTGTAAAGAAGCTCCTAGATACGAACCAATGTGATCCTATTCGAGGCAATTTATTACCCCACCTGGTGCAGGGCAGAATATGGGTAACAGGACATGTTGATTGTGCATACAGCATTTCTCATGACGATCTTCTGTTGGGATTACATCTGTCACGCACATGTTCTACGGGTTGAACGTAAGTATTTTAGATTTTAGGATCAATATGACATCAGATATGATATACAAAGGAGACACACGTGGTACATTTGATGGGTGTTACGCTGCTCTTAATATTTCAGTTTTATCATGGCGCGTCAGCTCAATGAAAAAGTAACGTATTATTCGAAAGTCAAAACGGTTTATCAGTTTGGAGAAATGCGCGGGCACAGCTGTAGATGTGAGAAGCCATGGGCAATAATAAGGCCGGATCTGCAGTTGGAGCCACAATCAGCAGATCCTCAGGCTGTTCGTCGCCATCCATGTGCATTTTCATTTTGATTCTAAAAAGTTATATTAGCTCAAAATATTTACCGACAGCCACATTAATGTCTAATATTATGTATTATAACGAAAGATCCTTGAACCTCGTGTGGTAAATGAGAGTAGCACCCCTTTGTTACTGCTCCGAAATTGAACAAATGGGATAGCTTAACGATTATGACATCCAATTTCAGAACTTATAAACCATCTGCTTAGCCCAATGAAATCACATAGCCGACATTTCATGACCCGACACGATGAATCCATCTCCTCGTTGAAAAAAGGCTGGGCACATTTTGCCAGGCTTCTTCTTGCGAGAACAGTCTTTGGTCGAATCATCAGCTAATTATAAGAAGCTTGTATAGATTATTGTATGCTTATAATTAACTACGGTTATAACGAACTAGAATTAGTGGTCCACGTGAGTTCGTTATACCCGTAGTATACTGTACTACACTCGTCTTCGTTAGATTTCGGGTTTTTTCCCAACAAATCGTATCCAAGGCTTTCGCTTGTCAGATCCGATTTCGTCGTAACAGAAACGGTATCTAACGGGGACTCATTTAGTTGTCTGTTTTAATCAACTTTTTATCTTTTACTATGAATATACTTTTACTTTCCATATACGAACTCTAACGAGCAACCATTACACACCAATAAGGAAATAAACATTGTTGCATTTTTGTTTAACATTTTAGCAAGCGCGACAGAAACAGATGCTCAATAGATTACTGGGTTGTCGTCAACACATACATCGTAACCACCACGTGTGTTAAAGACAGTCAGAACGGATTATTTAAACAATTAGGTTTTGTTAGTGCATATGTAGGGATAGTCAAACTTCTATAATCATAAGAAAATAACATATAGACTTTTAGACAATACGGATTATCTCTCCCATTGAATGAATTGTGAAAGTTAAGGAACACTAAATGAAGATCTTTTCAGGTGTGGACGAGCAAATTATCCATTTTGTTCATGTAATAAATTAAGAAACTGCTTCGCATACTACGGAAGCGTAGTAGGGCCTAGGTGATTTTTTTCCGTCTAAGTATCTCCTACGTAGGACTTAGGATCTCCTACGTAGGACTTACTATCTCCTACGTAGGACTTAGGATATCCTACGTAGGACTTAGGATCTCCTACGTAGGACTTACTATCTCCTACGTAGGACTTACTATTTCCTACATAGGACTTAGGATCTCCTACGTAGGACTTACAATCTCCTACGTCGGACTCACTATCTTCTACGTAGGACTCAATATCTACTACATAGGACTTGATATCTCCTACGTAAGACTTAGTATCTCCTACGTAGGACTTAGCATCTCCTACATAGAACTTACTATCTCTTACGGAGGAGTTAGTATGGCCTAGAATCACTATCTCCTACGTAGGACTTAGTATATCCTACGTAGGAGATAGTAAGTCCTACGTAGGAGATAGTAAGTCCTACGTAAGAGACAGTAAGTCCTACAGAGGACCTAGTTTACCTAGAATTACTATCTCTTACGTAGGACTTGGTATCTCCTACGTAGGACTTCCTATCTCCTAAGTGATTTCAGGCCATACTAAGTCCTACGTAAGAGATAGTAAATTCTACGTAGGAGATACTAAGTCTTACGTAGGAGATATCAAGTCCTATGTCGTAGATATTGAGTCCTACGTAGAAGATAGTGAGTCCGACGTAGGAGATAGTAAGTCCTACGTAGGAGATAATAAGTCCTACGTAGGAGATAAAGAGGTTATCAGGAGAAAGTGTTTGGGGATGGTATGCCTTGGCGAGCTAAATACATAGTGTTTATTCCTAATACAGGATATTTACCATCCGTAAACACACAAGCGTGATAACCTCTTTATCATATAATGTCATTCTTTAATTCTGTGCTTCAAAATCGCTTTCTCTCTCTAAAAACATTACCGAAACATTGCGAGTTTCCTGGAATGTGCGCATTACTATGTATTACGTCACAGGGTAAGTGATGTGTCAGTCGGACAGTGACAGTAGCCAATATAGTTCCAACTGAAATCTGTTTCTTATACAAGGGCGAAGCAACATATACGCAAAACAACAGCTGTTTTTAATTGCCTTTCGCGGCAATCCATCGGTCTGTCCGCTAAAGTCAAAGGGAAGCTACTCTAACCCTAGTCTTTGAGACGTCACGGCCACGGTCAGACGTTGTTGACAGTCGGTCTGTCCTGTCATAACGCTAAGAAGTGTAGTCAGATGTACACACAGCACAAAACGAAACAAGGTAACAATTCAAACATATTTCGGCCAAATCCAACTATTTTAATTCGTGGAGAAGGTTTCAAGTCGCAGAGCTCTACAAGCACAGATATGGCTACTGATTCCGCTTGATTAGGCCTCGTGCCTTCGCAAAGTTGTTTCGAAATTGATATCTCCAAAGTTGCCAAAACTTATAAAATGCCTTAGCTATGTCACAGTTAGACACTGATTTTAAATATATTAGACTGTTCTTTTGATAATGACGGCAATTATCCCTGTTATTTATCCAGATTCCCGATGGTTAATTCTGACTCGATCGCCGAATGACGAGGGCAACGCCATGGTTTTTTTATTAACAGTGAAAGTAGTCCCTACTTGACCTTTGATGTTTGCATCCGCATATGACCCCAACTGATATCGTTTTTATCCGTTTGCTTTATTCTGCCGAGAAACCTAGCCATTATATGATAAAGTAAGTCCTACGTAGGAGATACTAAGTCCTACGTAGGAGATACTTAGTCCTACGTAGGAGCTACTAAGTCCTATGTAGATGATAATAAGTCCTACGTAGGAGATACTCAGACAAAAAACTTTTCACCGTGGCCCTACTACGCTTCCGTAGCATACAATACAACCAATGGAAATATCAAATTAGTAACAGACAAAACTATCATAATAGTGTTCCATGAGAAGTACTGAAAAAATACCCGTGAAGGTCCGGGGTAGAATAGGTCTTCAGCAACCCTTGCTTGCCGTAAAAGGCGACTGTGCTTGTCGTAAGAGGCGACTAACGGGATCGGCTGGTCAGGCTCGCTGACTTGGTTGAATCGATGATCATGATGTCAATCACTGGATTGTCTGGTCCAGACTCGATTATTATCGGGTGGAAGATATTATATTGTGAAACAACAAACAAACAAAAAAGTACTGAAAACGGTTCCATATCCGTGTTCCAACTGGTAATATTGCCTGGTGTCTCTTATTATGAACGATATTATTTTTAGAGGCACTGGCGTTGGTATCTAAACAGGGAATAACGACTTCATTAGCATATTCATCATATAATTACATTTTCTGTGAAGTGTTAAACATCTGCCAGCACACTGTAACACAAAATATAATGATTTATTCTTTGATTGACAGTTATGCATTCGCCTGAACATTGAGATACCTAATGTTTCTGTGATTATATCACAGTGAACTCGGGGCAACCATAGAAAAATATGTTCCCGGTTAGCTATTTATTATTTTTTTATATTGTAGTGATTAAAAATCCCAAAAGAAAAATCGCACCTGTAACAGACTATACACACAGCAACCACTGTGTGTGCTCATATAAACTAAGCGGCAAAAGAAAGTATAGGTTGGCAATTTTTAATTTTCCTAAAACAGCGATAATAAGTGGAAACAGGGTATTGGGAATATGACTGCCCAGGAACAGGACCAAAAACACCTCACCCGAACGCGCCACCTTTGACGGCGCTCGTGCGGTGACAAAAAAAAGGTGAAACAGGTTTCCCGCCTATGGCAGAAAATGCACGTGCATGTACTAAGACGACTTCGTGCTGCTGGACTTGGAGCGTATCGTCCTTTCCCAGGAATGGTACTGACTGCTCAATGTCGACGCCTGAGATTGGCGAGGCAGGTTCGACGCTTGCAAATGAGAAATTGGCGTCGAGCGCTGTTTACTGATAAAACTCGGTTTAAATTGTTTCGAAATGATGGCAGAGAACGAGTTTATGGACGCAGAGGGGAGCGTTTGGGTCCGGCGTGTATTCGAGAGGTCCATCCATTCGCTGTGCAGTACAGAGACCAAGTGTTTGAGCCAGTTGTTCTTACAAAACCAACAGCAGGGGACATTGTTTCAACACTACAATTCCAGGCGCCATACTGCAAGACGTACGTGGTTTCTAAACCAGCAGAACGTTGACGTTTTGCCCTGGCCTGCCCACTCACCCGAAATGAATCCTATTGAACATCTGTGGGACCATCTTGACAGACAGATTAGAGCACGCCATCAGCCTCCCGTAAACAGACAAGAATTGCAGCAGGCCCTGAGAGACGAGTGGCAACGGATTCCAGTCCACGTCATCAGAAGACTGGCGTCATCGATGAGGTGGCGTATCACAGCATGCATTAAGGCAGCTGGATGTCATACACACTATTGAAGGCAACTTTGTCAAAATGAACTTGTTGTGTGTCTGACGATTTTTTGGTGACATTTCAGTCAACTTTTGAAAATGAAGTTTCTTACCCCACCATTGTTTACCTTGAGCTTACATTACCAGTTTATGTCAAAATCCATGTATCATGAGCCGTCATATAGCGGGAATATTGCTGAGTGTGGCGTAAAACAACAAACAAACCAACCATGCATCATGCGTTCAAACAGTTATTTCTAATGACTAAAATAATCATTGTTTATGAACGATGACTCCATGTACAGTACATTAGCCATTTTCTTCGATTTTGATAACCGATATTTATACTTGAAAAAGGAACGAGTTTGATTTGGCGACAAGCAATCACATCATAGCATCATCATTATCGTCGTCGTTTGCTTCGGTGTAATATTCCGGTGGTCCTGTGTTTTCCTGTGTGAGTTTGAACCGCATTTTAAGTTTGAGTGATTGGGTTAGCTTATTGAGCTGGGATGTCCTGGTGATGAGGATTACTTTATCGTCAAGTTTCTTCGCAAATATCATTCCGTCCCGGACCCATGTTCCCGATAAGCGTTTTTCAGCTACAAGCTTACGGATTTCTGCAGCTAATCTCGCTCGCTCGTGGGTTATCATCATTAATGAAAACCTTTGGTTGGCTACCCTTCAGTTTAGATAGGTTTTGCATGACCTCGTGTTTTGTCCGATAAGAGACAAACTTGACCAAGATAGGACGGGCTTTTCGGGGAATTTGGCAGGGTCACCAGTTCTATGAGAACGGTCGATGTCTCGAAGTTCAACTTTAACACCGAGTTCTCTAGATAATTAGCTTTGCAGTATAGTCTGTGTTTTCACCATGCTTCTGTGGTATGCCAGACACCTGATGTTGTTACGTCGGCCATATTGGTACAGCTCATCAATTTGAGCGTCTTTCGATGCCACCCTCTGGTTCAGATCATTATCTTTTTCTTCAAGATCTTTAACTTTGCTTTCACTCTGAATGTATTTCTCACACATTGATTGAAATTTGTCATCAAGACTTGCGTTGATCTCTGGTAACAGTATGGTGACTAAAACTTGACCCAGCTTTGATAATAGTTCATGTGAGCTGAAAGCTTCAATAATGCGAGGCGGGAGGTCACCTGACATCACTGGAGTGTCCAAGCCGTGTATACAGGAAAACAGAACTGTGACAAATGTTTTCAAGGAAAACAGAACTTTCAGACAATGATCTGGCACGTTTACAGAATGAATCTGTCACTTCAATTTGGGGCGAGTCAGGCGAACCACGTCGACGTTTTGTTGGGTATGGGGAGTCTGACACCAATGTTATTATTCACATGTTTTCACAGTGACGTAGATGTGGTATTTATTTTGATAATACCATTAGAATAATGATCAGTGTACATGATCAAATAGTACTCACTTTGACGTATTCAATCCGAATGTCACAATGACAAACACAGTCCAGTTTCTTATCAAAATACAGAATGCCATCCAAGTAATAATCCACCTTTCATCGAATATTTATATCAATATTGTCATAACTGTGGAATTATTTATCCGCCCCTCTCAGTATTTTGAGGTTTAAGCTCTATTTTTTCACATTCTCTTGTGACAGCTCAGACAGCCACGTCGGTTCACCTTGTGATGCAGATTGCAATAAAACCGATCGCCGAAACGCATCACGGCAACGGCTATGACAACCCGATGAAGGTGAGTTCCATGCAAATTGAAATGCACTTGCATTCCCCCATTTATTGCCCTATAAAAATCCACCCAGATCGGATAACATTCATTCATTGTTGAATTACTACCACACACCAAGATTGACAAGAAATCAGCGATACCAAGCCCTTGGACGATTGCAAGCTGGTTAAACCGCCCGGCAAGTAGCCAGTGCATTTCAAGTCCACGTAAGGACCATATACAGGATCCAACCGTACCAGACCACCAACACTACAGATGACCGACCACATTGTGGAAGACCAAGAGACACCACCCGACGTCATTATCGTCAGGTTGTGCGACAGCATTTCCAAGGTCACTTTGTTACTGCTCGACAGACCATGGGGAAACACCAGCGACACATTAGTGCGGACACCGTGCGTCGACGATTGACGAGCAGACACCTACACCGTCACAGGCCACACCGAGGACCCATTCTGACACCACCTCATCGCCGGGACTGTCTACAGTGGGCAACACAGCACCAACATTGGCGCCACCAGCAGTGGAGGAGAGTCCTCTTCTCAGACGAGAGCTGTTACTGTATCTCAACAAAAGATGGCAGAGAGAGAATCTGGCGACGCCGTTGGAAACATTATTCGGATGGTTATGTTGTTGAGAGAGACTCGTGGGTTGGTCCGAGCATCATGGCGAGGGGTGGAATTGGTCTTGCACAGACGGTCGGCCCTGTGGTCTTCCAGAACATTGGTCCAGGGAGAGGCAATGGTGTCACAGCATCTCAGTACATTGATCAGGTCTTGAGACCACACGCCATACTTCATTGATTTTCGCTGTTGCAAAGCAACTTCCTTTCGGTCTTCATGCTTAATAAAGGCACGCAAACCTTTCTCTATGGTGCACTTATATTATCTCAACAAAACTCACATTCAATGCTGTGACATCATAGCAATAAAGTATTATTTAAAGCAAATAAATACATGAATAAAGGAGCATATTCCGTTTTTCATCTGAGAATTGATATCATCAGTAACTGTATTTTGTGATCATTCTCAACAGATGTACATCTTCATATTATTTATTTAATACCATTAACAATCAAAGTGTTGTCTGTGAAATATGTCCTTCTCACATCAATTACTGTTTTCGAAAACTATGCTGAAACACCCCGAGCGTACGTGACATAAAACATTAGTTTGTGCAGATATAGCTTATGAAATCAAGTGTTAAGACAGGTAGGCATTGAGGGGGTGCACTTCAAATGAACTGTATCTGAAGACCTCAGCCCAACAATTCAAAATTAATGACAGAAGAACAAAGGTTGCAGGCATTAGTTTGAAAAATCACGGGATTAACCGTGCACGTGACGACCCACAAAAAAAGGATCATAAAACATTCCAGTGCGACACCTCTAGACTCCCGATACTCTGCAAAAAAATGTTATCTGTACGTCCAGCGTTTTATGTTTTAAGTTGAGGCCTCACTGTAAAGACTCTTTATTACACAAGGACAATGTTAGTCGCGGTAATAAATACTTTTGTGCACATGATATGCTCAAAAAATGAGACATGTTACGTTTGCTTATCTCTCTGTATTGTATTGAATTGATAACTGCATGGCATACAAATCTATACAATAATACAGATGCTTGAGTTACAAAACTACAGATTGTCGTGTCAATACAATTAAAATCAAGAAACTTCGAAAATGTCTATCACTATCATTTGATTCGGACTCGTTGCCGTTAATAAAAAAACATAACTGAACATTTTGAATTTTTTTTATCATTTATAAAGAAAATTCTTCTGAGGGACCAGAATACCCAGGAAGCAGACACTTTGGTATTTGTTTCTCGATGGGTAAGTGAATAAATGAGATATGAATCATGAAGGCCTGTAAATACCACTGATCGATAGTGTTGGCAACGCCATACACTGTCGAGGCACTATGACACAATAGTGGAGCTGATACCGATATAAATTGTCTGAATTGTGATTGAAGCACAGAAACATGCATGGCCAGTTGCCTTGGGTTAACCAAGAAGAAAACGTAGCAACTAAACACACAAGATGGACGCCATTTTACCGTCAAAAGTTCATATCAGCCACTATCTTAAATTATGCACACTTGAAACGTTTTTGGCGTGAATATTTATGTTTGCCAGCATGGTGTGTCTAATTCAGAAAAAAGGCATACATGTATTGAGCCACTGAACAAGACAAGTCTGTACTTGGTTGTGTGATACCTGGAGTTGTTTAACTAAATGTAACCCAGACTGCACTATATCTCTTTCGCAAACGTATCAATTTGCGTTAAATGCCTGAATCAATTTGTGATTAACATTGTTAAAATTATTTGCAATACTTGTTTATTACTACAGCTTATTCCTATTCATTGACAATGATATACTCAAAAGTCAATCATATTCTACAAATGAATATGTAATATTTATCAATATGTATCTATGGACAAATCAACCTATTTCTTGCCCTTAACGCCTAACTTTAATAATTTGTTTTGGCGGATAATCTAGACTAGTTATTCTCTTGCATTGGTAATTTCTATTTTCATATTAGTCTGTAGCCATCTCATAAGAGATTATCGCACACTTACAATCAAAACTCAAGCAAACTGATATGGGCCAGTGTCAAGCAAGGTTGTCCGGTCACTGAAGACAAGCAGGTGGGACTTGAGACTGTATCCAACTGTCGTGAATCGTCGTATTCTAAAAAACGTATATGGGCCGACACAAAGCCATGCAACCAAGAATTATAGACTAAACGTCAAATTCTCAAAGATGTTGCAGTATATTTCAAACAAAAACACAATTCATCCCTATTTTACATGACGTATTTATACTGCTTACGCGGAATGGGATTAGTATCGAAATTATCACGTCACTGCATTGCACTCAGTTATAGTTCTGCATTATCTCATCAATGGAATGTCGTTGCACGTTAGAGGTTGTGGGAAATGGTTGGTTGGTTGGTTGGTTTGTTTGTTGTTTTTAACGGCGCACTAAGCAATATTCCAGACAATCCAGTGATTAATATCATGAGCATCGATCCACGCAATAGGGATCGATGACATGCATCAACCAAGTCAGCGAGCGTGACCACCCGATCCCGTCAGTCGCCTTTAACGACAAGCATAGTCGCCTTTTACGGCAAGCATGGGTTGCTGAAGACCTATTCTACCCCGGATTTGTGGGTTAATGCGAACCTGTTTATCGAAATTAGGAATAAAACAGAACACTGACATGAAGTTTGATGTTCACATAGACAAACAACAGATTTTTGTGTCGTTAAAGTGTTGTTTTTGCTTTTATAAAAAGTAAATACTATTAATTTCACAGTTATGCAAATCCGTTTACACAGTGAATGGTTTCAGTGTTTATGTGGTGCATTCGCAGTTGCTAACATTTGAATTGTGCGCGATACAATGCACACCAAACCCATTCCATTTTAATTTGGACAGTTAGATTAAATAATAGATATGTCTGTATTACATATTTTAGGAAATGTCGTGTAACTTCCATACAGACTATTGGATAACTATAGTGACATGATAACTTATAAATCAATAATTTGTAAAGTGTGGTCATATAGATATATTTACATGCATCCCAAGTATTTTTAGTAGTTCAGTTGTTAGTTTGACTACAATCCTGCCTTCATTAAAGAAGTATTAATAACTGTTCAGCCACATTCACAGTAGTAGTGTTCGGTTGGCCAAATCAAAAGACTATCGGTACTCAATCAATACTGTAACTATCACCAAAACCTGCAGCTAATATGGAGATTATTCTTGTCTTTTTGACGAGTGTTGATACTTTTTTATTGGGTTACATGTAGGAATTTGATTTCGAAGTATTATCTCATCGGAGGACAACTCTCTTTGTTCTATCCCTATAAATCCTAAAACTGGTGCATTGTTTGACACTCAGCCTTGGGGTTAACCGTGAACAGATTATTTTAAGATCACCTCTTCAATAGCTGCTAGGATGAATGGGGGGTTTCTTGAATAGGCTGCACGCTGTACTTTTGTCTTGAACTGTGCACTTGTTAAAACAACGTTCGATTATGACTGCTAAGTTTTGAATGCCACGTGAAAAGTTAATATTTGTATAAAGATTTCTTATTTCAAACATCATGTCTTATTATCTCGACTGAAAAATAAAAACTTGCAACCATATGTGAAGAATAATTGAAGTAAGTAAAGTTCAACCAGTTCGAACTTCAGGGTGGAGAGATGGTCATTCAGAATACGTTTTACTGTTTTTAGAGAGTTATTTCAAAGCACCTTGTATGTGAGTACAATACTCCTATTTAATACGACTTGTTGAAAAATATATTAATTACTCGTTTGTTGTCAATATTTCTATTACAGTATTTGACGTTGCCCATACTTTCAATCAGTGGAATTTACCTGAGTATTTGCATATCGTCGTCATGGAGCTTGAATATCGCTGACTACCAAACCAACTAAAAACAAGTTTGATTGAAAGGTCTACATGATTAATTCATTCACTAATGGGAATACTACATACCATACATGCCAAGTTTCAATTTCTTGGGAACTTTGGTTCATTAGAATATTTTTTTATATAATTTATCATTTCTTTCAAAATATTAAATTATGGTTACTAATTCTACCAACGAATCCCGAATAGTATGATAGTGCTTAACATGTTTCTTAAATTTCTGGATCATCTCCAGTCCAGCTATTTAATGATTAAAATCATGATCATAATTGGTAGGTTTTTAACTTTAGTGTCAGGGCATATGTGAGAACGATACAAAGAAATAATCAAACGTAAAGTGTTTTATTTGTTGGGCGATACAATGTATAAACAAGTATTCATGAACACGACCAAACTACTCCCAGCGTACCAAAGAGCCTTTACAGCTAGGCAAAAACTTAAATGATTGAACATTGGACAGATATCGGGACACTATAGATGTCAAAGTGGAATGTTTTATTACCGCTTGTGGGTTGCCACGTTACACTATTCATGCCGTGGTATTATCAAACTAAGGTCTACAACGTTTGTTCTAATGCTATAAATTTCAATTTTTAGACTAAGATTTTGTTGTATAGGTCATTTGAAGTGCATCTCCCCAATATCAAACTGGTTTGACACGTGATTTCATAGGCTTTGTCTTCACAAACTAATGCTCTGTGTCACGTATGCAGTGCCTATGTTTAAGCATAGTTTTTGATAATGTAATTGACGTGATGCAGGGTATGTTGCACAGACACCAATACATTTTAATTGTTTATGTCACAAAGCAAATAGGGCACGGGTGGCCCAGTCGTCTAAGGCGCCGCAATTCGCTGTGCAGAGTTGCGTCCCTTCGGCACGTCAGAAACGTATGATTGTGGGTTCGACTCCCGGTTCACCCCAATTATTTTTCTAGGTTTGTCAGCACCATACCCGCGCTGGTGGGTTTCACCGAAGTGGTAAAGGTCTGAGACCTGCATCGCTTCGGGCTTTCCTCCCACATTAAGCTGACACGCCGTGATATAACTGAATACTGTTAAAAGCGGCGTTAAATCCAACTCACCCACTCACTCACTCACAAAGCAAATAAAATGAATATACATATGGAGACATTAATCAATAAATACAATTTTCAACTGAAGAACGGAAATATGTTCCTTTTCTTCATTTCGATTTTTCTCAAATGATACATTATTATTATAATAATGGCAACGGTTAAATATGTGAGTTTTATTGACATTATTTATGTGCACCATAGAGGCTGATCTGCGTTATGCTAAACGTTGAGACCGAATGAAAGTTGCTTTAAACAATATATTTTTTTTTAAAGTTCGTAAAAGATGTGCATGTTAAATAATAATAAGACACTATTATGTGCCTTTCGCTTATTTTATTTTACTTTTTATGTTGTGTTTATGTGGTTTGATTAAAGCTGATTAAAGCCAGGTGATTACCCAACGAATAATTATGACCTGTGAGTACTAAATGCAGGAATATCATATTTGATATATCTTCTCTATAGCCCCAGGACGATGTGAAGATACATTTCAATAAAAGCGAGAAAAAACATTTCCATAATCATAAAAGCTATCAATTGTCAATGCAAGAGAATAATCAGTCTAGATTAACCGCCAAAACATTCCTTTCAACACCAGACATCTCTGCTTAAAGTCGATAGTACGATTTCGATTATATCCTAAGCATGTGTATGAATCACCTTCAAATAGTGATGATACCGATAGTGATGAAAAGGTGAACATATCCTGCCCCAATGGAGGCACCGTCACAAACGCATGCGAATGCAAGCCAAAATAGGCTGTAGCTGCTGGAACATTGCTGACGTGAAGGGAAAGTTGACTATTGAAAAGATGAAGACATCACTTTGTCGTACAGTCTTGTGGAGAGTTTTGTTATATATACTCAACAACAAAAGTTCCTGTGACACCAATATCTTAGTGTATTTTTCAAACAAGTAAATTTTGGTTGTCAATATTGTAGTACATGTATGGTATCAAGTCACAAAAGCGCAACTGCTACAGAAAAGCTTGCATTCCATGCAAAAGTTGACTTTTATGCAAGCCCCATGCATTTCACTGCCCAAGAATGGGTATAAAAACATGTGCGTTAACGGGATTCCATAAGCATTGTTTAGCATCGTGCTGACAACAACCACTCAGAAAAACAACAAAATTACGCATCCCTGGCCTTCGACGAAAATCTTCACAAACCGTCCGTCGCCGCCTCAGATGTGCAGGGATTGTCGCCAGAAGACCCGCCAGACGTCCCATTTTGACAGGAAACCACCGCCAAGCACGTCTACAGTGGTGCAGACAGCGTCTACGATGGACGGCCATGCAGTGGGGACATGTTCTTTTCACTGACGAGTCTCTGTTTTCACCTCAGCCACAGCGATGGACGGATTCGAGTGTACCGACGTCGAGGTGAACGTTACGTCAATCATTGTGTCATGGAAGAAGATCGGTTCGGGAGCGGCAGCGTTATTGTATGGGGTGGTATTACAGCAAGACAGAGGCCCCGTTTGAAAGTGGTAGCGGGAAATCTCAAGGACAGCGCTACTGCGACAAGATCATCGGCCGGGTTGTTCTACCGTTTTTGCGTCGTCATGGCCCAGGCATTACCTTTCAACATGACAACGCCCGGCCTCATATTGCTCGACTTCTTCAGGATTCTCTACAACAAAACAACGTGAATGTCATCCCTTGACCGGCTCGCTCCCCAGATCTCTCACCAATCGAGCACATGTGGGATGAGATGGATCGGCACCTTCGACGTCAACCACGTGTTCCACAGACACTCCAGGAACTTCGAAACATGCTCCAGCAGATATGGACAGATATCCCACAGGACCTTGTGCGACGCCTTGTCCATTCAATGAGACGACGATGTGTTGCTTGCATCGCAAACCAGAGGTGGACACACACGCTATTGATTTGTTATTTGACATTTTGGCATGTTCATGTGTTTTTTTTTATGAAATCACGCATTTTCTGAAGTCAGTATGGCAAACTAAACCATTTGAATACTTTCAGGAGTCTTTTATCTTATTTAATGTCACAGGATTTTTTGTTTTTCAGTAGATAAAACAGGTGTCGTTCTATTAGTCTCCTATAATGCTAGTTGAGGTGGGTAAATCAGGGTAAAGGAATTGACCATTATTGAACGATACCTGATCATTGATACACCTGAAGCTTCTGTTCAATTGCCTTGTTTTAATTTGTAAAATCCGAGCAGAAGTTTCATATGCATAAAGGAACAGATCAACAAGAATGGGATCACAATTGGTGCCCATGGGGATGCCTACTCATTGCCTTAATGTCCAAATTTTACATAGGTGTTGCCAAAGAGGACGTCGATCATTTCACGCGTTGTTTTATGCAGTAAGTTTCAGAGGGAATTTGCTATAAATTTTGACAAATTGTCCTGAACCTCTGAAGGTAATGATGTAACTCTATCTGTGTCCAACATATTAAGTAATATGTTCCATGGACTGCATTAGTGGAGTCTGTTTCTGGTTTGGCCAAACGTTTTCAGGAAATATTAATGACTATACGCTCTTGTCGACACTGTGCTCTCTTGTCTTTAAACCCGTCCAACAGCAAAATGTGGTCCAGTGTACGATTTCGGGTCTTTCATAAGCATGTGTTTATGAATCACTATCAAATCACTAGAGAATAGCGTTATCGTTTTGTTTTGAAAAGGAGACACATAAGCAAACAAATAAACACCTTGTTTATATAACAGAAAATGAAAAATGAAAAAAAGTATAACAAATCTCACTAAAACAGACACTTATTTGTCGAAAATTATAATAGTATGTTATGCTGCAATAAAGCTGCATTAGGGTGGATAGGCGAACATTGATATCGCAACTGATATCATGTGAGTACTGAGAATTGTGTTGTATATCAGTTTTAAGAATTCATCACATTTATTAACTATATCGTTGCTATTCATAGATGCCTCCAGTAGTCCACATGACCCAAATCCAAAGTAGACTATAACATTGATGTATTTGTTAATTTATTGAATCGGAATTATAACGTAAACTCAATTATCAGTATTGTGAGATAATTTTATTCCTTTCTTAATATATTCTTTTTCCTTGCCAAGCGAATATGAACACCCTTAGGAAGTGATATTTTAATAACGTGTATTGCTGATTCCAGCACACCCTGACAACTTGCATTATACTGTCATATTCCAGTACATGTAGCATGTGTCACCAAAGAAAGAAGTCGTTATTATCGAGTGATAAGTTATGATGTATTCGTAGAGTTGGACCTTTGCAGTATTTCGAAATATTTCATATCACGTAAATAGGTTTTTGCGATTATGTCCGGTTTGGTACTTGAAATTTGAAACATGCTATCACCGGACTTTGCATATCGGTGGTCTACTGCCTGGAGAACTGAAGGTCCGGGGTTCGATCCCCGCCGCGACATGCCAAAAGACGTTAAAAGAAACTATGGCATGGTATCTCAGTAGGCTAGAACTATAAAATCTAGTACAAGCAGCCACTGACACACACACGCACGTGCTTTGTCACTTTTTCCACTCTTCAAGGAAAGCTTTTTCCTGCAGCATTATCAGATTTGGCATGTGTGGTTTACAGTTCCATTTCTTCCCTGGTTTGCAGGTAACAGAACATAACGTGCATTGGTTATCATGTCCGGGTTGGCAACACTTAATTTAAACGAGAGAGAAATATTTTTTAAAGTAAGAGAAAGGTGAATTCAACTTGAACTTGAAGCCCTATACGTACAGGGCAGTCACCATGCATTATACATTTGAATATACAGCGAGGTAATCTGATCAATGCGTTTCCTTACTCATTTTCTGGGACCATTTCTGGTGATCTCCTTGTTGACAGAAACGATCTTATGTGCAACATATAACATACTTGTTACAACGGATCTACTTTTTTAAGATAAGAAGTTACAGTAAATCTACATGTCAGGCCCAACACAATACGGAATGCTGAAAATAGCAAGCTGTAACAAGTTTAGTATAAAGTCTAAGTTTTTTCTTTTGTCTCCCCTCTTAAACTCAACATCCACCCGTCGCCAATAAGAATGCATGACGTTGATCTCCAAAACTACATCATGGTATAAATGGACAAAGGCGCAGTAGACATTACAGAGCGGTCAGAAAAGGGGAAGAACATGTTGCTGTTGAGAGTTCAACTCTGCTTACCTTTACTGGGTAAGTTGGGAGTCATGAAAGTCATTTTCTTGTTTAGTGTGTAATGATTATTCTAACTTTTAATACGAGGAAGTAATGTTGAGAACTATTACTTAAAAGAATCATTAAGTAATGTACATTTAAGGCTAAAATTTACTATTGGTAGACATGTAAATTGTGAAATATTTCTTCTTAAACTTAAATAACAAGTGTATACGTGTGACGGTTTCCTATGAACATGCAAATACACTAATAAAGGAAACGTCACACATGATCTCTTTTCTTAATGTTACCATGCTGGACAGTTTACATGGCGTCTATAAAGCATTAACGACTGACGATGAAAATTGTAAATTGTATATTTATTCTTACATTTAGAAACAAATTAATTATCAACAATGTTAAACATAAACAATAATAATACATGAAATTTCACACTGTATGCCCTTTCTTAGTTTTAACATGCTGGGCAGTTTTCCCTGGCGTCTCTGGATCGTGCACGACTGACGGTGATTGCAAGCATTCAGGCACATGCGACAAAGGCACAAGCATATGTGACTGTACTGGGTATGATGGTGACAACTGTGAAAATGGTAAATATGTTTCCAGTCGTTAATTCTACTTAGGAATTTCAATATAGTTATTCAACGAAATGTATGACTTTTAGCTAGAAATACAAACATGGAATTTAAGATAATGACGTGTATATGATATGCCGAATCTATATTTCTTTGTGCCAGTGATACATATTGGTACATAGAGATTACTATACGTGTACCCGATGGAAGAGGTATCCGATGCGAAAAAGCGTTGTAAATGTGTAAATATATCTGTGTGTAATTATACGTTTATAAAAGACACAACTGATGGCATAATGGTGTATGAGAACATACCACCTGATGATTTGAATGTTTCCCTCTCTCTTGCTTTCCTTGAAGCTTGTGCGCCGACACATGTATGTTAATATATAACCGTTGTCCTTCCCAAAAATGTTTCTTAAATGTTCAAAGCTCGTGATGACACATATTAAAATAATCAGTTGACAAGAAAACATTGCCGTAATTTTACTTTTAAGGCGTGTTGGTTTACAGTTAGGCTACTCTCATTTTGATACATGATTGTCTGTTTCGTACGTTCTGGGTTAAATAATGTTGTTGGACATTCTCCAGTTATATAGCACGGTAGTGAGTAATTACGGAATCTCTGAATATAAACATATTCCGAATTGTGTAATGATTTCAGTGTAATCAGGTTGGTATTAGCACATACTATCGATCGTGCGCTAAATTGTTTAACTGCTTGTCAAACAATCGTTTGCGATTTTAGCTTGAGGACCAGGGCCAATGTTTAAAGCAAGTTTTTGTGCCGTTCGTGTATTTGAAAAGCACGTGTCAGTGCTACATCAATACTTTGATCGTGCCAAATAGAAGTGCATAGATATGGAGAACACATTATTCGAGTTGTCACACATATGGCAGATATCAAAGTGTTATGCGATGGTGGTGTGATTGTAACATGTTGTGGTGCCACCAGGATACGCTGATAACGCTGACAATGTTTCCTACTACTTATATTTTCGGGATCAAATAATAATAATAATAATAATATTAATAATAAAAATAATAATGCTTAACATTATTGAAACAGCTTGATTACGAAAACCTCTCTTTTTTTATTGCATTACTTGTTTTTGTTTATTACATTCGTTTAATATCATAATGTTAGTATTCATTTTCCGAGGTCGACTATTATGTGTCACAGGCGAGTGGATTCTAAAGTGATTGAGTGAGTGAGAGTGTGAATGTAGTGTTAAACAGTTATCATTACATTAAAATATGTTTGTGGTTATGCATGATATCGGTGAATGTACAGCCACTGATGTATTTGGCTTTCTTACATCAGTCCAATACATACTGAACAGCATTGAAAACGCACCACCATGAAAATGGATGTATTTTTATCCGGGCATATTTAATATGAAAATATATAATTGAATGAGTAATATTCGACGTTCTGGACGAAGCATGAAGAAGAACAGCTCCTCAAAACACATTCCTAATTTTTTTGCGAGCGACAACGCCAAAACGCAACAAATTGCGTGCGCATCATGGAAAACGTGTTTTGTTTCATGGGAAGCATGGAGAATAGGGCTATAAAACACAGACTTTTAAAAGACACATCACTTGTCGCTGCAGACGTAAAGGGTACTGACACAAGAAATGCCAAGATTAACAGCAGAGGAACGTGAACGTGCCTTGGGCATGCTTCAAGTTGGTACGTCAAGTAGACTCGTTGCACAACGGTTTCAATGCCATCTTTCAACAGTCCTCAGGCTACTGAGCAGATACCACCAGAGATCGACCACGTCCGGGTCAACGTCATGTAACTACATCACGTCAGGATCGCCATATTGCTCGTCGGCACCTTCGTGATCGTACACTTCCGGCTACCAGGACAGCAGCAACCGTACAAGGCCAAAGGGGTTTGATCAGCGATGACACCGTACATCGACGTCTCCGCTCAGCTGGGCTACGTGCTCGACGTCCATATGTTGGACCCATACTCACTGATCGACATCGAAATGAACGTCTGCATTGGGCCGAAAGGCATCTTCATTGGACATTGCGGCAGTGGCATGGTGTGCTGTTCTCTGATGAGTCCCGTTTTCATTTACGGAATGCTGACGGTCGACTGAGAGTGTGGCGTCGACGTTACCACAATGACTGCGTTGTACAGACAGATCGATGGGGGGTTGGAAGTGAGTGTCATGGTGTGGGGCGGCATCAGTCATAACCATCGAACAGAGCTTCATGTTTGTCGTGGAAGAGTTAATGCCCTTTACTACAGGAATAACATTTTGGCAAATCACGTCATCACATTCTTTTATCAGCACCAGGATATGCACACCTTCCAGCAAGATTATGCAAGAGCGCACACGGCACGTGTTTCAACACAGTACCTAGCGAACAATAATGTGCCTCTGCTTCCATGGCCAGCCCTGTCACCCATCTATCGCCAATTGAACATCTGTGGGATCACCTGGGTCCACGCCTCTCACGTCGTCCGCAAGTACGGAACCTGAGAGAACTTGAAGATACACTACGTCAAGAGTGGAATACTATCCCACAGAGCACTATTCGCAGACGTATTCGATCAATGAAAAGACGTTGCATGGCCTGTGTTGCTGCCAATGGCGGACATACCAGATATTGACTTTTCATTTTAACCCTATGTGTCTTCCTCACACTGATGACGTAAATGTAATCACTGTGTTGTATCCCTGTTTCCTTTGTCGTCTTTCTTAATAATCCGTCTATGTCTGTTCTAATTAAATTCGATCATTGCTCAAGTGGATTTTGTAATATTTCAAGGTTTATTGCTGGTGCGTTTTCAATGCTGTTCAGTATATATATAATTGATGTTCCAGGAAATGAAATTGTGATTGTCTGTTTGTTGTTTTCTCTTTACTGTGATAGTCCTCTGCAGTACCATTTTTTCGTTTCTAAGCGGCCCTCCATTTCTAACTTGTCTAAATGCAATAACACAAGGTTGATGCATGTCATCGTGTCCCAATTGTCCCAAGTCAGCAAGCCTGACCACTCGATCCCGTTAGTACTCACTAATAATGATGTTTACAATCTAAACCACGGCTACAATGGAAAAAACACCAAGGGCTTCCAAGTTAAACCAGGTGAGTTTACCTACAATCATTGCTTGACTCTTGCATGCTGCTGTATGTAATTATTGATTTTCAGATAATCAACTTTTTAATGTCCAAATGTGTAGAGGGGTAACTAAGGAAAGACAACATTAACGATATTCCATACTTTGTTTTTGTTCAAAACATGTTGAAATTGTGGGATATTGATGCAGGCATGTGTTGTTTTTCATAAATGTGTTGAGTTAAAACACGGAAAGGCTTTCTTCTTTTTGACTTAAACATTATCCCAATACGTTTACAGTTAATATGTTTGAGATCTGTTTTATAACTAAAACAATTTAACAGTGTTCTAATGTGATAACATTTAAAATACTTTGCTCTTTGGTTATAGGTTTGACAAGTTCAGCAAAAACATTTTGTGTACAAAAAGGGATTTTAGAACAAACTGCTGTTACAGAATTAATCAAACTGAAAAAGGAGTTATTCTGTAATGTACAGAGTGGGCCATTATTCAGTATCCATATATAAGAACGAGAGATCACCCTACAATTTAATTCTGGCAGACTAATCAAACATCATATTAGACACAATAATCAAGAACAAGTATCAGTGATTACAATCAAAATGTCTCACTGCATGCTAAAATATCATCTCATGACCCAGAATCTATTGCTCATAATCCATTGTAATCCATTAATTGCACAAAGTTCACATATTGCCATCTTGGCATATACAATTGAAGTTTCAAATATAGCCGACATGGCACATCTATTGACAACCAGTACCGTCTTCGGAACTGAACACTTTCTTTTGGTGATCTACGATTTCATAACATCAGCCTTTTCTTGGCTATGAGCTTACCATGGCTTAAATGTTTACTATACAAATGTGTGTAATTGGTGAATAGAGGGTCAGTGTTTATCACTGGCATCATCTACAAAAGCAAAATGAAAATTAAGTATATCCAATATATTCTTCATATTGGATTTTCATAAAAGAAATGATTCCAAATCAATTGAGTAATAAAGTAGATTTTTTAACATTGTTTTGATGTTTGTGGGATAATGTCGTGATTAGAATCTAATCTCAGCTGACAATTGTGGCTGTTTCGTGTTGTCAGAGGGTTGTTCCTACAGATCGCTTTCGTTTATCCGACATCATTTTGTCTGTAATTAAATATCATCATTAATCATTGAAACAGTTATGGGGTTGCTTAACATTTTTTCAGGTGTATTGTGTAGTGTATGGTATAAGTGATGGTAGCCTTGCATTCTTGCATTCTCTCCCCCCCCCCCCCCCCCCACCCCCCCCCCCCCCCCCCACCCACCCCCCCACCCCATGGTACCGATAACTGCATGCTAACACAAGGATCATACGTAGTAGGGAATGATTACAAAGTACATACCCCATGGTTAATCATTCAAATACGGTTAGCAATGATCACAGTAGACTGTCTGCCAAAAAATACTTTACCAATTTAAAAATGAACTTGGAAAGAATTCAAAACCTAAATTCAAACTAAATCTTAGCCAAACAAATCGTCTAAACACAACACTGTTCTATGCAGGAAATGCTACACGTCCACGGTTCGGTTTTTAGAAAATACGAAGGAGTGAAAACCACGTGCCGCTTTTTAAGCCGAAACCGAGGGTTTCTGGGAAGGACCTTCCATTTTTTCAACAGCTAGCACGTGCTGTTCTTATCAACATGACAACGCCAGACCCCATTCAGTCAGAATCGTCTTCGCCTGCGCGCTGCCCATACATGCCCCCCATAGAACACCTCCGAGATGTCATGGATCGTCGTGTTCAACAAAAACCACATCCACCAGCCAACCCACAAGAACTGATCCAGCCAATACAATACAAGAATTGCGATGTATCCTGCGTGATGTCATCAGACCACTGACCTTTTTCTGTGCCCTGAAGAGTTTTGCGTATCTTGTAGCAGGGGGTGGTCATACACGCTATTCTCGTGACGTGTCATTGAACTTAAGCGATTTTACATGTGTGCGTCCTTTGTCCATTACGTTGAAGGCTTGTTTTTTTACTATCAAACGTCAATTCGGACAACTGTCATGCCAATATCGGATGTTGTATGAATTTTAGTTTAAATGTTCATTTTGTTGAGATTTTGATCTTCTTAATACATTTTACTACATGCATCCAATACATGCACAATTGTTTTCACTCTGGTAGATATCGACGAATGCACTGATGGTACAAATAACTGCCATGCTAAGGCCGACTGCACAAACAGGGATGGCTCCTTCACCTGTAAATGCAAGGATGGCTATGATGGCGACGGAGTGAAATGCGAGTGGTATCTCTTCTCCATGTTAGACACACGATTTTGTTAATGCAAAACAAACGTTTTTACTTCAAATTTAAATACTTAATTGAAAGCACTTCTTTCTCATGGATTTTCTAATATACAATACCACGTGCCGGTTACAAGGTTAATCTTGAGCAGAAAGCACACTCTAACGATACCCATGTTGAATCACTAACAGACAATAATGATATGTGTTACTTTACATAAGTTCTAATGGAAAGAAAGTAAAAAACAACATGTTAATGTGTATCATGTTTCTGTTTGGTTTTAGGTACTGACTGTACCGAAAATGGCAACGAGTGCTTAAATGATGGTACTTGTAACATTCCATCGGGTGAGACGCATGGTACATGCTCTTGCAAAAACGGATACAGTGGTCCTATTTGTGCAGATGGTAGGTACATGCAATTTGTTAATAGGCTCATTCCCGTATGTCCTTAGTGTATTCCATCTGACCCAAAGGTCATCGTTAATTGAATATATGATTGGGCATTTATACAATTATATAGGTGGTACTGTTTTCTGAATATAATTCAGATTGAATTCTTTTGGCTTTGTACTTTGAAGTTCAATTCTTTCACATTGTACATACCACTGCGACCCTGATGCTGTAACCTCTTTCAGACAGGATTGTTTCATATTAAATGCAACGTTTATGTCCCATTTGTTTTTTTTACTACACATTAATCGCTAATACTTTTAATGCTGTAATGATCTGCTTTTGCGAATTGGAAGAGATGCTAAATAAATAACAATATAAGCTAAAGGCCAAGAAGTTTAAACTGTGTTAAAATAGTAATGCAGAGCAAAGTATTTTTAACTGTCATAGAACGTCTTAGTTGATTGAATTGAGTATTTTGGGAAAACATATCACAAATGTAACTAACATTATGCTTAACGACAATACATATCAGGGAATGTTTACAGAGTACATACCCCATGGCTAATCATTCAAATACGATTGATAGGACAGCCGTGTGTGTAAACTGACTGCCAAAACAACTTCACCAATTTAAAAATGAACTTGGAAAGAATTCACAATCTAAATTCAAACTAAATCTAAGCAAAACAAATCGTCTAAACACAAACATGTTCTATTCAGAAAGTGATACACGTTTTTTTAGAAAATGCGAAAAAGTGAAAAACACGTGCCGCTTGGTCAGCCTTAACTACACATGCAATACGTTAACATGTATGATACGGACGGCATGTCAGACACTCACTCTGATAAAAAAAACACACAGCCCGAACAAAACGGACGGGCCCTGGGAATGATGAAGATGGGACCATCCAATGCCAACAATGCTAGAACTTTTGGTTGCTCACATAAGGCACCTGATGCAACGTTAGATAGGATAAGAACACGCAGACCCAGGAGAACTACGCACAATGAAGACCGGTACTTGTGTACTTTGTATCTCCTAATTCGATTCCTGACAGCGACATCATCAGCGAGAGACAGTGGCCATACGGCTTTGGGCTTAAGGAAATAGGGCTTACATACCTTACAAAAGTCATTTATTGAAAGCGCAACTACTTCGTCGGAGATTGGGATGGGTTCGGAATGTACGTCGTTGCCAGGGACGTAACTGACAGGAAACGTTCAAACTCGTTATCACACAAATTAAAACAATCAGTTGACAAAATAAAAACATTGCCATAATTCTACTTTCAAGGCGTGTTGGTTAAAAGTGAGAATACTCTCGTTTTGAAACATGATGGTCTGGTTCGAACGTACTGGGTTAAATGAGGTTGTTGCACATTCTCCAAATGTGTAGCATGGTAGTCAGCAATTACTGGATCTCTGAATATAAACATGTTCCGAATTTTGAAATGATTTCAGTACAGTCAGGTTGATGAACATCAGCACATACTATCTAAATTGTTTTAAGGGCTTGACAAATATTCGTGTGTGATTGTAGCGTTAGAACAAGGGACAATGTTTAAAGCAAGTTTTTGTGACCGTTATTCGTGTATTTGAAATGCATGTGTCAGTGCTTCATCGATGAATCGTTCGTGCCAAGCAGAAGTGTATTGATATCGAGAGCACATCATTTGACTCGGTACACATATATCAGATACCAAAGTGTTGTGTGAAGATGTGTGATAAGTGGTGTTATAGACCATGATATGCTGTGTTGCCACCAGAGCACGATTTATAGTCAGCTGACAATGTTTCCTACTAATTTAAGTTTGAAGATATAGTTGAAAGAAGAATGTCCTTATAATTTAATGCGGAACCTGTAACCATACCATAAGAACCATAACCGTCCCATAAGAATATCACAAGTGTTATTTCATTCTATTCCAGAACACGATTACCAACATGCCATTCTTTCCCGACTTATTTACAAATTTAGCTGTGTACAATTGAGGATATTGACAAATGGCATGTATTGAGTGTGCGTTTCAGCAAATAAAGTTCTGAAACTAAAAGTCGAAAGTTAACAGTATGACTTAACTCATAACAGTATTTGCACGCTCCAGCCATTGACGCAAGGGTCCTGATAGTGTAACGTTTATTTATAAAAGACTGAGAGTATAACTTATTCTTATAAGAAAGGAGTCTTATCATTATCTCAGCCAGTCATACTCATCTATTGTGTATAAGTATTAGAAGTGGGCACTTCCTCCTCTGGACATCACCACTACCTCCAGAAACCTGTGATCGTGGGGTCAAATTAGACCTCTTTACGTATATTTCTCCTATATCAGGTTAGTATATTGTGATAAAATCTAAAAATTGATCAAAGCACTGATAAGCCACTCGCACTCACCTGATGTTCTTCACTGCTGCACTTTGAAACCCTTGTTTTAGAGTTGGAATAGTTTTATGTAAATAGCACAAACTGTGAAATAGAGAGAACAATGGGATGATAGCATTACATATCGTTTTCATATCTATAAACCTGCAGAGTTCACTTTAGTCATGATTTAGCTTTTTTGTACACTGAGAAAAAAGATTAATTTAGGAACTTGTTTCAGTTATGAACGGTATACGGATTTGGCATGTTCTGTCTGAACATGTGTAGGGTCTACACACATGAAATAAATATCGTCTCACAGCCAAATCACCACCTAAACGCAACATCCCGATAAATCAGATTCACAGGTACTTGCATAACGCATATACCACCAGGACTAACAACGAACTTGGTACAACATTATCATGAATATGTACAAATAAACCCGCTCAATGTGACTAGGTCGCCATAGCACAGATGGTAGACGGACTACAAATCAAAAGGTTGTAGCTAGGGTCGAATCGTTTGAATTGACGCGACCAGGGATCGAATCCCTGGCGTTCTGCTCTCTGGGCACACGCCCTACGACGGCGGCGGTCTCACCTAGTTAAAATAGGTACTAACTGATTAGTAAAGTCTACTAAATTGTTAGTTTCTGAGTGGGTAATGAATTTCATTAAGTTAGTAAATTTTACAAACTGTTTTCTGTCAGTGTAGGTATCGATGAATGCACTGCTGGTGCGGTTAACTGTCACAGTAACGCTGACTGCACACGCATGATTGGCTCTTTTACCTTTCAATGCAAGGCTTGCTATGTTTGGGACGGGGGTAAATGCAAGTGGTATTTAACCTACGCTGGACGTTTGTTTTTTCGCATTTCCACTACAAACATCCAATACACGTACAATTGTTTTCACTCTCGTAGATATCGATGAATGCACTGATAGTACAAATAACTGCCATGAAAAGGCTGACTGCACAATCACGGACGGCTCCTTCACCTGTACATGCAAGGCTGGCCATGTTGGGGACGGAGTAAAATGCGAACGTAACTGCATCTTGAAAAAATGCATTCATTACAAAATGGCTGTAGCAATGAGCAATGTTGAACTTTCAATGGCTTAACCATCATTGGCGTATGTCGAATGCATTCTTATTTGATTGCATGTGACGCCATTCCATCTGCTTATCTGAAGACACATCATTTTTGTTGATAATCATATCACTGCAAAGGAACATATTGAGTGGTGTCAAGGTCAGGCATCCCACACTAAAGTTTTGATATTTGCCTGAGAAATTGAAACATAGACGTAAAGAAAGCATGTTGTATAAATTAAAATATTATAATATAAATTATATTTAATATATTTTACTACTTACTGACAAGGTTGTCAGATATGTAAGACATGTCTCATGGTATATTATCTCCTGATTTTGTCAGAAATCTCCACCTTCATTTAACGCCTCTTTAAGAAAAATCTAAGAGAATGAAAAAGCTATTTATAACTGTGACAAGAAGGTGTATTATAAATAATTTGTGCTCTTAGTTACCCGTTTTATGGCTTCCTTTGCTTGGTTGATGCATATTACTCAGGTGCCTCAGATAAGAATTTGGAGAAAACTTAGCCAGAGTGACTAAATACACCCATTTAGATAATACTAGTATGTGAAATTCAGTTAACTGTTGTCCCTCCAATTCGATTTGCCTTAGGAAGAAGTTATTTTGACAAACTACTCCTGCTTCATATCAATTTGCTGGCACATTATTATGAAGCGCGATGTTAAACAACAAACAATTGCAAACAAAACATATCAATAATATATCATGATCGTTTAGTCTTTTTCAGTTATTGTGGTCATGTGTCACTGACATATTATCAATGAAATAGGCATAACACTGATATAAATGTCCTGTATTTCAGCCTCTGGTGCTGCTACGGTATCGGGGCACTTCCTTCTGCTCACAGTTGTTGCTGTCCTCGCAAAGCTGAACCTCAACTGAATACAACCGGACCGGAACACGACTAATAGAGTGTAGTAGATGTGTTTAATTTTCCTACAAGACTTCATAGACGTGGATACTACATTGCGTTTAATGTTGTGATTGATTAATTGTGCTTACGAAACATGCACTAAATCTGTTTAAAGTAACATCATTCAATATTTTCAACAATAGATGGTCGTTTTAGTGGCGACACGTGTGAAATGTTTCATCCTGATTAGAAATTTAACAGTGTGAAAAATGGAACAAATACGCCCATATTTGAAAATAATAAACCCCAGCATATTTCCTGGAAAGGAACATGTCCACGTGTGTTATTCGGACTTGCATTTCAGTGATTTTTATATTCGTTTGTTTCACGCCAATGTAATTCCCTCACTGTTGATAAGAAGACAAAATTCGTCCCTGGTTACTTTTAGGCCATTGATGACATGTTACTGATGACGTGGAACTGTCTCCCAGTGACCACTGACACAGAGTAAATGTTATCTACTTCTTATCTACTGTGACAGTGACCGATTGTTATCTACCCACCCAAAGGACCTTTTATGATGTAAAATCTGATCAATAGTTTATAATAAAATAAAATACATGCATTCAGTTTCACGCGTAATTGTTGTTTATTTGATGGATAGTTTCACAATGTGGGCATATATGTGCGAGAAGGTAACGACAACGTGATGACTTTATTTTAAAATGTCACATAGGCATTACCTCAGCCACAAAGTGACAAGAACCCCTTATCAATACATCAAAGTAACAACCAAAGCACCGCATGCGTAATGTGGTGGAAGAGCGTCTGCCCGGAGGGCGGAACATCGTGAGTTCGATTCCCGGTCGCGTCATACCTAAAGACGTTAAAACATGGTACTTGCTGTTACCCTGCCTAGCGCTCAGCATCAGAGGCTAAAACAAGGACTGGTCAGCTCGGAGTCAGTTTTCGGTGTCTGAGTGGGATTCATGTTAAACCATGCCATGGTATCTCAAAGTGCTAGTACTATACTTACTAGTATAAGTACTAGTATAAGTAGCCACACACACAATCTTGAACGCGACGTTTTGGGGGATCTATTGAAAAAAAAACTTTGTAAAACATGTTACAAAATGTTACAAAGTACATATTTACACCAAAAAAACAAGCCATGATTCTATTGTTGTCTTAAAAGCAACAAACAACTTCCCTGATACCCTCAACCAGCGCGTGTGCATATTGAAATCCCAGCCAGAGGCCGAGGCTGTGACATCATGACCATTTGCTTTAATTTGTCTACTGTGCATTTATTAACATGCCAATACAGTGTTTTCCCGTCATTCTCGGGGTATTGAAGAAGCGAAATAGGGAATTGTGTTGCGTTGGGGTTTTCTAGTACACCAAACAAAAGTACCTAGTATCATTTCTTGATTTTTCCAAGCGAAAAGGATGAATAAGGTAGGAGGAAAGTTTGATTTTCTGCAGAAAAGGCCTCGCTTATGTCATTCACAAAATATGCAGGATAAAGTTTTCTCCTATTTAGGACCTTCTGTATGCACATTATCCGTAAGCCCTGACGTAACTTAGTCGATTTTGTTTTTTTAAAAGAACATAAAACAGGTTACTACCGCATACTTTATATACGACCCGTGGAGATCCGGGGTAGAAGAGGTCATCAGCAACCGACGCTTGCCGTAAAAGGCGACTATGCTTGTCGTAAGAGGCGACAAACGGGATCGAGTGGTCACGCTCGCTGACTTGGTTGATGACTCGATGATTTACATACAACCGTCATATAGCTGGAATATTGCTACAGTGCAGCGTTAAACAACATAGAAACAAACACACACACTTTATATACACCTTACATACTATACTACATAGTATAGTCCATGATATAATTATGGATGTTATTGGACTCGACGAGTAGAGTCACTGTGCAGAGCCTAGCTGAATGCATGCCACTAATATCCCTCTATTGACCAGTGAAGTCAATATTATGACAACTGTTTTAACGGAAGTAATAACTGATCAACCATCACTAGACAATACAACTAACACATAAGATTCCCTTGTACAAAAAACAAATTTAGCTTCAGCCCTACGCTAATTGCTTGGCAAAACGACAACACGGTGAACACTGTTTTGGCAATGGTAAATGTCATTCTACAACTGGTACATTTTACACAAAAATAACTGTCTCGCTTGTTTTTAATTAATAAATATCCATTTTATCTAGACATGTCAGGATAGCGTTTAACACAGGATTGTGTTCCCTAGTCTTTCTGTGTTCACATCAGATTGATCGTCTTCACTTGGTAGATCTTCCTCGCTTTCCACGCTACTGTCAATACTACTTTGACTAACCTTTGGCTCATATTGATATTGACGAAAATATGTAAGGTCACTGCAGGAAAACTCAACTCGATGGCATTATCTGGTGATAATGGCTAGTAATCTACCAAATCAACTGTCCCCCATGACATCAGGTCTCTAAGTAGTTTCCGGAATACGAGTTGTTTTTTAATGATTTTTGTCACCAATGTTGTCTTTTAGAATGTGTTCTTTCAAGAAGCCTGTTTTAGTATGCTTTATGCATTTTTAATTCCACATTTATAGTTACTGTACATCTCCTTTAAAACCCAATTCATCTCACATCGCCTATAATTAAAAACAATTTGTAAATATATTCAGCAAAGCAACAATATTTTTAACTGCTTAAAATTCGGGCCATAAGCCACCAGCAACATAATCTAGACTATCTTGCAGTCCCTTAGCTTCCTGCATATCCCAGTAGGATTTACGTCATGTGTTGGCGACTGGTGGTTGTGGACAAATCTAACTACTATAAAGAACTGCTCATTGGTTGATAATAGGTACACTCATTATTATATGATCACGTTTTGGGATTGCAATCTGTGTCTTGTAAAACAGGCCACTAAATGGATCGATTGCTCAGCCTCGATGATTTACATGATTATATGTCACTGTACGTGACGGATGTTGCCTCCAACATCAATCACTGGTTTGTCTGATACAGACCAGATTATAATGTTATCATATAAAAGCTGGAACGTAGGAGTCTCAGACTTTGCAGGACGACTCCTTAGGTCAAATGGAGCATTCTCAACGAAACATTTTTCACTTTGGAGCCAATGTTACAGTTGGATATTGGAGCCCATAGCTCCGCTCACAGAGGTGATCTGGGGTCAAGAACGGTGGAAACGTGACCTCCAGGTCAAGGTCTACCCGCATGCAAAATTTCAATGCGCTGCGACAACTTTGACATCCGAGTGGCATTTGAGCGCCAGGTGTGCCTTATATGCATTTTCGACCAAAAATGTCAAATCGCCGTAGGAGTCTCAGACTTTGCAGGACGACTCCTTAGGTCAAATGGAGCATTCTCAACGAAACATTTTTCACTTTGGAGCCAATGTTACAGTTGGATAATGGAGCCCATAGCTCCGCTCACAGAGGTGATCTGGGGTCAAGAACGGTGGAAACGTGACCTCCAGGTCAAGGTCTACCCGCATGCAAAATTTCAATGCGCTGCGACAACTTTGACATCCGAGTGGCATTTGAGCGCCAGGTGTAGCCTCATATGCATTTTCGACCAAAAATGTCAAATCGCCGTAGGAGTCTCAGACTTTGCAGGACGACTCCTTAGGTCAAATGGAGCATTCTCAACGAAACATTTTTCACTTTGGAGCCAATGTTACAGTTGGATAATGGAACCCATAGCTCCGCTCACAGAGGTGATCTGGGGTCAAGAACGGTGGAAACGTGACCTCCAGGTCAAGGTCTACCCGCATGCAAAATTTCAATGCGCTGCGACAACTTTGACATCCGAGTGGCATTTGAGCGCCAGGTGTTAGCCTCATATGCATTTTCGACCAAAAATGTCAAATCGCCGTAGGAGTCTCAGACTTTGCAGGACGACTCCTTAGGTCAAATGGAGCATTCTCAACGAAACATTTTTCACTTTGGAGCCAATGTTACAGTTGGATAATGGAGCCCATAGCTCCGCTCACAGAGGTGATCTGGGGTCAAGAACGATGGAAACGTGACCTCCAGGTCAAGGTCTACCCGCATGCAAAATTTCAATGCGCTGCGACAACTTTGACATCCGAGTGGCATTTGAGCGCCAGGTGTGCCTTATATGCATTTTCGACCAAAAATGTCAAATCGCCGTAGGAGTCTCAGACTTTGCAGGACGACTCCTTAGGTCAAATGGAGCATTCTCAACGAAACATTTTTCACTTTGGAGCCAATGTTACAGTTGGATAATGGAGCCCATAGCTCCGCTCACAGAGGTGATCTGGGGTCAAGAACGGTGGAAACGTGACCTCCAGGTCAAGGTCTACCCGCATGCAAAATTTCAATGCGCTGCGACAACTTTGACATCCGAGTGGCATTTGAGCGCCAGGTGTGCCTTATATGCATTTTCGACCAAAAATGTCAAATCGCCGTAGGAGTCTCAGACTTTGCAGGACGACTCCTTAGGTCAAATGGAGCATTCTCAACGAAACATTTTTCACTTTGGAGCCAATGTTACAGTTGGATAATGGAGCCCATAGCTCCGCTCACAGAGGTGATCTGGGGTCAAGAACGGTGGAAACGTGACCTCCAGGTCAAGGTCTACCCGCATGCAAAATTTCAATGCGCTGCGACAACTTTGACATCCGAGTGGCATTTGAGCGCCAGATGTTAGCCTTATATGCATTTTCGACCAAAAATGTCAAATCGCCGTAGGAGTCTCAGACTTTGCAGGACGACTCCTTAGGTCAAATGGAGCATTCTCAACGAAACATTTTTCACTTTGGAGCCAATGTTACAGTTGGATAATGGAGCCCATAGCTCCGCTCACAGAGGTGATCTGGGGTCAAGAACGGTGGAAACGTGACCTCCAGGTCAAGGTCTACCCGCATGCAAAATTTCAATGCGCTGCGACAACTTTGACATCCGAGTGGCATTTGAGCGCCAGGTGTGCCTTATATGCATTTTCGACCAAAAATGTCAAATCGCCGTAGGAGTCTCAGACTTTGCAGGACGACTCCTTAGGTCAAATGGAGCATTCTCAACGAAACATTTTTCACTTTGGAGCCAATGTTACAGTTGGATAATGGAGCCCATAGCTCCGCTCACAGAGGTGATCTGGGGTCAAGAACGGTGGAAACGTGACCTCCAGGTCAAGGTCTACCCGCATGCAAAATTTCAATGCGCTGCGACAACTTTGACATCCGAGTGGCATTTGAGCGCCAGGTGTGCCTTATATGCATTTTCGACCAAAAATGTCAAATCGCCGTAGGAGTCTCAGACTTTGCAGGACGACTCCTTAGGTCAAATGGAGCATTCTCAACGAAACATTTTTCACTTTGGAGCCAATGTTACAGTTGGATAATGGAGCCCATAGCTCCGCTCACAGAGGTGATCTGGGGTCAAGAACGGTGGAAACGTGACCTCCAGGTCAAGGTCTACCCGCATGCAAAATTTCAATGCGCTGCGACAACTTTGACATCCGAGTGGCATTTGAGCGCCAGATGTTAGCCTTATATGCATTTTCGACCAAAAATGTCAAATCGCCGTAGGAGTCTCAGACTTTGCAGGACGACTCCTTAGGTCAAATGGAGCATTCTCAACGAAACATTTTTCACTTTGGAGCCAATGTTACAGTTGGATAATGGAGCCCATAGCTCCGCTCACAGAGGTGATCTGGGGTCAAGAACGGTGGAAACGTGACCTCCAGGTCAAGGTCTACCCGCATGCAAAATTTCAATGCGCTGCGACAACTTTGACATCCGAGTGGCATTTGAGCGCCAGATGTTAGCCTTATATGCATTTTCGACCAAAAATGTCAAATCGCCGTAGGAGTCTCAGACTTTGCAGGACGACTCCTTAGGTCAAATGGAGCATTCTCAACGAAACATTTTTCACTTTGGAGCCAATGTTACAGTTGGATAATGGAGCCCATAGCTCCGCTCACAGAGGTGATCTGGGGTCAAGAACGGTGGAAACGTGACCTCCAGGTCAAGGTCTACCCGCATGCAAAATTTCAATGCGCTGCGACAACTTTGACATCCGAGTGGCATTTGAGCGCCAGGTGTGCCTTATATGCATTTTCGACCAAAAATGTCAAATCGCCGTAGGAGTCTCAGACTTTGCAGGACGACTCCTTAGGTCAAATGGAGCATTCTCAACGAAACATTTTTCACTTTGGAGCCAATGTTACAGTTGGATAATGGAGCCCATAGCTCCGCTCACAGAGGTGATCTGGGGTCAAGAACGGTGGAAACGTGACCTCCAGGTCAAGGTCTACCCGCATGCAAAATTTCAATGCGCTGCGACAACTTTGACATCCGAGTGGCATTTGAGCGCCAGGTGTGCCTTATATGCATTTTCGACCAAAAATGTCAAATCGCCGTAGGAGTCTCAGACTTTGCAGGACGACTCCTTAGGTCAAATGGAGCATTCTCAACGAAACATTTTTCACTTTGGAGCCAATGTTACAGTTGGATAATGGAGCCCATAGCTCCGCTCACAGAGGTGATCTGGGGTCAAGAACGGTGGAAACGTGACCTCCAGGTCAAGGTCTACCCGCATGCAAAATTTCAATGCGCTGCGACAACTTTGACATCCGAGTGGCATTCGAGCGCCAGGTGTTAGCCTTATATGCATTTTCGACCAAAAATGTCAAATCGCCGTAGGAGTCTCAGACTTTGCAGGACGACTCCTTAGGTCAAATGGAGCATTCTCAACGAAACATTTTTCACTTTGGAGCCAATGTTACAGTTGGATAATGGAGCCCATAGCTCCGCTCACAGAGGTGATCTGGGGTCAAGAACGGTGGAAACGTGACCTCCAGGTCAAGGTCTACCCGCATGCAAAATTTCAATGCGCTGCGACAACTTTGACATCCGAGTGGCATTTGAGCGCCAGGTGTGCCTTATATGCATTTTCGACCAAAAATGTCAAATCGCCGTAGGAGTCTCAGACTTTGCAGGACGACTCCTTAGGTCAAATGGAGCATTCTCAACGAAACATTTTTCACTTTGGAGCCAATGTTACAGTTGGATAATGGAGCCCATAGCTCCGCTCACAGAGGTGATCTGGGGTCAAGAACGGTGGAAACGTGACCTCCAGGTCAAGGTCTACCCGCATGCAAAATTTCAATGCGCTGCGACAACTTTGACATCCGAGTGGCATTTGAGCGCCAGGTGTTAGCCTTATATGCATTTTCGACCAAAAATGTCAAATCGCCGTAGGAGTCTCAGACTTTGCAGGACGACTCCTTAGGTCAAATGGAGCATTCTCAACGAAACATTTTTCACTTTGGAGCCAATGTTACAGTTGGATAATGGAGCCCATAGCTCCGCTCACAGAGGTGATCTGGGGTCAAGAACGGTGGAAACGTGACCTCCAGGTCAAGGTCTACCCGCATGCAAAATTTCAATGCGCTGCGACAACTTTGACATCCGAGTGGCATTTGAGCGCCAGGTGTGCCTTATATGCATTTTCGACCAAAAATGTCAAATCGCCGTAGGAGTCTCAGACTTTGCAGGACGACTCCTTAGGTCAAATGGAGCATTCTCAACGAAACATTTTTCACTTTGGAGCCAATGTTACAGTTGGATAATGGAGCCCATAGCTCCGCTCACAGAGGTGATCTGGGGTCAAGAACGGTGGAAACGTGACCTCCAGGTCAAGGTCTACCCGCATGCAAAATTTCAATGCGCTGCGACAACTTTGACATCCGAGTGGCATTTGAGCGCCAGGTGTTAGCCTTATATGCATTTTCGACCAAAAATGTCAAATCGCCGTAGGAGTCTCAGACTTTGCAGGACGACTCCTTAGGTCAAATGGAGCATTCTCAACGAAACATTTTTCACTTTGGAGCCAATGTTACAGTTGGATAATGGAGCCCATAGCTCAGCTCACAGAGGTGATCTGGGGTCAAGAACGGTGGAAACGTGACCTCCAGGTCAAGGTCTACCCGCATGCAAAATTTCAATGCGCTGCGACAACTTTGACATCCGAGTGGCATTTGAGCGCCAGGTGTGCCTTATATGCATTTTCGACCAAAAATGTCAAATCGCCGTAGGAGTCTCAGACTTTGCAGGACGACTCCTTAGGTCAAATGGAGCATTCTCAACGAAACATTTTTCACTTTGGAGCCAATGTTACAGTTGGATAATGGAGCCCATAGCTCCGCTCACAGAGGTGATCTGGGGTCAAGAACGGTGGAAACGTGACCTCCAGGTCAAGGTCTACCCGCATGCAAAATTTCAATGCGCTGCGACAACTTTGACATCCGAGTGGCATTTGAGCGCCAGGTGTTAGCCTTATATGCATTTTCGACCAAAAATGTCAAATCGCCGTAGGAGTCTCAGACTTTGCAGGACGACTCCTTAGGTCAAATGGAGCATTCTCAACGAAACATTTTTCACTTTGGAGCCAATGTTACAGTTGGATAATGGAGCCCATAGCTCCGCTCACAGAGGTGATCTGGCGTCAAGAACGGTGGAAACGTGACCTCCAGGTCAAGGTCTACCCGCATGCAAAATTTCAATGCGCTGCGACAACTTTGACATCCGAGTGGCATTTGAGCGCCAGGTGTGCCTTATATGCATTTTCGACCAAAAATGTCAAATCGCCGTAGGAGTCTCAGACTTTGCAGGACGACTCCTTAGGTCAAATGGAGCATTCTCAACGAAACATTTTTCACTTTGGAGCCAATGTTACAGTTGGATAATGGAGCCCATAGCTCCGCTCACAGAGGTGATCTGGGGTCAAGAACGGTGGAAACGTGACCTCCAGGTCAAGGTCTACCCGCATGCAAAATTTCAATGCGCTGCGACAACTTTGACATCCGAGTGGCATTTGAGCGCCAGGTGTTAGCCTTATATGCATTTTCGACCAAAAATGTCAAATCGCCGTAGGAGTCTCAGACTTTGCAGGACGACTCCTTAGGTCAAATGGAGCATTCTCAACGAAACATTTTTCACTTTGGAGCCAATGTTACAGTTGGATAATGGAGCCCATAGCTCCGCTCACAGAGGTGATCTGGGGTCAAGAACGGTGGAAACGTGACCTCCAGGTCAAGGTCTACCCGCATGCAAAATTTCAATGCGCTGCGACAACTTTGACATCCGAGTGGCATTTGAGCGCCAGGTGTTAGCCTTATATGCAATTTCGACCAAAAATGTCAAATCGCCGTAGGAGTCTCAGACTTTGCAGGACGACTCCTTAGGTCAAATGGAGCATTCTCAACGAAACATTTTTCACTTTGGAGCCAATGTTACAGTTGGATAATGGAGCCCATAGCTCCGCTCACAGAGGTGATCTGGGGTCAAGAACGGTGGAAACGTGACCTCCAGGTCAAGGTCTACCCGCATGCAAAATTTCAATGCGCTGCGACAACTTTGACATCCGAGTGGCATTTGAGCGCCAGATGTTAGCCTTATATGCATTTTCGACCAAAAATGTCAAATCGCCGTAGGAGTCTCAGACTTTGCAGGACGACTCCTTAGGTCAAATGGAGCATTCTCAACGAAACATTTTTCACTTTGGAGCCAATGTTACAGTTGGATAATGGAGCCCATAGCTCCGCTCACAGAGGTGATCTTGGGTCAAGAACGGTGGAAACGTGACCTCCAGGTCAAGGTCTACCCGCATGCAAAATTTCAATGCGCTGCGACAACTTTGACATCCGAGTGGCATTTGAGCGCCAGGTGTGCCTTATATGCATTTTCGACCAAAAATGTCAAATCGCCGTAGGAGTCTCAGACTTTGCAGGACGACTCCTTAGGTCAAATGGAGCATTCTCAACGAAACATTTTTCACTTTGGAGCCAATGTTACAGTTGGATAATGGAGCCCATAGCTCCGCTCACAGAGGTGATCTGGGGTCAAGAACGGTGGAAACGTGACCTCCAGGTCAAGGTCTACCCGCATGCAAAATTTCAATGCGCTGCGACAACTTTGACATCCGAGTGGCATTTGAGCGCCAGGTGTGCCTTATATGCATTTTCGACCAAAAATGTCAAATCGCCGTAGGAGTCTCAGACTTTGCAGGACGACTCCTTAGGTCAAATGGAGCATTCTCAACGAAACATTTTTCACTTTGGAGCCAATGTTACAGTTGGATAATGGAGCCCATAGCTCCGCTCACAGAGGTGATCTGGGGTCAAGAACGGTGGAAACGTGACCTCCAGGTCAAGGTCTACCCGCATGCAAAATTTCAATGCGCTGCCACAACTTTGACATCCGAGTGGCATTTGAGCGCCAGGTGTGCCTTATATGCATTTTCGACCAAAAATGTCAAATCGCCGTAGGAGTCTCAGACTTTGCAGGACGACTCCTTAGGTCAAATGGAGCATTCTCAACGAAACATTTTTCACTTTGGAGCCAATGTTACAGTTGGATAATGGAGCCCATAGCTCCGCTCACAGAGGTGATCTGGGGTCAAGAACGGTGGAAACGTGACCTCCAGGTCAAGGTCTACCCGCATGCAAAATTTCAATGCGCTGCCACAACTTTGACATCCGAGTGGCATTTGAGCGCCAGGTGTGCCTTATATGCATTTTCGACCAAAAATGTCAAATCGCCGTAGGAGTCTCAGACTTTGCAGGACGACTCCTTAGGTCAAATGGAGCATTCTCAACGAAACATTTTTCACTTTGGAGCCAATGTTACAGTTGGATAATGGAGCCCATAGCTCCGCTCACAGAGGTGATCTGGGGTCAAGAACGGTGGAAACGTGACCTCCAGGTCAAGGTCTACCCGCATGCAAAATTTCAATGCGCTGCGACAATTTTGACATCCGAGTGGCATTTGAGCGCCAGGTGTTAGCCTTATATGCATTTTCTACCAAAAATGTCAAATCGCCGTAGGAGTCTCAGACTTTGCAGGACGACTCCTTAGGTCAAATGGAGCATTCTCAACGAAACATTTTTCACTTTGGAGCCAATGTTACAGTTGGATAATGGAGCCCATAGCTCCGCTCACAGAGGTGATCTGGGGTCAAGAACGGTGGAAACGCGACCTCCAGGTCAAGGTCTACCCGCATGCAAAATTTCAATGCGCTGCGACAACTTTGACATCCGAGTGGCATTTGAGCGCCAGGTGTGCCTTATATGCATTTTCGACCAAAAATGTCAAATCGCCGTAGGAGTCTCAGACTTTGCAGGACGACTCCTTAGGTCAAATGGAGCATTCTCAACGAAACATTTTTCACTTTGGAGCCAATGTTACAGTTGGATAATGGAGCCCATAGCTCCGCTCACAGAGGTGATCTGGGGTCAAGAACGGTGGAAACGTGACCTCCAGGTCAAGGTCTACCCGCATGCAAAATTTCAATGCGCTGCGACAACTTTGACATCCGAGTGGCATTTGAGCGCCAGGTGTTAAGCCTTATATGCATTTTCGACCAAAAATGTCAAATCGCCGTAGGAGTCTTAGACTTTGCAGGACGACTCCTTAGGTCAAATGGAGCATTCTCAACGAAACATTTTTCACTTTGGAGCCAATGTTACAGTTGGATAATGGAGCCCATAGCTCCGCTCACAGAGGTGATCTGGGGTCAAGAACGGTGGAAACGTGACCTCCAGGTCAAGGTCTACCCGCATGCAAAATTTCAATGCGCTGCGACAACTTTGACATCCGAGTGGCATTTGAGCGCCAGGTGTGCCTTATATGCATTTTCGACCAAAAATGTCAAATCGCCGTAGGAGTCTCAGACTTTGCAGGACGACTCCTTAGGTCAAATGGAGCATTCTCAACGAAACATTTTTCACTTTGGAGCCAATGTTACAGTTGGATAATGGAGCCCATAGCTCCGCTCACAGAGGTGATCTTGGGTCAAGAACGGTGGAAACGTGACCTCCAGGTCAAGGTCTACCCGCATGCAAAATTTCAATGCGCTGCCACAACTTTGACATCCGAGTGGCATTTGAGCGCCAGGTGTGCCTTATATGCATTTTCGACCAAAAATGTCAAATCGCCGTAGGAGTCTCAGACTTTGCAGGACGACTCCTTAGGTCAAATGGAGCATTCTCAACGAAACATTTTTCACTTTGGAGCCAATGTTACAGTTGGATAATGGAGCCCATAGCTCAGCTCACAGAGGTGATCTGGGGTCAAGAACGGTGGAAACGTGACCTCCAGGTCAAGGTCTACCCGCATGCAAAATTTCAATGCGCTGCGACAACTTTGACATCCGAGTGGCATTTGAGCGCCAGGTGTGCCTTATATGCATTTTCGACCAAAAATGTCAAATCGCCGTAGGAGTCTCAGACTTTGCAGGACGACTCCTTAGGTCAAATGGAGCATTCTCAACGAAACATTTTTCACTTTGGAGCCAATGTTACAGTTGGATAATGGAGCCCATAGCTCCGCTCACAGAGGTGATCTGGGGTCAAGAACGGTGGAAACGCGACCTCCAGGTCAAGGTCTACCCGCATGCAAAATTTCAATGCGCTGCGACAACTTTGACATCCGAGTGGCATTTGAGCGCCAGGTGTGCCTTATATGCATTTTCGACCAAAAATGTCAAATCGCCGTAGGAGTCTCAGACTTTGCAGGACGACTCCTTAGGTCAAATGGAGCATTCTCAACGAAACATTTTTCACTTTGGAGCCAATGTTACAGTTGGATAATGGAGCCCATAGCTCCGCTCACAGAGGTGATCTGGGGTCAAGAACGGTGGAAACGTGACCTCCAGGTCAAGGTCTACCCGCATGCAAAATTTCAATGCGCTGCGACAACTTTGACATCCGAGTGGCATTTGAGCGCCAGGTGTGCCTTATATGCATTTTCGACCAAAAATGTCAAATCGCCGTAGGAGTCTCATACTTTGCAGGACGACTCCTTAGGTCAAATGGAGCATTCTCAACGAAACATTTTTCACTTTGGAGCCAATGTTACAGTTGGATAATGGAGCCCATAGCTCCGCTCACAGAGGTGATCTGGGGTCAAGAACGGTGGAAACGTGACCTCCAGGTCAAGGTCTACCCGCATGCAAAATTTCAATGCGCTGCGACAACTTTGACATCCGAGTGGCATTTGAGCGCCAGATGTTAGCCTTATATGCATTTTCGACCAAAAATGTCAAATCGCCGTAGGAGTCTCAGACTTTGCAGGACGACTCCTTAGGTCAAATGGAGCATTCTCAACGAAACATTTTTCACTTTGGAGCCAATGTTACAGTTGGATAATGGAGCCCATAGCTCCGCTCACAGAGGTGATCTGGGGTCAAGAACGGTGGAAACGTGACCTCCAGGTCAAGGTCTACCCGCATGCAAAATTTCAATGCGCTGCCACAACTTTGACATCCGAGTGGCATTTGAGCGCCAGGTGTGCCTTATATGCATTTTCGACCAAAAATGTCAAATCGCCGTAGGAGTCTCAGACTTTGCAGGACGACTCCTTAGGTCAAATGGAGCATTCTCAACGAAACATTTTTCACTTTGGAGCCAATGTTACAGTTGGATAATGGAGCCCATAGCTCAGCTCACAGAGGTGATCTGGGGTCAAGAACGGTGGAAACGTGACCTCCAGGTCAAGGTCTACCCGCATGCAAAATTTCAATGCGCTGCGACAACTTTGACATCCGAGTGGCATTTGAGCGCCAGGTGTTAGCCTTATATGCATTTTCGACCAAAAATGTCAAATCGCCGTAGGAGTCTCAGACTTTGCAGGACGACTCCTTAGGTCAAATGGAGCATTCTCAACGAAACATTTTTCACTTTGGAGCCAATGTTACAGTTGGATAATGGAGCCCATAGCTCCGCTCACAGAGGTGATCTGGGGTCAAGAACGGTGGAAACGCGACCTCCAGGTCAAGGTCTACCCGCATGCAAAATTTCAATGCGCTGCGACAACTTTGACATCCGAGTGGCATTTGAGCGCCAGGTGTGCCTTATATGCATTTTCGACCAAAAATGTCAAATCGCCGTAGGAGTCTCAGACTTTGCAGGACGACTCCTTAGGTCAAATGGAGCATTCTCAACGAAACATTTTTCACTTTGGAGCCAATGTTACAGTTGGATAATGGAGCCCATAGCTCAGCTCACAGAGGTGATCTGGGGTCAAGAACGGTGGAAACGTGACCTCCAGGTCAAGGTCTACCCGCATGCAAAATTTCAATGCGCTGCGACAACTTTGACATCCGAGTGGCATTTGAGCGCCAGGTGTTAGCCTTATATGCATTTTCGACCAAAAATGTCAAATCGCCGTAGGAGTCTCAGACTTTGCAGGACGACTCCTTAGGTCAAATGGAGCATTCTCAACGAAACATTTTTCACTTTGGAGCCAATGTTACAGTTGGATAATGGAGCCCATAGCTCCGCTCACAGAGGTGATCTGGGGTCAAGAACGGTGGAAACGCGACCTCCAGGTCAAGGTCTACCCGCATGCAAAATTTCAATGCGCTGCGACAACTTTGACATCCGAGTGGCATTTGAGCGCCAGGTGTGCCTTATATGCATTTTCGACCAAAAATGTCAAATCGCCGTAGGAGTCTCAGACTTTGCAGGACGACTCCTTAGGTCAAATGGAGCATTCTCAACGAAACATTTTTCACTTTGGAGCCAATGTTACAGTTGGATAATGGAGCCCATAGCTCCGCTCACAGAGGTGATCTGGGGTCAAGAACGGTGGAAACGTGACCTCCAGGTCAAGGTCTACCCGCATGCAAAATTTCAATGCGCTGCGACAACTTTGACATCCGAGTGGCATTTGAGCGCCAGGTGTGCCTTATATGCATTTTCGACCAAAAATGTCAAATCGCCGTAGGAGTCTCAGACTTTGCAGGACGACTCCTTAGGTCAAATGGAGCATTCTCAACGAAACATTTTTCACTTTGGAGCCAATGTTACAGTTGGATAATGGAGCCCATAGCTCCGCTCACAGAGGTGATCTGGGGTCAAGAACGGTGGAAACGTGACCTCCAGGTCAAGGTCTACCCGCATGCAAAATTTCAATGCGCTGCGACAACTTTGACATCCGAGTGGCATTTGAGCGCCAGATGTTAGCCTTATATGCATTTTCGACCAAAAATGTCAAATCGCCGTAGGAGTCTCAGACTTTGCAGGACGACTCCTTAGGTCAAATGGAGCATTCTCAACGAAACATTTTTCACTTTGGAGCCAATGTTACAGTTGGATAATGGAGCCCATAGCTCCGCTCACAGAGGTGATCTGGGGTCAAGAACGGTGGAAACGTGACCTCCAGGTCAAGGTCTACCCGCATGCAAAATTTCAATGCGCTGCCACAACTTTGACATCCGAGTGGCATTTGAGCGCCAGGTGTGCCTTATATGCATTTTCGACCAAAAATGTCAAATCGCCGTAGGAGTCTCAGACTTTGCAGGACGACTCCTTAGGTCAAATGGAGCATTCTCAACGAAACATTTTTCACTTTGGAGCCAATGTTACAGTTGGATAATGGAGCCCATAGCTCAGCTCACAGAGGTGATCTGGGGTCAAGAACGGTGGAAACGTGACCTCCAGGTCAAGGTCTACCCGCATGCAAAATTTCAATGCGCTGTGACAACTTTGACATCCGAGTGGCATTTGAGCGCCAGGTGTGCCTTATATGCATTTTCGACCAAAAATGTCAAATCGCCGTAGGAGTCTCAGACTTTGCAGGACGACTCCTTAGGTCAAATGGAGCATTCTCAACGAAACATTTTTCACTTTGGAGCCAATGTTACAGTTGGATAATGGAGCCCATAGCTCCGCTCACAGAGGTGATCTGGGGTCAAGAACGGTGGAAACGCGACCTCCAGGTCAAGGTCTACCCGCATGCAAAATTTCAATGCGCTGCGACAACTTTGACATCCGAGTGGCATTTGAGCGCCAGGTGTGCCTTATATGCATTTTCGACCAAAAATGTCAAATCGCCGTAGGAGTCTCAGACTTTGCAGGACGACTCCTTAGGTCAAATGGAGCATTCTCAACGAAACATTTTTCACTTTGGAGCCAATGTTACAGTTGGATAATGGAGCCCATAGCTCAGCTCACAGAGGTGATCTGGGGTCAAGAACGGTGGAAACGTGACCTCCAGGTCAAGGTCTACCCGCATGCAAAATTTCAATGCGCTGCGACAACTTTGACATCCGAGTGGCATTTGAGCGCCAGGTGTGCCTTATATGCATTTTCGACCAAAAATGTCAAATCGCCGTAGGAGTCTCAGACTTTGCAGGACGACTCCTTAGGTCAAATGGAGCATTCTCAACGAAACATTTTTCACTTTGGAGCCAATGTTACAGTTGGATAATGGAGTCCATAGCTCCGCTCACAGAGGTGATCTGGGGTCAAGAACGGTGGAAACGTGACCTCCAGGTCAAGGTCTACCCGCATGCAAAATTTCAATGCGCTGCGACAACTTTGACATCCGAGTGGCATTTGAGCGCCAGGTGTTAGCCTTATATGCATTTTCGACCAAAAATGTCAAATCGCCGTAGGAGTCTCAGACTTTGCAGGACGACTCCTTAGGTCAAATGGAGCATTCTCAACGAAACATTTTTCACTTTGGAGCCAATGTTACAGTTGGATAATGGAGCCCATAGCTCCGCTCACAGAGGTGATCTGGGGTCAAGAACGGTGGAAACGCGACCTCCAGGTCAAGGTCTACCCGCATGCAAAATTTCAATGCGCTGCCACAACTTTGACATCCGAGTGGCATTTGAGCGCCAGGTGTGCCTTATATGCATTTTCGACCAAAAATGTCAAATCGCCGTAGGAGTCTCAGACTTTGCAGGACGACTCCTTAGGTCAAATGGAGCATTCTCAACGAAACATTTTTCACTTTGGAGCCAATGTTACAGTTGGATAATGGAGCCCATAGCTCAGCTCACAGAGGTGATCTGGGGTCAAGAACGGTGGAAACGTGACCTCCAGGTCAAGGTCTACCCGCATGCAAAATTTCAATGCGCTGCGACAACTTTGACATCCGAGTGGCATTTGAGCGCCAGGTGTGCCTTATATGCATTTTCGACCAAAAATGTCAAATCGCCGTAGGAGTCTCAGACTTTGCAGGACGACTCCTTAGGTCAAATGGAGCATTCTCAACGAAACATTTTTCACTTTGGAGCCAATGTTACAGTTGGATAATGGAGTCCATAGCTCCGCTCACAGAGGTGATCTGGGGTCAAGAACGGTGGAAACGTGACCTCCAGGTCAAGGTCTACCCGCATGCAAAATTTCAATGCGCTGCGACAACTTTGACATCCGAGTGGCATTTGAGCGCCAGGTGTTAGCCTTATATGCATTTTCGACCAAAAATGTCAAATCGCCGTAGGAGTCTCAGACTTTGCAGGACGACTCCTTAGGTCAAATGGAGCATTCTCAACGAAACATTTTTCCCTTTGGAGCCAATGTTACAGTTGGATAATGGAGCCCATAGCTCCGCTCACAGAGGTGATCTGGGGTCAAGAACGGTGGAAACGCGACCTCCAGGTCAAGGTCTACCCGCATGCAAAATTTCAATGCGCTGCCACAACTTTGACATCCGAGTGGCATTTGAGCGCCAGGTGTGCCTTATATGCATTTTCGACCAAAAATGTCAAATCGCCGTAGGAGTCTCAGACTTTGCAGGACGACTCCTTAGGTCAAATGGAGCATTCTCAACGAAACATTTTTCACTTTGGAGCCAATGTTACAGTTGGATAATGGAGCCCATAGCTCAGCTCACAGAGGTGATCTGGGGTCAAGAACGGTGGAAACGTGACCTCCAGGTCAAGGTCTACCCGCATGCAAAATTTCAATGCGCTGCGACAACTTTGACATCCGAGTGGCATTTGAGCGCCAGGTGTGCCTTATATGCATTTTCGACCAAAAATGTCAAATCGCCGTAGGAGTCTCAGACTTTGCAGGACGACTCCTTAGGTCAAATGGAGCATTCTCAACGAAACATTTTTCACTTTGGAGCCAATGTTACAGTTGGATAATGGAGCCCATAGCTCCGCTCACAGAGGTGATCTGGGGTCAAGAACGGTGGAAACGTGACCTCCAGGTCAAGGTCTACCCGCATGCAAAATTTCAATGCGCTGCGACAACTTTGACATCCGAGTGGCATTTGAGCGCCAGGTGTTAGCCTTATATGCATTTTCGACCAAAAATGTCAAATCGCCGTAGGAGTCTCAGACTTTGCAGGACGACTCCTTAGGTCAAATGGAGCATTCTCAACGAAACATTTTTCACTTTGGAGCCAATGTTACAGTTGGATAATGGAGCCCATAGCTCCGCTCACAGAGGTGATCTGGGGTCAAGAACGGTGGAAACGCGACCTCCAGGTCAAGGTGTACCCGCATGCAAAATTTCAATGCGCTGCGACAACTTTGACATCCGATTGGCATTTGAGCGCCAGGTGTGCCTTATATGCATTTTCGACCAAAAATGTCAAATCGCCGTAGGAGTCTCAGACTTTGCAGGACGACTCCTTAGGTCAAATGGAGCATTCTCAACGAAACATTTTTCACTTTGGAGCCAATGTTACAGTTGGATAATGGAGCCCATAGCTCCGCTCACAGAGGTGATCTGGGGTCAAGAACGGTGGAAACGTGACCTCCAGGTCAAGGTCTACCCGCATGCAAAATTTCAATGCGCTGCGACAACTTTGACATCCGAGTGGCATTTGAGCGCCAGGTGTGCCTTATATGCATTTTCGACCAAAAATGTCAAATCGCCGTAGGAGTCTCAGACTTTGCAGGACGACTCCTTAGGTCAAATGGAGCATTCTCAACGAAACATTTTTCACTTTGGAGCCAATGTTACAGTTGGATAATGGAGCCCATAGCTCCGCTCACAGAGGTGATCTGGGGTCAAGAACGGTGGAAACGTGACCTCCAGGTCAAGGTCTACCCGCATGCAAAATTTCAATGCGCTGCGACAACTTTGACATCCGAGTGGCATTTGAGCGCCAGGTGTTAGCCTTATATGCATTTTCGACCAAAAATGTCAAATCGCCGTAGGAGTCTCAGACTTTGCAGGACGACTCCTTAGGTCAAATGGAGCATTCTCAACGAAACATTTTTCACTTTGGAGCCAATGTTACAGTTGGATAATGGAGCCCATAGCTCCGCTCACAGAGGTGATCTGGGGTCAAGAACGGTGGAAACGCGACCTCCAGGTCAAGGTCTACCCGCATGCAAAATTTCAATGCGCTGCGACAACTTTGACATCCGAGTGGCATTTGAGCGCCAGGTGTGCCTTATATGCATTTTCGACCAAAAATGTCAAATCGCCGTAGGAGTCTCAGACTTTGCAGGACGACTCCTTAGGTCAAATGGAGCATTCTCAACGAAACATTTTTCACTTTGGAGCCAATGTTACAGTTGGATAATGGAGCCCATAGCTCCGCTCACAGAGGTGATCTGGGGTCAAGAACGGTGGAAACGTGACCTCCAGGTCAAGGTCTACCCGCATGCAAAATTTCAATGCGCTGCGACAACTTTGACATCCGAGTGGCATTTGAGCGCCAGGTGTGCCTTATATGCATTTTCGACCAAAAATGTCAAATCGCCGTAGGAGTCTCAGACTTTGCAGGACGACTCCTTAGGTCAAATGGAGCATTCTCAACGAAACATTTTTCACTTTGGAGCCAATGTTACAGTTGGATAATGGAGCCCATAGCTCCGCTCACAGAGGTGATCTGGGGTCAAGAACGGTGGAAACGTGACCTCCAGGTCAAGGTCTACCCGCATGCAAAATTTCAATGCGCTGCCACAACTTTGACATCCGAGTGGCATTTGAGCGCCAGGTGTGCCTTATATGCATTTTCGACCAAAAATGTCAAATCGCCGTAGGAGTCTCAGACTTTGCAGGACGACTCCTTAGGTCAAATGGAGCATTCTCAACGAAACATTTTTCACTTTGGAGCCAATGTTACAGTTGGATAATGGAGCCCATAGCTCCGCTCACAGAGGTGATCTGGGGTCAAGAACGGTGGAAACGCGACCTCCAGGTCAAGGTCTACCCGCATGCAAAATTTCAATGCGCTGCGACAACTTTGACATCCGAGTGGCATTTGAGCGCCAGGTGTGCCTTATATGCATTTTCGACCAAAAATGTCAAATCGCCGTAGGAGTCTCAGACTTTGCAGGACGACTCCTTAGGTCAAATGGAGCATTCTCAACGAAACATTTTTCACTTTGGAGCCAATGTTACAGTTGGATAATGGAGCCCATAGCTCCGCTCACAGAGGTGATCTTGGGTCAAGAACGGTGGAAACGTGACCTCCAGGTCAAGGTCTACCCGCATGCAAAATTTCAATGCGCTGCGACAACTTTGACATCCGAGTGGCATTTGAGCGCCAGGTGTTAGCCTTATATGCATTTTCGACCAAAAATGTCAAATCGCCGTAGGAGTCTCAGACTTTGCAGGACGACTCCTTAGGTCAAATGGAGCATTCTCAACGAAACATTTTTCACTTTGGAGCCAATGTTACAGTTGGATAATGGAGCCCATAGCTCCGCTCACAGAGGTGATCTGGGGTCAAGAACGGTGGAAACGTGACCTCCAGGTCAAGGTCTACCCGCATGCAAAATTTCAATGCGCTGCCACAACTTTGACATCCGAGTGGCATTTGAGCGCCAGGTGTTAGCCTTATATGCATTTTCGACCAAAAATGTCAAATCGCCGTAGGAGTCTCAGACTTTGCAGGACGACTCCTTAGGTCAAATGGAGCATTCTCAACGAAACATTTTTCACTTTGGAGCCAATGTTACAGTTGGATAATGGAGCCCATAGCTCCGCTCACAGAGGTGATCTGGGGTCAAGAACGGTGGAAACGCGACCTCCAGGTCAAGGTCTACCCGCATGCAAAATTTCAATGCGCTGCGACAACTTTGACATCCGAGTGGCATTTGAGCGCCAGGTGTGCCTTATATGCATTTTCGACCAAAAATGTCAAATCGCCGTAGGAGTCTCAGACTTTGCAGGACGACTCCTTAGGTCAAATGGAGCATTCTCAACGAAACATTTTTCACTTTGGAGCCAATGTTACAGTTGGATAATGGAGCCCATAGCTCCGCTCACAGAGGTGATCTTGGGTCAAGAACGGTGGAAACGTGACCTCCAGGTCAAGGTCTACCCGCATGCAAAATTTCAATGCGCTGCGACAACTTTGACATCCGAGTGGCATTTGAGCGCCAGGTGTTAGCCTTATATGCATTTTCGACCAAAAATGTCAAATCGCCGTAGGAGTCTCAGACTTTGCAGGACGACTCCTTAGGTCAAATGGAGCATTCTCAACGAAACATTTTTCACTTTGGAGCCAATGTTACAGTTGGATAATGGAGCCCATAGCTCCGCTCACAGAGGTGATCTGGGGTCAAGAACGGTGGAAACGTGACCTCCAGGTCAAGGTCTACCCGCATGCAAAATTTCAATGCGCTGCGACAACTTTGACATCCGAGTGGCATTTGAGCGCCAGGTGTGCCTTATATGCATTTTCGACCAAAAATGTCAAATCGCCGTAGGAGTCTCAGACTTTGCAGGACGACTCCTTAGGTCAAATGGAGCATTCTCAACGAAACATTTTTCACTTTGGAGCCAATGTTACAGTTGGATAATGGAGTCCATAGCTCCGCTCACAGAGGTGATCTGGGGTCAAGAACGGTGGAAACGTGACCTCCAGGTCAAGGTCTACCCGCATGCAAAATTTCAATGCGCTGCGACAACTTTGACATCCGAGTGGCATTTGAGCGCCAGGTGTGCCTTATATGCATTTTCGACCAAAAATGTCAAATCGCCGTAGGAGTCTCAGACTTTGCAGGACGACTCCTTAGGTCAAATGGAGCATTCTCAACGAAACATTTTTCACTTTGGAGCCAATGTTACAGTTGGATAATGGAGCCCATAGCTCCGCTCACAGAGGTGATCTGGGGTCAAGAACGGTGGAAACGTGACCTCCAGGTCAAGGTCTACCCGCATGCAAAATTTCAATGCGCTGCGACAACTTTGACATCCGAGTGGCATTTGAGCGCCAGGTGTGCCTTATATGCATTTTCGACCAAAAATGTCAAATCGCCGTAGGAGTCTCAGACTTTGCAGGACGACTCCTTAGGTCAAATGGAGCATTCTCAACGAAACATTTTTCACTTTGGAGCCAATGTTACAGTTGGATAATGGAGCTCATAGCTCCGCTCACAGAGGTGATCTGGGGTCAAGAACGGTGGAAACGTGACCTCCAGGTCAAGGTCTACCCGCATGCAAAATTTCAATGCGCTGCGACAACTTTGACATCCGAGTGGCATTTGAGCGCCAGGTGTTAGCCTGATATGCATTTTCGACCAAAAATGTCAAATCGCCGTAGGAGTCTCAGACTTTGCAGGACGACTCCTTAGGTCAAATGGAGCATTCTCAACGAAACATTTTTCACTTTGGAGCCAATGTTACAGTTGGATAATGGAGCCCATAGCTCCGCTCACAGAGGTGATCTGGGGTCAAGAACGGTGGAAACGTGACCTCCAGGTCAAGGTCTACCCGCATGCAAAATTTCAATGCGCTGCGACAACTTTGACATCCGAGTGGCATTTGAGCGCCAGGTGTGCCTTATATGCATTTTCGACCAAAAATGTCAAATCGCCGTAGGAGTCTCAGACTTTGCAGGACGACTCCTTAGGTCAAATTGAGCATTCTCAACGAAACATTTTTCACTTTGGAGCCAATGTTACAGTTGGATAATGGAGCCCATAGCTCCGCTCACAGAGGTGATCTGGGGTCAAGAACGGTGGAAACGTGACCTCCAGGTCAAGGTCTACCCGCATGCAAAATTTCAATGCGCTGCGACAACTTTGACATCCGAGTGGCATTTGAGCGCCAGATGTTAGCCTTATATGCATTTTCGACCAAAAATGTCAAATCGCCGTAGGAGTCTCAGACTTTGCAGGACGACTCCTTAGGTCAAATTGAGCATTCTCAACGAAACATTTTTCACTTTGGAGCCAATGTTACAGTTGGATAATGGAGCCCATAGCTCCGCTCACAGAGGTGATCTGGGGTCAAGAACGGTGGAAACGTGACCTCCAGGTCAAGGTCTACCCGCATGCAAAATTTCAATGCGCTGCGACAACTTTGACATCCGAGTGGCATTTGAGCGCCAGGTGTGCCTTATATGCATTTTCGACCAAAAATGTCAAATCGCCGTAGGAGTCTCAGACTTTGCAGGACGACTCCTTAGGTCAAATGGAGCATTCTCAACGAAACATTTTTCACTTTGGAGCCAATGTTACAGTTGGATAATGGAGTCCATAGCTCCGCTCACAGAGGTGATCTGGGGTCAAGAACGGTGGAAACGTGACCTCCAGGTCAAGGTCTACCCGCATGCAAAATTTCAATGCGCTGCGACAACTTTGACATCCGAGTGGCATTTGAGCGCCAGGTGTTAGCCTTATATGCATTTTCGACCAAAAATGTCAAATCGCCGTAGGAGTCTCAGACTTTGCAGGACGACTCCTTAGGTCAAATGGAGCATTCTCAACGAAACATTTTTCACTTTGAAGCCAATGTTACAGTTGGATAATGGAGCCCATAGCTCCGCTCACAGAGGTGATCTGGGGTCAAGAACGGTGGAAACGCGACCTCCAGGTCAAGGTCTACCCGCATGCAAAATTTCAATGCGCTGCCACAACTTTGACATCCGAGTGGCATTTGAGCGCCAGGTGTGCCTTATATGCATTTTCGACCAAAAATGTCAAATCGCCGTAGGAGTCTCAGACTTTGCAGGACGACTCCTTAGGTCAAATGGAGCATTCTCAACGAAACATTTTTCACTTTGGAGCCAATGTTACAGTTGGATAATGGAGCCCATAGCTCCGCTCACAGAGGTGATCTGGGGTCAAGAACGGTGGAAACGTGACCTCCAGGTCAAGGTCTACCCGCATGCAAAATTTCAATGCGCTGCGACAACTTTGACATCCGAGTGGCATTTGAGCGCCAGGTGTGCCTTATATGCATTTTCGACCAAAAATGTCAAATCGCCGTAGGAGTCTCAGACTTTGCAGGACGACTCCTTAGGTCAAATGGAGCATTCTCAACGAAACATTTTTCACTTTGGAGCCAATGTTACAGTTGGATAATGGAGCCCATAGCTCCGCTCACAGAGGTGATCTGGGGTCAAGAACGGTGGAAACGCGACCTCCAGGTCAAGGTGTACCCGCATGCAAAATTTCAATGCGCTGCGACAACTTTGACATCCGATTGGCATTTGAGCGCCAGGTGTGCCTTATATGCATTTTCGACCAAAAATGTCAAATCGCCGTAGGAGTCTCAGACTTTGCAGGACGACTCCTTAGGTCAAATCGAGCATTCTCAACGAAACATTTTCACTTTGGAGCCAATGTTACAGTTGGATAATGGAGCCCATAGCTCCGCTCACAGAGGTGATCTGGGGTCAAGAACGGTGGAAACGTGACCTCCAGGTCAAGGTCTACCCGCATGCAAAATTTCAATGCGCTGCGACAACTTTGACATCCGAGTGGCATTTGAGCGCCAGGTGTGCCTTATATGCATTTTCGACCAAAAATGTCAAATCGCCGTAGGAGTCTCAGACTTTGCAGGACGACTCCTTAGGTCAAATGGAGCATTCTCAACGAAACATTTTTCACTTTGGAGCCAATGTTACAGTTGGATAATGGAGTCCATAGCTCCGCTCACAGAGGTGATCTGGGGTCAAGAACGGTGGAAACGTGACCTCCAGGTCAAGGTCTACCCGCATGCAAAATTTCAATGCGCTGCGACAACTTTGACATCCGAGTGGCATTTGAGCGCCAGGTGTTAGCCTTATATGCATTTTCGACCAAAAATGTCAAATCGCCGTAGGAGTCTCAGACTTTGCAGGACGACTCCTTAGGTCAAATGGAGCATTCTCAACGAAACATTTTTCCCTTTGGAGCCAATGTTACAGTTGGATAATGGAGCCCATAGCTCCGCTCACAGAGGTGATCTGGGGTCAAGAACGGTGGAAACGCGACCTCCAGGTCAAGGTCTACCCGCATGCAAAATTTCAATGCGCTGCCACAACTTTGACATCCGAGTGGCATTTGAGCGCCAGGTGTGCCTTATATGCATTTTCGACCAAAAATGTCAAATCGCCGTAGGAGTCTCAGACTTTGCAGGACGACTCCTTAGGTCAAATGGAGCATTCTCAACGAAACATTTTTCACTTTGGAGCCAATGTTACAGTTGGATAATGGAGCCCATAGCTCAGCTCACAGAGGTGATCTGGGGTCAAGAACGGTGGAAACGTGACCTCCAGGTCAAGGTCTACCCGCATGCAAAATTTCAATGCGCTGCGACAACTTTGACATCCGAGTGGCATTTGAGCGCCAGGTGTGCCTTATATGCATTTTCGACCAAAAATGTCAAATCGCCGTAGGAGTCTCAGACTTTGCAGGACGACTCCTTAGGTCAAATGGAGCATTCTCAACGAAACATTTTTCACTTTGGAGCCAATGTTACAGTTGGATAATGGAGCCCATAGCTCCGCTCACAGAGGTGATCTGGGGTCAAGAACGGTGGAAACGTGACCTCCAGGTCAAGGTCTACCCGCATGCAAAATTTCAATGCGCTGCGACAACTTTGACATCCGAGTGGCATTTGAGCGCCAGGTGTTAGCCTTATATGCATTTTCGACCAAAAATGTCAAATCGCCGTAGGAGTCTCAGACTTTGCAGGACGACTCCTTAGGTCAAATGGAGCATTCTCAACGAAACATTTTTCACTTTGGAGCCAATGTTACAGTTGGATAATGGAGCCCATAGCTCCGCTCACAGAGGTGATCTGGGGTCAAGAACGGTGGAAACGCGACCTCCAGGTCAAGGTGTACCCGCATGCAAAATTTCAATGCGCTGCGACAACTTTGACATCCGATTGGCATTTGAGCGCCAGGTGTGCCTTATATGCATTTTCGACCAAAAATGTCAAATCGCCGTAGGAGTCTCAGACTTTGCAGGACGACTCCTTAGGTCAAATGGAGCATTCTCAACGAAACATTTTTCACTTTGGAGCCAATGTTACAGTTGGATAATGGAGCCCATAGCTCCGCTCACAGAGGTGATCTGGGGTCAAGAACGGTGGAAACGTGACCTCCAGGTCAAGGTCTACCCGCATGCAAAATTTCAATGCGCTGCGACAACTTTGACATCCGAGTGGCATTTGAGCGCCAGGTGTGCCTTATATGCATTTTCGACCAAAAATGTCAAATCGCCGTAGGAGTCTCAGACTTTGCAGGACGACTCCTTAGGTCAAATGGAGCATTCTCAACGAAACATTTTTCACTTTGGAGCCAATGTTACAGTTGGATAATGGAGCCCATAGCTCCGCTCACAGAGGTGATCTGGGGTCAAGAACGGTGGAAACGTGACCTCCAGGTCAAGGTCTACCCGCATGCAAAATTTCAATGCGCTGCGACAACTTTGACATCCGAGTGGCATTTGAGCGCCAGGTGTTAGCCTTATATGCATTTTCGACCAAAAATGTCAAATCGCCGTAGGAGTCTCAGACTTTGCAGGACGACTCCTTAGGTCAAATGGAGCATTCTCAACGAAACATTTTTCACTTTGGAGCCAATGTTACAGTTGGATAATGGAGCCCATAGCTCCGCTCACAGAGGTGATCTGGGGTCAAGAACGGTGGAAACGCGACCTCCAGGTCAAGGTCTACCCGCATGCAAAATTTCAATGCGCTGCGACAACTTTGACATCCGAGTGGCATTTGAGCGCCAGGTGTGCCTTATATGCATTTTCGACCAAAAATGTCAAATCGCCGTAGGAGTCTCAGACTTTGCAGGACGACTCCTTAGGTCAAATGGAGCATTCTCAACGAAACATTTTTCACTTTGGAGCCAATGTTACAGTTGGATAATGGAGCCCATAGCTCCGCTCACAGAGGTGATCTGGGGTCAAGAACGGTGGAAACGTGACCTCCAGGTCAAGGTCTACCCGCATGCAAAATTTCAATGCGCTGCGACAACTTTGACATCCGAGTGGCATTTGAGCGCCAGGTGTGCCTTATATGCATTTTCGACCAAAAATGTCAAATCGCCGTAGGAGTCTCAGACTTTGCAGGACGACTCCTTAGGTCAAATGGAGCATTCTCAACGAAACATTTTTCACTTTGGAGCCAATGTTACAGTTGGATAATGGAGCCCATAGCTCCGCTCACAGAGGTGATCTGGGGTCAAGAACGGTGGAAACGTGACCTCCAGGTCAAGGTCTACCCGCATGCAAAATTTCAATGCGCTGCCACAACTTTGACATCCGAGTGGCATTTGAGCGCCAGGTGTGCCTTATATGCATTTTCGACCAAAAATGTCAAATCGCCGTAGGAGTCTCAGACTTTGCAGGACGACTCCTTAGGTCAAATGGAGCATTCTCAACGAAACATTTTTCACTTTGGAGCCAATGTTACAGTTGGATAATGGAGCCCATAGCTCCGCTCACAGAGGTGATCTGGGGTCAAGAACGGTGGAAACGCGACCTCCAGGTCAAGGTCTACCCGCATGCAAAATTTCAATGCGCTGCGACAACTTTGACATCCGAGTGGCATTTGAGCGCCAGGTGTGCCTTATATGCATTTTCGACCAAAAATGTCAAATCGCCGTAGGAGTCTCAGACTTTGCAGGACGACTCCTTAGGTCAAATGGAGCATTCTCAACGAAACATTTTTCACTTTGGAGCCAATGTTACAGTTGGATAATGGAGCCCATAGCTCCGCTCACAGAGGTGATCTTGGGTCAAGAACGGTGGAAACGTGACCTCCAGGTCAAGGTCTACCCGCATGCAAAATTTCAATGCGCTGCGACAACTTTGACATCCGAGTGGCATTTGAGCGCCAGGTGTTAGCCTTATATGCATTTTCGACCAAAAATGTCAAATCGCCGTAGGAGTCTCAGACTTTGCAGGACGACTCCTTAGGTCAAATGGAGCATTCTCAACGAAACATTTTTCACTTTGGAGCCAATGTTACAGTTGGATAATGGAGCCCATAGCTCCGCTCACAGAGGTGATCTGGGGTCAAGAACGGTGGAAACGTGACCTCCAGGTCAAGGTCTACCCGCATGCAAAATTTCAATGCGCTGCCACAACTTTGACATCCGAGTGGCATTTGAGCGCCAGGTGTTAGCCTTATATGCATTTTCGACCAAAAATGTCAAATCGCCGTAGGAGTCTCAGACTTTGCAGGACGACTCCTTAGGTCAAATGGAGCATTCTCAACGAAACATTTTTCACTTTGGAGCCAATGTTACAGTTGGATAATGGAGCCCATAGCTCCGCTCACAGAGGTGATCTGGGGTCAAGAACGGTGGAAACGTGACCTCCAGGTCAAGGTCTACCCGCATGCAAAATTTCAATGCGCTGCGACAACTTTGACATCCGAGTGGCATTTGAGCGCCAGGTGTGCCTTATATGCATTTTCGACCAAAAATGTCAAATCGCCGTAGGAGTCTCAGACTTTGCAGGACGACTCCTTAGGTCAAATGGAGCATTCTCAACGAAACATTTTTCACTTTGGAGCCAATGTTACAGTTGGATAATGGAGTCCATAGCTCCGCTCACAGAGGTGATCTGGGGTCAAGAACGGTGGAAACGTGACCTCCAGGTCAAGGTCTACCCGCATGCAAAATTTCAATGCGCTGCGACAACTTTGACATCCGAGTGGCATTTGAGCGCCAGGTGTGCCTTATATGCATTTTCGACCAAAAATGTCAAATCGCCGTAGGAGTCTCAGACTTTGCAGGACGACTCCTTAGGTCAAATGGAGCATTCTCAACGAAACATTTTTCACTTTGGAGCCAATGTTACAGTTGGATAATGGAGCCCATAGCTCCGCTCACAGAGGTGATCTGGGGTCAAGAACGGTGGAAACGTGACCTCCAGGTCAAGGTCTACCCGCATGCAAAATTTCAATGCGCTGCGACAACTTTGACATCCGAGTGGCATTTGAGCGCCAGGTGTGCCTTATATGCATTTTCGACCAAAAATGTCAAATCGCCGTAGGAGTCTCAGACTTTGCAGGACGACTCCTTAGGTCAAATGGAGCATTCTCAACGAAACATTTTTCACTTTGGAGCCAATGTTACAGTTGGATAATGGAGCTCATAGCTCCGCTCACAGAGGTGATCTGGGGTCAAGAATGGTGGAAACGTGACCTCCAGGTCAAGGTCTACCCGCATGCAAAATTTCAATGCGCTGCGACAACTTTGACATCCGAGTGGCATTTGAGCGCCAGGTGTTAGCCTGATATGCATTTTCGACCAAAAATGTCAAATCGCCGTAGGAGTCTCAGACTTTGCAGGACGACTCCTTAGGTCAAATGGAGCATTCTCAACGAAACATTTTTCACTTTGGAGCCAATGTTACAGTTGGATAATGGAGCCCATAGCTCCGCTCACAGAGGTGATCTGGGGTCAAGAACGGTGGAAACGTGACCTCCAGGTCAAGGTCTACCCGCATGCAAAATTTCAATGCGCTGCGACAACTTTGACATCCGAGTGGCATTTGAGCGCCAGGTGTGCCTTATATGCATTTTCGACCAAAAATGTCAAATCGCCGTAGGAGTCTCAGACTTTGCAGGACGACTCCTTAGGTCAAATTGAGCATTCTCAACGAAACATTTTTCACTTTGGAGCCAATGTTACAGTTGGATAATGGAGCCCATAGCTCCGCTCACAGAGGTGATCTGGGGTCAAGAACGGTGGAAACGTGACCTCCAGGTCAAGGTCTACCCGCATGCAAAATTTCAATGCGCTGCGACAACTTTGACATCCGAGTGGCATTTGAGCGCCAGATGTTAGCCTTATATGCATTTTCGACCAAAAATGTCAAATCGCCGTAGGAGTCTCAGACTTTGCAGGACGACTCCTTAGGTCAAATTGAGCATTCTCAACGAAACATTTTTCACTTTGGAGCCAATGTTACAGTTGGATAATGGAGCCCATAGCTCCGCTCACAGAGGTGATCTGGGGTCAAGAACGGTGGAAACGTGACCTCCAGGTCAAGGTCTACCCGCATGCAAAATTTCAATGCGCTGCGACAACTTTGACATCCGAGTGGCATTTGAGCGCCAGGTGTGCCTTATATGCATTTTCGACCAAAAATGTCAAATCGCCGTAGGAGTCTCAGACTTTGCAGGACGACTCCTTAGGTCAAATGGAGCATTCTCAACGAAACATTTTTCACTTTGGAGCCAATGTTACAGTTGGATAATGGAGTCCATAGCTCCGCTCACAGAGGTGATCTGGGGTCAAGAACGGTGGAAACGTGACCTCCAGGTCAAGGTCTACCCGCATGCAAAATTTCAATGCGCTGCGACAACTTTGACATCCGAGTGGCATTTGAGCGCCAGGTGTTAGCCTTATATGCATTTTCGACCAAAAATGTCAAATCGCCGTAGGAGTCTCAGACTTTGCAGGACGACTCCTTAGGTCAAATGGAGCATTCTCAACGAAACATTTTTCACTTTGAAGCCAATGTTACAGTTGGATAATGGAGCCCATAGCTCCGCTCACAGAGGTGATCTGGGGTCAAGAACGGTGGAAACGCGACCTCCAGGTCAAGGTCTACCCGCATGCAAAATTTCAATGCGCTGCCACAACTTTGACATCCGAGTGGCATTTGAGCGCCAGGTGTGCCTTATATGCATTTTCGACCAAAAATGTCAAATCGCCGTAGGAGTCTCAGACTTTGCAGGACGACTCCTTAGGTCAAATGGAGCATTCTCAACGAAACATTTTTCACTTTGGAGCCAATGTTACAGTTGGATAATGGAGCCCATAGCTCAGCTCACAGAGGTGATCTGGGGTCAAGAACGGTGGAAACGTGACCTCCAGGTCAAGGTCTACCCGCATGCAAAATTTCAATGCGCTGCGACAACTTTGACATCCGAGTGGCATTTGAGCGCCAGGTGTGCCTTATATGCATTTTCGACCAAAAATGTCAAATCGCCGTAGGAGTCTCAGACTTTGCAGGACGACTCCTTAGGTCAAATGGAGCATTCTCAACGAAACATTTTTCACTTTGGAGCCAATGTTACAGTTGGATAATGGAGCCCATAGCTCCGCTCACAGAGGTGATCTGGGGTCAAGAACGGTGGAAACGTGACCTCCAGGTCAAGGTCTACCCGCATGCAAAATTTCAATGCGCTGCGACAACTTTGACATCCGAGTGGCATTTGAGCGCCAGGTGTGCCTTATATGCATTTTCGACCAAAAATGTCAAATCGCCGTAGGAGTCTCAGACTTTGCAGGACGACTCCTTAGGTCAAATGGAGCATTCTCAACGAAACATTTTTCACTTTGGAGCCAATGTTACAGTTGGATAATGGAGCCCATAGCTCCGCTCACAGAGGTGATCTGGGGTCAAGAACGGTGGAAACGCGACCTCCAGGTCAAGGTGTACCCGCATGCAAAATTTCAATGCGCTGCGACAACTTTGACATCCGATTGGCATTTGAGCGCCAGGTGTGCCTTATATGCATTTTCGACCAAAAATGTCAAATCGCCGTAGGAGTCTCAGACTTTGCAGGACGACTCCTTAGGTCAAATCGAGCATTCTCAACGAAACATTTTCACTTTGGAGCCAATGTTACAGTTGGATAATGGAGCCCATAGCTCCGCTCACAGAGGTGATCTGGGGTCAAGAACGGTGGAAACGTGACCTCCAGGTCAAGGTCTACCCGCATGCAAAATTTCAATGCGCTGCGACAACTTTGACATCCGAGTGGCATTTGAGCGCCAGGTGTGCCTTATATGCATTTTCGACCAAAAATGTCAAATCGCCGTAGGAGTCTCAGACTTTGCAGGACGACTCCTTAGGTCAAATGGAGCATTCTCAACGAAACATTTTTCACTTTGGAGCCAATGTTACAGTTGGATAATGGAGCCCATAGCTCCGCTCACAGAGGTGATCTGGGGTCAAGAACGGTGGAAACGTGACCTCCAGGTCAAGGTCTACCCGCATGCAAAATTTCAATGCGCTGCGACAACTTTGACATCCGAGTGGCATTTGAGCGCCAGGTGTTAGCCTTATATGCATTTTCGACCAAAAATGTCAAATCGCCGTAGGAGTCTCAGACTTTGCAGGACGACTCCTTAGGTCAAATGGAGCATTCTCAACGAAACATTTTTCACTTTGGAGCCAATGTTACAGTTGGATAATGGAGCCCATAGCTCCGCTCACAGAGGTGATCTGGGGTCAAGAACGGTGGAAACGCGACCTCCAGGTCAAGGTCTACCCGCATGCAAAATTTCAATGCGCTGCGACAACTTTGACATCCGAGTGGCATTTGAGCGCCAGGTGTGCCTTATATGCATTTTCGACCAAAAATGTCAAATCGCCGTAGGAGTCTCAGACTTTGCAGGACGACTCCTTAGGTCAAATGGAGCATTCTCAACGAAACATTTTTCACTTTGGAGCCAATGTTACAGTTGGATAATGGAGCCCATAGCTCCGCTCACAGAGGTGATCTGGGGTCAAGAACGGTGGAAACGTGACCTCCAGGTCAAGGTCTACCCGCATGCAAAATTTCAATGCGCTGCGAAAACTTTGACATCCGAGTGGCATTTGAGCGCCAGGTGTGCCTTATATGCATTTTCGACCAAAAATGTCAAATCGCCGTAGGAGTCTCAGACTTTGCAGGACGACTCCTTAGGTCAAATGGAGCATTCTCAACGAAACATTTTTCACTTTGGAGCCAATGTTACAGTTGGATAATGGAGCCCATAGCTCCGCTCACAGAGGTGATCTGGGGTCAAGAACGGTGGAAACGTGACCTCCAGGTCAAGGTCTACCCGCATGCAAAATTTCAATGCGCTGCCACAACTTTGACATCCGAGTGGCATTTGAGCGCCAGGTGTGCCTTATATGCATTTTCGACCAAAAATGTCAAATCGCCGTAGGAGTCTCAGACTTTGCAGGACGACTCCTTAGGTCAAATGGAGCATTCTCAACGAAACATTTTTCACTTTGGAGCCAATGTTACAGTTGGATAATGGAGCCCATAGCTCAGCTCACAGAGGTGATCTGGGGTCAAGAACGGTGGAAACGTGACCTCCAGGTCAAGGTCTACCCGCATGCAAAATTTCAATGCGCTGCGACAACTTTGACATCCGAGTGGCATTTGAGCGCCAGGTGTGCCTTATATGCATTTTCGACCAAAAATGTCAAATCGCCGTAGGAGTCTCAGACTTTGCAGGACGACTCCTTAGGTCAAATGGAGCATTCTCAACGAAACATTTTTCACTTTGGAGCCAATGTTACAGTTGGATAATGGAGCCCATAGCTCCGCTCACAGAGGTGATCTGGGGTCAAGAACGGTGGAAACGCGACCTCCAGGTCAAGGTCTACCCGCATGCAAAATTTCAATGCGCTGCGACAACTTTGACATCCGAGTGGCATTTGAGCGCCAGGTGTGCCTTATATGCATTTTCGACCAAAAATGTCAAATCGCCGTAGGAGTCTCAGACTTTGCAGGACGACTCCTTAGGTCAAATGGAGCATTCTCAACGAAACATTTTTCACTTTGGAGCCAATGTTACAGTTGGATAATGGAGCCCATAGCTCCGCTCACAGAGGTGATCTGGGGTCAAGAACGGTGGAAACGTGACCTCCAGGTCAAGGTCTACCCGCATGCAAAATTTCAATGCGCTGCGACAACTTTGACATCCGAGTGGCATTTGAGCGCCAGGTGTGCCTTATATGCATTTTCGACCAAAAATGTCAAATCGCCGTAGGAGTCTCAGACTTTGCAGGACGACTCCTTAGGTCAAATGGAGCATTCTCAACGAAACATTTTTCACTTTGGAGCCAATGTTACAGTTGGATAATGGAGCCCATAGCTCCGCTCACAGAGGTGATCTGGGGTCAAGAACGGTGGAAACGTGACCTCCAGGTCAAGGTCTACCCGCATGCAAAATTTCAATGCGCTGCGACAACTTTGACATCCGAGTGGCATTTGAGCGCCAGGTGTTAGCCTTATATGCATTTTCGACCAAAAATGTCAAATCGCCGTAGGAGTCTCAGACTTTGCAGGACGACTCCTTAGGTCAAATGGAGCATTCTCAACGAAACATTTTTCACTTTGGAGCCAATGTTACAGTTGGATAATGGAGCCCATAGCTCCGCTCACAGAGGTGATCTGGGGTCAAGAACGGTGGAAACGTGACCTCCAGGTCAAGGTCTACCCGCATGCAAAATTTCAATGCGCTGCGACAACTTTGACATCCGAGTAGCATTTGAGCGCCAGGTGTGCCTTATATGCATTTTCGACCAAAAATGTCAAATCGCCGTAGGAGTCTCAGACTTTGCAGGACGACTCCTTAGGTCAAATGGAGCATTCTCAACGAAACATTTTTCACTTTGGAGCCAATGTTACAGTTGGATAATGGAGTCCATAGCTCCGCTCACAGAGGTGATCTGGGGTCAAGAACGGTGGAAACGTGACCTCCAGGCCAAGGTCTACCCGCATGCAAAATTTCAATGCGCTGCGACAACTTTGACATCCGAGTGGCATTTGAGCGCCAGGTGTGCCTTATATGCATTTTCGACCAAAAATGTCAAATCGCCGTAGGAGTCTCAGACTTTGCAGGACGACTCCTTAGGTCAAATGGAGCATTCTCAACGAAACATTTTTCACTTTGGAGCCAATGTTACAGTTGGATAATGGAGCTCATAGCTCCGCTCACAGAGGTGATCTGGGGTCAAGAACGGTGGAAACGTGACCTCCAGGTCAAGGTCTACCCGCATGCAAAATTTCAATGCGCTGCGACAACTTTGACATCCGAGTGGCATTTGAGCGCCAGGTGTTAGCCTGATATGCATTTTCGACCAAAAATGTCAAATCGCCGTAGGAGTCTCAGACTTTGCAGGACGACTCCTTAGGTCAAATGGAGCATTCTCAACGAAACATTTTTCACTTTGGAGCCAATGTTACAGTTGGATAATGGAGCCCATAGCTCCGCTCACAGAGGTGATCTGGGGTCAAGAACGGTGGAAACGTGACCTCCAGGTCAAGGTCTACCCGCATGCAAAATTTCAATGCGCTGCGACAACTTTGACATCCGAGTGGCATTTGAGCGCCAGGTGTGCCTTATATGCATTTTCGACCAAAAATGTCAAATCGCCGTAGGAGTCTCAGACTTTGCAGGACGACTCCTTAGGTCAAATGGAGCATTCTCAACGAAACATTTTTCACTTTGGAGCCAATGTTACAGTTGGATAATGGAGCCCATAGCTCCGCTCACAGAGGTGATCTGGGGTCAAGAACGGTGGAAACGTGACCTCCAGGTCAAGGTCTACCCGCATGCAAAATTTCAATGCGCTGCGACAACTTTGACATCCGAGTGGCATTTGAGCGCCAGGTGTTAGCCTTATATGCATTTTCGACCAAAAATGTCAAATCGCCGTAGGAGTCTCAGACTTTGCAGGACGACTCCTTAGGTCAAATTGAGCATTCTCAACGAAACATTTTTCACTTTGGAGCCAATGTTACAGTTGGATAATGGAGCCCATAGCTCCGCTCACAGAGGTGATCTGGGGTCAAGAACGGTGGAAACGTGACCTCCAGGTCAAGGTCTACCCGCATGCAAAATTTCAATGCGCTGCGACAACTTTGACATCCGAGTAGCATTTGAGCGCCAGGTGTGCCTTATATGCATTTTCGACCAAAAATGTCAAATCGCCGTAGGAGTCTCAGACTTTGCAGGACGACTCCTTAGGTCAAATGGAGCATTCTCAACGAAACATTTTTCACTTTGGAGCCAATGTTACAGTTGGATAATGGAGTCCATAGCTCCGCTCACAGAGGTGATCTGGGGTCAAGAACGGTGGAAACGTGACCTCCAGGTCAAGGTCTACCCGCATGCAAAATTTCAATGCGCTGCGACAACTTTGACATCCGAGTGGCATTTGAGCGCCAGGTGTGCCTTATATGCATTTTCGACCAAAAATGTCAAATCGCCGTAGGAGTCTCAGACTTTGCAGGACGACTCCTTAGGTCAAATGGAGCATTCTCAACGAAACATTTTTCACTTTGGAGCCAATGTTACAGTTGGATAATGGAGCTCATAGCTCCGCTCACAGAGGTGATCTGGGGTCAAGAACGGTGGAAACGTGACCTCCAGGTCAAGGTCTACCCGCATGCAAAATTTCAATGCGCTGCGACAACTTTGACATCCGAGTTGCATTTGAGCGCCAGATGTTAGCCTGATATGCATTTTCGACCAAAAATGTCAAATCGCCGTAGGAGTCTCAGACTTTGCAGGACGACTCCTTAGGTCAAATGGAGCATTCTCAACGAAACATTTTTCACTTTGGAGCCAATGTTACAGTTGGATAATGGAGCCCATAGCTCCGCTCACAGAGGTGATCTGGGGTCAAGAACGGTGGAAACGTGACCTCCAGGTCAAGGTCTACCCGCATGCAAAATTTCAATGCGCTGCGACAACTTTGACATCCGAGTGGCATTTGAGCGCCAGGTGTGCCTTATATGCATTTTCGACCAAAAATGTCAAATCGCCGTAGGAGTCTCAGACTTTGCAGGACGACTCCTTAGGTCAAATGGAGCATTCTCAACGAAACATTTTTCACTTTGGAGCCAATGTTACAGTTGGATAATGGAGCCCATAGCTCCGCTCACAGAGGTGATCTGGGGTCAAGAACGGTGGAAACGTGACCTCCAGGTCAAGGTCTACCCGCATGCAAAATTTCAATGCGCTGCGACAACTTTGACATCCGAGTGGCATTTGAGCGCCAGGTGTGCCTTATATGCATTTTCGACCAAAAATGTCAAATCGCCGTAGGAGTCTCAGACTTTGCAGGACGACTCCTTAGGTCAAATGGAGCATTCTCAACGAAACATTTTTCACTTTGGAGCCAATGTTACAGTTGGATAATGGAGCCCATAGCTCCGCTCACAGAGGTGATCTGGGGTCAAGAACGGTGGAAACGTGACCTCCAGGTCAAGGTCTACCCGCATGCAAAATTTCAATGCGCTGCGACAACTTTGACATCCGAGTAGCATTTGAGCGCCAGGTGTGCCTTATATGCATTTTCGACCAAAAATGTCAAATCGCCGTAGGAGTCTCAGACTTTGCAGGACGACTCCTTAGGTCAAATGGAGCATTCTCAACGAAACATTTTTCACTTTGGAGCCAATGTTACAGTTGGATAATGGAGTCCATAGCTCCGCTCACAGAGGTGATCTGGGGTCAAGAACGGTGGAAACGTGACCTCCAGGTCAAGGTCTACCCGCATGCAAAATTTCAATGCGCTGCGACAACTTTGACATCCGAGTGGCATTTGAGCGCCAGGTGTGCCTTATATGCATTTTCGACCAAAAATGTCAAATCGCCGTAGGAGTCTCAGACTTTGCAGGACGACTCCTTAGGTCAAATGGAGCATTCTCAACGAAACATTTTTCACTTTGGAGCCAATGTTACAGTTGGATAATGGAGCTCATAGCTCCGCTCACAGAGGTGATCTGGGGTCAAGAACGGTGGAAACGTGACCTCCAGGTCAAGGTCTACCCGCATGCAAAATTTCAATGCGCTGCGACAACTTTGACATCCGAGTGGCATTTGAGCGCCAGGTGTGCCTTATATGCATTTTCGACCAAAAATGTCAAATCGCCGTAGGAGTCTCAGACTTTGCAGGACGACTCCTTAGGTCAAATGGAGCATTCTCAACGAAACATTTTTCACTTTGGAGCCAATGTTACAGTTGGATAATGGAGCCCATAGCTCCGCTCACAGAGGTGATCTGGGGTCAAGAACGGTGGAAACGTGACCTCCAGGTCAAGGTCTACCCGCATGCAAAATTTCAATGCGCTGCGACAACTTTGACATCCGAGTGGCATTTGAGCGCCAGGTGTGCCTTATATGCATTTTCGACCAAAAATGTCAAATCGCCGTAGGAGTCTCAGACTTTGCAGGACGACTCCTTAGGTCAAATGGAGCATTCTCAACGAAACATTTTTCACTTTGGAGCCAATGTTACAGTTGGATAATGGAGCCCATAGCTCCGCTCACAGAGGTGATCTGGGGTCAAGAACGGTGGAAACGTGACCTCCAGGTCAAGGTCTACCCGCATGCAAAATTTCAATGCGCTGCGACAACTTTGACATCCGAGTGGCATTTGAGCGCCAGGTGTGCCTTATATGCATTTTCGACCAAAAATGTCAAATCGCCGTAGGAGTCTCAGACTTTGCAGGACGACTCCTTAGGTCAAATGGAGCATTCTCAACGAAACATTTTTCACTTTGGAGCCAATGTTACAGTTGGATAATGGAGCCCATAGCTCCGCTCACAGAGGTGATCTGGGGTCAAGAACGGTGGAAACGTGACCTCCAGGTCAAGGTCTACCCGCATGCAAAATTTCAATGCGCTGCGACAACTTTGACATCCGAGTGGCATTTGAGCGCCAGGTGTGCCTTATATGCATTTTCGACCAAAAATGTCAAATCGCCGTAGGAGTCTCAGACTTTGCAGGACGACTCCTTAGGTCAAATGGAGCATTCTCAACGAAACATTTTTCACTTTGGAGCCAATGTTACAGTTGGATAATGGAGCCCATAGCTCCGCTCACAGAGGTGATCTGGGGTCAAGAACGGTGGAAACGTGACCTCCAGGTCAAGGTCTACCCGCATGCAAAATTTCAATGCGCTGCGACAACTTTGACATCCGAGTGGCATTTGAGCGCCAGGTGTGCCTTATATGCATTTTCGACCAAAAATGTCAAATCGCCGTAGGAGTCTCAGACTTTGCAGGACGACTCCTTAGGTCAAATGGAGCATTCTCAACGAAACATTTTTCACTTTGGAGCCAATGTTACAGTTGGATAATGGAGTCCATAGCTCCGCTCACAGAGGTGATCTGGGGTCAAGAACGGTGGAAACGTGACCTCCAGGTCAAGGTCTACCCGCATGCAAAATTTCAATGCGCTGCGACAACTTTGACATCCGAGTGGCATTTGAGCGCCAGGTGTGCCTTATATGCATTTTCGACCAAAAATGTCAAATCGCCGTAGGAGTCTCAGACTTTGCAGGACGACTCCTTAGGTCAAATGGAGCATTCTCAACGAAACATTTTTCACTTTGGAGCCAATGTTACAGTTGGATAATGGAGCCCATAGCTCCGCTCACAGAGGTGATCTGGGGTCAAGAACGGTGGAAACGTGACCTCCAGGTCAAGGTCTACCCGCATGCAAAATTTCAATGCGCTGCGACAACTTTGACATCCGAGTGGCATTTGAGCGCCAGGTGTGCCTTATATGCATTTTCGACCAAAAATGTCAAATCGCCGTAGGAGTCTCAGACTTTGCAGGACGACTCCTTAGGTCAAATGGAGCATTCTCAACGAAACATTTTTCACTTTGGAGCCAATGTTACAGTTGGATAATGGAGCCCATAGCTCCGCTCACAGAGGTGATCTGGGGTCAAGAACGGTGGAAACGTGACCTCCAGGTCAAGGTCTACCCGCATGCAAAATTTCAATGCGCTGCGACAACTTTGACATCCGAGTGGCATTTGAGCGCCAGGTGTGCCTTATATGCATTTTCGACCAAAAATGTCAAATCGCCGTAGGAGTCTCAGACTTTGCAGGACGACTCCTTAGGTCAAATGGAGCATTCTCAACGAAACATTTTTCACTTTGGAGCCAATGTTACAGTTGGAAAATGGAGCCCATAGCTCCGCTCACAGAGGTGATCTGGGGTCAAGAACGGTGGAAACGTGACCTCCAGGTCAAGGTCTACCCGCATGCAAAATTTCAATGCGCTGCGACAACTTTGACATCCGAGTGGCATTTGAGCGCCAGGTGTTAGCCTTATATGCATTTTCGACCAAAAATGTCAAATCGCCGTAGGAGTCTCAGACTTTGCAGGACGACTCCTTAGGTCAAATTGAGCATTCTCAACGAAACATTTTTCACTTTGGAGCCAATGTTACAGTTGGATAATGGAGCCCATAGCTCCGCTCACAGAGGTGATCTGGGGTCAAGAACGGTGGAAACGTGACCTCCAGGTCAAGGTCTACCCGCATGCAAAATTTCAATGCGCTGCGACAACTTTGACATCCGAGTAGCATTTGAGCGCCAGGTGTGCCTTATATGCATTTTCGACCAAAAATGTCAAATCGCCGTAGGAGTCTCAGACTTTGCAGGACGACTCCTTAGGTCAAATGGAGCATTCTCAACGAAACATTTTTCACTTTGGAGCCAATGTTACAGTTGGATAATGGAGTCCATAGCTCCGCTCACAGAGGTGATCTGGGGTCAAGAACGGTGGAAACGTGACCTCCAGGTCAAGGTCTACCCGCATGCAAAATTTCAATGCGCTGCGACAACTTTGACATCCGAGTGGCATTTGAGCGCCAGGTGTGCCTTATATGCATTTTCGACCAAAAATGTCAAATCGCCGTAGGAGTCTCAGACTTTGCAGGACGACTCCTTAGGTCAAATGGAGCATTCTCAACGAAACATTTTTCACTTTGGAGCCAATGTTACAGTTGGATAATGGAGCTCATAGCTCCGCTCACAGAGGTGATCTGGGGTCAAGAACGGTGGAAACGTGACCTCCAGGTCAAGGTCTACCCGCATGCAAAATTTCAATGCGCTGCGACAACTTTGACATCCGAGTTGCATTTGAGCGCCAGATGTTAGCCTGATATGCATTTTCGACCAAAAATGTCAAATCGCCGTAGGAGTCTCAGACTTTGCAGGACGACTCCTTAGGTCAAATGGAGCATTCTCAACGAAACATTTTTCACTTTGGAGCCAATGTTACAGTTGGATAATGGAGCCCATAGCTCCGCTCACAGAGGTGATCTGGGGTCAAGAACGGTGGAAACGTGACCTCCAGGTCAAGGTCTACCCGCATGCAAAATTTCAATGCGCTGCGACAACTTTGACATCCGAGTGGCATTTGAGCGCCAGGTGTGCCTTATATGCATTTTCGACCAAAAATGTCAAATCGCCGTAGGAGTCTCAGACTTTGCAGGACGACTCCTTAGGTCAAATGGAGCATTCTCAACGAAACATTTTTCACTTTGGAGCCAATGTTACAGTTGGATAATGGAGCCCATAGCTCCGCTCACAGAGGTGATCTGGGGTCAAGAACGGTGGAAACGTGACCTCCAGGTCAAGGTCTACCCGCATGCAAAATTTCAATGCGCTGCGACAACTTTGACATCCGAGTGGCATTTGAGCGCCAGGTGTGCCTTATATGCATTTTCGACCAAAAATGTCAAATCGCCGTAGGAGTCTCAGACTTTGCAGGACGACTCCTTAGGTCAAATGGAGCATTCTCAACGAAACATTTTTCACTTTGGAGCCAATGTTACAGTTGGATAATGGAGCCCATAGCTCCGCTCACAGAGGTGATCTGGGGTCAAGAACGGTGGAAACGTGACCTCCAGGTCAAGGTCTACCCGCATGCAAAATTTCAATGCGCTGCGACAACTTTGACATCCGAGTGGCATTTGAGCGCCAGGTGTGCCTTATATGCATTTTCGACCAAAAATGTCAAATCGCCGTAGGAGTCTCAGACTTTGCAGGACGACTCCTTAGGTCAAATGGAGCATTCTCAACGAAACATTTTTCACTTTGGAGCCAATGTTACAGTTGGATAATGGAGCCCATAGCTCCGCTCACAGAGGTGATCTGGGGTCAAGAACGGTGGAAACGTGACCTCCAGGTCAAGGTCTACCCGCATGCAAAATTTCAATGCGCTGCGACAACTTTGACATCCGAGTGGCATTTGAGCGCCAGGTGTGCCTTATATGCATTTTCGACCAAAAATGTCAAATCGCCGTAGGAGTCTCAGACTTTGCAGGACGACTCCTTAGGTCAAATGGAGCATTCTCAACGAAACATTTTTCACTTTGGAGCCAATGTTACAGTTGGATAATGGAGCTCATAGCTCCGCTCACAGAGGTGATCTGGGGTCAAGAACGGTGGAAACGTGACCTCCAGGTCAAGGTCTACCCGCATGCAAAATTTCAATGCGCTGCGACAACTTTGACATCCGAGTTGCATTTGAGCGCCAGATGTTAGCCTGATATGCATTTTCGACCAAAAATGTCAAATCGCCGTAGGAGTCTCAGACTTTGCAGGACGACTCCTTAGGTCAAATGGAGCATTCTCAACGAAACATTTTTCACTTTGGAGCCAATGTTACAGTTGGATAATGGAGCCCATAGCTCCGCTCACAGAGGTGATCTGGGGTCAAGAACGGTGGAAACGTGACCTCCAGGTCAAGGTCTACCCGCATGCAAAATTTCAATGCGCTGCGACAACTTTGACATCCGAGTGGCATTTGAGCGCCAGGTGTGCCTTATATGCATTTTCGACCAAAAATGTCAAATCGCCGTAGGAGTCTCAGACTTTGCAGGACGACTCCTTAGGTCAAATGGAGCATTCTCAACGAAACATTTTTCACTTTGGAGCCAATGTTACAGTTGGATAATGGAGCCCATAGCTCCGCTCACAGAGGTGATCTGGGGTCAAGAACGGTGGAAACGTGACCTCCAGGTCAAGGTCTACCCGCATGCAAAATTTCAATGCGCTGCGACAACTTTGACATCCGAGTGGCATTTGAGCGCCAGGTGTGCCTTATATGCATTTTCGACCAAAAATGTCAAATCGCCGTAGGAGTCTCAGACTTTGCAGGACGACTCCTTAGGTCAAATGGAGCATTCTCAACGAAACATTTTTCACTTTGGAGCCAATGTTACAGTTGGATAATGGAGCCCATAGCTCCGCTCACAGAGGTGATCTGGGGTCAAGAACGGTGGAAACGTGACCTCCAGGTCAAGGTCTACCCGCATGCAAAATTTCAATGCGCTGCGACAACTTTGACATCCGAGTGGCATTTGAGCGCCAGGTGTGCCTTATATGCATTTTCGACCAAAAATGTCAAATCGCCGTAGGAGTCTCAGACTTTGCAGGACGACTCCTTAGGTCAAATGGAGCATTCTCAACGAAACATTTTTCACTTTGGAGCCAATGTTACAGTTGGATAATGGAGCCCATAGCTCCGCTCACAGAGGTGATCTGGGGTCAAGAACGGTGGAAACGTGACCTCCAGGTCAAGGTCTACCCGCATGCAAAATTTCAATGCGCTGCGACAACTTTGACATCCGAGTGGCATTTGAGCGCCAGGTGTGCCTTATATGCATTTTCGACCAAAAATGTCAAATCGCCGTAGGAGTCTCAGACTTTGCAGGACGACTCCTTAGGTCAAATGGAGCATTCTCAACGAAACATTTTTCACTTTGGAGCCAATGTTACAGTTGGATAATGGAGCCCATAGCTCCGCTCACAGAGGTGATCTGGGGTCAAGAACGGTGGAAACGTGACCTCCAGGTCAAGGTCTACCCGCATGCAAAATTTCAATGCGCTGCGACAACTTTGACATCCGAGTGGCATTTGAGCGCCAGATGTTAGCCTTATATGCATTTTCGACCAAAAATGTCAAATCGCCGTAGGAGTCTCAGACTTTGCAGGACGACTCCTTAGGTCAAATGGAGCATTCTCAACGAAACATTTTTCACTTTGGAGCCAATGTTACAGTTGGATAATGGAGTCCATAGCTCCGCTCACAGAGGTGATCTGGGGTCAAGAACGGTGGAAACGTGACCTCCAGGTCAAGGTCTACCCGCATGCAAAATTTCAATGCGCTGCGACAACTTTGACATCCGAGTGGCATTTGAGCGCCAGGTGTGCCTTATATGCATTTTCGACCAAAAATGTCAAATCGCCGTAGGAGTCTCAGACTTTGCAGGACGACTCCTTAGGTCAAATGGAGCATTCTCAACGAAACATTTTTCACTTTGGAGCCAATGTTACAGTTGGATAATGGAGCCCATAGCTCCGCTCACAGAGGTGATCTGGGGTCAAGAACGGTGGAAACGTGACCTCCAGGTCAAGGTCTACCCGCATGCAAAATTTCAATGCGCTGCGACAACTTTGACATCCGAGTGGCATTTGAGCGCCAGGTGTGCCTTATATGCATTTTCGACCAAAAATGTCAAATCGCCGTAGGAGTCTCAGACTTTGCAGGACGACTCCTTAGGTCAAATGGAGCATTCTCAACGAAACATTTTTCACTTTGGAGCCAATGTTACAGTTGGATAATGGAGCCCATAGCTCCGCTCACAGAGGTGATCTGGGGTCAAGAACGGTGGAAACGTGACCTCCAGGTCAAGGTCTACCCGCATGCAAAATTTCAATGCGCTGCGACAACTTTGACATCCGAGTGGCATTTGAGCGCCAGATGTTAGCCTTATATGCATTTTCGACCAAAAATGTCAAATCGCCGTAGGAGTCTCAGACTTTGCAGGACGACTCCTTAGGTCAAATGGAGCATTCTCAACGAAACATTTTTCACTTTGGAGCCAATGTTACAGTTGGATAATGGAGCCCATAGCTCCGCTCACAGAGGTGATCTGGGGTCAAGAACGGTGGAAACGTGACCTCCAGGTCAAGGTCTACCCGCATGCAAAATTTCAATGCGCTGCGACAACTTTGACATCCGAGTGGCATTTGAGCGCCAGGTGTGCCTTATATGCATTTTCGACCAAAAATGTCAAATCGCCGTAGGAGTCTCAGACTTTGCAGGACGACTCCTTAGGTCAAATGGAGCATTCTCAACGAAACATTTTTCACTTTGGAGCCAATGTTACAGTTGGATAATGGAGCCCATAGCTCCGCTCACAGAGGTGATCTGGGGTCAAGAACGGTGGAAACGTGACCTCCAGGTCAAGGTCTACCCGCATGCAAAATTTCAATGCGCTGCGACAACTTTGACATCCGAGTGGCATTTGAGCGCCAGATGTTAGCCTTATATGCATTTTCGACCAAAAATGTCAAATCGCCGTAGGAGTCTCAGACTTTGCAGGACGACTCCTTAGGTCAAATGGAGCATTCTCAACGAAACATTTTTCACTTTGGAGCCAATGTTACAGTTGGATAATGGAGCCCATAGCTCCGCTCACAGAGGTGATCTGGGGTCAAGAACGGTGGAAACGTGACCTCCAGGTCAAGGTCTACCCGCATGCAAAATTTCAATGCGCTGCGACAACTTTGACACCCGAGTGGCATTTGAGCGCCAGGTGTGCCTTATATGCATTTTCGACCAAAAATGTCAAATCGCCGTAGGAGTCTCAGACTTTGCAGGACGACTCCTTAGGTCAAATGGAGCATTCTCAACGAAACATTTTTCACTTTGGAGCCAATGTTACAGTTGGATAATGGAGCCCATAGCTCCGCTCACAGAGGTGATCTGGGGTCAAGAACGGTGGAAACGTGACCTCCAGGTCAAGGTCTACCCGCATGCAAAATTTCAATGCGCTGCGACAACTTTGACATCCGAGTGGCATTTGAGCGCCAGGTGTGCCTTATATGCATTTTCGACCAAAAATGTCAAATCGCCGTAGGAGTCTCAGACTTTGCAGGACGACTCCTTAGGTCAAATGGAGCATTCTCAACGAAACATTTTTCACTTTGGAGCCAATGTTACAGTTGGATAATGGAGCCCATAGCTCCGCTCACAGAGGTGATCTGGGGTCAAGAACGGTGGAAACGTGACCTCCAGGTCAAGGTCTACCCGCATGCAAAATTTCAATGCGCTGCGACAACTTTGACATCCGAGTGGCATTTGAGCGCCAGGTGTTAGCCTGATATGCATTTTCGACCAAAAATGTCAAATCGCCGTAGGAGTCTCAGACTTTGCAGGACGACTCCTTAGGTCAAATGGAGCATTCTCAACGAAACATTTTTCACTTTGGAGCCAATGTTACAGTTGGATAATGGAGCCCATAGCTCCGCTCACAGAGGTGATCTGGGGTCAAGAACGGTGGAAACGTGACCTCCAGGTCAAGATCTACCCGCATGCAAAATTTCAATGCGCTGCGACAACTTTGACATCCGAGTGGCATTTGAGCGCCAGGTGTGCCTTATATGCATTTTCGACCAAAAATGTCAAATCGCCGTAGGAGTCTCAGACTTTGCAGGACGACTCCTTAGGTCAAATGGAGCATTCTCAACGAAACATTTTTCACTTTGGAGCCAATGTTACAGTTGGATAATGGAGCCCATAGCTCCGCTCACAGAGGTGATCTGGGGTCAAGAACGGTGGAAACGTGACCTCCAGGTCAAGGTCTACCCGCATGCAAAATTTCAATGCGCTGCGACAACTTTGACATCCGAGTGGCATTTGAGCGCCAGGTGTGCCTTATATGCATTTTCGACCAAAAATGTCAAATCGCCGTAGGAGTCTCAGACTTTGCAGGACGACTCCTTAGGTCAAATGGAGCATTCTCAACGAAACATTTTTCACTTTGGAGCCAATGTTACAGTTGGATAATGGAGCCCATAGCTCCGCTCACAGAGGTGATCTGGGGTCAAGAACGGTGGAAACGTGACCTCCAGGTCAAGGTCTACCCGCATGCAAAATTTCAATGCGCTGCGACAACTTTGACATCCGAGTGGCATTTGAGCGCCAGATGTTAGCCTTATATGCATTTTCGACCAAAAATGTCAAATCGCCGTAGGAGTCTCAGACTTTGCAGGACGACTCCTTAGGTCAAATGGAGCATTCTCAACGAAACATTTTTCACTTTGGAGCCAATGTTACAGTTGGATAATGGAGCCCATAGCTCCGCTCACAGAGGTGATCTGGGGTCAAGAACGGTGGAAACGCGACCTCCAGGTCAAGGTCTACCCGCATGCAAAATTTCAATGCGCTGCGACAACTTTGACATCCGAGTGGCATTTGAGCGCCAGGTGTGCCTTATATGCATTTTCGACCAAAAATGTCAAATCGCCGTAGGAGTCTCAGACTTTGCAGGACGACTCCTTAGGTCAAATGGAGCATTCTCAACGAAACATTTTTCACTTTGGAGCCAATGTTACAGTTGGATAATGGAGCCCATAGCTCCGCTCACAGAGGTGATCTGGGGTCAAGAACGGTGGAAACGTGACCTCCAGGTCAAGGTCTACCCGCATGCAAAATTTCAATGCGCTGCGACAACTTTGACATCCGAGTGGCATTTGAGCGCCAGGTGTGCCTTATATGCATTTTCGACCAAAAATGTCAAATCGCCGTAGGAGTCTCAGACTTTGCAGGACGACTCCTTAGGTCAAATGGAGCATTCTCAACGAAACATTTTTCACTTTGGAGCCAATGTTACAGTTGGATAATGGAGCCCATAGCTCCGCTCACAGAGGTGATCTGGGGTCAAGAACGGTGGAAACGTGACCTCCAGGTCAAGGTCTACCCGCATGCAAAATTTCAATGCGCTGCGACAACTTTGACATCCGAGTGGCATTTGAGCGCCAGATGTTAGCCTTATATGCATTTTCGACCAAAAATGTCAAATCGCCGTAGGAGTCTCAGACTTTGCAGGACGACTCCTTAGGTCAAATGGAGCATTCTCAACGAAACATTTTTCACTTTGGAGCCAATGTTACAGTTGGATAATGGAGCCCATAGCTCCGCTCACAGAGGTGATCTGGGGTCAAGAACGGTGGAAACGCGACCTCCAGGTCAAGGTCTACCCGCATGCAAACTTTCAATGCGCTGCGACAACTTTGACATCCGAGTGGCATTTGAGCGCCAGGTGTGCCTTATATGCATTTTCGACCAAAAATGTCAAATCGCCGTAGGAGTCTCAGACTTTGCAGGACGACTCCTTAGGTCAAATGGAGCATTCTCAACGAAACATTTTTCACTTTGGAGCCAATGTTACAGTTGGATAATGGAGCCCATAGCTCCGCTCACAGAGGTGATCTGGGGTCAAGAACGGTGGAAACGTGACCTCCAGGTCAAGGTCTACCCGCATGCAAAATTTCAATGCGCTGCGACAACTTTGACATCCGAGTGGCATTTGAGCGCCAGGTGTTAGCCTTATATGCATTTTCGACCAAAAATGTCAAATCGCCGTAGGAGTCTCAGACTTTGCAGGACGACTCCTTAGGTCAAATGGAGCATTCTCAACGAAACATTTTTCACTTTGGAGCCAATGTTACAGTTGGATAATAGAGCCCATAGCTCCGCTCACAGAGGTGATCTGGGGTCAAGAACGGTGGAAACGTGACCTCCAGGTCAAGGTCTACCCGCATGCAAAATTTCAATGCGCTGCGACAACTTTGACATCCGAGTGGCATTTGAGCGCCAGGTGTGCCTTATATGCATTTTCGACCAAAAATGTCAAATCGCCGTAGGAGTCTCAGACTTTGCAGGACGACTCCTTAGGTCAAATGGAGCATTCTCAACGAAACATTTTTCATTTTGGAGCCAATGTTACAGTTGGATAATGGAGCTCATAGCTCCGCTCACAGAGGTGATCTGGGGTCAAGAACGGTGGAAACGTGACCTCCAGGTCAAGGTCTACCCGCATGCAAAATTTCAATGCGCTGCGACAACTTTGACATCCGAGTGGCATTTGAGCGCCAGGTGTTAGCCTGATATGCATTTTCGACCAAAAATGTCAAATCGCCGTAGGAGTCTCAGACTTTGCAGGACGACTCCTTAGGTCAAATGGAGCATTCTCAACGAAACATTTTTCACTTTGGAGCCAATGTTACAGTTGGATAATGGAGCTCATAGCTCCGCTCACAGAGGTGATCTGGGGTCAAGAACGGTGGAAACGTGACCTCCAGGTCAAGGTCTACCCGCATGCAAAATTTCAATGCGCTGCGACAACTTTGACATCCGAGTGGCATTTGAGCGCCAGGTGTTAGCCTGATATGCATTTTCGACCAAAAATGTCAAATCGCCGTAGGAGTCTCAGACTTTGCAGGACGACTCCTTAGGTCAAATGGAGCATTCTCAACGAAACATTTTTCACTTTGGAGCCAATGTTACAGTTGGATAATGGAGCCCATAGCTCCGCTCACAGAGGTGATCTGGGGTCAAGAACGGTGGAAACGTGACCTCCAGGTCAAGGTCTACCCGCATGCAAAATTTCAATGCGCTGCGACAACTTTGACATCCGAGTGGCATTTGAGCGCCAGGTGTGCCTTATATGCATTTTCGACCAAAAATGTCAAATCGCCGTAGGAGTCTCAGACTTTGCAGGACGACTCCTTAGGTCAAATGGAGCATTCTCAACGAAACATTTTTCACTTTGGAGCCAATGTTACAGTTGGATAATGGAGCCCATAGCTCCGCTCACAGAGGTGATCTGGGGTCAAGAACGGTGGAAACGTGACCTCCAGGTCAAGGTCTACCCGCATGCAAAATTTCAATGCGCTGCGACAACTTTGACATCCGAGTGGCATTTGAGCGCCAGATGTTAGCCTTATATGCATTTTCGACCAAAAATGTCAAATCGCCGTAGGAGTCTCAGACTTTGCAGGACGACTCCTTAGGTCAAATGGAGCATTCTCAACGAAACATTTTTCACTTTGGAGCCAATGTTACAGTTGGATAATGGAGCCCATAGCTCCGCTCACAGAGGTGATCTGGGGTCAAGAACGGTGGAAACGCGACCTCCAGGTCAAGGTCTACCCGCATGCAAAATTTCAATGCGCTGCGACAACTTTGACATCCGAGTGGCATTTGAGCGCCAGGTGTGCCTTATATGCATTTTCGACCAAAAATGTCAAATCGCCGTAGGAGTCTCAGACTTTGCAGGACGACTCCTTAGGTCAAATGGAGCATTCTCAACGAAACATTTTTCACTTTGGAGCCAATGTTACAGTTGGATAATGGAGCCCATAGCTCCGCTCACAGAGGTGATCTGGGGTCAAGAACGGTGGAAACGTGACCTCCAGGTCAAGGTCTACCCGCATGCAAAATTTCAATGCGCTGCGACAACTTTGACATCCGAGTGGCATTTGAGCGCCAGGTGTGCCTTATATGCATTTTCGACCAAAAATGTCAAATCGCCGTAGGAGTCTCAGACTTTGCAGGACGACTCCTTAGGTCAAATGGAGCATTCTCAACGAAACATTTTTCACTTTGGAGCCAATGTTACAGTTGGATAATGGAGCCCATAGCTCCGCTCACAGAGGTGATCTGGGGTCAAGAACGGTGGAAACGTGACCTCCAGGTCAAGGTCTACCCGCATGCAAAATTTCAATGCGCTGCGACAACTTTGACATCCGAGTGGCATTTGAGCGCCAGGTGTGCCTTATATGCATTTTCGACCAAAAATGTCAAATCGCCGTAGGAGTCTCAGACTTTGCAGGACGACTCCTTAGGTCAAATGGAGCATTCTCAACGAAACATTTTTCACTTTGGAGCCAATGTTACAGTTGGATAATGGAGCTCATAGCTCCGCTCACAGAGGTGATCTGGGGTCAAGAACGGTGGAAACGTGACCTCCAGGTCAAGGTCTACCCGCATGCAAAATTTCAATGCGCTGCGACAACTTTGACATCCGAGTGGCATTTGAGCGCCAGGTGTTAGCCTGATATGCATTTTCGACCAAAAATGTCAAATCGCCGTAGGAGTCTCAGACTTTGCAGGACGACTCCTTAGGTCAAATGGAGCATTCTCAACGAAACATTTTTCACTTTGGAGCCAATGTTACAGTTGGATAATGGAGCCCATAGCTCCGCTCACAGAGGTGATCTGGGGTCAAGAACGATGGAAACGTGACCTCCAGGTCAAGGTCTACCCGCATGCAAAATTTCAATGCGCTGCGACAACTTTGACATCCGAGTGGCATTTGAGCGCCAGGTGTGCCTTATATGCGTTTTCGACCAAAAATGTCAAATCGCCGTAGGAGTCTCAGACTTTGCAGGACGACTCCTTAGGTCAAATGGAGCATTCTCAACGAAACATTTTTCACTTTGGAGCCAATGTTACAGTTGGATAATGGAGCCCATAGCTCCGCTCACAGAGGTGATCTGGGGTCAAGAACGGTGGAAACGTGACCTCCAGGTCAAGGTCTACCCGCATGCAAAATTTCAATGCGCTGCGACAACTTTGACATCCGAGTGGCATTTGAGCGCCAGGTGTGCCTTATATGCATTTTCGACCAAAAATGTCAAATCGCCGTAGGAGTCTCAGACTTTGCAGGACGACTCCTTAGGTCAAATGGAGCATTCTCAACGAAACATTTTTCACTTTGGAGCCAATGTTACAGTTGGATAATGGAGCCCATAGCTCCGCTCACAGAGGTGATCTGGGGTCAAGAACGGTGGAAACGTGACCTCCAGGTCAAGGTCTACCCGCATGCAAAATTTCAATGCGCTGCGACAACTTTGACATCCGAGTGGCATTTGAGCGCCAGATGTTAGCCTTATATGCATTTTCGACCAAAAATGTCAAATCGCCGTAGGAGTCTCAGACTTTGCAGGACGACTCCTTAGGTCAAATGGAGCATTCTCAACGAAACATTTTTCACTTTGGAGCCAATGTTACAGTTGGATAATGGAGCCCATAGCTCCGCTCACAGAGGTGATCTGGGGTCAAGAACGGTGGAAACGTGACCTCCAGGTCAAGGTCTACCCGCATGCAAAATTTCAATGCGCTGCGACAACTTTGACATCCGAGTGGCATTTGAGCGCCAGATGTGCCTTATATGCATTTTCGACCAAAAATGTCAAATCGCCGTAGGAGTCTCAGACTTTGCAGGACGACTCCTTAGGTCAAATGGAGCATTCTCAACGAAACATTTTTAACTTTGGAGCCAATGTTACAGTTGGATAATGGAGTCCATAGCTCCGCTCACAGAGGTGATCTGGGGTCAAGAACGGTGGAAACGTGACCTCCAGGTCAAGGTCTACCCGCATGCAAAATTTCAATGCGCTGCGACAACTTTGACATCCGAGTGGCATTTGAGCGCCAGGTGTGCCTTATATGCATTTTCGACCAAAAATGTCAAATCGCCGTAGGAGTCTCAGACTTTGCAGGACGACTCCTTAGGTCAAATGGAGCATTCTCAACGAAACATTTTTCACTTTGGAGCCAATGTTACAGTTGGATAATGGAGCTCATAGCTCCGCTCACAGAGGTGATCTGGGGTCAAGAACGGTGGAAACGTGACCTCCAGGTCAAGGTCTACCCGCATGCAAAATTTCAATGCGCTGCGACAACTTTGACATCCGAGTGGCATTTGAGCGCCAGGTGTTAGCCTGATATGCATTTTCGACCAAAAATGTCAAATCGCCGTAGGAGTCTCAGACTTTGCAGGACGACTCCTTAGGTCAAATGGAGCATTCTCAACGAAACATTTTTCACTTTGGAGCCAATGTTACAGTTGGATAATGGAGCCCATAGCTCCGCTCACAGAGGTGATCTGGGGTCAAGAACGGTGGAAACGTGACCTCCAGGTCAAGGTCTACCCGCATGCAAAATTTCAATGCGCTGCGACAACTTTGACATCCGAGTGGCATTTGAGCGCCAGGTGTGCCTTATATGCATTTTCGACCAAAAATGTCAAATCGCCGTAGGAGTCTCAGACTTTGCAGGACGACTCCTTAGGTCAAATGGAGCATTCTCAACGAAACATTTTTCACTTTGGAGCCAATGTTACAGTTGGATAATGGAGCCCATAGCTCCGCTCACAGAGGTGATCTGGGGTCAAGAACGGTGGAAACGTGACCTCCAGGTCAAGGTCTACCCGCATGCAAAATTTCAATGCGCTGCGACAACTTTGACATCCGAGTGGCATTTGAGCGCCAGATGTTAGCCTTATATGCATTTTCGACCAAAAATGTCAAATCGCCGTAGGAGTCTCAGACTTTGCAGGACGACTCCTTAGGTCAAATGGAGCATTCTCAACGAAACATTTTTCACTTTGGAGCCAATGTTACAGTTGGATAATGGAGCCCATAGCTCCGCTCACAGAGGTGATCTGGGGTCAAGAACGGTGGAAACGTGACCTCCAGGTCAAGGTCTACCCGCATGCAAAATTTCAATGCGCTGCGACAACTTTGACATCCGAGTGGCATTTGAGCGCCAGATGTGCCTTATATGCATTTTCGACCAAAAATGTCAAATCGCCGTAGGAGTCTCAGACTTTGCAGGACGACTCCTTAGGTCAAATGGAGCATTCTCAACGAAACATTTTTCACTTTGGAGCCAATGTTACAGTTGGATAATGGAGTCCATAGCTCCGCTCACAGAGGTGATCTGGGGTCAAGAACGGTGGAAACGTGACCTCCAGGTCAAGGTCTACCCGCATGCAAAATTTCAATGCGCTGCGACAACTTTGACATCCGAGTGGCATTTGAGCGCCAGGTGTGCCTTATATGCATTTTCGACCAAAAATGTCAAATCGCCGTAGGAGTCTCAGACTTTGCAGGACGACTCCTTAGGTCAAATGGAGCATTCTCAACGAAACATTTTTCACTTTGGAGCCAATGTTACAGTTGGATAATGGAGCCCATAGCTCCGCTCACAGAGGTGATCTGGGGTCAAGAACGGTGGAAACGTGACCTCCAGGTCAAGGTCTACCCGCATGCAAAATTTCAATGCGCTGCGACAACTTTGACATCCGAGTGGCATTTGAGCGCCAGGTGTGCCTTATATGCATTTTCGACCAAAAATGTCAAATCGCCGTAGGAGTCTCAGACTTTGCAGGACGACTCCTTAGGTCAAATGGAGCATTCTCAACGAAACATTTTTCACTTTGGAGCCAATGTTACAGTTGGATAATGGAGCCCATAGCTCCGCTCACAGAGGTGATCTGGGGTCAAGAACGTCGGAAACGTGACCTCCAGGTCAAGGTCTACCCGCATGCAAAATTTCAATGCGCTGCGACAACTTTGACATCCGAGTGGCATTTGAGCGCCAGATGTTAGCCTTATATGCATTTTCGACCAAAAATGTCAAATCGCCGTAGGAGTCTCAGACTTTGCAGGACGACTCCTTAGGTCAAATGGAGCATTCTCAACGAAACATTTTTCACTTTGGAGCCAATGTTACAGTTGGATAATGGAGCCCATAGCTCCGCTCACAGAGGTGATCTGGGGTCAAGAACGGTGGAAACGTGACCTCCAGGTCAAGGTCTACCCGCATGCAAAATTTCAATGCGCTGCGACAACTTTGACATCCGAGTGGCATTTGAGCGCCAGATGTGCCTTATATGCATTTTCGACCAAAAATGTCAAATCGCCGTAGGAGTCTCAGACTTTGCAGGACGACTCCTTAGGTCAAATGGAGCATTCTCAACGAAACATTTTTAACTTTGGAGCCAATGTTACAGTTGGATAATGGAGCCCATAGCTCCGCTCACAGAGGTGATCTGGGGTCAAGAACGGTGGAAACGTGACCTCCAGGTCAAGGTCTACCCGCATGCAAAATTTCAATGCGCTGCGACAACTTTGACATCCGAGTGGCATTTGAGCGCCAGGTGTGCCTTATATGCATTTTCGACCAAAAATGTCAAATCGCCGTAGGAGTCTCAGACTTTGCAGGACGACTCCTTAGGTCAAATGGAGCATTCTCAACGAAACATTTTTCACTTTGGAGCCAATGTTACAGTTGGATAATGGAGCCCATAGCTCCGCTCACAGAGGTGATCTGGGGTCAAGAACGGTGGAAACGTGACCTCCAGGTCAAGGTCTACCCGCATGCAAAATTTCAATGCGCTGCGACAACTTTGACATCCGAGTGGCATTTGAGCGCCAGGTGTTAGCCTTATATGCATTTTCGACCAAAAATGTCAAATCGCCGTAGGAGTCTCAGACTTTGCAGGACGACTCCTTAGGTCAAATGGAGCATTCTCAACGAAACATTTTTCACTTTGGAGCCAATGTTACAGTTGGATAATGGAGCCCATAGCTCCGCTCACAGAGGTGATCTGGGGTCAAGAACGGTGGAAACGTGACCTCCAGGTCAAGGTCTACCCGCATGCAAAATTTCAATGCGCTGCGACAATTTTGACATCAGAGTGGCATTTGAGCGCCAGGTGTGCCTTATATGCATTTTCGACCAAAAATGTCAAATCGCCGTAGGAGTCTCAGACTTTGCAGGACGACTCCTTAGGTCAAATGGAGCATTCTCAACGAAACATTTTTCACTTTGGAGCCAATGTTACAGTTGGATAATGGAGCTCATAGCTCCGCTCACAGAGGTGATCTGGGGTCAAGAACGGTGGAAACGTGACCTCCAGGTCAAGGTCTACCCGCATGCAAAATTTCAATGCGCTGCGACAACTTTGACATCCGAGTGGCATTTGAGCGCCAGGTGTTAGCCTGATATGCATTTTCGACCAAAAATGTCAAATCGCCGTAGGAGTCTCAGACTTTGCAGGACGACTCCTTAGGTCAAATGGAGCATTCTCAACGAAACATTTTTCACTTTGGAGCCAATGTTACAGTTGGATAATGGAGCCCATAGCTCCGCTCACAGAGGTGATCTGGGGTCAAGAACGGTGGAAACGTGACCTCCAGGTCAAGGTCTACCCGCATGCAAAATTTCAATGCGCTGCGACAACTTTGACATCCGAGTGGCATTTGAGCGCCAGGTGTGCCTTATATGCATTTTCGACCAAAAATGTCAAATCGCCGTAGGAGTCTCAGACTTTGCAGGACGACTCCTTAGGTCAAATGGAGCATTCTCAACGAAACATTTTTCACTTTGGAGCCAATGTTACAGTTGGATAATGGAGCCCATAGCTCCGCTCACAGAGGTGATCTGGGGTCAAGAACGGTGGAAACGTGACCTCCAGGTCAAGGTCTACCCGCATGCAAAATTTCAATGCGCTGCGACAACTTTGACATCCGAGTGGCATTTGAGCGCCAGGTGTTAGCCTTATATGCATTTTCGACCAAAAATGTCAAATCGCCGTAGGAGTCTCAGACTTTGCAGGACGACTCCTTAGGTCAAATGGAGCATTCTCAACGAAACATTTTTCACTTTGGAGCCAATGTTACAGTTGGATAATGGAGCCCATAGCTCCGCTCACAGAGGTGATCTGGGGTCAAGAACGGTGGAAACGTGACCTCCAGGTCAAGGTCTACCCGCATGCAAAATTTCAATGCGCTGCGACAACTTTGACATCCGAGTGGCATTTGAGCGCCAGGTGTTAGCCTTATATGCATTTTCGACCAAAAATGTCAAATCGCCGTAGGAGTCTCAGACTTTGCAGGACGACTCCTTAGGTCAAATGGAGCATTCTCAACGAAACATTTTTCACTTTGGAGCCAATGTTACAGTTGGATAATGGAGCCCATAGCTCCGCTCACAGAGGTGATCTGGGGTCAAGAACGGTGGAAACGTGACCTCCAGGTCAAGGTCTACCCGCATGCAAAATTTCAATGCGCTGCGACAACTTTGACATCCGAGTGGCATTTGAGCGCCAGGTGTGCCTTATATGCATTTTCGACCAAAAATGTCAAATCGCCGTAGGAGTCTCAGACTTTGCAGGACGACTCCTTAGGTCAAATGGAGCATTCTCAACGAAACATTTTTCACTTTGGAGCCAATGTTACAGTTGGATAATGGAGCCCATAGCTCCGCTCACAGAGGTGATCTGGGGTCAAGAACGGTGGAAACGTGACCTCCAGGTCAAGGTCTACCCGCATGCAAAATTTCAATGCGCTGCGACAACTTTGACATCCGAGTGGCATTTGAGCGCCAGGTGTTAGCCTTATATGCAATTTCGACCAAAAATGTCAAATCGCCGTAGGAGTCTCAGACTTTGCAGGACGACTCCTTAGGTCAAATGGAGCATTCTCAACGAAACATTTTTCACTTTGGAGCCAATGTTACAGTTGGATAATGGAGCCCATAGCTCCGCTCACAGAGGTGATCTGGGGTCAAGAACGGTGGAAACGTGACCTCCAGGTCAAGGTCTACCCGCATGCAAAATTTCAATGCGCTGCGACAATTTTGACATCCGAGTGGCATTTGAGCGCCAGGTGTGCCTTATATGCATTTTCGACCAAAAATGTCAAATCGCCGTAGGAGTCTCAGACTTTGCAGGACGACTCCTTAGGTCAAATGGAGCATTCTCAACGAAACATTTTTCACTTTGGAGCCAATGTTACAGTTGGATAATGGAGCTCATAGCTCCGCTCACAGAGGTGATCTGGGGTCAAGAACGGTGGAAACGTGACCTCCAGGTCAAGGTCTACCCGCATGCAAAATTTCAATGCGCTGCGACAACTTTGACATCAGAGTGGCATTTGAGCGCCAGGTGTTAGCCTGATATGCATTTTCGACCAAAAATGTCAAATCGCCGTAGGAGTCTCAGACTTTGCAGGACGACTCCTTAGGTCAAATGGAGCATTCTCAACGAAACATTTTTCACTTTGGAGCCAATGTTACAGTTGGATAATGGAGCCCATAGCTCCGCTCACAGAGGTGATCTGGGGTCAAGAACGGTGGAAACGTGACCTCCAGGTCAAGGTCTACCCGCATGCAAAATTTCAATGCGCTGCGACAACTTTGACATCCGAGTGGCATTTGAGCGCCAGGTGTGCCTTATATGCATTTTCGACCAAAAATGTCAAATCGCCGTAGGAGTCTCAGACTTTGCAGGACGACTCCTTAGGTCAAATGGAGCATTCTCAACGAAACATTTTTCACTTTGGAGCCAATGTTACAGTTGGATAATGGAGCCCATAGCTCCGCTCACAGAGGTGATCTGGGGTCAAGAACGGTGGAAACGTGACCTCCAGGTCAAGGTCTACCCGCATGCAAAATTTCAATGCGCTGCGACAACTTTGACATCCGAGTGGCATTTGAGCGCCAGGTGTTAGCCTTATATGCATTTTCGACCAAAAATGTCAAATCGCCGTAGGAGTCTCAGACTTTGCAGGACGACTCCTTAGGTCAAATGGAGCATTCTCAACGAAACATTTTTCACTTTGGAGCCAATGTTACAGTTGGATAATGGAGCCCATAGCTCCGCTCACAGAGGTGATCTGGGGTCAAGAACGTCGGAAACGTGACCTCCAGGTCAAGGTCTACCCGCATGCAAAATTTCAATGCGCTGCGACAACTTTGACATCCGAGTGGCATTTGAGCGCCAGATGTTAGCCTTATATGCATTTTCGACCAAAAATGTCAAATCGCCGTAGGAGTCTCAGACTTTGCAGGACGACTCCTTAGGTCAAATGGAGCATTCTGAACGAAACATTTTTCACTTTGGAGCCAATGTTACAGTTGGATAATGGAGCCCATAGCTCCGCTCACAGAGGTGATCTGGGGTCAAGAACGGTGGAAACGTGACCTCCAGGTCAAGGTCTACCCGCATGCAAAATTTCAATGCGCTGCGACAACTTTGACATCCGAGTGGCATTTGAGCGCCAGGTGTGCCTTATATGCATTTTCGACCAAAAATGTCAAATCGCCGTAGGAGTCTCAGACTTTGCAGGACGACTCCTTAGGTCAAATGGAGCATTCTCAACGAAACATTTTTCACTTTGGAGCCAATGTTACAGTTGGATAATGGAGCCCATAGCTCCGCTCACAGAGGTGATCTGGGGTCAAGAACGGTGGAAACGTGACCTCCAGGTCAAGGTCTACCCGCATGCAAAATTTCAATGCGCTGCGACAACTTTGACATCCGAGTGGCATTTGAGCGCCAGGTGTTAGCCTTATATGCATTTTCGACCAAAAATGTCAAATCGCCGTAGGAGTCTCAGACTTTGCAGGACGACTCCTTAGGTCAAATGGAGCATTCTCAACGAAACATTTTTCACTTTGGAGCCAATGTTACAGTTGGATAATGGAGCCCATAGCTCCGCTCACAGAGGTGATCTGGGGTCAAGAACGGTGGAAACGTGACCTCCAGGTCAAGGTCTACCCGCATGCAAAATTTCAATGCGCTGCGACAACTTTGACATCCGAGTGGCATTTGAGCGCCAGGTGTGCCTTATATGCATTTTCGACCAAAAATGTCAAATCGCCGTAGGAGTCTCAGACTTTGCAGGACGACTCCTTAGGTCAAATGGAGCATTCTCAACGAAACATTTTTCACTTTGGAGCCAATGTTACAGTTGGATAATGGAGCCCATAGCTCCGCTCACAGAGGTGATCTGGGGTCAAGAACGGTGGAAACGCGACCTCCAGGTCAAGGTCTACCCGCATGCAAAATTTCAATGCGCTGCGACAACTTTGACATCCGAGTGGCATTTGAGCGCCAGGTGTGCCTTATATGCATTTTCGACCAAAAATGTCAAATCGCCGTAGGAGTCTCAGACTTTGCAGGACGACTCCTTAGGTCAAATGGAGCATTCTCAACGAAACATTTTTCACTTTGGAGCCAATGTTACAGTTGGATAATGGAGCCCATAGCTCCGCTCACAGAGGTGATCTGGGGTCAAGAACGGTGGAAACGTGACCTCCAGGTCAAGGTCTACCCGCATGCAAAATTTCAATGCGCTGCGACAACTTTGACATCCGAGTGGCATTTGAGCGCCAGGTGTTAGCCTGATATGCATTTTCGACCAAAAATGTCAAATCGCCGTAGGAGTCTCAGACTTTGCAGGACGACTCCTTAGGTCAAATGGAGCATTCTCAACGAAACATTTTTCACTTTGGAGCCAATGTTACAGTTGGATAATGGAGCCCATAGCTCCGCTCACAGAGGTGATCTGGGGTCAAGAACGGTGGAAACGTGACCTCCAGGTCAAGGTCTACCCGCATGCAAAATTTCAATGCGCTGCGACAACTTTGACATCCGAGTGGCATTTGAGCGCCAGGTGTGCCTTATATGCATTTTCGACCAAAAATGTCAAATCGCCGTAGGAGTCTCAGACTTTGCAGGACGACTCCTTAGGTCAAATGGAGCATTCTCAACGAAACATTTTTCACTTTGGAGCCAATGTTACAGTTGGATAATGGAGCCCATAGCTCCGCTCACAGAGGTGATCTGGGGTCAAGAACGGTGGAAACGTGACCTCCAGGTCAAGGTCTACCCGCATGCAAAATTTCAATGCGCTGCGACAACTTTGACATCAGAGTGGCATTTGAGCGCCAGGTGTTAGCCTTATATGCAATTTCGACCAAAAATGTCAAATCGCCGTAGGAGTCTCAGACTTTGCAGGACGACTCCTTAGGTCAAATGGAGCATTCTCAACGAAACATTTTTCACTTTGGAGCCAATGTTACAGTTGGATAATGGAGCCCATAGCTCCGCTCACAGAGGTGATCTGGGGTCAAGAACGGTGGAAACGTGACCTCCAGGTCAAGGTCTACCCGCATGCAAAATTTCAATGCGCTGCGACAACTTTGACATCCGAGTGGCATTTGAGCGCCAGATGTTAGTTAGCCTTATATGCATTTTCGACCAAAAATGTCAAATCGCCGTAGGAGTCTCAGACTTTGCAGGACGACTCCTTAGGTCAAATGGAGCATTCTCAACGAAACATTTTTCACTTTGGAGCCAATGTTACAGTTGGATAATGGAGCCCATAGCTCCGCTCACAGAGGTGATCTGGGGTCAAGAACGGTGGAAACGTGACCTCCAGGTCAAGGTCTACCCGCATGCAAAATTTCAATGCGCTGCGACAACTTTGACATCCGAGTGGCATTTGAGCGCCAGGTGTGCCTTATATGCATTTTCGACCAAAAATGTCAAATCGCCGTAGGAGTCTCAGACTTTGCAGGACGACTCCTTAGGTCAAATGGAGCATTCTGAACGAAACATTTTTCACTTTGGAGCCAATGTTACAGTTGGATAATGGAGCCCATAGCTCCGCTCACAGAGATGATCTGGGGTCAAGAACGGTGGAAACGTGACCTCCAGGTCAAGGTCTACCCGCATGCAAAATTTCAATGCGCTGCGACAACTTTGACATCCGAGTGGCATTTGAGCGCCAGGTGTGCCTTATATGCATTTTCGACCAAAAATGTCAAATCGCCGTAGGAGTCTCAGACTTTGCAGGACGACTCCTTAGGTCAAATGGAGCATTCTCAACGAAACATTTTTCACTTTGGAGCCAATGTTACAGTTGGATAATGGAGCTCCATAGCTCCGCTCACAGAGGTGATCTGGGGTCAAGAACGGTGGAAACGTGACCTCCAGGTCAAGGTCTACCCGCATGCAAAATTTCAATGCGCTGCGACAACTTTGACATCCGAGTGGCATTTGAGCGCCAGGTGTTAGCCTTATATGCATTTTCGACCAAAAATGTCAAATCGCCGTAGGAGTCTCAGACTTTGCAGGACGACTCCTTAGGTCAAATGGAGCATTCTCAACGAAACATTTTTCACTTTGGAGCCAATGTTACAGTTGGATAATGGAGCCCATAGCTCCGCTCACAGAGGTGATCTGGGGTCAAGAACGGTGGAAACGTGACCTCCAGGTCAAGGTCTACCCGCATGCAAAATTTCAATGCGCTGCGACAACTTTGACATCCGAGTGGCATTTGAGCGCCAGGTGTTAGCCTTATATGCATTTTCGACCAAAAATGTCAAATCGCCGTAGGAGTCTCAGACTTTGCAGGACGACTCCTTAGGTCAAATGGAGCATTCTCAACGAAACATTTTTCACTTTGGAGCCAATGTTACAGTTGGATAATGGAGCCCATAGCTCCGCTCACAGAGGTGATCTGGGGTCAAGAACGGTGGAAACGTGACCTCCAGGTCAAGGTCTACCCGCATGCAAAATTTCAATGCGCTGCGACAACTTTGACATCCGAGTGGCATTTGAGCGCCAGGTGTTAGCCTTATATGCATTTTCGACCAAAAATGTCAAATCGCCGTAGGAGTCTCAGACTTTGCAGGACGACTCCTTAGGTCAAATGGAGCATTCTCAACGAAACATTTTTCACTTTGGAGCCAATGTTACAGTTGGATAATGGAGCCCATAGCTCCGCTCACAGAGGTGATCTGGGGTCAAGAACGGTGGAAACGTGACCTCCAGGTCAAGGTCTACCCGCATGCAAAATTTCAATGCGCTGCGACAACTTTGACATCCGAGTGGCATTTGAGCGCCAGGTGTTAGCCTTATATGCATTTTCGACCAAAAATGTCAAATCGCCGTAGGAGTCTCAGACTTTGCAGGACGACTCCTTAGGTCAAATGGAGCATTCTCAACGAAACATTTTTCACTTTGGAGCCAATGTTACAGTTGGATAATGGAGCCCATAGCTCCGCTCACAGAGGTGATCTGGGGTCAAGAACGGTGGAAACGTGACCTCCAGGTCAAGGTCTACCCGCATGCAAAATTTCAATGCGCTGCGACAACTTTGACATCCGAGTGGCATTTGAGCGCCAGGTGTGCCTTATATGCATTTTCGACCAAAAATGTCAAATCGCCGTAGGAGTCTCAGACTTTGCAGGACGACTCCTTAGGTCAAATGGAGCATTCTCAACGAAACATTTTTCACTTTGGAGCCAATGTTACAGTTGGATAATGGAGCCCATAGCTCCGCTCACAGAGGTGATCTGGGGTCAAGAACGGTGGAAACGTGACCTCCAGGTCAAGGTCTACCCGCATGCAAAATTTCAATGCGCTGCGACAACTTTGACATCCGAGTGGCATTTGAGCGCCAGGTGTAGCCTTATATGCATTTTCGACCAAAAATGTCAAATCGCCGTAGGAGTCTCAGACTTTGCAGGACGACTCCTTAGGTCAAATGGAGCATTCTCAACGAAACATTTTTCACTTTGGAGCCAATGTTACAGTTGGATAATGGAGCCCATAGCTCCGCTCACAGAGGTGATCTGGGGTCAAGAACGGTGGAAACGTGACCTCCAGGTCAAGGTCTACCCGCATGCAAAATTTCAATGCGCTGCGACAACTTTGACATCCGAGTGGCATTTGAGCGCCAGGTGTGCCTTATATGCATTTTCGACCAAAAATGTCAAATCGCCGTAGGAGTCTCAGACTTTGCAGGACGACTCCTTAGGTCAAATGGAGCATTCTCAACGAAACATTTTTCACTTTGGAGCCAATGTTACAGTTGGATAATGGAGCCCATAGCTCCGCTCACAGAGGTGATCTGGGGTCAAGAACGGTGGAAACGTGACCTCCAGGTCAAGGTCTACCCGCATGCAAAATTTCAATGCGCTGCGACAACTTTGACATCCGAGTGGCATTTGAGCGCCAGGTGTAGCCTTATATGCATTTTCGACCAAAAATGTCAAATCGCCGTAGGAGTCTCAGACTTTGCAGGACGACTCCTTAGGTCAAATGGAGCATTCTCAACGAAACATTTTTCACTTTGGAGCCAATGTTACAGTTGGATAATGGAGCCCATAGCTCCGCTCACAGAGGTGATCTGGGGTCAAGAACGGTGGAAACGTGACCTCCAGGTCAAGGTCTACCCGCATGCAAAATTTCAATGCGCTGCGACAACTTTGACATCCGAGTGGCATTTGAGCGCCAGGTGTTAGCCTTATATGCATTTTCGACCAAAAATGTCAAATCGCCGTAGGAGTCTCAGACTTTGCAGGACGACTCCTTAGGTCAAATGGAGCATTCTCAACGAAACATTTTTCACTTTGGAGCCAATGTTACAGTTGGATAATGGAGCCCATAGCTCCGCTCACAGAGGTGATCTGGGGTCAAGAACGGTGGAAACGTGACCTCCAGGTCAAGGTCTACCCGCATGCAAAATTTCAATGCGCTGCGACAACTTTGACATCCGAGTGGCATTTGAGCGCCAGGTGTTAGCCTTATATGCATTTTCGACCAAAAATGTCAAATCGCCGTAGGAGTCTCAGACTTTGCAGGACGACTCCTTAGGTCAAATGGAGCATTCTCAACGAAACATTTTTCACTTTGGAGCCAATGTTACAGTTGGATAATGGAGCCCATAGCTCCGCTCACAGAGGTGATCTGGGGTCAAGAACGGTGGAAACGTGACCTCCAGGTCAAGGTCTACCCGCATGCAAAATTTCAATGCGCTGCGACAACTTTGACATCAGAGTGGCATTTGAGCGCCAGGTGTTAGCCTTATATGCATTTTCGACCAAAAATGTCAAATCGCCGTAGGAGTCTCAGACTTTGCAGGACGACTCCTTAGGTCAAATGGAGCATTCTCAACGAAACATTTTTCACTTTGGAGCCAATGTTACAGTTGGATAATGGAGCCCATAGCTCCGCTCACAGAGGTGATCTGGGGTCAAGAACGGTGGAAACGTGACCTCCAGGTCAAGGTCTACCCGCATGCAAAATTTCAATGCGCTGCGACAACTTTGACATCCGAGTGGCATTTGAGCGCCAGGTGTTAGCCTTATATGCATTTTCGACCAAAAATGTCAAATCGCCGTAGGAGTCTCAGACTTTGCAGGACGACTCCTTAGGTCAAATGGAGCATTCTCAACGAAACATTTTTCACTTTGGAGCCAATGTTACAGTTGGATAATGGAGCCCATAGCTCCGCTCACAGAGGTGATCTGGGGTCAAGAACGGTGGAAACGTGACCTCCAGGTCAAGGTCTACCCGCATGCAAAATTTCAATGCGCTGCGACAACTTTGACATCCGAGTGGCATTTGAGCGCCAGGTGTAGCCTTATATGCATTTTCGACCAAAAATGTCAAATCGCCGTAGGAGTCTCAGACTTTGCAGGACGACTCCTTAGGTCAAATGGAGCATTCTCAACGAAACATTTTTCACTTTGGAGCCAATGTTACAGTTGGATAATGGAGCCCATAGCTCCGCTCACAGAGGTGATCTGGGGTCAAGAACGGTGGAAACGTGACCTCCAGGTCAAGGTCTACCCGCATGCAAAATTTCAATGCGCTGCGACAACTTTGACATCCGAGTGGCATTTGAGCGCCAGGTGTTAGCCTTATATGCATTTTCGACCAAAAATGTCAAATCGCCGTAGGAGTCTCAGACTTTGCAGGACGACTCCTTAGGTCAAATGGAGCATTCTCAACGAAACATTTTTCACTTTGGAGCCAATGTTACAGTTGGATAATGGAGCCCATAGCTCCGCTCACAGAGGTGATCTGGGGTCAAGAACGGTGGAAACGTGACCTCCAGGTCAAGGTCTACCCGCATGCAAAATTTCAATGCGCTGCGACAACTTTGACATCCGAGTGGCATTTGAGCGCCAGGTGTTAGCCTTATATGCATTTTCGACCAAAAATGTCAAATCGCCGTAGGAGTCTCAGACTTTGCAGGACGACTCCTTAGGTCAAATGGAGCATTCTCAACGAAACATTTTTCACTTTGGAGCCAATGTTACAGTTGGATAATGGAGCCCATAGCTCCGCTCACAGAGGTGATCTGGGGTCAAGAACGGTGGAAACGTGACCTCCAGGTCAAGGTCTACCCGCATGCAAAATTTCAATGCGCTGCGACAACTTTGACATCCGAGTGGCATTTGAGCGCCAGGTGTAGCCTTATATGCATTTTCGACCAAAAATGTCAAATCGCCGTAGGAGTCTCAGACTTTGCAGGACGACTCCTTAGGTCAAATGGAGCATTCTCAACGAAACATTTTTCACTTTGGAGCCAATGTTACAGTTGGATAATGGAGCCCATAGCTCCGCTCACAGAGGTGATCTGGGGTCAAGAACGGTGGAAACGTGACCTCCAGGTCAAGGTCTACCCGCATGCAAAATTTCAATGCGCTGCGACAACTTTGACATCCGAGTGGCATTT